>NC_139393.1:63702500-64952500 GCF_054392235.1 Sus scrofa | reverse complement strand
TAATACATATATGATATCCAGAAAATTTTCATTTAAAAGTGATAGAAAGCCAGCCAATGTTGGTAGACCATGCAAAAATGAAGTAAACAGAAAAAATATTGGTACATATATATCATGGGCTGAGGTTAGTTTGACTTCAGGTTCAACTCTTTCTAGAAAGATAAACGTCGATATCAGAATGCCACATTAAATCTCTTGGTAAGGATCTGTCCATGAGATAGTCTTGAGGGGAATCAGCAGTTTAGGATTACACATTTTCTGCATTAGAAATGATGTTCTTAAAAGATTGTATATTCTTGTGAGTTCCCTGATGGTTAAGATTCCATGCTTTCACCTTTGTAGCCCAGGCTCAATCCCTGGTCTAGGAACTGTGATCCTAGATTAAGCTGCTGCATGGCACAACCAAAAAAAAATAATGATAATAATCCAAGAATCTCTGTGACAGTTACATCTTGTTTCCACTTAAGACTTGGTGCTCCACTATATTCTCGAGTCAGAGTTTGAACCTGAGCCACAGCAGTGACAATGCCTGATCCTTAACCTGCTGAGCCACCAGGGAACTCCATCTCTCTTACATTTTAAGAGAAGTATCGATGAGAATACATTCAACCAATATGATAGAAAAATCTCACTGATAGTTTGAGTAAACTTACTGGAGTCTTAAGATGTGAGGAGAGATGATGGGAGAGAAGTTAGAGGGTTTTAAACCATAAGCTATCTTTCATCCTTCCACCTTAGTTAAACTCTACTTTGCCCTATCTATTTAACTTCCACTTTGGTTTCAGAATTCAGCTTAGTTGTTTCTTTAGAAAAGTGTTCTTTTGGCTCCTTAACTGGTTCAAATACCTTTACATTGGAATTGGAAAATTCACTTCTCTTTTCTGTTAGGTTTTCGCATTCATTTTTGTAAGTATTTAATTCATGTTTGTCTTATCTATCAGATAGTAAATCTCAGGAGGACAGAGACTTTGCATTTTTATTGTTGTTACTATTTTAATAGCATTCTTGCCCTCAGACAGTGCCCAGCCCAGAGAACATAGGTAATAAATGACTAGTAAATGAATGATAAGATCTACTTTCTCATGTGAAATGTGTTTGAGAAAGATTTCTCTCAAAGATTTGGCCTAAAAAAGGCCAAAACAACACAAAATTTTCTGTCTATTGGGCAGAGAGCTTGGATTGTTGCAAATGAGGAGTGGAGAGAGAAGAGAAGTAAAGAGAATTTAGAGGAGTTCCCGTCGTGGCGCAGTGGTTAACGAATCCGACTAGGAACCATGAGGTTGCGGGTTCGGTCCCTGCCCTTGCTCAGTGGGTTAACGATCCGGCGTTGCCGTGAGCTGTGGTGTAGGTAGCAGACGCGGCTCGGATCTCGCGTTGCTGTGGCTCTGGGGTAGGCCGGTGGCTACAGCTCCGATTCAACCCCTAGCCTGGGAAACTCCATATGCCGCGGAAGCGGCCCAAGAAATAGCAACAACAACAAAAAAAAAAAAAAAAGAGAGAATTTAGACCCAAGATCTTTTTATCACACATTAGGAATTCTACGCTTAGAATTTCTGTTTTCCTTTTTTTCCTCCTCAGATGTAAGTAGGCAGGGATGAAATGGATGGCCCTTTTCATCTCTGAATTCTCCAGCAATTCTAAACATAAAAGAGTCCTGAACACTTTCAAAAGCCCTAGTAGCATTTGGAAAAAGTCATTTGGCATAATAATTAGCCACTGAACATATGTTGCAGTGGTAAGCAGTTGTAGAATTGGGTTTTTTGACTGAAAGCACGCTTTTCAAGCTTCTATGAGACTGTTCAAGCCATTTTGGTTTGTGTTCTAAATTATGAGACCTGCCAGAAAGTTTTACTTCCTTAGCTTGCTATGTTTAGGAAATGGTAGAAATATTTCAAAATTTTGGAACATAATATGTATTTTCATCACAAAGATAAACCACACAGATATATATGCATGAATATGATATGCATAATATGGTTAGCCTTAACAGATTTCAATCCTGAATTATTAATAATCTCTCTGGTAAGATATGAGATTGATTTGTATAGAATACACTGAAATAGAGAATGAGTAAATAAGAATTATTTATTAACTCAGCCATTAATGTATGCTGATATATAGAAGCGATGCTAAAACTTTCACATCTGGGTCACCCTTGTTGAAAATGCATAAAGGAGGAAACGAAGCATATAGAATGTATGCCAGAGGAAAATGCTTTTCCAACAGAAAAGAGGTTTGCTTGTTAAAAGACAATTTTAAAAAATGGGATCAGCAGTTGCTACCTTACACAAGTAAGATTTGATATTTATAGCTGGATATTCAGCCTGCAGATTTCCATAAAAGTTTTAAATATGCATTGAAAATATGAGGGACCATCTTCAACATGAACTCTATCCATCAGTAATTTACAATCCATTTTACTCATATTCATATTTAAGTATCACTGTGGAAATTTTAAATATATCCAATGTTTCTCATTATATTAGAAGTATATTTGAAGTTTAGGGGTTTTTTTTTTTTTCCATGATCTATTTGTGTATATTAGAAATTGTAAGAGTCTTTCCTGAAAAATTGTAGATAGGTTTCTAGAACTACTGTTTATCAACATGGATCACTATATATGCAATAAGTGAATAGGATTCATTATGACCCAACATCTCTTATGTTATTTTTTAAATAATATTTGTTTTTTATTTAATGATGTAAAATTTTTTTCCAAAAATTTGCTTTCATTTTGTTAATATTAAAAGATCAAACATTCAGTTGACAAAGATTGATCAGAATAACTACAGATACTAAAAAAATGCTATTATGGAGTGAAACTCTCTTCTGGAACATCACATTTTTAGGGTTTTTGTTTGTTTGTTTATGGCTACATTCACAGCATATGGAAGTTCCTGGGCCAAGGATTGAATCTGAGCCACAGCTGCAACCTAAACCACAGATGTGGCTACACTGCATCCTTTAACCCACTTCACTGGGCTGAGGATTGAAACCACACCTTTGCTATGACCCAAGCTGCTGCAGTCGGATTCTTAATCCACTGCACCACAGTGGGAAGTCCAAATTTTTTATCAATATTAATATATATAAACCTCCAAATTGTATATAGCATGTTATGGCTTCCAAATATTTTTTCTATATTCCATCTCAAATCAATTACAAAGCAGAGGATAGTACATAGTGGAACATGCAAAGATCAAAGGATGTTGCTTTGAATAGTCCTATTTAGCCTTCTGTTATGTGGTCACAGTCATTCGTTGGTATCCCAGGGAATTGTTTCCAAGACTCCCTGGCATACCAAAAATTATGGATGCTTAAATCTCTTTTATAAAATGGGATATTTATAAAATGGTGTAGTGTTTGTACATAACCTAAGCCCATCCTCCCATATACTTGAAATCATGTCTAGATTACTTATAATACCTACGAGGTAAATGCTGTGTAAACAGTTACTGGGGGTGGCAGATTCAAATTTTGCTTTTTGGAGTTTTCTAGAATTAAAAAAAAATGGTTTTGATCTTGGGTTAGTTGAATCTGTGGATGCAGAACCTGTAGATATGGAGGATTGACTGTAGTTCGTTTGAAAAATACAGGTGATCATTTTTGTGATTATAAAGTCTACACTAGCTCTGAAATTATTTAAATCTCCCAGCCGAGGAAACAAAGCCCTCAGAGGATAAATAAAGCATAAATAATTACTGAATAAATGAGTAAGTAGTAGATCCTGGAATACGCCCAAGTCATTTGACTGATTTTCTAGTAAACATTTTGACAGTAAAAATTATCAGGACATCTGTAATGAGGATAAAAAGATAAGAGTACATTTACTTTTTTTTTATTTCTTTGACATAAATAATAAGACCATTATCATTGCTTAAGTGCAAATTGTACTGAATCTAATTCTTCCATGTGCCAGAGAAAGTAAAAAATAAAAAACAAAAAACAATATCTAACATTTGTATGACACATTTATAGTTTGTAAAATACTTAGTCAAATGTATGCTGGTATGCACAAAGAGATTTCAATGATAACTACATGCAATAAAAGAGTCTTCTTTCATGTAAGTGTTCTAATTAGACCAGTGCAATGAACTGGCTCTTAAAGCTTTATAATGTGTAATCTATGTAATTATGTGAACCTTTTCACTTACAACATTTCATTTTCACAGTCTCGATTATCCGGTGTTCAGTTCTGATCTATGACAAGGAGACACAGGAAACAGCACAGATAAATAACAAATATAACTCACAAACTCAATTTCAGACAAGAGATTCTCAATCACAAGAGCCACTAAAAAGAGTATTTAACAAATAACAAATTTTGGACTCATAATTCTAGATTTGCTAATTAAAGATAAAATATCTTAAAAAAGTAAATATCTAGGGAACTTATTTTCAAAATGTATATATCTTTGTAGGTCTTCCCACATACTATTATGATAAAAATATTTTCCCCCCTACCTCTAAATATATAGGATTAGTAGAGAAATTAATAAATAGATATTCACCATGTGTTCTAAAAGATGGCATGGTCTGCTATACATAATAAAATTTAGGAAAAGATCCCAACAAAAAATAAGCAAGAGAAAAAAAAAACTGACATGGCTATAACATACAATAAGAAAAAGAGGACAGCAAGATAGCAAAGTTTCCATAAAAAATAATATAAATAATAAGTTGAAATTCACATTGAAAACAGAAGAGAATATAATTTGTTTTCTTTTATTACCTAATCATGTTGTGATATTGCTTTTTTAATGACGCAGTTTTAAGACCCTTACCCCAGAGTGTAAAATTATTCAAGTTAGCCAGTAAAAAAGGAAGCCATCAAAACCTAGCCAATCCCACACCACTTGCCATGTATAAGCTGCCCCATCAGCTACAGCTTGCAGTTATCCTGTCCTATGGGATAACTTCCTGTGTGGCCCTGCCTGGCAGGGACATGGAGCTATATGCAAAAAAAACATTGTTTTTCACCTATGTGAGTGTCATTGTGTTACGGTGTTATAAAACACTTATGAAGGTGCAGCTTTCTTAGAATGCAAATGTAAATATCATAATTTACAGCTATGAGAAAACGTGGGATTTGTACAAGAGAGAATGCATTTCCAATGTAGAAATAATAGGTGTTCTTTAAGAAGTCAAAGAATAATTTAAAATTAAATTATCAGATATTATAGGAAAAAATGTTTCCTGAAGGAAAAAATATAGACTGATAAGGAATCTTAATTTATATTACAGCAAGTTTTTTAACTTGCAAAATTAAATAAATAATCCCACAAAGGAAAAAGAGAAGAAACCAAATTATGTTTGGGCAAAATAAAACAAGTGGCATCTACATACTAAATAATATTTCTGTGGAGTTGAAGAAATATACAACCCAATATTTTCATATCCAAAGATTTCTTTCCTATGTATTAAAAAAATTAAAATTCTCAGTTGATTAAAGTGGGAGAAATCAAACAACCTATCTGAAAATCTTAAAGTTTTGTATCTGTGTGTTTTTGATAGAGTAGTCGTTGTAGCTCTACATCTGTTTCTTTTCTTCTTTTCTCAGAAAAATGAAAATTTCTGTACCTAAACCCTTCAAAAAATAAAATAAAAGATGTGGAATAGGGCAGTCATTGTATTAAAATTACAAGAAAGTAAGTTTTTAATAAAGAAATGAAATTAATTTGGAGTTACCATCATGGCTTAGTGGTAATGAACCCGACTAGTATCCATGAGGATGCAAGATCAATCCTTGGCTTCACTCAGTGGGTTAAGCATCCTGTGTTGCCTTGAGCTATGGTGTAGGTAGTAGCAGATGTGGACACAAATCCTGCATTTCTGTGGGCTGTGGCTTAGCCTGGCAGCTGCAGCTCCAATTTGCCCCCTAGCCTGGGAACTTCCATATGCCACAGTGTGGCCCTAAAAAGGAAAAATAAATAAATAAATAATATTAATTGAAAGTGATGAATTGCCTTTAAAAGTACTCAAAACTCAATGAAGAAGAAAAAAAAAGAGAAAAAAAAATGAAGAGATTTTTTTTTCTTGAAAGAGAAATTAAAATTTTAAAATAATTACCTAATAATTAATATTACCATAAAGTCATTATTATTATTTTTTTTTTTTAGAGGTGCATCTGCGTATGGAAGTTCCCAGGCTAAGGGTTGCCTGGGAGCTGCAGCTGCCAGCCTATACCACAGCCACAGCCACTGCAATGTGGGTGACCTATGCCACTGCTCACAGCAATGCTGGATTCTTAAATGCACTGAATGAGGCTAGGGATTGAATCCACATCCTCATGGATACCAGTTAGGTTTTTAAGCCACTGAGCCACAATAGGAATTCCATAAAGTCATTAATTTTATTTTTAAAATGTGATGTGTTATAGAGAGAGGGAAAAGAACAGTAACACCTAAATTAGGTATCAAAAACACTTATAATTTTAAAATTTGAGATGTAAGTGATAAACATTTTAAAATATGAAAAAACCTACATTTGCAATAAAACAAAGCTGTTCAGTTAATAAATACTGATGAAAGAGCTAATGAAATGCATAAACTGCAGTTTCATTTAATATTTAGCAAAGATCAAAACAAATTAATGAAATTGAAGAAAAAAGAGAAATGGCATATGAATAAAAACTGTAAAACAAAAGAAATTGTTTCAAAATAAAAAGACAAGTCTATAAATAAAAAAACAATACCTAGGAGTTCCCGTCGTGGCGCAGTGGTTAACGAATCCGACTAGGAACCATGAGGTTGCGGGTTCGGTCCCTGCCCTTGCTCAGTGGGTTAACGATCCGGCGTTGCCGTGAGCTGTGGTGTAGGTTGCAGACGCGGCTCGGATCCCGCATTGCTGTGGCTCTGGCGTAGACCGGTGGCTACATCTCCGATTAGACCCCTAGCCTGGGAACCTCCATATGCCGCGGGAGCGGCCCAAAGAAATAGCAAAAAGACAAAAAAAAAAAAGAAAAAGAAAAAGAAAAAAAACAATACCTAAACAATTTTGGACTACAAAAAGCTAGAAAAATAAACAAACTCAAAAAGAGGGATATTTATACAAGTATGGAGAATATTAAACAGATTTATGAATAGAGCATACAGATTTATGAGAAAAGACTAAAAATTTAGGTTTACAAAACTCATGGCTATATCCAATGGCAAGTCTATATGAGAATATAAAGCACCAGTGCCTAGACATCAATTCCATAGCAATCTTCAGAGCCAACACAGATCCAGCACTCTCTATAGAATCAGCTAAGACATCATAGTTTAAAGTATCCATCTGCCCATTTCTGCTTCTTGATTTCCCCAAGTAGTGATCCTAAGCTCAATTCCTAGTTAACTTCATACCCTGGGAGTAAAAAAGCATCATATACATTTTTCCATTCATTAGTTGCCAGTTTGGTAATATGGAAAATTACTTAGCATCATTAGTGGCAAAGATATGCTATTATTTCTCCCTATTCTCCACTCCAAGAAAATCATCTTCTTAGAAATTGCTAGTTTCCTTTGTGTGAGTATTTTAGTAAATCCGTATTATATTTTGGACTCTAGTCCATCTAGTTCTGAACCAAATCTTTATTGTGAGAATGAATATTCATGGAGAATTCTAAAAAGATATACAGTCCTTCCATCTGCTATCAATTCTTAATTTTACTTTTGTTCCAAACCAGAGCAATAGAGAACAGAGCTGCTTATTTAGGCCTTTTGCAGGTGTGCACTTACCAAACTCTCATTGGCACTATGCCACCAGTCTATTTTGAGAGATTTTATAAAGCACGGAACTTTGAAACTTGCCAAAGTATTTATTTTAAAGATGCTGTGGAGTGTGAACTGCTGTGTATATGAAACATCTTTTAGAAGAAAATTATGCTGTTGAGAAATTCATTTGTGTTATTAAATAGACACTGAAAATTTTATTGTGAATGATAATTCTCACTTTACTTTGCCTTCTAGGAATCTGATAACCAGATGTTCTACTCACTTCAAAAAATGGTACTTGTTTTCACAGCTTTAAGTTTGTGCTTTGACACTATAGCTATTGTTAAATATTTTCCTACCCTGACTTTTCTATTCCCTTATTTCCTCACTTAAAAATGTCTTTTTTTGGGTCTCATTATATTTTATGCTTCACAGTAATGTACAGTAAATTTTTCAGGATGTCAAAGTATCAATGAACTAGGCTTAAGACAATCAATTAACATTATAGTCTGACTAGCAACAAGCTAGAGAAAAAGTTACAACACCCCAGATGACATTTTTGAGTTTTATTTCTTATAGCACAAAATAGTCTGATCTAACTTACTCTCTATTTTTCTGCTCTAAAATACTCTAAGATTGTTCTTTCCTCTACTTTTTTCATGCTAAACATGAAAATTAACTCTACAAATTAAAGTCATTAAAAAAATCTGTATAAATTCTGTGACCTCTACTTATACTTTATATTGGTATTCTTATTTATAATACAGATATATGTATTTTATCTGTTTGTTTGTGCTTTTTTGGGTCACATCTGAGGCATATGGAAGTTCCCAGGCCAGGGATCAAACCTATGCCACAGCAGTAACAAAGCCAGATCTTTAACCCACTGTGCCAGAGAACTCCAGATACAGATATTTTAAAGCTTCAAGTTTATTGAGCAGTATGAAAACTCCTAGGCCTGGTATACACTTAGGACACCTGGATGGATTTGTTGGATTAGGGAAGTCTGGCACTGTGTAGAAAGTGATGTGTGTGAAGAAGAAACAGAGTACTAATGACTTAAGAATAATATGGAATGGCCCAGAGAGTAATAAGAGAAGTTATTTTTTTCCTGTGGCTTTATATACTAGGAATAAGAGATAAAAGGTGGGGAGGGAAAACGGGCCACACGACTTCTTGGTAAGCTATGACTAGGAAAGTGAACTATAGCTTTAGAGTATTGAAGATGTGTCCATGGATTTTACTTAAAATGTGACACCATCTTTAGGAAGATTCCCTTTGGCTACACAGAGGGGCTGCTTTGCAGGGGTACAAGAGGGAAAGAGAAACTCTATAGTGGGCTGCTTCAATTAGCTAAAGGAAATATAATAACAAATCATTAATAAAATATCCTTGTAAAACTTATTTATCATAAGTATTTATCCTCTGTGTAGTAATGATGTAGAAATATCAAGTCTTCAATGCAAGCGGGCTAAATCTGTCTTAATATTTAACACAGCTCTTTGAATTGCATGTAATTTCCCATAATTAGTATGTCAGTAATTTAGTGGTAATGGTTTAAAACATATGTAAATATGATTTCTTATGTAAGAAAACATGCATTGTTTTCTACCTGAATTAGAAATCAAGTACTTACCATAAAACATTTTTTTTTTTGTCTTTTTAGGGCTGCACCTGTGGCATATGGAAGTTCCCAGGCTAGGGGTTGAATTAGAGCTATAGCTGCTCACCTACACCACAGCCACAGAAATGCTGGATCCTTAGCCCACTGAATGAGGCCAGGGATCAAACCCACATCCTCATGGATATTAGTTGGTTTCATATCTGCTGAGCCATGACAGGAACTCCTAAACCAATCTTTAAAATTTGATAAGACAGGAAAAACATGTAGATAGATTCTTTCTAAGTTTATTAAGACTGTGTTACGTGTTCATTTAAAGATATTCCATCATCCATGTTGTAAGTTCAAAGGTTCAAATGTCATTTAATGACATTCCATCATCTATGCTGTAAGTTCAAATGTGGAAGATGACATCATTATCAACAGTGAAAAGCCAGAAGTTTTCCTCTAAGATCAGAACAAGACAAGGATGTCAACTCTCACCACTTTTATTCAACATAGTTTCAGAAGTCCTAGCCATAGTGATAAGAGATGAAAAAGAAATAAACGGAGTCCAAAATGGAAAAGAAGTAAAACTGTCACTGTCTGCAGGTGACATGATACTATACATAGAAAATCCTAAAGATGCTGCCAGAAAACTACTAGAGCTCATCAATGAATTTGGTTAAGTTGCAGGATATAAAATTCCTACACACTAACAATGAAAAATCAGGAAGAAAAATTAAGGAAGCAATGCCATTTACCATCACATCAAAAAAGAAAATAACTAGGAATAAACCTACCTAAGGAGGCAGAAGACTTATACTCAGAAAACTGTAATATGCTGATGAAAGGAATCAAAGATGACACAAACAGATAGAAATATATATCATGTTATTGAATTGAAAGAATCAATATTGTCAAAATGACTGTACTACCCAAGGCAATCTTCAGGTTCAATGCAATCTTTACCAATGGCATTTTTCAAAGAAACTAGAAGAAAATTTTTTTAAATTTGTATGGAAACACAAAAGACCCCAAATAACCAAAACAATCCTGAGAAAGAAAAATGGAGCTGGAGTAATCATGTTTCCTGACTTCAAACTATACTACAAAGCTGCAGTCCTCAAAACAGAATGATACTGGACCAAAAATAGAAATATAGATTAATGGAATAAGATAGCCGAGAAATAAACCCACAAACCTATGGTCAATTAATCTATGATAAAGCAGGTAAGAATATACAGTCTCTTCAATAGGTGGTACAAGAGAAACTGTAAAAGGATGAAATTTGAACACTCTCTAACACTATACACAAAAATAAACTCAAAATGGATTAGAGACCCAAATGTAAGACTGAATACCATAAAACTCTTAGAGGATAGTACAGGCAGCATACTCTGATGTAAACTGCAGTCATATCTTGTTTGAGCCACCTCCTAGGTTAATGAAAATGGAAACAAAATAAACAAATGGGACCTAATTAAACTTAAAATGTTTGCATATCAGGGAAACCATAAAGAAAACAAGAAGATAACCCACAGAATGGGAGAAAATCTTTGCAAATGAAGCAACTGACAAGGGGCTGATATCCAAAATATACAAACAACTCATTCAACTCAATATAAAAAAAAAAATCAGAAAATGGGCAGAAGATATAAATAGACATTTCTACAAAGAAGACATTCAGATGGCAAAAAAGTATATACAAAGATGCTCAAGATCACTAATTGTTAGATAAATGCAAATCAAAATTACAATGAGGAGTTCCCGTCGTGGAGCAGTGGTTAACGAATCCAACTAGGAACCATGAGGTTGCGGGTTCGGTCCCTGCCCTTGCTCAGTGGGTTAACGATCCGGCGTTGCCCTGAGCTGTGGTGTAGGTTGCAGACGCGGCTCGGATTCCGCGTTGCTGTGCCTCTGGCGTAGGCCGGTGGCTACAGCTCCGATTCAACCCCTAGCCTGGGAACCTCCATATGCCGCGGGAGCGGCCCAAGAAATAGCAACAACAACAACAACAACAAAAGACAAAAGACAAAAAAAAATAATAATAATTTAAAAAAAATTACAATGAGGTATCACTGGACAGAATGGCCGTCATTAAAAGTCTACAAACAATAAATGCTGGAGAGGGTGTGGAGAAAAGGGAACCCTCCTACACTGTCAGTGGAAATGTAAATTGTTACAGCCACTATGGAAAAACAGTAAGGAGGTTCCTCACAAAACTAGAAATAGAACTACCATATGATCCAACAACAGTCCCACTTCTAGGCATTTATCTGGAGAAAACCATAATTCAAAAAGATGGATTTGCCCCAGTGTTCTTTGCAGCACTATTCATAATAGCCAAGACATGGAAACAACTTAAATGTCTGTTGCAAAAGGAATGGATAGAGAATATGTGGTGCATATATACAGTGGAATGCTACTCAGACATAAAAAGAATGAAATAATGCCATTTGCAACAACATGGATAGACTTAGAGTTAATCATATTAAATGAAGTAAATCAGACAAAGACAAATATCATATGATATCACATATTTGGAATCTAAAAACATTGATACAAATGAACTTATTTACAAAACAGAAACAGACTCACAGACTTCAAAAACAAGCTTATAATTACCAAAGGGGAAAGGTGAGGGGGAGGGATGGATTGGAAGCTTGGGACTGGTACATGCACCTGATTGTATGTGGAATGAATGGATGGTCAATGGAGACCTGCTGTAAAGCACTGGAAACTCTACTCAATATTTTGTGATAACCTATATGAGAAAAAAATCTTAAAAAGAATGGATGAATTATACGTATAACTTAATCACTTTGCTTTTCAGCAGAAATTAATACAACATTCTAAGTCAACTACACTTCAATAAACTCTTAAAAAATGAAAAAAATATAGAAAATGACAGAAGCATCTGCTGCCTTTGAGAAACAAATGTTTGTATAATCTCAAAATTTAGAACAAATATTATCTATAGCGCCAAAATGACATCTGCTAAATAAATCTACAAAATGCTAGTAAAACTATGCCAAACACATTTCTTTACAAGAAAATTAAATGCTGACTAGAATTTTAAGTAATGTTTGGTTTAATAATACCATATCATAGTAAGCTATCATTCATGAACTCTGTCTTTTGCGTTTTCCACTTGGAATTTTAGAGTAGATGTTTTTTTACCAGAAACCTTTGAATTGTATTTATAGTAAAACAATTGTTTTTCATTAAAATAAAGAGTAGAGAGTTCATAGTAAATGCCACTGCATGACTTTGTCTTAAAATGGAATATATGGAATTTATTTATATTAAAACTATATAATTCATTCATTCATATAAAATGAAATGAGTAAGAACCTAGAAAAAGTAAACTCAAAAGGCTTACTTTTTTCTTTTTATGTCATTTTTGTTCCCAAAATTTCTTTCAGTATAGGGATATTCCTCATGAAAATAGCCATGTAGATTTTAAATCAGAGTTAAAAATGCTAAAATAAGATCATAAACCATAAACTTTCTGAAATACTGTTTTCACTTTAAGAAAATTATTAGATGAATATAGTTCTTATTTCCAGGAAGGGAAATATTAGCAGAGGATTTTAGCATACTCTATCTGGTCCACATAAGGAACAGAATAATTTGCATTGACAGAAACAGATTATTCAACATAAAAGTCTATTGTTTCTAGAATCTGGTTAAGTTCCAGTTCTATAAATAGTCATTAGGGTGTCATGTGAGCACAGAGTTTTAGAAAAATGATGATCTGAAATTATCTTTGTAATGATAATTTCTCAACAGGAAGATCAACTAAGGTTAGAATAATTAATCTCTGTCCTGCTTATTAAACTTGATCATGTGTTTTTACATGAAAATTAAAATGGAATTGAATACTAATTTTATTTTTCCTTTGCCATTTTATAAGCCTTTGAAATCTGGTAAACAAGATGACAATGCCCTTATCATAAGCGATTGAACAGAACAAGCTGTTGTGTATTTGTAAGACTGCAGCTTCCATTCGATGATATTTTTAAAGAATTATTGAGGAAATACTGGTAGTCCTGTGATATAATCAAGGCTCTGAGCAATTGGTTGTGTATTTAGACAACCTGAGAGAGTGTCATCCTAATTTTTGTGATACATATATGTTAATGTAAGCACAATTCAAATGGAGCTTTATATGTACATGCAGATAATATGTGTAATTTCAGATATTTATGTTTTTATCATTATCATTAAGCCTATCATTTATATGGTTTTCTACTAATCAGACAACTGATTCTCAAAGAGAAAGGTGGTGTCTTTTTGGATGTTCACTGGACTTGACTTCATCTTTCACAAAACAGGTGCTCAGTGATTTTTTTTTTCTACTTCCATGTTTACAAAACAGGAATTTTTGTTTTAAAAATGTTTGTGACACAGATTTCCAGACGTCCTATAAAAGCTGGGTAATAGCTGAATGAAAATGTGACTCATTCAAATAAGATGAGAAATCTATGATTTTTGTCCCTCTACTTTGCCACATTCACCTTTCTTTTGCTGAGAAATGCTTTTTGAATTATCCCCGGAATCCTCAAGAGATACTCTTCACAAATGAGAAAGTTTTCAACAGCAGTTGAAATTGGTACACTGCTCTTGTACATGTTCTGTTCAGCAATCGCTGTCTTGTTGTATCATGACTGTATGTTTTATTTCCAAAAATAGGGAACTTCCTGCAGTGTTTTATTGACTTCTGCTCCCCAAAGTATCCAAAGTATCTGCTCTAGTATTGGGTGCCTACTCCTTAACCCAGTACATCTATGCATATGTGAATAAAACCTTGAAGATAATAATAAGTTATTTGAAACTTATAAAGCTAGTATGTATTTGTGAGTGTCTGCTTCTCTTTAATGATACCATGTTTTTGTTTAGAAAATACTGTGCAGATATGTTATGATCAAAATCTTAGTAAGTAGTCATAGAGTGAGAGAACTCAGGTGATGCTTCCTTGTCACTGTAACTTCCAAGCAGTAAACTTTCACATCCAGTCAAATGCAGAGAGGGACACAGGACTTTCAGGGATAAGAAGAATCTTACTGGGTATCCATAATCAGTTTGGTAGGGTTCTCAATTTAGTTCAGTAGCACTGAGTACAATTTTTTTTAAGTGTATGGCATCAGGATTTGAGTTTTTATTTTTTAATTATTTATTATCAATATTAAATGGAAAATAACCCTTAATCATTTTAATTAATAAATACCCAGACTTGAAAGTTTGTTTTCATCATGTTGTCAAAATTTAAAACCTAATTTTGTATAATAATTCATAATTACTTCATCTTTTCACTCCATCTGGAGGGTAATCAATATATAAGCGTATAAACCAGCTGCTGCCCCAATCATGGGGCAGCTGCCAAGAGTGACCTGGGCTCTTATCCAACATCAGAATCCCCAGAAAACCCTCTAGCTACAAGGAGATTGGTACAAGTGTAAATACCGCTTCATTTTTACCCTGAATTTTCATTTATTGGAATCTAAGGATCTTTGGGCCTCTTGTCTCAATTTTCACACCTATGATTTTATAACCAAGCAACTATTTATTAAATTTCTATTTTATATGACTATAATAGTTACAATTACTTAGGGAATATAAGTATGATGCTTTAGGAAAGATATTTTTCTTGGCTTTTAAAGTTATGCATAAGAATATCAAAAATTTAATTATGAAAACAAGATAAAAAGGAAACAAAACTGAACCTATAATGGAAACTTTGGTTATAAAAAGCATGGGCAATTGTAAGCATCCTAAACTAAATCTTGAGAGATAATAAGTGAAATAAACTATGAGGTAAAATAACTAAATAAAAATTATGTTCTTTTTACCTACTTATAAATTAACCATGCACAAAAGAGATTACAGATTCTATAAATATATTGTGGATGCTACAAAAATGGCAAGCAGAGACTTGATGTTTTTCAGTTAAAAGGTAAAAATCAAGCAATTGTTGAGTTTATTCTATCAAGCGCTTTATATGTATTCCATATACTATGCTTCATTTCAGTTACTCTTTATAACAACAATGTAAACAGGTTTTTAGTATTTCCCTTTTATAAGGCAGGAGATTAACTTGCATCAAATTAGGTAACTCATTAGTTCTGCAGCCTGTTAATCATGTTTTTCCACTAAATACACTAAATTCCTTTTAGGGTTTTTTTTTTTTTTTAAATGCTGGCATCATTAGTAATTTTAATCCCTTAATTCCATATTTTCAGTGCCAACATTCCAAATAGAATTGCTTGGTATAAAACAAAATCCACAGTTGTGAAAATCTTCAAGGAATACTTTGGTAAAGACGGGTTGTAAAAACTATTATCTTCCAAAGGTGGGTATTTGAGAGGCTGACATTCTTTTTCTCACCTTGGTTTCTTTTTAATTAGTTGCTCTATTTTTTTTTGAAGAATTTATATTCAGCCTTCAAATCTGTTGCTCTTATTTCCCTTGAGTAATCTACTTCCCAGTGATAGAAAAGTAATGAAGAATTTGTTGGAATGATTCAGAAGGGTTACCTCCTTCTAAAACTTCTGCTTTTCTTT
The DNA here is from genome assembly GCF_054392235.1 of Sus scrofa. Taxonomy (NCBI): domain Eukaryota; kingdom Metazoa; phylum Chordata; class Mammalia; order Artiodactyla; family Suidae; genus Sus; species Sus scrofa. Next base: position 64,936,640 of record NC_139393.1, on the reverse strand, counting down.
AAGAACATGATGAAATGTATTTAATTTTATCTATTATTTTCAATTCCAGTTCTAATGGATGCTTCACTAAAACTAGGTATTTCAGTTTTCAAATTTTGCTATATGTTCTATGAGCTAGAATTCTATAATCAGAATAAATTAACTTGGTTTTCTTTATTCCTGATCCTTCTGGATCTTTACTTGAAAAGCAAATAAATGGTATTGTAAGATTTCAGTTGAAACTTTTCTTGATCAAATTTTATAAAGTACCATGGAATAAATTCTAAAATTCATAAATGCAGTGTTCCTTAATTCACTAGTTATATACTAATTGAGATTCATGAAATTTTAGACTCCTTGTAAAAATTGATACTTATTAAGATTATACTTGGTTTAACTCTAACCTGGCTCATCATAAATGATCTTTAATGTTTCATCTATTCAGACACAATATTGTATTTGTTCCTTACTTGATTAAGTAAAACACTTTCATCCTAATTTTATGATAATATTTTTGTATCTCTTCCTCTTCTTTAGACTTATTGTTGAATCCACCATGAAAAAGATTTGCCTTGGAAAATGTTTCATATTTCTCTCTAGCCTCATCCCAATCTCTAAACTAATCTTACATTTCTAAATGTCTTCTGTGTTTCTAAAGTGGATGTTATTCTGAAAGCTTAAATTCGGAATGCTCTGAAATAAAAGATCTTCTCCTCATGACTTCCCGAATACACGTTTTCCTATCAACCTCTTATTTTCATTAACGACACTATCATTATAGGTTGAACTGTGTTCCTCCGAAAGATATATTGAGGAGTTCTGCTGTGGTGCAGTGGATTAAGAATATGACTGCAGTGGCCCAGGTCACTGCAGGGTTTGGGTTTGATTCCCCACTGCTCCTTGCAGTTGGTCAAATGGTCCAGTGTTACCGAAGCTGCAGCTCAGATTCAGTCCCTGGCCAGGAAACTTCCATATACCATGGGTATGGCCATTTTAAAAATAAATTTTTTAAAAAAAAGGTATGTTGAAATCCGAACCCCCAGTAACACAGAACTTGACTTTATTTAGCAATAGAGTCATTGTAGATGTGATTAGTTAGGATGAGATTGGGCTCTTCATCCAATGACTATGATCCTTAAAAGTGAGATATAGGGGACCCTGTGTGAAGAGAATACAAAGGGAGGACACCCCAGTGACAACAGTGACAGAGATGGGCGCAATGTATCTACAAGCCATGAATGCCAAGGACTGTCAGCAAATACCAGAAACTAGAAGTAAAGAAGGATTTTCTCCTACAGGTTTACGAAGGCGCACAGCCCTGTCAACCCCTGAATTCTGGACTTTCAGTCTCCAGAATTGTGACAGAACATATATGCTCTTGTTTTACCACACAGTGTGTGGTACTTAGTTATGACAACTCTAGGAAACTTGTACAGCTATGTCCATAACTGAACCTGTAAAGAGGTATTTTACTTAAGAGCCATCTTGAACCTCACAACCAAAAATGTTTTAAATCTTTTCAACTCTGTTTTGATAATAATTGTTATAGATTTCCCCTTTGTATACCTTTTCCCATCTTACACACAGGCTTTGATCATATCTAACCTAATTAAAAACTTACAAGAGTGGTACATTGATTGCACTAGTAGTTATAATTCTTTACAGTCCCTGGTTCTATACTCTGTTATGTAACTTTCTACCTTCTGTCGTGATTTTGAGTTCTACCATGAGGCATGGTTAAAGCAATAAGATTCTGAGGACAGTAATTCAAACAGGCTTGAAATGGGGACTTTGATTTTGTGCCTCCGCCTCCAGCCCTCACCATGAGAATAGGCCCAATTAGGCTATTGGAGGATAAGAGACATAAGGCTCCATCAACTCCACACCTATGAGACAGCCAACCATAGATAAATTCTGTTGAGACCAGAAAAACGCCCAGCTGATCAACCTGTATTGTGACTTGCTTGCTCCTAGGCTAAGTAAATGTTTATTGCTTTAAGTCATCAAGTTTTATGGTTTGTTTACACACACGCACACACATATACATGGTATCATTACTATGTCAATAGATAACTAAAACCAGGAGCTACACATCATGCTTAAGGGAACCATAATCTACCTTCTAACTGTATCATTTACTGCATAATTCATTTGCCGTCTTACCTAAAAACCTCAGTGGTTACTGGGAATCTGAGTTAGGAGTATGATTAATAACATAGGCCATTTATAATAATAAAATGAAATGAAATGGGATTTTCCTAGTAGGTGCATCAAGAACCCCTGATCTTATGATATCCCAGAGAAATAACTCAAACATAAGAGAAATGTATTGTTCATGAATTATGAATTAGAAACATTTAAATTTGTATTATTTTAGAGATCTCTTCTTAAATATAGTGATGCATTTAAGACAATGATTTATCAACAAAATTATCTCATAAGTAAGCCAAGAATATTGTGAAAATGTACCCTTTTCTGGGAATCAAATTATAAAATTTAACATCAAGTGATAGTGCCAGGAAATGCATTTATATGCTATACTGTGCAAACAACTTTGTATTAAAAAGACTAGAAAAACTAAATTATTTATGAAAGTGTCAGTTTTTGTATACAGAAATACCAGTTTGGATTACAAATTCATGAGTATATGATATCTTATTGCAGAGTAAGCAAGCACTCTAGGGATTAAGAATTCCCAAAATATATTTTACATTCATATATATTTTAATAGACAGAGCTATTAAAGAATTATATGCCATCAGTTATTATTATTGCCTTCTCAATTTAATAAATTACACATTCAGGCAATGAAAATTTAAGAAATTTCCATTGTTTATTATTATATGTATGAAATTAATGAAAGCTAGTTATATAATTTAATTTAAAATTGAATATACATATATGTAATTCTCAAACTAAATCTTTGATATTGACACATTATATGTAATTAATATGTAATTACATTACATTTATATGTAATTAATTTTCCATGCATAGAAATGTATCCTTTCAACTTGAAACATGTAGTTGTTTGATATTCTAGTCATACTGATAAGGTGTACTTTTGAAATATGTTAGCCTTAGAAACTACTTTACAATTTTTCATATTTCAGTAAAGCAAAAGAGAGTAAGATACATTTTCCTTTTTCTAGTCTAGTTAGTATTATCAGTTTTTCTGGCTTATACCATCATACATTTACTCATTCATCATTTTAATATATTTATCTAACACACACCATATACTGTACTCATTGTTTTTATATATACATAATTTATATAAACAGACATATTTTATTGTATCTACTAATTACTGCAGAAGTGACCAACTCACTCAACTTAAAATAACTAATTTTAAGTATTTCACTGGAGTTTTTACAATTAAATTTTACTATGTTTAGTTTATAATGTCAATTTAACTATATGAACTGTGTTCAAGTACACCTTAGTAATATAAGAAAGAAGTGCCCCCAAATGTTTGTTTTGTTTTGTTATATTTTCAAAAGTTAATAAAGAATGAGAGCATTTTCCTCTGAGAAAGCAGCCCATCATACATCTATCCACATTCTTTTTCTCATTCTGTCTTCCATCATGTTTTATCCCAAGAGACTGGATATAATTCACTGCACTATATAGTAGGACCTCATTGCTTATCCATTCTAAATATAATAGTTTGCATCTACCAATCCTAACATTTGATGGCACACTTTAATAATATTTCAACTAAGGTGCACAGATATAAATTTGGTATTGATTTCTTTGATTTTCATTTTCTGTATAATGAAAACTTAACATCTCTTTTTTTTTTCTCTTCATAGAATATGGTTTTATCCTGAACCTTCTCAACACTCAATTCCAATGCAGTGTAAGTATTTTGCTTATATATGTCTTTTAGGCAATGCAAATATTTAATAGAGTTCATGGTATTTGTTTCTGTGATAACTCTATCCTTGTCAAATGAGAAATCAATAGAATGCAAAGAGCCTAAGAACTTTACCCAAAAACTTAGAATTTGAGTTTTACCTGTGATGAGACTATTTTCTGGTATTTAAAAAATGGGACCCAAAATATCTATCTATATGGATTTATTATGACATTTAAGTGAGATAATACATGTAAAAATAAGAATTTAATTCTTGTTTTGAAGTCCAAATTTTAGTTCTCTCCTACACATCACATGAAAAGAAGGCACTTTCAGTCTCTTCTAGTGATAACAGACAAAGCCACTGTGGATTAGTTCTAGGAAACAGTGTAAATGCCTAGATTCCTTAGACCCTTAAAGCAATTTAGCTCGCACGTGTTCAGGACACTGCATCTATAATATAGGTAAACCATCTTACTCTTTCTTTATCAGATACATTTCCTAAATTGTCACAGTGCAGCAGTTCTTTTTGAATCTTTTAACCCTGGTCATCTCTTTTATTTATATAGTTTTATATATTAATTTATTGAAATCAAATCCCAGTGTTTTTCTCTAACAGTTGGGATTTAAGGTTTTATCTACAAACAGTACTGAAATTCATAATTAAGGCAGTTTTTGCATTTATCTTAGCACGGTTTCTGAAATATGGAAGGTTATATCAAAACAATTATTGGGATAAATAGATGATATTGTTAACGTAGTTATTCAGATGTGGTGAAAAATTGTGCCTTGTTTTCATGTCTGGTCACTTATTTGCTTGAACAATCCTCACATTAATCCTAGAATAATGTGTTATGAAGTCAACCGTTAGGCCTTTTTTTCTGACATTGAAACCTTAGCAAGGTAGGCAAGATAATTATATTTTGGGCCTTCTAAATACAAAAAATTCAAATCAAGACACACAAAATTCAAACTTACCAGATTGTATTGAAATTAGGCTAGGAATCAGTCCTATAATTTTTATCATATGAAATTATTCTACCTCTGTCTGAATATTAATAATTATAATATTTAGTTTCTTAAGAAATGTTATTAATAATAACCTTCAAATAGTATCTGTGTTCTCAGTGTATGCCTGAAATGCAAATCAGTGTTTATGTGCTAAAAGTGGTCACAGAAACAATTTCTCTCTCCTCATTAAGTTATACAGTTTGGGAAAATTGACAAATGTGTTTTATCTGACACTTAATGTGCTATTTATGAACTTACACTCAATAATTAATACTCCTCATGTAACAAATATATTTAGATATTATATATGTATGTGTGTCTACAGTGTATTTTATTGTGGTAGTTATTAAAAACCCTACTTAGGAGTTCTCGTCACGGCTGAGCAAAAACAAATCTGACTAGCATCCATGAGGATACAGGTTCCATCCCTGGCCTTTCTCAGTGGGTTGAGGATCCAGCATTGTGGTGAGCTGTGGTTTAGGTTGCAGATGCAGCTCCAATCTGGCGTCGCTGTGGCTATGGTGTAGGCCAGAGGCTATAGCTCTGATTCAACCCTGAGCCTGGGAACCTTCATACACCACAGGTGCAGCTCTAAAAAGACAAAAAACAACAACAAACAACCCCCCCAAAAAACTAATTAAAATTAGATTCTGAAGATTACAGAGTACAACGATGAGAAATGTGTGAGTTTTTTGTAATAAGTATACAACAGTTCTACATAAGTGAGGATGAGATTAACAGAGGGTGCACTTTGAATGTTTTTTTTCAGAGTTAGGAATGAGTTTTTGCTGATCAGCCACATTTCATCAGCTTGACTCTCTCTTTCATTAAGTACACATTAGTGGTAGCTTCTGAAATGGAGCAAAACCCACGGTCTGTGCAAGGTTAAAAATCACAATTGTGGTTTCATTAACATCAAAGTTTTATCATTCAAGCTAACAAAATTGAGGACAATATTATCAGTTGAGAAGTTAAAAATAACAAAAGAGGAACAAAAAATATCCAGGATGTTGAGATAGATTAGATGTTAAAATAAAATTTCGAAGCAGAATAAGTCTTAATGATCATCCATTTAAGCAGTTTATTCTAACAGATTAGGAAACAAATTTTCTCTATGCAAGAAAACATGTAGCCTGTTGAACTGCATACATCCCTTAGAGATTAAAGGCAGAGCTGAGGGGAAACTAGAATTTGATGGTCTTAGTGATTATTTCCCGTTCTAACTCAGTTGACTTCCAGAGAACATAAAATAACAAAAAAGTGATTTATTCTATAGTAGTCTTGTTTAAGCCACTCAAATGCCCTATTTTTTTTTTTTTATTCTTGGTTACAGTGCTTTTATTTTTTTATTTTTTATTTTTTTTTTTTATTTTCCCAATGTACAGCAAGGGGGTCAGGTTATCCTTACATATATACATTACAATTATATTTTTCCCCCACCCTTTCTTCTGTTGCAACATGAGTATCTAGACAAAGTTCTCAATGCTATTCAGCAGGATCTTCTTGTAAATCTATTCTAAGTTGTGTCTGATAAGCCCAAGCTCCCGATCCCTCCCACTCCCTCCCCCTCCCATCAGGCAGCCACAAGTCTCTTCTCGAAGTCCATGATTTTCTTTTCTGAGGAGATGTTCATTTGTGCTGGATATTAGATTCCAGTTATAAGTGATATCATGTGGTATTTGTCTTTGTCTTTCTGGCTCATTTCACTCAGTATGAGATTCTCTAGCTCCATCCATGTTGCTGCAAATGGCATTATGTCATTCTTTTTTATGGCTGAGTAGTATTCCATTGTGTATATATACCACATCTTCCAAATCCAATCATTTGTTGATGGACACTTTTTTTTTAATCAAATGTCCTATTTTTATCCTCATTTCCTAGTAATTAAAGAAAAAGGGAAGGGAAGCAGTGTTTTAGCAGGGAAGGAATTCTTGATCATGGACCTGAAATGGGCAGAGATAGAGCAGGATGATGAGCCAGGGAAAGGATATCACTCTCTATGTCAGGTGTGCTTCCTTTCTGTACATTCCCTTACATAAACCTCACTGCATCATAGAAAGTTGGTGCATTTCCTAACTTTTAGAGTTGAGAAAATGGCAGCCTTCCCAAGGTCATACAATAATGAAGTGATAGATTTGTGATTATAGTAAATCAGCAGTTGCTGATTTTGGAGTGTCTGAGAAGGCAAATTTGCATATGTTATATCTAAATTTCATGTCAGCTCCAAAAGAGAAGTTCAACAGCTTGCCTAAGGTGTCAGAGAAAGTAAGTAAGCAATCTTGAATTTAAATCTGGAAGAGCCTAACACCTGTTGATGTTCTTGTTTCTAGATCACCAGAGTTTCACTGTTATTTGACACTTTACCGCTCCCAACATAAATTTCTTTGTTTGAATGGTGGCCTACCTTGAGAATCTCTGTGTGAACAATTCTGAAAACACATGTAAAACTGGGTTTTGAAAAAGTAATATTAATACATTAACCATGGTTGTACATAAAACAGAAAAAAGGAAAAAAGTTTCTACTGAGGTACTGGGTATGTGTGTAGCTCCCAGTTTAATGCTACTCTTAGAATAAAATTAAACTTTTAAAAATTACATTCTTGAGAGCTTTAAATATTAAAAAGAAACTGTGTTTAAAAATCTTAAGTGCACATGCTACTTTTATAGCCTTCTGCTATTAGAAAAGACAATGCAGCATAGCCTTCCAGGACTTTACCATGGAAAGCATTTTCAAAAGTTTTCTCTTACTTTCTAAGAATACTTGCAATCACCTGGCAAACAATGAATTCTGCCTTTTGGTTGCCTTTAAAAATATTAATTTTCAGTCTATGAATAAATCTTTAAATTCACTTCAAAATCAATTCTAATCTCTACTACTGTATGGATTTAAATGTCTTTCACTCAATAAATCTTCTATATATTTTAATCCAAATTATGCAATTAGTTAGATGGTGGTTTCACTGCATTTCATTCTGTTTTTATTTAAATATTCCATTATTCATTAAGACATCAGTTTCTTCATGAGTTCTTTGTAAATAGAGAATATCTTTAATGATTAAGGGTATTTGCTTTCTGTATATTGCCTTCAAAGATCGTCATATTTTATTAAACCTGCATTATAACTGATATGCTGATATGTACAAGTATTTATATGAAGGATGATCCCTTGTTTATAAGAAGACAGTAATGTGCTAAAACAATAGACAAAATCTTATTATACATAGTGTCTCATGAACAATTAAAACACATATTGCTGCTAATCCTTATTGCCATGGAAAATTTAAAAAAAAAAACCTCACCAATGAAATGTGACTCATCAGAATAGCTCTTGTAGGAGTTCCCGTCGTGGCGCAGTGGTTAACGAATCCGACTAGGAACCATGAGGTTGCGGGTTCGGTCCCTGCCCTTGCTCAGTGGGTTAACGATCCGGCGTTGCCATGAGCTGTGGTGTAGGTTGCAGACGCAGCTCGGATCCCGCATTGCTGTGGCTCTGGTGTAAGCCGGTGGCTACAGCTCCGATTCAACCCCTAGCCTGGGAACCTCCATACGCCGCGGGGCCGCTAGCAAAAAGACCAAAAAAAAAAAAAAAAAAAAGCTCTTGTTTGTAATCTGTATCTGTGCCATTGAATTATGCCATACCTCTATTTCCACGTACAAACCTTATTACTAATGTTTGTTTTCATTTAAGTTTATATTTTAAAGATTATTTTGAACAAGATGTTAAGAAGGCTCCTGTGATGTATGCTTTTCTTCTTCTTACTATAACTATAGAATTTATGTGGTCCTTGGGGCTATCTTTCAGAGTTCATGAGTAAATTAAATTTGTTTAAAGTAATTTATCTTTACTGTGTTTAATGATCATACTTATCAAAACTAGCATTTCTTTTTTAGATGCTTGCCTTATATGATAAAGCACTTCAGAGTTATTATTAAGGAAACATTTTTCCTTACGATTTCCCTACAAGTCATCTTTCCATTTGCTTTTAAAGATTTTGTTGTCGCAAATTAGGACACACATGGTCTTCCTGTAAGAGGAGCCTCATGAGGCAAAGTAAAAGACTATGATCTCAAGCCTTTGGAAATGGGGATAAAAGAGTACCCCTAAATTTACTGATCTATAGGAAGCTGACATGAAGATCAAAGAGTTTCCTAAGAATGATCTGGAGCAGCTGCGGTCAACTCTCTGATGAGCCTATAGTTGTAAATGTTAGAGTTGGAGAGATTAACTTCAGGATATTTTGCCTGTAGTATTTTGCTCTATATCAGTGTTTTGACCCTGAGATCTCAAGCAGGGCTCTCTTGTGCTCTATTTTTTAAAAATTATTGTTGTTATTTTTTTATCTTTTTTATGGCTGCACCTAAGGCATATGGGAGTTCCCAGGCTAGGGGTCCAAACAGAGCTGCAGATGTCAGCCCATGCCACAGCCACAGCAATGCAACATACAAGCCGTGTCTACAACGTACACCACAGCTCACAGCAAGGCCAGATCCATAACCCACTGAGTGAGGCCGGGGATCGAACCTGTGTCCTCATGGATACTAGCCAGATTCGTTACTACTGAGCCACAATGGGAACTCTAAATTCTTGATTTGTTTTTTAAAAATCTAGGGAAAAAAAAAGTTACTGTCTTTTGATTTCTACTGCAGACTGTAGAGCTGCTTGGTATACATATAATGCTGCCAACCCGATAAGAACTTAATTCAGAATTCCCTGTAATCCTGAAACCTGTTCACTTGATCCAAACCCTATGGAACACGTTTGGAATATTGTAAAGGGTTTGGTACCCAGGATGATTAGAAACCAACCACAGGCTTATATCCTGCCTTGGGTTGGATTACTTCAGGGTCCTCTGGGCGTTCAGTGGGATCAGAGTAGACAGCCAGGCTTCACTGGCCCCTGCAAGCCTTACAGTCTGGCTCAAAGCAGTCTATACTCTCTTTTTTGTAGACTCGGAATCACCTCTGTATTCCCTAATTTTTAAACTAAAACTTTCCAGGCATAATGGTTAAATATCAACTTTAACCTAAAACTGGATCAGTTTTAGGAATGTAGACAATTTACAACTTGCTTAAGATACATATTTGGCTAATATCAAGGACAATACAGGAGTTCCTGACATGGTCCAGTGGTTGGCAGATCCGACTAGGAACCATGAGGTTGCGGGTTCGATCCCTGGCCTTGCTCAGTGGGTTGAGGATCCAGCATTGCCATGAGCTGTGGTGTGGGTCGCAGATGCTGCTCGGATCCCATGTAGGCCAGCGGCTACAGCTCCAACTAGACTCCTAGCCTGGGAATGTCCATGTGCCGCGGAAGCGGCCCTAGAAAAGGCAAAAAGACAAAAATAAATAAATAAATAACTTTCCCTCATCAACTATTAAAAAAAAAAAAAAGGACAATACAAATGCAAGTTTTTAAAAATGTACTTGAAATTAAAAGAAGAGCAACTTAAAATAATCACGTGTATACTGATATAAAAAAACCTCATAGTAACTACAAACCAAAATCTGTAATCTATATATACACACACAAAAAGAAAAAGGAATCCAAACATAACAGTAAAGATGGTCATCAAATCACAGGAGAAGCGAACAAAAGAAGAAAGGGGGGTAATGACCTACAAAAATAAATCAAAACAATTATCAAGTAATAAGAGAACCAAGACAAAGGGTTCCCATTGTGGCTAAGAGGAAAGAAATCTGACTAGTATCCATGAGGACTCAGGTTTGATTCCTGGCCTCGTTCAGCGGATTAAGTATCCAGTGTTGCCATAGTAAGCTGTGATGTAGGTCGAGGATGCAGCTTGGATCCCCCACTGCTGTGGCTGTGGTATAGGCCAGCAGCTACAGCTCTGATTCGACTGCTAGCTTCGGAACATACATATGCCGCTGGTGTGGCCATAAAAAGACAAAACAAAAAACCTGAGAAAACAAAATACAAATTTTGGAGGTGGCCATCCCACTGCCCCTCACCAGTGGGAGAATTTCATATGTAAATTGATGGACCACAGGTAACTTTCTCAGGTATGCCCTTTTTTTATTTAAACAGAACATTATGAAACAAATCAGCAAATGTAGCATCTCTTTGTCATACTCTCAAAACATTCTGCTAGAAAACAAAATAAAAATACACTGATTAAAGTGTACATTATTCCATTTATGTCCTCTTAAGATTACTTAGAGTATTTTAAATTATTCTTTTTTGTGTATGATTTTAATAGTTTTAATAATGCTTCGTAATGTGTATTTTTAAAAAGGGGTAACAGACTAGATTTCTAGTGCATTTTTCTCTATTTAAAGCAATTGCTTTTTTTGATGACTTGTTTTTCTTAGCATAATAACTAGAGCTAAAGGGCAGTGCTATCATTGTGCTTTGTCACTTGCATCTGAGTATTTGATATCTAATTTTAAACCAAATTAGATGAGTCTTGGAACTATTAACTTTGACTAACACCAAGTCATGACTTACACTGCATAATACATTGCCAAATAATTGCAAAAATAGTGTGTACCTTCAGTGAAAGGGCAAACTCAGAAAGGGGTCCATTAATGAGATTCTCACTGCAATACAATTATTTCATGGTGTTCCATCCTAAGGCCTAGCTTTTCAAGATTTTTGACAGAGGTTTAAATTTTTTCTGATGAAATTCTGTAAGGACCCTAAATTATTATAATTGGATTCAGACCTCTTAAAACAGAGTACCTGCACGTAATGGAGACTTTTCTATACATGCATTCAATAGCTTTGCATTCTTAATTTTCTATCTTATTTTTAAAAATAACACTAATGTAACTTTTGTTAAGTCACTATTTTTGCCATTGTAAGCTGTCATTGGCAGATACAACAAGAGACAAAGAGCCCTACCAGATCCCTCAATAATATGAAAAATGTAGGGAAAAAAGAATGTGATCTTTGTCTTCTACCTTCAAAATCTCTCAAACTAACAATCAAAATAGGTGCTTATTCAAATAACTTTGATATTTTTATTTTAAAATGTGCAATAGCAGGCATTTTTAAGAATAGTTGGAATCACCTATGTTTTTCATTTAGTAATGCACATATTCCCAACGCTGTATCCCCAGGAAACACAACAGAAACTTCTCAAAGATTTTCTCCATTTTTTTGCCTATTATTTTTTTGAGTAGCAAACATGAGTGCCTGAAGCTGTGTTGAGGATATCTGTTCATTACTAAGTACAACACCTTCCACTTGACCACAGGCTCAAAATAATCACAGAAGTCATTGACTCACAATTTTCTGGAACTAATATTTGGTCAGGGATATCTAGGCCTCAGGCAGTGACAAAGATCATTGTGTCTTGTAATCCTGTATGTGGAGGAAATGTGCAGAATTCAGTTTACATCCAAGCCTAAAACTTGCACTTCATCTGCCACCTCATGTCTCCAGGTGGATGTTAAACCAGGGTTACCTAATAATAGTCAATCTAATTGGCATTCCGGAAAATAACTTTTGGAAATTTTATGTCTTTAGTTTCCATGAGGGAACTAGGAAGTACTCAGGTTTTCATCTTCTGGTTTTCTCTTTAAATCAATGCGCCTGTTCTTTTCATGGTCAAATTGTAATGTTTTCCCTTGCCCTGTTCTCGTCACGACAGTTCTCATGTCTCTTCACAGAGATACACAGAGATATCTGTGTCATGAATCACTGAGTCCCCAGCTGCCCAGATGAATGTTGGAGGAAATATTTACGCTCTTTGCAGTGATGTTGAGGACGGAAAAGTCTTGTGAGACATGTTTTAACTATTATTATTTAGCTGCCTCTAGAGGAACACAGGCTGCCATACTCTTACTGGACAGCAGGTCAGTGATTAATAGCAATAATATCTTGTGCTGATTAAAAAAATAAATCTAAGGTAATTGTTCCAATAATTATCCAATAATAGATATATGAAAATATTAACATTTATACATGAAATCAGAAAGTAACTTTGCATTTTAATGATGCCGGTAATTATTAACAATAGAGCACCAACTTCACTTGAATAAATGTTAAGCAATGTACAAATATTTCTCACTTTATCATCACAGTAATCTTTTAAAGTTTTTGTGTTTTAAAGGACTGAAACAAATAAACCAAAAAGCAAAGATTGTCACTTGCCCAAAGTCAAGTACTGGTATTGGGATTGGAACCATAGGTCCTTGTTAAGAAAATTTCTTTTCCCAGTCTTGCTCAGATAACACAAATTCACTCAGTGATCTAGTTGACCTGTCAAAAAGTCACTCACCTTGTTACTCAGTGAACACCAATAAAACAAAAATTATTGAGAATTGATTGAAACTACCAAAATAAAAATAATTAAGATTTTCATGCTTTGGAGAGAACAATATTTACTCCTTTTAAGTATTTTCCAAAATGACTGCCTAAAAGTAGGTGAAAAGAATAGTCAACTGAATGCAGAAAACACTGCTTCCATCCACATTTACATAATAGAATGGGGGTGTTTATTCCCATTTTTCTCTTGCTTTCATAGAAAGGAGTGACTTTATGCTCCAGTCCCCAGGAGAGAAATGAGTAGGAGAAATATATCTGACTAATACATTTAAGAAAAGAAACAAGTGTGGTTGACTCAGTGCCTCTAAGGTCTCCTTTTGCACACAGCTGCTTTGCAAGACATGTGCATCCTCTGCTGTTTCATAGAGGAAGCTTGGAAAGTCTGGCTCTTACCCTGCAGGGGAGGTATGCCATGTCCAAAGGCACTAGGTCCGCATGACTAAGTCCACCTAATTCCAGGGTGAAGGATAAGCAAGTACATTTTACTAAATTAACTAAAGTTCTGTTCTCTGCTCAGAGTTATCAATAATTAACCTAGTATTTCTCCGTTCATTTTCTGTTCTATATCTTATTTCAAGTCTACGAAAAGTAGAAAGAGAGGAGTTTTTTTATAGGCTCCTAGAAAACCCTGCATCCCATAGTCTTGAGAGTATATAAGAACTGGTATTTAAGGACCAAATATGATTGAAGTTTCTGCTATGGGACTAATAAAAGGCCTTAGAGAGTAAAGATCATGTGGCATTTGAATTCAGCCTTTCACAGTGGCTTACCCATCAGGGATTTGCTGATTTTAGAGGTTCAGTGCTGCTTTTAATGGGCCTTAGACTTATTAAGTGTGGCCTGTACAGACCTTAATAAGCAGGAATAGAATTCTCTGCAGCTGACACCAATCTGACCTAAGACATGAGATGGTCCCTCATTGCTAAAGGTGACCCCGTCTACGCTGGCATGGATTTTTTTCAAGCAGATAAAGTATATTGAAAAAAAAAAAGAGACACTGAGACCTACTTTATGGTCATTTAAAACAAGCAAAAATTGGGTAACCTAGAATTTAAGTCATTGAAGTGTGGATTAATCTTCCCTGCTTTTCTTGTGCTTCTCAGCCATTACCGTAGATTGCAATTGATCATTGCAAAGGCAGTTAAATTTCCAGTGAGAAGTTCTGAGAGTATCCAGTATATAAGTTGACACACCCCACATTTAGTTATTTATGTAGTTTTTAACTAAATTAAGTGTTATATGAAAAATATTTAGCCGTGCCAATTTTTAGTGACATACATATTCTTTTGTTAGATCCCCTTTTATTTGGTCTCAAACTGGACCTGAATTGAGTTGTTTTCAGAACTCTGACATTTTAGATTTCAGAGATCCAGACTGTGGTTTCATCCACCTAATCTCAGTAGATCTTATTCTACAAAATACGATAGAAAAGAGGCCATTAGATTTGTAAAGTGTATGCCATCAGCTTTGACTAAGGACAAAAAAAAAAAAAATCAATAAAATCATTGCAAGTACAAATACTTAAGATAGCTATTTTAAAAAGCCTGAGCTGGAACATTCTGTCTGTAGGAATCTCATTTCTCAGGAAATCTGGGAGTGACTGGATTAATTTTAAAATCTGATTTGGTCTTGATATCAAGAGTAGTAAAGAATGAAAAGATTAAAAAATATAAACTAATTAAACTTGAAAAGGAGAGAATTTCCATGAGAGCTCTTATGATTTTCAAGGAAAGGAAGTATACATTTGATAGGATACAAATGAAATCTTGAGTCAGGCTAGACAGATAAGAAAGCAGAGAAGACACACCTCAGTGTAATTAGTTTTAAGGAAGGTATTAAGAAAGGGACACCTGTTTTCGATTCTACTAGATCAGAAAGGGTGGCTGGATACCCCCCAAATAAATAAATAACAGCAGAACAGAAGCAAGCTCTTAATGATTAGGAACTTCATCTCAGAAAAAGTGCAAAAATATTGAGAGGTATCCTCTTAAATATTTAATTAAGCTTTTTTTTTTTTTTTTTAGGGCCACACCTGTGGCATATGGAGGTTCCCAGGTTAGGGGTCCAATCAGAGCTGTAGCTGCCCGTCTATGCTAGGGCCACAGCAATACTGGATCCGGGCTGTGTCTGCGACCTATACCACAGCTCACTGCAATGCCAGATTCTTAACCCACTGATCAAGGCCAAGGATCAAACCTGCTTCCTCATGGATACTAGCTGGGTTTGTTAACCGCTGAGCCATGATGGGAACGCCTTAAATATTTATTTAAATAACTAATTCATAAAACAAGATGTATCACCTCACGTCTTTCAGGATGGCTGTCATCGAAAAAAACATAAATAACAAATGTTGGCAAGAGTGTGGAGAAAAGAGAAGCTTTGCGCACTGTTGGTGGGAATGTAAATTGGTGCAGCTATGGTGGAAGACAACATGGAGGTTTCTCAGTAAACTAAAGATAGAACTGTCATATGACACAGAAATTCCACTCCTGACTATATACCTAAAAACAAATCAAAGCACTAATTTGAAAAGTTATATGCACTCCAATGTTTACAGCAGTGTTATTTACAATTGCCAAGATACAGAAGCAACCTAAGTGCCCAGCAGCAGATAAATGGATAAAGAATGGGGTGCATATATGCAGTGGAATACTACCCATCATAAAAACGAGTGAGGTTTTGCCATTTGCAGCAACATGGATGGACTTGGGGGTTATTTTACTAAGGAAATTAAGGCAGACAAAGACTAATCCTGCATGATATCACTTATGTGTAAGATCTAAAAAATAAAATAAATCATTGGACGTAACAAAAAAAAAACTCACAGATAATAGAGAACAAACTAGTGGTTCCAAGTGGGGAGGGGGCAGAAGGGAGGGACGATACAGGGGTAGTGGAGTAAGAGGTGAAAACTACTATGTATAAAATAAATAAGCTGTAAGGATATATTGCCCAATACAGGGAATAGAGCCAATAATTTGTAATAACAATAAATGAAATATAAACTTTAAAATTTGTGAATCACTGTATTGTTCACCCAGAACTGTATAATATTGTACATCGACTATACCTCAATTTAAAAAAATAAAAATATACAAAACCGTATGAATCACAATTTGAAGATAAGGCCAGAATAGTTAGAGAGACACTTAGAAATATTAAGCAGTTGGAGAAAACATGGACAACTCTGAGAGGGGAGGACTGACTAGTAAGATTAGAGTATTTAGCCAAATAATTACTGAGTGGAGTTCAAGGTAAGCCAGGTAATGTAGGTGAAGAAGTATTGCTTGAGTTCTAAGGAAACAGACACAAAAGAGAGGAGACACCTTGAAAGACAGCCAGGCTGGATAATAATATTCATATTCATTCATACTTGATCTGATGGGAAAATATATGCTTGAAAAAATATTCAGACAAGGGATGAGAAGATATATAATATTTCTTTGAATGTTCTATGATTTTTGCAGATCCAGAATTTGTTCTTTAGCTCTGTCTAACCAAGGGGCTTCCCAAAGCAAAACTAGCCATTTCAATAGGAAATACAAAAGTCTGACACCACCAGGGAAAGAGTAAAATATGTCTTTTTATCTAGCAAAATCGCTTGCTCTGTATGTGGCAGAGAAAAACAAAAATGAACCCAGGTTAAACTGCTGAAAACTAAGCTGAGCCCTTCTCAAAGTATGTGGGTAAAAGGGTAAGAAAAAGCAAATAAAGCATAGCTTCTACTACAGAGAAAGAGAGAGTAGAAAGAAATGCTACTCAAGGTTGGACATATTCAAACGATGAAAGGAGGAAGATGTCCAGGGCCTCGAGAAATTATAAAGAGATCCCGGTCACAAGGAGGCTTTTTTCCTTTTTTTGTGCTATGCCCAAACACAGGAAAGAAAGAGATCTCCAGATCTGGGAACTGGGCCACCACTAGTGCAAATTTCCACACATTGCTAAAAGGCACATATGCCTCAAATGCCACTTTCTGAGTGAGGAGACAGCATGAATAAATGGATGACAGTCCTGGCACCAGCTACAGAAGAGACATCCACTGCCCAGCCTTCAGAGTGGGTTATCTGCCCAAGTCTCTCAGAAGGTGACTAACTCACAAGGTCAGTTTCATTTTTAGAATGTATTTTATTTTATTATTGACTTTAATAAGAAATGTGAACTTTGATATATATTCAAGTTTTATATTCATATGTTGGTAAGGGGATTCAATTTTTGGATGGTAATTTTGTTTTGAACTCCATAGTGGGGGGGGGGTCCTTAAATTCAAATATAGAGAATGTGTGACTGACTACTATTAGGCTTCTAATAGCTCTCATTTAATCTCATCTATATTTCATCCGCTGCAATTAAGTTTCATCCCGTAATCTCTAGTGAGGTACTTTGAAGGTAGTGGTCATGGCTAATTTGTGTTGCAAAACTGACTGGAAGGAAATATTCAGTTTAGGGTTTAGCAAAGCCTTTGAGGTCCTTCAATTAATGACTTGTTCTAAACCAGTGCTTCTCTAACTTTAATGTACATAAGAATTACCTGGGGATTCTATGAAACTATAGACTAAGCAGTTCTGGGCTGGGTCTGAAATTATGCATTTCTAACAGGCCCCAGCTGATGTTGATGCTTCAAGTCTCAAATTTTAAGGTTCTTTCTAACTAATTTCAAAACCCTCTGGGGGCAGAACTAACTTCCTGCCAGTGAATCCAGGAGTAACGTGGAAACCAGGTTGATATTAGGTGAGTGAGGTGATGAACTTGGGAACGGGGGTAACCTGATCCGTCACCCCTGCCCTCCACAAAAGTGAGCAGGTATAATAAGGGCTGATCAAAGAATGAGTTGTTGAACCTAACGAGAGAAAAAAATCTGAGGAGAATTATGGAAGAATATTTATTTCCCATTCTTCATATCTCTATGAAAGAGGAGCAAATTCCTTCTTCAGAACCCAAGGAATAAAGGCATAAGAATACATCCGGCCCTACCCCACTTTCTCCTTCTCCCTAAGGACAGAAGAGTAATGCATTTGTTTAATTGGCCAAGGGCACTCCCAGTTTTCCTGTGGGGCTACCTAACCTGCAGGATGCTTACTTTTCTCCGGTCCTGCAAAGGATAAGCTTCTCTGGTCAGGAAGGCCATCTCTGTTCAGCTCTGCCAGCATTGGGTGGGTCAGTCTGTTTAACCCTGAGGTGAAGCATTTCAGAGCTAAGCGGCCATATTCTTCTTAAGCCACATTGACCAAACAGCTTCATCAGTGATTCAGATGTCATTTTCTCTCTAGTGTCTCTGTTTTGTTTCTGGGTGAGTTCCAAACTTAGAAGGAGGGGAAGATAGACTAAATGTGTTCTCCAAGGGCTATCTGAAGGACCAATGGGAAGTACAATGTTTGTGAAATGCCTCTTGATTTGTGCTTAGGACTGGTTCTCTCTCCTGACTCTACCTGCTTCTAGGCTAAGTTATAAGACCAGAATTAAGGAGGAAGAAATAAAAGACCAGACTGCTCACTCCTGATCTTGAAGATTATTAGAAGATTGGTAGTGGTAATGTGATGAGTTCTCTCTAAGCAATTATCGCTTTATCCATCAGGTCCTAAGCCTAGCAAAATGCAAACTTTTAATTCAGAAACATTTGTACCAGGGAACCTGGGCACATAGAACAAGTGACCTGTTGCCTGTGAACTAGCACAGGGAAAGGCATGGATTCACTGGAGAACCTTGGCTTTCACATCAATGAACCTTGGGTTTTCACATCAATTTCACATCAATTGATGAAAGCCATCAGTTGATTGGCTTTCAATCAATTGAGGTTGCTGAGATATTACCCAGATAAGAAATGAGAACATTTGGGAGAAGAAGTTAGTTAAGACAGAGATAATTCTCTACCCCACACCCAACCTATGTGCAGTTGAGTAGGCAGTTGATGATAAAATAATTTATCATTTTAAAAAGTAAAAAGAAGGTGCTGAACACATAAGTAAAAGTTACCAGGCTTAAGATTGGAGAAAAGAAGCCTATGAGTGTGAGGACTGTAAGATGAAAGACAAATGGACAGAACCGTAGATCAAGGAGTTAGTGTTGCACAGCCCATTAAATCTCCACAAACCTCTCCAAAACAGTGGTTCTTTGTCCAGTCATCATCCCAGACCAGCTCCTTACAGCAGAAGACAGCACAGAGGACTTCCATGAATCTGAGATACTCTCAATGAGGACAAAGACATAGCAATCCCATGTCATATATGGCTACTGTCACAGGGGCGGGGGTGGGGTGGGAGGAAGACAAAGGAGAACACAATCTAAGGCTCATTTACATAAAGAGAATTATTTAAACTAGCACTGGTGGGGAGTTAAACTATGAACAGACAATTTTAATAGGGAAAAAACTGTGATGTTGTTTCTGAAACATTTCCTCACCAGTGGCATAAGGTTCTTAAGCAGTATCAGATCAGCTATAGAAAAAAATGTGTGTTTTCTAAATTGACCAAAGAAAAACCACACTGAGAATGGAGGTGGAAAAAGACACAGAGGATAAACTGGGCAATTAAATCTCAAACTAAAAATATTTGAGGAATGGACAGCAAAGAAAATGGAAAGGAGGCAATTATGAAAGGTAAGAATTACTATCAGCTGGAGTTGCCATTGTGGCTCAGTGGAAAGGAATCTGACTGGCATCAGTGAGGACACAGGTTCAATCCCTGGCCTCCCTCAGTGGGATGAGGATCCGGCCTTGCAGTGAGTTGTAGTGTAGGTCACAGATGTGGCTTGGATCTGGCATTGCTGTGGTTGTGGTGTAGGCCAAGGGCTATAGCTCCAATTCAGCCCCTACCCTGGGATCCTCCATGTGCTGCAGGTGCGGCCCTTAAAAAAAAAAAAAAAAAAAAAAAACCTAAAAGCTAAAAGGAAACATGATCTTAAAGAGCATTTTGCCAGGGCCGTTTGGAATTAGCAGATGCAAACTATTCTATATAGAATAGATAAACAACAAGGTCCTACTGCATAGCACAGGGAACTTTATTCACTAGCTGGTAACAAACCATAATGGAAAGAATATGAAAAAGAATATATGTGTATATAACTATTGCACAGCAGAAACTAACATTGTAAATCAACTATATTTCAATCAAATAAATTTTTAAAAAACTGCTTTTGCAAGCTGCACACATGCACTCAAAATTTATATCTTTATGATATTGTTGTGAAAGTCAGTATGTGAATGATACGGAAAAAGTTGTAAGAGAATTCACAGAGGAGAGGGTTAGCAATAATGTGAGGAAGACAATCTGGTCTCAGAATTCTTATCAGCAGTACTGTGTGGTACAAGACAATGAAATCAGGCCTTCCACATTCTCAGGGAAAAGTATTTTCTAACTAGAATTGAAAACTCTGATGGATCAATAATATCTAAGTCAGGCCAAAGCCACTACAAAATTCCTGAACTCAGAAATTTATTTCTGGCACATCCCTTCTTAGGAAATTGGTTGAGTACATGCCTCAGAAGAAATGAGGAAAGTCAAGAAAAGATCCTGAGATCAAATCAACAGTGAATTCAAACTTGGATATCAGTGAAAGAAAATACTAGAATAACAGTTGAAGCAGGAAGAGAATTCTCTAGAGGGTGGTCATGGGCATGGAGCAAATGGTATGCATCAGAATTGACAGCATAATTGAAAATTTGAAAAAAAAAACAGATTATATAATAAAAACATAGGTAAAAGGAAATGGTTAATTAACTACGAAATAGTTATATTAACGTTTAATCAATTAATTTGTAAGATAAATAATGCACACTATAATTAATAATTTGTATAATGTTATTAAGAAAAGATACAGAACTGAGGGTTAAAATATAAAGCAAATTAAAATATTGCACCTTTTGAGGAATTAAAGGCATCTGTGTTAGTCGGGAGACCAGTAGTCAGTTGGAGAGAAGCACACGCCAAAGTAGGAGTCAGCCTGCAAGGATTTTTGCAGGTGAGTGATTATGTGAGAACATGAGGAAGAATCTGGAAGGCTAGAAGAGCTTTTGCAGGAAGGGCAATAGAAGTTGAGTCTGAGTGAAGAGTGGGAAGAAAGGGAGGAGGGAGCATCCTAGAGTGTGGAGCAGTCTAAGGGAGCTATGTGGTAAGGTTTTGAGCCAGTTGCAGCCTGCAGCCACAAGCAGAGTCCCGTGTGGCCCAGGACTGCATTAGCGACCCTCCCCTGCTAAGTCATTGGTTAGGACCAGCCCCTGGAGGTCTGGCCAGGGAGCACCTGCTGCACCAAGGCCAACTTCAGAGCAGACCTGCTGGGTCCCCGGTTACTATGCTCCCTGCAGTTGAATGTTGAGGAGGCTCATCTCATGACTACCTCACATGTAAGGAAAAATGACGATCCTAGAAATATTCTATTTTAACAAGTGATCATGACATTGTGCTCAAAGAATCATCATACCACCTGGCTTTGAAGTGAAAAAATACAGCATAGTCATAATCAATACTCTCCAGTTGTTTTCAACTATAAGATCCATCTCCACAGAACTTACAAAAGTTAATGTGGTTACAGAATAGCTGTTGTCTTACAGAGGCAAACAAAATATTACAAATGTCAGAAGTACTGCAGAAGAGGGGAAGAGGAATAAGTGAAGGAATAGGGCATTTATAGCCTCATCTAACAAAATGAGAAGTTAAGGCTTAACGTATGTCATTGAGAAAAGAAATATGGCTCCAATGTTTTATTTACCTTAATACTTTTTTCAACTGAAAAATTAAGCTGCACAGTACGAGTGTATTGGTAGGAAAAGGAATGAATTGGTGCATGGAGGGGGCCAGGGAAGTCACATAAATTAGCTAAATCTTCATCTATCAGAGCACAGAGTAGTGATGTTAGACCACTATCTAGTATTATGATGTATATCTTGGACCTGAAAACAAACAGCTATTTTTAATTTATCAACTCTGGCAAGTAAGCCTAAAAGTTAGGAAGATTTATTTGGTTTAAGAAAATTTTGCACTTAGCTATATAATTTTCTGTACTTTAGATGCATTTACCTATATGAATCTTATTTTTTTAAATTATGGCAAAATTAAATCGTAACTCCAGTATACAGACATAACCATTTTTATAGTTGTTGAATTTTTATGTCTTAAAATTGCATAATTGACCTTATAAGTTACATGTTATCTTGAAAATTTTTTTACTTAATAGCAATTATAATTATTATAGCAAATAAAATTGTTCACCCTTATCCTTATGTATTCTTTAAAATTATGATTTTGACTGCTTTCATGTACCATGTCATAATAATTTGCATGAATTTTTCCATATATATATAAACTCTAATACTTAGGTTGTCTCCATTTCCATTTTTAATGTTCCCAAAAAATACTATAAAGAAATTCCCTTGTGTGTGAATTTTCACATATTTAAAAAAGTCCCTGTGACATAGTCTAGTAAATGGTTTACTATATCAAAATTATAGACATTTTCATTTTAAGATAGATAAATCTAATAATTAAGATAGATAAGGCAGAAAAATTTTCCTTCAAATGTATTTATCACATATTTCCTCCATTCTCAATAACAGTGTATGAAACTGCATGCTTCCTATTTGTTGCTAACATTATTTTTCCTTTTGGTCTTTTCCTCTGAAACTCATCCTTATTTTACTTGCATCCCTTTCTGTTTGTTTGCAAGTGAAGTTCAGTATTTTCCATTGGTTTATTGTCTCTCTTACATGTTAAGTATTGTCAAGTTATATTTCTTATTCTGTTTTTCTATTGAAGTGCCTTTTTTCCTGTGTTTAAATATGTAGACATTTTAAACTTATGTGTGGCCAAGTCTATCAAGTTTTTCGTTATGTTTCTTTCTCTCTCTCTCTTTGTCCCAGTGCATTTACAAAGCTGAGCCATATTTTATAGGTATGTTTCCTCATCAGAGGTGCATCCTCACCCAGTTAGCTGTGCAGAGGGAATAGGCAGCAGGGACACATCACTGCTGTTTTTCTCAAGGTGAATGTGCAGAGCTGCAGGACTCTGCCCCTGGCCCCACCATCATGCAGTTCACCCAAACCAGCTTCTCTGGACACTCACAGTGATAATTCCTAGGAAATGGGTTCCTGACTGTCAATCCCAAGGCATTGCTGTTCTAAAGACACTTATCAAGGTTCCCTAAGTAGTTTCTATAGATGTTAGCACATACCTTCTATTTCCTCCCATACTTGTCTTCTCCTTTTAGTAAGTGTTCACATCCTGCTATGGATATTATGCCGTCTGGTCAAACATCCCTTTCCCTTTTGCATTCAGGTGATTTAGGAACCTCTTTGCCAAAGGTGGGTTTTGAACTTTGAAAAGATGAAACAGGCTGAAAATATAACACAATCAAAACAAAAAAAAAAAAAAAAACTTTAAAGAAAAAAAATTCAGTGAGAATAGAGTGATAAATATGCACCTGAGAATGGAAAGAAAAAGTTATGAAAATTGTAGATTTATAAAAATGGCTGTCCTGAACTTTATCTTATAAGAACTTAAAAATAATTATATTTAATCCTTCTGATACAAATAGAAATGCAATTGCTCATATCTTGCAAATTTAAGAGTTTATTCAAGCATAGTGAAGTCTCCTTTTTTACGGAGAGGGGAGAGAAAAAGATTATGATAGGATTCAGAATGACTATAAATCCTCCCTCCACTGCTTTCTATTTATTTTATTTTGGAAAAATGAGATCCCCTTCTTGGCAGCCCTGTGTGGCTCTAAGCAGAGAACTTCAATTGTGTCTTTTCTTTTCATCATTACCAAATCTACATCAAATACTAGCTATTCGCTAGTGACTCAGATTTTTTCAGAAGAATCATGGAAGAACATCGCATCATCTCTGATGTGTAGGAACAATTGATATTACACATATCTCTGCCCTATGGTTTAGGTGATGCTTATAGAAATAGAACGTTTCCAATATGGAAACGATTGTCTAGAAAATGAGAATGTCTACAGTGGTCACTGTCTACAAGGGCTGATTGTGAGGGAATGAATTTTCAAGAGTAGGGACTTCAGAATCATACATACCCACCTGAGTAGAAAGCTTACTTAGTTTATTCCCAGTACAATGGAGGCTCTGGATATTGATATGAGAATTAGTGCAGCAAGATGGCTTGGAGAAAAAGTTGAAATATTATTCTTAAAGAGGATGTTCCTCTGGCCTGGCTCAAGGGAAGAAGTTGGTGCCTACGGATGGGAGTAACCAATCTGGTTCTCTCTCAGTACCACCTGGTCTGAGACCTGGGACAAGTTATGTAACTTCTCTGAATGCTGTACTCCTCATCTTTAAGTTAGAAATAATACCACCTGATCCTAATAATACCTATCTTGTAGTGTGGTGCTAGAATCGGAAGCAATGCATATGGTCATTTGCATTTCACAAAAGCCCAATATATGGTAGCATTTGTTTCTAATGTGATCATCGGCATTCTTATTGTTCATTTTGTATTTGTGGGTCTTGAATATTCCATAAATGCTGTCCTAAACTATTTTCACTTTCCACATGGCAAATATAAAAACTGTCCTCATTTTCAGAGTCGTTTTTAGTTGTGGTTTTTTTCTCTTTCTTTTTTCTTTTTTAAGAAGAAAGCAATGCTACACTGATTCATTATAATTCTCTGTGAAACATTATCTGAAATTGCTTTTTCAAGGAACATTCAGTCTGCACATCTTTTTTCTGTTATTACATTTAAACAAGAGATATACCTATGCTAAAGCAATCATATTTCTAGAAGTTTGATCCTAAGTAAATTTTCTGAAAAACTGATATTAAGTAAAAACACACTACTTTAAAAATGAAGAGATGAGCCAGTACTCAGTGTGGCCAGAATACCAAGTGAAGTTTATCCCCTCTGGCCAGACTTCTCCTTCAAGTACACCGTGCTTTCTGTAAAATCTCTTTAGATAAAAAAAAAAAGGCGTCCTTGAGAAAATTCTTTTTCTTTCATGTTTTATCTTTAATGTCATCAGCTGTCTTTCTGGGGGTTTGCTCTCCCTCTTTGACGAAGGTGCTATAAAACAGTGCTGGTTGTGAAAACGCTGCTATGCCTCTTGTTGCCCTGGCCAAACTTGGCTGCCCTATGGCAGACCTCAGGGGTGCCAGCTGAATTTCTCTAGAGCTACAATCGAAACCTTCGTGCAACCTGGGATGCCAGTGAGGCTCCGCTGGCTTGGCCTTACTTTGCTTTGTTCATTCCAAGAGGATGGTGTCATGAGGAATTAAGACCAACCAACCAGTCTCTTTGTAGTATCTTTAAACTCACAACCCCCCCCCACCCATCTTACTTCCTGGCTCCTGCTCTCACTTGGTCTAGAGTGAGAATCATCCTTTGTGCCTAATGCAAAAACTGATACTAAGAGTAATGAGTATTTACTGTATGTCCAAGACTTTTACAGATATCTTACATGTATAACTCATATAATCCCCAGAACAGGAGTTCCCATTGTGGCGCAGTGGTTAATGAATCCGACTAGGAACCATGAGGTTGTGGGTTCGATCCCTGGCCTTGCTCAATGCGTTAAGGATCCGGCGTTGCTGTGAGCTGTGGTGTAGCTTGCAGACGTGGCTCGGATCCCGAGTTGCTGTGGCTCTGGCGTAGGCTGGCGGCTACAGTTCCGATTTGACCCCTAGCCTGGGAGCCTCCATATGCTGCAGGAGCAGCCCAAGAAATGGCAAAGACAAAAAATAAATTAAAAAATAATCCTCAGAACAGCCTTTTAATAGAAGTATTAGTATTTGTCCCCATTTTACAGATGAGGAAACTAAAGGGCAGAAACATTAACTTGTTCAATGTTAAATAATGATTAAAAGGGTCCTGGCATAGTAGGTATAAAAAAAAAACAATGATCTTATTATATACTTATGAGAGATGCTTAGGTGTATACATGATCATTTCTGTGTTCTGTGCATTTTAAGCCCCAAAGTAGCTGCTGAAAACCTCAGTAAATCAAAGTGCATACTCATTTTTGGTGGCAAAAAGCAAAATGCTGGATAAATCAAATATTATCTCTTTCTCCCCAGTACTGTGCCCCTGAAATTCTGATGAACATACTAGGCAGTTGGAATCATGTTAGGATAGAGGTTCCACTTCACATGGTCTGTGGTGATTCCTGAGATTATGCATTTCAGACAAGCTCAAGATGCTGCCACTGGCATTCCACAGACTACACTTTGAGTAGTAATCCTTAGTATGTCTTTCAGTCCCACTTAAATGAATGCTTGACTCTGTTTTAATAAAATTCTTGTGTTACAATAGGAAAGAATGTCAGTTTAGTTATTGCATAAGTCACTTCATTTTGACCAAGTATACATTTCCTTAAAAATTGAGTACATCTAATCCCAGCCGTCCATCTCACAAATTCACAATATGTACTCCAATTTAAGCTATGAGATTAAAAATGGCACTAAGAAAATATATGATTGCCACTGTAGGTACAAGTGAGATGCCCAGTGAAAATCTGAAAGTCTGTACCATGAGAAATAAAGTTAGCATTATGAATTTTCTGAGTGCATAAACGTGCATACCAAAAAATTACATCTATAGTCCACAAAACTGCATGGACCCATTTATTAAATAAACACCTTCACTGCCTATTTAAGTCTTTCTTTTTATTTCTAGAAAAAATTTATCTGCACAGGTTAAAAACAACAATGTCCACTATCTTAAATCACTAAAGCACACACCAAAAAATCAAAGTCATTGTTTTGTGACAATTAACATACACAAATAAGAAGTAAGTATTGATCAAAACTTAGGAACAAATATCTGGACTGATACAACATCCATTGTTGACAGAATTTCTCTTCAATTTAAATGTTTTTCTTGTCTCTAAAACAATTTTAAAAGTGGTAACTTTATATTGGATTGCTTGTATCTGATATTAGAAAATAACTATTTTTCTTGTACCCTTCTCAAATCCTAGTCTAGTTCTGCTACCTAAGTCCTATTACTTGAACAAAGTTGTCTTCACATTTGCCTAAAATTGCCTACCTTCAAATTAGCCTTTACAACAATTTCATGGATATTTTAGTCCAAATGTTGCATTTCCTCTGAACCATCCAGATTGCCCATATCAAATTCCAATCAGCAGTACTGGGGTTTATATGGTCACAAGTATGGGACTGAGGAAACAGGAGGAAGATAAAGAATGTCAGTTGTGCCATAGTTTTCATAATTAGCCACTTTTGTGGAAAGAATCACTGTCTCACAAAGCTACCAGAAATTAGTTTTGCACAGTGGCCCCTTCCTGCACCTGTACTGTCAGCATCTTGGGCTCAGCTGGAGAGCCAAGGGCACTCTGCACTTTGGAGCACTGTCAGAAACCAGCCACACCTGCAGCCTGAGGAGTGATGAGCAGAGAAATAGGGATCACTGGTGTCACAATTCACCTTGATACCATGATCAGTGAATACTCAATTCAAGAGCATATGCAAAATACACGGTAAATTCCACTGAACTATTCTCAAAGCTATACACTGAGCTACAGAGATTTAAAAACAAAGACTAAAATATCACTTAAAATTGTACTTGGGCTACAAAAGGAAATGTCAAATACACAGTTGGTGCAGTTGGTTTTCTCCTTTATTGAGATTAAGACTAATTGCACTGATCAAAGAATAGTGAATAATGTGTGGTTTTAGCAGTAATTTGAAAACTGGGCAGTGTGGTGAGTCTCCAGGAGGGGTCTGTAACAGGGTCCCTTTCCGCATTGGATTCAGTTGGTCTACAATGGGCTTGAGGATTTGAATTTATCAAAGTTTCCTGTCTTGCTAATAATTCTGGACCCTAGACCACACCTGGAAAATTACTACATTTATGTGTTCTGTGAAAGTACATTCTCGTGATTGATTGGTTAATCTAACTCATTTTTAGTTTGCAAACAATGTGGGTTTTTTGCACTTTTGGAAATGCTTATTTTTCCTATGACTTCAACTACAAATCTTTCATGTAAAAATTTGTGATCATGTTATTCCAGATTTTTGCGTATCATATTATTCATCTGAAATAAAAAGTTTAGATTTGTCTTCATTGTTAAAAATTTCAAAGAAAGTTAAAATTGAGCCTCTTTTCCTTTATACATCACATGTAGGTTTTAATAATTTATAATATGCTGGGGGTTTTTTTGTTTGTTTTGGGGGTTTTTTTGGTTTTTTTTTTTTGCTTTTTAGGGCTGCACTCAAGGCATATGGAGGTTCCCAGGCTAGGGGTCGAATCAGAACTACAACTGCTGGCCTACACCACAGACAGCAGCACAGGGTCCAAGCCACTTTTGCAACCTATACCACAGCTCTTGGCAGCTCCAGATCCTTAACGCACTGAGCAAGGCCAGGGATGGAACCTGAAACGTCATGGTTCCTAGTCAGATTCATTTCCACTGCACCACACCAGGAACTCCACAATATGCTGATTTTATAAGTCATTGTTCAACTAAGTGGTATACCATAAGGCAGAATACCAATTTAAGAAAATAAGAAGGGGGGATTCCAGGCTGATTGTGAGTGACCACTGTGGAGGATGAGACCGATAGCCTTCACTCCCAACTTGCTAGCTGAAAACAGAACCATGATTACCAATAAGAGATTTCTGTGAAGCCAACCAGTTTGGCCATGAGTACATCTGACATCCTAAGGCCTTACCCAAGGCCAAACTATCCACTTGTATCCTCTGCCTATGATACGTTTCCCTTCGAAAGAGCCTGTCTGTGAAAAGTGGAACTTTATGGCTGTCAGATTTCAGCACACACGGAAAAGGAATCTGACAGATTGAAAATAGGATGAATGGAGCAGCAATTCTAGTTACAGATGAGTACTGGCCATGTCATGGGCCAGTATTTACCCTGGTATGATTTTCTTCAAATTATCTGGTGGTGAGCATATCTCAGAAGATAAAATTGCAGGACTCAAACGTTTAATGACATGAGTCTGGTCTTCAGGATGGAGTTTCTGGTCCTGGGGATTTTGAAACGTCTCAATATCTGTATATCCCATTAAATAGTCAGAAACTTAAAGAACAAAAGAAATATTCGGCTCAATCTCAAGAAATAAATGTGTTCACATATTATAAAACAAACAAAACACAGTAAATGCTTTGTAAATCATATAAATTGTATCACAAAGCCCTAGGATCTGGACTCACAATTTAACCTCTGTCAGGTTTTGAACAGGTTCTAGTTTATTTACAGCTAAATTTTGGCAGAGTTGACGAATAAAAGTAGCCATTACTGGGAGCATAGTCAAAGAGATTTAGAATATATCGTAGAACATTGTCTTTTAGTTGTACCTCCTTTTTTAATCCACAGATTGCCTTATAATTTCTGCAGAATACTCAATATTATAAAGTCAATATGCAGAACTAGGTAGTGGTATAAATCAATTTGATAACATTGAATTTGCTTTGAATATACCTAAATTTGGGGGAACAGCATTAAACAAATGGACTCTTAAAAAATGAGAAAGAGGAAGCATTAAGGCTAATTTTGGCTGCACAAACTTAAATATATGAATAAAATATGTGGAAGAAGTCTGGATGGAAATTTATCTTTGATTCAACAGAGTAATTTGAAGCCCTTCCTTTAAAAGAGACTGTGGTTATTGTTTAATGGGTATAGATTTTCAGATATGTAGAATGAAAAAATTCTGGATATCTTTCACAACAATATTAAAATACTTAATCTACTGAACTTTATACTTAGAAATGATGATAAATTTTATGTTATGTGCTTTTAACCATGAAAAAAAAAAGAGACTGTAATTGAAGCGTTAACATGCTAAGGTCTTGATATTTCTGGCACTTTTTGTATATTTTAATTTTATTTTTGAAATAATAGCAAAGCTGACATTAAATAATTAAACTATAGAAAAAATAATAAAATGCAAGTACAATTTTACCTCTACCCCAAATTTACAGATTTCCCCCATAAAACCCTATAACTGTTACTATACTTTTTCACTCAGTAGGTTATCCTGGAGTTGTATATTCATTTAGGCAACAAAAAATTGTTGAGTTTTGAGCACCTGCTGTGCAAAAGGCATGCTTCATCTGTATGGACATTCCAGACACATATAAAACAGACAGTCTCTACCTACACTGGGTTTACAAAACAAATTAAATTATTTTCTAATAAGGTAATTTTGATAAATATCTTCTTTTTAAATGCTGCCCAATATTTCATTGATGGATTTATTCTACTTTATTTAAACTGGCTCATTGCTATATACTTTGGAGAATTCAATTTTTATTGGAAATAATGCTGCAGGAAACATGTAAAAAATATATTTAAGGACATATAAGAATCTGTTTCTGTAATAAATATATAGATATACAATTGGATACAAAGAAGTTTTGCATTTTAAATTTTAGAAGACTTTACTTTCATTATCTTATATAGAATTCCTGATCCCAGCGTCATCACACATCATACATAAACACATAATAGAGTCTCATAGCTCCATAGTTACCTGTTATCTTATTTATGACTGATTCAGTTTATATCTATATGTGAGGAAGAATACTTTAGTAGTAAGAAGTCATACTCTGTAGTCTTGCTTGTCATGGTGTGGTATTTGGACAGGCAGTATCAGCATCACTTGGGAGCTTGTTAGAAATAAATTCCTGAGCCCCAACCCAGACATACTGAATCATAATTTGCATTTTAACAAGATCCCTGGTTGATCCAAATGTACATTAAATTCCAAGAAGCACTAATTTAGGGTACCCACTCCTGAGTTTTCATCTTTTTACATTGCATAAATACTTGAATTGGTGAACATAGACAGATGAATACAGTCCCTTGGTATCCATGGGGAATTAGTCTCAGAACTGCTGTGGGTACCAAAATCCATGGATGCTCCAAGTTCTTTATAAAAAATGGTGAAGTACAGCCAGTACCATTGGATATTGAGGACTGACTGTACATCTAACCAAGAGTTTCTACATCTGCATAATGTGGACAATAATATTATTCACTTAGTTTGGTTGTTAGGTAAATTTATTTTATTTTGTTTTATTTTGAGAATTACAACTTCTTAAAATTTTTATTATTTATTTATTTATTTTTGCTTTTTAGGGCCTCACCCACAGCATATGGGGGTTCCAAGACTAGAGGTTAAATCGTAGCTATAGCTGACAGCCTCTGCCACAGCCAAAGCAACACAGGATGCAAACCGCATCTGCAACCTACACCACAGCTCACAGCAACACTGGATCCTTAACCCACTGAGCGAGGCCAGGGATTGGACCCACAACTTCATGGTTCCTCATTGGATTCGTTTCCCATGTGCATGATGGGAACTTTGTTGTTAGGTAATTTTAATTAATTAATATAAAGTAGGGAGTAGAGCACTTGTCACATAGTGTCCAGTAAATACTGGCTTTTATTAATAATTTCAAATGCCATATTTATCATATTATTATTACCTGACAAAATGCCTGTTCTGATCATTAACTATTAAGAATAATAAAAATTTAAATTAGTGAAGTTTACAATACTTTTTCATTATGACAACTGGTTTGGACACTGATAGTAAAAAATCTTTCCTTCCAATATTATATATAGGTGAATTCAAAATTTCTTCACATCTAATGTAGTTTTAACTCTGTAATCCTGATATGTGTATTTTTTATATATAGCATACATACTTTGTTTTTGGGGTTTTTTTAAATGTTATTTTATTTTTTTTTATTTTCCCAATACATTGTCATTTTTTTTCCTACTGTAGAGCAGGGTGACCCAGTTACACATACATGTATACATTCTATTTTCGCACATTCTCATGCTCCATCATAAGTGACTAGACATAGTTCCCAGTGCTACATAGCAAGATCTCATTGTTAATCCATTCCAAAGGCAATAGTCTGCATCTGTTAACCCCAAGCTCCCAATCCATCCCATTCCCTTCCCCTCCCCCTTGGCAACCACAAGTCTGTTCTCCATGTCTATGAGTTTCTTTTCTGTGGAAAGGTTCATTTGTGCCTTATATTAGATTCCAGATATAAGTGCTATCATATTCGTCTTTCTCTTTCTGACTTACTTCACTCAGTGTGAGAGTCTCTAGTTCCATCCATGTCACTGCAAATGGCATTATTTTGTTCTTCTTTATGGCTGAGTAGTATTCTATTGTGTATATATACCACATCTACGTAATCCAATCATCTGTTGATGGACATTTGGCTATTGTCTTGGCTATTGTGAATAGTGTTGCAATGAACATGTGGGTACATGTGTCATTTCAAGGAAAAGTTTTCTCTGGATATATGCCCAAGAGTGGGACTGCTGGATCATATGGTAGTTCTATGTATAGTTTTCTAAGGTACCTCCATACTGTTCTCCATAATGGTTGTACCAGCATACATTCCCACCAACAGTGCAGGAGGGTTCCCTTTTCTCCACACCCCCTCCAGCATTTCTTATTTGTGAACTTATTAATGATGGCCATTCTGACTGGTGTGAGGTGGTATCTCGTGGTAGTTTTGATTTGAGTTTCTCTAATAATCAGGGATGTTGAGCATTGTTTCAAGTGCTTGTTGGTCATCTGTCTATCTTCCTTGGAGAAATGTCTATTCAGGTCCTTTGCCCATTTTTCCATTGGGTTGTTTGCTTCTTTGCTATTGAGTTGTATAAGTTGTTTGTATATTCTAGAGATTAAGCCCTTGTCAGTTGCATCATTTGAAACTATTTTCTCCCATTCTGTAAGTGGTCTTTTTGTTTTCTTTTTGGTTTTCTTTGCTGTGCAAAAGCTTGTCAGTTTGATTAGATTCCATTGGTTTACCTTTGCTGTTATTTCTGTTGCTTTGGGAGACTGACCTGAGAAAACATTTGTAAGGTTGATGTCAGAGAATGTTTTGCTTATGTTCTCTTCCAGGAGTTCGATGTGTCTTGTAAACATCCTTATTTTGAAATTATTTGATTCTTTTTTATTTTTATTTTTTTTCTTTTTACGGCTGCACCCGCAACATAGGAAAGTTCCCAAGCTAAGGGTCAAATCAGAGCTACAGCTGCTGGCCTATACTACAGCCACAGCAACACCAGATCTGAGCCTTATCTGAGACTTATGCCACAGCTTTCCACAACGTCAGATCCTTACTCCACTAAATGAGGCCTGAGATCAAACACGCATCCCCATGGACACTATGTCATGTTCATTACCTGCTGAGCCACAACAGGAACTCCCGAAATTAATTGTTTTTATCATCATGGCTCTTCAAAAATATTGAAGGTAAATAAACATTAATCTAATTTGCCAGACAGCACATATGAGTCCTTCTAGCTTGTTAATATTTATGTATGTGTGTGTTTCCTGGGCTCTTTTCAAATGATTCAGGTCCAACCTTTAACACTCCACTAGAGAGACTATGGCATACTTTAATAAGTCTGTCTACGCTTTCTCTTTTTACGTGTATTTTATTTTATTTATTTATTTTTTTTAGCTCAGTTTCATTTCATTACTTTAGCTCAACTAAGTTTTTGTTTTATCAGTCTATTGAGACAGTAAAAACTGGATATGCATCTTTTTTTTCATTTACTAAACACTTTCAACACCTCTGGGTATACATGCACAAGAATGCTAAACTCTTATAGTTGTTAAATCATTCTGTTCACTCAATGCATGAAACATTTAATCTCTGGTCAACATTGGAGCCTAGAAGTTACTTCATTAATAAATGATAGGCATCTTAACTTTTTAGATTCAGGAAAGTTTTCTTTAAATTTCCATAAGCATTTCAGCATTGCTTTCTTCTTAAAGTTAATATATTTGTGTTAGCAAGTTGGAATTGCCTATGGAGAAAAAACAGACTGTAAATATTATTCCATAATAAAGGTAGGTTAGATAGATAAAATAGGAAACTACTAGAAAGAAATTTTTTTATTAAAATCTTCTTTAATCTACATATATTTTAGGTTTAATTATAATTTAAAATAATCTCGGGTATATCATTCTTATTGCTACTTTCTCACTTAAGGAAACTATGTGTGATTTCTATTTTTATTTTCTACCCTCCCCAGTTTTATGTATGCATGTATGTATGTATGAATGTATGTAGGTATGTGTGTATTCTTTTATTTGACAATTTGTTCTTAGACTTGTTATAATGAAGTTAATAAATCCACAAAGGCTGAGTCAGATTGATGAGGAAAAAAATTAAGATTATACAAATTACCATTATTGAGAATGAAAGAGGGGGAAAAAATTAAGATTACACAAATTACCATTACTGAGAATGAAAGAGGGGGCATTACTATAGATTACACTTTTAGAAAGATAATAGATGACTATTATAAACATGTTTGCCATTATATTTAACAACTTAGGTAAAAAAATACAATGATAAAAGTTCACTCAAGGAGAACCGTAAAAACAAATAAGCCCAATACTTATTAAATAAGTTGAATTTTTGGTTACAATCTTACAGAAAAAAAAAAACACTCAGATGATTTAAATGTTGCATTCTACCAAATTATCAAGGAGCAAATAATATTAGTTACATACTAACTTTTCCATAAAATAAAAGAGAAGGGTACATGTTGCAATCCATTTATGAGGCCAGCATAATCCTGATTCCAAAACTAAAGACATTAGAAGAAAAAGGAAAATTCACTATAGTATACCTTGTGAACATAGACTCAAAAATTTAACAAAATACTAGCAAATAAAATCAAGCAAAATAAAAGGAAGACGATCGATTATGAACAAGCGGGGTTATCTCAAAAACGCAAAGTTGGTTCAATATTTTTAAAAATAATCAATGAAAAATTAACTTTACAAACTGAATTTTAAAAAGCAAAAAAAAAAAAAAAGAGGTCATCTCAATAGATTTAGGAAAATCGTTGGACAAAATTCAGCAATTCTTCATAACAAAAACTCCTGGTAAACAGGAATATAAGGGAAAATTCTTAACCAGGTAACTTCCACCAAAAAAAAATCTGCAGCTGAGACATATTTAATGGTAAAAGACTGAAAGATTTCCTGTTAAGATTAGGAACAAGGCATGGATGTTGTGTTAGAATTCTGCAAGTGACCCTCAGTGAGCCTATCCCTTGTGTGATCTCCTACCCTTGAGAGTGGACAGGGTCTGTGAATATGATGAGCGATCACTTCTGTGATGATGCTGTATTGTGTAGCAAAAAGTGATCTTGCAGATGTAAACTTCCTAGTCAGTTGACCTTAAGTTAGTCAAAAGGGAGAATATCCAGGTGGACTAATCACTGAGGTCTTTAAATCTAGAAATAGGAAATAGGTAATAACCTCGAACTCTACGTGTGAGAGGGATTCCACATCAATGAGCTTCCCTGTTGCTGACTTTGAAGCTGGCGGGAGCCACATGACAATGAGTGCAGGAGCCTGAAAGACCTGTGAGCAGCTCCTAGCTGATAGCCAAGAAGGAAATGGGGATTTTTCCTACAAGCTACATGGAAATGAATTCTGCCAATAACCTAAATGAGCTTGGAAGCAGATTATTCTCCAAAACCTCCAGAATATAACACACCCCTGCCGATAACCTGATTTCAGCTTGGACCTTGAGCAGAGACCCTATCAATGTCATGCTCGAACTTCTGATCTCAGAACTGTGAGTTAAAAATGAGAGTTGCTCTAAGACACCAAGTCTGTAGTAGTTTGTTATGCAGCAACATAAGATTAAAATAGATATCCACTCTTATATTCAGCATTGTAATCAATGGCCCTAGCAGTGCAATAATGCATTTCAAAAGAAAAACAAAATAATGTAGCCTGGACAAGGAAAATATAAGCATTGTTATTCTCACATGACATATACATTTTTAAAAAAAATTCCAAGGAATCTACAAAAGACCTACCAGATATGTGCATAGCAAAGTCACAAGATTTATGCTTAATAAACAAAAAGCAACTTGATTTTTATAAACTTGCAATGGGCATTTAAATTTTCAGATAGTGATTTCAATGGTTCCAATAAAATACCAAACATTAAAAAATAAGAAAAAGTCATAAACCTTTAAACTGAAAACTGCAAAATATTGCTAACAGTTAAGAAGACACAAATAAAAAAAATGGGAGATATGCTGTGTTCATAAATTGGAAGAGTCATTTTTGAATGTCCATTTTCTTAAACTATATTCCATACTTCCTCAATAAAGTTCTCATAGACTTTTTGTAGAAAAAAATAAGTTGATTTTTAAATTCCTGTGGAGGAAATTCCTGTTGTGGCTCAGCGGTAATGAGCCAGACTAGGATCCATGTGAATATGGCTTCAATTCCTGGCCTTGCTCAGTGGGTTAAGGATCCATTGTTGCTATGAGCTGTGGTGTAGGTCACAGACATGGCTCGGATCACACAATGCTGTGGCTGTGGCACAGGCCAGAAGCTGTAGCTGTGATACAACCCCTAGCCAGGGAACTCCTATGAGCCACATCTGTAGCCCTAAAAAGAAAAAAAAAAATTCCTATGGAAAAGCAAAGAATCTAGAAAACCAACACAATTTTGAAAAAGAAAAAGTCTTTCCTATTTGAATTCCATACTTTAAATCTATAGTAATCAATACAGTGTGGTATTGGCTTAAAACTAGACATATAGATCAATGGAATAAAATAGCATCCAGAAATATATATCCAAATATAGATTGTGGGTACATTTTGACAAATATAATAAGACAGTTGGTAGAGATTATCTATTTAACAGTGATAGAAAAAGTGGATACCTGTAGGTTTGACTATGAACTCTGACCCTTATCTTGCTCCATATCCAAAAAGTAAACTTGAAATGGACTGTGGACCTAAATTTATGAGCTAATACTGTACGTTTTCTAGAAGAAAAAATAGGATATCTTTTTCGCTTTTTGTAAGACAGACTTCTTAGATATATCAAAAGCACAAACTTTAAAAAGTTGATAGATTAACTTTATAAAAATTAAAACTGCTCTTCAAAGGACATGATTTGAAATGAAAATACAAGCCACAGAATTCCTGAAGTATTTTCAAAACACATATTTTCCGCAATATGTAAAGAACTCAGAACCCAGCTATAAAAATACAACCGAATTTCGGAGTTCTTATGGCTCAGCGGGTTAAGAGCCCAACTAGTATCCAGAGGATGTGGGTTCAATCCCTAGCCTCACTCAGTGTTGCTGTGAGCTGTGGTGTAGGTCACAGATGTGGCTCAGATCCTGCATTGCTGTGGCTATAGTATAGGCTGGCAGCTACAACTCAGATTTGACCCCTAGCCTGGGAACTTCCATATGACACAGATGCGCCCCTAAAATAAATAGATGAATAAATAAATAAAGTAAATGTGAATGGACACTTCATTAAAGAATATATCCTGATCACTAATAAGAACAGAAAGAGATTAGCATCATCATTAGTCAATAGAAAAGTGCAGATTAAAACATTGTAAGATACCTTTAAATATCCACTGGAATGGCTAATATAAAAATGACCAATATCCTATTCTGACAAATATATAGCAAAAATTGATTTATCACACATTGTTGATAGTACCACCAAGTGGCATAGCTACTTGGCGGCAACTCTGGATCCTTAACCCACTGAGCGAGGCCAGGGATCGAACCCACAACCTAATGGTTCCTAGTCAGATTCATTAACCACTGAGGCACGACAGAAACTCCCTATGACTCCTTTTATATGTCAATCTCCTAAAGGCAAAATTGTACTAACAAAACCACAAAAGACTGGTTTTCAGGTATTTGGGGCAGGAAGAGGCATTAAGTGCAAAAAGGCAGGAGAAAGAGTTTTGTGGTGATGAAACTGCTCCCTATATTATTAATTTTGGTGGTAACACAACTCTTCAAACTACTCTTAAAGAAAGTGATTTTTATTTATGTAAATAGTACCTCCGTAAATCTAACTTTTAATAACAAGTCCAGTCTATAAATCTTTGCATCAAAGATACTTAGGGATCTAGGATTGTCAAGCATTCATATTTCTGGACCCCCAAAAGATCTATTGAATGAGATTCTGACTTGGTTCCTGGAAAGCCACTCTTTAAAAATTACCTCCACACCCCAGCTCTTACATAAGTATCAGTCCATTGCTCTGAGTTTGGAGTTGCCTGCTGAGCTTGTTAAAGAAAATCGCTTCACCATGTCTCACTGGGACCAGATGTAGTCACTCTTTTATTAAGAAATACAGAACATTATTATATAATATGCTTCTTTATCAGCTTTTTGAGAACTGATCCATCGATTTTGATGTACCAAGTAATATCACAGACTTTTTTATATTGCATTGGCACAAACAATGGGACTGAATTTGGACTTAACTACTTTTAGGGATGTAGAAAAGTTCACTCTGTCAAAATCTTCATAAAGATCCACTCAAAGGCCTCATGGTGAAGAAAATAGAGCAGTTTATTCTGTTTAGGAGTCTCAGATGAATTGCGCACATCACACCTGTGCTCAGCAGTCTGCTGGTGACTTATCTGCTTGCAGGTGCAAAGCAAAGTGATAACTTTGATGTTAAGTTTATGCTACATACAGACTATGTCAAAGCTTTTTTCTCTATCTGGGTAATTCCTTTTCACAGTCTTTATATTATTTTTATACTAAAAATTAGGAATTGCTTTTTAGAGTATAGTGAATGAAGAGTCAAGTTATTTTGTGAATTTTAATATCCACATTATAGTTAATGTAGATGGGGCACTACAGATTAAAATATCTTGTCTAAAGGCATTGACTGGCATGCTTCAAGAAAGACAAAGATAAAAGGAGGCTCTGCTTTCAACTTAATGCAAATTCTAGTGGCAGAATGGAAAGCACAGTCTGTAGGCAACTAGCATTCTATCCTATAACCTCAAAACCTTTTGTTCAAGTAGAAAATACCAGATGCCAAAGTTGTAACAAGACTTTATTTTTTCAATGACCATGATATCATTAGAAAAATGGAGTTAGTTTTTCTTCTTTCAGTGCAGATCAACATCCCAAACTCCATGAGAGTAACAACATTAAGTGCTTAGGATTTTAAATTATAACCTGATTTCACTTATATGTGGAATGTAAAAAAGCCAAAACTCATAGAAGCAGAGAGTAGATTGGTGGTTGCCAGGAGCTGGGAAGTGGGGAAAATAGGGAGATGTTTATTAAAGGGGACCAAGTTTCACTTATACAAGATGAGTAAGTTGTGGAGATCTAGTGTTCAGAGTGGTGACATTAGTTAATTAACAATGTAATGAACACTTGAACTTTGCTGAGAAAGTAGACTTTTAAGTGTTATCACTACAAAAAACAAAGAAAATAACTACATAAGGTGATGGATATGTTAATCAGCTAGATTGTGGTAATCATTTCACAACGTATATGTATATCAAAACATTGCACTGTGTTCCTTTAAAATAGATACAATTTTTTATTTGTCAGTTATATATCAAAGCTGTACCAGACTTATTTTAAATGCTTACATTCCATGCAACATTATCCAACATTAATTAAAAATATCATTTGAAATAATATTCAGCCAAACATTATATAATTTTATTCGTCCTGATACTATGTGAGCAAATTTAGGCATTCTTATAAATTTTTTATTGTAACTTTAACCTGATTTAGTTTCATTTCATGACTTATTTTTGTAAACTTTATATAAGGTAACTGGACAGAGCTGCAAAACAAATAGATCAAGTTAATCTCAGGTAATTTTCCATTGTACAGGAATTGCATTTTGACCAAAACAGATGGGCATCCTGTTACAGTCTAACAAATGTCAGCCTTACTTGACAGGGGCAACATTCCACTTGATAAGAAGTCCGCATTTCTTCATGTTCCTAGCCTTCACTGTCTTTCACTTTTGTGCTTTGGGCATCACATAAGGTATAGAATTTAAGCCCATGTGCTTATGCTCTCTGCTTCACAACTCATGATTGCTGACAGTTGTGTGAACACCTGACTTAAAATAGCATCATCTTAATCACTTGCAGATAGATAAATAGCAGAGGCACAGACATGAATCTTCTAATACAATGTCACGCTTGAAGAAGTAGCATTTAGAGTTGCCCTTAGCAACCAAGCTAGTTTATTTTCCACCTTTCAGGAACCAGCTATTTATCTGCTAAAGTGGAAGTTTCCTATTTTTCAGGTGTCCTCCTCCTTTCAGTTCACATACTTTTTCTCATGTGCACGTGATCACTCACTAATTTCCATAAGGTTTATTTAGCATCAGACTCTGTGAAAAGAAAGACTTCAATCAATCATAATGTTTACTAATATTTCTCACTTTTTATTATTTTGCCATTGTTGTATTGTTACCAAAAATACTCTGTTGCATTTATCAAACATATCGCATGTTTGCAAGGTTAGATGGCTACTTTACAAATCTAATAATTGACAAAGAAAAACAAGTTCTGAAAAATTTTCAAGTAAACATGAGAGAAAAGTTTTGATTTCTTTTAAAAGTAATTGAATTTTGTTAAGCTGTGTATTCTGGGTTAAGCATTTATTTGCCTAATTACACTGAGTTATTACACTAATTTTTGCTCTGCTATCTTCTAAAACATTTGCAACAATAATAATACATTGTAGAAATAGATATATACAAGCAAGAGAGCTTCAATTTGGGGATTATATTACAATCTTTCATCAGACAGCATTTTGTTAGGGCGCAAGACTTCCAGGAAGTGTTATCAGAGATTAATAATACCAGAAACTCAACATTGTTAAGCAGCCTTGGTCTTTATAGCAAATGACAGGACAGTTTTCTTATATCTTCCTTATCAATGCTGTATTTACAACTTCATTAATGAAAGATCCTGTACCTGTTTTCTTCTTGGTTGTTAAAATTTGTTGTTTAAGTCTTAGAAGTGCTAATAATAATTTCAATGATCTGTAATTAAATACCATCATGTTAATATTCTGTGAAGTTGGAGTCTTTTACATTCACTGAGCTTTCAGCTTGCACCCCCTGATTCATCTTATTTTTCCAAAATGTAACATTTGGAATAATCTCTCTAAACTTATTTTACAATAATTTCACTGCTATTTTTCTCTGAATTCAACAAATGCTAGTGGTAAGCATGATATTAGACATAAACTGGTGAATACAAAGTAATATGTGCATTACATTTCAATGTGCTATTTATTAACCAAACATTTAGACATCTGCTGCACCTCACTAATGCAGTTAAAACAGCACTGACAAAGACACTTCTCTTACATGTCTTTCTTCAAGGTCTCAATGTGAGATCACCTTGTAAGTGAAATTATCCTAAAAGAGGTTTCATTGGTTCCATTATCGCATGCAGAATATATTTTCTATCAAAGATTCAAATCATGTTCGAAGGTAAAATTATCTCCTGGGCCAGATTTTTCTTAATAGCTTATGTACATGTGGCCTGCTGCAAAGATTTTAGAGATAAAATGGGTTTATAGGGATGTATGAAATACCCCAGGCCCTAAAATATCAATAGGTGCAGTATGGCATCTGACTGCCCAATACCTCACACAGAATGATTCAGTCAGTGGTGAGAATGAACATCTTTTACCAATAATGCATCACATTTTCACCTACAAGACAGAAGCCCTAGGTATTCACAATTGCTTTAGACTCATTTGGGAACTAAATGCACATGACAATCCTGTAAGATTTCTTTTGAGGAGGAAGAAGAGAGGGTTCTTAATCCTGGAAGATCAGGATTAAAAATGTTAATGAAAACTAAAATTCAGTATCTAAACAATTACGATGTGCATTTATATGAAACATAAAATAAATGCATTCAAAACCATGATTTTATTGTGTTTTCATAATAAAGTTTTCTTCTGAGATTCTGAATTTACACATAAGTAAGTCATGTCCTGGTAGATTATGTAATTTTCCCCTGATTTACAGAGCTAGAAAGTGGAACGACCAATTTAGGCCCTAGTCGTTCTTACTTCAAAACCATAGGCTTATTTTTTATTTTATTTTTCTTTAAAAGTGATTTTTGGTAACATGACTCTCTGAGTGGGAAGAGCTCTAGGCAACTTTGTTGAAATAAA
The DNA here is from genome assembly GCF_054392235.1 of Sus scrofa. Lineage (NCBI taxonomy): Eukaryota > Metazoa > Chordata > Mammalia > Artiodactyla > Suidae > Sus > Sus scrofa. The sequence continues at coordinate 64,894,552 of NC_139393.1, read as the reverse complement.
ATTTTACATAAAAACCTCCCCAACCCAAAGTAGCTCTGCTTTCATTTGCTTATACACTGGGATTTTATGTAAAATTTTATCTTAATAAAGGATCTGTAGCTTAAAAAGTTTAAGAAGCACAGTATACATATATAAAAAATAACATACTCTTTGGGTATATTATTGCCATATATATGGCAATATATATTTTTTTGGCTGCACTCATGACATGTGGAAGTTCCTTGGCTAGTGATCAAACCCATGCTGCAATTGTGACCTATGCCACAGCTCTGGCAATGCTGGATCCTTAACCTGTTGTGCCACACAGGAACTTCCTGAAAAAAAAATCTGTATTCAGATAATGTAAACAAATATTAACTGAGGGTATCCTTGATAATTTTCTATTTAGTATTTCCTTATTAATATTAGTGGAGTTGTTTTTGATCTAAGGAATAACATAGTAACATGGTACTTTTCATATGGCCGGATTACTCAGTTTAATAATAATTCAGATCTGAGATTTTGATTTTTGGTTGCATAGTAGTCAGCAGACTAATCACCTGATTTTCATTGTTGCCTTGAGTTATTGTCTTCCTTATTATTTTCCAAAGAGTAACAACAAAGTAGTGCCAAACGAAATAATTTACCTTGTGGTTCCATAAACATGAAGAAAGGCTGCATCTTTTCATCTGAAATAGATATACCAGTATGAATTTATGATTAATTTTCCTTTTAAAGCATCATTTCTGGGAGTTCCCGTCGTGGCGCAGTGGTTAACGAATCCAACTAGGAACCATGAGGTTGTGGGTTCGATCCCTGCCCTTGCTCAGTGGGTTAACGATCCGGCGTTGCCGTGAGCTGTGGTGTAGGTTGCAGATGCGGCTCGGATCCCGCGTTGCTGTGGCTCTGGTGTAGGCCAGTGGCTACAGCTCCGATTCGACCCCTAGCCTGGGAACCTCCATATGCCACAGGAGTGGCCCAAAGAAATAGCAAAAAGACAAAAAATAAATAAATAAAAAAATAAATAAAACATCATTTCTATATCTGTCTAGTAAAAAGACAGTAACTTCATCTTCCATTACCCAAATCATGGTTTCTAAATCTCATTTCCAAAAAAAGAAACCAGTGCCCCATGTAGAAGTGGTTATAAAACCACAACACTTTTGTCCACAGGACATAAGAATCTACTGAAAGGAGCTCCCACTTTCCTTAGATGGTATAATTTAAACAAAAAAGAACAATTGTCATTAAACTCTTCCAATACATAAAAAAATCCATGAGTACATAAAGATAATTTAAAACAACAAAACCATCCATCAATATTAGAGACTGTTTACAGTGTGAACTAGTGCTCTAAGCATTTTAAAATAAAATGAAAAAAATAAGACATTTTTAATGACTTTCTTAAATTAACTATATTTGAAATAAGTACATAATTAATGATAAATTTCTGCAGACATTTGGAGTTAGAAATTAACCATTTTGGTTTAACTGAATCACTGTTGTACAGCCAAAATTATCACAACATTGTAAATCAGCTATACTTCAATAAAACTTTAAAAATGAAAAGAAATTATGGGAGTTAATAAAAAATAAATTAATCATTTTGCAATTCCCATTGAAATCACTGATTCATGTAAAAATAATCTATGACCTAAAATCACCAGTTGAATGTGTTATAAATGCAATAAGCTAGGTTCATTAGGAGGGAGAGGATAACTAATATACAGATTTTTGCCTTTATACACTTCTAAAAGAGGTAAAATTATGTATAAATAACCAGCCACACAGCATAAATTTAAATACATGGTCTCAAGAGTCAGACTACGTGGTTATGAATTGCTGAAAAATCTAATTTAAAGTTAGATTAACAGTAAGACCTATCTCATAGGATTATTTTGCGCTTCAAATTAATAAGCATTTGTAAAGCAATGAGAATAGTATTTAGCACATCATAAATGTTAAGTGGTTGATAAATTTAAAAAAAATTACGTGGTGGAAAATAATAAAAGTTCTTTGGTTAAAAATTGGATGCACTTCTACTCAGGAGACTCATGTAACATTTCATAGAGGAGATTGCAGTTGAGCCAGACTTTAAATTTGGGGGAATATCAAAGCAAATGAAGAATTAAAGAATTAAATGTCATTGGTGAAGGAAGAAGAAAAGATACAGACCTCAAAATCCAAGGGTTTCTAGAAGGAACAATAAGTCTTTACTTGAGTTTTACTTGAGCTGGAATGGAGTGACCAATTTTGAAAAAAAAAAAAGGGAAAAAAAGGATTGACTAGGTAGGTTAGAAAAGAGATCATAGAAGTTGTTGAATGTCTTTATTCTCCTGACTGTAGGGAGCAGAAGACATTAATTTGGTGGTACGATGTAAGATAAAGCATCAAGATTATACCAGGAAGACCAGTTTTGTAGCACTGCAGCAAACAAGGGGAAAAGAGTTAGGGTTCAGAAGAAAAGGAAATGGAAATTAAAAGAGATAAAAAAAAGTACTGCAAACCTGAAACCCACAGAATTTTGTAGAAAATAAAGGAGTGAGAGAATTTAAAAGTGATTCTTATGTTTTTAGTCTATGAATGGAAACACAACTTTATCATCAAAGGAACTGTAAATCTATGGATAATATTTCAGATTTGTCTGCATGGTGGCATTTCTCTAATTTTTCTTTCTTTTTTTCTTTTTTTTTTTTTCTTTTGCTCTTTAGAGCCCTATGTGCAGCATGTGGAAGTTCCCAGGATAGGGGTGGAATCAGAGCTGTAGCTGCCAGCCACAGCCATAGCCATAGCCACAGCAATGCCAGATCCAAGCTGCTTCTGCAAGCTACACCACACCTCATGCCAACGCCAAATCCTTAACCCACTGAGTAAGGCCAGGGATCCAACAAGCATCCTCATGGATACTAGTTGGGTTCATTACTGCTGAGCCACAATCGGAACTCCCCCCAATTGTTTAAATTTTAGTTTTTTATAAATATTAATAAGTGAATCTTCATATTTCTAATTGTGACACATTTACATGGGAGAAAATGCACAAACACACCACCAGCACCATCACACTGCTGCCATCACAGTCACTGTTTTCTAAAAGAACATTAAAATGGTTTTAAAAAGTATTCAACTTCTGGCATTCCCACTGTGGCTCAATGGTTAACGAATCCAACTAGGAACCATGAGGTTTTGGGTTTGATCCCTGGCCTTGCTCAGTGGGTTAAGGATCCAGCATTGCCATGAGCTGTGGTGTAGGTTGCAGATGTGGCTTGGATCTGGCATTGCCGTGGGTACGCCGGCAGCTGTAGCTCTGATTAGACCCCTAACCTGGGAACCTCCATATGCTGCAGGTATAGCCCTAAAAAACAAAACAAAACAAAAAAAAGATTTTCTATTTTTTTGGCTGTGCCTGTAGCATGTGGAATTTCCCTGGCCAGGGATCAAACACGAGCCACAGCAGTGACCTGGGATTCTGCCAACACCAGATCCTTAACTTGCTGTGCCACAAGGGAACTCCCAAAATGATTTTCTTAAATTACAAAAGTTTTAAGATCATGAAAATCCAGGAAACACTGAGAACTTTCCTACTTTGAAGAGTAGAAACCTGAAGAGTCACGACAGGTAAATTCCACGAGTGATTCTGAATCTGATCAATTTGCTAAATACACCCTACCTACCTGACTGACTTTCCCTCTTAATCAGAGTCTAATTAATAAATGCCTACATACTTGCTCTCAGCCCGTTAGTGGCTGTTCTAATATTCATATCAGAACTCTCTCTACGACAACTTATCAAAGGGAATCCTCTGCTGATTTCCTGGGTGACCAATGAGCCAACTCAACTCAATCATTCCCTCTACAATTGGTACACCACCCTCCCACCCCGCAACCCCTGTAGCAAAGACGACAACCACGTGTTACTCCAGGGCCTTGCTTCAGACATGTAAGCTCCCCCATCCATTAAGCCACTGATATCTCTGTTGCTGACTCCAGGCTCCTTCTTCAGTTTTGAGGCTGGGGAAGCACAGGGTGCAGCCCAACACAAATATAGACTTCCACTCTTGCTTCCCCATTATCACCTATGTTTATTCTTAATGACTATAGTGGAAAATTAATACTCTTCTTCAGTATATCAATTAAACATGTTGTGGTAAATTTCAAAACAGTTCATTCCATTTTTGGACCTATTTATTCTACTAATAACCTCAAGCAGACCAGTGAAAAACAAGATAAAATAAATAGCATTTAATATATATTCCAAATTCATTAGCTTGAAAGTTATTATGTTTAGAAACATGTGAGCTCTTTGTTATAGATTAAAAATTTTATTCATGTAATTTAGCTGATTCAAAGTGGAATATGGTAAATTTCCCTTGATACCAAAAAATTTAATGATCAAATATGAGAATGGGAGAAGAAAGGTATTTTATTCTTAAAATATCATATTAAACTCTTGCAAAAGATCTTTCAAAAGAAAAAGCAATTAACAGATGAATTGACCTAATTTTGTAAGACATCTAAAATTACATTTCTCTTCTTTATTGATGTCTAAGTCTAGCTTTTACCTTCAGCCTCTCCATTTTTCTCTGAAATCTCCTAAAGCTTATAATATTTATACTATACATCAGAAATAAACTATATTTGATTCCAGTTTCTAATCCTTCTTTTCAAAATCCAGAAAACTCTATTATTGCTTAATAAATACTGTTACACAAGTTATTAAAATCATCGTAAATATATACTCATTCTTTTCAAATGTTTGCCAGACATATCTGCATTTAATTCCTGAGTCAATCATCAAATTTATCTTTATGGATTACTGAGCTTGTATATGTCTTTGTAATGCTATTTTTGAACTCTTGAAAGATTCTATAAACTATCACTTAAAATATATATAAATAAGGGAGATAGATTTAATAGCACTTCTTATTGCTATTATTTTTTGTTGTTGTCCTTTCAGGGCCGCACCCCCGGCATATGGGGGTTCCCAGGGTAGGGGTCAAATCAGAGCTGCAGCTGCTGGCCTACACCACAGCCGTAGCAACAGCCAGATCTGAGCCGCGTCTGCAGCTTATACCATCGCTCACAGCAGCACCGGATCCTTAACTCACTGAGCAAGGTCAGGGATCAAACCTGCCTCCTCATGGATGCCAGTCAGATTTGTTTCCACTGAGCCATGACAGGAGCTCCTAATTGCACTGCTACTTGTTAAACAAATTTCATTTTCCAGTTTTTAGGAAAGAAAATATGTTTCCCAAAGTCACGGCCTATAATAAAAATGACTTGATGTGCTGTTGAATATTAAAAAAAAAAGAGGAGCTATTTTTAAGTGCTAACAGGCCTCATAGTCATAGATAGATTCATAGCTATGATTAATGTATACTTACTCTTCTGTGATTCAAGGTTCTAATCCTAATAAATTGGGATTCCCTAATACTCCTAAATTGGGCAAGGCTTAAATGTGTGTAGCATTTATTTGATAATCATTTTTGTATTTTAAAAAATAATATACTCAATTGATAATATCATTTTAGAGGAATTAACCTTGAAATGTTCATAATTATACATTAAACTACATATGTATGACTTGAATTATAATGCTAAATTGATTAAAGTCTATCAGAATAATACCTGATGAAAATCTTAGTGATTGGTGGATAGAATCTATTCTACTGACCTGTCAATTTATGCTTGCTAGCTAAGTATATGATTACATTTTTCTCAGTATTTCTGAGTAACTCTGGCTACATCTGTTATAGTGGCAATATTGGTACAAAGCTGACCATCAATATATAAAACATTTATATTTTGCTTTATGATTTACTATTTATTTTCAATACCAGTCACAGTAGTCCTGTTAATCATGATTATTGTTCCCATTTTATAGATGGGTAAACCAACACTCAGAGAGATAAGCGCTTGTTCAAAACCATGAGGTTTTAAAGAAAGAGAGCAAAGATGTAGTCTGTGGAATAAAATTTATCAAGCTAATTTTTAGGGCTGGAGATAGTACGAAAGTGATTATTGCTAAAGATAATATTCCTAGCTGGTTTATACCAGGAAGATGGAAAGAACACTGTGTAAGACTTCTGTTTTACAGTAACAGTGATGCACTTATTAATCATGTACTTGATACAAACAATATTCAAGGCACTTCACCTTTGTCAGCTCTATTAAGTACTGCACAAATTTTTATAAGGTAGTTATTATTACCCTCATATTATAGACAAGATAACTGAAATCTAGAGAGTTTAAATAATTTGCACATAGTGAAATTACTGGAGTAATTTGTAAATTTTCAGTCTCATCTCTGACAAGTTCTATCACATGAGGATATGAGAATGACTAATTTATATTTGTTATGCCCACTTTCAGTTCTGAGATTACATATGAGTCAGGTATAAAGTCTGTGCTTAATTTTAGATATTTCTATTAAAGTCAGGAGAAAGCCTACACACTACACTGAGGAGCCTGGGGAAATGTTTTAATCTTTGCACTTTGTCCTAATTATCATTTAATTAAGTGGTAATAAAGATGATTTTCTGAAGTGTCTAAAAAGTATAAGGGCTAATTTACATTAAAAAAGTGATTGTGAGGACACTGAATTAAAAAAAAGAAAGGGAGAAGGTTTTTAAAAAAATGTTGAATAAAATTATACAAAATTTTAGGAAGAGCTGTAAACGGAGCAGAAAAAGCACCATGACTACAGCCATTCATCCTGAAAGAGGCTGCCTTTCTCAAGAGTCAGGACAAAAAGAAAGAGCTGGAGTTCTGGTTAACACCCCGGGGGCCTTGCAGGCTCTGATTTCTTTCACTTGACCTTCTTATATCTTTAATTTCCACCCTGAAAGATATTTTGCCAAAGATAAAAGTTTCTACTACTTTGATGATAAATTTAATATGATAGAAACACCAAGGTAACTAGAAATGCATGAAGAGAGGCTTAATCAACAGCTAGAATTATCACTTGTTTTGTACTTCACATTTTAAAATCTGTATTATCTGCATTTGTGGTTGGATGGCACAAAGAAAAGCAAAATATCACAAATATAATACTTTGAGGGTGATAATGACACTTGAAAATATCCCTGAGGGGCCAAAACTAATTGAAAAGTAATTTGTTCAATAAACACATACATCATAACCCCCAATACCTCTCTCCCCCTTTCCCAACACCCAGACACAAAACGTAACAAACCAAAACACTTTTGATATTATAGTTCATATTAAATCATCAGGTCCAAACTCCTGGTACAAGTGAGAATGAAAAAAAAAAAAAAAAAAAGCCTTATAATCTTTGAAGATGGTCAAAAGCACATTTTGTTCATTAAAGTGGTAATTTATTGTTCTTGTGGTAAGGGGAAACCAAAGATCCAAAGATCATGATGCCATTTTTAATTTATTTCCACAAAAGGATTGAAGTACAAAATTTGATGGTGTCACAGGTTGACTTGTGTCTCCCCATAATTCGCATGTTGAAGTTTAACTCCCAATAGCTTTGAAAATGACCCTATTTAGAAATAGGGCTATTTCAACTGTACAGAGTTAAGGTAACACGAGGTCATTAGGGTGGCTTTAATCCAATATGACTAGTGTCCTCATAAAAGGGGACATTTGTACATAGGCACATATGAAAGAACATCATGTGAACATGAAGACAGGCATCTCCAAAACAGATAGAGACACCTAGGATAGATCCTTCCCTACCAGCTCTCAGAAGAAACCCACCTTGGTTTTCAACACCTTGACTTCAGACTTTGGAAATGCTGAAACAATACATTTCTATCATTTAAGGCACTCAGCTCTTGACACTTTGTTAAGGCAAACTAATTCATATGGCATTATGTCAATAGAAATTGAAAATCAAAATTACTCTAGTGTCCATCTAGTTTAATGTGAAACACACAGGACTGATTATTCGAAGCTGATCCTACTTAGAATTAGTCTTCACTAATTTTCTATAATATTTTGAAGTTAAATGCTTTGAAATAACTAACCTAGTGAAAATATCAAATTATTTAATCACTTCACTTGCAAATGTTTCAGAAAGTGTGTTATCATAGATGTATAGTGCTATATAAATGTTATTAATAAAATTTAATGTATTAAACAGGATCAAAATTTCTCCATAAGGATAGTCATTGAAATAAAAAAAGATGGCAGATGTATTTTAATGAGAAAGAGATTTTAAAATTTCCCCCTTGAATTTTTCTAACCAAGTAAACCGATTCCAGTTTAGAATGTGACGCAATTTAGCTCGTAGATTCTAGAATCTAAAATATAACAATTTAAATGGGTGGTCTTGAATTAAAGTCACAGTCTTTCTTTTTTTTTTTTTGTTAGTGCCCAGATGTCAAAAAATACAGATTTAGCAAAGCACCACATTATTCAAAATACTAGGCTATGCAATTAAAAATCTGCTTTTCAATATTTTTTGTGTAAAGCATTTTATCTGCCTTTGCAACATATTTGCTCAGATGTTTTTTTCCCCAACTAAACCTAAGCCCTTCAAGAGATAAATGCCCAGGACAGGGTCTACAGCACATTCAGAAGTCAATGCTTGATAAAAGAGAAATGGAAAGGCCTGAAGAAATGAAATGAGAAGAAAACAGGAGGAAATGTCATGCAATTTCTAAGGGACTATTTACTTATGTCTGAATAATTTCCCCCTATATCATTCAAGATTATAATTTTCAGTTATTGGGAATCTTCATGGTGACCTATTGCAATCCAAAAGGAGGCATTTCTTCTTGGAAATGTGGAAGATAGTATCATAATAGCGGTCAGTTGACTTCAGTAAGGCTACACCAACTAAATGAAACCATGCCATATATATGAGAAAGGGAGAAAGAGAGAAGGAACGATGGGGTGGGTGTGGATGTAAGACATCTTTAGACTCTGTACGAAGAACCAGAGACTCTCATCCTGAGCGAAATCAGTCAGAAAGAGAAAAACAAATACCATATGATATCACTTACATCTGGAATCTAATATATGGCACAAAGAAACTTTCCACAGAAAAGAAAATCATGGACTTGCAGGACAGACTTGTGGTTGCCGAGGGGGACGGGGAGGGACTGGGAGGGACTGGGAGCTTGGGGTAAACAGATACAGAATATTGCCTTCGGGATGGATTAGCAATGGAATCCAGCTGTGTAGCACTGGGAACTCCGTCTAGTCAATTATGATGAAACACGTAATGTGAGAAAAAAGAATGTATACATGTATGTGTAACTGGGTCACCATGTAGAAAAAAAAAAAAAAAATATATATATATATATATATATAAAGAAATAAAAATTAAAAAAATATTTTATTATTCTGGTTCAACTCAAGGTAAACCTCTATATTATTGTACAACATCTCTTAGTGCAATTTCTCCATTTTCGTGTGCATGGCTGAAAAAAATGAGAGGCTGTGGAACAAGTTAAATAATGTACTCCTTCAAGAAAAACTCTATAAATGTAATCTATTCACTATCGGCTGAGACGAAATTTTCAATTACACAGTTTATAACCATAGAGTTTCTTTCAAAATTATTGATACATAATTAAAAGTAGTTTACTGAAGTTACTAAGTATATTTTCAAAAATCACAGTTCTGAATCAATGTTAAAAATTTAGGGAGTTCCCATCATGGCTCAGTGGTTAACGAATCTGACTAGGAACCATGAGGTGGCAGGTTCAATCCCTGGCCTTGCTCAGTGGGTTAAGGATCCGGCATTGCGGTGAGCTGTGGTGTAGGTTGCAGACAGGGCTCGGATCCCGTGTTGCTGTGGCTCTGGTGTAGGCCGGCAGCTACAGCTCGGATTCAACCCCTAGCCTGGGAACCTCTACACGCTGCAGGAACGGCCCAAGAAATAGCAAAAAGACAAAAAAAATTTAGTGTTACTTATCAGGAGTTCCTGCAGTGGCTTAGGGGTTAGTGAACCCTCCTCTTAACCATGAGGTTGTGGGTTTGATCCCTGGCCTTGCTCAGTGGGTTAAGGATCTGGTGTTGCAGTGAGCTGTGGCATGGGTCTCAGACGTGGCTCTGATCCCATGTTGCTGTGGTGTAGGCCATAAAAAGCAAAAAAATAAAAAATAAATAAATAAAAAATAAAGGAAGAAGAAGATGAAGCCTGAAGCCTGTCTAGTACTGCTGTGACACAGAGCTGCTCAGAAACTGCCCAGAGCCATAATTGTGACTTAAGCAACATCCAAGCTCCTTTAGTACTGCTTTCCCCCCATGCTCAGCTATTATCTGGCAACTATAACCAGTGAGCACGCAAAGCCTTTCAGCCTTAGATACAGGCTAAGATCCACAGGAGAACTGCACACCGTCCCACCAGCTCAGAGTACTCTTCCTACCCTGTGAACCGCCTTTGGTATACTTGAGGCCTTCTTTTACCAAAGAAGGTCAGACATGGCACCCTTTTGCCACAAAAACTGTTGCTCCAACAGTGCAGCATGGACCAATTCAAGGTAACCCCTTTGGTGTCGTTTGTAAAAGCCGCAGGGCTCCAGACACGATTTATTTCAATGCCTTCCCAAAGCAGAGACAGCAATATCAGCAGTGTTTGCTAATCTACACGATTTGTTCCAGGTTACTTTCAACAAGACTGCTGTTTAGCAGCTGGTTGCCTTTCTCAATTTTTTTTTTTTTATGAGAAAAAACGGTTCCCATGTTATGCAGTTATCCTGTTCCATAATTAACCAGACGATTAGAGTACAAAGAGATGTGCTGTGACTGAAGTAGGTATGGGGTACTGTGGGAGCACTGACCAGGGCAAAAAAATTTGAATTGCTATAGTAGGCTCTGGAGGGGAAAACGAAAGAGAAAAAGAGAAAAGCTTTCTTCTAAAAACCGGTTGAGTGATCAGTCTTGGAGTAACTGTGATCAGCCGGATAGCAGCTTTCAAGCATGAGAATTTGAAAATCATTCATTTTGGCAAGGGAAAAGGTCAATGGCTTTAAACTTAGATTTGGGTTCACATTTGGTCTTTGCCATTTACTATATATAAAAGTGAGGTCATTTTTCATCTCCTTTAAAATTTTGTTTATCTAAAATACTAGAATCATCACAGGTATTTTATTATGAAGATTAAACTCGTCTTGACTGAAAAACAAGGGAGATCCTGACACAGGCTTTCCAGTGTTGTCACAAACAAGCTGAGAAATCTTAAGACCACTGAGAGAGACAGGATGGCAGAATAGCTAACTATCCTGACCCTTGGCTCTCCTGGTTTGATTCCTGGTTTCTATCGGGTACAAAAGTGGCCTTTGACAATTCATCTCTTGTGTATAAAGTGGGAATAGTGGTGGATTCTATTTCATGTGACTGTGGCTTGAATGAGTAGACACACATAAACATAAAGAAAGGACTTGAGGTGTTGTAAACATTTCATTTTTAGGATATGCACCTGCCTCTATTATAACTCCTTTTCAGGAACAAAAAGGTTCTGTATTTCAGCTGCTCCTGTCTCCTCTTGACCTGATCAATTATAGAGTGAATCACCATCCTCTTTGCTGCATCTTGCACTCTACCTATTTTGATCCCTGGCCTCAGTGGGTTAAGGATCTGGCGTTACTGTGGCTGTGGCCTGAGTGGAAAGCTACAGCTCCAATTTGACCTCTAGCCAGGGAACCTCCATGTGCTGTGAGTGCAGCCCTAAAAAGACAAAAGACAAAAAAAAAAAAAAAAAAAAAAAGCTTTCCTCCTTCAACATCAATTTCCTACCCATCTACCATCCTATTATTATTATTATCTTCACAGCCCAACTTCTTTAAGGAATTTCTCCATCATGTTCTCATCCTTTACTCCTTTCCACTCTGTCTACTTATTCCTCCACTCAGAGAGATTTTTGTGATTTCGCCAAATCATTAAGTCCAGGGAATATTTTCTAGTTTTCACTTTGCCTAATATTTCAGAAGCATTTCAACTACCTGAATTAGCATTGAATTACTATTTCTAAATAAAATAGACACTGCTTCATCATCATCACACTGATAATAATAAGAAGAAGAACATCATATTGCCTTGGTTTATTGATATCATGCTCTACCTGTATAATTCTTATCTTTCTAACTCCTCCTCCTTCTCTGTTTTTGGATGGTCTATTTTCTTCTATCCCATCGTTAATTGTTGAATTTCTCTGTGCCTTGTCCTAGGTCAGATATTCTTTCTTACTCAATGGCCTCCAATTAAGTGTTCACACTATACTCATGGCTTCAATAGTTACGTACATACTCTGATGGTAAATATGTAAACATGTGTCTATATCTCAGCCTTATCTTTTTAATTCTAGCCCCAAATATCCACCCGTCTATTTGCCTGGCTCCCTATTCAACAGTGAACTTAGAGAGTCTCTCTCTTCTGGCTCGCATCTGAACAAACCATAAAAATACCCACCCAATTGCACAAGTTGGAAACCTGAGAATTCTTCAGGACTCTCCTTTCTCTCTCAAACCCCATCTCAGTGAAGCCTGATGCTCTATTGATTTTATCTCCTGAATAGGCCTCAGACTTTGTATATCTCAGCATCTTCTCTGCCAGGATCCTAAACCAATCTATCATCATCTGTTCTTGAAGTAATGCAGCACCCTACTAAGTGGTCCCACTTCTTTTCTTGTCCTGCAAATCATTCTTCAAGGTATAGGAAAATCAATCACTTACTAATACAAATCGAAATGTCTTTCTTTTTTTATAATCTTTCAATGGCCTTCCCACTTTTAACATGAACAAAGTCCATCATTATTGGGTCCACACTTTACTCTCCAGCTTTATCTTCTAACATTGTCCTATCCTTTTTTTTTCACCCTGGCCTTCCTTCATTTCTGCCAGTGTGCAATACTGTTCCCTGCCTTAGACCATCACACATACTATTCCCTCTGGCCAAACCATTCTGTCATTCTCTTTTTTTCCAGCTAACCACTCATCATTTTGATCTCAATGAAAAGATTAAAAATATATATATGTTAGGAAAATATCAAGGACATTATCTAGGCTAAGTTAGACCTTTCATTTACAGCACACTGCATTTGTCCTTCACAATACTTACATATTATTTTCAATAATTGGATATGCTACTGGACTATTCTTTTTTATTTTTTGGTCTCTTCTGTCCTTTTAGGGCCGCACCCGAGCCATATGGAGGTTCCCAGGCTAGGGGTCTAATCGGAGCTGTAGCCATCGGCCTACACCAGAGCCACAGCAACACCAGATCCGAGCCACATCTGTGACCTACACCACAGCTCATGGCAACGCTGGATCCTCAACCCACTGAGCGAGGGCAGGGATCAAACCTGCAACCTCATGGTTCCTAGTCGGATTCGTTTACAATGCGCCATGACGGGAACTCCTGGACTATTCTTTTTGATGACAGCAAAATAGAGTCTGTTTTACTCACCATTAAATTTCTAAGTTTTTGAAATGTTGTGAATCCCAAATACTAACAATATTTATTAAAGGCATTCCCCCCCCCAGCTTTAGAAACTATCACTCTGGACTCAACACCAACTATGATTTCATATTAAAGAAAAAAATTAAGACAGCAAAACCAAAAACAATTAAACTACTTTACTTTTAGTTCGCATTAAATATAATACCTAAAAGTTTTGTTCCTTCATTCATTTTCGGCAACACCAGTGACATATGGAATTTCCCGGGCCAGGGATCCAACACGAGATGCAGCAGTGACAGTACCAGCTGTGCCATAAGAGAACTCCAATACCTAAAATATTTTTATAAGTTAAACTCACCCTCATTAACTTTAGCCTCTCCCCTGAATTTGAGAAAGTTCAATTAATGGTATTCTTGGGACTCAAGCTTGAATTACTCTCTATCACATTAGGGTCATTGTATCTTCAGTAAACCATAAAGTAGCCTATTGAGCAAACTTCTAGAAAAACATACTAACATATGAAAGGAAAGATCTGATTCTTTTTTATTTTAATCAACTTTGCTAATGTTAAAATTAAAGCCCCTTCGTGAGTGTTCCTCTCAAGCTCACCATGGTGAACCATTAGATTTTAATTTGCTTTTTTTTGGAAAACAAAAATACAGATCTCTCCTTAAATAGTTTGGAGAGATATACATATCAAAAGAAAAAGAGAGAGCCCAGCAGTTTCCAGAATCTCAGAGGTTCCGTTTCAGGTCACTAGCATCATCCTATCTCCGGGTGCAGGTATGTGATGATACAGTTAAGAACACCAAATTGTTACAGACAAGTAAAAACAAGATTTGGAGTCCCCTTGCTAAAACAATAATCCTACAGTTACCCCTTATAACAAATCAGACTGTCTTATAACAAATAAAAACAAAATAAGCCTCAATGGTCAGAAAAGAAAAGGGGAAGGCAGAAAAACCTGGACTGGTGTAGAAAATGGGATGTAGATAGGAAAGCAGGAGGGAAGGAAGGAAGGGAGTGCAGAAGAATGGTTTCCAAAACCACTGGTCATATTATTCTCCCAGAAAGATGTGTCCAGTTTTCACTTGGCCTATTTATGAAATATGCTTCCTCTAGTTCCTGACTATGCATTTATTTTTTGACTCAGCAAGCATGTATTTCTTTTGTATATATCTTGATTAAATAGTACATATATATGCATAACACATATTTTATATAATACGTACACTTGTGAATAAAATAACCATCATCTTAATAGATTCAACAGCTCTTCAAGGTATGCTACAGTCACTGATGGGAATTTCAGAACTGCAAAAATGGATTTCTTTTATGATTTTAACTGTGCCTGTGTTTGTAGCCACATACAACTCAATGAAAAAAAATTGCCTCTGCCATTTGGGCTTGAGGTGAACACGTAAATTCTCCAATTTATATTCCTTCACCCAGGAAAGTTAGACCATGTTTCATATCATGTCTTATAATATGACTCACACATTTGATCCTTATTCTTCTGTGTATTAGAAATTGAGATGCTCCACGACTTGTGACAATATGAAGAACAAGGGGGGGTGTGTGTGTCTGTGGAGCAGGGGGTGGGGGATGGTTTCCCAAAACTCATAAAGTGAATATCATGATTTCTTCTAGGTTTCATACCAGCATAAAAATCAAATGGTATGATCAATATATTATTTTCCCCTTTAAGATGATTTTATTTTCTAATTTCATAACTGCTTTCATACTGCAACATGTAAGGTATACATATACATATAAATATAATTACAATCCCTTCAAGTTGTCTACTTTAAAGGTGGATGCATCATTTAAGTAAATAATCTTAGGGAAATGTCTTTTATGGGAAACTCCAGGGGCTAAAATCTCAGCAGTGACCTTAATGGATTGATATTTTGTGAGGAGAACCTTTATTCATTCTTGAGAAATGACTGCTATTATACAAATAAAAATGCTGGCCCAAATTTATTGGTACAAAGATAATAAAAACATGTTAGCAGAGTCCCCAACTCGCTTGCCTCAGCTCCTCTTGTTTTTGCTGAAAAATCACTAAGTCACATAGGGTAGGTAGTGTCCCATTTTCGATTCTCTTCTACCTTGACCCTCCACCAGCCCCACAAGTCATTAATACAAAATATTTGAAGACTTCACTTCCTACATTTACCCTTACATATGAGAATATTTGGGGCCCAGAAATTTGCCTCTAGACCCTAGACCACAAGACTTTTCCCTTGTAAGGAAACTTGAGATTAATTATCAATTGCTACTGGCCCAAATGGAAGTACATTTGTGGGTTTTTTGTTTGCTTGAATCAAGATCAGAATTAATTCCCTTTCATGAGAAAGAATGGTCCTGCTGACCTCAAGAACATTAGGAATCCTTCTTCTTTTTTTGGGGGGGGTGTGTCCTTCGTCTTTTTAGGGCCGCACCCACGGCATATGGAGGTTCCCAGCTAGGGGTCTAATTGGAGCCACAGCTGCTGGCCTACACCAGAGCCACAGCAACGTGGGCTCTGAGCTGTGTCTGTGACCTATACCACAGCTTAGAGCAACACTGGATCCTTAACTCACCAAGCAAGGCCAGGGATCCAACTCACAACCTCACGGTTCCCAGTTGGATCCATTTCCACTGCACCATGACGGGAACTCCAGGGATCCTTCTAAAGCACCTGAAAAACTACTCTGTCATGTTCCCTTGCCCCCACACTTGCCTTAGCCTGTCCCACTTGTTTGTTGTGATTTTATATCTACTCCTATGCTCAACCCATTTTGGGCTAGAAATTGATTATCAATTCATCAAATAGAATAGCATTTTGCCCCCAGACTCACAAAAACGTTTACAAACACCAGGGGAAATTTTCCTTTACTACTGAAGTCTTATTGGACGCTTAACTCTGCCTCCTGCCACAATTTCCAAGGCCTACTGAATGCCAGGGATCCAACATTTCCTCCCTGGAAATTTTAATGTCATCAACTCCTGAAATTCTTATGCTATCATAGAATTTACAACCTCCACCAGCATAGTTTTTCATCTATCTTCCTACCTATCATCAATGAAAACTGGCTAGGTCTTCCTACTCAATATGAAATAAATTACATTTATAATGGGATGCAAATATTCTAAAGTGATCACAGCCTCCCCCCCCAACTAGAACACAGCCTTCTCTAATAGTTTAATATAGCTCTATCCGCTAGACAATAGTTATTAAAAAGTGGTCCTTCTAAAAAAGTGTCCGGTTTGAACTATTAATGGAATTAGTAATAAGATTGCTTCAGAATTTTTGCTGCCACTAACACCACCACCCTCAACAAAATTCTAGGTTATAGAACTCCCCTGAAACAAGCAATGCATCTTTTAGCATAGATACTTCATCCTCACAAATGCAAGGCCCTCAGTAGTCATTTACTTCACAAGTCTTCTGTCTCATGCAGTTAATTACAATGGTCATAATATTGGCAGCTATTATTGCTTGAAGGTTAAAAATTTCATCAGATGTTAATGAGGCCAGGCAAAAGTGCAGCTATCATCCCTTTCATTAATGTCCATATTAGCTGATGCTTTTCTCTATGGCTAATTTTTACTGAGAATAATCTGAACTTAGTACCCTGTACCTCTGAAGTCCTGCTTATTTTTCCATTGAGAAAGATGTGTTCCTCCAAGTTGAATTAGAAATTATTTTCCTTAAGTGCCTCCAACATATGGATAGGTATTTTCTAATATCCTTGTGATGGCTGGCTAACAAATATTAACAAGAGGTCATCAAGACTTTCAATTAACAAATGTAGCTCTGTTCTTTAAAATGTTCATATAATTAGAAAATAAGTTTTCTTCCTTTCTTTTTTTTTGTCTTTTGATGGCCGCACCCGTGGCATATGGAGGTTCACAGGCGAGGGGTCCAATCGGAGCTGTAGCTGCTGGCCTATGCCAGAACCACACCAATGCCAGATCCAACCCATGTCTGTGACCTACACCACACTCACAGCAACACCAGACCCTTGACCCACTCAGCAAGGCCAGGGATCAAATCCGCATCCTCATGGATGCTAGTTGGGTTCACTAACCACTGAGCCATGCCGGAAACTCCATAGATAAGTTCTCAGATGGAACTCTTTCTGTCCTCTGCCTGCTTTCAGTGTGATATAACTTTGCACTGACATCTTTCCTTCAGTGGTATAGAATAGAAACAGTTTTTAATTTGAGGTAATAACACTGGCTAAGATCCACATTTGTGGGTATTTCTGTTATTCCATTAAAAGCTAATAGACTTGGTAAGATTTTAGGCTCACTGTAATCATTCATAAGCCTCTATGCATCATTAGATTTTACTTTTGTGATATTACATTAATAAAGTGTTTAAAAAGAAGATGTATTTACCTTATTTCCTTTAAACTGCAATTAACCTACTTGTATCCACCACTTATTTCAAGGTTACTTGGATTGGTTAGCTTTCCTCTAGTTAAAAAAAAAAAGTCCTAAATTTTCACTGGCTTATTTGCATTTCACATTGAGCCTTACCACAATATATCATTATTTCTCATCCACATTATAGAACCGGCACCTGCGGGCTTGGCTCTTGTGCGTCTGCTTTATTTTCAATTCTGAGCTGAAGGAGCAACTTCTGTTTGGAACATGTCGTTCTCATGGCAAAGGAAAATGGTCTTGGGTATTTAATTTGTAAGGAGCGTCATTCATGTTCACTCATATCCCAGTGTCCAAATCAATTCACGCAGCCAGTACTAATGTCAGTTTGTTCAGAACCTGCATTCTCCCTACAGGGAAGACATTTGGCAAGTCATATGGCAATGGGATGGGATATAACATGCTTTATGACTAGGTGAGAAGTGAATAATGGGGGACAATAGTAAATCTACAGCAATAACCTATATGTTTTCAGTTTGACTGGGACCTACAGATACTCTGTCTCTTGGAAGCCTGAACAGCCAAATATGTATTTTAATATTCCTCCATACCTTTTCTGGTATCATAAACACAGGCACGAGTCATTGGTACTACAGGAAATCTCTCTTGACTGCTGAATATCTTAACCTATTTGGCAAAATATTTAATAACATTTATTTTAATTAGTTCTCCAATAACAAGATAGTTAATTCAATCAGTGGGCCCAGTCTGGTCAACCTTATGTATAAGTGGTTCCTACACATTGAGTACTCTCACTCCCTGTAGCCATAAATTATTCCAAGAAGATTGAAACTAATAAAAGCCCTAATACTAATATGAAATTCCAAGGAATGTGAGCACTGACTATCATCTCCCAGAGTACAAGCTGATCCCTGTAACTATGAGAAATAGCACATCTGCACTAGTTTAATGAGTCTATCTACTTATCAGGTGTACAGAGATGTTCTAAACTTGTATCTGATCTGGTTTTGCTTTTATTTCCTAAACTTACTTATTTTAAGCAAGTCACATTTTTTTCACTAATTGGTTTTCAAAATTGGGATACATCATTCCATTCTGTCTGTGTTCACTGTGGTACTGTTTTAGCTTTTCTCTTATGAGCTATAATGAAATTGAAGTTACATCTAAAATTTTAGAATCTCTATTCAGACAGATGGCTGATTTTTGTCTCAATCAGTCCTATTCTGCTCAGTCTTAGAAACCATTTTCATAGTAAGAAGATCACCTGGAAACTCTCACAGCTTCACATTATGGATAGACTCATTCACTTACTCTCCCAGGAGTGTTCTGACCTGAGCTGGCTGCGTCTGAGAGCTTTGGAGTCTTCGCAGTCTATATCCTAACGCCAACCTTATTTCATCCTTACTTTCGTATGATGTGTTTTCTTTCTCTTGGGCCTATCTAGCCTACCTATTCTTACTACAAAAGTTGGACATACAGCCATGATTCCTCCCTTTCCACATAACAAATGCATCTTCTAACATCCTTCTCCTTTCAGCACAGTGGAACTATAGTAGTAGAGCTATGTCATTTAATGATTTGAATGACAAAAGTATTTGTGCAAATCCTGTGCATTGATACCCCACTGAGAAGGATAATTTAATCCAAAATGCAACCTCTGGAGTTTCCGTTGTGGTTCAGTGGTAATGAATCCGATACTAGATACTCGGTATCCATAAAGACCTGGGTTCAATCCCTGGCCTTGCTCAGTGGGTTAAGTATCTGGTGTTGCTGTGAGCTGTGTTGTAGGTCGCAGAGGCAGCTCAGAGCTCACATTGCTGTGGCTGTGGCATCCTATCCTGGGAACTTCCATATGCCATGGATGTGACTCTAAAAAGATAAAAAATAAATAAAAATAAAAAATAGAAAACACAAAGTACAACCTGTGTGCTGCAAGGACCACACATCCAATTTGCCCAGGTCAGTGCTGGTTTATAACTATTGTTTTTACGTAACTATTAGTAGTTCTCTCTTGCACTCTCACAACTGTACCACAAAGTATGTGGTTACCTTATTTATTATAGATATAGTATCGAATACAAAGCTAACTTGCTTTTTGTGGGTATCTTCCCAGTACTTCCCTTCATAAATCCACATACTTCCCAGGCATGCTCTTTCATTAAATGTGGCTTTCTTACTCCCCCACATCTTCACATACAAACTGTGTCATGCTGCAATACACTGAACAGAACCTGAAAAATGTTTATTGTTTGCTTAAATTTTCCACACTGGTGCAAACAAGTTATGCAGTTTCTGCATCCATTTAGAAGAGTTTCCTCAATTGATTCCATTATTGATTTATTTTTCCACTTCCAGAAATTGCTATAACCATCTGGATGAGTCAGTTCACTCTCTTGAATATTCCCTGAGCTTGAGTAAATACAAGTTCCCAAGTTACAGCTTAGTATACCTTATAGCCCCATATTAAAGAAGTAGAGCATAATTCACTGTTATTATTTTTCTCTTAGGATACTTATTTTCATTTTTTATATGATTTTCTATTCTCTAAACATGCAAATCTTTCCATAAATAGGTCCCTTTTTTACTTTAATGATGAGTTCTACCATATTCAAGGCTAAAGTATCCACATATGCATTCTCTTATAGGATAGTTTTCTCTGCTTTTAAAATTCTTATATTCATTGTGTCCACTTAGGAATTAAAAAAAAATAGATTGAGAAAATACCCCCCTCCTTTAATTTGCTAACTATTTTGTAACAATTGTTCAGGCAAATGCTAACATATCCCTAAATTCTACCATCAACACTCAGAAGAGCTTTTATTGAGAAATATTTCTAGAAAACCAAATGAATACTTAGGGGTTATTCCAAGCAGAGTTCTTATTTGAAGTCAGGAGTTTGTTCAAAAACAAGGAAAAGAGTAACCAAATTTGAAACAGTCAATCTAGAGCCACCTTCCTAGACCCAAAACCAAAAGCCAAAAATCTAGGCCCCTCTAAAACCTCTGTGCAAGAGCCTAAATAAATTTCCCAAACCTTACAGATGTGTTTACTGCTTCAGGATATTGAGCTTCCATCACTTAGGCCAAATGTGATATCAAATTAAAATCTCTGAGATTTTTACATCAGGCATAGACTTAAACAGGAAGGGCAGAAAATTATCTCTGTTTTGAATAGGGCCTGCAAAATCTGTTGGTGAGTATATGACACAGCTGTAAAGACACACTGCATCACGATGCTGCCAAAGGTCTCTTCTCAATAGACGACAGAAATGAGCAAATTCTCATCCATTTTCTTTAGTCCAACATTTATCTCTGCTGTATAGGTTAAAAATATTTTGGCTATTGATTTCTTGGGAATGATTCTGCTCTAGTTCTTACAGAGTCAAATTTTATCCAACCCGCTTTTGCATATTTAAGTATATTGAAGGAATGGAGTCAAGGAAGCTCTATTTGCCTTTTGTGGGGGAAAAAAAAAAAGCTTAAAATAATTAACGAAATTCTGTTTCCATTTAAATGACCAACATCCCCCGACCCCCACAGACTGCCTACCGTGTCCCTGGCCCTGTTGTATAGCTCCATGACCTTGATAATATAATTGATAGTCAAGGTATTCAGCGAATTGGTTTAGTTGCATCAGTATGCAAGATTTAATAAATAGTTAACTATCCATGACATATTATTCAAAAGGAAAGCATTACCTTGAGTATTCGCACAGTTTGATGCATGCCAGATGTTCTCCAGTATAACATACTATCAGACTAATGAGCTGTCGGTGTATTTGTTCACTGGATTTGTAGCAATTTTGGTTTAATTTTGGATATTTGAATCCCTTTTACATTAATATGAAAAGTTTAATAATATAAGACAGTATAGAAACATGAGACATATAGTTTTATTTTTCAGTCCCATTTATTTAAGGAATAGTTATAAAAAGCATGGAAAATTAGCTGGTTAGGACATGATTGAAACAATGTGGAGTCCAAACTGCAGGTTTTTTAATGAAGTAAAACAGGAGAAACTGAGGATACTATTATATTTACCTAAGTCAAGAGGGTAAAATAAACATTTTGTTTGCAATGGAAAAAGGATACTTTGATTTCAAAGCAATTTGTTTTGTCAATTTTCGAGCAGTAATTGGATTATCCTCTTGGGAACATTCTTCACTCTTTTTTACTAGCTCATCCCTAGTTTTCCTTCATGTCTCCTTTGGAAAGCTGCCTATTTAGAGAATCCCTCTTTAGATTAAGTTACGCTACTAGTGACCTAGACCATAGCTGTTCCCCTATTTGGTAGTGTCACTTTTAGAATAGTTCACCCCTTTATTCCTGGAAGGTGCTTGATACATTTTTTCCTGCACCAGACTGATTGAAATCATCCTCAACCTACCTGAGAAACTTATCCAGATGAATATTTTATCTATATTTTTGAGTTAGCTTTTTCTTCTCACTGCCTTGATCAAAAAACCAAAAAACAAAAGAAACCAGTCCTGGAGGTCCTGTTTTGGCTCAGCAGGTTGAGAACCTGACTAGTTTTCACAAGGATATGGGTTCCATCCCTGGCCTGGTTCAGTGAGTTAAAGATCCAGTGTTGCTACAAGTTGCAGCGCAGGTCCCAGATGCAGCTCAAGTCCCACACTGATATGGCTGTGGCTTAGGACGGCAGCTTCACTTGAGATTCGACTTTCAGATCCGATGGCCTGGGAACTTCCATATGCCAGAGGTGTAGCCCTAGAAAGAAAAAAAAAATGAGAGAGAGAGAGAGAGAAAGAAAGGAAAGAAAAGAAACTGGCCCTCAGTTTGGCGGATTTACTTCTAATGTATTTATTTTTTAATGGAGATTTTTAATCAATACATATGTATACTTCATTAGATAGAAATTCAATGAATAGATTTTTGGATGTAAGGAATTAATGGAGTCATGAATTAATCCAAATGAGGAGCACCCATCAAACTTGCAAATTAAGGATTTGCACAATTTTACTTTGATGCCAGTTTGCAGATACCCTGGGCCTTCTGTTCTTACCAAATGAAATTCCTGTGTGCTGCTATATTTTTATAGGTGTTATGGATTATATCTGCTCCCCTCCAAATTCATATGTTGAAGTCCTAACCCCCAGTGCCGTAGAATATGGCTGTGTTTGGAGATAGGGATTTAAAGAGGTTAAATGAGGTTATAAGAGTGGGGCCCACATCCAGTTTGATTGATGTCCTTATAACAGAAGGAAGACCTGAGACATGAGATGGGCAAAGGCCACGTGAGGACACAGTGAGAAGGCGGATAAGGAGAGAGGCCTCAGTAGAAACCAAACTGCTAGCATCTTGATCTTGGACATCTAGCTTCCAGAACCGTGAGGAGATAAATGTCTGTTCTTTAAAGCCACCTAGTCCATGGTATTTTATTATGGCAGCCCTAGTAAACTAACACACTAGGAAATCATTAGTGGCACCCTAATATCTGAAGACATTGACACTTTATTATAAGATTTAAGTAAATCCTTACGCTAGCTGTATCTAATTAGATCGATAGATACAGTTTAATGCAGTTCATAGCCGAATAATTAGCCCACTTGACTCAAAGCAGAATACCGTTTACAAGTTTGTCAATCACTATAGTCCGATCTGTCAAGCTATGAAGAATTATGAAAAGGATTTAATACTTAGGAAACATATATATTATGTTTATTGTCCCTCTGCCCAAGTGTTACTTTAGGATTTCCATATCCTTAGATATTAAGCACAATTTGACTCAAACTCTGTATTTCACCAGCAGAGAAAATTTAGTGTTCCCCTTCAAATTTTATATCTCCTTCTGATTTTTTCCCACATGGCCCCCTCACTCCTTTACATCTATCTAGGGAATTTAATCACTTCCCTCAGCCACCCAACACACCACCCTGCAGCTCAGATCATAATCCTAGCCATCTCCAAATTCGGGCACGTGGGGTATGTCATTCTATCTGTAGTTTTACTAAAGATTGTTTCAGGATCATAGGAAGGTGAGTGTTTAGGAGACCTCAGGCAAAGGTGGGGTGGGGCTTTGGTATAGGTTGACTTTCAGTATATTGCTGACTCTAAGAACATTCCTTATTCTTCTGCAAACTCTTACTTGACCTCTCAAACCTTTATAATAATCAAGCTCAAGGAAGGTGATGATCTCTAATTTGCATAATCCTTGTATTCCTCTTCATTTTTTTCAGTGTCTTAAGCTATTATCTCTTGGAGGATTTTCTCAATAAGCCAATTTTGTGATTCTCACTAATGTGTCACCAATTTTAATGTATTTATTCATGCAACATTTTAAAACCCGAATCTTGATTTACATTTTATTAATTTTAACCTCTTTGGTTCATTAGAATTATATTGTAAGGATTTCCTAAGATCATTAATAACATTATAACGTATTTAAAATGGATAAAATGCATTACCTGAATGCTCCATAATTTATTCACTATTGTCCTATAATTGAGCATGTTAGCAGAATCCCATTTTTTGTAATTAAAAATAACACTGATATGAGCATCTTTGAATATAAATCTCTCAGTGAATTTTGGGTTATTTTCTAATGAAAGAAAAAAGAGGAGAGTTAGATCAAAATTATAAAATGTGTTGCCTTTTTAATAATGAGTTATCAATATTTTCCCTAAAGATCAATCAATACTATAACATTATTTTAACTACATCTAATCCAGTATATTAGGAGTTACCACTGTGGCTCAGTGGTAATGAACCCAACTAGTATCCATGAGAATGTGGGTTCAATCCCTGGCCTCTCTCAGTGGGTTAAGTATCTGGCATTGCTTTGAGCTGTGGTGCAGGTCGCAGATGCAGCTCAGATCCAGTATTACTGTGGCTGTGGCATAGGCTGGGCACTTGATTTGACTCCTAGCCTGGGCACTTTCGTATGCCATACATGCAGCCCTAAAAAAGAAAAAAAAAGAATATTATATAGTATACAATGATTAGCGTCTTATTTTTCATAATTCTATCCTGGAAAAATTGCCTATCTATATATAGATAAACAAAGATATGCAAATAGAGTATATGTATATACTTGGAGTATATGTATAGAGTATATGTATACAGAGATATAGATTTGTATATATACATATAAACTTTTTCATATATATGAATAATGTGCACTGCAACTTTTTTTTTTTGTTGTTGTTCTTTAAGGCTACATGGGTGGCATATGGAGGTTCCCAGGTTAGGGGTCTAATTGGAGCTACAGCTGCCAGCCTACGCCATAGCCGTAGCAACACCAGATCTGAGCCACGTCTTTGACCTACACCACAGCTCATGGCAACTCCAGATCCTTAATCCACTGAGCAAGGCCAGGGATCAAACCCACAACCTCATGGTTACGAGTCAGATTTGTTTCTGTGTTGCCATAACAGGAACTCCTGCACTTTAATTTTAAAGCAGCTGCATGCATTTCAATTTATGGAGGTAAACGTTAATCAATTTTGTATTGATGGAAATTTAATGTATTTCATTTTTATTACATATTTTTCTGATATTAATATATTTTGCATATAACCCTCTATACATAGATCTTTATAGCAACTCCTAGAGCTAAATTTGCTGGTTTGAAGCATATTAACATTTTAAAATTAAAAGAATTTGAACAACTTTATTTGATTTTTCTCTTCAGTAGTCTATATATTACATACACAGCTTTTATTTTTCTAACATTCATGTCATCCCACTTTTATTTTCCTAACATTCATATCATGCATTTTATTAATATTAAAACAACAGATAAATTGATGGATATGAAGTTGGTAGAAGATTAAATACGTATTTTCATTCTATTTAGGTAAGAGGTAGCCCTAGAGCCTTTGAAGAAATTTTATTTTTTTTTTTATTTCTTCCCTAGACTATTCTTATTTGCTTGTTTGTTTCAGGATTTCAGTATCTTAAAGACTTTTATATTATTCTTCCATTTTATACAGATAAAGCTCATGAATTTCTATTTCCATATAGTTTTCATCATTTTTTTTTATCTGTTCAGGTAGATTTCTTTTGTTATTTGAGTATGATAGAAGTTAGCATCTTTTCATTCATAGAGTTAATAACTTTTAATTTATGAAAAATGTTGAACATATGCCAACTCTATGAAAATGTATAATTAGACTCAGATGCAGGTGGATTCAAGATAACAACACTTGAATCTGAGAGGAATCCTTTCATGCCATTCTGTCATACATGTTATTGCATTAAAATGTGGATGGTCGATGCAAGCAAAGTCTACTTTATTGATTGTTTCATATGGAAAAATGCTGAATTCCATACCCTTCGTATCTTGAGAAAATTCACCCATTGCCAAGTAAAATGTGTGTATTGAAATCATCACCATTTTCTGCATCAGTTTCCCATTCCTTTGACCATGTGGGTGGGGATTGTGAGAGTAAAGATAATGTGTATATTTTACAGATGAAGATGCTTCTAAGTAATTTAAAAAGTTATAAAAGTGTTGACATATTTATAAACTACAGTTAAGTAGTACTTATAATTAGCATCACAGTCTCCATGAGTTTTAAGACAAAAGGTAACAGAAACATATGGGTTACCTTATCTAAGAAATTGTTATTTTATATCCATGCATATCACTATATATTAATATATTTCTTCACTAGAGTATCATTAACTAAAACTGTGTCATAATAAAAGTTTAATGGAAACATTATACCCATTATATCCTGTGTGTACACACAAATATACATAATTTTTTATGTGTAAAAATGGCAAAACTCAGTTAATTTTTAAGAATCAAAATAGATATTATGTCACAAGGCCATGACTAATTGATTAAGAGAAATAAACTTATTAAAAGTAAACCTTAGGAATTCCTATTGTGGCTCAGCAGGTTAAGACCCCAACTAGTGGAGTTTCCTTCATGGCTCAGCAGTTAACAAACCTGACCAGGATCCATGCAGATGCAGGTTTCATCCCTGGCCTCGCTCACTGGGATAAGGGTCCTGTGTTCCTGGGAGCTGTGATAAAGGTTGCAGATGCAGCTGGGACCCTGAGTTGCTGTGGCTGTGGCTTAGGCTGGCAGCTGTAGCTCTGATTCGATGCCTAGTCTGGGAACTTCCATATGCTGCAGATGTGGCCCTAAAAATAAGAAGAGAAAAAAAAAAAAGGAAAAGAAAAAGAACCTGACTAGTATTCATGAGGATTTGGGTTCAATCCCTGGCTTCACTCAGTGGGTCAGGGATCCAGCGTTGCCATTAGCTGTGGTGTAGGTTGCAGATGTGGCTTGAATCCTGCATTGCGGTGGTTGTGGGCATTGCAATGGCTGTGGGGTAAGGTGGCAGCTGTAGCTCTGATTCGACCCCTAGCTTGGGAACTTCCATATGCCACAGGTGCAGCCCTTTAAAAAGAAAGAAAGAAAAGAAAAGGAAGAAAGAAAGAAAAAAGTAAACCTTTAAAGAAGCTTCTATTAAAAAAACTCACACATTATTCAATTTTTTCATCCAAAGAAAAAGAAATGATCAGGCCTAATTAAGTAGAAGATGAAATCTAATTTTGAATAAAGATAGAAGGAGAATTTTCATAGGAGTCTTGGCTAAACAGTGATGTTTCTAAAGAAAATTTTCCTTGATGTTTAAAGTTCAAGTACTTAAAAAAAAAAAAAAAAGCCTAGGAGTTCCCCTTGTGGCCCAACAGGCTAAGGATTTGAAGTTTTCTCTACAAGGATGTGGGTTAGATCCCTGGCCTCCCTCAGTGGGCTAAGGATCCAGCATTGCTGAAAGCTGTGTAGGTTGTAGATGTGGCTCAGATCCAGTGTTGCTGTGGCTGTGGCAGAGGCCAGCAGCTGCAGGTATGATTTGACCCCTAGCCTTGGAACCTCCATATGCTGCAGGTGCAGGCCAAAAAAGGAAAGAGGAAAAAAAAAAAAAAAAACCAACCTAAGTAGTGAACTTCTGTAAAACAAATTATGATTTATGAACTTTCCTATTTCTGAGAGTTTTAGCATAGCATTTCGTAGGTGGCACTGAATATATGTTAAGAAAAATGAAAGAGGAGAAAGGAAGGAAGGAAATGTGGAAGAATGAGAGAGAAAGAAAGCAGATTAGTCAAGTGAAGACAGAAACGAGTGAATGAATAGAAATTAGTTCCACTGCAGAAGACAAAAAACTATAACACAATAAGACAGTGCTAACATGGACACAGGCTTAGAAAGCTCAGAGACAAAATGGGCACCTGACTTAATAGCTATAACATCTTCCCTGAAATGAAGGCAATTTAATTGACATGTGGTATAGGCAGGAATTTTTTAGATAGATAAGCATGCATAGCACCTGGATAGAGGAAGAACCATATGTCATAACGCTGAGAAGTTAAAAAGTACGGCTAGGTCTTGGATGGAGTTCCCTAGAAGTAGAGCCTGATATGGGATCCTAACTGAAGCATAGGATCTGGAATGTACTGCCAAGAGAAAAGGAATGAGGAAAGTAGGAGAAGGAAAAAAGGGAAAGTCCTAAGAATGTACTTTTCTTAGAGACTCTCCTGAATTTAATCACCCAAGGAAGCTTTGGGGACCAAATTGCAGCATGGATTGAGTCCCACCTTGAGGCCATCACTCATCACCTTTGTTCAGTCACCGGCTGAGGTCTGACTCCTGGGTAGGATAGAGCCTTCCAGGCCGGGTGGCTCCTGTTTGGTCTGACCTGTTCTCTGGGGAAGGGAGCAACTCTGAGTTGTTATCGGCCAACAGTCACAACGGTTGTGGGATGGGCGCATCACCTGCACAAATAACCTGGATGGGGCATCACAAGTAGCCCCAGCATTCCACCACTTTCATCAGTCAGCTCCATTCAATTTTTACATGAAATTCCCTCCATTCTAACCAGGCTTTTACTTGATTCTGGTTTTTCACAATGTCTGAGAAAACTTACTAGATGAGGAAGAGTGGGGTCAACTACAGGCTTTGCTGCTACAATTGCTCTCGAGGTCCTTTCTGCTGCTCATCATTGCTGCCCTTTACCTCCCTTTCCAAGCTCCCCTCAAAATCTAGGTTTCCACTGAGGGACTAGTACTTCAGCTTGGCTTATCTGGCTTATCCAGTGGACATCATGCCCTCATCAGTCTGAGATTTCTGTGCTTTTTACAGTCAGAACCAGAGATGAGAACAGCTAGAGAGGCTTTGGAGGATCTTCTAAGTACAAAATGATTTTTCCTTCCTCCTTTTATATAGTGTCAGTATTTCTTCCTCGTGAGGTTTAGGGTCAATTACCTGGACTAGAACTAAGACCTTTCTTTTCTTGGTGGTTTATTGGCACAAGAAAGCCAAATTGCTTGATGGTGGCATCAGCCCAAGGCTTGGTGGGACTCTTACTGTGCCCACCCTATGGAAGTGCTCCTCGTCTGGAAAACAGGAGTGAGAGGCCCAAATTCCTCAAGAAGGCCACTAGCAGTGATGGAATGGGGTCACTTCTACTTAAACCTGTTGATTTCTAGACCCAAGTATCGTACCGTTTGGGGACACAGCACCATATAAGCCATTGACTTAAGGTGCATATTCTGTCTTGAAAGACAGAGCCTATTTTCTGAGGGCGTCATTTCTCTACTGGCTCCTCAGCTAGGCTTACCAAATGCCATTCCTTTGCTCTCTCAGGAAGTGATCTCATAATGTGGTATGTGGGTGGGGACAATGGGTTTCATCATCCTGTGCTTGCTACCACCTCTCCTGTGAAGTGGGTTCCTTGGTATGAGGAGATTTTCTGTGCTGTCCCATAATAGAGATACTGGAAGCCCTTCAATAATGATGGGGCAAGCACTGCAGGGGAAAAAAGGTAAATTCATCCAAGAATATGAGTCAATCTCAACCAGTAAGAAATATTACCTCTTTAGGGTAGAAGGGACCTGATATAATCAACTTGCTAATAAGTAGCTGGTTATTCTCCTTGAAGAGGTTTTTGTCATAGGGGCTCAGTTTGGTCTCTATTGCTGGCAAGTCATTTATTCAACAGCACCAGTGTAGTGCTTGGTTTGAACAAGCCCATGCTATTGGGCCCATATTTCTGCCTCCATAGCACTAATAGCTATGCTACCATGGCAAAAGCACTGGATTATCCCAGGACAGAGACTGACTGAAATCCGCTCACGGGACACTGTTGTCTACTTACTTGTTTAGTGACTCTTCCAGTGAGCACTCCTTTGTGATATTAAGATTGCTACACTTTGTCCCCATGTCCTTATGTCCATCTATGTAGTTCTTTCCCAGCTCTTCTTGTTGTATTTCAATCTCATTCTTCCCAGTCCCCTGACAAAAAAACCAAGCCAATCTTTGTTCTCATGAGCATGTATACTCTTACGGAGGTCCTTCCATCTCCACATACAGAAACTTAACCTGCACCCACTGGGAGAGTTTTCTTCACTTCTTTCCTCCATTTTTAAGGAAGGGCCACTTTAAGAAGTTCTTTATAGAAAAAGCAGCTCATTTTTAGCTTCATCCTTATACCAAGCTGACTCATCCACGAACCAAGTTGAGATGTTTTCATCTTCAACAAGTACTCACAGTGAGGGTATAGATATCAGCTGAGAGAGAGGTACTGGTGTAATATCAGTAGGTAACTTGGGCTCCTGGGCAGCTGACCTGTGCTGCTGTGCTGTTTAAGTCCTCTTGAGCCCACTTCCATCTCATGGCGGGCTACTTCTGAGCTGACCCATTCCTAGGATTCTGTAGATCTGACAGTGTCTACTTCATAATGGAATGTTTAAGACACACGATCACCAGCTGTCCCATAGTGAGATGCTCTTTCTACTAGGGTTCAGGAGCATGCCGAGACTGAATTTAAAATGCTGTGTAGTTTTCTGCTACAGTTGGCATTGCCTTACCCCAGAGCGTTAGTGTCTGTCTGCCCTTTAATTATTTTATTAAGATTTGTCAGTCTTAGCAAATATTTAGTAAATCAGTACAACATATTTTTCTATCAGAAATACCCCAAGTACCCTGGGATGTGTAGGGTTATGTAGCCCAAATATCAGGGCTTCATATTTATATCCCAGTCTGGAACTGCCACAAACTCTTTTCCTGTTCTTGCCTTATTCAAATCTAATAGCCTTACACACTAATTAATGGGTTGTGGCAGTATTCTATAGTATGGAATGTGCTAATATCAAAACCGGAAGCTGTCTTCTAAGGCTTAGGTTTTTCCTAAGTTGTAGGAGGCACAAGGGTACAATGGTTTAATCTTTACTTTGTAGTGAAAGTCCAGTATGCCTCAGGTAATTGAGCCCTGAGAATTTTACAGGTGTGGAAAGCCCTCAAATCTTTGTAGGGTTTACTCTGTATCCCCTAGGGTACCGTGTATCACCACCTCATTCACAACACTTGCCATTTCTTTTTCTTTTTTTTTTTTTTTTTTGTCTTTTTGCCTTTTCTTGAGCCACTCCTGCAGCATATGGAGGTTCCCAGACTAGGGGTCCAATCGGAGCTGTAGCCACCGGCCTACACCAGAGCCACAGCAACACAGGATCCGAGCTGCATCTGCGACCCACACCACAGCTCATGGCAACGCCGGATCCTTAACCCACTGAGAAAGGCCAGGGATCGAACCCTCAACCTCATGGTTCCTAGTCGGATTCGTTAACCACTGCGCCACGATGGAAACACCACTTGCCACTTCTTGCTCATCGGTCATAATGAATGTGATGTCATCACTATAGTGAGCCAATGTGATGTACATAATGGGGTACATTTCTGAAACAGGAAATGTAGAAAGAAGTGGCTTAAACATCTGGTTCATAATGTACACTTTGAGTTTCAGATGCCAGTGAGAGTCAGAGCTGAAGATGTTAAGACATTCTTTCTAGGTTTATGGCAAGTAATCAGATTCTATTAGGATAGTTCTAAACAGAGTTCACTAATGCTATGGAAGAAAATAAAGGGTGCAGTAAAAGAAAATGCCCAAGTTTGAAGAATAAAAAGAAAAAATTAAGTTGTAACCACACTTACTGAAAGATTTTTTTTTTAATTTCTCATTTTCTTTTAAACTTGGCCGAGTTCTCCTTTGCCCTATTAAACATAAATCAAAGAGCTGAGCTTTTGGATAATGATGCAATGTGACAAACTTCCAGAAGGAAAAGCATATGACAGTTGTCGAGAAGATTCATTTATTAACTAAACTCACCAAGGCGACTATAATAAAAAATCCATTATGAGCTAAAGAGTATTTAAAACAATGGCTTTAACCTTTATAGAACAGGTCATTTTATTTTATTTTTGAGAAACAAAAAGAAGTATAACTATTAGATAAAAAGGAAAGTAATTTTTCTAAATGAGATGTAATTTCCAAAACATCTCTTGAGACAATAGGAATAGCAATCTTTAATTATGATTGGGATCTGTACAGAAATACTGGCACATATTTTTAATCAAAAGCAGACATTCTACACCTAGTGCTTTTCCAAAATGAGGGAAATGACAATAGCGACTTAATAACGAAAATAACAGGAAATGTAATGTCTTACTAATACTCACTTTTTACTCAGATTCAGACCTGGCCATGGGATGATCTTTTGTTTAAACCAGGCTTTATTACTGTACTGGTTTGCTAATTCTGCTTTCCTTAAAGTCATTCCGAAATTTGACATTCTTGCAAAATGATGCTAACTCATTTTCCATTTTTTTCTTCCGCACCCACAGTGATGTTTTTGCACTTTGTTCTAAATATCCTAGATGGATCTATGACAAATATATTAGGCATACATCTCACACATCAGATTATCATTAATTTCAAAATTTCTTGAGCATAAATTTTCTAGTTTGAATGTTTTGTCTTGCTTTTACTTAATTCTTCCCAGGTTGAATTGGCTTCCTAATGCCAGTTAGAGATCATAGGAATTCATTTGTGTGACTTTTCTAAATAGTTCTATCATTTACTTATAAAAGGAACACAACGCTTAAACTCTGCCTGAAAATGTAAAAAGATCTGTTTGGTACAATCAGAATCTATTTTTTGTTTTGCTTTGTTTTGCTTTGTTTTTTGTTTCTTGTCCCTTGGCACCTATCTTTTCATCACTTCACTATTCATTTGCAACAAATAGTGAAAAGATAAGTTAATGAAAGCAAATTCAATAAAAAACATTTTTACGGAAAAATTCAGTTGAAGAAATGAGAAGTCTTGACTCTATCTCTGTATTTATAGCCATAAAAAAAAGCTAGTGAGCTTAGTACATTTTCATCCATCATACAAAAGAACAGGCAACATGAACTCTTTAGTGTATTTGCCAAGTAGTATAAAGATATATTTGTTTTATTTATATATAGTTTATCTTCTTCATGCTCTTTTCTTTTGGAGTCATGCTTAGAAAAATTAGAAAAATACTTACATGTCTGTGATTTTACAATTTTACATTTAAAATTTACATCAGTCACCAATTGAAATTGTTTCACCTGATTAACTCAGGTTTAGGGCCCCGGGTTTTTGTTTTGTTTTGTTTTGTTTTTGTCTTTTTAGAGCTGTGTCCACAGCATATGGAAATCTCCAGGCTAGGGGTCAAATCAGAGCTCTAGCTGATAGCCTACGCCACAGCCACAGCAATGCCAGATCTGAGCTGTGTCTGTGACCTATACCACAGCCCGTGGCAGTGCCAGATCCTTAACACACTGAGCGAAGCCAGGGATCAAACCCCAGTCCTCATGGATACCAGTCGGGTTTGTTACCGCTGAGCCACAATGGAACTCCCATACCTGAAATTTTTGAGTCCTTAAGCTCTGCTAACTTCTGTAATTTAATTGCACACATTTTCCATATACCAGTTTGTGTATCTTACACTTTAGAAAGCTCTTGGTGCATTATGTAATTTCTCCCAAAAAAGTTTAAGCCACTGACTAGTATATATGACCTGTTTCATATGTTTATATTATACAAAATATACTCGAACTTTACATAATATAAAATAAAAAAAGAGAAAGAAAACATGAAATTACATTACATGCAGTAATTTGAGATACACTTAGTCAATGGATTCAAACAGGCAGAGCCTCATTTCTGTACCAATGGCAAATAGGACTGAGACTCTGGCACCAGGACTTGAGGTTTCATGAGTATATAAATCTATGAAACATCAAGGTTCATCTCCTGCAGTTAGTCATAATGCTGATCTGACAAAGACTAAATACATTGAAATAGTAGCTTTTCGGACCATTACATAAAGATTCACTTTCCTAGCATAAAGCACTTACTTGACTGTCAGACTAAATGCAAGATACATTCTAATCTTTTAAAATCATTTAATTTATCTCACAAAACATGGTTTTAAGTAATTTTAAGCATGTTTTTATGTTAGAGTCAATATGAAGCTAAATGTATTGTTCCAAGTATTATAAATATGAAATTAATCTATATTTTACCCTGATTTTCCGTGGGGATATTAACTCTTTAAAAAATCCCTCAGGCTCATTTCATTCTGGGTGTCTTTCCTCTGTAACTTAGTAACCTCTGTCAGTGGTGCTTCCCCAGGGATAGACAAGTTCCTTCCCAAGCCTGAGTCGCTCACCTCAGCAACAGTGGGTGCAGGTGGGCGCTGTCCTCCAAAGTGCGATTAAACTGCATTGACCGCTATAGATTATTTCTATGCCCCTTCCCCCAATAGAGTTTATCATTCAAATTTGCATTGGCCTGCCTCAAAGGGTGCCCTGGCAGCCTGGATGACACCTTTCTTCTAGAATCCATATCATTCCAGCAGAAGCCAGAAGCTCCCCTCCTGTTTTAGCCATTCCATGTGTGGAGTTATTGGAACCAGGATCTATGGTTATAAACATACATGTTTAATCAGCACTTACAACTATTCTCATTCTGAAGGACTCTTAGGTCTGGATGAATGATTCTCCAGTTATCACTCAAATAAAATGGCCCAAGAGCATGTGCATAAGGAATAAACAGTTGAACTTGTGTGTAATGAATTGCCACTGGACCTCAAGATTACAGAAGCAAAAAAGAAGCAATCCTATGCTATATTTCCTGCATTGAGGCACTCATTGGAAATTTATTTTTGCTAGTACAGAAGCCTCCTTCCATCTCATCTATCCTTGGATTAAGACCCCTCTCAATGCCATGGCTCTTTAGGTGAACTTGAAATAATTTATTACATGACCTTAAAATGACCACTGAGCATTCTTCCTAATCCACTTCCACATCCGCTAGATGTGTTTTCTTTCTCCCCTCCTTCTCTCATCTCTTTCAAAAATTGGGAAGCAATGTGTGGTAATTACTGGGAGTCCTAGATTTTCCAGAGTATTGAAAGAGAGGCCTGTGCATCGGGGGCACACAACTATTCAACTTAGTTGGTATCTTTAACTTTCTCTTTAATAGCTCTTTTTTTAAGCTGTAAGAATTGTCTTGATCCACACGTAGAAAGAATTATATGGTGAAGCTTCTAACGCAGGCTATCAGCCCCTTTCTTCTACTGCACTGACAGTGATTCTCCACAATGATTCTCACTGTTACTAAATTGTGTTATCACAATATAAACAGAAGAGTCCGGCTTCTGGTTAAAAACCAGGCTCAACACAGTCAATTACAAAGGCTTTACCTGTCAGGCCTCACAGGGAAAAGCCATTGTTCCACACCGGGCATGGCTCACAGCCGATGCACTGTGATCTCAATCTCTGAGGACATTTGTCATCAAGGACTCAGATCCTCTGCCAGTCACACTGGTGGAATATTTGCCTTCCCATCCTCTGTGCCTTCCTTCCTTCTCTTTATCTGAGGCCTTGGGCAGAGGTCCTCTTCAAGTCTCTCCCACTGAGGTCTCCTTGTGGGGGACAGAGGGGAACATCTTGAACATATTTTCCTCACGCTGACTCAGTTCCCAGTACTTTTCCACTCTTAGCCCGTCCTCCTTGTTCTCCCCACTGCCCCTCCCCCAGGGTCCAGAAACCTGCGGAAGCCTTTTGTTTGGGGCTCCCTTAACAGGGGGACGACCCTTCCCTGGACCCTCAACATGCATGTCATCCCATGGAGTAAAATGGAACAGGAGGAGTCATCACTTCCCTCCTTTTTAGATTCTTGTTTATACTATTGCAATGGTGATTAAAGACGAACTCTTTCATTTTTAACTTGGTGCTTTCATTGCCTCCTGCAATACATGGTAGCTCTCTTCTCTCTCTCCCTGATGGACTGAGCTGATGTGAACATCCATCATTTTCAGGATGAAGCAGCAAACATTAAAATAGGACGCAATTGACCCTGATGCCCAAAATATTTAGCTCACAAGGACTCAGCACAATGCATTGTTAATACTCATAGATTTTCAATATACAATTTAGCCATCTGTTACTGTACCAGTGGATAAGCTATCACTTGGGAGTGTTCTTCTATGACTGAAACCTATCAGCATTACACTTTCTTTCCCTTCTTATTTGTATCCTACTTCTTCTTTCCTTGGCAAGAAGAAATATAATCACTGCAAATTCCCTTGGCAATTGACCTTATGCCAAAAAACATTTAGCTTGTAGAGAACCAGGTGATGTATGTCATGGAAACTGGGGGAAGAGAGTCAGTGTTATGGCAGAATTAATATAGAAATATTTCTCCACAGACTATGAGCAATTGAAAGAGCAAACCACGCTTGTCTAATTGTAGACCATGGCTAGTATGGATAGTTTACTTAAATGCTTTAGGAATCTTCTTGGCATAAATATGAATATGATATAGTTTTTAAAAGCATATATATTTCTGAGGTTTATGATATACGTATTTCTCACATATAGGAGTTTAAAAAACCTTTTACAAAATTACAATTGTGGTATAATATCTGTGTCTATGGAAAACATTCACAAGATTATAAATTTTAATTACATGAAAATAATTTTCATGGTAGCATACTACATATAAAATTAATAAAATATTTAAATGTAGATTTATATTGTTTTGATAATTTATCCAATAAATGATAAAATTATGAGAAGATAAGGTCTTAGTTTTGAAACGATTTTTGTATACTAATATATATGTGTACAGATAAAGACACACATATATATATTTGTATTTTGATCATGACAGCTATTTTAATAATATTATTTGTAAAACGGTTATTACTGTGATGATGGTAGCAAAATTAAATGTGCAATTGTGACAGAGGAAAGTGACAAACTCTACATTCTGATTTTGATTGACGTATTTTACTTAGCTACCCTGTCAGGCACTTGGAAAAAGTAGTTTAATTAAGCATAGTTGATGATAAAAGTTTTAAAAAATCAAGAAAGACAGAGGTTGTTATATCATAAACCAAAAATCAATCATTAGAAGAGATGAGTGGTAAAAATATATTTGAGGAAGAAAACTGCATTAGTATATATAATTTTGCTTCTAATTATAGCAGATAATGTATTGCTTATATTTTGATTTTTTAACTTTTATACTTTTTAAGGAAGTATCAACCATAATGAACGAATATATTATATTCATATGTACAAAGTTGAGACTCTTGTTCTTTTGTTCTTAAATCATAGAAGAAATTTCTCTACTCTGAATTTTACTTTCTCTCCTTTTCTCATGGGAATTAGAGATAGAGTATTGTTTTTCAAGAGAATCTTATTTCTTTCTGTTAGTTTCAAAGTTTCAATTTTAGAAGAAAAGAAAGAGGGTTTTAAATTATTAAGACCTGAGCCAATTTCAGGGAGTAAGTGATGTCTTTATAGAAAGAACAGACTCCATACAGAGAACACAAAAGTGAAAATAGGTGGTTAAAAGAGAAAATTGGAGAAAAGCAGCTGAGTGCAGAAGAGAACATGGTTCAGACTGATGCAAACCCACCAGGTTATTCTAGGAGAATTTGATGGTGTTCTAGAAGGTAATCGAGAAGACAAAGTCATCTGTTCACCTAATCAGACAAGTGACAGGTGTGGGAAGAGATAGACAAGTCATGACAGAATATATAAATACTTGATGTAAATTCCAGAGACTCAAAAACCCGGCTAAGAGGAAAGAAGCACAATGTAGGTATTAAATTTTTTAAAAAAATTCTTGAAATTTTAAAGAAAGAAAGCCACAAATATTAGCTAACAGTAAATTACAGAACTAATTTCTTTCAGAGTGTTTCAAATCAAACATTCTATATAAAATTCAAAGGTTTGGAAACGATCAGTGTGACGGTTCTCTAACAGATGAAGAAAACCTTCAAAGTTTTCTTTTACAATTAATTGACTAGTTAGAGGCACAAATGCTTTCTAGCAAGATTTTAAATTATCTGGATAAACATAACCAAGATGTGTTCACATTTCTGTCTTCATAACTGAATTATGCCACGTGGAAACACATTAAGTGATGTACAGGTTATTAATATCTCTTTGGAGTATAAAGCAATTAAACTGAACATTTAATTTTAAATCATGAATATTTAAATCACTAAAAATATCTGATTTTTTTTTAATATTTTAAGCCAACCTTACAGTCTTGAATAAAATATACTTATTTAGACAAGCTCAGCTTTTAAGAGTTTTGAAAATGTACCAAACTTTCCTTGATATAGATATTTGATATGGGAATTATGTAAATTATCAAAATGTATCTTTCTGGCATTTAAAACATATTGTCAGGTAATACAGTGGTGGTGTATGAAGATGATGCCTTAGATGTGTGCAGCCCACACTCTTTATCCTTGTTTCGTGATGTGGTCAGATAACTTTTTCGATATGCTAAAGTAGACAGTTTTAGGATTAATTCAAGTGAATCAAATTAAGCTAGTTTTGGAAACAGCTCTTTATCTCTTCATTTATAGTGAATGTTTATACTAAAAAAAAAAACTTGTAGAATAAACAAAGCATATTGTTAACATTATATCAAAGTCTTGAGTTTTATCTCTAGCATAGTTAACTTTCCACTGTTCAATAGCCCTAGTCAGAATAATTAACCTCAGTTAACAGGATCCAGAGTGCTTCCAACTGATGCCCTTGATCACAAAAAGAACACTGACTGATGACATAGGAAAGAACAGTATAAATTTATATACACTTGGGGAGAATATATTTTTCAGCAAAACTCTTTATTGGCAGTTCATCAATTCTATTGCCTTTACTTACGTAAAATAATTTTTTTGTTTCAAAAAGACACAATTTAAGATAAACATTTATGTGGGCAGGATGATAAAACATAAAATAAAATTGGACGTCAGTATAATCAAGTATTTAAAAGCAGAACATTTGGGGCAGGCAGATGTGGGTTTCAGCATTGGCTCTGCCAATTGATTTCTTTGTGAACTTGAGAAAATTATTTACTGTCTCCAAGATGTTTAATGGTAACTGAGAATAATAATAGCTCTTTTTGTTATTGGGTTGTTTTCTTATTTAATAGTTACAACTGTATAGTGAATTTAAATGCTTAGTATGGTTTTTGGCACTTGGAAAACACTCAATAATTATTAACTAAATTAGTGCTTATGTTCAAAAAGGATTTAAATGTTTTAAAATTTACTTGTGTGCACTTTGATAAAAACACAGTGCCATTCAACAAAAAGGAAAGAAGTATAGATATCAATACAATAATATTATAATTTGTGTTTATATATTAAAACATAGACTCTCATATTAAAATCCTCACTAGATTGGAGTCATAGCACTAGAAGCTATATGTTTAGTTGTTCATTAATTTCTAAACCAAGCAGAGTTCTTAATATATTAAAGGTTAAATATACAAATTTGTTGAATGCATGTGTTTTTATCATTACTGGATTTTTACCTTTTGGAAAATATAGACAGTTAAATCTCAGCAACAAATAAATTTTAAATATTTAATCCACTATTAGTTTTCCTCATAAAAGAATAAATAAATTCTTCTCTCTGATGTTTCTCAAATTGTTTTTAGGAGCTGCCTAAATATATTTTATCATAAGATATTGTAAGTATACTTTAAAGATAAAAATTCAAAAGTGGATTACTGCTAAGTGTGATTTTATGCTACATTTTAACTTATGACAATGTTTAATTTCTAAGTTGCTATTTTCTTACCCCATAATAATGTTAGCCAATTTCTGACAATTGTTTGGAGAAGGTGTTGAATGGGTGATAAAAGTATTAACAAAACTGTTACCTAATATGAATCACCTTTCTTGGTTTTGGAGATCTTATTTTTAATTCAATGCCACGGGGAAATTGAAGATGACAGAGTGGGCTGTCAGGAAGGTCCTCTGGCACCACTTTTTCTAATTTTCTTCCTTTTTTTTAACTCTTTCAGTTTGAGTTAATGCCTAAATCTTAAGAGAATTGATGAGGTATTTTGACATGTAATCTTTTCAAGAAGAAGCTCTCTTTATTAATCATTTGAATTTGCCATGTGTATATATACTATATATGTCAAAGTCACCTACCATGGAGTGCAGAAATATAACTACAAATCACAAAGAATTAAACAAGGAATTAATGGAGTGTAGACCCTGAATGGCAAAATATATATTCTTCAAAAAAAATGCTTGGACCCCTATTTTTCTGACCTAATCTATATATGTGTATGAAATAACTGTTCACTATTTGCAGAGCTGATAACTTTGGTTCTGTTTAGTTTGGATATATTTAATCAGTCCACTCTTCTTTTAAAAATATCTTTATTCCTTTCCACTTATAAGTGGGGTTTATATATCTGATTCACTGCTTACTGTTTCTCAAGTTGGTTTAATTTATAACTCGGTAATAGCAAAAAAAATTCATTTAAGTTTATAATGTTTCTGACACTTTATGTATTGCCTGGTAGGGTTTACTCTGCCTTATTTTTTTTTTCCATTTTGACCTATTGATTTGGTGTTTCATTACTTAATATTTATCTTCAAATTTGAAAATCCCCAGAGTTTACCTCTCCTTCTACATGCTGTGTAAGTGGTCTCATCACCAACTCCATCCTCCTAAAAATGTCTATTTCCTTCCAAATGCATACATGTTAATTTACTTTTCAAAAAACCCCTATTTTATT
This sequence comes from Sus scrofa, assembly GCF_054392235.1. Lineage (NCBI taxonomy): Eukaryota > Metazoa > Chordata > Mammalia > Artiodactyla > Suidae > Sus > Sus scrofa. The sequence continues at coordinate 64,853,893 of NC_139393.1, read as the reverse complement.
AAAAACAATTACTTCTTATAAAACTATGTTGAATTTTGGCCAATTTTTGTGTTTCTATTCAATTATTTTATGTATTTGTGAAGTTGTCCCAGCAAAAATTTAAACATTTGGTTTATAATTCCCAGGACCCTCTTTTAATCCCTCTAATGAATTCAAATTATGTTTAAAAATCTTAATTAATTCTTCGGTAGACAAATATACCAATGAAGAGTTCCATTTAAGTTACTTCCAAACTTTGGGATTGGTACTTACAGTAGCACAGTCTTTGACAACACTATCAATTAAATGTAAAACATACCAGGTTTTTTTGTATGGTTTGATTTAGTTCTGAAACCTGTCTCCCATAAATGATAACAAAACAATTTGTTTTTCTCTTTCTGACTTAACTTCACTTAGTATAACCATCTCTTGCATCCATATTGATATAGGTGGCATTATTTCATTCTTTTTTATGGCTGAGTATTCCATCATATATATGTACTATATCTTAGTCCATTCATCTGTCAATGGACATTTAGGTTATTTCCATGTCTTGGCTATTGTGAATAGTGCTGCTATGAATAAAGGGGCACATGTATGTTTTTGGATTATAGTTTTATCTGGGTATATACCCAGGAATGGGACTGCTGGCTTATGGTAGCTCTATATTTAATTTTCCAAGGACCCTCCATGCTGTTTTCCATAGTGGTTGTACCAATTTATATTCCCATCAACTATATAGGAGGGTTCATTTTCTCCACATGCTCTCTAGAATTTATTATTTATAGACTAATTGCTTTTTTGATACTGCATATTGGTTAATCTGAAGAAGTTATCACTTATATGTGGAATCTAAAATATGGCACAGATGAACCTATGGGACAAAACAGAAACAGACTCGCAGACATAGAGAATGACTTGTGGTTACCAAGGGGAAGTGGGGAGGGAGTGGGACTGATGGGGAGTTTGGGATTAGTAGATGCAAACTACTACATTTAGACTGGATAAGCAGTGTGGTCCTATTGTATAACACAAGGAACTATATTCAATCTCCAGGGATAAATCATGGTGAAAAATAATATTAAAAAAGAATGTATTCATATATAATGTATAGTCACTTTGCTATACAGCAGAAATTGGCACAATATTATAAAATAATACATCAAATATGTGTTCATATCCTATCGCTGCCATGAACAACACAAATTTGTTCTCTTACAGTTTTGGAAATCAGAAATCTGGAAAGAGCCTTTATAGGCTAAAATCAAGCTATTGATAGGTCCAGTTCCTCTGAAGTTTGTGGGTGAATCCATTCCTTGCCTCTCCCAGTTTCTGGAAATTGCTAGCATTCCTTGACTACATCCCCTCCACCACTGCCTCGGGCCTTACATCGCCTTATTCCTCCCTTGACTCTTCTTACTGCCCTGTAAGGACTTCTGTGATTACATTTGTGGTTACATTCAGGACTCACCTAGATAATCTGGGTTAACCCTCTCATCTCAAATATTTAACCTCATGTACCTTTTACCACATAATATAATTCATTTGCAGGATTAAAGTTGAGGGATTAGGATGTAGATGTACTGGTGAGGTTGGAGGGAACCTAATCAATTTATCACAGTCAATATTACAATATAGGGTATGTGGGATATCTCATTAAAAATATTTGACAGATATTATATGAAAATATCTTCCAGGTATAATTAATATTGTACTTCAGTATTTACAGAGTGTACATTTTGTCACTAGATACTGTAAGATACAATAGGGATTCCCAGAACAAAAGTAAGATTCTGTGAAATTTACCATAGTTTCAGAGTCATTCCCAATCTATTTCTTACTTATGTCTAGTATGTTTAGTAATTTCTTATTATTTAGAGAATTAACTTTCTAATTAGGTGTTTTATGATATATTGGAATCATTATTGGGTTTACAGTCAAATTTAGCTTAAATTATGACCATGATTAACTGGTTAACTTCCCTATGTCTCTGTTTCCTCTTTTGCAAAATGAGAATAGTAGATAATTTTAAAGATGTTTTTGGAAAGATAAAATGAAGTAATTTTTCAAAGTATCTAGCTTTGTTTTCAGGCATATGAGAAATGCTCAATGCCTATTAGATCACTTAACCTGTAGGGAATGAAAGATTATATAATAAACTTGCTTAATACAGCATTCTCAAATTATTATGATACTCTTCTTCCACTCTGTCATCTGAAAGTAAAACTAAATGAAAATATCTTGGCATGCAGTCAGTGTATGTTAGTTTTGCATAGCTTCATTCAGTTGATACATAGAAAATATGCTAAAGACACATACTACAAAAATAAATTTGCATTGTTAAATTCCAGAATATCATGTGAGAAGAATCACAATGGAATTTATGTTGAATAGCCAAGCATAGAAGTTGGTAGGTAAGTTCAGATATATAGATGTAACTCTAATTACATTTGGTCCAAGATTTCCAAAAACATTGAACCATAGAGGGCAGGCAGGTTAGGTTCTATTTTTTACTGTGCATGATGGTGACATGTTTCTTCAATTGATACCTTAAAACTTGAACTATTTTAACAGTATATTTCTAGACAAAATTAACAATATGAATCTTTTAAGGGAATTTTAAAGAAAGAAATTAATTCAATATATGGTATATTCTGTGATAAGATGCTTCTATGATTATAAGATTTTTCAGTCTGGAAATAAAGAGGCCAAAGGATAACACTGAAGATGTCTCCAAAATGTAAAAAGAGAGAGAGAGAAAGATATTCAAGTCATAGAAAGCACAAAATTCTTATAAGATTACCAAACTACTAAGATTTACTATTCATTCAAGATGTACCACAGAAGACAGCTACACAAAGTTCCTTTTGCATTCATCTCTCACCTTTCCCCTCTAGCCCCAGTAGCTTAGGTTTTCATATTAATAGCTGAAAAGAAAAAAATGGTTTTTGATTGTATGTATCATAGTATTATTAGGCAAGTTCCTAGGCTCTCAAATTGCCTTTTCTTCCCCCCCTAGTTTCTAATAGATGGCTTGATGCATAGTGTGAACCAAATAATTTTCTTCAAAGAATGGGATATGGGCATGAATACATGAACAATGTTTAAAATATAACACTGTGATTTTACAGCTAAATAAATATTTGTTATTAGGTAAATGTTGCAGATTGAAATCATTAAAAAATTAAGGGGCATGCAAATATATTCATATTATAGTGAATATTATTATTCTCATTAATATGTTAGGAATATTAGTGCCACAGTTGCATGTTTTAGAAGACTAATGATAGATTAACACGATTTTCTGGAGATATTTCAAGTCATAGCCAAGTACAAATAAGGCAGTCTAAGGAAGAATGGCATTTTTTGGAAGTTTATATAGGATTTAATAAATGTAGGAAGATTGGATATTTTACTTAAAGAGCAATCGTATTGGGAGTTCCTGTCATGGTGCAGCGGAAATGAATCCAACTGTGAACCATGAGGTTGCGGGTTCCATCCATGGCCTTACTTAGTGGGTGAAGGATCCGGCGTTGCGATGAGCTGTGGTGTAGGTCGCAGACAGGGCTCGGATCTGGCGCATTGCTGTGGCTGTGGTGTAGGCTGGCAGCTACGGGTCCGTTACACCCCTAGCCTTGGAACCTACATATGCCGCGGGTTTGGCCCTAAAAAAGGACAAAAGACAAAAAAATAATAATAATAAAATAAAATAAATACAGTACAATCATACTATTATGTGATTTTTTTTCTTTTTTGTATTTTTAGGGCTGCACCCATGGCACATGGAGGTTCCCAGGCTAGGCGTTGAATCCGAGCTGTAGCCCCAGGTCCATGCCACAGCCACTACCATGCCAGATCCAAGCCATGCAGCTCATGGCAACGCTGGATCCTTAACCCACTGATCAAGGCCAGGGATCAAACCTGCGTCCTCAAGGATACTAGTCAAGATTCATTTCCACTGCGCCATGATGGGAACTCCTATTTTGTGATTTTATTGTTTGAAGCAAGCTTATGATGAAGATTATAGTGGTTTTTTTTATTTTTCAGTACTTCGTTTTGGAACTAGATTACATGTTTATATGTTTATTACATGTATAATAAACAATCGTAAGTCCTATACATATCTTGACCCAAATATAAAGGAAGCATATACTTTTATTAGCTAAGAAAGATATGGAAAGATATGATATTCTTAATCACATAACATTTCAAAGTCAAAGCTAAAAAAGTAAATTAAAAAAATTAATGTGATTATAAAAATCTGAAATTAGGTAGATAATTATTTTAGTCCTCAGCATAAACAAAGCAACACAAAATATCTGTCCTTTCAATAAATTAGGGAAAAAATATTATCTGAATTGCAGCATTATGTTAAATTGGTTTATGAGACAAATACCTGGCATAGAGTACTTATCCAAAATAACTGTAGCTTAAGATAAGTACTGGATTAAATCACCTGCAAAAACAATTATCTCCATCACAATGTTCCTTTTCCTCTATTATTTCACTCGTATTGTGCATGTTATAATACAGAATGGGCTCAAACCCAAATGGGTGGTGAGTGGCCAAATGGCAACGTGTCCTTTTTTTCAGGTACTTTCAAGGCTGAGTCAGGATTTATTTTTTCCCTATAGTCATAATTTCATTCTCTTATAGGTAATACATCTATGGCTGCTGCTGCTGACAGCAATTTTTGTTTCCTGATAGGTAGCTATGCCTCTTTTTAAACAACATTTCTATTTGGCACTTAGCCCAGAAAGAAATACTTTATTTTCCTGGATGTTCTTGACTTCCAAAGTCAGATGGCCCTCCCCAACTCTTCTCTGACCCCACATATATATATCCATTCTCAGGCCTTTATCCAGATTCCTCACTCACAGGCACTGAACTACTCTCAAATGCTCTCTTTACCCTTAAAATTTCCCCTTCCTAAGAAATTCCATCCTTGTCAATAGTTCCTCCATTTCCTTATTTTTTAACCTCTTTCACCCCAGCTCATCTCAAAAACTACATGCTCCTCAAGATTCCACTTAATCAGCCACTAATTTTAAGCCTAACATTATGCTAAGGCAGAGGGGGTATAAAGATGAATAAACATAGTTCCTTCCCTAGGAAAGCTCGTGGACCAGCAATGGAAAGGTGACAAACATTATTATTGTAGAGCAACTAATGAGGTCACTGTAAGAGATCGTTGAAGATAGGCGTTAGATTTGATGGTGAAGATGAAATAGACCCTATTTGAGTATGGTGCTTAGAGAGTGGTTAGTTATAAGGAAGGACTTTGTGCCTAAGGTATGAACTAGAAGACATAGGTAGCCTTCTAAAGGAAGGGGCTGTAGTGCCAAAGGGAGAGTAACAATAAACTGCATATCATATGTTAATGCTGTGTGAGAGTGTGTGGAGAGTGAGACAAAGGCCTTAACAGTGAAAATCTTATTTACCATCTTAAGGACCTTAGCCTTCTTCCCATAAGAAAAGGGAATGCATCAGAGGGTTTTTAATCATGGGAATTGCATGAGAAGATTTACAATTTTTACAGATTACTTTGATTAAAATGTGGATGAATGACTGGAGGTAGACAACATATACTATATTATATTTAGTGTGTATAATACAGTATGTTTATATAACATATTATATAAGTGCTATATTGTATTATAACAAAATATCAAAAACAATTGAGGTTAGACTTCACCTTATGCCATACATGAATAATAACTCAAAATAGATCAGAGACCTAAACGTAAGAACTAAAACTACAAAACTCTTTTTTTTCCTGTCTTTTTAGGGCTGTACCCATGGCACATGGAGGTGCCAGTCTAAGGGTCCAATCAGAGCTGAAGCCGCTGGCCTACACCACAACCACAGCCATAGTCATGTGGGATCCGAGCTGTGTCTGCAACCTACACCTCAGCTCAGGGCAATGCTGGATCTTTAACCCACTCAGCAAGCCTAGGGATCAAACCTGCATCCCCTTGGATGCTAGTTGGGTTCGCTAACTGCTGAGGCATGATGGGAGCTCTAAAACTACAAAACTCTTAAAAGAAAATATAGGAGGAAAACTTCATGACATTGGATAGAATGATTATTTCTTGGACATGACACCAAACGCATAGGCAGGAAAGAAAAAATAGGTAAACTGAACTATATCAAAATTTAAAATTTTTGTGCATCAGAGGACACTATCAACAGGATAAAAAGACAACCCATGGAATGGATGAAAATATTTGCAAAACATATATCTAGTAGGATATTAGTATCCAGAATATACAAAGAACTTACAAACTCAACAATAAAAAAGAATGAGCAAAGGACTTGAATAGTCATTTCTGCCAGGAAAGTATACACACAATCAAGGAGCAAGTGAAAATATATTCAACATCAGTAATCATTAGGAAATCACAAATCAAAATAAGATATACCACTTCATGCCCATGAAGACTGCTACTATCAAAAGCAAAAAAACAGTAACAAATGTTGTTGAGGATATGGAGAAATTAGAACCCTTGCACATTGCTGGTGGGAATGTAAGATATGTAAAGCCATATGGCACTTCCTTAAAAAATTACAAATAGAATTACCATATGATCCAGCAATCCCATCTCTGGGTATGTACCCAAAATAACCAAAAGCAGGGACTGAAACATATATTTGTACATCTGTGTTCACAGCATAATATCATTCACCTTGGCCAAATGTGGAAGCAAACCAAATGTCCATTGATAGATGAATGGATAAATAAAATGTGATATCATGTCAAACTGTCAAATTTGTCTAATTTATAGATTAAAAAGTGGAATGGTGGGTTTCAGGGGTTGCAGGAAAGGGGAAGTAGGAGTTAGAGTTTAATGCATATCAAATTTAAATTCAGGAAGAAAAAAATGTTCTGGAGATGGATGGTGCTGATGGTTGCCTAACAAGGGGATCATATTTAATTCCAGTGCACTATATACTCAAAAGTGGTTAGACGGTAAATTTTATGTTACATTTATTGTACCACAGTCCAAAAAAAAAAAAAAACAATTTATGACCTAAATTTGAACAGTATTATCAGGGATAAAAAAAGAGTGATTTGATATTCAAAATATTCAAAAGATCAAATGACAGCATATGAGGAAAGAGAAAGAAATGAAAACTATCTGGTGTGGGTTGATTCTATGTTACCTGCCTCCTCGTACCTTTTCAGCAGAAGTGGTCTTTATGGACCCAAAAATGTACGCAAGGTTCTCTTTCACATGGCAGGAACTGCAGACTCCATGAATCAGAAATGACAGAGGTGGGGCAAAGGGGTCTCCAAAGCATGCTAGGTTTTAATAAGTTCTCTAGGTGACTCAAAAGTTTCAGAACTTAAGAGAAAAAAAAAGATTAGGAAACCAAATTTAGATATTTAGGGAACATCAATATGAAGGGTAGAGAGACACATCGCCCTCAATGTGAAGACAGAAGAAATGATCACAGATGCAAGATGACTCACAAGAGGGACTTAGAAGCTAATCCCACATGCTCATGAAATATGGGAGCAACTAAGTATGTCAAACACAGCAAGGAAGCACAATAGATAAAAATCACCTCTCTGTGTCAAAAAAAGAAAAAAACTAGGTCATTACTGGTAACATCAGCAAATGCATTGTAAAAACAGTATGGAATCATGAATCCAATCGACATGGGTTGACAATAGTTAAGAAGAGGATGGCAGATCATGGTTTAAAAATAAGGTGTACCATAAAAAGAAAAAAAAAAATGAGTTCTCACTTTGGCACAGTGAGTTAAGAATCTGACTGTACCAGTTCGGGTTGCTGCAGAGGTGCTGATTTAATCCCTGGCTGGATACAATGAGCTAAAGGATCCAGAGTTGCTGTAGAGGCTCTGATTCAATCCCTGGTGTGGGAAGTGGTGAGGGCATAAAAAGAAAGACAAAAAAAAAAGTGCAATTAGAAGGAGAAGAAGGGAGGTCCCATCGTAGCTCAGTGGTTAACGAGCAACACCATGGGGTTGCAAGTTCTATCCCTGGCCTCGCTCAGTGGGTTAAGGATCTGGCATTGCCATGAGCTGTGGTGTAGGCCGCAGATCCTGAGTTGCTGTGGCTGTGGTATAGGCTGGCAGCTACATGTCAAATTAGACCCCTAGCCTGGGAACCTCCATATGCCATGGGTGCAGCCCTAGAAAAGGCAAAAAGACAAAAAAAAAAAAAAAAAAAAAGAAGAAGAAGAGGGAAGAGACATAATACCTAAGGAATCATTAGATAAAAGCTTTTATTTTATTCATATAAATGGTACGTGAGCATGTTTATAGACTGAACGTAGAAATCCAGTAGAAAGTATAAAAAGACAGAAGAAGAAGGAGAAAAGAAGAGAGCTTTTGAAACGTTAGGATGACAGCCAAGGAACAAGGCAGACTTGGTGACCTTGAACTGAAGGTATCTAGTGAAGCAAATGTCTCTCCTGGATTTCCAAATCCTATCCAGTATACGCACCAAGTCGCAAATTTCTTTAGTCAAAAGTGAAAACCGGTGTTCCCATGGTGGTGCATTAGAAACTAATCCGTCTAGGAACCATGAGGCTTCGGGTTCGATCCCTGGCCTCCCTCAGGGGGTTAAGGATCTGGTGTTGCCAGAGCTGTGGTGTAGGTCACAGACACGGCTCAGATCCTGCATTGCTGTGTCTGTGGTGTAAGCTGGCAGCTGTAGCTCCAATTGGACCCCTAGCCTGGGAACCTCCATATGCTGCAGGTGTGGCCCTAAAAAGTAAAAAAAAAAAAAAAAAAAAAAAAAAAATATGAAAAACCTTTACCTTCTAATTATTTTCTTTCCTAAGAAACTATGACGATTCATACATTGTGCTTCAAATTTTAGATAGATATTCCAGAAATTCAGAATCTAAACATTTCCAGTCATCGCAGAGTTTGCTGTATTTTCTGCCTCATTTGACACTCTTCTGCCTGGGAAAATTTATATTCCATTTTTAATTTTGCTTCCTCTCTTAGGATGAGGCCTAGAGGCACATCTATACAGGCACTTAGAAAGTAAATTTGCATACATGGCCCTATTCCAAATGAGGAGTTAAAATGGGGCCAGCTGGCCAGAGCACAGCTATTATAGCAATATCTCCTGTAAGAAATCATAAGGTCTTTGCTGAGATAGCTTCATTTTTGAGTGCTGAATCCTGATTCTACTGTCATTTTATTTGTAACACACAAGTTGCACAAGAGATTAAGGATGCTTCAGGGGTGACAGAAACGGGAAAGAGTATCCTGTAAGAAAAATCACTTCCAGAACCGGGAACTAATTATGACACAGGATGTCCATTTCCTTTTCGGGAAAAGAAGTAGTTGAAGTAAGAACCTACCCAACTTAGACTATAAAATATGCTCTAGAAAAATAGTTTTTTAAAATTTGATGCGCAAGTCTATAACATTACTAAAAAACACAGATTATGCTACCTAAACTGTTCTGTGGAATGAGATCATTAAATTCCCAAGTGCCAAAAGAATACCCAAGGAAACGTGCTAACCCAAAATTTTATGTGAACTTTTTTGACAGCCTTAGAGAAATTTAGAAACAATTTCTCCCATATCAAACATGAGAATACTACTCTGGTTAATATAATTGGTGGTCTGGAAGATTCAAGTAATTAAGTTTATTACTGTGAATAGGAAAATGAAATACACATATTTTAATAAGGACACATACACTCACACACACAAAAGCAAGAGTGGTTTATCAAAATGGCTCTTATATTGAACATGTTTCATATATTTTCCATTTATTGGAAAATACTTATTTTCATTCTGCTTTTCTCCACCATGGGAAAGCTCATGCAAAAATAAGTTACATGTCTTTACCAGTGGCTAAGACTAAAAGAATATCTAAGAGGTATTTTTAAAATCCACTTTACTGATCAGAAATTCACAATGATGGAATATTTCAGTTCAGAGTTACATAAAAACTACAAAAATCACACATAAATATATTTACCATTTTTCATTCTCTATCATTAGTAGAGTTATACATACCCAGAAGATTCAAAGACAGTTTTAAGAACTAATCAGTAAATAGAAGCAATAGAAGAATACTACTGACATCAAAATTTGTAAATATGAAAACATATTTTAAAAAAATCTCACCCTCTTGTGTCAAAAATTGTCATCCAAGTTCATTTGTGTTTGACTGGTCCTTCTCCTTCATCCACTATATCTATTAATTCAAAAATATTTCCTGATTGTTTACCTCTCCATATGTTTTTAGGTTTTAGCATTCATGGGCTAAAACAATAATTTGGAGGCAGGGAGGTTCACTCTTTAATATTAATGTTTATAGTCAGTGTTCATAACAACTGGCAAATGCTGAGTATTAAAATAAAACCTAAACATTTTAATTACAAATCTCCTTAAAATTTGGAATCCAGATGATTGTAAAAAATAAATCTAGATGCTTTTTCTGGTTTCCCCTTCCTATATAGGGATGTATTCTACTAATCCATGAAAAATAAATGATACATCATATTTAATTATATATTGAATACACCTATACAGTATATTTTATTACTGCTGTACTATAATCATTTTCCTTATTGCTGACTTTCCAAAAATCAGTTGCAATGAAAGCTTTAAGGCTTTATTACTGTAGGTAAATTTCCTATTAAAAGAATTTTACTTTTCAGGAACCAACAATCCTGCAATTTAGATGTGGAAATTAACTTTATGACACATTTTCTTTTATCTCATAAAAAGAAATTGTCCAAATCCAAAGGAAATAAGACTTTGAGTATAGATGAATGTTAATAAATATAAAAATTCAACTTACTGCAATATCACTTTATGTTACTGTACTGATTTTCACTGCCAATAAGTTCATTAATGTGTAGTATTTTCAGGGAGAGTTAAAAGAGAACTTTTTTTGGCAAAACCAAGTAAAGCGTTCGATTTATATACGCAAGAATATTATAATCTGTAATTGTTATACACAAGTTTAGATACAAACTATAAAAAAGATACATAATGCATCATAGCTTCTAATAACTCATAGTTCTCAAAAAACATGATTATAATTGCAATATTGGATATCTTGTATACAAAATTCATTACTCTATCGAATACCAAACATATAGAGAAGATAATTCTAAAATTCTGTCCAGTGTATTAATATATTTTAAGCTGACCTTCTATTAATAAATAAAATGCTCACGATTACTTGAATTTTAGCCATTATAAATTTTAACATAGATGCATGCTGAATATACAAAACTGAAATTTAAAATTTTTCTAAGGTTTAAAAAATAAGGAAATAAAAAATTTCTACCATCTTAACTTTCATTAGATTGAATAGTATAATCATATATATTTGACCAACCAAATACTTTTTGGTAAATTTTATTAAAAAAAAATGTGTCTGCTCTATGTATGTAGCTTGAGTCTGAGACATATTTGAAATTACAAATAAAACATTCCAAAGCACCTGAAATATCATTAGCCTGAAGAGTTTAGCTACAGTAAAATTGTTAGTAAATCTTCATTAAACCTGACCATCTATTGCAGTCTTAGCTGGTTGCAAAGAGTTTCTGTAACTGAAATTAACTAATTATTTGCAATCCCTTAGTGGGTGAAGGAGAAGGGAAGAGAAAGAGAAGAAAGAATACTTTTACTGTAGTGTTTCCCAGAAACTATTCTTTCCCTTAGATTATTAGTTGATTCCCAGATAGTCGTTAACGTAGCCTGAGGTCCGGCTCACCATTTCTGGGATCATTTCTATTTTTCTGTAATCACTTCTGAGTCCACATTCCAATCAATTGAATTCTTTATATGCAAAAGAAAGAAAACTGTGCACAAGAACCATGATTCTAAAGATAAATAATGGATTCAGGTAAGTAAATACAAACAATGTTTTCATTAATAGTTTCAGTAGTAGAACCAGTTAATCAAGCGACTGAAACTTTTAGCAATTCAAGTAGGGGATGGAAAAATTTGGAAATATATATATTTATATATATATATTAGTATGGTTTCAGCAAAATGTGCTGATATAAATATGATTGACAAAGTCATTAGAATAAAAATAACTGAGAGGTATCAATCTTCAACGTTTCAGTAATATTTTAAAAGTAAATGGGTCAGCCCAATTTCCAAATTAAAGTGGATAAGATGTGATAAATTTATATCCTGGTATATTGAAATTATCTATTTTTCTGTATGTTTCTCTGTCTAGATAGCTAGCATATTGAGAGTAATAATAGTTCTATTTTAGCATTTTAAAAATAAGCATTACCTATAGAGAATCTCCTTGGTGGTCCATGAATGAGGATTAACCTAAGACAAGACCTATTCATTCATTTGCTTATTTTAAAAGGAGAATATAAAATCTGGTCTTTATGTTAAAGGTCCATCAAAACTGGCTAATTTCTAATAGGAACTACTGTCAGTTGTCAAGAAGTGACAGATGTAATGTCCCTGGTTACTCTACCGACTCCATTTCCCATCTGAATATGAAGACCTGCACACTTCTAACAGTAAGAATAACTGTTAAACATTAAATAGAACATACCTTAGAGTTGCCTTATCTTGCTGCTGCTCCTGAAAATGGTCAGAATGACAGTCACTTGACTAGTCCCACGTTATCGTTTATTGCTTTACATGGTTTACTGCCATTTGGTGGTTGTCTTCTTATTTTCAGAAGGCATTTCACTATCTGCCAGTTTTTCTCTTTGCCTTGTGGTCTTCAGACAGTAATTTTTTTGCAAATGCAGCTATTCTTTTTTGTCAGCAAAATCTGTCTGCGGCTGTCATTTCACGGGCATAAATATTCTGCTTCAAATCAAGCTGAAAAATGTTCATATAAAAATTCTCTGACTCATTCATATGATCGAAAGATATAATTTCATGGTATTATTAAATAATTAGTTAGAAATCCATTCACAAGTCAGCTCATTTATGAAGGCGAGTTGCCTTATTCGTAATGAGGCTGTCATTATACAGCAAGGAGTCCAAGTGAAGTTAATGTTCCCAAACTAGAACTGTCCAAGGCCAGGATGGCTTCTTAAGAACTGATGAGGTAGAGGCTCATTTTAATGAATGCTTAATAATCTCACCTTCATTTTCAAATTAAATCAGTACTTTTAAAAGCCGTGCTCAGAGACATCGTATTCTTTAGATTTAAATGTATTAGTCTGAACAGAAAAAAAATTCACACAAATTGTTCATAGTGTGCTTTTGAAAAGATAAAGATACCTATTGCAAGTGTGCAGGTTGCTCTGTTGGAATTTACATACAGCTGCATAAAATGCTTGTGGCTATGTCCTTTTACAATGATGGAGTATCTTCAAGGATGTACATTCTTAGATATATCATTCACTTTACCTGGTCACCACTGATTTTTTTCCACAAACTTCAGCATTTCAAACACAAATGAAAAGTATTATGAATTCTAATTCTATATGTACATATTCTTTTATGTTTCTGGTACTAATAAATTTGTATTAAATGTAAAATAGTGACTTGGTTAAGATACAAAAATTAATTTGCAAATGAATTACTTTAAAACATTATTATCGGTAGGCCCTTTAGTAGTTGAATTTTTTTCTGATATAAATCAAACTATGTAATCATACTTTTATAATTATCTATAAAATATCAATAATATCCCATAAGTATTTATTATACTGTGTGAATATTACAGAGAATCATATGTGACAATACTCAAAATAATTCAAAAATCCAAGTTACCAGGCACATATTTCCAGTCAAAAGACAGATTTTTAACCCCTGCTTTCTCCAAATCAGGGACTTTGCCAATTATAAGAAAAGTATAATGCTTTTCAGGGCCTGCAGGAGGAAGGCACAGTAGGTAAGAAGGAAGGACTGTTAAGGTGTGGAGACAGAAGTCTGAGGACCACCACTCAGCCAAGAAGCTGGCATTAGTCCAGTGGCTCCAGGTAGCAGAGAGTAAAGTGAGACCCTTGAAGACAACCCATCATGGGCCAACTAATATTCACCCCAATTTTTTTCTTTTTACTAATGCCCTGGCACTATTCCTTACTTTTTGTTGTTGTTGTTGTTGTCTTTTTCTAGGGCCTCACCTGCAGCATATGGAGATTCTCAGGCTAGGGGTCTAATCAGAGCGGTAGCCCCCAGCCTACACCAGGGCCACAGCAATGCTGGATCTGAACTGCATCTGTGACCTACACCACAGCTCAGGGCAACGCCAGGTCCTTAACCAGGTGAGCGAGGCCAGGGATCGAACCCGCAACCTTACGGTTCCGAGTCGAATTCCTTAACCACTGAGCCATGACAGGAACTCCTATTCCTTACTCCTAATCAGGGTTTCCTTCCTCCCTAATCTGCCAAATAATAGAATAGAGCTGCAAATACACAGTGTCTTCCCATCTAAAACAAATGCCATTTATCTGCCTCTCTGCCTATCTATCTATTGTTGGTAGTGTTAAAAAAAAAAAAAAGGAGAGATAGGGTTAAATGTTTACCTTTTTATCTTCACCTGTCTGTCTCTTTCTGTACATAGACAGGGAGTCATGAAAACAAAACACACACACTCACATACACTAAGTTCCTAATGCATAGACTAAAAACAGACAGAGGAACGAAAACTGTCTACATGTCAGAAGGAAATAATCAAAAAAACATCTTCATAGAAATAGGCCCAGAGCTTTGCAGTCACAGTGCAGAGGCACAGAGCACTTGCTAGGAACTGAGCGTGGAGAAATGGCACCAGCGCTGGGAGGCTCCAGGCATGAATGGCCTTGAGATTGGTGAAAACGTGGAAGAAAGAGTTCCTGTCTCTAATTCCCTCTTTACTCTCCTTTTTTTCTGCTTAACTCCATTTTACCACCTTGCACCAGCTCAGGGAGTCTGTGATGGTGTAAGAAGTGAAAGAAGAGTCCTAGACAGCATTCTTGAGACTGTGGAGTGAGGGGAGCAGGGATTTCAAGTGCAGCAGCAGAACGATGCTTGGGGCAAGAAACACTGACCTGTGCTGATCTTAGATGGAGATTCCAAAGCCAGATCTTCAAGTGACCCAGATTACTGAAACTTAATCTTAAGTAGTTTATAGTTTAGTGTACTTTTGAAAGTCACTTATTCAAATGGATAGCCATTTGCAATTCAGACTTAACAAACTTTAGGAGGTTAAGGGAATAAAATAACAGGAAAGGACCCAGGGAAAAACACACATAAATGAATTATGTTTGCATAATATATATTATAACTTCCACTTCCACATGATAACTTTTATACTATATTCCTAGGTATTTTTCAGGCTTCAAGAGTACTCAAACCAAAAAAAAAAAATTAAATGAATAAAATTTATCAATTTTCAAAGTTTAGTTTTACAATTGCACACACATGCACACACACACGAGCGCAAATAAAACAAAGTACAATTTTCAAAAATGATTTCATAGTTCCAAAAAATGACTTTGCCATTTTTAACTTAGCAAGGACTTTCAGATTGCCATGTATCTTGTGATAAAAATGAACTCTACATTAAGCAAAACAGCAAGGAAAAAGAAAACTAAAATAGTACATAGCAAGTAGGGCACTGGAAATGCAAAACAGGGGAAAAAAAAACCTATATTTTATACATCAAATCATTATACACAGTAGTATAATTTTTATAAAGTAAAACAAATAATTATCTAGAATTCTGTAATAATGAACATTTTTGATACTTCAAAAAAATGAAGTAGAGAAAATGAGAAATATGCAAATAAATAACCATTCTAGGAAAGGATGTCAAAAATAATCTTGCTGTGACCCATTAAATATATATTAAACAAAGCAAAACAAACAGAAAAAGGAGACTGATTCACAGTAAGAGGTCAACATTTCACATGGCTTTTCTCTTTTTTTTTCATCTCAATTACATGACACCTACTTTCACATTTTTTTGTAAAGAAAATAAAATAGAAAGATTTAAAAAAATACCTCTATTTAAGGCAGATGTACATTAGCTATATTTACTCACTCAAAATCTTATTAAGTTTCTAGACCAAAACTATCTCTTTCAATATTGGTGTATTTGACAACGAAATTCGGAGATGACTGGATATTGCTAACATCATGTGTACATCCCTGAAATCAGATAACAAACATGTGTACAGTTAACAAGGTGTAGCCCTGCATATCAGTAAGTCCCACTCTGTCTTGAGAACATGGCTGATGGAGATTATAGCCCACAAGTCTTCTTGGTGTGATTTTCTACCAATAATTGATGGGACACAAGGATTGCTAAGAGCGTGCTGCCCCTCCCTTCAAATCTTCAGCCATTTTCTTGAGTGTGAAGCTTGTAATAAAAATATTCCCAATGGCTTGTAAGATATAAAAAAAGAAACAACAATGAATGAAACAAGCAATCCCTCCTGCAAAACTTGCATAACACAAACATGCATCTACATGTCATAACCTTAAAAATTGCTAAAAGGAAACATCATTTGCTTCCTCAGTTCTCTTTTGTTTGCAGACACAAAAAGTTAAGTCTGGAGTTCCTGACAAGGCTCAGCGTTTAGCTAACCCAATTAGCATCCATGAGGATGCGGATTCTATCCCTGGCCTCGCTCAGTGGGTTAAGATTCCGGCCTTGCCAGTGAACTCTGGTGTAGGTCACAGACACGGCTCGGGTCCAGTGTTGCTGTGGCTGTGGCATAGGCCAGTGGTTACAGCTCTGATTCGACCCTGACCTGGCAAACCCCCATATGATGCGGGTGCGGCCCTAAAAAGACCAAAAAAAAAAGTTAAGCTTATTATACCAGTTTAAAACTGCTTAAAGATGATAGTGGTCTTTAAAAAATGAAAATATAAGTACTTAATTATTTTATCATTTTTGTTAGATTACCTTATGGGAAAGATATTTAATGCCCTGAGTTTGGGTTTTCTTTTTAAAAATCCCATTTGTAAGACTAAAATGATTTTTATAGTCTAGATGACACTTAAAAGGGATAAGTACAAAAAATTTTTGTTTTATTCAGGAAGGTTTAAGGAAGTTTTAAGGAAGGTTTAAGCACAGAATCATAATCATATTGAAGAGTTATGTTTTTTTACTTAAGCAGCTATTTAAAATAGAATTGAAATGGAACTTTAAAAAAATTAATTGTTCCTTGGAACATAGATTTTATTTGTGGAGGTAAAAATAAAAGGTTTCATTGTACCAGTAAATAAGTGATAACTGGTAAAATAACAAACTCTAATTTCACTCAAGTTTATAATTTACTAGGTAAATATATATAATTGCTCTATCAGCCAGCCAATGATAGAGCAATAGACAACTTTAAAAACTGTAGACTATCATCAGAATAAATTTAGTTGCATCTATAGGAAAACTAATAACTGTTGTAGATGTACTCCATCTTTTTCATTTATATCCCATATGAAAACTGTGGCAAATGCAGTTTAAAACAAAGTTTTCTTAAAAGGCATTGATACATAATAGTTAGAAATATTTACATTTGATGATGAAAATACCTTTTCTTAACTAAGCCTCATCTGTAACCCACACTTAACTTCTTTTTCCTGGGTTTTTGTACCCAATCTGGAAAATATAAACTGCAAAAATGCAGTTGAGTTGTTCTCTGGGTGGCTACATTTTCTACGTGACTGGCAGGCTTGGTACCCCTAAGGTGAGTGGGCCCATCTGCACAGTTTCTGTCTTTGGTGCTGATTTTGCTTCCTGCCCCACATCTCCTACTATGGTTGTTGTCACAGAACCTGGGGTTCTGGAGGCAGAGGTATGTTTAATAGCCTTGAAATCCTCTTTGATCCTAAGGCACCTTTATCATATCACTGTTATGAATCAAAATGCCTTGAAAAAATAAATTGTAGAAAGAATTAATGCAAGCGGCGTGATGGTAACTTTCTTAGTCAACTGCAGGTTAAAAGGAAAAGAAAAAATAGAGAACAAAACCAAAAAAGAGGTATAATTTATCTGCTTCACAGTTTTAGCAGATTGAGCAAATTCCTAAAGTTATAAACAGCTAAAACTATAAAGAATTTTCAAAACTTAAAGTAATATAAGTCAACTATTTTGAAGAATGATCACAGGATATTGCACTTCACTGAATTGAATATTGTTAACATGTAAAAAGATCAATAATCACTTCAAAAAATCACAGGCAGAGCACTCTTTGACATAAATCACAGCAGTATTTTGTCTGATCCACCTCCTAGAATAATGAAAATAAAAACAAAAATAAACTAATGAGACATAATTAAAGTCTTTTGCATGGCAAAGGAAACCATAAATGAAATGAAAAGATAACCCACAGAATGAGAGAAAACTTTTTGCAAATGAAGTGACTGACAAGGGATTAATGTCCAAAATATACAAAAATCTCATGGAGCTTTATATCAAAAACAAAACAAAACAGAAAAACCCAAAACAGTGTAAACCCAATCCAAAAATGGGAAGAAGATCTAAATAGGAATTTCTTCATAGAAGACAGCCAAAAAACACATGAAAAATGCTCACCATCACCAATAATTAGAGAAATGCAAATCAAAACCTCACACCAGTCAGAATGGTCATCATCAAAAAGTCTACAAACAATAAATACTAGAGAGGGTATAGAGAAAAGGGAACTCTCCTATGCTGTTAATAGGAATATAAATTGGTGCAGCCACTATGAGAAAGGTATGAAATTTCCTTAAAAAAAATTAAATATAGAACTTCCATATGATCCAGCAATCAATCCCACTCTTGGGCATCTATCCAGAGAAAACCACAATTTGAAAGGGTAGATTCACTTCAATATTCATGGCAATACTATTTACAAAATCCAAGACATGGAAGCAACCTAATTCCATCAACAGAGGAATGGATAAAGATGTGATACATATATACAATGGAATATTATTCAGCTATAAAAAAGAATAAAATGTTGCCATTTGCAGCAACATAGATGGGCCTAGAGATTATCATACCGAGTGAAGTAAGTCAGATAGAGAAAGACAAATAGCATAACACTTGTATGTGGACTCTAATAAAAATGATACAAAAGAATTTATACATAAGACTGAAACAAACTCACAGATTTTAAAACAAATCTTAAGGTTACTATAGTTGAAACTATTGGGGGGAAGGAAGAATTGGGAAGGTGGGAACAACATATGCACATTACCGTATAAAATAGATGACTACTGAGAACCTACTATATAGCACAGGAAAATATACTCAGTAGTTTATAATAACTTATAAAGGAAAAAATGGATGTATTTATATGTATAACTGATTCACTCTGCCATACACCTGAAACCAAAACAACCTTGTAAGTCAACTATATGCCAATAAAACTAAATTTAAAAATAAAATAAAATAAATTAAATTAAATATCTTTGCTTTACATATATAGACAGATGTTAACATCCTTGCACTCTAGATGGCTCATTGCATTACAAAAAAATTATCTGGCAAAAATATCATTTTATGTACCATGCTTGAAAATAATAAGGTAATCCTGACACAGAGATAAATATTTTAAAGATCTATGAATCGAATCAAATTTAAACAGTAAGAACCATAATAACATATCATGAAATGTAGTCTAATTAATTACATAAGAACACGAATCTGGCTCATGTGCATTACTCACATATAAGAACTTTGCATCAAGATACCATACCCTCTGGAGGACTACAGAAATTAAAAGGGAAAATATGATACCCCAAACCTCACATTCTAGTAATTCATAGGGCCATTCCAGAAATAAAACAGAGGTACAATCCATTTATGACACAACAGTATATTTAGAGTTCATAAATGAATAAACATTTGGTATAAGAAACAATTACTAGGAGTTCCCGTTGTGGCGCAGCAGAAAGGAATCTGACTAGGAACCCTGAGGTTGTGGGTTTGATCCCCGGCTTCACTCAGTGGGTTAGGGATCTTGCGTTGTAGTGAGCTGGGGTGTGGGTCGCAGACGAGGCTCGGATCCCGCATTGCTGTGGCTGTGGTGTAGGCTGGCAGCTGTAGCTCTAATTTGACTCCTAGCCTGGGAACCTCCATATGTCTCAGATGTGGCCCTAAAAAAGCAAAAAAAAAAAAAAAAAAAAAAAAAGGACCTTTAGATATATTATGGAGATCTTTTTCATAGCACCAAGAGTTCCAGATGGTAGTAAGATCTACATGGGATTTGAATTACAGAATGATTCTAAGGGGAAAATATAGCAGTAGCAATAACATGATTCTTTTGAAGAAAAGCACATCAAATGTAATTTTATCCGATATCTTTAATATCTTGACTATAAACCTAATAGTAATATTGTGACAGATTATGATGTAGTGGGATTAAGAATTAGTTTAAAATTATTTAATCCAGAATTCTTATGCAATTATCATACTTATGTAAGTATTTATTTACTACCTGATACACATTAAATTCAGAACTTTTAGAAACTAATTTAAGGTTTATTTTCTGAAAATTTTCTTCATTTGATTATGATGACATTTTTATTTTCTTTTGTTTCATTGTAGCCCCTTCCAACTGCATGGAGAATTCCCTGTTTCACATAATGATTTTCGAATAGAAAGGAATCTTTATTAGTAGTAAGTAAAATAAGTTGGGAACAAAAATAAATCAAACATTGCTCCTCTTATTGTGATATTTACAGACTTGTCATAGTTGTGGTACAAATTATGCATAAATAATTGTTTAATATATTTTCTTTTGTGCTATTTTGAAATAACATCTTTAAAGGGGATATCTTTAGCATGTACATCACACATTGGATTAGTTAAATTAGTGAATACAAAAATACCTACTAATTAAATCACCATGCAAAATACCAAGAGATCAAACTTAGGTTATTTGCCTAATTTTCCAGATACATGTATTTTTTTTAAACATTTTTCAATAATTAAACTTGGTTTGTCTTCATTTTCTGGCATTGTAAGCAATATTGCCTTTAGTATTATGCATACCACATGTAATAGAAGCAACTTCTAATGTAATTTTATTTTTTAAATATTTGTAAATAGAAATTTAATCACAGAAAATTCTAATAAAATGTCTACATTAACTTTAATAAGCTATTAAGTTTCTGCCAATATGTATGATTATATTTTTTCATTATAAAAATGTTCCTAATATAA
Source organism: Sus scrofa (assembly GCF_054392235.1). Classification (NCBI taxonomy): domain Eukaryota; kingdom Metazoa; phylum Chordata; class Mammalia; order Artiodactyla; family Suidae; genus Sus; species Sus scrofa. The sequence continues at coordinate 64,832,832 of NC_139393.1, read as the reverse complement.
GATAATTATAATATTTTATCCTTATGAAGACCTTAAGTTTCTTAATTAGTTGTCTAGATGTTATGTCATTTTTCCAGTTCAAACAAAAATGTAATTCAAAATATTGAGGCAGTATTTAAATTATGCATATGAAAACCCATATTCAAAATGTGAACAGAAATATGCTTCTCAGTATTGTTCATAGACTCACAAACCAAATGTTTAAAAAAATTCAAATTATTGAATAATGATTCATTTTTTCTCTTTAAAAGTATTTAATATGTTCTAGCATACAATAAAATGGCTTTAATATCCAAGATATATAATAGGTTTTAATGTTTCATCTAAAAAAAAAAACTTATTTTAATTCATTTTAGTTTAAATGTTATCTGGGAGTTCCCGTCGTGGCGCAGTGGTTAACGAATCCGACTAGGAACCATGAGGTTGCGGGTTCGATCCCTGCTCTTGCTCAGTGGGTTAACGATCCGGCGTTGCAGTGAGCTGTGGTGTAGGTTGCAGACGCGGCTCGGATCCCGCGTTGCTGTGGCTCTGGCATAGGCTGGCAGCTACAGCTCCGATTCAACCCCTAGCCTGGGAACCTCCATATGCCATGGGAGCGGCCCAAGAAATAGCAAAAAAAAAAAAAGAAAAAGAAAAAATAAAATAAAATAAAATAAATGTTATCTGAATACATCAAGAAATAGTTAAATCAAATTATTTATGAATTAGTCAACCTATTATTTTCATTTTAAATAAAAAATAGTGTTTTATTTTTAAATCACAAATAGCACTTCAAATTAAGCAATTTTCAGTGAATATTTATAACAGGAAATTGATTTGGTAGTAAGAAATGAGAGAAGGGGAGTTCCCGTCGTGGCGCAGTGGTTAACGAATCCGACTAGGAACCATGAGGTTGCGGGTTCGGTCCCTGCCCTTGTTCAGTGGGTTAACGATCCGGCGTTGCCATGAGCTGTGGTGTAGGTTGCAGACGCGGCTCGGATCCCGCGTTGCTGTGGCTCTGGTGTAGGCCGGTGGCTACAGCTCCGATTAGACCCCTAGCCTGGGAACCTCCATATGCCGCGGGAGCGGCCCAAGAAATAGCAACAACAACAACGACAAAAAGACAAAAAAAAAAAAAAAAAAAAGAAAAGAAAAAAGAAAAGAGAGGGATGGTGGAAGTGGTGGAGGAGGGGTTCCACAGCTTTAACCTCTACTGCGGGACTTTGAAGAGATTGCAGAGCATTTTTGAAAAAAAAAAAAAAAAAAAAAAGAAATGAGAGAAGATAGCAAGAGGAAAAGCTCTCCCCCCTCCAAATAAAGTCTAACTTTCAATTTGATTATAATAGAATTTTTTTTCTTTCTTTGTTTCTTTTTTTTCTTTTGGCCACACCTAGTACAGGGAAGTTCCCAGGCCAGGGATCAAACCCCGGCAAAAGCAGTCACCTGAGCCATTGCAGTGACGTCTCCTTAGTTTAGGTATTTTTAAAAGGTGCTTCTTTGAGTTTTATTCCTCATTATTTCACAGTATGCTAGTATTCTCAAACTGAAGTGCATTTTTCATATTTATCATCAGATACCATTGAAATATTGTAGTATTGCTATATCTTATGAATCAAGTATTTATTTACTGTAGTTGTTGACTATGGGAGTGTATCTTCTACAAGGAAAAACATAATATCAATATATCTTAGTATTTTAATATATGTTTAATGTCTAATTGGTTCTTAGTTTGGAAAGAAAATTATAAGTATTTGTAAAAGAAAAAATAGCAAAGTATTTAAAATCACAGAGTTAATATAGCTGTATTCCAATATTCCTTAATGGGCAAAAATAGTGACCTAACAGAATTTTGAAATATATGAATATTAAATATAATGTTGAAGCATTCAAACATGTGGCTACAAAGTCAAACAACTTCACATTCTCAAATTAGGAACTCCTCAAAATATTCTAAGTGACCCAACAAATAAATACTTCATCATCCAAATGTTCACCAAGGTTAAAATGAAGTAAGTTGGGTTGGAGAGAACTACTTTATATTTTGGTTATCAAAACAGCTTAAAGACTTCTAAAATTGTGCTGTTTGGTGACCATACATGCTGTTCTAAAACCACATCATTTAAGCCTCTTGTTCTCTGTTCCTAAGTTTAATAATATGTATAATACATATATTAATAATGACCTATTTTATTGTACTTCAAATATGAAGACAGGTAAATTTTTAATGATACATAAAATTTTCTAAATTATAATTGATGTATAAAAAAGCTTAGAAAAATATGTCAATATATTTCAAAAAATACTGTATTCTATAGTTATGGTGCCTTATGACTAAATGCAATATTTTAAAATATTAAAATTCTTCCACTGAAATATACATGCAGTCAGCCCCAGAGAATTGCATGTCCCTGTGTAGGAAGCTGCCCTGAGGAACGTATTATTCCTTCTGGATTACTTTTTCCCTGGAGGTAACATTCTCATTAAAAGGAAGAAGTGATTTTCTCACACCCAGGGGAAAACACATGGTGCCCGGAAAAGCTTTCTAAATAGATAAACACCTCACCATGCTTAAAACACCAAGAGTGTATCTGTAAAATGCCTGAAATTTTTACCAGTGTCTCGACTGAGGCAAACCCTGAACAATAAAGTAAGAGCAGAACAGCAATCATTACTTTTCTTAATTATTTTAAAAACCTTAGCCAACTATACTAGCAAAGCAAAATTAATAATTAAAATAAAAAATGGAGATAAGTTTTAGTTAGATCTTAGTACTCACATTTCATTTCCATTTTTTAGAAAAGTGGACTAAAAGTGGAACCATCGGGAGAATATTTTTAATAAATATATTTAAAATTCACTAATAGCGTCCTCAATAGTTCCCTAATATAAATTTGCCTGCCACGGTACTAAGCAGTTGCCTAATATCCTTATTGATATTTTAGCTATCCTCCAAGTTTACAACAGGGTAAATGGTGTCATAACAGACAATTTAGGATCTTTATAGTATTCACTGAATTCACTTCAGGCTGTAGGTATCTATAAATATGTGTCTGTTAATTCATTTGGGAAGTGTCTACTAATTGCAAGGTATTGTTCAAGGATCTAGTGATAGCTATGGCCATTATCCCAAATATTTCTTTTTCCTACTTCACCTTTATTTAGGTGAATTTTGGCAAGTTAGAGAGAAAAATAATGGATTAATTCTATATTAACAAATTCTCTTTTGCACTAAATAGAAACATATTTGTATAGAACCATATAAATTTTTCAAAATTGTATTAGTAAGATCTTATTAAGTTTGAATGTCAGCTTGCTACACTTCCAATATCTTTCAGGACATTATTTTAATGTACTTGAGTTTCTGTTCTCTTCTTAGTAAAGAAGGTAATGGTTTAATTATTACATTTATGTTGATTTGTCTTTGCTGCCATTTTAATTCTAGCCATTAGAGCACTCTGTTTATAACAATCTATGAAGATCCTTTAAGCATTTGAGGAGGAACTCTGATTGTCACTGAAACTAACAAACAGTAGTTGTAATGATATTTGAAAGTAATGGAAATGTTTCATTATTGGATTAACAACTAAATTTATACTATAGGAGAGAAAAGGAATCAGTTCTATCTGTACTATTAATCATTATTTTGGAGGGCAGCTGCTAAATTTAAAATATTAAAATGATGAATGACATATCACATATTTATTCTACTTTTTATAGTTGACTCTGCAAAAGTAAATAAACAAGGCAAGGAGCCTTAAAAATTGTATATGGTACAGATTATTGACACCTCTTTGTATCACATTTACCATGCAATCTTATTTAGTAAAAAATAAGTATGCCCAAGAATGTTGGAATTAAAACCAAAATAATGGAAATTATCTCATACAAAATTTCAAAATGTGTTAAGTGCAAATATAATACAATTACCATTTAATTTGGAAACAGCATTCAATTTTTTGAGAAATAAATACAGATCACATATCTTTGAAATATAAAGTTCAATATTATTTCAAAAGGTAAGACTATGTAATAAAGTCAATAAAACTACACTAAGTTCTTTCCTTTTCAAATAAGTTGTACCTTTAAATTTACTGTAAATGACCATTCAATTTTGTAAACAAACTATTAATGGAAATATTAAAAAAATACCTTTCAAACTAATATGTTATGCACATACATATATCTAAAGAGAGAGCAAGAAAAGATGTTTGCATCTGAAAGATAACAATCATACCTTTCATAGGTATACAGTATAAATAGCAATGATGATTAACTACATGTTGCCAATTTTAGAAAGAACAACAGTGACATACACCTAGCAGAGAAAATGGAATTCTAAATTTCTTTAAGCTCTAAGTTGCCAAAGGACACACCATCTGTAACGGAAAAGGAACATAATTTGGAATTTTAAAATTATCCTCTGCCTTGTTGTCAGTGGTTACAATTTGGTATAAAATAACAGCAAATAATATGCAACTATTACTTTGTTATTTCAGCACAGCTTTCAATGAAGGGAAAAGTTAAGATTACGTGATTGATAAACCAAGTCAAGAGTAAAAATAAAAATCCACTGACAGTGTATTTGTAGAGCAAAGCTAATGCACATTTTGTTAGAAAAATAATTTTTAAAAGAAGAAATCCAAAATTTCTTCACAAAATATGTTTAGTCTCAAAAAATGAAAATAAATCTTAAAACAGATTTAGAGTTTTGAGGGAATCTCATTACATTATCTTTTACTTTCTCTAGATATGTACCAATTCATAAACAACTTATCACTTGCACGATTAGCAATACAGAAAATATCTTTCCTCTACTCATTATTTTCTTCTAATACACAGGAAAAAAAAAATAGTCTTGGAAATTTGTCTCCCCTTTAAAAAAATTTCTGGTCCTAAATCTGTAGGATCAGATTTTCCAAGTTGGCTTTTCCATCCTGAAAGTGATTTCCATTATATTTGATGTTGACATATTTTCATTGAATTGACCTTTTGCAGTGTTTTCAAGTGCGTGAGCAGTTAGATATTTGAGGAAAAGCCTTTGTTGTAACCTGCCATTATAATATCCTCTCTGTAAGAACATTCTTTTCAAACAGCTACTGCACCTCTCCTCAGAATGTCCAGGGGCCTGTGATGATCAGGACAGTTTACAAAAATAGCTCTGAGAGACTTCAAGTCACTGTAAATCTTTATCACTTACATTTACATTTTTAATAGAGCACTCACAGGTAGTAAACCAGTTCCTTCTTGTTGTAAAGTTATTCATTCTGAATTTTCCTTTATTTAATCTTTATTTCTTTATAATACAAATCAACATAGAATGTACTACTTCATGTATATGTAAAGAATTCAAACTCTGAGCTCTTAGAGAATAATACCTGAAAATCCATGATTGTTCATATTGGAAGAACAAATTTTATTTTAATATGGTTGAAAGCTCAGATAATCCCATGGTCCAGCAGATAATATAATATTACAGGAAGGTGCTAGGTTAAGGTAAAACGGAGAGTGCCTATCTAACCTAAATCCATTCAAATTCAAATTTATTTTTAATTGAAATAAAATTGTACTGATCAAATAAAACAGATTTTTCATGACTCGGCCTATGAATCACCACTTGGTAAGCATTGTTTTAGTGTTTATAAGCACTCAATTGTGGCACTTGGTAAACTATATGCACTACCTAGTTAATCAAAGTATGTAATTTAAGTATGCTAACATTCAAAGAAGTTTTCATCTTTATAATTAGATGCTGAAGAAGATTATTAGTGAGTGACACTTGAATAGTGGCAATTCAATATTCACATCCTCGCACACTGTCATGCTTACATAGCACTTGGATTGCTATATTTGAAATGATTTGGGATAATCATTAATTTGACTTCAAAACTTATGTTATTAGCAAATGAGAAAAATATACCATTTTAAGTACATTTAAAAATGGCTCAGAGCTTTTAAAGGAAGGTGTAGGCCAAAGACATAACAGAACAATAAGATGACATTTTATGCAAAATAAAAACTTCCCTCAGACAAACTTTCTTAATGAAGACAGAGATCATTGTTGAAAGTCAAAAGATTTTGCAAGACATCTGAAACAAGCAATTTCAAAAAATGTATAATTTTACACAAAAAACCTTTGTAATGGTTTTCGGTATATACGTTAGCTTAGGAGATTATTTTAAATTTAGAATCCAAATGCTCAATGTTTATCTTTTACATGTTTTTCTTGCTGAAATTTCTAATGAGATAATTTTCATCTAAGACTTGTGGGTTTTTAACCATAACTGGGTAACAAAACATGATTGTCCTGATTGAATGAGTTTAAATGGCAGTATGGTGAATGATTTTAAATATTCTCTGACATATATGAGTAACTTCTGGATCTGAATGTTCACATTTGGAGTCACTTATGTAAATATACTATTCACTCTTTAAAAATTTGGGAATAATTATAAAGCTGAGGGATACTGTTTGAGTGAAACAAAAGTTACTTATAATTTAACAAGTGCTAGTTTATAACTGTTTATTTTAATTTTTGGTACCTAAATGTCACTCGAAAAAAACATAAAGGAAATATATATTTATCTGTATCATTTTAAGGGACTTTAGTGAAGGCAGAGTTCAGTAATATAAAGAAAAACAGGTATTTTGTATGTATAAAAACTTTATACTTGAGAGTGGAGATTTAACATCAATATTAAGACTCAGGATTTAGATAAATTTGATAGCTATAAGTTTCCCATTATTAGGATTTTCGGAAGTGAAACACTCTTTTGACTTTGGATTTAAATATAGGAAAAAATACTATATTGTAATGGTAAAAAGTATGATTTTTATATAGATATGTCATTAAAAGTAAAATGTATTTATTGGCCAGGGAGTCCTTTTCACATATCAATTGTTATATTTAATATTTAAAGTTTTGGTTTGTAAGATCCTGATGAACTTTTCATAGATAAAACATGCTAGTTAAGTCTCTGCTGTGGTATCTGACAAAGAACTTCACTAATCTCTTAGCATGGGTTAATATGGGTTTACTGCCACCCTTTGTGTTTTATTTAAATAGGCATGTAGTTAATTACAAATTGAAAATATACAGCTATTTTGGTTTCAGTATTTAATATTAAGTTTTGTTTCTAATGAACCATACAATAAGATTTTTAAAAAATGTCTAGTTGGGAATACTAGAAATTACAACTGGTGGTAGAAATCAATTTGTAAGAAAATCTAAAATATGCATATTCCAGAAGATTAATAAGTAAACAAAATTTTCTACTAGCATATATATGACTCAGTACTGAAGTATCACCAATGTGAATTGAATTTACATTGTGATATGTTGAAAATCCTTTTTTTTTTTTCTTGTCTGTTTGCCTTTTTCTAGGGCCGCACCTGCCGCACATGGAGGTTCCCAGGCTAGGGGTCCAATCAGAGCTGTAGCCACAGGCCTACGCCAGAGCCACAGCAATGCAGGATCCAAGCCGCGTCTGCAACCTACACCACAGCTCACAGCAACCTACACCACAGCTCACAGCAATGCCGGTAACCCACTGAGTGAGGCCAGGGACCGAACCCGCAACCTCACGGCTCCTAGTCAGATTCGTTAACCACTGTGCCATGACGGGAACTCCGAAATCTTTCTTAAAATGTCATGATCTGCCTTAAATAATTTGGTTGAAAGTTGACCAAGATGCTTGAAAGAGCCACCATTTCACTTCTGCATATATTAACTTAAAAAACCTCTTAAAAAAGGTTTTGTATTTTCCATTTTTAGAAATGCATGTAATTTTGAAGCATGAACATATTTATTTTGTAGTTAAAATATACATTATTTTTTCAGGTTCACTGATAAAGTGCCTAACTAAAAAAAATATCATTGGAAGACTTCCATTCAACTTACCCCTATGCATATTACGTTTCTTCTGTAAGTTGCTTTCTTAATATCTAATAAAAATATATCTGATATACAACATATAATTACATTTTTACTTTGACAGTAAATAGAAATTAAGAAAGAAATTATTTTATATTTTCAATACATCAATTTTGTATAATTCTTTAGGTTTTGGTTTTCAAAAATTCTTTTTAAATATCTAAATCACTCAAATTTAGGATTAAATGTTCTTTTGAAAAATGAGTAGAAAAATTATTCAGTGGCATAACTACTGTGAGAATTGTTTTACCTGTGTCTTGTAAGCCAAATGATCTGCCATAAACAGAGGAAAAAAGAGTATATCACACAATATTATATATAAAATAGGTAACAAGGACCTACTGTATAGCACATGGAAATCTATTCAATACTGTGTAATAACTTATATGGGAAGAGAATTTGAAAAGGAATGGATTATATATATATGTATAACTGATTTATTTTGCTGTATGACTGAAATTGATACAACTTTGTAAGTCAACTATAAAATTTATTTAAAAAAAAACCCATCAGAGATAAATAAAAAAAGAATATATTATTGTCACACTCAAATATTATACTGCATAAAATTTTTTTCTTTCTCCTGGTCTAACATGCCTAAAGTATAGGACACAAAAGTATATTTCAAAATACAAAAAATTAAATTAAAAAAATTAAAATATATGAATGAAAATTAGATATGCAATTCTCTTTGATAATACATTTTTGTATGCCATATACATTTACATATACTAATGGAAGTACATATTGGATCATTATTGATAGGCATTAAATTCAACTGAAGTCAAATCAATGATAAAATGCATAGTTGTCAAATGCAATATTAATTGATATAAAGTTCCTTTGGATATAGATGTTAGATAATTATTTTTAGGCACATGACTAATGTTCATCCAACTACTTTAATTTTATTGTTATATATTTATATTTGCAAAATAGTATAGAACTTCAATGGGTCAAGAAACATTATGTATAAATTAAATGCATAAATTAACAGTATTCATAACTATTAACTTAATAAGTTTGATTACTACTTTCATGTTTAATTTCCTTTGAAAAACAACTCATTAAATGTTCCTGCCTTCCAAAGTGGAAGTCATTTCTTTAGTTGTTTTTAGTTCTTCTAAGTGTAAAATTCATTCCTAAAATTATTTATAAATAACATTTTGCCACATTTGCAAATATCTTAATTTGGAACCATCAAAAAGTATAACAAAGGCATTGTTTCAAATGATTTGGAAGCATATTTGTGGTCTGCCTTGTTTTCATTAATTTGGAGTTGTTTAACTTTGGGAACAATCTATTGAACTCTTGAAATTAAGTAGCCAGTTTTTGGCGTTTCAAACAAGGACTGAACTATTCTTACTCTTTTCCTTGCCCTACTGAAAAATAAAAAGAGAAAGGATAAGAAGAGAGAAGTAGGGAGGGAAAGGGGGAGATGTAAGAAAAAAAGAAGAAAGTTGAGAAATAAAGAGTAGGGAGAGAAAATTATACATATTTGAGTTGAATAATTTGTTACATTGTAACAAGAATAGAATTATGACATAAGGCAAGAAACTGACATCTTAGGTTCTTAAATTCTAGCCTTTTCCACACTTGGTGTGGATTTTCCATTATACATCAGTTTGGCTTTCCTACTGAGGCTGAGGGAGCAGTGGTAAAGGACAGTCTTGGGTATCCAGGATATCTACCAAAAATCTCCACCTATGTATAGGTGATAATGTTGCCTGAACAAAAGATGTGTTCTGAGTATGTTATTAATGATAAAATTGATCAGTTCATAACTCCAATTATTAATTTACTTATAAATTATTTTGAATATCAGCATACAAATTATCTACATTTACATGGAATATATTTACTTTCTCTGAGATAATGTAAGTATTTACACTATAATCATATATATACATAAAAATAAGAGTTTGTAATATCTACCTGGAGATATATTTTAGGAGATTATGCAACATATCAAATAGAACGAGCACAAAGAATAAGCTTAGTTTGCATCCAAATTTTAATTGATGCCTGAAACATTACATATTGTTGTTCTCCAAAATTCTATGGAGAGAATTTGCAGGGTTCCTTAGTCCAACCACATACCACTGATATACCCAAGTTAACTATTTACTCAGTAAACCTGAAAAACAAAAATACCAAATAAAACCACACAAATATGTTCTATTGCATATGCTTAATGTATTGGCAGGAAACCATGTATAAAGACAAAAATAATTCATTTTTAATTCTACACAGTTTTACGATCCTACATGTTAAAAATTTTCAAGTTTATTAGGGTAAGGATAATTTTACTTTCACCCTCTTAATACAGATGGGAAAATTATAATTTAAAAATTAGAAGTAACTTCTTTCCATAACTCATATAATTGTTATTTTTTGAGATTAAAAAATGCTGGCTACTTCATAATAAATAGAGGTAAAATAAAATCACCTACAGTGAGTGTGTATGTGACAAGTTTATGTGAAACAGTGTGGATTTGAAAGTAAGAATATTACTTTGTAAATCTTCAAAACACACATCAACAAACTTTCTTTGGAACCTACTTATATTGTCCAGAACTACATTTTTGACTTCATGTAATTTGCAGCTCTTACTTTTTATGAATCAATTAAGAAATAAAACTTAGTTACATGGAGGATTCCACTTTGCATTAATATTTTCTAATTTATACAATGCTGTCACATTTACATATTTTGGCATTTTTAAAAAGAAAAATAACTCCACCATGAAGAAAAAGTTAATAGCAAACCCAATTCTGAAGTCAAATGCTATTATTTATATTTATCTTCGAATCCTGGATCTAATATGGAGGAGGTAGATGGAGAGTAAGATACATTTTTTTTTCATGATAATATCATGACATTAAATTTATTCCTTTCCCCTTTGAAAAAAAAATCGGAAGGGAAAATCTTGCACAGAATGGGGATAGTTTAGTTTACTTGGCCAATGTAGCATTACTATTTATTTTTTTAATTCCTTACGGAAACTGTTACCACCTGTTCAATCTGAATTCAAATGGTTACTGTCAATTTACTCATGGGTGAATGCTGCCTCTTTGTGGCAGAATGCCACGAAAGTGTTCTTCAAATATGAAGTTCATGAACAGCCCTTGATATTGTGCACATTCCAGGTGAGATTATGGGGAGATCCACCAACACCAATGAAACACATGGCTCTTTTTAAGTTTCAGATTAATTCAAACGTTTCCTGCCCTTAAATATAATCCAGTTCACTGGCAAACCTTACTCAGAGACGAACAGGCTACACCTAGCCACATCTTGAACATTCAGGATAGAAATCAACTTGAGATAAAGTACCTATCATAATTGTTGAAGATAGTTTGGCACATGTTAAACTATGAGAAATTGTAGACTGAATAAATAATACTGGCATGACAGAATTGAATATGCAATATATTACTTACCATGCTCCACATGTTAGACGAATACTTCAGTAAGGAAAAGAAGTATACAATTGAAATTTCATTAATACCACACATTAAATGACACCTTTAGATAAACATATTTTCCTGAACCAACAATGGTGTAATTATATATATATATATTTCTAAAATTTTATAATCAGGGGAACATTTTTTTTCTCTTAGGAATAAAAGTTAGCTACTTGTCTTAAATTGTTAATAATGGCGATTCAGACAATCACACATAACTATTTCTTTTGCACCTTAAGTAATCATTACTTCAGTCCCTCATATTTGACATAGTTATCAAGTGTTTATTCAGAAACTATTTAAAAAATTACATGTGCTGGGATACATATGAGACTGTAACAACAGTAGCCCCATCTTACAGAGATCCTGTTCGTAGTTATCATCATTGCTTGCTGCCCAAGGGGATAAAGACATTATATAGAGATTTGTACAGTCCATCATTTGGTCTTCTGAGGTGCCAGTACACGTGGATCTGTACAAATGCAACTGGGTTTGGTTAAACAATCAAAAATCGGCTACAATAGTAGTCAAATCAACACATCATTTTGGTTGACTAATAAAAATACTTTTAAGTCTTCTCTAATAAAACCAGAAACTTGCACATGATTCTCACTCAAATGGCCCAATTAATTGCCCTAAATATTTTTCTTTTATACATTGGGATACAATCAGGTTTGCTTTTTTTCCCCCAAAAAACCACATAGATCCAATTGGGTGGGTTGCATTGACTTTTAAGATTTTGCCATTAAGTTCTCTGTATTTGTAATGTTGTTAAATGCCTTCCTGATATCATTTGAGTTTTGGAAATGCAGCTTCTGATATAGTGTGACACCTCTGTGAAAATCATAGGCTAAATAGTGAAGGAAAGAGAAATGCTAAATGTGCATATAAAAATAGGTGCTACAATAAAATATTTGTATATTTCATCAATAAGTTATTTTGACTAATCAATTATGGATCATATAGCTCTGTAATTTTAATGATTTGTCCACATCTATGGTGATCTTTTTCAAGATCACAACACTTTTGTTTTTTAAATTCAAATGTCCAGAATGCATACAAACACATCCTTTAAAAAGAAAGGAAAGGAATGAGAGAGGAGGGAGGCTGAGATAGAGAGGAAGCAGAGGAGGGAGAGGGAGAAGATGATGGGGCGGGGGAGAAGGAGAGAGAGAGAGAAAAAACAAACTTGGGGTGTGCTAATCTCTCCACAAAAACCATTTAGACCCACCCGTGGCTCAAAGGGGGAGAAAGGGATGAGAAGGGAGCAAAAGAGGAAGAGTAGAATCTATGCGCTGCCACCTTTCACCACTCTTAGCACTTCCAACCACTACAAAAATGACTGCGACCTTTAACAAGTCACCTGCACAGCAAATTGCCTTCCATAAAGCCCTTCTCGCCTCCCCCACACGCAAGAAGAGAAAGTGGTGTGCCCAGTTTACACAAATGTTTCCCCACGTGTAATATGAAAAGGAAATTGCACACCCTTTCAGTATCTTCCGCCTAAGCTGAGAATCTCGTGCCAAGGCACTTCACCCTTAACGTTGAAACAACACAATTAATCAAATGTGTTCACGGTGTGTGTCTGCTTGCTTGTTTGTTTTAAATGCAAAAGCTCCCAGGGAGTTTCTTTGCCTTTAGAACTGGCTAAATGTGGTCTGTTTTTCCAGCACTTCGAGGTAGTCCGGCTCAACGTTTAGTTTTGCTTTTAACTCCAGATATTCGTTCCGGTTGGGTTCTACAAAGACAGCACTGGGGGGGCTGTAGAGCACCGGTTCCCGCAGCCTGCTGTCCCCTGCCCCCGGGTGCAAATACTGATGGGGGCGTCTCAGGTCATAGTTAGGGGAGAAAGTGTAAGCAGCGGGGCTGCACGGGAATTTGGGGTATTCCGGGAGGCTATTGCCGGCGGGGGTGGTGGAGCAGTGTTTATCTGGTTCTAAAATGCCCCTGTAAAAGCGGTCGGTGTCCTGCACCGGCGACAGTAGATCCTCCCGGGGCTCGATGGTGCTGACGCTATAGGCGGGGCTCCGCAAGTGGTGGCTTTCCCGCCTCTCCTCCTCCCCCGGCTGCAGCTGCAGCTGCGGTGGGGGCTGCTGCTGGGGCTGCTGCTGCGGCTGCGGCGGCGGCGGCGGCGGCGGCGGCTGCTGCTGCAGGTGGTGGTTGCTGCTGTAGGTGACCTTGAGCTCGTGCAGGTCTTTGTAATCCTCCACAGAGTTGCCCTCTCTGGAGCGGTAGATGGGGTTTTTGCACATGTGGCCCAGTGGATGGGGGATGTACTCGTACACGTGGCCGGCGGGCGTCTTCACCTTGGGCAGCGCAGGCCCGCGGTGGTGCACGTGCGCGTGCGGGTGGCCTCCCGCGCCGCCGCCGCCGCCGCCGCCATACACACTGTACTGCATGTTGAAGGAGCTCACGTCGGAATTGTTGGTGCTGGTGTGGTCGCTCTGGTTCTTCTTTCTGCGCTTCATGACTAGCACGAAGAGCCCGGCAGCCACAAAAACCGACATAATGAACACCAGCAGCAGGCTGAGGATCAACACGGACAAGGGCACCGATGACGCGCCTCCACCCGCTCCCAAGCCCGCTGGTGCCCCTGTGCTGTTCAACCGCACGGCGGGGGTCACCGCGCTGGTCCTCACCGGGACCTGGATGGAGGAGGGCGTCGGTGTGGAAACCACCACGTCAGAGTAATCTGGGCAGAGCAGCTCTGACTTAATGGAGCGCATATCCGTCTCAGCAAACTTCTTGGGCGCCTTGCAGATGACCTCGTCCACCAAGACACCCACTTTGAGCTGCTCCACCCACAGCTTCATGCCCACGACGTCGCAGGTACAATCCCAGGGGTTGTCGTGCAGGTCGATTTGGATGAGTGACTTCAGCTGGTCCAGAACTCCACTCACCGGCAGGGAGGTGAAGTGGTTACTCCTCAGGTTCAGCCTGAGGAGGGTCAGGCCTGAGAAGACGCCTGAGGGCATGGTCTGCAGGAGGTTGTTATTCAGGAATAGCAGCTGGAGGTTTGGGACAGGATCGAAAGTCCCAGGCTGAATTTCGCGTATGAGATTGTACTGAAGGAAAAGGTACTGCAGGCTCTGCAGGCCATAGAACAACTCCGGGCTCAGCCTTTCGATCCTGTTGCCATTTAGGTAGAGGCGCCTCAGGTTGGTGAGGTCCCCGAAGGCGCGGTCCTGGATCATGGAGATGCGGTTGTTGCCCAGGTGTAGGAGGTCCAGCCCAGTGGCCTCCAGGAAGTCGCTCCTGCGCACCAGGGCAATGTAGTTCTCTGTCAGATACATTTTCTTGGGGTTGTAGGGCTTGGGCTGCAACTCTGCGATGCTCTCAATCTTGCGCTCCTGGCAGTTGACGTTGAGGCCCAGATCGGAGATTTGCAGGTTGCAAGTGCACGCGGTGGGACACTCCAAAGGCACAGGAGATTTGGTCTGGTAGGCGATGCTGGGGCCATAGTTGCTGTAGCCCAGGTCCTTGGAGGGTTGCCGAGAGGTGGGGCGCACCCTGGGCTTGTTGGGTTGGCGGGTCCCCTTGGGGGGCTTCAAGGGGGGTTTGTAAACAGCAGAGGAAGAAGTGGCCACGGAATTCACGGAGGCTGGGGTGGTATGTAAATACCCCGTGGTGCTCAAAGGCGTCTGTGGCCTCATCTCATAGTCTGAAATAAGTTTCCTTGGGCAAAGTTCCTGCTTGGACACTTCGTCCAAGTCCCGGCCATGTAAGCGAAAGGGGGTCTCACAAACCACATCCCCCACCAGGGCTGAGTAGGAGATGCTATCTAACCAATCCTTCAGAGAGATCAGCTCACAGGAGCAATTCCAGGGATTTTCCTCCAGCTGTAACTCCACAACTTTATCCATATGCTGCAGCAGCCCCATATAGGGCAGAAGTTTCAGCCGGTTCCCCCTCAGGTCCAAGTGCGTTAAGGGCACAAAACGGAAAAGGTTGTTGGGTAAACTGGACAAGAGATTGTCATTGAGGATAAGCACCTGCAACAAATGCAGTTTCCCAAAAGCATTGGGTTCAATGACACTGATGTAATTGTAATCGACCTGTAGGTATTCCAGACTCTCCAAGCCAAGGAAGGTATCATCACGCAGAAGTTCCAGTTTATTATTGTTTAGATGCAATCTCCTTAAACCCCGAAGGCCATGGAAAGCCCCGGTCTCAATGTCCTGGATAACATTGCTACCCAGATGCAAAATTGAAGCCCCAGTGTAATTGACAAACTCATTGGGATAGAGACGGTTTAAAAGGTTTCCAGACAACAAGAGGTGGTAGATTGGGAAACGGGGAGGGCTAATTTCAGAAAGGCTGATGATCCCCCGGTTTTCACAGCTCACAGTTAGAATGCCATCCTTTTCCTCACAAGGACATGCATTGTCACAGATTTCCCCATAATAATCGATGGTTTCTGCACACGAAAGGACGAGAGATGTTAGAGCAAACGCTAGAGTCTGCAGCATCCAGCTCTGCATTTTTCTGTGAAGGTCCTGTTCCAAAGTTACTGGGGGGCAGCAAGTGTGCATTTTATCTCCTGCAAGGGAGAGAGAGAGGAAAAAAGGAAATAACAGAATATGACAAAAATTTAAAGGATCAGTCAGAAAGTCTCTCTCTTTCCTAATATTTCTCTGAAATCCAGAAGGAGAGTATATGAATGAAACCCCTCTCCAGTGGTACATCAGCATTCTCCAGACTTTATTAAAACCTGATATTCATTTTGATTTAAAGGTTGATTTCACTTCCTAATGATAACAGGAACATGCTGCTCTTTACAAGATAAGGGCAGGTTAGATAAAGTCCCATTTTAGTGTTCTTCCCTGCTCCCCCCTCCCCTTTCAAAACCAATCCATAAATATACATAAAATGGCTGTCAGTTCAGTTTCATGGTTCTAATTTAAGAGAAAAGAAGCACCATTTTAACAAGGTTCTCCACCTCACCTACACCCAGTCCCTCTGCCTTTCTTTCAGAACATCTTCAGTTAACAGTTCCAGTGAAGGTCTCCCATTCTCACAGAAAAGCCAGGAACCACAATACTTGGGCTATTTTAAAACCGTCGCTGGAAATGCCAGGGTGGGAACCGAAAGATTACTTTTCAGAGGCAAAAAGGATGGAAGATAATGCATCAAAAGGACCCGGAAGAAGCTCTTAATCATCAATTGTCTTCAGGAGCTTTGAGTATGGAGAAAAAGGAGAGAGTGTTCGCTTTGATGGTGGACTTCACTACCACGCTATTAAGCACATCAGCGTCCTAATTGCATGCACGGTGCCACTTAGCAGCGCTTCTCTGAGAGCGCCCTGCGTCCACTTCTCATTGATCATGTCAGCGATGCTACCAAACCGCTTCTTTAAGCCACTGAAATAGTTCCGCACGACGGATTACAAAGAACTCTGCGAAGGCATCCGCAATCCCGGAACACCTCCGATAGACACCTGGAGTTTAAAGAAGACGTTCCTACCGCTTACCGGGAATCAGCTAAAAGTAAACCAAGGACCAGCGCCAAAGCCTCCCTTACCTCGGGCTCCGCGTCTGTTTGCCACGGTATGCAAAACTAACCTTACTGAATTAGCAAAATTTGGACTGAACTACCACCTCACCAGCCTCCCCGTCTTTGGAGTTGCTTATTATATTTAATTATCAGTGCTTTACTCCTCCTCCCAGGCCCCCCCCCCCTTTTTCCCGGAGAAAGGGCACTTGGGTTGATTAAGAGGCAAGATAGAAGGGTGGCAGGGAGGGAGAACAGCGAGTGACACAGGTCAGTGCTTTAATATCCGAATTTCATCTCCTCAAGAAATCGATCTAGACCCCTCCCCCTTTTTTTCTGGCTTTCTTTGTGTCCCCTTAAAGGCTTCCTTCGACTTCCTACTTCGAGTCGACAGAAGCACTTATAAAGGAAAGGACATAAATGGAGCGAGTGTGTGAGAGTGTGTGAGTTCGTGTTGCGTTGGTTGGGGGAAGGGGGGAGGGAACATTTGGTAGAAATGCTGGGCTCGGGAAACCAATGCCTTTTCTCTGGTCAACCCTACATCTGTCTCACCACCACCGAAGTCTAATGTCGAATAGCAACCCAAAACTAAAGCCACGATGTTTCTGAGTCAAGGGTTCAAGCCTGGAGATCTCGATATTGATCCCCAAGCCGACTCCAGCCTGCGTTATTAAGAGCCCCTGCATTCTCACGCACGCACATGTGCAAGTGTGCCTGCGAATCATTCACGTGTGGCCACCCAGACGTGTCGACACGAATGGGAACCCCAGTGTATAAACCTCACAAGTATCCCCGACCTCTCAACGCAGCTACAAACACCTCCCGGCTTAAAAGCGGCAAAAGCATCCTATATGAAAGCAAAACGTTTACCTTGAAATTTCCGTTCTCCGCTGGATCAAATCGGCACATCCAGTCAGCCGGGGTTGGATCCCCTCCCCCTCCCTTCTGGTACTTCCCCGCCCCCATTCACCTCCCACCCCTCTGACAGCCCTTCACAAAAAGTGTCCAGTCAATATTAAACTCCAGCGTTTACAACTCTAATTCAGTTCTCGCTAGGCAGGGTCGAAGAGCTTCCTCTCACACCCCACTCCCTTTCCCCTCCTCCTCGCCATCAAAGCAGCCCGAAAATTTGAGAAAATAAAGTTGAATGAGCCAAGGAAGGCTGACATTCTGACAGGGAAACGCATCTCCGATGTAAATTCGCGGGTACGCTGCACATTCTCAGATTGGGGGGGAGGCGAAGGAACTGTATTTGTTTTCCCCCAAGGTATTTAAACCCTGGATCGTCGACCTGAACATCCCTACATTAAGCGGTGGTAGAGCTAGGCGGGCTGGAGCCAGGCACCCAGGCCGGACCCGCGGCTCCCGGCACAGCTGCTTGCACCGCGGCCCAGGCAGAAGCACCCGGAGTTCCAGGACGCGAGGCTCCCCCTCCCCCACCCCGCCCCAAAGCGAAGGAAGGGAAAGGGGAGGAAGAAGGGGCGGGAGGAGAGGGTAAGAAAGCCACTCGGCCGCCACACACACAGACACACACACTGGAGCCTCTTTTGCAAAGTAAACGGCCGACTTACCCAGTCTCACATCTCCAGGGCCCACTCATCACAGCCACCCTTAGAAAAAATATCTCTTTGGGGTGTGCACTGGGGTTCGGGAGCCCAGGCAGGGCGAGCCCTGCGATGCGACCGGCTGGAGGAAAGAGGCGCCCGGACGCCGCCAGCCCCGGGCCGCCGCCGCGGTGGCGACCGCGGGTTCCGGGGCTCCCCAACCGGTTCTCCCCGGCGCACTCCGCGGTAGTCTGAGCGGGCAGCGGGGTAGGGGGGGCGGGGGGGCGATCGCGAGCGGCGGGCTGGGAAGGGAGGGGGGAGGGGGCGGCGGAGGACCGGTGGTAGAGGCGCTTAGCTGGAGGGGCCCGGAGCGGGAGCCGGGCGGGGCGGGGAGGGAGCTGTTGGAGGGGGAGGAGGCGCAGAACCCGAGGAGGGGTACGCGGAGCAAGCTGCCTGGCCCCGCCGGCCCCGCCAACGTGACGGTCAGCCCTGCCGAGCACCAGCTCACACTCACGCTCGCCCGCACGCTCGCTCCCACCCGCGCGATCGCCGGGTCCCCGGCACCCTTCGCCGCACCCCCTAGGCGCGTACTTACAGTTGCCATCTGCAGAGGGGCCAACTTTCTCCAAGCAGGCAGCGGCCGCCGCCCCCTCCAGCCGCCTCTGGCTCCTCGCACCCTCCGGCCTGGGTTCGCGCCGGCCGGCCCTCCCCTCCCCCCTCGGCTCTCCTCTCTGTCTTCACCACATTCCCCCCTGGTCAGTGGCGCACGCCCGAGGACGAGCCAGAGGGAGAGGGGCGCAGGGGTGTGCATACATCGCCCGCCTTCTTCTTGCAGCGCACACTGTACATGGTAGTGAGGGGGCGAGCGAAGGTGGCACCGGCCCCTCGGCTGCTCCGGCGGCG
Organism: Sus scrofa; assembly: GCF_054392235.1. Taxonomy (NCBI): domain Eukaryota; kingdom Metazoa; phylum Chordata; class Mammalia; order Artiodactyla; family Suidae; genus Sus; species Sus scrofa. The sequence goes on along the minus strand of NC_139393.1, from coordinate 64,813,516 downwards.
GCTGAGGTTCCTGCGCTGTCCTCCGCCCCCTGCGCAGCGGCGACCACCGCGCTGGGATCTTGTCGCCGCTGTCCCCGCGCCGAGCCCGCCGCCGCCGCCGCGGCGGCCCCTAATTAGTATTTGTAAGATTCCCACATCCTCTTGGCTGTATTATCGCTCCCGGTGTTTGCAGGGGCTTTTCCTCTATTTCCTTCCCCACATGCGGCGCACGATCGTCATTATTTGGGATTTTCTATCTCCGATATCCTTGGGGGGCCCGGGGTGCAGGAACAGCGTTGTTTTAAGCCTGTGACGTGTCCCGACAGCCCCAGCCCCGCGGGTCTAAAACACTCAGAGAAAGTCGCGTCTTCCTTCGGGGGCGGTGAGGAGGTGACATCGTAGTAAGCATCGCTGGGGTCTCTAAGACATCCGCTTCAGCACGGGCGCAGGACCCCGTCCGGTGCACTTGTTTATTGTCGCGCCACTGGAGCGAGCCAAGCTGCAGCAGACATGATGGGCCCGGGGCGAAGCCGGCGCTCCGTGGCCGATAGATGGCAGCCGAGGGCGAAGGCGTCCCTGGGCTCCCCCCGGCGGAACCGGAGCCCCCCTCCCCCTTGGATGTCACATTCGTGGGAGACAGAGGAGTCTTGGACCATGTGCGTAACACGAGCGTGGGACTGTGCGATCTTTGGATTGAAAAAGAAAGGAGTGGAAATAACCCCGACAGTGTCAGGCTTGTTAGTGGTCGGGGACAGATGAATCCAGCCCTGTGCTGATCGCCTGCCTTCCACCTCCCAATTAGACTATCACAGCCGGTGCTGCTGTCTCTTGTACTTACTGTAAAGGACCCTGGAAGAGGGAGTGGTTCATCCTAGCTGCAAACAAGGGCGGTTTTTTGTTGTTGTTTGCTTCTTTTTTTTTTCTTTTAAGAATTACGTTTTATAAGTATGTCTGGGCGTTACAAGGGAATGTGAACGACTTTTCAGAGAGATTGTGAATATATTTGATGTGTTCTAAAAAGCTGGAAATCCCTAAGTAAATGCAGTATCGATAGAAAGCAAGTTTCTTGAAGAGTCACCTGCTAAACTCTACTAGCGTCATCTCTACAGTAAGTATTCTTGGCTCTTTCCACGAAGCCAGAAACTTCCCTCCCCAAATATGCCTTACATTCATAGGTGTTTGTATTATTAAAGCTGTAGTCCATCCCAGATATAGAAAAAAAGTTGATAGAAATAAGTGACCCAATGCAGGCTTAAATGCACATGTGCCTGTTCCTTTGATAACTGGGTAGTTTTACCACTTAAATGTATTTTATCCATTTGATTTTGGAATTAATTATGAAGTATCTTTTGAAATTGTCTTAAACGTAATTAATATTGTGTCCTTCTTGTAATATCTGGGGGTAATATTATGATTATAATATGAAATTAATGTAAATTCTGATATATGTATATATATAGCCACTAACATATCTTCCCACATCCTCTATGTTGAATTAGAGTTTTCCAGAGGTGGTGAATAATGCAGTCTCCTGAGATTTTGCAACATTTCTTGAAATTTCTCCTGACTCTATTTTGCAAGTATTTTTTTTCCTAAGGCCATTCATACTCTGTTTGGAAACAGTCTTGTTTATTTTGCTTAAATGTGGGGTAAGCACAGGAAGGAAGAAAAGAAGCAATCTATAATATCAAATAATTCTAAATAAAATCTTATAATAGAACTTCCTATTAAATTGAGAAACATTTGGCTTAGGGATGATAACCATTTAGTACAGGTACATTATATAAACAGAAAACTTAAACTTCACCCAGAAAAGGCTTGTTGCTCTAATTTTTTATTTAGCTATTATCTTCTAACATGACATAAACATTTTAGAAAATTTAAAGTATAAAATTACTTTTATCTTTTCAAAATGAAAGTGTTACAGTGTCATAATTTTAAAACTATGCATTAAAGTTAGAACTTTTGGAATATAAATGTTGTTTCTATCAGACATGTTTTTTCAATGCTGATAACCTCTATAGAAATTCTCAAAGGGTATAAAATGGCTTAGTTAATTATTGGACTATTCAAAATAGCTGAAACATAACTATTTAGTTTATTCTTTTATTACTTTCCTAAATCTTCACAACTACATTTGATATCAAATTTTGTTTAATTGTTGGTTTTCCGTTACTTTAAATATTTATTATCCTAATTAAAATACATTTTGTCGAGATAAGAAGTGTGAAACTGTTTGCAGTTAACTTAGGTTATACTTTTGCTGGAAACATTAACACTACAAATATTCCAGTTTACCTCTTGTGATTCAAATAAATATATGACAAATTTCTACCATGAACTCAATGTTAAGGATGGCCTGAGAAGCCACCATTACTCTTTACCACTAGGTGTCTCTGTAAGTTGCTTTGCAGGAAAGTGAATTTTGAGAAAATACTGTGACATGAAGAGACAAGAACAGAAGAACAGAGAAGGAAAATATCATCGAAATAAGGAAAATTCTCATTTATTAGTGTGCAGACTCCTATTTGTTTTGAATATTGGCTATTGCCTAGAAAATAAGTAAATCTTGTAACTAATCAAATCTGAGCAAGATTTTTATCTATAGGAACAAATACATCTATGTTTTAGACTATGTTCAACAACATGCAGTCATAGGATATGTATATGATACCACACAATACTCAAATACACACACTTGGTTACATAAATACACATAGGAACTAGAAAATTAAAGGATTCACCAAATACATCTCTCCAGAATTAAGGTCACTGATACTGAAATAAATATTATTTGATTAAGATGGATGTTAAAACCTGAGAATCTTTGTCCAAATGTTCATGAACATATTTATGCATATGATAATTAGCTCATCATCTAGTGTCATTATAAATACATTTCATATGCGGTAATGTATCTGTCAATAATTAGTGCCAATTATGGACATAATTTGATATCTGCAAACTACAATTTAAATTCAAATCACAATTAAAAGACTTGTCACTTGAAATTGACCATATATTTTGTGATTTCGTATTTATTACTACCTGGAATTATTGCTTCAATGCTTTCTGAGCCCTGGAGGACCTGGAGGAATTCTTACATTAAAAGCATTCCTTAAAATATCTCATGATATACATTCGTGTATCACTGGGTGATTTCTTTAGAATATTAAGATTCTTAGTCAAGAATTATAGTCCCTCATGAGACAGTCTAACAGAGACTATAAACAAGGAAATTCTTTGGTAATTGTTATGAGACTTTGTAAGTACTAATTAATATCACTGAGATCCAAAGCCAGTAGACCTTGTGGTTTTTGCTGTTGTTGTTTAGCCTAACTGGCATGTTAGGCTTATAGAAGTCTAATGCTAGATTCCAGACTCCTCCCAAATTAAATTAAATAATAATAACTAAAAAGACTATACAACCCTATTTAATAAATGAAAAATTTTCATAATTAAATTATAAAGTTTTTTCAATTTTAAAGTTTTATTGAAGTATAGTTGATTTACAATGTTGTGATAATTTCTGCTGTATAACAAAGTGATTCAGTTATATATATATACATATATATATACACACATATCCATTCTTTTTCAGATTCTTTCCCCTTATAGATTATCACAGAATATTGGGTAGAGTTCCCTGTGCTATACAACAGGTCCCCATTGGCCAGTCATTCCATATACCTCAGTGTGCATATGCCAATACTAAACCCCTAGTCCATCCCTCCCCCCAATACTTATCCCCTTTGGTAACCGTAAGTTTGCTTGCAAAGTCTATGAGTCTATTTCTCTTCTGCCAAAATTGTATTTTTAATGTATTTGAAATATAAATTACATATACCACAGATCTCTAAAAGGAAAGAAGTTTCTCTCGGAGGTGAAAGCATGAGTCATCATTTATGATTGTTTCTCTGTGCAATTGCTAAACTAAATAACTGCATAGCATGTATTTTTGATCAATCGGATACATCTGGAATTATGACAAATCAGGTAGTGATAATTATCAAATCTGAAATGACCCCTAAACTAATTTCAACAAGATTATTTATTCATTTATAGACTTATTAGTTATTTATGGTATTCAAAATATGCTTTCAGAGGTGTAAAAGAAAGATGTGAATAAAATAGACAATTTTCTTTCTTGGCTCATATAGCTCCTTGTAAATACCCTCTAACATTTTTTGCCAGAATTAGGTATTACAACATTGTCTTTGGAGGACCATTTGGAAATTTTGATCAAAACTTAAAATGTATACATTTTTTGAACAGTCATATTTTCAGAAAGTATCCTCTAGGTATACCAAAATAAACTATACAAAACAGTATGTAAAAAGATATTTCTTGTAACTGATGCTGGCATTTGTAAATGACTAAGAACAACCTGCAAGTCTGACTAAATGAAAAGTAGTACCCATCATTCTATACCTTGGAAGACCCTACCTCCTGTAGTAACAAGCTATATAGGAATACAGTTCTGTTATTATTAGTAGTGTATTTAGCCTCATCTTTATACCTTGTTGAAACTGAGAGATACAGAGACAAAAAGAGTGAGGGAGAAAAGAGAAATTTTCTGGAAAGATAACACAAATCCAGCAATAGCGATTTCCTCTTAAAAGACTGGGAAATCTTGAGTGGAATGGAAATTTATTTTTCACTATACATCCTATATTCTACTATAGGAATATTTCAGCTTATAGGCACATTCCCAATAAACCTTTTTTAAAAATGTACTTGAGAAATAAAGGTAGCATTTGGAAAAATGATATGAGAGGTGATGAGTAAATAATTAGTTAAAGTGATTTCTCTTTGTAGCTCTTAGGTGTGACTTTTGATTCTAGCTGACAATATTAATTAATAGAATTGTAATTAATAGAGGCTAGCTTGCATTATCGTCACTGCATACAACCATGCTGTGGGCTGGTAACATTAGCTTTATTTGATTCTCCAATGGGTGAAGGGAAAGATCAAAATGGTTCTCTAGAGAAGATAAGTAATTATACTTTAAATTGTGGGAAGCAGAACTTTATTGCTACCTATAGGAAGACAAGTGAGTGTGTAATTGTGACATATTTGAAATATACAAACTAACATCAGGCCCTGTTAAAACAAAGCCTACAGTCATCTTATACTTGCATTAAGTCATGTGAGCAATGGAAAAAGGAAGTTTCATTGTTTAGTCAGATAAGCTTTTCTATGTATCTTTCTACTGGAGCTATGGTTTGTTTCTTGGAATTCATCAATTCTCAAATATCTTTAGTCATTTCTAAAAGAACAGATCTAGGAGTTCCTGTCGTGGCTCAGTGGTTAACGAATCTGACTAGGAACCATGAGGATGCCCATGAGGCTGTGGGTTCGATCCCTGGCCTCGCTCGGTGGGTTAAGGATTCGGCATTGCTGTGAGCTGTGGTGTAGGTTGCAGACATGGCTCGGATCTGGTGTTGCTGTGGCTCTGGGGTAGGCCAGCAGCAACAGCTCCAATTAGACCCCTAGCCTGCGAACCTCCATATGCTGTGGGTGCAGCCCTAGAAAAGACTAAACAAACAAACAAATAGATAAATAAATAAATAAAAGAACAGATATAAACAAGTATTATGTTATGCCTATATTTTCTGTCTCCCTTCTGGTTTTTAAAAGAAAAACAATCATCCTAAAACATAGTTTCCTCCCAAAATTTTAAGAAGGACCATTGCTTGTATAAGAACGTCTACATTGACCATACTTTCATTCAACTTTTCTCAACTGAAATCTTTTGTTCAATAGGAGACCCCCATAGTCCTTTTACCCCTTCAAAATAAATATGCTTTTCTCTCAAATCCAAAACTGTGGTTTGTACTGCCCTATTAACTAACTGGCTTTTTCACTTTTCTTTTACCTATTGTTATAGAGAATTCACTGTAAATCCTTTCTTCACCAAAAAAAAAAAAAAAAAAAAAAAAGAAAGAAAAAAACGAAAGAAAAAAGAAAAGAAACATCTTCCTAGTCCCCTCTAACCAACATCGTAGACTTGATTATCTCAACATTCTCTTGCATTATCTAGCACTTGATCTAGCACAGTGCTAGGCAATGCTTCAAGTTCTCTTTTTTTCTGGACTAGTTTAACATTTCTTATTGAGATCAGAATTTTATTGTGTTTGTTACCCCCTTAACAGTGAGAAAAAAAAAATGAGCTCCAAAAAAATATTTGTATAAACAAGAAATATTTATTTATGAGTTTATTCATTCAACAACTATTTTTTAGTACCTACATTGTGTAAAAACCCTATTATGTTCGATATGAAACAAGTAGTTGATTCTTATTAGGATGTTTGGGTGCTTTCAGAAATATTTTGACTTTCTGATAAACCACCTGCCTTCTCTAATCAAAGTAAATGGGATAAAATATATTAACGCATTATTGCATAAGTTGTATGCTTGAATAATATTTCTTGTAGCATATATTTGTCAAGCCTCTGCAAGAGTGGTCTCCAACAGAACAAAAACTCTACCAGTTTTGTCCAATAGGAGAGTCGTTAGCCACATATGGTTCTGAGTAATTGAAATGTGGCTAGCAAAACAGGAAATACAGTTTTATTTTTAAAATTTAAATTTATTAAAATTTAAGTAGCCATCACCACATTGGACAATGTAGTTTTAGAATATAAATCTTTAGAAGACTGAGACAGCATTTCTTGTGCAACTTCTGCGATACCTTGGAAATTCAATCAATATGAACAGCTGCACTTGTAACTAATGATAGTGATTATGACACCCTCAATAAATAAGGACAATTATGATTCATATTTGGCAAGAGGCCTGATTTGCATTCTGTTGAGGGTCTCTATCCAATTCTCTCAAATTGCATTGAGGGCCCCTACCATTCTTCTAAAGATTTCAAGGCATTTTACAGGCATTTCAAAATTCCTTATTATACCCTTGTAAAGAAGGAAAGGTAGATTATTTTATATCAATGGAAGCTTATAGAAGTTAAGTGCCTTTTTATGCATGATGAAGTACTCTCTAAAGTGCTTTTCTCCAGAGCACACAGTGGGATATTAGTAGAACTGGAAAAGAAAGTCCTGAATGGGTATTTTGCTTCAGGAATTTTCTAGAATAGGCTTTTTGTGCAGAGAAGGCTGTCAGGCAGAAACAAAACCACACTTGAACTCTTACATGCCACGTATTTGAATGCAAAGGCTCTGTTTTGAAGTTTAATGGTGTTTTGTATGAGTAAAGTAGGCAGAGTTTGGACAGCAAATTGTAATTAATGAATTTATTGAATGCAAATGGGGCCTCTAATTTCTGTGATATCTGAATAAATCTCAGTTTAAATCAAATCATACTTATATATTTGGAACAAAGATGGAATAACTTGGTAACCAGTTCCAATTATAACAAATTATTGCAATATTTGAGATTCAGTTTTTATTTTTAATCAATCTATCCAAAATATTGGTGATAAAATTGACCTATATTCCCAATATGGGGGAAATCAATACAGTTTCAAAAGGAGCATTAGTTGCTTAAGAGTTTAAGTGCAAAGTAAGTAGGAAGTCACCTGATCCAGAGCACTAGAGGGGCTCTCAGTGATTCTTGACTCTGGTTTTGCATCAGCTATGCACATCTTGTGCCCATGCATAGATCACATACTGTGTATATACAAAGAATTTACTCTAGCTTCTCTTCAGTGGACCATAAGACAGCACACTGGTCAATCAAATGATAGGTGTTAAAATGTAGTCTCCTTCAAATAAAATTAACATATAATTACTGTTCTTATTTTCTTTCTTTCTTTTTTCTTTTCAGGGTCACACGCATGGCACATGGAGGTTCCCAGGCTCGGGGTTAAATCGGGCTATAGCTGCCAGCCCACACCACAGCCACAGCAACACCAAATCTGAGCCACATCCTTGACCTACACCTTGGCTCATGGCAACGCTGGATCCTTAACTCACTGAGCAAGGTCAGGGATCAAATACGCATCTTCATGGACACTAGTCGGGTTTGTTAACCACTGAGCCACTATGGGAACTCCTAATTACTACTCTTAAATTGTAGTTTTTAAAGTATTCACTTTATCATAATATGTAAAGTTATCTTCCTTTAAATAAATATTGGCAATCAAATGCTCAGTTGTGAATGGTGTACCTTCTGTGAAAAACAGATCTGTGGCAGCTCAGTTTTTGTTTAATCTAACATGATACATTTTTTTTATCCCACAATCAAGAGCATTCCGTCAATCTAATGAAGCTTTTATAGTGACACTAGATTCATCGTTATTGTCATATGACACATTTCAATGTTTACTGCAATTTTAATTGATTGTTACATATTCCAATGAACAAAAAAACAATTTGGGCTTGAATCTCCAGTATAAGATACACAGTTCATTATACAATCAATCTGTATCCTTAATTGATATATTATCTGAGTAGTGACTGTGCTATGCAGGCAGACTTTGATCAATGACTATACTGCTGCTTAATTGTATGAAGATACTCATGAATTTATTTCTAAGTACTTTTGTATTTTAAAATATTTTGGAGTTCCGGTCATGGCACAGTGGTTAACAAATCTGACTAGGAACCATGAGGTTGTGAGTTTGAACCCTGGCCTTGCTCAGTGGGTTAAGGATCCAGCATTGCTGTGAGCTGTGGTGTGGGTCACAGACGCGGCTCAGATCTCTCATTGCTGTGGCTCTGGCGTAGGCCGGTGGCTACAGCTCTGATTCGACCCCTAGACTGGGAACCTCCATATGACGCGGGAATGGCCCAAGAAATGGCAAAAAGACCAAAAGAAAAAAAAAAATTTCATTATAGTATTGGTATGGTAGCATTTAGAAGTCAAACAGTATATAGAGAAAGGGAAGCCTAAATTGATTTGTCCCAAAGAAGAGGAATCTATTTGACAATATATTTAAATTTATTATGTGATTTACCAGCCATAGTTAACACAAGAATCAACAGGCAATTTATACATCACTCATAATCCAAAATCAAAGGTAAATAAAATGTATACATACATACAACATACATATGCTCATTTCCTATTTAGTAGATATTTTACATAGATTATCTCATTCTTCCTGTAATTACTACACAAGTTCCTTAGGTGTTATTTTTCCTTATAGATGAGAAAATGAATTTTAAGGTAATTGATGATATTCCATAATTCATACAGACAGTACATAGCAGATTCAGACTATGATAGAATTACAAGGCTACTCACTATTCATTTTTTGGACTTAACTATACCAACTCAAATGCACACTTTTGAACTTTTAGTTTAAAGGAAAAGTGAAAATAATGTATATCAGTAGGTAGTAATTAGCTTCAATAGGCACTTTCTAAATAATTCATCCTTTCTATAATGTCAAATATATTCTAAATTAACAATAGAAATATATTCCGGGGATTTCCTGTTGTGGCACAGCGGAAATGAATCCAACTAGTAATCATGAGGTAGTGGGTTCAATCCCTGGCCTTGCTCAGTGGGTTAAGGATCCGCCATTGCCATGAGGTGTAGGTTGCAGACGGGGCTTGGAGCCTGCATTGCTATGGCTGTGGTATAGGCCTGCAGCTTTAGTTCCAATTAGACCCCTAGCCTGGGAACTTCCATAAGCTGCAGGTGTGGCCCTGAAAAGACAAAAGACAAAAAAAATATATATATATATATTCTAAATCAACAATAGAAATATGTTCCAGGGAGTTCCTGTTGTGGCTCAGCAGGTTAAGAACCCAACTAGTATCCATGAAAAGGTGGGTTCAATCCCTGGCCTTCCTCAGTGAGTTAAAGATCCAGTGTTGCCATGAGCTGTGTAGGTCACAGACATGGTTCAGATCACACACATTGCTGTGTCTGTGGCCTAGGCTGGAGCTACAGCTCCGATTGGACCCCTAGCCTGGGAAGTTTCATATGCCCTTGGTGCCGCTTCAAAAAAAAAAAAAAAAAAAAAAAGACAAGAAATATATTCGAAATTACTAATATATAATGGTACTCTTTATTTAAAATATTATAATAAAAACATATCTTAAACTGGTCATGAAATATATTTTTAAGTAAACTGTCTTTATATCGATCTATCTTAAGAAAATCAAGGACATTATTAGCTATCCGATGTTATTGTCACAGGAACTCAAATATAAAGGTTCATAAAACAATACTTTTTGAATACATAAGTATAATTTTTCCTAAAGTAGAGAGTGTCTCTAATAATAGTTTTCCCCTATTTTTGAGTCTTTGACTAATTATTATTTTATATTTAATAAACCAGGAGTTGAAGCAAGCATTATATACCTCCTAAATAATCAACAGACAAATACTAAAAGGATTTCTCTGAGGAGGATTCATATCAACAGTTTCATGCCTAAGGTTAGAGATATAATCCCATAGCCCATTGTGACATGAATTTGCTACAGAAATAATTGAAAATTGCAAGTTGGCATAAGACATATTTTCTAATTTTTTTCAAAACAATACACACAATGAGATAATACGATTAAATTAATTTTCTTAATAATTGATAAATCATTTTAGTTCTTACAAATATTAACCACATATGACTAATATCCACTACAAGTAGGTACAAATAAAATAATAAATATTTTGTCATTTTAAACATCTGATCTTAAGATTATCAATCATCTTCGTCAAATAGTACAATTTCATTACAAATGCAACATGGGAATTTCCGTAAAACTCAAAGAAAATATTTAGTGTTTGAGTATGTCAGCATATCCTCAATGTTATTAAAATTATAGTGGGATGATCTGCCGTAGTTATGACTCTCCAAATCCTGAACACTTACAGATATTAGAATCAGCATTAACTATCACTTCATCTGTAAAAACAGTAAAATTATCTGTCCGCTAGAGCAATTCATGACATTTCTGACCACCTTCTCCTAACATGCCCTCCTAGAGCCTGCAGCAGTGCTCGAGAATGCATCTTGGAGTTCTTCCAGAAACTCTGAGTCAAAGAGCAATGTCTGCATTCACAAAGAAGCATTCACAGCTGTCAGAAGTTAAATGTCCATGAGACTCATAGTACAGCTGCAGTCCTTCCAGTACACTGACAACGTCTGTGGAAACTAGGATTCGATAACTAGTTTTCTTCCACGGAAAAAATATCTCAGAAGAATGATGAATCTCTGTCAGACCAATAATAAATAATTATGCATTCACAGCACACGAAGCATCATTGTCCTACATTACTTAGCCTGCAGCGCTTTTGCAGCTAATTTTCACCACCAGAAAAAGTACTCTTACTGCAATACACTGTCAATGAACTTCCTGTAGCCAAACACCTGCAGACACCTGCTAGCAGCGGGTGCGTAAGATTTAGGATCATAGAAATTGTAGCATAAACCAAACTCTGCAAAGCAGTATTGGGTAGAAATGAGTGTGTGAGAGCATGCATGAGTGGAGAAATTCACAGATGAACAGGTATTTTGTGTTTCCATTTATACTTGATAAAATTGACTGATTTTTTTTTTTTATGGGTAATATGGTTGAGTAGAGTAACAGAATAGTAACCTTTATTTTCAAAAGATTTTTTTTAAGAACAAATTATAACTATGCTGAAAATGTTTAGTCATGTATTACCTATGTCCATATGGAGATAACAGTCACTGAGACTTTAAGTTACTTTTTTAAAAATTTAATGTACTTTTTGAAAATGTCTGAAAATTCTAAATGAGATTATAAATCTCTGTTTCTATAATAGTTTAGGTGAAGTCCAAATGGAGGTATGTGGATGAGCTCATATGCTCATCTTTGGGTAAATATTCAACTGTATGGATGAATGGAAAAATCCATTTGACAATGTATCAGTTTTTAATTGTTGAATCACTTAGCCAATCAATAGTCCCTAAATACTATAAAGATCTGGTTCCTAAAACTTAATGAATTATTGAAGATTTACTTAAAGGGAAATTTTTTTTTAATCCCATCTAAAAGTAAAATCAATTATAAGCTTTTAAAATATCAGTCTTTTTTTTTTTTTTTCTTTTTATGGCTGCACCTATGGTAGACAGAAGTTCTTGGGCTAGTGGTTGATTCTGAGCTGCAGCTGCTAGCCTGCACCACAGCCACAGCAACACAGGATCCTAGTAGGATCTTCGACCTACACCACAACTTGCTTGCTGGAATGTCAGATCCTTAACCAACCGAGCCAGGCCAGGGATCAAACCTGCATCCTCATGGATTCTATGTTGGGTTCTTAACCTGCTGAACCACAACAGGAACATGAAAATACCACTTTTTGAATATGTTTCTGGAGTTGTGGGTGTGAGAAATTGCCAGAGGCCAGCTCCGGCAGCCAGGGAGTGTAGGCTTTTTCCGGAAGAAGATGGACGGACGTCGGCTTTTGCATCAGAGACAGCCTCTTTGTCCCTCCTTTCAGGGTGCTGGACTACTCAAACTTTATTGGCAACAGTGGTTGATTATATAGACAGTTTTTCACTATAGATTACATTACAGTGTTAAAAGTACGTTGGTTAACTATTACATGGTATAGCAGCTATGCATCCAGTTTTAAGATCTCTAACTTAACTAAGCTTAGTGAGTACTTTGAAGAGGCCATAAAACACAAGAATTTGGCATTTACAAACTTTGTTTGTAGACTGGTGCTTATCTTCAAAGTGTTATGGCAGAGAGACAGTGTAGGTAAATATAAACCAACTTAATTAAACTAGCTATCACTAAAAAGCTTTTAAAATCAAAGACAAAACTCACAGCTAGGTTTTTTGGATAAGATATGGCTAACTTCTATGGACCTCATTAAAATCCTAACTCTAAAGTTTACTATATAACTAGTTAATAGATAAACACTATGTTTCAACTAAGTTGGATTTAAATAAGGGAAAGTCTTTCAGGATGAAATATTTATTATACTATTGTTGTAATTTTGTTAAGTCACAAATCACCACAGGACAATAAGAATGGGAAATAAGAATAATAAGTAAATAATCAGGAAAGACTGAGAAAAACTGAATAACAAATAAAACAACAGGAAAGACTAGGTCAACCGAGAAACAATCCATGTTCTCCAGTGCAAACATGGAAATTGCTTTCCCAGGAAAGCCCCAATTCTTCCCCATCAACATCATAGTGAGAGCTGTGTAACCTGAGGCCTGCCCTCGGCTTGTACCGTGCAGGCAGGCTTTCATCCTGACCAGAGGCCCACCTTCGGCATGCACCTTTCAGGTGAGCTTTTTTCCTGACCAAAAGCTCACCTTCGGCATGTACCATTCAGGTGGGCTCCCTCTCTTGGTTAAGAACCTGCCTTCAGGTTTTTCTGCCATCAGGCAAGGTCCTTTTTTTGAGTCCCTGCATTTTCTCGGCTCCCCGCAAGAAATAATGAAAAAAAGAAAGAAAAGCTAGTCCTATTCAGTTTTGAAATTGGCACAGCTGCAGAGATCACGGAGTTCTACTCCCTAATTTAAAGGACCTAGATGTGTAAATGTTTTAACCAAAGTGTACCTCCAGTTGCTGTAGAATTTTATACATTTGCAGATTCTCTGATCCCTTAGTCAGTGTACCTTGGATAGAAAAAAGTGTATAGATGAGTTAACTTGATGATTAACTTACTCTGAAAAACACAAAGTAAAAATAAAACACTAACAGCCACAGATTCCATGGACTGTGGCAGCATTCCAGGTCATTTGCATCAGATCTTCATATGTTAAATAGATTATAATAAAAAAGTCAGGTTGGTTTATTGAAGAACTTCATTTCACAAGTGAGCAATAGGTAACCTGTTAAGTTGTAGTCTTACCATGTGTTTGTGGACATGAAAAAAAATCAAACCAATATGTTGGTTAACTTTATGGGAATAAATAAAATTAGCCTGTGATTAAAGTGTCCTACAGTTATGGTTATATGCATATTAATGCGTGTGTGTTAGATTGGTCATGCTTAGAATATCCTCATTCCTGGCATGAGGCTAATATCTGTACATACCTGATATCAGCTAATGCACTGTAAGGACCTGTAGCTTGGATTCTGATGTGTGTGTGTGTGTGTGTGTGTGAATATGATAACATCATGACAGAATTAAAAGGTAGAATGTTTCTCCAAATGGACTTTTATGTAAGGAGACAATAAAAATCTGAAGTGTTTAGTTTTATTTATTTTTTTCTTTCAAAACTTTGTTAGGAAAAAATAGGTTTAAACTAAGGCACATTTTATTGCATTTTAAACCTAATATTTCTTTATAAAAATATATACATTTAACGTTTTCAAACATACAAAAAATGTATGGATCCTCTTTGATGGCATTGCTTCTTTCTACTGGGTGTGATGGACATCACAGATAGTACAGTGATTAAACACAGGTTTTTGGTATCATATGATATCACTTATATTTGGAACCTAAAATATGGCACAAATGAACCTATCTACAAAACAGAAACAGATTCAAAGACATGGAGAATAGACTTGAGATTGCCAAGGGAGAGAGAGGAGGGAGCGGGATGGACTGGGAGTTTGGGATTAGTAGATACAAACTATTACATTTAGAATGGATAAGCAATGAGGTCCCATGCTTTAGCACAGGGAATTATATCCAGTCTCCTAGGATACACATGTATAACTGAGTCAGTTGGCTGAACAGAAAAAAATTGGCACAACATTGTAAACCAACTATGCGTTAATTAAAACAACAACAAAACCACAGGTATTTGCGTAAACATTTCCTAGGATCCCAGTCCTTTATTTGCCTTTTAGTGACTTCTTAAAACATTAGTTGGTTTATTTCAATCAGTGGCTCTGTTTCCTCATCTTTGAAAAGCGTATAATGACATTTATTGTGAGGATTAAACAAGGTAACTCACAAAAATGTTAGTGTACTTCCCAGGACACTGGAAGCATTAAATAAGTGTTAACTTTATTATTGTTCTGTTGTTATATTATCAGTTGTTACAGGTACCAACATAATTTGAATCAGTGCTCTCAAGCAAAGAATTAGAGACATTAGAGAAGCCTACATAGGATTGTAGCAGAGTGCCTCCACCCCTGCTCCAGAATAGACATTGTTCAAGATAAGTTGCATTTGTTATCAGTTGATCCTGATTAGTTATGGATTTATAGCACCAAGGGTCTGCCATAGATTTAGTGGTTGCTGGCTTGCAGATTTCACCAGCTATTTTGGATACTGGAATAAGAAAATGGGAGTGCTTGCCAGACAGTACTTCCTAATAATGAATTATATGTAACTCATGCATGAACATTGATCCAAAAGATCTGGAGGAGAGAATAGAGGAGAAACTATAGTTTTGTATCTTGGGTTTGTAACATCATAAAATGAGGTCCTGCTGTATAGCACTGGGAACTATATCTAGTCATGTATGATGGAGCATGATAATGTGAGGAAAAAGAATGTATACATGTATGTGTAACTGGGTCACCGTGCTGTACAGTAGAAAATTGACAGACACTGTAAACCAGCTATAATGGAAAAAATAAAAATCATTATAAAATTTAAAAAAAAGAATGAAATATTGTAGTGAGATTGTATGGGAAATTAAGTCAGGTTGGAAAGTGAAACATTTGACACACTAAAGAAATTGTAAAGTAATTCTTAAAGGCATCTTTATGATGTATATATAATTTGGACAGATCTAAAATAAGTATGTAATTAGCTAATATTTAGATAGTAAAGTAAAGGTTACTTTCACAGAAAAATATAGAACAGTCAACCTAAGTTATGGGAAATTAAACTAGTGTACATTAGTTAATTTGCCATATAGAACATTATAATGCACACCTTAATTCAAATTACTGCTCTGCTGTATTATCTATTAATTTTTGTCACTATGTATTTAAATATAAATTAGAAACGTCACGGTTTCATTGCTACTTTAAATATATATATGCTTGTATATTGTGAATGCTTGCTGCCATCCCTGAGTTTATATTTTAAGCATCTTATCATACTAAGTTTGAATTCCTTTATTTAAAAACTTTTTGGTAAACGCCCCTAGTAAAGAAGTACTGTTGTTAAAGAGCAATTTTTTTTAATGGCCACGCACGTGACATATGGAAGTTCCAGGGCCAGGGATTGAATCCGAGCCGCAGATGTGATTTAAGCTTTAGCTGGAGCGATACTGGCGACTTTAACCCACCAGGCTGGGGATTAAACGTGCACCTCTGCAGTGACACAAGCCACTGCAGTTGGATTCTTAACACACTGCACCACAGTAAGAACTCCTTTTTTTTTTAATTAAAAAAATTTATAAAGTGCAATTTTGAAGCCCAAGATTATGACCTTGAAAGGCACATATGAGAAAAAAAATGTACTCCTTCTTGAAGAAAGTATTTTGACTATGGATATTTTGTTTGATTCTACAAAGATTCATTTTGGTGCTTTCAACTTATAGATACTACTTTTCACATGACAAAGAGCTGTATAATAACTTCACTTTCATGTTTGTGGAGATGGATGGGCCAGTTTATACACACATGTAAGCAAATAAACAAAGTATTATCACTGATTAAAATTCCCTTGATTGTAGATAGCAATCAGATTGTACTACTATTTATATCTCCCAGCAACTAGGCTATTTGTTGACTGATGTTCACCTGAAGATTATGATCTGCCCATCATTTCAAATAACATTTATTGTTATATCCAAAGGGTAGTTAATAGACATTTTTTTACTGGGAGAAAAATCTGGTGATTCCAATTATATTGTATTTTAGGAATTTAGCTATTTATAAAATATTTTCTGTTTATGTATATATATGTATATACATATATATATATATAGTTTATGTTGGGGCAATATCAGATGGTATGTTTAGACATAGTCCCTGAGCTTGTTTTATCTATTGCTTGTTATTTTCTAAACCAAAATGGAAGGATTTGTCTATTTGTTGTTTAAAATTTAATTCCCTACACCCCAGCCATATTCTTGCAGAATGCAGAATAACCCAGAATCAGACCTTGAGCACACTGGAAAGAAGGAACCTAGGCTTACAGTAGCTGTAGCTTTTGGGGACCCAAGGATTCTGCCAGTCATCCAGAGGGCTCCCATCGGAAAAACCCTTCAGAAATAAATAGCCATGTAAATTCTGGTTGGTTGAGGAGGCAGGTTGTAGCTGACCATTAAAGCTGTTCTCTGCCAGCTTAAATGACTGCAGAAACCTTCTGGCAGCTGTTAGAGCAATTACTTCTAGAAGCCCTTCCTCGTCTGCTAAGAGCAGTAGGTGATTCTAAAGCATTCTGCTCTCTGGAGCGTCTGAATTTGCAGTGTGAAGAGTTAGGAAAGTCTGATGAATGTTTTCACAAAGCAAAATGCTCTGAAATGGGTTTTGGTTTGTTTTCTTGTTTGTTTGTTTGCTTTAAAACTCTCCTGATTGTGTGATACAAAATAAGAGCTGGGTCTCTGCCAACACATGCAGACTATATAAAGAAATTTACACTTTAAGAGGAAGCATAGTCAGTAAGCAGATGTATTATTAATATTTTAAAACAATCTATTGGGCTCATATTAGTAACAGGTAATGCAGTTTAACAGAAAAAATGATTATATAAGAAGTAAATTTAGGTAAATTTGCTAGTTAAATTCAAGAAATGCTCACAAATAGTTGCTTTAGGGATGATAAATATTTAATTGTTCTGAAGTGCTGGATATATACTGCCTAATATAGAAGAGGTTGTACTGTGGATATTTTTACTTTTTCTTGCATCTTATTTTAATATGAAGCTTTTCTTTAAAACCTCACAGTTCCCCGTTAATCTGACCACATTTCTTATATTTGCTTTTAGGGTAAGTTATACACAAGCTTTTCTTAGCATCTGACAACACTTGTAGATCCCTCACCTCCCAAATATAAGTAATTCATTATTACATGTATAACTATTTCATGTACTTAATATCAATATTAAATGTTAAATCATTTCCTTATCTTTTACACTGTGCTATGTAAATAGTACAATAGGCTTTATTTTTAATTGTTTATGAGAAGAGGTTCAAATATACCTAATTGATGGTTCATGTGGGTTTTTTTTTTGTAATTTTGTCTTATTCTAATCTTTTTGTTATAAAATTTATGAAAGTTTAAAATGTTAATGTCTGCATATTTGATTACTACTTCATCTGAGTCAGGTATCTTTAGATATCCCTATTAGGTGATTTAATTAGATAGATATTTTAATATATGTTTATGGGTTTTATTTGTGAAATGAAAGAAAAATCTTTTCTCAGTTTAACTTATGAGTTTTTCAATTTCTAGTACGCTCTTTATCAGTAACATTGTTTGCATGTGTTTATATTTTAAAAAATTAAATTCTCAAATATACTTAAGCATTTCAAAATCATTTACCAATCCCTTAACACATGTAAGGTCCTTTGCCAATTTTCAGAGACAAATAGCACCAAGAAGAATAAGATCTTACCTTCAGGAATTTCACAATCTATTGGAGAAACATACACAAAAATAAATAGTTAAAATATGGTGAATTATAGGAGTTCCCGTCATGGGGCAGTGGAAACAAACCCGACT
Source organism: Sus scrofa (assembly GCF_054392235.1). NCBI lineage: Eukaryota > Metazoa > Chordata > Mammalia > Artiodactyla > Suidae > Sus > Sus scrofa. The sequence continues at coordinate 64,795,049 of NC_139393.1, read as the reverse complement.
ACGAACCATGAGATTTCGGGTTTGATCCCTGGCCTTGCTCAGTGGGTTGAGGATCCTGCGTTGCCATAAGCTGTGGTGTAGGTCGCAAACATGGCTCAGATCTGGCATTGCTGTGGCTGTGGCGTAGGACAGTGGCAACAGCTCTGATTAGACCCCTTACCTGGGAACTTCCATATGCTGCGGGTGCAGCCCTAAAAGGACAAAAGCAAAAAAAAAAAAAAAAAAAAAAAAGAACAAAAAAAGAACAAGTTACCTTTGGATGGTAGCTGAAAAGTGAACTAGTATAAAGAAGGCACAAGAGGTGTGTGGAGGGATGAAATAGGTGAAGGAAATTAAGAGCAGAAAACTACAGCTACAGAATAAACAAGTCTCAGGGATGTGAGGTACAGCACAAGGAATGTAGTCAATAATGTGTAATCCATAAAAATATAGAATCACTGTGTTGTATATCTGAAACTAATATAGTATTGTAGGTCAACTCTACCTCAATTAAAAAAATATAAGATGTAGGCTATCCCTTGTGGCCTATAGCATAACCACGTGGTGTTGTCACTGCTACAGTTCTGGTTCAGTCTCTGGCCCTGGCACTTCCATATGCAGCAGGTGTGGCCAAGAAAAAAAAAAAAAAAAAGAGATGTATAAAAGAGAGTTTATATAAATTCATAGTGAGAAAATAGATCTCTCTTCTCTTCCTTCCTCCCTCCTTCCTTTCCTCCTCCTTTTGCTTCTTCTATCTCCATTTCTTTCTCCGTCTCCCTCTCTATATCTCTGTTTCACAAATCTAAGATATATTGATCTTGGTTTTTGCTTGATCTTAATAAGAGGCGTCAGGGGATATTTTCACACAACTTTCTAACAGTTGTCATCTGGCTGATAATAATTATAAGACATCATATACTGTAAAATGATGTGAAATGTGAAAAAAAAACTATCTTAGGATTAATTTTAAAAAGCCTAAATTGTAGAGTAGGAACTACTCTCCCAGCTCTGAAAGAAAGGCTTTCATGTCTTTTCACATGCTTTCTGCTATATCTGTACCTTACATCCATGTCTTTATCTAGTTAACTCTTTTGCTCATATGACCTTCCTACCTGAAAAGTATCATCTTTCCTAGAAGATTTCCCTGACCCTTCCATAAAATTTATATCTCCCTTTCTTTTGCTTTAGAGAAAATGTGCATACCTCTGTGATTTCACTTATCACAGTAGGACATAGTGATTTATTTATCTTAATGTCTTATTCTAAAATAAATTATTTGAACTTTAAAATATAATGAAAATTGTGTCTCCAAAACCAAGCAGCTTATGATAAAAGATCAATAAATTTTGTTGGATGAAAAGTCAATAAAGCAGCTGGAAAACTATGAATATTAAATATTTTATTGCATTTCACAAAGGGGAAAACTGGAGATGCAGGGATGTTGAATGATTTTTTCCCAATAACGGTGTCAGGACTCAAGCTTACTTCCTCTATATTCTAGCCTCAAAGCTCTCTCCATTGTTCAAACTCAATGTTGTTTTCCTCTTGCTAATTAGGTGACACCAAGTGATCACACATCAGATATTAGCTTAGGAACAAATCATGGCAGAAAATAATGTTTTGGCAAATTAAGTTGTGTGGGAATGTTGGACAGTTAGGTCCACAGCAGCCATGACAAGGAACCTGGATGTTGCACAGTATTAAGTGAATGGATCTTTAGAGGTTAGGCTTAGAGGATTCCATCGTGTGACATTTATTTTAGAATACAATTTGGGCCAAAAAAAATCAGGTATTGAATACATTGATAGATTATGGACTTCTTTTAAATAACAAACATTGATAATTTTGAAACAATTCTAAATGCCTGATGTCACTTGATAAATTTCTCATATTTTAACTTAGGCCTTATTTAAAGTGTCTTTAGATTAATAATTTATATAAAATTGTACAAATTTATAAACATCTATCCTCTTAATTTCTCTCTGTGTCTTTAGTTAAAATTCTGAGCTCAGAGGGAATATCAAAAACATGAAAATCTTATGATTAATATTATATTCTTGAGCAAGCAGCAATACCTCTTTGAAAACTCTTGAGGTTTTCAACTGCATAAAAAACACTTGTAAATTACTAGAGAAAAAGCAAGTAATTTTGCTTTCATTATAAGTTTCATATAAATTATAAACATCTTCCATCATAATTATTCCTTAAGACAAGCAGGTGCAATCTATGGCAATGTTGCAACATTAGGCTGGCTTGTCTTTAGGAATTAATATACATGGGTCCATAAGATATTTTCCAACATGATTATAATCAAGTCTTACCACTATTGATGTGAGAAATAATGTTGCATAAAAATTATAGAATGACATGAAAAAGTGTTTCAGAAAAATATAGGTTAATTAAAATTTATAATTTTGGAGGTTTTGTATCTAATATACTATTTTTAAAAAATTGAGTAAAGTGATTTTTCTTAAAAATTTGAAAATACATTAGTATTACAGGAAATGTGTAATCACTAGAACAAGTAACTGGTATCAGTGACATATTTTGTGTCAATGTTGTTTCATGTTGACACATTTTTTTCAATTTGTTGCATATAAGAAATCCTACCAAGGTGAAATGTATAAAGCTGTTAATAAATCCAATCAGAAAAAAATAATACTTTAGTTCAGTTTTTGTATAAAGTGAAACTTTACTACTAAATATTTGTAAATAAAATTTTCACTATCCCCTAAAGAATATTTCTGAAACCTGGGCTAGAATTTAAATAATAAAGATGAAACCCAATTTGCATTTTTGTACTAGCAAATATGTAGGCCCCCTAGGGATCTATGTATTTTTACTGAATGAATGTGAGAGAATGAATGTAACCTTTCCTTGTTTTGGTTAAATACACATCTGTGGTTATAATTTAGATCTTGTAGTGATGGTAATAAAAGCTGTCTGGTTATATTCTAAAGGCAGTAAATGACCTCGTCCTTTCAGATGAGTACATGAAGAATAGACAGATTAATAAAGGGAGAAGTAAATAAGACATGTAAAAAATATGTGCAATAATGATCAATGAAATCTGAAGCACTCAAAATGGTAGCTAGATTTATGAATGCTTTATTTGTGCCAAAAGACCTTGTCTTTGAAGCTCTCAAGTTCAGTATGTATAAATCAAATTCATCAATTATTAAACTCAATATAAATTATATTTAGGATAAAATTTCCATATATTATTTTTATGAATAATATTTACTTTTAATTATATAAGCATATTTAAACACTTATTATTGGAAATTTTAAACATTATCCATAATTCAGGGCTTTTCATAATTTTCATAACTTTTATAATTTAATTTTCATCTATACCACTACTCTCAATTTCCAGATTTATACAGAGGTAAAAATCACACATTTTATTTCATACACAAATATTTCAAATGTACATCTAAGATAGAGATGCATTTTTTAAAATGTAAAAACAAAATCATTTCACACTTAAAGATTAGCAATAATTCCTTAATATCAGGTAGCCAAAGTTCTGATTTTCTTATTTTCTCACAGACTTTTACTGTTGTTCTTCAAATTAAGATTCTGCGTTCATATGTAAAAATTTATTGATATGCTTTTAAGCCTCTTTTAATCTGTATGCTCCTGCTCCGTATCCTACCACTAGCTCAACCTCTTTCTCTCTCCCTCTCTCTGTGTCTTTTCCTTACAAAATATCTGGTGAAGAATTTAGAACATTCCTATGATCTGGATTGTACAGGTTGTCCTCTGTGTTGCCATTTTAATCTCTTCCCTGTCTCTCTGCACTTTTTATAGATCAATAGTGACATTGAAAGGCCTATATGAGAATCTTGAAAATCCACTAATATAATGAAGAAAAGGAAGAAAAAGTGCTGTTGTAGACTTAAATATTTTTCAGGTAGAAATGAGATGCACAGTTTAATCAAAAAAATTTTTTTTTCTCTTTTAATGACCGTTCCTGAGGCATATGGCAGTTCCTGGGCTAGGGATAGAATCAGAGCTGCAGCTGCTGCCTACTCCACAGCCACAGCACCACTGGATCTGAGCTGCATCTGCGACCTAGCAACACCAAATCCTTAGCCTGCTGAGGAAGGCCAGGGATCAAACCCACATCCTCATGGAGACTACATTCAGCTCCTAACACTATGAGCCACAATAGGAACTCCTTTTTAGGGCCACACCTATGGCATATAGAAGTGCCCAGGTAGAGATCAAATCAGAGCCATAGCTGCCAGCCTGTACCACAGCAACAGTAACATGGGATCAAGCCACATCTGCAACCTACACCACAGCTCACGGCAATGCTGGATCCTTAATCCACTGAGCAAGGTCAGGGATCTAACCCACATCCTCATGGATCCTAGTCAGTTTCATTACTACCGAGCCACAACAGGAACTCCATACAGTGGGAATTTCTAGTCAACATATATTATAGATTATGAAACTGAGATCCAGAGATAAGTCAGAAGTAATAAAACTTTAGATGGCACAGTTTCTAATAGAATCCTAGTGTCCTGAACAGGAAAGATAGGAGTAAAAATTTCAGGACACAAAAAGTGCCCTGTACCTAATAAAGAGCAATAGGATATATTAGTAAGTAGCAGTTCCAACTTGAAGACATGTATCTTCCTAACTATGAACTGATCATGTAACATCAGTTGTTGATGTTCTGATATCAGATATCAGAATGGTTGTGACTTTTTTTTTCCCATAGGAAAGCACAGAAATACAAATATTTAGTTAAATAGCATTTAATTGGCTGTCAAAGGATGCAGTGAGTTCATCTGACCTGCCAGGTGCCTAGGTGGAATGTAGCCACTGTCATTAAGATGTGCAGCTTCAGGGATCTCTCAAAACCAAAAGGGCCAGAGAACCTCCTGCCATTAGTTTTTCTTTCTTTCTTTCCTTTTTTTTTTTTTTTCTTTTTTTTTTTTTTTTTTTGTCTTTTCTAGGGCTGCGCCCATGGCATATGGAGGTTTCCAGGCTAGGGGTCTAATCTGTGCTATAGCTGCCAGCCCGTGCCAGAGCCATGAAAACGCCAGATCCGAGCTGCTTCTGCAACCTACACCACAGCTCAGGGCAATGCTGGATCTTTAACCCACTGAGCAAGGCCAGGGATCGAACCCTCAACCTTCTTAGTCAGATTCGTTAACCACTGAGCCACGATGGGAACTCCTCCTGGCATTAGTTTTTCTGAGTGGCCAAAGAGTCAACAATTGGTAGGTTTTGAGATGCAATATAGGGAAAGCCATTAGCTACAGTTGTAGGTGCAAGTTTTGTTTCTGTCATTCTGCTGTTATTAAATGTATTTATAACAAGAAAACATCTGTGCGAAATAGTATATAACGCAATGGTTAAAACTGTCACTTAAGATTGGTAGAATTTCTCCTTTGAAATTTCCTCCTGGGTGAACTTTCTAGCTGGATAGTCATTCAGATAGTCATTCAGATAGTTGGTCATCTCAAGACATACTCATTGCATGAAACTGCCCATGGAAACTCATTTTTCTCCTTTATCAATAAGAGATGGACGCAAACTGAAAACACCCTGTGGTCTCTGGTTATAACACCTCTGCTTTCTCATTAAGTGAAGAATATCATTCCAGTGTCACTGACTACAAAATAAGTAAGTCAAGGTCGCTACTTGAAGGTGAACATTGGAATTTTAAAGTCGAAAAGTCTATTGCCTCCAGATATTTTCCCCAGAATGTTTAGATGGTAAGACCAAAAAGTTAATAATTTATGTTAAGGTTTGCTTCCAGAAAACCATGTAAAAATATAAATATTTGCCTAGAGCTTCTTACCACCACTTATATGACAATAATATTATAGGTAAACTTGGATTTATTGGATGTTATAGATTTGACCTCTGAAAACCCAGAGTCAAACATAACTGAAAAATGAGATGACTGTACAACGTGAGTCCTTTCTGTTTACAAGAGAGCTGGCCAGATAATTAGGTGGACAGGACATGCGTATTAGGTGGATTAGCCTGGGTTGCCAAATGGCTAGCAAAAGTTTTCAAGTCAAAATAAAGGGCTATTTTCATCAAACTTGCTTACTTTCTAAAACATTTTAATTTAAATCCTGGCTTTACCTTTCTAGGATCCCTTGAGTTAATCAGAGCTGACTTCATTGACAGCTTGCTGTGGTTAATTACCGCGGTGTTTTAACTGAATGCCTCAAGGTACTGTTGCAATCCACCAGCACCTCCAGCCTCAGAGCTCTAGGAATCTGGGCAGGACTCTGGAGACAGGTTCATCAATGTCTTGGGTATTTATTATTTGCAAAATCTTCACAGAGTCTATAGGTATGGGTAATGATACTACTGTATTAAACAGTACAATTAACTGAAGATTTCTTGAAAGCTCTGAATCATTTTCTTGCTAATTCTCAGGCTTCGTACTTTGAGCAACCATGAAAATGTACTTTTTAAAAGATAAGTCTCAAGTGAATATTTTATGTCACAATCCTTAGAATTTCAACATAAAACCTAGTACATTATTCTTGACAGCTATTTGAGACACTTAATTGGGAAACATAATTCTTATAATATACAAGATACATCCTTGGCCTGGGCTCCAGGACACATAAACTTGTAGTTTCAAGTCAGTTACTTGAGATCCGTGTGACTTTGAAGAGCTAGCTTGATTGCTGTGAAAGATGTTTTAGCCTCTGCCTTAGACAGCAGTTTGCACGGCCACTGCTTGTTTACACAGGTCTTCCTTCCCCTTCACCATCTACCGTAGGCCAAACTCTAGGCTGGGTACTTCTGTCTTATTGGAGGACTTGCAGTTGTCTGATGTCTTGGTTTGAGGGCATTGTATCCTCTCACAATGGAAGGGCTGGAAGCAAGATCCTGGAACAATCTTTCCCTTCTCCTACTCACTGTTTCCCTGACAAAATGTCAGTACATCTTTGCCTGTGGTGTAGACGTCACCTCCTTCCTGAAACTTCCTGACTCCCCTCTCAGTTACATGTGAGGTAATTATGTGTGCTCCACCATCACTAGGGAGCACACAAATCCTCTGTATTCAATTTAGTCTCAGTTTATATCTGTTTTTTCCTAACTGGATTAAGAGTGACTTGCTCTCAAGCATCCCGGTTTGCATAACAGGTTACATAGGTGCTCCACAGCATCCTCTGTTTATACCCTTCTTTCCATCTATCACTTGAATGGTTACTGCTCATTAGTGCGACTGCTTTATTCAGAAGAATGTAAGAATTTTAGCATCAGTTGAACTTATTTGTCTGCACATCAACAAACTCTTTAGTAAGTGTCTAGCTATTAGGTCTAAATACTTAGGCATGCAATCATATTAAAGATAGCCCCTAAAACTCTCAAAGTTTCTGCTGATGAGAACTGAACAATTTTTAAACTCCATACTCATGGTGGAAGTCAGGGTCCTAAGTGTTATTAATTATACTATCAATAAAAATATAATATATGCAAGCTAGTATTCATTTAATCATTTACATTTTATATGCAAACTATCATCTATTAAACTATTATGAACATTACAAAGTATATTTGTAAAATAAATTGAAAACATCAAGGTAAATATACACAGTGGTTCTGTTTTTTTATTATACCTCAATGATTCATATTGCATTCCTTTTAGAGTGTGACCTGGACAAATGGTCAAAGTATACAGAAAAATCCCATTTTGGGTAGAAAAAAATTCTGAATAAAGTATTTGTTACAGTGGTTATGTTTATTATTCTTAGAAGTTTTTGTTTTACCCAACCATGATATTAAAGAAGGGAGAACAGGAAAAATAGAAGACAAATCAGAACATTTGGTTCCATGAATAAATCGAAAATAATGAATCTAGAAATAGTTTTATCCATGTTATAGAACCTTCACATACATTGTCCAATGACTTCCTAATTAACCTCTTGAAATTTATTTGTTTTTAAGCCCCTAGAAATCACATTATTTGGAAATAAAGTGTTGATATGGAATAGAATTAAAACTATTCCTATGTTTAGGAGGAACAGTTCCTTCTACTTACATGGTGGTTTAGAGATAACCAAAAATTTGACATATATTGTCTTATTTTTTTCTCCACAATTACCTTGTGAGTCAGAGGAGATGTTGTTATTTTCCTTTTTCTTTTTTGGCAAAATTGATCTTAGTTTGTGCCATTGCCAGAGTCTTCTCATTCTAAATCAGTACTCCTTTCCTTAACCATTTGCATAAATAATTAATATATTAATTAATATTAATGTAGTCCTGATGTACTTAAAAGCTTCTCATTTTTAACCCTTAAAATGTAGTAATGTAATTACTCTTAACTATAACCTTTGACTCAATGTTTTATACCAGTGGTACTTGTAACATGATGATTAATTACCCTAGCTTCAGTGCCAAAAAAGATACAAGGAAGTCACTTAAGATTGCCAGAGACTACAACTGCAGAAATAATAGAAATTTTTTTTTTCTCTTTTGACAATCCTGTCCATTTTTATAGATCTAAATCATCATTATATGCCCTACACAATAAGTTGCACCTCCAGTGCTGAGAATGTCTTATTGGGTTGAGGGAGGAGGAAATGTTTTCCCTTCTCTTGCAAAGTTTCCTAAAGTTTATTTCAATCTGGTTTCTCAGAAAAATTTTAAAAGTTGATTTTTATATATGTTGATAAAATAATAAGTAGTCAAAGCCTTACTTATTTATTTATTTTTGCATTGAAATAGGGACAGATGTCTGTATTCTGAGAAATTGTGTCTCTGATTCAGTTGAGTAGAGGTGACTATCAAGATTGAGGGGATTCATTGTAATTTTAAAGTTTAGGTAACTAAACTTAAAAAATGTGATGCTAGTCATTCTTAGTTGAGAGTTGATTTTTTATTAATCAGAGTTTTCAAAACTTTCAAGGGATAAAAATAAAGCTGAAATTTAGTATAAACTAAGAAACTATCTTGGGATTCTTTAGACCATAGAGTCACAGAAGACTTGAATGTGTCCTAGAAAAAAATAACTTTATCACAGTTAAACTTGAATTATGAAATAATCAAAACCTCATCAAAAGCTAATTTGTCAGTAATGATTCATTAATGTTGGCTAGGTAGCCAACCTTTCTCGTTCCTCATGAGTGATGTCTTAGCTAAAGGTTCAATCCTCAGAGAAGTTTTCTCTAAACCACCCTAGCTAACAAATTCACTACACTTTCCCCCAAGCAAGCTCCAACATTTTCCTTTATAGACCTCATCATTGCCTTAAATTATCCTATTTTTTATTTTTCAACTGTAATATTGTATCTTTTCCCTTACCAAAATATAAGCCAAACTACAATATGGGCACAATTTAATCTTTCCAGGTTTTTATCCCAGGGCCCTTATAGAAATCATGCTTCACAACCAAACTGGAATAATACTCTTGGTTCTTAAATAGGCACATGTGCTCTTACACCTCTCCCATGCTGTCCTCTTCATCTGTGTGTTCCCTTTCAGCTCTCGCTATAAGAAGTGTTTAACTTCCAATGTTCACATCAGCTGTGTGTCCTCCTTTACTCATTTTTGATTATTCAGCTACATGTGACTTATTTATCTTTTGAATGATCATTGCAGTTTGACCATCTCCTTGCACATTATATTATGGGTTTTGTATACCTGTCTAATAATCACAAATTTATGACACGATGTCAAATATTATGCCTAACTTCCTTATATATTTTGCCATTTACATTGTTCATAAGTGTTCAAAAATATTTCTCAAGTTAAATGGCATCTTCACTTGGCTACTGAATAGTTCGAAGTGATAATTTCTTTTTTCTCTTCTCTTTCTATAGGCATAGCTATAGATATATGGGTGGATAGATGGATAGATAGATAGATAAAATTTCTCTTGCTGAAAGAGATGACAGTCAAAACTTTTGGAGTTCACTTTAACAACAAGAAATGACCTTTTTGGCAAGTTTACAGTTTCTCTATACAGTAAATTATACCACCAAATGTTCATTTTAACTTGGTTTAATTCTTTATATTAAGATACATCAGGAAAATGAACAGGAAAAAAAGGTCCATCAGATCATATTCTTGAAACTTAAAATTATGAAGTGATCAAAATTGAAATTATTCATCTTGAAAGAGGCCATTATTAAAAAAATTATCAAAGATTTGCAACTTTGGTTTCAATTGATATATATCCTAGTGATTTTTTTTTTTTTTTTTTGAACTGAGGTATTCATTGCAGTGTTGACTTGGAAGATTAGCTGAGTTTTGGGCTTTTTTTCCCAGAAAAAAATCCTTTAAGGTATTCTTTTGTAGTTTCTTAAAATTTAAAATAATTCAGAACAGCTAACTGAAAATTCCTATCATAGGTTGACATTGAACTCAACACAAGGTGAATTATGAGTAAGAAAGACTTGATTTCCTGGTTCATGGGCAAGATGTGTAAGAACTCAACATTAACAAATTACTGTTATTTGGAGTTCCCCTTATGATCCATAAGGTTGTGGGTTGGATCCCTGGTCTCACTCAATAGGCCAGGGATCTGGCGTTACCATAGCTGTGATATAGGCCACAGACATGGCTCTGTTCCCATGTTGCTTTGCCTCTGGTGTAGGCCAGCAAGCTATAGCTCGGATTGAACCCCCTAGCCTGGGAACTTCCACATGCCACAGGCGTGACTCTCCCCCCCAAAAAAATTACTGACAAGTTACTGTTATTGTCAACTTACCATTATCATCAGCTTTTAACAATTTGTTACATTTAGCAACTTTAATATTCAGATTAACCTAATTTCCTTAAGAACAAGTATAAAGACATTACTCTTGTTAACTTCATTATATAAATAAACATTTTAGTGGTAAAATCTCTTCAGTGATGAGTATAACATTCTAAAATACAAATATAAATGTCTGGTTTCTGAAATAATTCTTAGACTAAAACGTTGAACACAGAATTTGCAAGAAATGTGTCTGAAGAATTACTTCTAAAACAGTTTTTACATATAATGGGCAATGTCACTTTATCGATATGAGGATATTAGTTTCCCAAAAAACGCATAATATATAATTTAATATCTATAGGCAATATTTTTAAAAATATATTGTCATTTAATTATATATAATCTTAATTCTTTAGAGTGCATGAATCAAAGGCAATTTACATTTTATGCAAGCCCATTATGCCATTTCACAGACCTTTTATATATTTTGTGAAAGGAATTGGAATTGACAGCAACCATAAAGAAAAGAAATCTCCATATAATAGGCATTCTCAATATTTAAGCACAGGATCCAAGGAATTTGAAAAAACACATTGCCCTTTTACAACTTGAATTTTTCTCTATCCACCCTCTACTACAGAAGCAGAAGTCTGAATGGCAATTAATTTGCTACTTTTGCATTTCATAATTTAATCTTCGTTGAATAAATGAAAAATGCTATCCAGTTTTGAACTGACAGGAGAATCCAGTATGACATTTCATTCAGGAAAGTAATTGAATATTAATATAAAATTTCAGGATTTATATTTTATTTATCAATGTGAATTTCTGCTAATTAATTGTAATATGAAAAGATTTCATTATTATACTTAGGTTATGTTTTGCCAAGACCAGCTTAGCAGGATGGGGCTGAAGAATGGGTGCTGTGGAACTTAAAAAAAGTTAACATAAAACAAGACACAGAGACAGTAAAGGTGGGAACTGGGGGACTCAAGGTCTCAGGGACCCAGAGCACCGCCTCAAGAAACCACACTGCTTTTATTGTGGTCTTTAGATGAGATTAAGTGAGGAGGGGCTATGGGTGCAGGATATAGGATTTGTTTACTATTTTATAAATTATTTTACTAAAAAGCGACTTAGCTGGTAAAGGGTTAAGCTCTTACTCTGACCTCTAGGCACATAACAGTTCTTAAGCTTAAGTCATTTATCAGCACTGTGACTGTTTTTCCAAGCAGGAAGATGGGATGAAGTAAGGCAAGAAGATGGGATAAAGTAAAGAACAAGATGGAGATTTCAGAGAAACATGTCTTGCAACAATGTTTATTCTTATAAAAATATTTACAAATATTTGAAATGATTGCATGTATAGCAGTGGTAGAGAGAAGAATATCCACAGATTTACCTGTTTTATGCATCAATATATTTAAAACGGTTATACTGTTTTAATATCTCGATATTTGCACTAAAGAAAAAATAAATTATACTGAAATTACTATTTATGCCGAATAATACAAATATACATTTTGATTGAACATACTGCATGCGGATATATCACCATTTTATGTCAGGCTAGTTGGATTTGAGAGGAAGTGTGTCATTTTCTTTATTATGTATGTATCGCGAAGAAATAGATTAAGACGGTGAATTAAAAAGCGTATTTGTTAATTTTCTTTGCATTTCAGATACATATTTAAATTTAGATCTTATGAGGATCTCATGATGATCTCATGATAAAGGATACATGGAACAATATAATTTTTTCCTAAAATTTCTCACATTTTCCCTTAGCTATTCTACCAATAGTTCCATCTAATTTTCCTAAGAGTGCACAATTGATTGTGTTTTTCCTAAACCTGCTTACATATGGATCATTAAATGTGAGTTTCAAAGAACTTTCTCTGTGAAACTCTATAATTAGGACAACACCTCTGAGCTACAAATTACAACAGCTGAACATAAGGTAGCCGCCATTTCCTCCCTCTTTCTAAATGTATCCTTTATATGTCTCTACATGCATCTTTACCTGCAAAAGTTCTCCTCTTTCTTCTTTTAGACAGCTGAGCTTTTCTTTAGTCCTTGATTTGTCACTATTACCTGATCAAAAACCTTCCCCAGATTCTGCTCAACTCTTCATTTAGTTTTTGCTGTGTATGTGCTTGAAAAATGTGACACGCATAGTATAAAGAATATTGCCTTTAAAACTTGTAAATTTAAAGCTGATTCTAATATTTGTGTACTCTTTAACCCTGATCCATTATTTTTAGTGTATAAAACCATTTTTTCCTTAACTATAAAATTTATTATGTAAAAATTGCCAGCAACATAATGAAGTGCCTGGATAGAATGTTATTCTGTTAAAGAAGGAAGGAAGAGAAGAAGGAAGGAAGGAAGGGAAGAGCAAAGAAAGAAACTGGGAAAATAAAAAACATGCAAACAAAATACAAAGCAGGAAATCATTGTCTCTCTCTGATTTCTGTTAATAAAAAGCAAGAAGGCAATTAAAATTTTTATTTTACCATTGAGATAATTTTTTTCTACTAATTTTTTAAAAATAAGTGAGAGTAGTTGGGTTTTTCCTCAATTAATAAAATATTCAGCCCACTTTTTGTTTTTTTGTCTTTTTGCCATTTCTTGGGCCGCTCTCGTGGCATATGGAAGTTCTCAGGCTAGGGGTCGAATTGGAGCCATAGCTGCCGGCCTATGCCAGAGCCACAGCAACGCAGGATCCCAGCCACGTCTGCAACCTACACCACAGCTCAAGGCAACGCCAGATCCTTGACCCACTGAGCAAGGCCAGGGATTGAACCGCAACCTCATGGTTCCTACTAGGATTCGTTAACCACTGCGCCACGACTGGAACTCCTCAGTTCACTTTTAAGTACATTTTTTTAATGCCTTTACTGACCAATTTTCATACCTATTAGATTTTTATTATTCTTTGATTTTTTAAAAATACGCAGAGCTCTCTTCCTTAACTCATTCTAATAATACTGATTATCAAATAATGTTTAATAAACATTATTACTTGTTTCAAAATTTCAACAATTGTAAGATTTTCAATTTGAGGTAAACTTTAGTGTCTGATATGCTCTTGGTTTATTTAAAAATATATTTAACAAATAGAATCAATCTTTACATCAGTCATCCTTTAAAGATATACATTTTAAATTTATGTGAGTCTTTCACTTTAGTCTTTTATTTTACTCTGGATACTGCCCTCCCCCCCAAAAAAAAGAATAAAAATCTAATGAAAATGTAAGGCAGATTTTTACTTTCAAATTCTACAGTGTTTAACAAAAACTTTTCTATTTGTATATCCTTTCGTTTGAAACTGTTTTAATAAACACATTTTTAGCTCTATAATAATTATCAGATGCTCAGCTAGGTTAAATATTGAGTTTGCCTTCAAGCAGCTTACATTCTAATAGACAAAGTGATTAAAAATAAATTAACAATCCAATATAGAATGGACAATCATTGTAAATGTTTACCCAGCCCTGATGGCATTATTAGGTTTGATTATTAGGTATGTTACTTGTTGTAGTATAGCCTGCAATAAATCAGATACCAGCAGAAATATAAAACTACTTCAGAGCATGTTATAGCAATTTCTACATATATTGGCACTGTCCTGAGCTAAGACAGATATGGAAGTGCTCTGGGCTGAATTGAAATATTAGGAAGATAAAGTCAGTAGAATTTGGTATAATATTTGAATATGAGGGTCATAAAAGAGGAACTTCCAATTTTCTGGTGATCACAATGGCCATTCACCATTGGAATACAGTAAAATACAAGAAAAGAAACAGAGTTATTCATTTTGAAGGATAGACAGTGAAGTGATTTTGTACATTAGAAATGTTTTTTTGACAGTAGGTCATGTAAGTAGAGATAGCCTAAAGAAAAATTAAATGGAGCAGGGAGTTCCCTTCGTGTCTCAGTGGTTAACAAACCCGACTAGGAACCATGAGGATGCGGGTTTGATCCCTGGCCTCACTCAGTGGGTTAAGGAGTCAGCGTTGCCATGAGCTGTGGTGTAGGTTGCAGATGTGGCTTGGATCCTGGGTTGCTGTGGCTGTGGCATAGGTCAGTGGCTATAGCTCAGGTTCAACCCCTAGCCTGGGAACTTTCATATGCGACAGGTGTTGGCCTAAAAAGGCCAAAAAGAAAAAAAAAAAAAGTAGTTTAGATAGTTTAAATCTATTAAAATATCTAGAATTTTTGATCCAGTCACATTTAAATTTGTGTTTTGCTTGAGATATAGCACTTAACCTCAGAGTGCTTCATTTTGTTCATTTATATCCCAGCAAGCTACTGGAGGAATGTTAATTTTATTAATACAATTAAAGTGCTTAAAATATTCTTGCAATGTATGTGCTCAATGAATGTTAGTGAAAACAAACAACCAAAAAAGTGATGTCTTTATTTACATATCATCTGGAGTGAAATTTTATTTAACTAAGTTGTTCTGGAACCAGATGGTCTTTAAAAATATGAGGAGCAGCTTGTAAGGAGGAGATTAAAAAATTATTATAAATTTAAGCATCTTGTGAGAAGGCCAAATAATCCTGGATTCAACTGGGCAAAAGTAATAAAATAATGAATGTCTATAATTTTTTAAAAATCATTTAGTAAGTGAACAGAAGGCCAACTATAGTTCATGATTCAAAGTCTATCCAACCATATTTTTTAGGAAATTTTAGTTATTATTTTTATTATTTTAACCATCTAAAACTCATGAACCAGCAGGATTATCAAACATATATACTCTTTTTTAAAATTTCTTTGGCTGTGGAAGTTCCTTGGCCAGGGATCAAACCTGAGCCACAACAGTGACAATGCTGAGTCCCCCATTGCTAGACTTCCAGGAAACACCAAACCTAAATCTTCTTGGACTCTATTCTGTTCCATTGACGTCAATATCTACCTTATGACAATTCCACACTGTCTTGATTATTGTACCTTTTAGGGTTACCTAGTTTTAATTTTCTCAAAACAAACAAACAAACAAAAACAAAAAAAATGCAAAGACTGTATGTGTACTCTACTCAATTTAAGTTATATCTGAAAGTCAGGGAAAGTAGATTCAAGAGAAAAACTCAACCAGAACAAAGGCCCTGCCTTAGTCAGAAGAATATTGGACTGATCTGATGAAAATAAAGAAACCTCTTTCACTTGAAAAGCACTGAGAAATGGTAATTGTGGAAAGAAATTTGGTTGGAGATGTGGGCAAGTAAGGGAGGGCTTATTAGGCTTTGGTAATAATCTGGCCTTGTAGTTGGTTTTATTCCCCACCACCATTCATTGTGAAATCTTTGCAGGGTTATAAATGAAGAAATTATACATAATTAGTGTTTTTTTCTTTAGCAGACCACCTCAAGCTTGTTGGTATAAAACGATATTGATTTTTTGGCTCACCAATGTATAAACTAATGAAAGGAAGGTTGGTCTTGGCTCTACCTGACATTATTGGGGTCCTCCTGGGAGCTGGAAGATCCACTTTGAAAATGGATCTAGTATAAAAACAAAAATAAAACAATGGGACCTAATCAAACTTATAAGCTTATGCACAGCAAAGCAAACCATAAAAAACCCAAAAAGACAACCTACGGAATGGGAAAAAATAGTTTCAAATGATGCAACTGACAGATACATTTAATCTCTAAAATATACACACACCTTATACAATTCAATAACAAAAACCCCAACAACCCCATTTAAAAATGAGCAGAAGACCTGAATAGACATTTTTCCAAAGAAGATATACAGATGCTAACAGGAATATTAAAAAAATGCTTAACATCACTAATTATTAGAGAAATGCAAATCAAAACTACAATGAGGTACCAACTCACAATGGTCAGAATGGCCATCATTAACAAGTCAACAAATAACAAATGCTGGAGAGGGTGTGGTGAAGAGGGTACTCTCCTTCACGGTTGGTGGGAATATAAATTGGTACAACCACTATGGAAAACAGCATGGAGATACCTCAGAAAACTAAATACAGAGCTACCATGACCCGGTAACCCCACTCCTGGGCGTATATCCAAACAAAACTTGCATTGAAAAAGATATATGCACCTCTATGTTCATTGCAGCACTACTCACAATAGCCAAGGCATGGGAACAACCTAAATGTCCATCGACAGATGAATGGATTAAGAAGATGTGGTATATCTACACAGTGGAATACTACTCAGTCATAAAAAGAACAAAATAATGCCATTTGCAGCAACATGGATATAACTAGAGACTCTCATACTAAGTGAAGTAAGTCAGAAAGAGAAAGACAAATACCATATGATGTCACATATGTGGAATCTAATATATGGCACAAATGAACTGTCTACAGAAAAGAAACAAACTCATGGACATGGAGAATAGACATATGCTTTCCAAAGGGGAGGGGGAGGGAGTGGGATGGATGGGGAGTTTGGGTTTAGTAGATTCTAACTTTTGCATTTGGAGTGGATAAGCAATGAGATCCTGCTGTATAGCACAGAGTACTGTATCTAGTCACTTGTGATGGAACATGACTGGGTCACTTCGATGTACATTGTAAATCAACAATAATAAAAAATGAAAAATAAAAAAATAAAAATCTAGTGTGTACACACACACACACACACACACACACACACACACACATATATAGCTGCAGGTTAATGCTGGCAGTTGAGCAGAAACTCAGCTGGTGCTGATGGCTAGGGGCCTCTATTCCACTCCATGGGCATTTCTCTAGCCAGAACCCCTCATTGAGTGCTCGGGTTTCTTCACAGCATGGTCGCTGAGGTAAGATGAGGCCCTCAAGAGTCAGGAAGTAGAAACTACCTGTTCCTTTAGCCTCGCTTGGGAATTTGGTGCCATATCATTTCTACCATACACTCTTAGTTATATGAGTAGATCTCAGATTTCAGGGAGAGAAATAGATTCTATTTCTTAATGTTAGGAGTAGCAAAGCGTTTTGGGGCCACATTCTCCCTTTGGGCAAATGATTATTTACATCCCTCCCATATGCAAATTCCTCCCATATACTTACCTTGTCCAAGCACCCCCAGAGGTTTCATCCCATTACAGCACCAGGTTCTTGTAAGATCAAGGAATAAGGGTTATCATCTAAATCATGTATGATTGTGGATGAGGTGCTTAAGTGCTGTTTCTTGGTTACATCTCTTCAAATACAGCTCTCCTGGACACAAATCCCTAGAAAATAAGGAGGCCCCTTCTCTGCCCCATACATACCTAACATGCAAGACTGGATAGGCATGGGATAACTGCACTTGTCCTTGAAGAGGGTGAGTGAATAGGAGGCACAGAGGAACCACCTCACTATAATAATCTTTAAATCCAGCTGTGAAAGTATTGCTAGTTCATTGAGCAGATTACAGTGCTGCTTCCCAGGAATGATTCTTTGTGCCTTGTGGCTTCTGTCTTTGGGATCTTGCTTCTATCCTCTGGAAACATCCTTCCCTCTCCAACAAATGTGCTTTGAGTTTGCAGCTAAGTAGACCTCTCAGCCTGTGCCCTGCTCGAGAAAGTTCAGAAGTCCAAAGGCTAGCTTTTATTTTATACTGTTTCTGTTACTTTTAGTTCACTCTGGTGGTGTTTCTATTAGAACACATTTTGAGGCTTTTTATGAATTTTTCTGGTGTTTACTTAATTACGTAGACGCCACAACCACAAACCTCACTGAGATAGCTTTCCTTGAGTTTCTTGTGAGGCTGCTATGAAGGGGTTTCTCATGAAATTTGCAGTCAGCTATGACTGGAATTGAATCAGCCCATGGGCTGCTGGGGACTGGCCATATTTCTCTTCTAGTGCACTCAGTAGCTTTTCAGTGTCATCTCTCCAGATGGGATGGTTTGAGTTCTGCTACATTACAGTGGCTGGATTACAAGGATAAATATAAATATCTCAAATATCTCATGTAGTTTTTTTGTTTTGTTTTGTTTTGTTTTTTGCTTTTCAGGGGTGCACCTGTGGCAAATGGAAGTTCCCAGACTAGGAGTTGAACCAGAGCTGCAGCTGCTGGCCTACACCACAGCCACAGCAATGCTAGATCTGAGCCATGTCTGCAACCTACACCTCAACTCATGGCAATACTGCAGATCCTTAACCCACTGAGTGAGTCAAGGGATCAAACCGTGAATACTAATCAGGTTCATAATTCACTGAGCTACAACAGGAAGTTCCTAATTTTTAAAAAGTTAGAATTTATTTTCGTCTCTTTGTAATTGTCCAGAGATAAGGGGGTCTAGTCTAGTATTAATATGCTGGAATACTCAAAAGTTGGCTTCTGTTTCTGGGTTCTCTAGAAGATACTACTCCCTGCCAGTGGGAAAGGCCAGAGAAATTTTTACTTTCCTTCTGAGTGTCACTTTCCTTCCCCCAATGTAACACACATCACTGCATCTCCTCTCCAGTTTGACAACACTTAGTCATGCGTCATACTAAGCTGCAAGAAAAGAAAGATGGGCTGCCTAGTCCTTACCTAGGCAGTCATGTGTATAACTTGAACCTAGCGATTTGATTATTAACAAAGGTAAGAATGGATATTGCTAGATAATTAGTGTTTTTTTTTTTTCCTTACAAACAGTATAATCCAATTCTTGTTTCAAATTGTAAGTCTAGTACCAGAGAGCAGTGGGCAAGTGCAGAAGCAGATGTTCAATGTCAGGAGGATACTGCAAAATCACAGCAAACATTTGTGGTGACTTGGGTAAGATAGTAACTATAGAGCTGGGGCTTAGATTGCTGGATTGAGTACACAGGTAGACATTGGTACAATTACTGAAAAAAAGAACAGGTTTTCTTATAGGATGAAATTGAAATCTAGATTTTATTTTCTTGCCTGTTAATTTTTCTGATAATTCTTTAGCATCGAAGTAAAAACGGCAAGTTGAGTGTTGGCTGAATTGATCAAAACTCCTAAGATAAATCAAGGGCAGAGTTTTACATTTGGAGCCATTAGTATGTTAATGCTTTTGGTTGAAATATTAAAAACTATAAACTTGCCTTGGGAAGCTCAGAATATCAGAAAAATCACTGAAAAAGAAAATGATGCAGGAAAGTGAGAAGCATTAAAGCGGCTGATCGTTTAAAGACTACAGGAGGCCATCTGGGAGGTAGAAACCTGGAGAGGATGAAAGAGGAAGAGAAGACAGATGTTGTAAAGCCCTTTTCCTTTTCTCTTACTAGAGAATTATGTGTGTTCATTCAGGTGACTAACTCAAGGTATTATACTAGAAAGTTCTTGATTAGATTTATTCTCTGTTTTGGTGCTTCCACCTCCTTGTTCTCCTCTTTACTCACCCCTAGTTTTCTGTATAAATCTCTGTCGAATATATTTATTAATTATGTAAATGTATTTTCTGTTAAATATGTGAGAGGATTACACCAAATTCTCAGTGTAAATTATTCTCTCTCATGGAATCTATTTATTTGTTTTATAAGATTTACCACAACTTAAATTTTTATCCTAATTTGTATATTTACTATGTAAAATGTCTGTCTTCCCTGGAATGTAACTGTTGTGCTTTGCACCAAATTGGAGCTCTTCAAAAATTTGATTCATGACCACGAGGTATGGTTTTTTAGATTCTATGTGAACTTCTCTCAAAGAACACACTGCTGGCTATAAAATAGCAGGAAGGGACTCTGCCTAGAAAGATAGAACACGTGACTCAGTGTGAGGTACTGGGCCTCAGGGACACACATTGATTTTTCCCTGTGGTCTTTGGTGAATTGTTACTTAGGAATGGCTCCCTTTGCTGTCTCTGAACCATTAAAGTCATAACATTTGAAGAACCATGATTAGAGAAAAGGACTGTGGAAAAAGGGCCAAAAACCCATTAGCCCAGCTTTTAGTGTTATTCTCAAGCTTTCCAGGCATCTAGTGGTAATAAAACTGAGCAAAAAAAAGCCAATTTCAACTCCTTTCAAAAGGAGTTCTGAAAGCTTTACAAAGACTAACCCAACTCATGGAGCCACTAGGCCTCGGACCAAAGACGTAGTTAGGAATGCAATCTGTGCATTACCTTTCTGTACCCCCTGGCTATCTCCTTTTTTATTCTAGTCTTCTAGAAAATGGGTGGTCAAGCACTCAGAAATTCTATATAGAAGCCAAATATACTTTCAATTGTGAAATAACATGCAAATGTAAACATTTCAGCGAAACTAAAGAATAAGGACGGTTAACCTTAGTTTAACAGGGTCTAATATAAATCTGGTTATATATATGAGGTCACAAGACTATTCAGTAGAAGAAGGGGAACTAGGATTCCAGATCTGTTGGGATATAACAAAACATGTGGTCTCTATGTTATATTAATTTGCTTATGTGGCGAATCACAGTAGCATCCCTAAAAAAACCTTCTTTTTTATTCCAAGTTTTTCACATTTTACTGGATTGGAGGGATAGGAGCATGTCCTGAGAAATCAGAGATGTAATAAATACTTTTTTTTTCTTTTTTTATATGGCCATACCCACAGCATATGGAAGTTCCCAGGCTGGGAGTTGAATCAGAGCTACAGCTGCCAGTCTACACCACAGCCACTGCAACACCAAATCTGAGCCATATCTAGAACCTACACTCAGCTTGCATCAACGTCGGATCCTTTAACCCACTGAACTAGGCCAGGGATGGAACCTTAATCCTCATGAACACTATGTCACATTAACCCACTGAGCTGCAATGGAAACTCCTGAGATACTTATTTGTGATAGATGGGATTTAGATCTCACTAGGAGAGAGAGGTGGATTTTCAAGGTGCTGCAGGTGTAAAAGCGTGAGTTCAGGTGTATAGCACCAAGTAAGTGAGCTTTGACCCCTACCTGTCACTCTAGTGGTAGTAGTATTTAACCACTCAGTAGGTTGAGACTCTGTCATAAGTAAAATAACCATATACACTAAAATCTTCTAAGATTTTACTTTCATTTTTAATAATGTTGCAAAATGTAAGAATTTTGATAATTAATAAACAACATGAACTCAACTTATTTCATGGACTGGCTTGCCATAAGACAGATAAGATTGTTGTGGCCCTGTTTTTTCTCTGAGGAAATTAATTGCTCACAATAAATGTTTTGAAATTTTATTTTAGGGCACTCCTGAATCCATTTCTCACAAATTAAACAGGTACACAACAGACTACTATGAAGACTGGATACTGGTAGACAATTTTTTTAGCCATTTCTTTCATTTTCAGATTTTATCAAGATTTATGAGCTTTTCTCTCCTGAAGTGAACTCTGTATCTCTCTTCACAAATCAAGTGTGTGAAGAACGGGATTCACTGCAACTTTTGCCTAAAGTGTAATAAAATTGATCAAAGAAAGTCAAAGGTTCACTATTGCAAGATATGAATAATGTTGTAGAGGAGAATAACATTCATCCTGGCTCTCCTTCTTACAAATGTCCCTAAAAGAATTTATTACTCAAGTGAATGACTAGTCTAGGGGGATATGGTTTTCTAGGCTACGATGTAAAATATCTGAAGAACATTTATTATTGCTTGACTGTATCTGAACCTTTTTCAAAGGATAGGTCTGCAAATCAGAGGTATCATGTTGGAAAATATAGTTTCTATTAAATTTGGAGGATAATATATAAAAAAGATTAACCTCTTTGAACTATCATTTATATTTTATCTGATCTACTTCATATCATCTGAGAATTTATGAGTAAAATCTAGCTAAACATACACCAACAATGGCATTAAACTGAGAAAGATATTCATTTAGTTGTGCTGTTTTAGTTCTCTCTTAGAAATGCTCTTTAATGATGACTCTTTCCACAAAGCTTTTTGACAATACTACAAATCTTTGCAGATACTGATCCATAATAAATATGGCTTAGATTACTATTTATTCACCATTGGTAGCTCTCAAAGAAAAGAAAAAAATCTGCATGATTCAAACCCTTAAAATATTTACTGTAAAAGTAGGAGCTGTTCCTAACTTAGCTCGTCATTGTTTCCACTTTTCATTTCACTTTGTCCTTATGTTTATAGATTCATATTGCATATGTGAAAATATTATGTATAAGGTTAGCATTTGATATACTGTGACTGTCAATAAGGGAGGCATTTATTAAATAGGGATTTGTCTAAATAAGTTACATAGATATCTCATGTTGCCTCTATACAAGTAAAATTATAGTTGCAGTCAAACGATTGAAATATTTAAAAAGAAGTCATATTTATTTTGTACACTACAATTAACTATTTTTCACTTCATTTTAAAATATACTTTAAAGCCAAAAGATTGGATAGCAGTAAACTTAATTAATCCCCTTAATTAAAATATACAAAAACTGATGCCAAGTTTGATCAGCACACTGTGTATAGCTAAATGCATTTTTAAAACTCATTTAAAGAAAAATATTCTTTTGTAATCAGGTTTTTTAGAATAGTTGCATTGACCAAATATATTAATAATATTAAAAATATTAATATATTAATAATTTGTTCATCTGTACTTTTTACATTTTTGTTATAGAAGGATAAAACCATGAAACAAATGAAAAAGACTAGGGGAGTAATACAACTTGAAAGTCTTGTGAAATTGGTTTAAAATAAGTATTAAAAATCTACACAAATATATGCAGTGGTCAGTTATAAAATCATTATCTGGACTGAAAAAAATCCAGGTAATTTGACTTGAATTTGAATTGCGTCCACAAAGTCTTTTCCTACTTTTTCTTTTCACATGAATTATCCAGTTAATTTCCCTTATGTTTTTCTATTTAAATGCAGATTTAGGTGAACAACTCCTATTTATTTAAAAGATGTGGGGTTTTCTTTTTGCAATTCAGATACCAATAAATCAAACAGAAGGTTAATGATATTAATGTACACATGACAGTTCTTAGTTCACATGAACCCGATGGATGTCCAAGTAGAGGATGAGTTTAAGACAGGAAAAGAAAAGAAAATCATGAAAAAAAGAAATGTATATGTACAATAAAAGGGTCAATAAAATGGTCTTTCAAAACAAGGAGATATATACTTTTACTTACCATATCAACCTTCAAAAAAAATCTGTTCTTGGAAAGGTATATATAAACTCTCCTGGCAGTCATGATAGGAATCTATATTTTGGTAGAAAGAAATGACATAGATACATTTATAATTTTTTTTTTCTTTATACACTTTGGCAATTTTAAATAAATAGCCTCTGTTTTTCAGTCTGTTAAGTCAGAGTAATGATATCTACTTAATGGAGCTATTGCATAGAGTAAGAAAATCAGGCATGTGATATTCTTTGTGTAATGCCTACATATCGAAAATTACAGAAGTGGGGAGTTTCCATCATGGCTCTGCTGTTAACAAACCCGACTAGGCATGAGGATGCCGGTTCAATCCCTGGACTTGGTCAGTGGGTTAAGGATCCTGTGGTGCCCTGAGCTGTGGTTTAAGTCTCAGACGCTGCTCAGACGCAGCTCAGATCCAGCGTGCAGCCAGTGGCTGCAGCTCTGATTCCACCCCTAGACTGGGAACTTCCACAGGCTGCGGATGCAGACCTCAGAAAACAAAAAAAGACCAAAAAAAAAAAAAAAAAAAATTACATAAATGGTAGCCATTATGATAGTTTACAATCATGTCTACTGTTTCTAGAAATGATTTTGATAGTCTTAATTAAGAACTTTCGAAATGATCAATTCTATTTGTAGGAATTTAACCTAAGGAACTAATCAAAATTGCTCTCATTCCCTCTTACACACATACCTATGACATCAAATTTTATGTAAAGATATAGCAAATATAAAAATACGCCAATAAGATTAAATATTAATCTATCATGGGTTTTATTAAAGCTAGTTTATACATATATATATTATTTTTATTTTGTTTTGCTTTTTAGGGCTACACCTGGGGCATATGGAAATTCCCAGTCTAGGGCTCAAATTGGAACTGCAGCTGTGGCATATGCCACAGCAATGCAGGATCCGGGCCACATCTGTGACTTACATCACAGCTCACAGCAATGATGGATCCTTAACCCATTGAGCGAGGCCAGGGATCAAACCTGCATCTTGATGGATATTAGGTTCATAACTTGCTAAGTCACAATAGGAACTCTATATATTGCTAATATATATCTCTGGGCTAAAATATTTTGGCATAAATTTCAGGGAAAAGTAGGATGCTAACCCATAATAACGTGTTGATTCTGGTCCTGGGCCAGCTTCTCTACCTGCCTTATCTTTGATGGAAGAGGTGTCTGAAGAGCTCCCCTTCTCACATTGTAACCTGGAGACTGCAGTTCTGTCTCTCTTACTCCCAAGCTCCACATTTGTTAAGGAAACTTAAATCTCTTTCCTTTCTGATATGGGCTTGTGGTGGGTGCGTAGCTACTTTATTTTTCACTTCTTTATCAAATATTTTCTCTTCTTTTTCTCTTTTACTTCTTACAAGCATAATCACGTTTACATATTCAGAAAAATATAAAGACTAGTACTAGGAACAGTCAAATACCTAAAATCTGATTTCAATAAATGTTGCTATTTTCTATATTTGTTTAGCTAGCAATCCTTCTCTCTTTTGCATTTCAAAGTAAATTACAGATACCTTGACACTTCCTTTGTAAATACCTCAAGTATGTCTTTTCTGCTCCCAAATTCTCCTGTTTTACATCATATCACAGCTAATAAGATTGAGACAAGTTACCTAATATTACTTAATACCAAGTCTATATTTAAGAATATTTAGATATTCCAAAAGTCTTTTATAGTTGATTTATTCATCCCTGGATCAACCAAAGACCATATATTATGGCATTTGGTTGTTTTAACTCAAGCTTCTTTTAATCTAGAACAGACTCAGCACTTTTTAACCTTTTATGACAAAGAAAGTCTAACACTGGGAATGGTATATGATCAATTTTATAACTTAGAATTCATGCTCTTTTCTGAAACACATTATATTATTATTTTTTATATCAGCTTCCTTAAGTCATTCGGTAAATATATACTGAAAACTGAATGTGTTTCAGTTACTGGGCACATTATAGCTATGGCAGTGAAAAAGGCAGAAAGATACTTCTCTCTTCATCCTTTAAATATTTTTTCTTCCTTTTAGAATGCTATTTACTCATTCAAGATAGCTATTTAGATATAGAACTTCTAAGGACTGTAATTTACAAATCATGTTGATTTTTTCCTTCCTTATCTTTTTTCTTCCTTAAGAAATAGTACATCAATAAATGGTGAAAAAAAACATAGTAGATATATTTCTAAAAACTAATTCAATTCCAAACACCTCCAGTTCTATTCTCAAAAGAGTACTTTTTGAGTGAGGTTAAGACATGGGAGTCTAAGGCCATCAACCAAGGATGCAATTTTGGAGGGTCTGTATCTGCTTTTGTCATAAGTAAACAAAACGGGCATCTATGAGTCTAAACATATGAGAAAGGGTGAACCGTTTTACAATGAGCCATTTCCTGGAAGACAAAAGATTGGGGGTAGTTTTTAACCTTCACTGTTTTCCAGAAGCTAAGGATAAGGTAAAATTCAACATTGTTAGGGATACACATTGTGATGAAAACAACTTATTCAAGCAATGGCTGTGTCTAGAAGAAGCTGTGATGCCTCTGTAAATTTTTCCCTTGCTCAGAAAATGTGATACATTCAAGGAGAAGCAACAGCAGAACCCAGAATATACTGTTCTGCTCAGAAGTTGCAGTGTAGATGAACGTAATATTTGAGAGGGAACTTTCTTTCTTCTTCTTCTTCTTTTTGTTGTTGTTGTTGTTGTTGTTGTTGTTGTTGTCTTTTGTCCTTTTAGGGCTGAACCCAGGGCATATGGAGGTTCCCAGGCTAGGGGTCTAATAAGAGCTGTAGCCACCAGCCTATACCAGAGCCACAGAAAGGCCAGATCCGAGCCGCATCTGCGACCTACACCACAGCTCATGGAAATGCCTGATCCTCAACCCACTGAGCAAGGTCAGGGATCGAACCAGAACCTCAAGTTTCCTAGTCGGATTCGTTTCCACTGTGCCACGTCGGGAACCCCCTGAGAGGGAATTTCTTGAACATATTTGTGAGGACATGAAAAAGTCTCCTAAGTTAAATCAAACCACCCCCAAGCCAGGCAAAAAAAAAAAAAAAAAAAATCCCTAGACAAACAAAAACAGGAAGGAAGTTTGCCAAGGAGTATATATACTTTGTGCAGCACTCCTAAACAAAAGCCAGTAAAAACAGAGGTTATCACTACCAATGTGACTTTATTTTTACAAATAGTTTGGAAAATTAGCTGTGGAATTCTATGACCTGTGGAAGTATAGGTTACAGTCATAAAAAACAAACAACAACAACAAAAATCCACACCCCTTACTGAAACACATTGAAAGAAAAAAAGGAAAGAGAGTCTAAATATTACATCTTGGTGTGACTTGAGGCATAATAGTAAGATTAATATAATACAGTCAATAAATGGTAGAATTCCATTAATTTCAAGTTATGATTATCTGTATTATCTTAGATATTTACAATAAACATGTTTTACTTTTGGAAAAGTATTAAGAAAAAAACATTATGTAAACAGAAGTATCTGAAATGTCTGAAAGGGTAAATTTTCCCTACCTATTTGAGGAAATGACTAAGCAAAAAGTAGTGCATAGTATTTCTCTCCTTTAGTAAAAATAGGGACTCAATAATTGATGTTAAGCGTCAGGCTAGTGCTAGGGATATACAATCATGAAAGAAAAATGAGAGCTTTAAGTTTCTAAGTAAATAAGGAGTAATCAAGAACTAGTAAGGTAAATATTTTAAGGCCCCAACTGTAACCAGAGTCCCTTGTAACATTTCCAGAAGTTCAAAACTTCCTACTTCAATACTCAAATCTAATTTTCTTCTTAAACCTGCACTCAGTATTAATTTTAAAAATACCCAAATATTACTCTTGAGTTTTTTGTGTAATTGCTATTATTGCAATACTTAGAAAAAATACTGTAAAGGAATATACATAATTTATATGCATATACTGAAAATAAAATAGTGACTCTGCTGAAGTAATTGCTATCATCTTTATTGAAAATCCAGAGTTTTTAGCTAAATTATAGGGTAAATTAAATTGTGTTGCAAAGATTTGGGTCCAAATGTACAATTTTATCACCCTCTTATGGAAAAAAAATCTGATTCTGATTTCTAATTAATCAACTTACAAATGTTCTCATAAATTTAATCAAATTAAGTGATTCATTATACCATTTTATGACATTTTATGTTTGCATGACAAATGGTATTTTTTTCTCCATGTTTACTGCACGTGTTTCTCAAACTTTCTGCTACAAAAACATAGAGGTCTGTGAACACAGTATTTTAGGTCTCAGGTTCTCTAGTAGTATTTTTATTTTAATTTTATCTTTATTTTAGTATCATCTTTTAATTATGACTTTATATAAGCATATTCTGTATCATTTATATAGCAAAGTACAGGTCTATTATTTCATGTCATGACTGGCTTTTGGGTTTATGACTTCATTGGCTCCAAGCAGTACTTTAATGATGACAAGTTAATTAAAAAATGAGATAGAAAAGCCACATATACAATATATTTGCCATACGTGAAGTCCAAATTATATCCACAAGATACTACAGAAACAAATGTTTGGTAGCATCTTAAGTTGAGAAAGAAAAAGAAATTGAATCATTGCATGGCTCAGGATAGACTAAGCTTGTGAACTTCCAGAGAAATTTTTACCACAGAAATCCTATCATATTCAAATTGAGGTTGGAAATTTACTGTTAGCAACACAACATAATCCACCACTTTGTGTTGTTAATTGTTATTTTATGGTTTTTATATTTGCCTGTATTTAATTTGTAAATTCCTTTTTTTTGTTATAAATTCCAAGAATAATTTGGAGTTTATCCCAAGATTTATAAGTATTTAGTTAATACCATAAAGTAATTTAAATTGATACAGAGATCACCAAGGATATTTTTTAATATAAAAAAGGGACCTATACATTCTTCAAGCTTAAGAAACTTTTCCTTGAATCATTTATCTTTCTTTCACTTTTAGATTTGCAGGATAAAAGAGGGAGGGGAAATTCACTAAATTAGGAAAATTATTTGCAAGTATATGGTTGAAATGATTTTTTAACACTATATTCTTCATTTAGCACAC
Organism: Sus scrofa; assembly: GCF_054392235.1. Taxonomy (NCBI): domain Eukaryota; kingdom Metazoa; phylum Chordata; class Mammalia; order Artiodactyla; family Suidae; genus Sus; species Sus scrofa. The sequence continues at coordinate 64,766,243 of NC_139393.1, read as the reverse complement.
TTTTATAAACTCCTATTATTCCAACATTTGCCACTTAAGATACTTATTAGAACTTGATAGAAATACACAAATCAAAACCAAAGCAAAAACTATTCAAATACTCATATACACACTAAGGAAAAAAAGGAAAACATTCGTTTTAAGTCAAACCTGTTAGTGCCTCAAAAATGTAGGTAATTTGCTGTCCACCTGGAATTATGCACCATGCCTGGAAAAATTTTTTAAATGAAGACATAACCAAGAAAAATAAATTTACCACTATGAAGTATTTTAATTTGTTGCCATGACAACAAGATAACCTATTTCTCTTTCCTCTTTGTTAGTCTTTTAAAATACTGTATTTATTCAAAATGCAATGGTTATTGAATCAAACATTTTCCTCCATGTTGGGGATACAAAATCAAACAGACCAAGGCATATCATGTTGGATTTTGCAGTTTGGTTGCTGAGGAGACTCTTATAGTAGATATTAGGACTTGAACTGCTCATTTCAAATACTTTGATAGTTGATTAAATGTTAAATCTCTGTCCATTGTTTTCAGTTAACTTTGTGGTATTTCAGAAGGTATTTTTTTTTTCATTTTATGGTATAGTTAAGAGGGAAAAAAAAATGGCATTAAGCTCTAAGCTCTTAGGTTTTTGAGAAGTATCTAGTATATACCTCTATAAGATCAAAGACATTTGACCAAAAATGATGCCTCTGAGGATCTAATAAAAATAGATTATAAAAAATAAATTCTCAGCCACCCCCATTCTCCACTAGCTCTATGAGAATAAGCTGTGAAGGAAAAAATATTGTCTTCAACAACCTCTTGTGCTCCCGTCTATTTATTGAGAAACTGCCCTCTACATGATTCCAAAATTCCACAACCTCCTTTTCTTCTGTTAAGTTTCCCTGTTTTTAAAAGGGTATCTTATTTAATCTTATTCTTCTCAAGCAGAAACCAGTTCCTTGAAATACTATTATTACAGTCAAAGTTATTGCACTTTCTCCTGTTCCAACAATTTCCTAGCTGCCTAGTTGAAAGTCATTTTACTTAGGAAATTACTTGATGTGATTTTCCTTCCTGTGGTATAAATGGTCAGGCCATCGCAAATGTTGGAATTTTAGGCTGGGCAGTGAGTGGATAATATTCTCAAATAAGTTATCGTCCTTGTATTATCTCTTTTAAAGAAGATAATACATTCTCTATGTACAGAAGATAAAACATATTCTATATTTTATTATACTTTTTCCCTAAGAATATACAATATAATGAAAACTTTAATCCACAGGTTTAACATCCTATTACTAGAATTAGAATTGTTGGAGTCCTCACTATATATATATATATATAAACAATATATATCTATATAACTATGTTTAACTCCTTTATTACACTAGTTTAGGGTCTCAGAACTGAATTTTACCTGCAAATTTACTACCTTTTCAATCCTATATGCAATCATTTAAAAAATATTAACTCTTTCTTACATTTATCTTAGTTTGAGGGGCTATTTCTCTTTCATTTGATTTGTTTTAATGTACTTATATATAATTATTATATGTATATAAGCTGAAATTTATTGCCTAGGTAGCATAAGATTTATCAAACAATAGAATAGCAAAATATTTTCTTTGATATTTCATATAAATTTTGTCTCATTAAAATGCAATATTTAGTTGAATAATACCTCCTAAAATTTGTAACATTTAAAGGCTAATCATTACACTAAGAGAAATTTCTTTTTTCCCTTAGAGTTTCAGAACAGAAAAAAAAAAACATAATTTTCAAAGTTATTTACCAAATTGACAGAATTTCAACATTCTAATCAATAAAAATACTGATTTACATTTCTTCCTATAAATGCAATATCTACTTTGAACTGTAATCACTCTGCGGCAGTAAACATGTAAATAAAATATGTAAGTGATGTCAAAAGCAGCCCTTGATGTAGCCTATTTCCCAAATAAGTCTAAACAACCCAAATCACCAATATTAAAAATTTTGAGGCTATGAAGTCATTTTTTGGTAAGATATTAAGTCTAAGGAATTTGATTAAAATATTGTCTAAAGTGAACAGGATTAAGAATTCAAGATATTTTCCTCCTAATATAGTGAACTATGATGGTCCCTGTCAGTTACGTTTCTAAGTTACATGGCAAGTCTTAGAACTTTCACACATGCAAATAATAGAGATTATCCCTTCCAGTTATTTCAACCTTGGACATCTTTCTAGGCAGTTGTTAGGGAACAACACTCGAATGTGTAGGTATATATTATAAAATAACGGCCTCTGTTTGATAAGCACCCACCATGTGCCCCATGATGTGTTAGATAGCCTATATCATTCTCCACCTCAGAAGCAAGCCATGTAAATTCTGTCACTCCCAGTGGCATTTCCCTCAATGTTATAAGCAAACTGAGTTTGGGGTTAATAGACGCAAACTGTTTTAGAATGGATAGACAATGATGTCCTGCTGTGTAGCAAAGGGAACTTTGTCTAATTACGTGTGATGGAACACGATGGAAGATAATATAAGAAAGAGTGTGTACAGAAACGACTGGGTCACTTTGCTGTACAGCATAAAATGACAAAACAACATAAATCGACTATAATAAATTTTTAAAATAAAATAAAATAATGAGAAAAAAAAAGAATGCTAATTAAAGGGCCAAACTCATAAAATTGGAGGTTAACAGTGATTCAAATGTAGGCTTAGAAAGTCCAGCTTTTCCACCACCAGAAATTCCTTAGGAGGCAAACAAAAAACAAAAAACAACTGAACCAAGAGTTCTTACCTTGCAATAGCCATAGCCTTTTGGTCTGGTCTCATAAGCCTCTCATTCTCCATTTTCAAACTGAGAATGATACTGTTTGACTCACCAGGTTAATGTGAATAGCCTCCTCCAAATCTTTTGTGTACTTTAATTCTTCAAAAGCATTTTTTTGCATTTATTAATTCTAATTTGTGTTGAAATTAAACCTGTACCTCAGCAGTTTTCAAAATATGGTCAGAGGCCCCTTAGAAGACCCTGAGACCCTTTCAGAGGAACTAGGAGGTCCTCTCTTTTTTCAAATTTGCATCAGTTCAAGACTGGATCTTCTTCATGTACTTGAATCAAAACAAGTACTCTCTTAAGTACTAGCTGAAAAAAACAAATTAAATTTATTGAAATTATAGAGGTAAATAAAATGGAATTTAAATTTAGAAAGTATATTTAGGCTTTTAATAAAGTGCCTGGAAAGCCCCCTCTGTCTTTCTCTTAAGGTCTTGGATTCATATCTTTCTCTGAGTATGTGTGTGTTCCCACCTTGTTTCTGCAGAGGGCTGCCTATTACCAGCATGTGGCACATCAGAGCATCCCCCAAATGGGGATCTCAGAGACAGATAGGATGGATACAGCTTCACAGGTCCATCATGCACAGCCCAGTAGATCAGCACTGCTTGGCCTCTTCTCCAGACACCCTAGAGAAAGAGCCCAATTGTGTTACTCACTCTTAATACTATTATGTGAACTTACGGTGATGGTGTATTTGGATTGGGAATGGGGGTGTTGTTTCACAGGAAATATAAGGCTAATTTTACATCCTTTAGGAAGGAAGGGAAAGGAGTTAATATTTGGAAAGCTCTCTAGCTTTAGGACTCCAAACAATGCAATCCTTCAAAAGATGTTAGACCTACCTTTAGATAAAGTGATGGAAAATCCCTCCTGATTTATTAAAAATCTATTTCAAAATTACACAAACTTTTGCTTCAGTGGTTTTAGTATTAGCTGTCATGAATTTTCCAGGAGTTTTGATCAAAAATAAAAATGTTATTAGAGCTAGAGTGGCAAGTTATATATAATGCCTAAGTGGCAGTTTTAGTTGGTTGCCCTCAAAAATAATATCATTATTCTGCATAGGTAAGTTTACATATAATACTGTGTAAAATAGATGATTATCAAGAACCTATGGGATGGATGGGGAAATCTACTCAATAGATGTAATAATCTATATGGGAAAAGGAATGGATATACATGTGTATATGTGTGTGTGTGTGTGTGTGTGTGTGTGTGTGTGTGTGTATTGTTAACCACCAATTTTATGAGTTCGGCCCCTTTAATTAGCATTCTTTTTTTTTCTCATTACTTTATTTTATTTTAAATAAAAAAATGTTTATTGGTTTCAGAATGAGATAAATAGACCTGTGTTTGCAACATTCTAAAATATAACTGCATACTTACATATTGAGTTTTTTAAGATATATTTTCTTATGAATTTTGTCTCTCTAAAAAGTAAAGAAATATTAAAATGCTGATTTTTATATAATATATAATGTGGGGATAAAATCACATAATTTTAAAATAAGCTCATGGTACCGTTATGTTTTTATAGAAAATATATGACCCAGAAAACACAAAGACTTGCAATCAGCCCTAGATCAATAGGCACAAAGCCGGATTTGTTTTCCTATAAGTCTTTTGTTCAGAAGTTACATAATGGCAAAAAGAGCTTAGAAGACTCTAAAACCAATGATTCTAGCGCTATAGATTGTCACTGCAGTCTTCCCTAAAAGTTCATAGGTCTATTACTGTACAATAAAAATATTGCCAACAAATTCCATCAGTAACAAATCTTGCAATAATGAGAAATCAACATAAGTTATATATTTTAATACTAGTCAAAATATAAAATAAAATTCCAAGCCCTTACTATATGCAAGTTATTAAATAGAAAATTGACTACATATACACAAAATACACTGAACATAGATCCTGTTCACATAAATCCAGCTTAATATGGAAAAAGAATATAAGAGCTACATAGTGTACAGTACATAATTATAATAATTCTTGTGTGTATCATTCTTATTATCAGTAGCAATGGTTACCGGATGATATATCTTTATATTTTGAGGGAAGACTTTCCCTGTGTGGGAGAGGTTAGGAGGGAGGTTGAGTTAATGGTCAAAAAAAAGTACTGTAAAACAGACACTAGCTAAATCTAGAAAGGCAGGATATTCCATTATGTTCATCACAAGTACCCTTTCAAATCAGATGGGTTGGACTTAGCACTGGATTAGAGAATTCTTGGGGATTTAAACATCTGAGTTTTTTTTTAACAATTCAACTTTTATAAAGGAAAATAGTTTTAGTGTTTCTGAAAAAAAGATATTTTAAACCGATTACTAGATATGAGAGGAAAAAAATACTGTGTGTGAGGGAGACTGAGAATCTAGCTGAGATATGAAAGGGAAGGAGATTAGATAATGACACAGATTAAATTTTACTTGGATGAAGAGAGGTAGGTTTTCCAAGTATCTGATGCTTGATCTAAGATCTGAAATTAGATAAGGTTTAACTTGCCAAAGTAGATTGAGTGGGGAGAAGGTTGCTTTGTAAAACCACTTGCTCTGAGCCTGGATGAATAAGAGATTTTCTCCCCCTTTCTTTGAATATTTCATGCATTGCCCTGGGTTCCCTGTATTTTCCAATTTTGGATATCACCTCCTATTTTAGTTAATGTGAAACTTCACCTCTATTACAAAAAAAAAAAAAAAAAAAAACCTAAAATTATGATGACTTAAATAGGTAAAATCTATTAGGTAGCTTTGCACCACAAAGAATCGTAGCACTCATGTTTAGTGGAGGTCTAGTGTTTGTGGGTAAGAGTTTCTACTTCATTTGGTTGACCAACTGGATGTAAAATTGTCACCCAGGCGAGCAAACCTAAGGGTCCCTAACCTGTTCCTAAACTGTCTCTAAAAAACAAGTACACCCATTTTAGGCAAGGAGGCAAGGAAGCATCCATCTTCCATTTCTACCTCCCTCTAGGCAGACTTGCATAAAACCAAAACTGTACCTTCTAGCTCTGTTTACATGCAGAAACAACAGGGCTTAATCACAAGAGACCAGTATAGTATAACTGTCATTTTATACACATCTTTTGATGACTATTTCGGGGTAAACACACACGCACACACACACATGCACGTGTGCACTGACAAGACTGAAGTTGCTAGGAGTCAGGAAATAAAAGAGTTGAAAGTCTCCTGGAAGCCTCCTTACACATTCTCTTCTTACATGTTCGCTACACAGGAAATCAAAACCAAATTTTTTAAAAGCTTTCTCCACTTTGTGTCTAGTCTCCATCCTTCATGATAGTTAATTATTGCTAGACATGAAGTTAAAGCACTTGATGAAAGTCTCAATGATGGAAGAGGAACTGAGGACTTTGTGGAGTCTTCTGTCAAAGAAGCCACTCAGAAAAGTCTCTGTCATGCTGGTCAGTGCCCGAGATTCTGAATTATACCTTTACTGTAAGAGTTTCCCTGAAGTGCAGACTCTCACCAGGTCCTGGTGCAGGGAGATCCCATTCTTGGGTAAGGCAATATTACGGATGATGCTCAACTCTCTAAAACAGGGCTTGGTTTCTTCACTTGTGTTGGAAGTGAGCAAAGAAAATGGTCCAACAAGAAACTTTTAAGGAAGAAGAGAAACCAGCAGAGCTTTGCATGCAGATGGGCCACATGCTGGAGTCCAGAATGTAAAAATAAATAATTTGCACTAGTAATTATTACTATTATTATTATTGTTTGTTTTTTAAGGCCACACCCACAGCATATGGAGATTCCCAGGCTAGGGGTCTGAATGTAGCTGCCGGCCTATGCCACAGCCACAGCAACGCCAGATCTAAGTCACGTCTGTGACCCACACCACAGCTCATGGCAAAGCCAGATCCTTAACCCACTGAGTGAGGCCAGGGATCGAACATGAAACCTCATGGTTCCTAGTCAAATTTGTTTCTGCTGTGCCACGATGGGAATTCCTGCACCAGTAATTATTCTTAACTCTACTTCCTAATTTTTTTCTAGACTGGACTTCTATTTTAATCCCTTATTTTTCCAGGTTAATGTATTTAAGTCAACCCAGGATTTCTTTGTTTTATTCCTAGATGAATTTGCTATGTTTGAGGAACTTATGTAGTTCCAAAGGCAAAGGGAAAAAGTATGGGTTGAAATAGGACAACCAACTGTCACCTGCTGCACAAGCATTGCTTTTATATCACCCTTGACCTCTGGACACTGATAGTTTGACTTTTGAAAATTGAAAGGCATAGTCTTGTAGACATGTTTAATGAATTCTCTGTCATCCCCAGAACTAAGATAAAAAGAAATGTTAATATTTCAAAATCATTATTTCATGACATAAATTTTCATAACTAGAGCAAGTAATCACCCCTCACAGCACCTAAGTTTTGATTATTTCTACTCCATTCTTCCAGATGATCTTTAGAATTATGTTGTAAAAATCCACTATGACTGTTCTCTTAGAAAGAACAGTCTTATAAACTGCAAGGCATTTTTTTTTTTTTTTGGATAAACCATACAATTATATGGTGTGAATTTCTTTTTTTTTTTTTTGTTTTTTTGTCTTTTGTCTTTTCAAGGCTGCACCTGCGGCATATGGAGGTTCCCAGGCTAGGGGCCTAATCAGAGCTACAGCTGCCCACCAACGCCAGAGCCACAGCAACGCCAGATATGAGCCATTTCTGAGACCTACACCACAGCCACAGGACGGCTGGATCCTTAACCCACTGAGCAAGGCCAGGGATCGAACCCGCAACCTCATGGTTCCTAGTCGGATTTGTTTCCACTGCGCCATGATGGGAACTCTGAGATGATGTGAATTTGGTTAGAAGCAGACTTTAGGATACAGCAAAATGTTTTGCAGTTTTTTACCATTTCTTATTCTCCTCTGGTTTGGAGAAGTTTTTGGCTTCTTCCCACTGCAGAATTGCCCTGGCTTTCTGGATGTGCTGGCGAACTGTCCTCAGAGGCTTGCTCTTACTCACTGTCCAGGGCAGTGAGTGCCAGACCCAACCACTGGGGAAGAGGGTGCGGGTGCTCATGGCCACGTGGGGGAGGTTTGTAGGCAACAAGCCCCAAGCTGTTCCTGTGCAGGTTTACTGATAGAATCTAAGTGCAAGTTCTGGATGCTGTGCTCTCAGTCTCTTCCAACCTCTCAGCCATCTCATCACATTATTATTTTGAGTGGGCACAAAAAAGTGGGCCTCATGGGAAGTGTCCCCCATGGCTGAAGTTGGGCATTCTCTATGCTCTCACTTTCTGCAAAGGAGAAATGGTGACCCAAATGGGTGTCTTTTGGCATGGAGGTTTTCTGCCCGAGGGAAGTGTGAAAGAGTAAAGTGAAACCATTTTTACACTATTTAATTCATGTAATTCAGATTTTATGCCCCAGTGATGTGCTAGATCTTCTCCACTGGATTCCCAGATTCCCGCAAAGGTATTCTTGTCCGTGAGTGATTGTTAAAATCAGTGTTCCATTTGGGAGTGGATGACGGTAGATAACTATTCTGCCATCCTGCCGATGTCTCTCCCTGAATCAGTTTTTGATGTTTTAAAATTCCTCAATTGCAATCACACATAAATAGCTCAAGTTAGGCTACGACAGGCACAATTGTTCTGTTACTATGGATTTTAATATTTATCATCCTAAATATCCTGTTGAATGTGTTTTTTCTCCTCCATTTTATATCTTAGTGGAGGCGTCCATCCTGAATTCAGCTACCAATTAAAAGAGATAAACTAGGAGTCATTCTAGACTCTTTCTCCTGCATCATTGGTCCATGTCAACTTTATCTCCTAGTTCTTCAATTCAGTCTCTATTTTTCTCTCCTACGTTTGCTCTCTGGTGTACGTTCTCAACATGTGTTTCTGGGACTGCAGATTCAACATTTTTATTATTTTTTTTTCTTTTTAGGGCCACACATGCGACATAGTGGAAATTCCCAGGCTAGAGGTTGAATCAGAGCTGCAGGGCTGGCCCATGCCACAGCACAGCAATGCAGCATCTGAGCCATGTCTGTGACCCATGGCAATGCCGGGTCCCTAATCCATTGAAAGAGGCCAAGGATCAAAACCGCATCCCCCTAGATACTAGTTGGTTTCGTAACCTGCTGAGCCATAATGGGAACTCCAGATTCAACATTTTGATTGATCCTTCCTCTTTCCTCAAGTCTCTATTCAGACAGCTTCAGTTGAACATACTGTTTAATCACTAAGTCGAGCTTTTTAAAACCTGTTGCTAACTCATCCTGCTGTCACCATGCTTCACAAAGGGGTTACAGATGTGCTTACATAATCAAGTCCTCCCCTCTCAGGGTCACGGCAAGGGGACTGTGACTCCTGCGGTGCCCCAAGCCAAGAGCAGCTGCTTGCTCACCTTAGTTCCCCTTGTGAGCATGCTTATTTTCTATGGATCATTAGATGAATAAATGTGGAAAACACTAAATCAGAAAACTGAAAGTCCTTTCAATGACATACAAGACCTTTCACACACAGCTGTACCATATAGCACTCTTGTGCAAATTTGCAAATTTTATGTTTTTGTTTTTGGCTGCACCCACTGCATGTGTAAGCTTCCAGGCCAGGGATCAAACCTGATCCATAGCAGCAACCTGAGCTGCAGCAGTGACAATGCCAGATCCTTAATCCACTGTGCCACAAGGGAAGTCCATTTTGTACAAAATTTAAAAAGTATATCCCTTAGCTTTAAACCCATGCTTTTAAAAAGTTACTTCAAGTAGATAGCAGGCCAACCCGATAGTATATTTGCGCTTTAAAAAACCTGTTCCTTTGGGACAGATGCAGACTGAGTCAGATTGCAGGAACTAGGCCAGTTTTGCAAACTGCATAACCATGTCTTCCTGTGAAGCATTTGTCACGTTGGATCACAAATGATGCCTTTACTCTCCCTGTCATTAACCCTTTGGAAAACTCTCCCTACCCTCTCTCCTTTAATAATGTTTGCTTACTCACATGCTTTCAACTCGAATGTTACCTTGAACCTGTAGCTTCGCTTCCATTGACTTTATTGTGTACCACTATCATAGCCATCATCATACCCTTTTCTGTGTATAGGGTGTTTGTTTTGCAATGGACTAAAACTCCATAAAGCTTGATTACTTTTCAGCCCAGAAATTGACTCCTAGATATCTGACGAACAGAAATAAAAGCATATATCCACTCAAAGACTTGCACACTATTTTATTTTTTTCTTTAAAAATTTTTAGCTAAGGTAGAGTGGATGTACAATATTATATAAATTTCAAGTGTACAACAGAGTGATTCACAATTTTTAAAGGTCATACTCCATTTATAGTTACTATAAAATATTGGTTATAGTCCATGTGCTGTACAAGATACTCTTGTAGTTTATTTATTTTATATGTAGTTTATACCTCTTAGCCCCCATCCCTATCTTGCCCCCTTCCCTTCCCTCTCCCCATTGGTAACCACTAGTTTGTTCTCTGTATCTGTGAGTCTGTTTCTTTTTTATTATCTTTATTAGTTTGCTGTATATTTTAGATTCCATATATAAGTGATATACATTATTTGTCTTTCTCTGTCTGACTCATTTCACTTAGCAAAATAGCCTCCACATCTATCCATATTGTTCTAAATGGCAAAATTTCATTCTTTTTATGGCTGAGTAATACTCTATATCGTGTGTGTGTATACACACACACATATGCATCTTTTTATGCATTTTCCATTCATCTGTTGATGGATACCTAGTTTGCTTCCATATCTTGGCTCTTGCAAATAGTGCTGCTATGAACATTGGGGTGTATCTATTTTTTTCAAATCAGTGCTTTGATTTTTTTTTTTTTTGATATATACCCAGGAGTGGAATTTCTGGTTCATATGGTAGTTCTATTTTTACTTTTTTTGAGAAACCTCCTTATTCTTTTCCACAGTGCCTGCACCAATTTACATTCCCACCAACAGTGGATGAGGGTTTCCTTCTCGCCATAGTCTTCTTGCTGTTGTTCATAACAGTCAGAGAATGAAAACAAGCTACATGTCTATCAACTTGTTGAATGGATAAACAAAATGTGTTATAACCATATAACGGACACTATTCAACTATAAGAGAAAACAAACTATGGATACATATTATGATATGAATGAACATTATGCCCCGTGAAAGTAGCCAGATACAAGAAATCACATATTGTATTATTTTATTTTAAAAGCCAAGAAAAGGCAAATCTTTAGAGATAGAAAGTAGATTGGTTATTAAGTGGGATGGAGTAGAGGGAAATCAACAGTAAAAATGCATTCAGGATTACTGGAGTGATGAAAATCTAAACCTAATTTATGGCGATGATTGCCTAAGTTGGCAAATTTAGTAAACTATCATTGAATTATACATTTGAAATGGATAAATTATAAAACATGTAAAGTATTCCTCAATAGAGTTAGTTTTAAAAACTTAGAATACTTCTTCATCCGTTTTTTGTAGTTTTAACTACCAACATGTGATCTGGCCCCAACAAACTTTTTCATGCCTTTAGATCTATCAAGTATTCGGCTTTTCAAGTTTTTCTAGTTATTACTTTTTTATTTCTAATTAGAATATGAATGCATTATCTCTAATTGGTAAATTTTTCATTGTTATCAGTAAAGTCACTTGTGATTCTAGTATAGTTCCATAAAAAATCTTAACTGTTCATTATGCAGTTTGCATTTTCTCATAGTATTTTCTGCTGAAAACAAGTTATCTGAGCTGATTCCTAAAACAAAAAATTATTTAATGAAAAAGAAGATTGCAAAATTGCATGATAATTGTGCTCCCTTGAGAGAGTCCCAATAAAGACGAGCAATTATATAGTTTTAGGAATTTTGAGGTCAGAATCTTGAGTTTGCGTTGGCTGGCTGTTGCTATGATAATGCTGTGTTTTTTTAAAAGCCAAATTTGTAGTGGTTTGCAATAATAAACATATTTTTTAGTCACAGACCTGAGTCTAATCTTTTCATGGTGAATGACAAAAGACAAAAGCCCATGCTAAGCCACACAGGCATTTATAAAACCTCTGCTTGGATGTGGTATATTTTGTGTCCAAGAATCAGAGCCCAAAATTAATGGTGTGAAGAAATATACTTTTCCATAGTGAGATCATAGCTAGGGAGAGAATGAAAGAAAGACCAGTGACCTTGGTAAGCAGAATTTTCTTAACTTATAAATGGAATTCACTCTCCCTTTTTCTTCACAATAAATTTAGAATCACAGTTTTATGGATCGTATTTTGTGTAACAATGGTAGTATGAAATTTTAATTCTCAGTTCTAAATTCATATTAAATTCATATGGGATAGTTTTTAAAAATATTGATGTTGAAGCTCAACCTAGACCAATTGAAACAGAAGTGGGGAGGATGGGATCCAGGTACTGGTACTTGAAAATTTCCTGCATTTGACCTTTGCATGTAAGAAAATGTTTAGAACTATTGCAATAGAGAAATGGACTATGGCAGAATATTTTTCATAGTCTTTATTTGAACGTTTCTTTTTTTTTATTTGAACATTTCTAACTAGACTTTAATCTTTATTTTTATGCCCCTAACCTTAAGTTCACTGTACTTCAGGCATATCTGAATTTTCAGCCTCTTAGTTATAGAAAAAGCAGTTCATTCTTGAAGTTTAGAGATGGGTTTTATTCTAGTCTTGTGACCTTATGAGGATTCTAAATTCTATTCTCCTTGGAGTGAGTACATAGAGAAGAGTAGATTATATATCTCATTGTGTGATTTTTAGTGTCCTATCTTTCTCTGATATATTCTTATATGGAAGGGACTATATATTTCAAATCACATGTATATTATGATTAACCCTTATGTCTCTCAGGAGGAAAAGAAAACACAATATGGTCTCTGTGTTCTCTATCTGCACAGTGTTTAACATGCATTGCCAAGGAATTACAACATTGTTTCATACATCACATAGGATATTAAATTTTTTTGGCTCAAACATTTTGGCGACCCTATAGGAGTCTCTTATTTTACCACAAAATAAGCACTGTTATTTGGTTTGAGTTTTATTTATTACGTTTTAAATTAGTTTTCAAATACTGTGAATACAAAATACTACTTAATACCTTACATGTAATGAGTTAGAAACATTTCGTTTATATTATCATTTTATTCATATTTATGATTTGAAATTCTTAAGAACTAATATGTAAACTGGCAGGGTATGGGATAAGAAGTAAATAAGAAAGTCTAAATCATATCAAAGCATATTAGCAATAAAAAGGCAAGAATCAATACGAAAGGAAAGCAGAGTACATAAAGCAGGATAAAGTAATCAATAACAGTGGATTGTAGTATGCAATTGCTGATGATTACAGGAAAATCCACTTGAGGTATATAGCGACACTAAAGAGGTACAACAAATAACACTACAAATTTGCCTCATATAAAGGATAAAGGAAATTCCAAATAATAATGCTGATGTTTAAATGAAGATTATGGACAATAGAAAAGAATATGAAAATCATCAAACTTTCTGAACCATTTTAGAATATTATTTTTGTAAATGATTTTCATCTCAGGGCACCAAAAAAGAAAAAAAATCTGGGTCCTAAACCACACATTTCCCATGGCTAAATTAGATATTACTGATTAGGTATTCATTAATTTATAAGAGCTTAATGTGGGTTGTTCCAGTTATTTATTTCTGTATTTAAAAAAAAATCATCACACAATTAGTGGATTAAAGCAACAGTAATTATCTCATGCTGCTCTCTCATGGTCCCAGGCACTGATTGGTCCCAACCGGATGGTCTTGCTTGTGGTGCCAGTCAGATAGTGGCTGGTTCTGGAATGATCCTGAAGGCTTCCTTTTACATATGTGTCCACATGACCCTGGCTTCCTCATACCAGAGTGGCTGAGTTTCCAGAATAAGCTTCCCGAGAGGACCAGGCAGAGAGTGTATCCCCTACAATGACCTCACTTTGGAAATCATGTGATGTCACTTCCACTGTAGTCCAGAAACTCAGAGGAGGCTATGTAGAGCCCATATCTCAAATGGTAAGAGTGTCAACCTCATATCATATGCCCAGGCTTACATAAGGGAAAAAAAATCAAGGAATTTCAATACAGAGACTGAAGCTTTGGACGCCTGTAGGATATGAATTGGAGAGAATCTCCCAAGAGTTTGTCTAATGGTTTAAGGTCTGAGAAATGCAGTTGTCTGTCTCAGGTGTGGATGCATATCACTATCCCTCTCATTCATTACAAGTAAGCCTTGGTCTTTTAGTTCCTCTGAAAGTCCAAGCTGGTCACCACTTCATAGTCTCTCTTTATGTTGGATTCATTTATCCCCAGAATCTTTGCATAAGTAGCTCCCTCCTATATTTTTTTCCACTCCTATATCAGTCATCCCATGGGACTCCTATGCACAGTAGTTCCACCTCCTCCCCTGGCAGTGTTCACTTTTTATCACATTACCTTCTTTTCTTGCTTTTATCTGTACCCTCACCTGCACCATTGCATTAGATTGACGTCTCAGTGAAGGTATCTTCTCATGCTCGTGCTAGAACTGGGTCTGCCACAGGGAAAGCTTTAGAAAAAGGTTCATGAAGGAGTTTATGAATCAATGAATGGCTAAATTCATTTATATATGAATGCTTTTGGCAGATTTAGTTTGGCAGGGGGAACATCTTTGTCTTTTTTAAATGGTCATGAATCAGAAATCCTGCAGCTTTCAGGCATGTGTTTCCACTCTGTTATTCTGAGACCACATAGAAAGCAATCAATTCTTCCACCTATTAGATGGTACTTCAATTTGAAAACAATGCCCTGTCTCATTTATATCTTCACTTTAAAGGTTGTGTGTGCTTTTAAATACTTTTAATGTGACAGGTTTCTAATTCTCTTGTCATCTTTGACACATTTCTCTGGAAGTTTTCAGTTTCGAGTGACCCTTTGGTAGTGTGTGCTCCCAGTAGAACATGATATGTTAGGTAATGTCTCACTGGCTGAGGATATAATGGGACAGCACTTCCCTTCTTGGGGGTCTATATTTTTATTGATGCAGAATAAAATATTTTGCCTCTTCAGAGGAAACAAATTTCACAAAAATTCAAATGTATATTTCCATTTTTAATTGTTTACTTTCTGCCAAAACGAAAATCAGAGGTCTTCATTTTGTCAACCGTCAAGTATCAAGAATTTCAGGGCCTTTTAAAACTGACACTTAGGAACCAAGAAAACAAAAAAGTTATTCTAAATAGGTTACGGTTCTAAAATAAATCCAGAGGATTGACATAAAATGAGATCATGCTGTTTTCACATCTGAGATCAAAAGAAGCTTCCAAATAATTCATAAGGCTTCTGTTTTAATGCCATATGGCTGGTATCTCTGAAATAACCAGCTTGAACTTCCTATTTAAAAATTATAAAGACTTTCAAAAACAGAGATGAAAGCAACAAAACCTAAAATTGATTAACAACCACTTGTTAGAATTATTTAAATTAATAATAATCATTTGGCTTACCTGGTTGGGTTGTCTTTTCTCATAACTCTACCCATGTTTTGACTTTAAATTCTATCTTTTCTAGGATTTTTGTTAAAGGTATCAGCACAGTAGTCAGAAAGTACACTTTCTGGATTAAAATCACAGGTTCACCACTTATTACATTATTGATTTTCAGGTAAGTTATGTAGCACCTCCAAGCCCTAGTTTCCTCATTTGTAAAAGTATTAACAGAACCGGATCAGAAGCTCATATAAGTGCTTAAAAGACAGCTCCTAGGATTCAGCAAGCATAAAGAAAGTGCTCAAGGAAAGTGGGCTAATAAGAATCATGTTATTGGGAGTTCCCGTCATGGCTCAGTGGTGATGAATCCAACTAGTATCCATGAGGACTTAGGTTTGATGCCTGGCCTTCCTCAGTGGGTTAAGGATCTGGCATTGCCGTAGGTCACAGATACGGCTTGGATCTGGCAATGCTGAGGCTGTGGTGTAGGCAGGCAGCTGCGGCTCCAATCTGACCCCTAGTCTGGGAACTTCTATGTGCCATGAGTACAGCCATAAAAATAATAATAATAAAAAGATTTATGTTACTTTAGAACAAAACTTTTTAAATTTGCTTAAAATATGAAGTCATGTAGTGCTTTCTTCAATGGCTTCCCTCTTGGTGAAGAAAGCCACATTTTCAGCACCAGAATAGTAGCTTTCTGTTGCTCTAGTGAAAGGAATGTACCTCTGGAGGCATCTGGAGTACCAGCTCCCCCATCATCTCCACCACATCTTCATACCTCATATACCTCATCTCCTGTCTGGAAGATCCTTACTTCTTAAGTTTTTGTCTGAGGGTTGTCAACATGAGTATCATCTAGAGCCAGTTCGGAATTTAGTACTTTAGCCCCATCCTAGATCTGCTATTTCAGAATCTGCCTTTCAGTAGGACCCAAGTTTATTCATATGTTTATCAATGTATAAGAAACTATTACACATTTATTCAGAGACTGTAACTAAAGCAAAAGATGGGTTGAAAAAGAAAATCTGTGAGTCTGAAACAGGACCTTTTGAGTCCTCTAGGAAATCCAGGTGTGCAGGTTTGGAACCAAAAGTAAACAGTGCACTCTGGGATTTAAAGTTCCTCATCAATTTTATGTCTACCCATTTGGATAGTACATAAAGGAATGCAGGAGGGACTAAAGGTCCAATGTTTGGGGCTGGAAGCTGATCAACTGACCTCTGGCTCCAGATATGGGAGGAGGGTTTGAACTGCAACCAATTAGATAAGAAATAGAGGGAAAGGATATTGAAAAATTACTGTTTGTATTTTTTAAAAAAATGCTTGGATATGTTTTTCACAAGAGGCAAAAACACTTAAAAATTAATAACCAGAAGAGAGCCTGGGACATAGGAGATGCCAAATAAATATGTTATATGAAAATCAACTAAAAAGCAAAAATAGAAAAATACAAAGAACAAAACAATCTTTCTGGATTATGGGAGCTCTACTTGGTGGTAAAAAGAGACAATCATACAGGGTACCACAGTACAGAACAGAGAGCTAGCATGGGGCACTTCACTCAACTTGAATTCATATGGGTATGGGAGATGTTTGTAAATGAGAACGTTTCATCTGAGTTTAAAAGGTACAATTACTGCTTATAGGGATGGAAAGGAAGGTAATGATACCCCAGGAAAATCAGTGTAGCCTTTCTTGTGAGTCATATACAATAAAGGAGCAATGGGAGTTATCTTTGGAGAAATATCAGAGTCCATAGCATGGAGATTGCTGCATGATATCCCAAAGAACATGTGTATAATAGAGTGGTGGTACAAGTAATTTTAGATGAGGCTTTGCAGTGTTTTGTTTGTTTTTATTTATTTTTTTAACTGTATGATCAACTTTGCAGTGTTTTAAAGAGAAAAATGTTATAGTTTTCTGGTTGTGTATAATAACTGTGATAATAATTCCTAATCGTATTATGTACTGGCAATGGACCAGGTATGAGATATACATATATATGGATATACATACATACATACACATATACACACACAGATATATATATTTCAGTTAATAAAACCTATGCATTAGGGACCATAATCATCCATGTTTATGACAATTATGAGAAATGATGTGAAGTGTGATCTTAAAAATGTTCATTTACCCAAAATTATGCACAAAGGAATCTTGCTCACAAGAACTAGATTTTTGTTGTTGTTTTTTTTAAGAGAAAAAAAGAGGTGGCTTTACCATAGGCAGAACATTGGGCAGGCTCTAGTTTGAGCCATTTTTTTTCATGTCTTTTATGAATGAAAACATGATGAGTAGAAATGAGTTTTTTGGGTTTTTTTTGTTTTTTGCCTCTAACTCATGGTGGCCAATCTTCAGCTCTCAGGAGAAGGAAAAAGCAGACACTTCTATGGGTTCAAATAAATGACCTCAAGGGTCAAAACAGTAGTGTAAAGAGATAGATCAGAACCTCATTAATGCATGGCCAACACAGCAAGATGAAGGAAAGAATCCTGGCTTGGGGTTCACTTGAGGGTTTAGCCTGGGCTGTTGATGTACCACCCTCCTGGGAGGTTCACTCACATTTCCGTTATTCACAATCTACTTTGTGCCATTTCTTTCTCTTCCTTGGTTTACTCTTTTACTTGAAGAACACATCTTTCAGTAACTTATTTAAGTTTCTCCTTGGAAGAAAAATTTTCTAGGATCTTACATGTCTGAAAATATTCTCCCACTCTCATAAAATTTTTTGGCTGGAAATCCTTTTCCACCAGTGCATTTTAAATATTGCCTTCTTGTGTCCAGAGGCACTAGTGAGAAATCTCAGGTCATTCTGATTTGGTCCTTCTATGTGAACTTTTCTGAATTATTTTCATTGTGCATAGTGCTCTGATAGTCCACAATCATGAGCTTTTTGCAAAAGAACTTGATGTTGGTTTATTTTCATCTATTGTGGTAATCACTCAGTGGCAGCTTTCAATCTGACAATGCGCATTCTTTGGTTCTGAAAAATTTGTTTATGGTTTTTCTCCCTTCTGTTTTCTAATATCTTTTTGGATGTGCTAAGTCCGGTCTGCAGGATTTTCTGATCTGATCCTCTAATAATCCATTTTAATCTCATATTCTCCATCTCTTTTTGGTTGATTTTCCTTAATATTTCAACTTTATTATGAATGCTTCTATTGAATTTTCATTTCTATTATTATGTTTTAATTTCCAAGAGTTCTTAATTGTTGAAATATTTCTTATATGATGACATCAGGGTTGCACTATCTTTTTCATATTTCTGAAGATATTAACAAGTTTTTATCCTTGCATAATTTTTGTTTCCATGCTGTTGCTTTTCTGTTTATTTTGTTTTTGTTTTTCAAGTTAGAGACTTTCCTTAGATGTCTGATAACTGTTGATTGTCAGCTTATATTTAACAGTAAAAATATTTTTAAAAACCCAACATCAAATTTTGAACCCACAGTAAAGCTTGATAACCTTGGCATTCACTGGAGGCTGATCTGAGTGGGGTGTTTAGTGGGTGATTTCGCTTATCAGCATATTTGGGTCATTCTTCTTGACTGATCAGCTTTTGCAGAGAAGAGAGGCAAACTCTTGTTTGCTTCAAACTCTGGTTCAGAGACAAATATAGCTTCCAGCATTTTGAAAGAGCAGAGAGGTAGAAGGTTTCACCTTTCAGCATTTTTTAAAAATTAATTTTTCACTTTTTTTGTTATACTACATATTCAATTATTCTAGCAACTTTTCAGATCCAAAACATTCTCTTTACCCTTTCAAGTAGCATTGAGTGGAGGTAGGCTCCTAAAAGCTTCTTATATTTTTCCTCCACCTGTTTCACCTTATTTTAGTCAAATTCCTTCACTGTCAGGTGAGGCTAGGATATGTCATATCTCTTACTAGAACTAGACCTCCCAACACCAAGCCTATTACTATTAATAATAACAACAGAGATAACAGATTCTCTTAAGGTTGACTTTTAATAGAAAAATCGGGGAGTTTCTGCTGTGGCTCAGCAGGTTGAGAGCCTGACTAGTGTCCACAAGGATGCAGGTTCCATCCCTGGCCTCACTCAGAGAGTTAAAAGATCCGGCATTGCCAAGAGCTGCTGTGTGGGTTGTGCATGAGGCTCCAATCTGGCGTTGCTGTGGCTGTGGTATAGGCTGGCAGCTGCAGCTCCGATTTGACCCCTGGCCTGGTAACTCCCATATGCCACAGGTATAGCTCTAAAAATAAAAAAAAAAAGAAAAAATTATGCTTTGTTACCACCAATCTATTTATAAATATACATATACATTTAAGTTTGTAACAATTTCATAATGATGCTGCCTAACTCTCTCTTTTTTACTTTAGAACCATCTATAATCTGAACATATTCTATAGAAAATGAATATACAAAAGGCAATGTATTTGTAAAGCTATGGTAGCAAGCGATAGCAGTTTCTAGACATGCTGAGTACCTTGTGAATTAATGCAATTAGAATTACCAAAGACTAAGACAAAAGCACAGGAGTAATATTGATTAAGGTGTGAAAACAAAACTTTGGTTAGTAGTTAATGTGGAGAATCATAAAAGAGAATAGTGTAAATTTTTATTTAAAATGCACATAGACATCAATATTATTGTATAAATTAAATTGTAGAAATTATAGAACATTTGCATTTTATTCAGTTTTTTAATTTAAAAGAAAACTATCAGAGCTCCAGCTGTGGCTTAGCAGAAACGAGCCTGACTAGTATTCATGAGGATGTGGGTCCAATCCCTGGCCTCGCTCAGTGGGTTAAGGATCTGGTGTTGCCATGAGCTGTGGTGTAGAAGCAGCTCGGATCCCATGTTGCTGTGGCTGTGGCATAGGCTGGCAGCTATAGCTCTGGTTCAACCCCTAGCCAGGGAAGTTCCACACGTCTCAGGTGTGGCCTTAAAAAGCAAAAATAAAATAAAATAAATAAACAGTAGAAAAATAAAGGAAAACTGTAGGGGGGATTTAAGAAAAAAAAAAAACAGAAAAAAACGGTTTTATATTAACAGGATGCTGATAAAATAGAAGACACTGAAAGTAATCATTACAAGGTGGCAGAAAATGTTCTTGTATAAGCAATAGCTGTAACATTGTGCAAAGGGGTGGATGAACAGGCAGTGAAATTAAATGAGATTGCACATCTCTCTCTCTGTTTCAGAGAGATAGGCATTTTCAACTGGATCATGAAATGGATTGGGAGCTAAAAGGAAATCTGAGATAAATGAGAAGGCAAGCATGAGATTTAGTGTAATATGAATTTGTAGAAAAAGCTCCTCCACAATTTAGAAAATGAGAAGTTGAGATTTGATCATGTTACTTCAGAGCAAACAACATGTGAATTTAAAAAGAGTCAAAGTCAAGGGGGAAAATAAAGCAGACCTTTTAGAGTACCAGAAAACGGTGGCCTGTTTAGAGATGAAAAATGAGTGAATGAGCTGAGTTTTCTAAGTGAAAATGATCAGAAAAAGCTGATGGGTAATCAAAGAGATGTAAATGAGTTTAGAAACCTGAGCTTGAAAATGTTCCAGATCAAGAAGTTTTGATTTTGAAAGACCTAAACAGTGTATAAAATTATTTTAATGAGCTCTTTGGGTCATCCCAAAAGGTACAGAGAACATGGAATCAATAAGAGATGATTTTTCACAAGTAAAAATCAGAAAAATAAATTTTCTAGACACATCATGACTATCTGAGCTTCTATGAAATAAATATCTGAGTTTCCTTGTGGCTCAGTGGGTTAAGGATATAGAGTTGTCACTGCAGCAGCTTGGGTTGCTGCTATGGCACAGGTTCCATCCTTGGCCTGGGAACTTCCACATGCCACAGGTGTGGCCAAAAAAAAACCCCCAAAAGACCCCCAGCAACAGAGCCATAATCATAAAACTTCCCTACTTTCCACAGAGTTAGAGATTTTTTGCTGTAATAGCCAGAAACACAAATTAATTGTTATAAGTGGAAGAATGTGAATTTATTTGTTTAAGTGGTTTGAAAAGAGTTGGATTAAAATACAGCAAAGTCCCGGGAGTTCCCTTCGTGGCTCAACAGTTAATGAACCCAACTAGGATCCATGAGGATGCAGGTTCAATCCCTGGCCTTGCTCAGTGGGTTAAGGATCTGACGTGGTGATGGGCTGTGGTGTAGGTCACAGACATCGCTCGGATCCCACGTTGCTATTGCTGTGCATAGGCCAGTGGCTGTAGCTCTGATCCCACCCCTAGCCTGAGAATTTCCACATGCTGCAGGTGCAGTCCTAAAAAGCAAAATAATAATAATAATAATAATAATAATAATACAGAAAAGTCCCACTCAGACATTAAAAGAATATTATTAAGAAACTGCACGTACCTCTTTCAGCCTCTGAGCTTGTTCCTGTCTTTGTGTTACCTTCATTTTCTAGAAAGTTCTCTCCATATGGTGGGATTATACACCTACCTTTAGAATTACGTCTTACCTCCATGGTTCATGAACAAATGGATGCTGAAAATAGAAACAAAAGTGACAAATAACCACCATATAAAGTGTTAACCAAGGGAGAGTTACTTCCTGTCCAATCTTCTTCAGCTAACCCAGTTCTTTCTGTTACATGCACAGCTCAGAGGTATTTCACATTTGGTTTGAGACTACCACATAAAACAAATGGAACAATAAAGTTAATCATACAGATTTTTTTGGTCTCCTGGTGAATATAAAATATAGCATATTACACTATATTGTTGTCTATTAAGTTTCAGTGGCATTATAGCTACAATAAACAATGTATATGCTCTAATTAAAAAACACTTTAGTGCTAAAAGATGCTGACCACCATCTGATAACATAGGGTGGCCACAAACTTTCCATTTGTAAAAAATATGGTACCTCTGAAGCACAATAAAATGAAGTATGCCTTCACTTTTAACACTGGAGGGTGAGGGGAAATGGGGATAAAGGACTCTCCGTATTAGAATAAACTGCTGTACGCTAGCAGTTCAAAGACTACACTCAGCCAATATTTAGTGAACATGAATTAGTGGGCCAGAAACTCTGAAACAGGTGCACTGGTAAAAAAAAGAGATTTCTATTCTCGTGGAATTAAGGAAATCAGATAAAGATATAGAAACAAATAATAATCGTAAAGATAATACATTATATAATATTTTAGATGAGGATAGATACTTTCCAAAAACTGATAGAGTTATGTTGAAAGAAAGGGCTTGAGAGTACCAGGATTTGGGATATGGAGAGCTGGTGCTTTAAATATGGTGCCTAGGGTAGGATTCAGTGAGAAGCTGATAGGGCAAGACTTGTGTGGAATGTGGGAGGCAGATACCTAGAGAGCAGCATTCCTTCCAGGTCTAAGATAGGGACCTTTCTGACATGGTAGAGGAGTAGCCTGAGGGCTAGTGTGGTTAGAATTAGAGAGTGAGGTGATGACGTCAGATACTGCAACTCATTTTTGACTTTGGGTAAAATGTGGAAC
The DNA here is from genome assembly GCF_054392235.1 of Sus scrofa. NCBI lineage: Eukaryota > Metazoa > Chordata > Mammalia > Artiodactyla > Suidae > Sus > Sus scrofa. Next base: position 64,743,447 of record NC_139393.1, on the reverse strand, counting down.
TTTTAGAAAGTTTGAGCAGAGGCATAACACTATCCAAATTATGCTTTAAAAAGATCACCCTGGCTACTCTGCTGAGATTAAATTGCAGATGGGCAGAGAAGCATGAGAACAGTTAATAGGAACTTGAGTCATCCAGGAGAGAACTGATGGTGTCTTGGACTGAGATACCTCCAAAGCCTAACTATTATAGTACACCTAATTCTTAATAATGTAGCTAATCATGGGTTTATTAATAACATTCTATGCCATTATACAGGGCTCTCATATCATTTATTTATCGAATTATATTTTTCCATTATTCTGGAATGATAGTGGATATAAGGAACCCAGATATTATCAATGCCTTTTCATAAATAGAGAAATGGACAATCCCTGTAACTGTGCCTTGCTCAGCTCAACAGACCTTCAAGAATTCCATGTGTCGAGCAACAGTGAAAATGCATCTGTTTTATTCCACTGTTTTCTCTAATGTAGCTTGTTTTCTATTTAACATGTCGTTTTTAGAGAAGCTGTGGGATTGTTGTCCATTTTCTTCCTACTCACTCCTTTTAACACCTACAGAGTCTACTCTGGATGTTTTGATTGCTCTTTGAAGAACAACCCCCTTGGTCAGAGATTCTCCACTCATCTCTTTTCCTTTTCTCCTTCTGGAATTTAGAACATTTGATGTAGAACTTTACCTTTTTTTTTTTTTTTTTTTTCATTTTTTTCCCTCAAACGTGCTCCTCCTTTACCTTCCATTTTGGTTCTAACCATCTACTCTTAGGTGCTACAGGAAGTTGATGTCCATATATTCCATTGAAAATTAATATGCTACATTCACATACATTTTTTCTTTTTTCTTTTTAGGCCTGCATCTGTGGCATATGGAAGTGCCCAGCCTAGGGGTCAACTTGCAGCTGCCACTGCAGCTGTTGGTTACAGCCACAGCCCTGCCAGATCTGAACTGCCTCTGTGACCTACACCACAGCTTGTGGCAATGCCAGATCCTTAATCCACTGAATGAGGTCAAGGATTGATCCTCATAGATACTAGTGGTATTTTTAACCCACTGAGCCACAACTGGAAATCCATACATTCATATAATTTTAACCACAATGCATGGAAGAGCCTCGTTCAGCTCACATTCAGCCTCGTTCATGCATACAATTATCTCGAGAGGTGTGTACTTAAATGCCTCACCACTGCCTTAGGAATATTGACACTAATTTTGTAAGAGCTCTTAAAACTCACTATTCTTCCCATTTCTGATGTCTGACCTTGACGTTAGTGGTGTGCCAGTTGTTCCTAATTTCAAAATGTTGAATTATATTTGACTCTGGCAGGGCATTCGATCACTTTTGCTACTTCCAAGCAACTTTCAGTGTCAAACATTCTCCTTTATTTTCACTTCCTTCAACCTGGACCTGGTACTCATTAACTCACACCTGATTTACTTTGACAATATCACTGATGATTTCCTTCCTTCAAAACAATTTATAATACTTACCTACATACTTCATTCAGAACCCCTACAGGGACATTTTTCCCTCTCCAGCATTGAGTCTAAATAGTTCTGGTTCTCAATTTCATAAATAATTTTGATGTTAATTTACTTCTAAAAAAATTGTTTTACCAATCCCTAGAATTTTCTGATTTGGCCAGAGGAAGGGAGCAAGGAACTAATGTTTGTGAAATGCTAACTGTATGCTGGTCATATGAGACACAGAAGAATATCGTAAGAAGGAAACTTTAAGAAGAATGTATAGTACATGGTGTAGTCACTTCAGAGGGAAGCCGGTGATATGGTGATGTGGTGATGTGACATATTCTGGAGAAAACAGGAAAAGCTAGCCTGAAAAGTGAAATCAGATGGCAAATGCTAGCACAACTAGTTCATTTGTTTGGCCTCTGGAAAAGTGGAGGGATGAATTGGAAACAGACATAAATGATACAAGAACATTTTCTCCTGTTAAGCCTTTGGATCTTCGACGTTGTAAACTGAAAGGATATTCACAAGCTTGTGAACTGGAGTTTGGCACTTGCCATCTGCCTCTACAGGGATTAAATTAAGAGTCACCGCAGCTGCACACTTATAGCAACCCCTAGAGTGGAGAACAGGAGTGAGGCAGGCTGTACTCTGGGAAAAGCTGAAGAACAGGTCTTCGGATAGTTAGATATTTTTCAGAGATTTTTTGAGCCCAATTCTTGCATCTTCTCATATCTGGAAAAACACCAAAAATCCTTCTTGATGACTGACGTTTGTGACAGGTAGTAGCCTTCATGAGACCAGCTGCAAACTTCTGTAAAATGTGTGCATGGCTGCCTGCACCTCCCTGTTCACCAGTACAACTTATATCTGCATATTTCCCCTTTCCTCTTTGGGGCAGGACTTGAGAGCTATCGGAAATACTGCCTCCAGGGCCATAGTTAAATGGAGAAAACAAAAACTGTCCTGGTCCTCTGTGAGAACAGCCCCTCCCAAGGGTGGGCCAGTGAGCCCTGAGGGAGCTCAGGAAAGAAACAAAGGCAGGCCCACAGCTGAGGTGCATATCAAAGGAGTGATTTCAGTAAGCGCAAACCTTTACATCTAGTTTTCTGCAAATCCGGTTATCTGTAAATCTTTTGTTCTTACTACCTTCCCTTAGTTGCAAAAACTTGTATATCCTAGCTCTCTCCAGGCTACCTGAGATGCTGTCTCATGGGCTTAAGTCCTAATTTTGCCCCCAATAAAATTTAACTCTCAACTTTCAGGTTGTGCATATTTTTAGTCGACAAGCTTATAAACTGAGTCTGAGCTAATATTGAAGATGAGGCAGGCCCATAAAAGAACTCTTGATCAGTTCCAAGATCAGTCCTTTAGTTAAGTTTATTTAAGAGAAATTATTTGAAGTTCAACATAGAAGCAGGTACATTTCATTCAAGGAGCTAATGAGTTTAATGAAAACGATAATGAAAATTTTCATACTCAATAAAAAAATCTCAGTAAGTTTTGGAACAGATATATCTGTGATAGCCGGGATCCTTTTGTAAATTATCACTCAATACTTGGCACATGCTATTTAATATTTCCTTTAAATTGATTTCCTAATAAAATTTTGTAACGAATGGTTGTTCTTTGTGTGTGCGTGTCTGTGTACACACGTGTGTGAAAGAAAAACAGAGGCAAAGGAGGCACAAAATCTTTCAAAAACTCTTTTTCCCACAAAAATGTTTTGTGGGAAGGTTGAAGATAGGTGGTAAATCTGTGACCACATAACTTATGTCAAGGATGGTAAAAAGTTAATAAACTGAGAGAATTAAAGCCAAGACCCAGGATGACTGAAAAAAAAAAACAGGCCTCTTCTCCCAGATACTGAATGATGCTGGAAAGTCATATGCTTCCCACCAAAAGCAGGCTGGAATTTGAATCAGGTTCATCTGAATTCCCAGGCTCCTTGTCCAGATCAGTAACTAAGTTCTCTGTGGGAGTAGCCATTAGCTGGTGGTATACAGTGAAGTCAGGAGTCTGTTTTGTACTGTGAAGGAACAGCATCTGTTTTTTCGCCTTATTACCATGCATTAGTCCTGAAAGCCAGCACTTCACTGTCAGAGTTCCATTGTCAGTTAAAGCAATTAGGGAGACTTCAAAAAAACAAAACCAAAACCAAAACCAAAACAAAAAAAAAAAAAAAAAGAAAAGCAGTCAGTAAACAAAAATCAGACTGGTTAAATTTCAGCTCTTAGGAAGGAGAACAAGCTTATGCTTTTTTGTAAAGCTTCCTAGGAGATATCAGTGTAAGCTGAAGTTGGGAACCATTGTTCCGGGTGGAATTATAGACTTTAATATATTCTAATAACACCTTGTGCTTACTGTTTTCATAGCAGCTAATACCATGGATGAAATTCACATTATTTTTTTAAAGAAGAGATTGAAGGCACCTTAAGAGCAGAGAGTAATTTTGGTTTTGTTTATTTTTTATGTCTGTTCTATTCTTTATATCCAGCACATTGCCTGGCATATAGGTTCTTAGAAATATTTATTTTATGAATATTCATGATTGACTATATGGTTGCAAATTCCATATCTTGTTTTTCTGTCCCACTGTTATTAGTTCAGACATCTACTGGCAGGCTGTTTTCTCTTCGTCCATGACTGGTTCCCCTGTCTGTTAGACACAGGCTGGGTAAATCTCTACAGTAACACCAATAAAACAACTCTCCAGAGTGTCGCTTGTGAGGTTACCCTTCAAAGCCATCAGTACCAGGTGTAGTAGTTTCCGAGGGCTGCCATAGCAAAGCGTAGCAAACTGGATGGTTTAAAACAACAAAAATTTGTGTTCTTACAGATTGGGAGCCTCGAAGTCTGAAATCAAGGTGTCAGCCAGATCCCCTCTGAAGTCCTGGCGAAGAGTTCTTCCTTGCCTTCTTCAGGTTCATTTGACCTCAGGCATTCCTTGGCTGTGGCAGCCTAACTCCAGTTTCTGCCTCCATCTTCATAGAGCCTTCTTCCCTCAGTCAACCTCTGTTTGCTCTTCTACTGGTAAGGATACAAATTATTGGATTGAACTTCACCGTACATTCAGGATGATTTAATCTGGAGACTATTAATCAACTACATGTGCAAATATTTCTAAAAAAGATCACAAACTGAGGTTCTGTGTGGCCATGAATTTTGGGGGAGATCCTAGTCAACTCACTGCACTAGGATAGTCGAAGAACTAATTAGGAATTGTCTCTGTTGAAGGGTTAACATTGTGTTAGTATCATGACAAATATCCAGTAGGACAGCTTTGCAAAACAATCATCAGGGATTTCTATTTTGAGTCATAAACTAAATGTACTGCATTTCAAGAGCCAGTAAAAATGTGGAACAGCATACCAAATAGTTTTTGTCTTGTTATTTTTGCAATTCTTTGTTTCGCTTCAGGGAGAAAATTGGAATTGTTTGTTAAAATGATCATTAAGTATCATATATGCAGATGTAAATGTTGTTTCTGTATATAAGAACTTCATTAGGCAGATTTTAGGTTCATCCTAACAACTTATAGCTGTAAAAAATCATTTTTACTATGGCAAAGAAAACATATTATTATATGAAGAAAGTATCTTTAAAACAGATTCTGGAACCTAAAATTTAGGAATTTTCAGGTTTGTAGACTATTGTTTGTTATACTAGTAAAAATGTATGCTTCACTAGCAAGGACTGAAGAGAATAGTGAGTTTGCATCCTAGAAATGGTGCTGGGCTGCACTCCACAGGATTACAAGGCCTGTCTTGCCTAGCTTCAAGATGGAAGAAAAAGCTGAATCAGAAATAGAGACACCAATGGTTTAGTGAAGAGAGGGATCTTACATAGCTGAAGCAAGGTCCTGGAGCAACACTCCACTGTGTGTAGCAGAAGACAGATGTAGTGGCAGACTTTGCTCCTGGGGGGAAAGGAAGATTACAAGTTATAGGTGGAACTGAAGTCTGGTTGGCTTGTGGGTTACCAGGAAACCAGCAGCCAGGCATGCCCCTTATCACCCCTTTGATAAACTATTACAGTGAGAGTTCTGATCTATAGCTAGACTAGTCATTAGCTAGGGTGTGGGGCAAGTATTTAGGAAGATAAAACATGTGAGTGGGGTGTAGGGGAAGCAGATACTGATTGAGCAGAGGATGTACATAGAGCAAGAGAACAGACATCTTGGGTGGCCTGACCATACACATGGGAAGTAAGATATACATAGTGTTATGCAAGGCCTTATGATTTTTTATCTTGTAAAATATATCTGTGAATTAGGAATAACTAGACATTTAAGAAAAAATGCTCTTCAGTTGATTGCACACAGTTTATGTCAAAACATAAAATTTGAGACTTCTTTTTTCTTTTTAGGGCCACACCTGTGGCTATGGAAATTCATAGGTTAGAGTTCAAATGAGAGCTGCACCTGCCAGCCTATGCAACAGCCACAGCAACACCAGATCCCAGCAACATATATGACCTATGCCCCAGCTTGTGGCAATGCTAGATCCTTAAACCACTGAGCGAGGCCAGGGATCAGACCCGTATCCTCATGGATATTAGTCAGATTCTTAACTTGCTGAGCTATAAATGGGACCTCTGAGACTTCTTAGGTCAAGAAATTTCCTTCAAAAAAAAAAAGGAAGTTCCTGGTTGTGGCTCAGTGGTAATGAACCTGACTAGTATCCATGAGGACATGGGTTTAATCCCTGGCCCCGCTCAGTGGATTAAGGATCCTGTGTTGCCTTGAGTTGTGGCGTAGGTTGCAGATGCAACTCAGATCCTGTGTTGCTGTGGCTGTGGTGTAGGCCGGCAGCTGCAGCTCTGATTCCACCCCTAGCCTGGAAACTTCCATATGCCTTGGGTGTGGACCTAAAAAAAAATTCCTTTTATTTAATTTATTCTATAGTATCTGTAAACAACAACAACAAAAAGTGAGGATATTGACTCTGAAATGGTATATATATATTTCACAATTGATCTTATGAAAATATTAGAAAAGTTAAACTGTTACTTTTATCAAGTGTAAACATGTATGTTTTGGCTGTAAAATGTTATGTGTGTGTTTTTTACAGTGTGAGCATACCCAGTTTTATTGCACTTCACAAATACTTTGTTTCTTACAAATGGAAGGTTTGTGGCTATGTTGCCTTGAGCAAGTCTATTGGTGCCATTTTTCCAGTAGCATTTATTCACTTTGTGTCTTTCTGTCATATTTTGGTAATTCTCACAACATTTCAAAAATTCCACTGGCAAAAAGATTATGACTTGCTTAAGGCTCAGATGATGGTTAGCATTTTTTAGCAATAAAATATTTTTAAATTAAGGTATGTACATAATTTTCATAGATATAATGATATTGCACACTTAAAAGACTAGCTTATAATGTAAACATAACTTTTCTACACACTAGGAAACAAAAGAAATTTGTCTGACTTGCTTTATTGCATTATTTGCTTCATTGTGGTTGTTTGAAACTGAATCCACAATATATCTGAGGTATGCCTATTCATCAACATCAAATAATGAGTAAAATAACAATAATAATAATAGCAAAATATTAATATTAAAATGCATTTACGAAAAAACAGTCTACTAAAATCAGGTATATTTTAAATAGTTATATTTTGGTTATATAACTTCACAATATAACATTAATGTTCAAACTTCAATTAAGTTTGAGCAAACAGATATTACAAATTTTAATATAGGTGAATTAAACTGCTGAATAGACCTTCTTTCAAATATATGATTTTAGGTTAAGTTTGTTCCTTAATGTTTACTTTAACAGGTAGAAAGAAATCACTGATGGATTATAAAGCAAAGGTAATATGCTTGAACATTTGACTGGGAACATTCTTATTAGGCAGATCAAGGAATTTTGTTTCTAACTCTTACACAGACTAAAGCTTGCTATAAATATGTAGGTAGTATTCATTTAGGGAAACTATCAAATGGTGACTGTGGAAAAATCAAATACATTGTGAGAATTGTATAGATTGCAATTTGTAAGAGAAAGTAGGACATTTAACTTGCCCTATAGGCCAAAATACTTCATAGTGTTGAATAATATCTTTATTAATGAACAGCCAGAAGAGATAAGCAGTACATGAATCCAAAGAATATTATAAGTTTTTTTTCTTAGGGCCGCACCAGCAGCATATGGAAATTCCCAGGCTAAGGGTTGAATCCTATCCTGTTGGCCTATACCACAGCCCCAGCAGCTGGAGCTGTCTGTGACCTACACTACAACCCACGGCGAGGCTGGATCCCCAACCCACTGAATGGAGCCAGGGATCAAAGCCACAACCTCACGGATACTAGTCAGATTCATTCCCACTGTGCCACAACAGGAACTCGCAAGAATGTTATAATTTTTGAAAATAAATAAAACCTAGGAAAGGCGGAGAACTGTATCAGAAAAAAACAAAGGTGCATGAAAATAAAAGATAAAATTGAACTTTAAAATGCAGAATGAAAAAAAATCAAAGATGCTTGTTTATTGCTAATTTCAAGTCAGTATGAAAATCCATCATTAGAACCTCATAAAGTTTATTTAACATCATAGAAGATTAAGGACAGCTTTTTCCTTCCTTTTTAAAAAATAGTTGATCTATTGTCTCATATGGGCTTATTATTTTTCCCTCTCTCTCCACTTCACCTATATTCCTATTTCGGTTTGCTTTTAGGATTTAACTTTGATTCTATTTTCTTCTGGTTTTGTTCCCAAACTAGGATAAACCAAATAATTTTTATCTTTTTTCTTTTGAATTCATATCTATTCCCAGAATTAAAAATCACCTATGGGATTATGAAAGATTCTAATATAAAGAATGTCCACTGGCCTTTTGCACATGTCAGGCAGAACCTACATGAGTGCATGCCACATAACTGGTATTCATTTAATATAGATTATACACTTATTTCAAATTTGTACATGGAAAAACTCTAATTAGAGCATCTGTACTACACATGTCCACCTTTTTTCTCCGTATTCTTAAGATTTCAAAGCCCCAATATTAGGTTTAAATGTAATTTTAATTAGTCCGAGACAGTAGTTTTGGCTGCACCATGGCATGATGAAGTGTTAGGGGCAGGGATCCAACCATACCACATCAGTGACAATGCTGGATCCTTAACCAATAGACCACCAGGGAACTCCAGTATAAGACATTTAAAATTCATGTTTATCTATATGCACATATGAATACACATGAATATAAATATACTATAGATTTTTTTAAAGTGTACTGTAATTAAGAGTTTCTGCTTCTCTGCAAGATGAAGTAGTTTGCATCAGGCTATCATTCCAACCAAAGAAAACTAGAAAACCCAGAAAAAAAAAAAAAAAGAGAAGTCATTTCTTTGAAGGGGTCAGATATCTGCAGTGTGGCAGTGATATCTAGAGGGACTAAAACTCTAGAGATAAAGACCTTCAAAGAGGCAAACAAACATGTGTAGCCACTTTTATTCTGGCAGACTTTGCTCTTTCTAATTCTGAACAGGTGTCCAAGAACTGGACCTTTGTATTGGCAGAATACTATTGGCAGTGGACAGACAGCTTTTGGTGGGAACGTGGGCTCAAGCATGCAGGGCATGTTCCAATCCTAGGATTTTACGGGAATAGAACCTAAAAATCTAAGCTGACTTCTAAAATCAGGCTAATGCTCTCAATCTTGTGAGAAAATTTAAGTCAGGTATTGATCAGGGGAGGGGTCCTAGATGCTGGACTGGTGTTTTAAAAATTCTAGGTGATCAAGCCTAAATCAGGTGTTGACATCTTCTCTTTGGCTTTCTCTGTGTGGACCGAGCACAGTCCTACATGGGTTAAGATAACCAGCCTCCATTTTCTTTGCATAGCAGAGGAAAGTCTTAATCATCACCCAAGGAAGTTAACATCATCTGGAGACTTTTAAAAACACAGTATCTATCACTAAAACACAATTACTAAGCACATCCAAACCATATGACCAAGTAAAGAGAAAAACAGTAAACTCCAATCTGCAGTGATCCACATATTGGAATTAGCCAACAAGGATTTTAAAATAGCTTGGAAAAATGTGTTACAGAAAATAAAGGGAAAATAGGGAATTTCACCAGAACACTGGCATCTATGAAAATGAATCAATTAGAAAAAAGCAGATAGGCTAACAGAAAGATAGACAAAAACCTTAGGCACTTCATAAAGGTGGGTTCTGAAATGACCAATAAACATATGGAAACCTAGCAACTTAATATTTATCAGATAAATTTAAACTCAAATCACAAGATGCTGCCACTACACACCCACCATAATGAATATGAAGAAAAAGTCAGAAAATAGCAAGTATTATTAAGCATGTGGAACAACTGGCATGAATTATTGCAATCAGTTAAGGAACTATTTGGTAATATCTTATGAAGCAGAATATACAGATGTAGTTTGATCCAGAACTTCTATCCCTTGGTATCTGTTTAACATGTATTAAATGAAAGATATATTCAAAATATTCAACACAACTCTATAAACAATATTCAAATGTTGCAACAACACAATACACCTATTTACTCTAGAATTGGTATAGTGTGTATACCACTATACACACTATACTATCACACAATGAGATTAAGTGAATAAAGTCTATAAAAATCAACATAGAATAAATTCCCAAAAATAATATGGAGCAAAGTAGGCCAGATACCAAAGAATTTACACTTTATTTTTTTGTCTTTTTTTGTCTTTTTCAGGGCCGCACCTGTGGCACATGGAGATTTCCAGGCTAGGGGTCTAATCAGAGCTACAGCTGCTGGCCTACACCAGAGCCACAGCAACCTACACCACAGCTCACCGCAATGCTGGATCCTTAACCCACTGAGTGAGGCCAGGGATCAAACCCGCAACCTCATGGTTCATAGTCAGATTCGTTTCTGCTGCGCCGTGGTGGGAACTCCAGAATTTACACTTTAGATTCCATTTCCATTAAGTTAAAATAAAGGTAAAATTGATATAGAGTGGTGGAGTGAAGGATAGAGGTTTTATAATTGGAATGGAGCATAAAGAATGACTTTGGGATATTAATAATGTTCTGCTTCTAGATTTGGATGTTAGTTATGAAGCTGAATTAACCATATAAAAATTAATTGAACTGTACACTTACAATTTATACTTATTTTTGTTATACTTTAATAGTCATTAAAAATAAAAATAAATTTAAAGTCATTAGAATTTTAATACACACAAGATAACTTATTCTACCAAGTATTATTGACCTTTACAGCAGTCATATTAAGACTTTTCACTGAATTTATTTCTATTGACGAGACTAACACTACATAATTTATTGCCTACATTTTTGAAATTGTTTTTTTTAATTTCTTTGTTTAAATTATATGTGAAAATCAGAATTATCACTGTATTTTAATCACCAATATTTAACATATTAAAAATAAGAAGATAGGAGTTGCCTTCATGGCTCAGCAGTTAAAAAACCCGACTAGGATCCATAAGGATGTGAGTTCAATCCCTGGACTCACTCAGTGGGTTAAGGATTTGGTGTTGCTGTGAGCTGTGGTGTAGGTCACAGATGTAGTTCGGATCCGGCATTGCTATGGCTGTGGCATAGGCTGGTTGCTACAGCCCAAATTGATCCCTAGCCTGGGAACTTCCATATACTGTGGATGTGGCCAAAAAAAAAAAAAGGAAAACAAATTAAAAATAGATAAATAAATAGTAAATGGCAAGGAACTTTTACACTATAGCTAATGATAAGAGAAAACAGACTATTCTATTAAAGTGAAAATTACGAAAATTGTATAAAACAATGTGGTGATTCATTTGATTTCAGGCTGTCATTGAAATACTTATAAATCTGAAACAAAAGCAACTCAGATTATTATGATGATGTTCCCAAGGAAAAGTGAAAACAAATTAAGTGATATTACTCATATTGTTTGCCCAAAAGCCTTGATATGACAATCCTTTTGATAAAAAATGTAACTGAATCAGCAAGACACTGTTTACAATAGTAGGTTTACCCAAATATGACCAGACAGGTGTCATAATATGACATTTTAACAAGTTTTTTTTTAAATAAATTAAGTCGGCTTGCCAGGTTTTAGCCAAACAGAAGTATAAAATACAGAGATTAGCTTCACTATTTAATGTTCTTATCTACTGAAAATTAGGTTTAAAAAAGAAAGCACATACAAATAGATTGTGAATGCACGTTTTCTGTAGCAGACTAAGGAGTAGATTTCTGATATTGCTGATAAAGTTATGACTGTTGCACTTGATATTAAATAGCACATGTAAAGCCCTAAAATATCTAATCTATTGGTTTATCATTGTTCTTGCAATTTCCACTACATGTATCACTTATTATTTTAACTTTCTATTTATTCAACATGAACAACATGGATTTTGCCCTTAAAGCAATTTCAGCTTTCCATTTTATCATCATCCATCAGATTGTCTTACAATTATCCTCCTAGGTGTTAAGATGGGTTGCAACTTGATAGGAATTTCTTCAGTGGTCCAGCAATCAGCAGTCTGAGGTTGCCCCCACAGGAAAACTCCATTTATGTCCTTTGTGTTCCCTAATAAAGTACACATGGAAGTTGGGCTCCTCCCCTCCCACAAAGACGGGGAGATATGGTGCTCTCTTTGTTGATGATTACATTCAAAGAGATAGTTCTCAGATCCAGGAGAAAGACATTCTTGGCTTATAAACCTGGCAAGAGGCTGGGAGATTTATCTCTCAAAAAGGGGCAGAGAAAGAATTTATTATTGGAAGTTTTCTAGATTAAGAGCTCCAGGAAAATGATGTCGGGGCCTATAGTCAGAAAGAATCTGGCTCAGGTATAATCAGACTGAGGGGAACGTAAGAATGTCTTGATCAATATGCTCTTTCAACCTTCATATTTGCAGTTCTATTTTTGACCAGAAAACAAAACCGAAAATGAAACAAAAGCCACTAACAGCAAAAAAAATGAGGATTTCTTCAGTAAGTACATAGCTAAACATGAAAGATGTTCTAATATATAACCCTATTGCTAATTTAATCTTGCTGTTTCCTGTTTAACAAGACTCACAAATAGCAAGAATGAGACATCACATAAGACCAAATAGATAGCATTTAACATAAACCAATATCCCTCACAGTTATAATGAAAATTGCACACATACCACTATTCTTGGATTTGAACTTGAACTTAAACCTATTGCTATGTTAATGCACAACATGATGATTCAAAGGCTTCCCCTATTTGCCAGATTATATTTCATTCAATTTGAACAGATGGTCTCTCATTTAGACAAATTGTACCTCAAAACAAAAGATTCAATTCCCTGCTTTACAGAAGATACATATTCTGCCAACTATTTTTCTAGGTAAGTATATTAGATAAATTAAGAAAACAACTGAAATTATGGCTAAATTACCTATCACTACTGGAGATTTCCTGTGGACCACATTTTTATTTTTATTTCTACTTTTGTGAGCCAGGATATATTTTGAATTCTGTTCCATAGATAAAACATATTTTTAATGCCAGTGACATTGACATTTCAAATTTTAAATGATTACTGCTGAATAACAGAGAGTTGCAATTAAATTATAAAATGGGACCAGAGAACTATATAAAAGCTGTACTCATTAACTTCCTAAATAGCTCTAAAACATTTAGAAATACAATTCTCTTTAATTTTTGAACAATTGTTAGTAATTATTTAGTGAAGGTGAAGGAGAGGAAGGACAAGATTCTCTCACAAGGGAGAAAAATGAGGGCTTGATGTAGATTATATGTTGTTTTTTAATTTAAACAAGAAAATCTGCCATTTCAATATGTGAACAATTACATAATCACAGTCATTGCTTCACCATCACTGTCACTATCATTATAATCATCATCACTCTCCTATCATCAGGCTCAGCAGGTTGAGAGCCTGACTAGTGTCCACAAGGATGCAGGTTCCATCCCTGGCCTCACTCAGAGAGTTAAAAGATCCGGCATTGCCAAGAGCTGCTGTGTGGGTTGTGCATGAGGCTCCAATCTGGCGTTGCTGTGGCTGTGGTATAGGCTGGCAGCTGCAGCTCCGATTTGACCCCTGGCCTGGTAACTCCCATATGCCACAGGTATAGCTCTAAAAATAAAAAAAAAAAAGAAAAAATTATGCTTTGTTACCACCAATCTATTTATAAATATACATATACATTTAAGTTTGTAACAATTTCATAATGATGCTGCCTAACTCTCTCTTTTTTACTTTAGAACCATCTATAATCTGAACATATTCTATAGAAAATGAATATACAAAAGGCAATGTATTTGTAAAGCTATGGTAGCAAGCGATAGCAGTTTCTAGACATGCTGAGTACCTTGTGAATTAATGCAATTAGAATTACCAAAGACTAAGACAAAAGCACAGGAGTAATATTGATTAAGGTGTGAAAACAAAACTTTGGTTAGTAGTTAATGTGGAGAATCATAAAAGAGAATAGTGTAAATTTTTATTTAAAATGCACATAGACATCAATATTATTGTATAAATTAAATTGTAGAAATTATAGAACATTTGCATTTTATTCAGTTTTTTAATTTAAAAGAAAACTATCAGAGCTCCAGCTGTGGCTTAGCAGAAACGAGCCTGACTAGTATTCATGAGGATGTGGGTCCAATCCCTGGCCTCGCTCAGTGGGTTAAGGATCTGGTGTTGCCATGAGCTGTGGTGTAGAAGCAGCTCGGATCCCATGTTGCTGTGGCTGTGGCATAGGCTGGCAGCTATAGCTCTGGTTCAACCCCTAGCCAGGGAAGTTCCACACGTCTCAGGTGTGGCCTTAAAAAGCAAAAATAAAATAAAATAAATAAACAGTAGAAAAATAAAGGAAAACTGTAGGGGGGATTTAAGAAAAAAAAAAAAACAGAAAAAAACGGTTTTATATTAACAGGATGCTGATAAAATAGAAGACACTGAAAGTAATCATTACAAGGTGGCAGAAAATGTTCTTGTATAAGCAATAGCTGTAACATTGTGCAAAGGGGTGGATGAACAGGCAGTGAAATTAAATGAGATTGCACATCTCTCTCTCTGTTTCAGAGAGATAGGCATTTTCAACTGGATCATGAAATGGATTGGGAGCTAAAAGGAAATCTGAGATAAATGAGAAGGCAAGCATGAGATTTAGTGTAATATGAATTTGTAGAAAAAGCTCCTCCACAATTTAGAAAATGAGAAGTTGAGATTTGATCATGTTACTTCAGAGCAAACAACATGTGAATTTAAAAAGAGTCAAAGTCAAGGGGGAAAATAAAGCAGACCTTTTAGAGTACCAGAAAACGGTGGCCTGTTTAGAGATGAAAAATGAGTGAATGAGCTGAGTTTTCTAAGTGAAAATGATCAGAAAAAGCTGATGGGTAATCAAAGAGATGTAAATGAGTTTAGAAACCTGAGCTTGAAAATGTTCCAGATCAAGAAGTTTTGATTTTGAAAGACCTAAACAGTGTATAAAATTATTTTAATGAGCTCTTTGGGTCATCCCAAAAGGTACAGAGAACATGGAATCAATAAGAGATGATTTTTCACAAGTAAAAATCAGAAAAATAAATTTTCTAGACACATCATGACTATCTGAGCTTCTATGAAATAAATATCTGAGTTTCCTTGTGGCTCAGTGGGTTAAGGATATAGAGTGGTCACTGCAGCAGCTTGGGTTGCTGCTATGGCACAGGTTCCATCCTTGGCCTGGGAACTTCCACATGCCACAGGTGTGGCCAAAAAAAAACCCCCAAAAGACCCCCAGCAACAGAGCCATAATCATAAAACTTCCCTACTTTCCACAGAGTTAGAGATTTTTTGCTGTAATAGCCAGAAACACAAATTAATTGTTATAAGTGGAAGAATGTGAATTTATTTGTTTAAGTGGTTTGAAAAGAGTTGGATTAAAATACAGCAAAGTCCCGGGAGTTCCCTTCGTGGCTCAACAGTTAATGAACCCAACTAGGATCCATGAGGATGCAGGTTCAATCCCTGGCCTTGCTCAGTGGGTTAAGGATCTGACGTGGTGATGGGCTGTGGTGTAGGTCACAGACATCGCTCGGATCCCACGTTGCTATTGCTGTGCATAGGCCAGTGGCTGTAGCTCTGATCCCACCCCTAGCCTGAGAATTTCCACATGCTGCAGGTGCAGTCCTAAAAAGCAAAATAATAATAATAATAATAATAATAATAATAATACAGAAAAGTCCCACTCAGACATTAAAAGAATATTATTAAGAAACTGCACGTACCTCTTTCAGCCTCTGAGCTTGTTCCTGTCTTTGTGTTACCTTCATTTTCTAGAAAGTTCTCTCCATATGGTGGGATTATACACCTACCTTTAGAATTACGTCTTACCTCCATGGTTCATGAACAAATGGATGCTGAAAATAGAAACAAAAGTGACAAATAACCACCATATAAAGTGTTAACCAAGGGAGAGTTACTTCCTGTCCAATCTTCTTCAGCTAACCCAGTTCTTTCTGTTACATGCACAGCTCAGAGGTATTTCACATTTGGTTTGAGACTACCACATAAAACAAATGGAACAATAAAGTTAATCATACAGATTTTTTTGGTCTCCTGGTGAATATAAAATATAGCATATTACACTATATTGTTGTCTATTAAGTTTCAGTGGCATTATAGCTACAATAAACAATGTATATGCTCTAATTAAAAAACACTTTAGTGCTAAAAGATGCTGACCACCATCTGATAACATAGGGTGGCCACAAACTTTCCATTTGTAAAAAATATGGTACCTCTGAAGCACAATAAAATGAAGTATGCCTTCACTTTTAACACTGGAGGGTGAGGGGAAATGGGGATAAAGGACTCTCCGTATTAGAATAAACTGCTGTACGCTAGCAGTTCAAAGACTACACTCAGCCAATATTTAGTGAACATGAATTAGTGGGCCAGAAACTCTGAAACAGGTGCACTGGTAAAAAAAAGAGATTTCTATTCTCGTGGAATTAAGGAAATCAGATAAAGATATAGAAACAAATAATAATCGTAAAGATAATACATTATATAATATTTTAGATGAGGATAGATACTTTCCAAAAACTGATAGAGTTATGTTGAAAGAAAGGGCTTGAGAGTACCAGGATTTGGGATATGGAGAGCTGGTGCTTTAAATATGGTGCCTAGGGTAGGATTCAGTGAGAAGCTGATAGGGCAAGACTTGTGTGGAATGTGGGAGGCAGATACCTAGAGAGCAGCATTCCTTCCAGGTCTAAGATAGGGACCTTTCTGACATGGTAGAGGAGTAGCCTGAGGGCTAGTGTGGTTAGAATTAGAGAGTGAGGTGATGACGTCAGATACTGCAACTCATTTTTGACTTTGGGTAAAATGTGGAACTTTTAGAAAGTTTGAGCAGAGGCATAACACTATCCAAATTATGCTTTAAAAAGATCACCCTGGCTACTCTGCTGAGATTAAATTGCAGATGGGCAGAGAAGCATGAGAACAGTTAATAGGAACTTGAGTCATCCAGGAGAGAACTGATGGTGTCTTGGACTGAGATACCTCCAAAGCCTAACTATTATAGTACACCTAATTCTTAATAATGTAGCTAATCATGGGTTTATTAATAACATTCTATGCCATTATACAGGGCTCTCATATCATTTATTTATCGAATTATATTTTTCCATTATTCTGGAATGATAGTGGATATAAGGAACCCAGATATTATCAATGCCTTTTCATAAATAGAGAAATGGACAATCCCTGTAACTGTGCCTTGCTCAGCTCAACAGACCTTCAAGAATTCCATGTGTCGAGCAACAGTGAAAATGCATCTGTTTTATTCCACTGTTTTCTCTAATGTAGCTTGTTTTCTATTTAACATGTCGTTTTTAGAGAAGCTGTGGGATTGTTGTCCATTTTCTTCCTACTCACTCCTTTTAACACCTACAGAGTCTACTCTGGATGTTTTGATTGCTCTTTGAAGAACAACCCCCTTGGTCAGAGATTCTCCACTCATCTCTTTTCCTTTTCTCCTTCTGGAATTTAGAACATTTGATGTAGAACTTTACCTTTTTTTTTTTTTTTTTTTTCATTTTTTTCCCTCAAACGTGCTCCTCCTTTACCTTCCATTTTGGTTCTAACCATCTACTCTTAGGTGCTACAGGAAGTTGATGTCCATATATTCCATTGAAAATTAATATGCTACATTCACATACATTTTTTCTTTTTTCTTTTTAGGCCTGCATCTGTGGCATATGGAAGTGCCCAGCCTAGGGGTCAACTTGCAGCTGCCACTGCAGCTGTTGGTTACAGCCACAGCCCTGCCAGATCTGAACTGCCTCTGTGACCTACACCACAGCTTGTGGCAATGCCAGATCCTTAATCCACTGAATGAGGTCAAGGATTGATCCTCATAGATACTAGTGGTATTTTTAACCCACTGAGCCGCAACTGGAAATCCATACATTCATATAATTTTAACCACAATGCATGGAAGAGCCTCGTTCAGCTCACATTCAGCCTCGTTCATGCATACAATTATCTCGAGAGGTGTGTACTTAAATGCCTCACCACTGCCTTAGGAATATTGACACTAATTTTGTAAGAGCTCTTAAAACTCACTATTCTTCCCATTTCTGATGTCTGACCTTGACGTTAGTGGTGTGCCAGTTGTTCCTAATTTCAAAATGTTGAATTATATTTGACTCTGGCAGGGCATTCGATCACTTTTGCTACTTCCAAGCAACTTTCAGTGTCAAACATTCTCCTTTATTTTCACTTCCTTCAACCTGGACCTGGTACTCATTAACTCACACCTGATTTACTTTGACAATATCACTGATGATTTCCTTCCTTCAAAACAATTTATAATACTTACCTACATACTTCATTCAGAACCCCTACAGGGACATTTTTCCCTCTCCAGCATTGAGTCTAAATAGTTCTGGTTCTCAATTTCATAAATAATTTTGATGTTAATTTACTTCTAAAAAAATTGTTTTACCAATCCCTAGAATTTTCTGATTTGGCCAGAGGAAGGGAGCAAGGAACTAATGTTTGTGAAATGCTAACTGTATGCTGGTCATATGAGACACAGAAGAATATCGTAAGAAGGAAACTTTAAGAAGAATGTATAGTACATGGTGTAGTCACTTCAGAGGGAAGCCGGTGATATGGTGATGTGGTGATGTGACATATTCTGGAGAAAACAGGAAAAGCTAGCCTGAAAAGTGAAATCAGATGGCAAATGCTAGCACAACTAGTTCATTTGTTTGGCCTCTGGAAAAGTGGAGGGATGAATTGGAAACAGACATAAATGATACAAGAACATTTTCTCCTGTTAAGCCTTTGGATCTTCGACGTTGTAAACTGAAAGGATATTCACAAGCTTGTGAACTGGAGTTTGGCACTTGCCATCTGCCTCTACAGGGATTAAATTAAGAGTCACCGCAGCTGCACACTTATAGCAACCCCTAGAGTGGAGAACAGGAGTGAGGCAGGCTGTACTCTGGGAAAAGCTGAAGAACAGGTCTTCGGATAGTTAGATATTTTTCAGAGATTTTTTGAGCCCAATTCTTGCATCTTCTCATATCTGGAAAAACACCAAAAATCCTTCTTGATGACTGACGTTTGTGACAGGTAGTAGCCTTCATGAGACCAGCTGCAAACTTCTGTAAAATGTGTGCATGGCTGCCTGCACCTCCCTGTTCACCAGTACAACTTATATCTGCATATTTCCCCTTTCCTCTTTGGGGCAGGACTTGAGAGCTATCGGAAATACTGCCTCCAGGGCCATAGTTAAATGGAGAAAACAAAAACTGTCCTGGTCCTCTGTGAGAACAGCCCCTCCCAAGGGTGGGCCAGTGAGCCCTGAGGGAGCTCAGGAAAGAAACAAAGGCAGGCCCACAGCTGAGGTGCATATCAAAGGAGTGATTTCAGTAAGCGCAAACCTTTACATCTAGTTTTCTGCAAATCCGGTTATCTGTAAATCTTTTGTTCTTACTACCTTCCCTTAGTTGCAAAAACTTGTATATCCTAGCTCTCTCCAGGCTACCTGAGATGCTGTCTCATGGGCTTAAGTCCTAATTTTGCCCCCAATAAAATTTAACTCTCAACTTTCAGGTTGTGCATATTTTTAGTCGACAAGCTTATAAACTGAGTCTGAGCTAATATTGAAGATGAGGCAGGCCCATAAAAGAACTCTTGATCAGTTCCAAGATCAGTCCTTTAGTTAAGTTTATTTAAGAGAAATTATTTGAAGTTCAACATAGAAGCAGGTACATTTCATTCAAGGAGCTAATGAGTTTAATGAAAACGATAATGAAAATTTTCATACTCAATAAAAAAATCTCAGTAAGTTTTGGAACAGATATATCTGTGATAGCCGGGATCCTTTTGTAAATTATCACTCAATACTTGGCACATGCTATTTAATATTTCCTTTAAATTGATTTCCTAATAAAATTTTGTAACGAATGGTTGTTCTTTGTGTGTGCGTGTCTGTGTACACACGTGTGTGAAAGAAAAACAGAGGCAAAGGAGGCACAAAATCTTTCAAAAACTCTTTTTCCCACAAAAATGTTTTGTGGGAAGGTTGAAGATAGGTGGTAAATCTGTGACCACATAACTTATGTCAAGGATGGTAAAAAGTTAATAAACTGAGAGAATTAAAGCCAAGACCCAGGATGACTGAAAAAAAAAAACAGGCCTCTTCTCCCAGATACTGAATGATGCTGGAAAGTCATATGCTTCCCACCAAAAGCAGGCTGGAATTTGAATCAGGTTCATCTGAATTCCCAGGCTCCTTGTCCAGATCAGTAACTAAGTTCTCTGTGGGAGTAGCCATTAGCTGGTGGTATACAGTGAAGTCAGGAGTCTGTTTTGTACTGTGAAGGAACAGCATCTGTTTTTTCGCCTTATTACCATGCATTAGTCCTGAAAGCCAGCACTTCACTGTCAGAGTTCCATTGTCAGTTAAAGCAATTAGGGAGACTTCAAAAAAACAAAACCAAAACCAAAACCAAAACAAAAAAAAAAAAAAAAAAAGAAAAGCAGTCAGTAAACAAAAATCAGACTGGTTAAATTTCAGCTCTTAGGAAGGAGAACAAGCTTATGCTTTTTTGTAAAGCTTCCTAGGAGATATCAGTGTAAGCTGAAGTTGGGAACCATTGTTCCGGGTGGAATTATAGACTTTAATATATTCTAATAACACCTTGTGCTTACTGTTTTCATAGCAGCTAATACCATGGATGAAATTCACATTATTTTTTTAAAGAAGAGATTGAAGGCACCTTAAGAGCAGAGAGTAATTTTGGTTTTGTTTATTTTTTATGTCTGTTCTATTCTTTATATCCAGCACATTGCCTGGCATATAGGTTCTTAGAAATATTTATTTTATGAATATTCATGATTGACTATATGGTTGCAAATTCCATATCTTGTTTTTCTGTCCCACTGTTATTAGTTCAGACATCTACTGGCAGGCTGTTTTCTCTTCGTCCATGACTGGTTCCCCTGTCTGTTAGACACAGGCTGGGTAAATCTCTACAGTAACACCAATAAAACAACTCTCCAGAGTGTCGCTTGTGAGGTTACCCTTCAAAGCCATCAGTACCAGGTGTAGTAGTTTCCGAGGGCTGCCATAGCAAAGCGTAGCAAACTGGATGGTTTAAAACAACAAAAATTTGTGTTCTTACAGATTGGGAGCCTCGAAGTCTGAAATCAAGGTGTCAGCCAGATCCCCTCTGAAGTCCTGGCGAAGAGTTCTTCCTTGCCTTCTTCAGGTTCATTTGACCTCAGGCATTCCTTGGCTGTGGCAGCCTAACTCCAGTTTCTGCCTCCATCTTCATAGAGCCTTCTTCCCTCAGTCAACCTCTGTTTGCTCTTCTACTGGTAAGGATACAAATTATTGGATTGAACTTCACCGTACATTCAGGATGATTTAATCTGGAGACTATTAATCAACTACATGTGCAAATATTTCTAAAAAAGATCACAAACTGAGGTTCTGTGTGGCCATGAATTTTGGGGGAGATCCTAGTCAACTCACTGCACTAGGATAGTCGAAGAACTAATTAGGAATTGTCTCTGTTGAAGGGTTAACATTGTGTTAGTATCATGACAAATATCCAGTAGGACAGCTTTGCAAAACAATCATCAGGGATTTCTATTTTGAGTCATAAACTAAATGTACTGCATTTCAAGAGCCAGTAAAAATGTGGAACAGCATACCAAATAGTTTTTGTCTTGTTATTTTTGCAATTCTTTGTTTCGCTTCAGGGAGAAAATTGGAATTGTTTGTTAAAATGATCATTAAGTATCATATATGCAGATGTAAATGTTGTTTCTGTATATAAGAACTTCATTAGGCAGATTTTAGGTTCATCCTAACAACTTATAGCTGTAAAAAATCATTTTTACTATGGCAAAGAAAACATATTATTATATGAAGAAAGTATCTTTAAAACAGATTCTGGAACCTAAAATTTAGGAATTTTCAGGTTTGTAGACTATTGTTTGTTATACTAGTAAAAATGTATGCTTCACTAGCAAGGACTGAAGAGAATAGTGAGTTTGCATCCTAGAAATGGTGCTGGGCTGCACTCCACAGGATTACAAGGCCTGTCTTGCCTAGCTTCAAGATGGAAGAAAAAGCTGAATCAGAAATAGAGACACCAATGGTTTAGTGAAGAGAGGGATCTTACATAGCTGAAGCAAGGTCCTGGAGCAACACTCCACTGTGTGTAGCAGAAGACAGATGTAGTGGCAGACTTTGCTCCTGGGGGGAAAGGAAGATTACAAGTTATAGGTGGAACTGAAGTCTGGTTGGCTTGTGGGTTACCAGGAAACCAGCAGCCAGGCATGCCCCTTATCACCCCTTTGATAAACTATTACAGTGAGAGTTCTGATCTATAGCTAGACTAGTCATTAGCTAGGGTGTGGGGCAAGTATTTAGGAAGATAAAACATGTGAGTGGGGTGTAGGGGAAGCAGATACTGATTGAGCAGAGGATGTACATAGAGCAAGAGAACAGACATCTTGGGTGGCCTGACCATACACATGGGAAGTAAGATATACATAGTGTTATGCAAGGCCTTATGATTTTTTATCTTGTAAAATATATCTGTGAATTAGGAATAACTAGACATTTAAGAAAAAATGCTCTTCAGTTGATTGCACACAGTTTATGTCAAAACATAAAATTTGAGACTTCTTTTTTCTTTTTAGGGCCACACCTGTGGCTATGGAAATTCATAGGTTAGAGTTCAAATGAGAGCTGCACCTGCCAGCCTATGCAACAGCCACAGCAACACCAGATCCCAGCAACATATATGACCTATGCCCCAGCTTGTGGCAATGCTAGATCCTTAAACCACTGAGCGAGGCCAGGGATCAGACCCGTATCCTCATGGATATTAGTCAGATTCTTAACTTGCTGAGCTATAAATGGGACCTCTGAGACTTCTTAGGTCAAGAAATTTCCTTCAAAAAAAAAAAGGAAGTTCCTGGTTGTGGCTCAGTGGTAATGAACCTGACTAGTATCCATGAGGACATGGGTTTAATCCCTGGCCCCGCTCAGTGGATTAAGGATCCTGTGTTGCCTTGAGTTGTGGCGTAGGTTGCAGATGCAACTCAGATCCTGTGTTGCTGTGGCTGTGGTGTAGGCCGGCAGCTGCAGCTCTGATTCCACCCCTAGCCTGGAAACTTCCATATGCCTTGGGTGTGGACCTAAAAAAAAATTCCTTTTATTTAATTTATTCTATAGTATCTGTAAACAACAACAACAAAAAGTGAGGATATTGACTCTGAAATGGTATATATATATTTCACAATTGATCTTATGAAAATATTAGAAAAGTTAAACTGTTACTTTTATCAAGTGTAAACATGTATGTTTTGGCTGTAAAATGTTATGTGTGTGTTTTTTACAGTGTGAGCATACCCAGTTTTATTGCACTTCACAAATACTTTGTTTCTTACAAATGGAAGGTTTGTGGCTATGTTGCCTTGAGCAAGTCTATTGGTGCCATTTTTCCAGTAGCATTTATTCACTTTGTGTCTTTCTGTCATATTTTGGTAATTCTCACAACATTTCAAAAATTCCACTGGCAAAAAGATTATGACTTGCTTAAGGCTCAGATGATGGTTAGCATTTTTTAGCAATAAAATATTTTTAAATTAAGGTATGTACATAATTTTCATAGATATAATGATATTGCACACTTAAAAGACTAGCTTATAATGTAAACATAACTTTTCTACACACTAGGAAACAAAAGAAATTTGTCTGACTTGCTTTATTGCATTATTTGCTTCATTGTGGTTGTTTGAAACTGAATCCACAATATATCTGAGGTATGCCTATTCATCAACATCAAATAATGAGTAAAATAACAATAATAATAATAGCAAAATATTAATATTAAAATGCATTTACGAAAAAACAGTCTACTAAAATCAGGTATATTTTAAATAGTTATATTTTGGTTATATAACTTCACAATATAACATTAATGTTCAAACTTCAATTAAGTTTGAGCAAACAGATATTACAAATTTTAATATAGGTGAATTAAACTGCTGAATAGACCTTCTTTCAAATATATGATTTTAGGTTAAGTTTGTTCCTTAATGTTTACTTTAACAGGTAGAAAGAAATCACTGATGGATTATAAAGCAAAGGTAATATGCTTGAACATTTGACTGGGAACATTCTTATTAGGCAGATCAAGGAATTTTGTTTCTAACTCTTACACAGACTAAAGCTTGCTATAAATATGTAGGTAGTATTCATTTAGGGAAACTATCAAATGGTGACTGTGGAAAAATCAAATACATTGTGAGAATTGTATAGATTGCAATTTGTAAGAGAAAGTAGGACATTTAACTTGCCCTATAGGCCAAAATACTTCATAGTGTTGAATAATATCTTTATTAATGAACAGCCAGAAGAGATAAGCAGTACATGAATCCAAAGAATATTATAAGTTTTTTTTCTTAGGGCCGCACCAGCAGCATATGGAAATTCCCAGGCTAAGGGTTGAATCCTATCCTGTTGGCCTATACCACAGCCCCAGCAGCTGGAGCTGTCTGTGACCTACACTACAACCCACGGCGAGGCTGGATCCCCAACCCACTGAATGGAGCCAGGGATCAAAGCCACAACCTCACGGATACTAGTCAGATTCATTCCCACTGTGCCACAACAGGAACTCGCAAGAATGTTATAATTTTTGAAAATAAATAAAACCTAGGAAAGGCGGAGAACTGTATCAGAAAAAAACAAAGGTGCATGAAAATAAAAGATAAAATTGAACTTTAAAATGCAGAATGAAAAAAAATCAAAGATGCTTGTTTATTGCTAATTTCAAGTCAGTATGAAAATCCATCATTAGAACCTCATAAAGTTTATTTAACATCATAGAAGATTAAGGACAGCTTTTTCCTTCCTTTTTAAAAAATAGTTGATCTATTGTCTCATATGGGCTTATTATTTTTCCCTCTCTCTCCACTTCACCTATATTCCTATTTCGGTTTGCTTTTAGGATTTAACTTTGATTCTATTTTCTTCTGGTTTTGTTCCCAAACTAGGATAAACCAAATAATTTTTATCTTTTTTCTTTTGAATTCATATCTATTCCCAGAATTAAAAATCACCTATGGGATTATGAAAGATTCTAATATAAAGAATGTCCACTGGCCTTTTGCACATGTCAGGCAGAACCTACATGAGTGCATGCCACATAACTGGTATTCATTTAATATAGATTATACACTTATTTCAAATTTGTACATGGAAAAACTCTAATTAGAGCATCTGTACTACACATGTCCACCTTTTTTCTCCGTATTCTTAAGATTTCAAAGCCCCAATATTAGGTTTAAATGTAATTTTAATTAGTCCGAGACAGTAGTTTTGGCTGCACCATGGCATGATGAAGTGTTAGGGGCAGGGATCCAACCATACCACATCAGTGACAATGCTGGATCCTTAACCAATAGACCACCAGGGAACTCCAGTATAAGACATTTAAAATTCATGTTTATCTATATGCACATATGAATACACATGAATATAAATATACTATAGATTTTTTTAAAGTGTACTGTAATTAAGAGTTTCTGCTTCTCTGCAAGATGAAGTAGTTTGCATCAGGCTATCATTCCAACCAAAGAAAACTAGAAAACCCAGAAAAAAAAAAAAAAAGAGAAGTCATTTCTTTGAAGGGGTCAGATATCTGCAGTGTGGCAGTGATATCTAGAGGGACTAAAACTCTAGAGATAAAGACCTTCAAAGAGGCAAACAAACATGTGTAGCCACTTTTATTCTGGCAGACTTTGCTCTTTCTAATTCTGAACAGGTGTCCAAGAACTGGACCTTTGTATTGGCAGAATACTATTGGCAGTGGACAGACAGCTTTTGGTGGGAACGTGGGCTCAAGCATGCAGGGCATGTTCCAATCCTAGGATTTTACGGGAATAGAACCTAAAAATCTAAGCTGACTTCTAAAATCAGGCTAATGCTCTCAATCTTGTGAGAAAATTTAAGTCAGGTATTGATCAGGGGAGGGGTCCTAGATGCTGGACTGGTGTTTTAAAAATTCTAGGTGATCAAGCCTAAATCAGGTGTTGACATCTTCTCTTTGGCTTTCTCTGTGTGGACCGAGCACAGTCCTACATGGGTTAAGATAACCAGCCTCCATTTTCTTTGCATAGCAGAGGAAAGTCTTAATCATCACCCAAGGAAGTTAACATCATCTGGAGACTTTTAAAAACACAGTATCTATCACTAAAACACAATTACTAAGCACATCCAAACCATATGACCAAGTAAAGAGAAAAACAGTAAACTCCAATCTGCAGTGATCCACATATTGGAATTAGCCAACAAGGATTTTAAAATAGCTTGGAAAAATGTGTTACAGAAAATAAAGGGAAAATAGGGAATTTCACCAGAACACTGGCATCTATGAAAATGAATCAATTAGAAAAAAGCAGATAGGCTAACAGAAAGATAGACAAAAACCTTAGGCACTTCATAAAGGTGGGTTCTGAAATGACCAATAAACATATGGAAACCTAGCAACTTAATATTTATCAGATAAATTTAAACTCAAATCACAAGATGCTGCCACTACACACCCACCATAATGAATATGAAGAAAAAGTCAGAAAATAGCAAGTATTATTAAGCATGTGGAACAACTGGCATGAATTATTGCAATCAGTTAAGGAACTATTTGGTAATATCTTATGAAGCAGAATATACAGATGTAGTTTGATCCAGAACTTCTATCCCTTGGTATCTGTTTAACATGTATTAAATGAAAGATATATTCAAAATATTCAACACAACTCTATAAACAATATTCAAATGTTGCAACAACACAATACACCTATTTACTCTAGAATTGGTATAGTGTGTATACCACTATACACACTATACTATCACACAATGAGATTAAGTGAATAAAGTCTATAAAAATCAACATAGAATAAATTCCCAAAAATAATATGGAGCAAAGTAGGCCAGATACCAAAGAATTTACACTTTATTTTTTTGTCTTTTTTTGTCTTTTTCAGGGCCGCACCTGTGGCACATGGAGATTTCCAGGCTAGGGGTCTAATCAGAGCTACAGCTGCTGGCCTACACCAGAGCCACAGCAACCTACACCACAGCTCACCGCAATGCTGGATCCTTAACCCACTGAGTGAGGCCAGGGATCAAACCCGCAACCTCATGGTTCATAGTCAGATTCGTTTCTGCTGCGCCGTGGTGGGAACTCCAGAATTTACACTTTAGATTCCATTTCCATTAAGTTAAAATAAAGGTAAAATTGATATAGAGTGGTGGAGTGAAGGATAGAGGTTTTATAATTGGAATGGAGCATAAAGAATGACTTTGGGATATTAATAATGTTCTGCTTCTAGATTTGGATGTTAGTTATGAAGCTGAATTAACCATATAAAAATTAATTGAACTGTACACTTACAATTTATACTTATTTTTGTTATACTTTAATAGTCATTAAAAATAAAAATAAATTTAAAGTCATTAGAATTTTAATACACACAAGATAACTTATTCTACCAAGTATTATTGACCTTTACAGCAGTCATATTAAGACTTTTCACTGAATTTATTTCTATTGACGAGACTAACACTACATAATTTATTGCCTACATTTTTGAAATTGTTTTTTTTAATTTCTTTGTTTAAATTATATGTGAAAATCAGAATTATCACTGTATTTTAATCACCAATATTTAACATATTAAAAATAAGAAGATAGGAGTTGCCTTCATGGCTCAGCAGTTAAAAAACCCGACTAGGATCCATAAGGATGTGAGTTCAATCCCTGGACTCACTCAGTGGGTTAAGGATTTGGTGTTGCTGTGAGCTGTGGTGTAGGTCACAGATGTAGTTCGGATCCGGCATTGCTATGGCTGTGGCATAGGCTGGTTGCTACAGCCCAAATTGATCCCTAGCCTGGGAACTTCCATATACTGTGGATGTGGCCAAAAAAAAAAAAAGGAAAACAAATTAAAAATAGATAAATAAATAGTAAATGGCAAGGAACTTTTACACTATAGCTAATGATAAGAGAAAACAGACTATTCTATTAAAGTGAAAATTACGAAAATTGTATAAAACAATGTGGTGATTCATTTGATTTCAGGCTGTCATTGAAATACTTATAAATCTGAAACAAAAGCAACTCAGATTATTATGATGATGTTCCCAAGGAAAAGTGAAAACAAATTAAGTGATATTACTCATATTGTTTGCCCAAAAGCCTTGATATGACAATCCTTTTGATAAAAAATGTAACTGAATCAGCAAGACACTGTTTACAATAGTAGGTTTACCCAAATATGACCAGACAGGTGTCATAATATGACATTTTAACAAGTTTTTTTTTAAATAAATTAAGTCGGCTTGCCAGGTTTTAGCCAAACAGAAGTATAAAATACAGAGATTAGCTTCACTATTTAATGTTCTTATCTACTGAAAATTAGGTTTAAAAAAGAAAGCACATACAAATAGATTGTGAATGCACGTTTTCTGTAGCAGACTAAGGAGTAGATTTCTGATATTGCTGATAAAGTTATGACTGTTGCACTTGATATTAAATAGCACATGTAAAGCCCTAAAATATCTAATCTATTGGTTTATCATTGTTCTTGCAATTTCCACTACATGTATCACTTATTATTTTAACTTTCTATTTATTCAACATGAACAACATGGATTTTGCCCTTAAAGCAATTTCAGCTTTCCATTTTATCATCATCCATCAGATTGTCTTACAATTATCCTCCTAGGTGTTAAGATGGGTTGCAACTTGATAGGAATTTCTTCAGTGGTCCAGCAATCAGCAGTCTGAGGTTGCCCCCACAGGAAAACTCCATTTATGTCCTTTGTGTTCCCTAATAAAGTACACATGGAAGTTGGGCTCCTCCCCTCCCACAAAGACGGGGAGATATGGTGCTCTCTTTGTTGATGATTACATTCAAAGAGATAGTTCTCAGATCCAGGAGAAAGACATTCTTGGCTTATAAACCTGGCAAGAGGCTGGGAGATTTATCTCTCAAAAAGGGGCAGAGAAAGAATTTATTATTGGAAGTTTTCTAGATTAAGAGCTCCAGGAAAATGATGTCGGGGCCTATAGTCAGAAAGAATCTGGCTCAGGTATAATCAGACTGAGGGGAACGTAAGAATGTCTTGATCAATATGCTCTTTCAACCTTCATATTTGCAGTTCTATTTTTGACCAGAAAACAAAACCGAAAATGAAACAAAAGCCACTAACAGCAAAAAAAATGAGGATTTCTTCAGTAAGTACATAGCTAAACATGAAAGATGTTCTAATATATAACCCTATTGCTAATTTAATCTTGCTGTTTCCTGTTTAACAAGACTCACAAATAGCAAGAATGAGACATCACATAAGACCAAATAGATAGCATTTAACATAAACCAATATCCCTCACAGTTATAATGAAAATTGCACACATACCACTATTCTTGGATTTGAACTTGAACTTAAACCTATTGCTATGTTAATGCACAACATGATGATTCAAAGGCTTCCCCTATTTGCCAGATTATATTTCATTCAATTTGAACAGATGGTCTCTCATTTAGACAAATTGTACCTCAAAACAAAAGATTCAATTCCCTGCTTTACAGAAGATACATATTCTGCCAACTATTTTTCTAGGTAAGTATATTAGATAAATTAAGAAAACAACTGAAATTATGGCTAAATTACCTATCACTACTGGAGATTTCCTGTGGACCACATTTTTATTTTTATTTCTACTTTTGTGAGCCAGGATATATTTTGAATTCTGTTCCATAGATAAAACATATTTTTAATGCCAGTGACATTGACATTTCAAATTTTAAATGATTACTGCTGAATAACAGAGAGTTGCAATTAAATTATAAAATGGGACCAGAGAACTATATAAAAGCTGTACTCATTAACTTCCTAAATAGCTCTAAAACATTTAGAAATACAATTCTCTTTAATTTTTGAACAATTGTTAGTAATTATTTAGTGAAGGTGAAGGAGAGGAAGGACAAGATTCTCTCACAAGGGAGAAAAATGAGGGCTTGATGTAGATTATATGTTGTTTTTTAATTTAAACAAGAAAATCTGCCATTTCAATATGTGAACAATTACATAATCACAGTCATTGCTTCACCATCACTGTCACTATCATTATAATCATCATCACTCTCCTATCATCATCATCATATGTGAACCTTGGAGGGAAAAAAACAAAACAAAACCCAAAAGCATTTTCCTTACTCCGAACATTCCTCCAACTATTAAGTTGTTTCTGTCTCTCTTGATCAGTTTAAGAGTTTCCTGCCTCTGCTTCTCCTCTGTCCATCAGGCTGTGCTGAAAATCTCCACAGAAGCTGCTCTTGTTAAAAGTGTCCAACACTTAATTGTGCACTGCTGCAACTAGTGTTTGTTACTCTTCACAATTTAACATGATCATCTTTAATATCATCTCTTGTCTCAGTCTCTGGAAATGGTGCCAAATTCACCTAGTTGCCCAAGCCCCCAAATTGAGATGATGCTTGGCTCTTGGTTCTCCCTTCCTCCATGGTGCAATCTCTAGAGAGGTCAGATACACTAACTATGGGATCTACCTACTTTTCTAAATGCCCACCGCCTGCAGTCTTGCATGTCAGTCAGTATTGTCCTCTCTACTACGTTTCCCCTAACTTGTCACCCTTTCCTCCTGTACCATTCTCTACATGATATGTAAAACTACCTTAAAAAAAGAGGACTGTATTACTCCACCTAAAAATTTCCAATGACTATCCAGTGTATTTTGATTAAGAGTAAAACTTGCTTAAATGACCCTTTCTATTAGAGTTCCTACTTATCTACAAAGGCTACAATTCCATCATTTTTCTTCTTGCCCATTTAGTTCTAGCTGGCCTGGCCTCTTTCCATTTTCTTAAACATAGCCACTGCCTCCCTATCCTAAGGCCTTCACACATGAGTTTTTTCTTTCCCGCTCTGCTCTTTTCCCAGATTTTTTCCATTACTATTTTATACCCTTGTGTGTGCATGTGTCCAAACTCATCAAATGGTATACATTAAATATGTGCAACTTATTGTACATCAATGCCAAGTTAATGAAGCTATTAAAATAAAAGAATCTGTTTTAAAGTTATCTCTCCAGAAATACTCTATCTCATCTGTCTTATTTTTTTCTTGTTTTCTCCATCTCTTTACCCTATTTGTTTTCTTTATATCTTGTACTTTAATTTGTAATGAAATATTTGCTTGCTTACTTTTTTATTGTCATCATGGTGAAATCACCTATTGACTCTAATAATTTCCTAAGAGATACACTGTATTTAGATTTGTAAATCAAAAAATATTTTAAAAATTCTATTCCATAAATGAGACTAAATTATGCCAGCCAGTGGCATGCTGACTTCAATATATCCTCTAGATGCCAAGTATCATGTATATACTATTTACTGCTTTACAGTGTCTGGCACAACAGTTGGCAGTGAAGCTCTAAAACATATAACAGTTTATTTTGAATCAAATTAATGGAGTAAGATAACGGCTTATTCTTTCTCCACAGAAAAGATTTTATATATTTCCATCACTTTATTAACCATAGTATAGATTTTCTTTTCTATTTTTCTTACTGAAAAGACAGGAAAAGTATTTTAAACCAAAGACTGCATTTCATTATGCACATATAATAGAAACCCAAATGTAAAAATCCATATCAACTCCTATTACCTAAAACCCTTTTTTTTTTTGATGGTGATGTTCTTTTGATAAACATATCTACAACCTATCAAAAGATAGGTTGATAGCCTAATCTACCAAGGAGAAAATTTAAATGACAAAAATAAAATGAAAAACTCCCATGCATTATATCTTAGGCTTCTGCCTTGATTTCATAGGTACTAAATTGTCCTCTGGGTTTGGAAGGAATGTGATATAACTGGGAGTTATTGATGGAAATTTCTGAATATCGTCAGTTAGATGTTATCAAGAGAAAAATAATTTTGTGTCAAGTGTACATTTCTTCCTTTCCTCTGAGAAATAGATTAATAAATAAATAAAAGAACTTTGTAACGAGGTTTGCTCTATACGTCCTCATCTGAAAGGAGAGGTACACCCTCCCCACTCTACTTAAGCACAGCTGGAAGCCTTAATGAATAAGAACATTGAGTTCTCCTTCAAGCAAGGTTAATTTAGAGCTTTTCTGCCTTCAGAATTATCCATAAATTAATTTCTATCACCTATAACATTTTTATTAGTTCTTTCAGGGGAAAACTTGAATGTAAGGTGCATAAAAAGTCTATAATCTTACATCCCCTGCTTAAGAAATGAGATGGAATATCAAACAGAAATGCTTCTGTGCTCTGGCTTATGCTTGCCAATTAGCAGTGGTATCAAAATACATGACGTTTAGGAATGTATAAAAAACAAAATTGTGTCCTGATGAGAATTTTATTTTCTGCTCTGATAATTTTTTAATGTGTCTTCCAACATCTACTTAAATATAAGGTTGTTTCTTTGCTTATCAATTTTGTTATAATCCACTGTGAATTACTTGTCGAGAGACATTTTTTTTTCTACTCCTTGTTTTCTAGTGCAGATTATATGAACTTTATCACTTATTTAACCACTTTTCCTAAATTAACCAGGTTTCCTGAGCAACAAAATGAGTTTTGGACTAAAAATAATTACTGACAGACCATCTATCATTAATAAATTAGGATTGACCTACTTTATTATTAAATAAAGTATGACTAGTCTTTTCTAACCTAATCAAATTATACGGTAGTATTTTGCCAAAAAGTCATTCCTTTCATGGAACTGGTTTATAATATATTTCAATTATTTTAATTTACATGTCCCTTATTATTTTTAAATTCAGCAGATTTTGCTATTTTCACAGGACATTTGTGATTCTTCTATAAAATGTTCGACAGGGTTTGCTTGTGTTTTTACTTCCCTGTTCCTCTTGTTTCTTATGTTTTTGAAGGAGTTCCTATATTTCAGATTATAATACTTGTGGCAAATAACTGTGCAGAAATACTATTTCCCAATTTGTGCCTTTTTTTAAACCCATCTCACACTTTTTAATGTGTATTTTTAAGAAAAAAATCTTCTTAAATTTAATATAGTTCTATTTATCGATTCCTTTTTTATAGTAAAATGTTTTAAGTTTTATTAAAATTTGTTTTCCCTACAGAAGGAAAGAAGAACATTTACAGGGTAATTTATGTTATTCACTAATGACTATACTAAAGGATCATATTCTGTGTGATAATATATATTATCAAAAATATTCACTAATGCATATTAATTAATCTATATGATTTCACTTCAAAGTCTAACGTAGGTATGATATGTGACGAAAATCCTATTTTTCATTTTATTTGCATAAGATAAGCCAGTTCTTCAAGAATCATTTAATAGAGTCCATCCTTTCACCCACTGACCTACAGTGTCCTCTGTGCCTTATACTGCATTTCTGTGTATGTGAACTTATTTCAGGCTCTCTATTTCTGCCCCATCACACACATGCCCTCCTCTTCACATTTGGATTCTGACATCCCATGCCAGGCCCTTCTCACCAGCTGAGCCTCTGACAGAAGATACCACACCATCTGCCACTTTATATGGGCACCTCCTTATTTTGCCTTGGATCTCAGAGCACAGACCTCTCTGCACGACCCCCTCACACAGCTTGTGCTCCTGCATCTCACGCCAGGCTTGCTCACAGCCTGCTTGGATCTGTCACCTTCACCTAGACTTTCCCCAATTGTATTCTTCACCCCATCGGGCCCTGGAACCCAAGTCAGATTGGTCCCACATGTGACTCACATCCTCACTGGGCTTCAGCTCTGACCCTGGAGCTGGGTCATTTCCCTCTGTAACTGTGTTCCTTACAGTCTCTTCAGAATCAAAACGACAGAGTTAAACTCTTACTGAGCTCAAATGATTGAGTTCAAAGAACAAAGTAAAAACAATGGGGACCAAAAGTATCCTGCTATACTTTAGCAAATAGTTACAACATTAAGGAATATCTTCCCAATTTAGGAGCAGAGGTTAAAAAAACAAACAGTCTACACACACACATACACAGAGAGAGAGAGACAGATATATATGTAAGAATCTAGCAGATTAAATATTGCTAATAATTTTTAGTGAACAAGTGAATAAATATTTTTGTGAATAATTAAGTGAATAAATAAACGATTAGACAAAATATTAAAACTATTAGAATGACATCATAAATTGTAGCTAAACAGTAGGGTGGAACTTCGTGGATTTCCATAAGGGTAATTTGATTTGTATTTAATTTAATTATTTCACTTGGGATTTCTAACAGATAGATACATTTTTGATATACATATTTACCTTTCAGCTCCTCTATGCTTCTGTTAGGGAGAGATAATCTTACTTAAAAGAAGTCAAAGTCATAATAGAAAATATGAGCCTAAAAGGGTAGGAGAGTTATTCCGATAAGTACAAAAGAACATTTAAATACATCTTATGGTGTGTGTGGGGGGGGGGGGGAGGAAAAAAATTGTTAAAACGGGCCTCGGTAAGAAAAATAGCTTGAGGGTAATTTTGGTCAAGAAATAATAAAAATACAGAGTTAGAATGGGTACAAAATTTGGAAAGTATAAAAAGCCTAGCGAATAATACATACTTAACTTGCTATGAAGTAGGGAATATTAACTTGAGTGAGAGGATGGTACAATAAAAAGCAGAACACAGGTAGATTAAAATAAAATAAATGTCACAAAAGCAAACTACACGAAAAATTTAGGTACCTATGCACAAGATACTGATGGTCTATTACAGTGGCAAAAGAATAGAAAAAGGATTGACAAATAACCATATATGAATTTCTGATTTTAAGTGTATTATAAACTTCACAGTTACTCAATAATAATCAAGTTGGGATGTGGTAAAATTAGCTTTTTTTTTTTTTTTTTAATTCCTTTTCGGATCTTCTGAGTCTTTCAAATTGTACCCACTAGGGGAAATGTAAACTATTCTGAGATATCTGTTTAATGTGATTTTGAAGTTCAAAATGAGATTTTAAAAGCACAAAAATAAAATTAGCAAGTGAAATAAGTGCATTTCTAATGGAACTCTGGAGACCTAATAGTCCATAATGGGATATAACGATAATTGGTTTTCTTGAATATTTTTATGCTTTTATGTCTATTTTGAGTGTCCTATTGGAATCATACAATTTTATTTTCATGTTATCAGGCTATTTCTGTTCAACAATATAGCAATATGAATCAATTCCATTATTTTATCAGTTTGATCAAAAAGTAGAAATAGATCACCTTCTAGAATTGCTAAATTGTTTTCATTACTTTATCTACTATCACTTATTTTTAAGAATAATATAAATTCTTAAGTTATTAGTTAAAGCTTAAACAACTTAGAGGAAAACACACAAATTTGTTAAATTTATCTATTACATATCATCTAATACAATGCTGTAAAGGTAAAAATAACATTGAGAATGCTGAAAAAATAATATAGCTTACATATTATCTCCATTAACTATCTAAAACTTCTCTTGTCATACTGCCTATTTATGATGATAACTGCATTCAAAGTGATTTTGCACCTGATGACATGGAAATTTAATCTTCACATTTGAAATAAAAATGGACAACTCAGTATATTCATGGACCCCAAAGATTTGAGAACATAAATCTCATAACACACAGAAGTCTAGAGATAAATGACCTTTCTTGATCACAGAATAGACATTTGCTAATTACTTGCATTTTTCTATAAAATAGGAGAATTTCTAGATATATTAAGTTTGTTACGTTATAACTACTTAGGCAGAATTATTAAAAATTTCAGTTGTGTAACTGAAAATATTAACTAATAATATATTCTGTGTTAGAATGTATTTTATAAATTAGATCTACAAAACAATAAACATTTAGATTAGTTGTTTATACATGTGTAAAAATAATTAACAAAAATTTTTATATTAATCAGAAACTTTCCAAGTAGCCTATTACTACAACAGTTAATGACCAATGAGGGAACAAATAACACTCCCCAAATTAAGATAATTTCAGAATAATTTGAAGGAGCAGGGATCTTAATAGAGGGCAGTTCCTCAAAAGGAAATCAGGGTAATATAAATCTCAAATTTACAGTTATTCTTTTCTTCCATTTCCTGCTGGGCTCCTATTTGGAAACCCAAAGGAAAGTGTGTACACTGATTTAGGGCAGAGCTGTCAGGCTTTCAAGGTAGAGAGCTGGTACATTACAGAATGGATATATATTTTTTATTTTTTGCACATTTTAATAGGGTATGTCCAAAAAATTAATTCACTGAAAAAAGCATAGCCTTTTCACAATATGTATTTTTGTAGGTATAGGGCTAAATGGATCTTCATATTTTCAAATCTTGTAATAACTCAAAAGACGTCGGTAGATATACATACATACGTATATACATACATAGTAGAAAAGAATGAATAAATAGTCATTTTAGATATGTAGATTAAGTTTACTTTCTCTAATTCTAAAGAAGGTAAGCTCCAATTTCTGATTTTTTAAAAAATTTTTTATTACTCAATGAATTTATTATACTTATAGTTGTACAACAATCATCACAACCCAATTTTATAGCATTTCCATCCCAAACACCCAGCCCATCTCCTCCCAACCTGTCTCATTTGTAAACCATAAGTTCTTCAAAGTCTGTGAGTCAGTATCTGTTCTTCAAAGAAGTTCATTTGGTCCTTTTTTAGATTCCACATGTAAACGATAGCCTTTGATGTTGGTGTCTCACTGTATGACTGACTTCACTTAGCATGATAATTTCTAGGTCCATCCATGTTGCTGCAAATGTCATATTTCTTTCCTTATAATGGCTGAATAATATTCCTTTGTGTATATGTACTACATCTTCTTTATCCACTCCTCTGTTGATGGGCATTTAGGTTGTTTCCATGTCTTGCTTACTGTATACAGTGCTGCAATTAACATTGGAGTACTTGTATCTTTTTAAGTCATGGTTTTCTCTGGATAGATGCCCAGGAGTGGGATTGCTAGTAGTTCTATTTTCAGTTTTCTGAGGAATCTCCATACTGTTTTCCACAGTGATTGCACCAATTTACATTTCCACCAACAGTGCAACAGTTCCGCACAGTCTCTCCAGCATTTATTGTTTGTAGACTTTTGGATGATGGCCATTCTGGCCAGTGTAAGGTGGTACCTCATAGTGGTTTTGATTTGCATTTTTCTAGTAACTAGTGATGTTGGACATCTTTTCATATATATATATATATTTTTTTTTGGCCAACCATATATCTCTGGAGAATTGTCTGTTTAGATATTCTGCCCATTTTTTGATGGGGTGATTTTGTTAAGTATATAAAATTCTTTCTCAAGTTTTGGATTAGTTTGAAGCAGGACATGTACCCAAATTATTTTATACCTAAAGTATTTATTTTATTATTTAAACCTAAAATTATTTTATAACTAAAATCATTTAAGTTTTGTAAAATATAAAATCTTCATAACAAGCAAATGCTTCCATTTTTTAATTTAAAATTTGGATTTTTGTCTTTTAAAATACTCTTCCACTTATTATACTTAATCGTTATTAAGTGCCTATTTTGGAAAGATGTGTGTGTGTGTGTGTGTGTGTGTGTGTGTGTGTGTGGTGTAGGCAAAATAATGATTTTGGATACTAAAAAGTATAGAATGAATCTTGAATGGCAAATGACAGACACTTGGCAAGGGGAGTTTTCTTAAGTTAGGAAATACTGTCATTTTAAATACTGATAGAAATGTTAGAGTTAAGGA
Source organism: Sus scrofa (assembly GCF_054392235.1). Classification (NCBI taxonomy): domain Eukaryota; kingdom Metazoa; phylum Chordata; class Mammalia; order Artiodactyla; family Suidae; genus Sus; species Sus scrofa. The sequence continues at coordinate 64,705,614 of NC_139393.1, read as the reverse complement.
AGAAGATCTGATAATGAGAAGAAGATGGAACTTTTAGGATCGAATATTTAAGTAGACAGAATAGCAGCAAAAATGCAGGAATTGTTCTCTGACAAGGGTAGGGATTATTTGTACATTCTAACAATGGCCAAGACAGTTTTCATGTTACTGATACATGATGGTTCATTTCTGTCTCACCAGTCTTTTGTCAATGGAAAAGAGCTGAAGAAAATTTTAATATTATAAAATCTAACTAAAGAGAGAGAGGTAGACTGACAGAGACAGACAGAGACAGAGAAGAGAAGGGTGAGAAGTCCAGATACAAAATACGAGAGATAAATATTAGAAAGGAAAAAGACTGTATGTAAAAGACTATGTGTTTGGACATGAAAAACAAGATTATCAAGAGTTATAATTAACTGAAGTGTGTGTGGTGAAAGACCAGCAAGAAAGAAAGATTTTTGTACGATTTCTTTTTGACATAGAGGAATGTCAAGTTGATGGCAAGAGTTGTTGTATTATATAGTTTTCTGTTCTGGAAAATAAGAATTCTTAGGCTAGGGATCTACAGAGAGTAAGATATTTCTGGAATTCAATCAACAAGAACAGGGTATGGTCACAAAAAGGAATCACTGAAATGTATTAAAATCTATATATACTCTAGGAGTTCTTGTTGTGGCTCAGTAGTAACGAACCCGACTAGGATCCATGAGGACATGGGTTCAATCCCTGGGTTAAGTATCCGGCATTGCCATGAGCTATGGTGTGGGTTGCAATGTCAGCTCGGATCCTGCATGGCCATGGCTGTGGTGTAGGCGGGCAGCTTTAGATCTGATTCAACCCCTAGCCTGGGATTTCCATATGCCGTGGGCGCAGCCCTCAAAAAAAAAAAAAAAAAAAAAAAAAAAAAAAAAAAAAAAGCAGGAATAAATAAATAAAATCTATACTCTAAAATAGTTGAATTATAATTCAGTAAAAATGAATATATCGACAAAATGTACTTGGAATAAGTACATATGAGACCAAATATTTTATGATATTTTTGCACAGTAGAACTTTAGATTTACTATTATAGCAGTAGCAGACTTACTATAATGGACCTATCTGAACTAAAAGACAGCCATTTATTCACTAAAGAAGAATGTACTACCATCTTATGAGAGGGAGCTAAGCACTGACACCCAGAAGCTACAAATTCTGGATTCCAAACCTCACGCACTTGGTGCATGATCTCAAGCAAGTTATATAACTATCTGAGTATCAGCTTCTTTGTTCATAAAGTTGGGTAATAATTGGAACTTCCTCGTAGGGTTGATTTAAGATTAAATTAATTAAGCCGTGCAATGTTAGAGTTCCCTTTGTGGTTCAGCAGTAGTGAACCTGACTGGTATCCATGAGGATGCGGGTTTGATCCCTGGCCTGGATTAGTGGGTCAGCAATCTGGTATTGCCATGAGCTATGGTGTAGGTCGCAGATGTGGCTCTGATCTGGCATTGCTATGGCTGTGGTGTAGGCCAGCAGCTACAGCTCCAATTTGAACCCTAGCCTGGGAACTTCAGGTGTACCCCCCCCTCAAAAAAAGACACACACACACACACAAAAGTCATGCAATGTGTCTAGAGCAGTACCTTATGTGTAATAACGGCTATATCACCATCATGGATATGTTCATCAGGCTTTCTCAAGGCCTTAACATTATCAACCTGATTTTTAAGGAAACTTTTTGTTGAAAGTTTGAAGTTAAAAACACAAAAGTGCCCAACTTACAAGTGGACATATCCCTGGATTTTCTCAAAGTGGATACACCTATGGTACCACACAGATCAAGAAACAGAAAAGGTTCATTACACAAGATGCCCCTTTAATATAGTATCACAGTCACTATGCTCCCAAAGATCATCAGATTGATTTTGGGGGGTTTGGTGTTCAAGGCATTATAGTTGAAATTGTGTGATCTTATTAACAATTATTGTTTTTCTGATTAGTGGAAAGTAAAATACACTGAATTTTAGATTCATAAACCAATAACTAGTAGTTTTATCAAAATGTATTCATTTTAAAGAAGCCTGGTCAACAACTTTAGATACCTAAATCAATTGTAAGCTTTGATAAGGAGAAGTAGAAAAGTAGATCTTGGGTTATAATCATATTATTGAGAAATGTATCATATCTATCTATCTGTTAGGTAGGATAGGATAGGGACTCTGATCTGCTTGATTCAAAACAGGCCACATATGGTTACCGTACCGAAACAGGAGGCCTGCGATTGAACAATGAAGACACATGCAGATATCAGAGGAATGCTCTTTGGAGCATCTCCCTATAACCTTTTTCCCATGCAAATAAGCATCCTTGCCTGAAACCAATCAGAGGATCCAAACGTTCCCCCTTATATAGGCAAGGCACAGGGGGGTCGGGACAGGAAATTAGTGGGCCTGGGGCAAGAGAAGAGGGTTCCAAACAGGTCCACGATATAAGAATATAAGGAGAGAACCAGTTGGAGCCAGCGCCAGTCCCTAGACAGGGTGGCCCGCTCTCTCTGAGGGTGTAACTAAAACTTGCCGTACACTGCTTCCTGACTCTGGATTGCCATCTCTGAGGCAACCAGCAGGAATGTTTTTTCCCTCCAGGCAATGGATCTGAATGTTTCCTTAAAAGAGCACAGGTCAGAGCTGTTACATTGAGGCCTGGGTTGGAGGGGAAATTCTCCTCAACCCAGACCCAGAACCGCTCTGCTGAGTTGACTACTCTCCCCCCACCCTGACCTTCACCGGAGAGACTGCCTGCCTCCATCTCTGCATGGCCAAGACCACTGGGTCTATCCTGGCACTGGGCAGCACCTCCTAGCTGGAACAACTTTCCACCAGACTGCCTGCCTACCCACTGGCTCTATCCCTGGTGGTGCTACCGTGCTTCTTGGCCTATACCTCCAAATCCTCGTTTGCATGCAGGCAAGGACCGAGGAAGATAGAGCAGAGCAAATCTGACATTTTCTATCTATCTATCTATCTATCTATCTATCTATCTATCTATCTATCTATCTATCTATCTATATCATCTATATCTATCTATATCTATCTATATCATCCATATAGATATATTCTATCTATATCTATCTATATCATCCATCTCTCCTTGGATGTATCTCTTCATTTTAAATTTTACTATACTAACTACACAGTTTTTAAATTAGTTTTTCCTTCAGTTTTTTTTAGCAATGACCAGATAGGATGATGATTAGGATAGCACGAAACACTAAACAAATTATTCTCCTCTGCCCCTTATACCAAATAGGAAAAACAATATCGCTTAGGTAAATTAAAACAAAGCCAAATGCAAGAGGGGTAACAAGAAAAATTATGAGTAAAACAAAAGCCAAGGCAACTATTATTATTTACTGGTGTGTCTTCATCTGGGAAGGAGATAAGCCTTCACATAGCTATAAATGGCGAAAGAAATTATTACACCTCTTAACACTTATTTTTCTTCTACACATAGATATTGGTCCTTGAAACAGATTTAGCTCAAGAGCATGGAAGTTAAACAAATTGAACATAATATTAATATACAGGTTCTATCAAGAAATGATATTTTAAAATAAGTGCAATTCACCATATCGACAAACCAAAATAAAAAGAAAAAAAACACGTGATCATCTTAATAGATATCAAAAAATCATTTAACAAAATCCAATATCCTATAGAGAACAAACTAGTGGTTACCACTGGGGAGAGGGAAGGGGGGGAGGGGCAAAACAGGGGGCGGATATTATGAGGTAAAAACTATTAGGTAGAAAATAAGATACAAGTCCCGTGTATATTGCACAACATGAGGGATATAGTAAATATTTTACAATAACTCTGAATGGCATTTAACCTTTGAATCATTATATTGCATACCTGTAACTTATATAATATTATACATCAACTACATTTAAGTTAAAAAAAATCCAAAATCCTTATAAAATCCAATCAATCTGGATAAAGGCTTTCAACAAACTATGTAGAGTAGGAAACGTTCTCACTCTTAAAAGAAGTATCTTCAGAAAAATCTACACCTAACATTTTACTTAATGGTAAGAATTTTAAAATTTCCTTTCCAATATTAGACACAAGGGATATTAACTTCACCACTTTTTTTCAACATTATACAATATAGTAATTAAAGAAAAATAAAAGGAATTCAAATTGAAAAGGAATAAATAAAATTATTCTGAATCCCAGGCAATGAGTGTCTACATAGAAATTTCTTTTTTGCTGATTCATCTTTTAAAAATTTTATTATGATTGATTTACAATGGTCTATCAATTTCTGTTGTGCAGCAAAGTGACCCAGTCATACATACACATTCTTTTTCTCACATTATCCTCCATCATGTTCCATAGCAAGTGATTAGATATATAGTTCCCTGTGCTATACAGCAGGATCTCATTGTCCATCCACTCTAAATGCAAGAATTTTTATCTATTAAACCCAGATTCCCAATGCGTCCGCCTCCCCCCCCCCGCGGCAAACTCAAGTCTGTCCTACATGTCCATGATATTTTCTGTTTTGTAGATAGATCATTTGTGCCATATTTTAGATTCTACATATAAGTGACATCATATGGTGTTTGTATTTCTCTTTCTGATTTACTTCACTCAGTATGAGCGTCTCTAGTTCCATCCATGTTGCTGCAAATGGCAGTATTTTATCCTTTTTATGGCTGAGTGGTATTCCATTATACACGTAAATATACCTGACCTTATTAATCCATTTATCCATCAATGGGCATTTAGGTTGTTTCCATGTCTTGGCTATCGTGAATAGTGCTGCAATGAACATAGAGGTGCATATATCTTTTTCAATGAAATTTTTGTCTGGATATATGCCCAGGAGAGGGATTGCTGGGCCATATGGTAGTTCTATATTTAGTTTTCTGAGGTACCTCCATACTGTTTTCCATAGTTCTTGTACCAGCTTACATTCTCACCAACAGTGTAGGAGGGTTCCCTTTTTGCCACATCCTCTCTGGCATTTATTTGTTGACTTGTTAATGATGGCCATTCTAACTGGTGTGAGGTGGTACCTCATTATAGCTTTGATTTGCATGTCTCTAATAATTAGTCATGTTGAGCATTTTTTCATGTGGCTGCTGGGCATCTGTATGTCTTTTTTGGTGAAATGTCTATTTATGTCTTCTGTCCATTTTTCAATAGGTTTTTTTTTTTTTTTTTTTTTTGCTGTTGTTGTTGAGTTAGTTGTTTTTATATTTTGGAGATTAAACCTTTGTTGGTTGAGTCATTTGCAAAGATTTTCTCCCATTCTGTGGGTTATCTTTTTTTTTTTTTAATGGTTTCCTTTGCTGTGCAGAAACTTTTGAGTTTAATTAGTTCCCATTGGTTTATTTGTGCCTTTATTGTCTTTATTCTAGGAGGTGCATCAAGTAAGATATTGCTGTGATTTATGTCAAAGAGCATCCTGCCTATAAAACTCCAGGAGTTTTATAGTGTCTGGCATTACTTTTAGGTCTTTAATCCATTTTGAGTTTTTTGTTTGTTTGTTTATGGTGTTAGATAATGTTCTAATTTCTTTTTTTTGTTGTTGTTGTCTTTTTGCCATTTCTTGGGCCGCTCCTGCGGCATGTGGAGGTTCCCAGGCTAGGGGTCGAATCGCAGCTATAGCCGCTGGCCTACGCCAGAGCCACAGCAGCGCAGGATCCGAGCCACGTCTGCGACCTACACCACAGCTCATGGCAACGCTGGATCGTTAACCCACTGAGCAAAGCCAGGGATTGAACCTGCAACCTCACGGTTCCCAGTCAGATTCGTTAACCACTGCGCCACCACGGGAACTCCTGATTTCATTCTCTTACATGAAGTTGTCCAGTTTTCCCAGCACCATTTATTGACGAGACTGTCTTTCCTCTACTGTATGTTCTTGCCTCCTTTATCATAGATTAACTGACTATAGGTGTTTGGGTTAATTTCTGGGTGCTGCCGTGCTGGCATGAGCCTCTGGAGATTCTCTGAGCAGAGATGAGACGTCTGTGTTTGCTTGTGTTTTTTCCTGCTCAAGCAGATCACTGCTTTTGCAGGAAGTGGGCGCTGCTACCAGCTATTTCTGGCACTCTCCTGCTGGACAAAGCCTCTGTAGATTCTCTAGGTGGAGACAAAGCACCTGTGTTTTCCCTGCTTTCTGGGGGTGGGGGGCGGGCAGGGAAAGATGAGTGCCGCCACCACTCTTCTGGTGCAGGTTGGGCTCCACTAGCAAGGGGACCCCACTAGCAAGGGGGACCCCACTGCCAGGAATGGGGAACTCGTGTTATTCCCCCAGGTGGTTACTCCACCTGCTCCAAGAAATCTGTAGCCCTAAGGGCGGAGCTGCTTCCCAGCGATTGCTAGGCAGCCACTATGGCCAACTGGTTCCCAATCTGAGGCAAGCAATGTCCTGCAGCTTGAGAAAGCAGGCGTAGGGAAAAAACGCTGTAGTGATGGATCCTGCCCCTTCCTTCCAGCACCGCTAAACAATGGCGTCTAGTCTCTAAGCCTGACGGGGTTGCCTCCGCTTAGATGCTCTCCATTGTAGCTGCCCTATATTCTGGTCCTTCCAGGCTGTTTGCACACGGTCAACCCTAGTTTCTTCCCCACTTATCTCCCTGTTTGGGTCTGATCTCCAAGGCCAAAATTTTAGTTCCCAACACCTCCCGGCACCTGCTTATGGTTGCCCGTTGCCTGCAGTACTAACCATTTGTGGAGGACTAACCATTTGTCTAGAGTTCTTCCTCTGTTTTTGGCTGGTCTTGTCGCTGGTGGGGGAACTTCCTAGGTTGCAGGAGCTATTCCTCTTTCTGACTCCTTCCTGGGAGAGCAGGTCCCGTCTTGTTCCCTTTCACTTCTTTTTCTCTTTTTCTTCCTCTTTCTTATGTCCTATATGGTTTTGTAATGTTTTTTCTTGTCCTATCATAATCTTGAGGTTTGTCAGATCTTCACAGATCTTCTGTGTGAATAGTTCCACATATAGTTGTATTTTTTTTTTTTTTTTTGTCTTTTTGCCCATTCTAGGGCAGCTCCTGCGGCATATGGAGGTTCCCAGGTTAGGGGTCGAATCGGAGCTGTGGATGCCAGCCTACGCCAGAGCCACAGCAACACAGGATCCGAGCCGCATCTGCAAGCTACACCACAGTTCACGGTAACGCCGGATCCTTAACCCACTGAGCAAGGCCAGGGATAGAACCCACAACCTCATGGTTCCTAGTCGGATTCGTTAACCACTGCGCCATGACGGGAACTCCTATAGTTGTATTTTCAATGTATTTGTGGGAGAAAATGAGCCTCAGGTCCTGCTACACTGCCGTCTTAGACGTCCTCCTTGAAAACAGGATTTTTAAGAAAGGATTTTTTAAATGTAACCATTTACTTTGGAGAAGATATATAGAGTTAGAATTTGAAATCAAAATTACAAAAGTGGCTTTACTCTTTACGAGTTTAAAATGTCATTTAAGAAAATTAATATATAAATACTTCATCTTATGATTGTAGTAGATTACAGAATGGTTTAACTTATACTTGTAGAATATTTGGATGAATGATTTTGGATGCATGAGAATATCAATGAAATGCTTTTAAAGCTTGCATAATTTTTGACAATATAGTTTAATTATATCATAGATATTTGAGAAATATGACTACAAAGTAATTGTCTTGCAACATCCTTTCACATCCACACCTCAATCTCTTATCTTTCCTATGTAAAGTAAGACAGCTGAAAATCTCAATTTCATCCAAAATTTTTCCTTCTCTCCTTTACTCTTGATAAGTTCTGTTGAATCAATCAAATACCATTACTTACATCACTCCTTTTTCATACTGCCAATTCCATTATGTTTTCTTCAGTTCCTCTTTTACAGTGATTGATTCCTAACTGGTTTCTCTGCATCCAGTTTTCAACTGCAAATGTTTCATTTACTTTGTTATAAGATATATTTCTCCATTGTACACTTCTGATGATTTTTTCCCCCTTCAAAAGACTTAAATAATTTTCTCATGTCAATAAAACAATACTATTTAACACAGATCTTTAGGTACTCCAAAATCTAGCTGCACAATATATTATTTAATTCTTTCAATGTGTAATTTAACTCCAACTTTACTAGAATGTAGTGCCTGCTATTACTTCTATTTCCCTGCCAGTGAGTCTCCAAACGTGACCCTAATTAGAGCCTTTTGAATTTTTCTGTCAGAGACCTTAACATCAAAGATCTGGGTGTAAAGAGAAGAGGACAGATTTAAAGTTGCGTTTTCAGCAAGAGGTATACTCCTTTTACTTGCAGTGTTATGTTTCAGATTAGTAAAAGTAAGAATGTCTTTGAAGATACTTTTATTCACACTGTGTATAAATAAGGATGACAAAGTATCAGTGTTATGTCTCAAAAAGAACGCAGTGTGAGGGATGGGATGGGTGTAGGGGTCTTCCAAACTACTACTGGTGCTTACACTATAACATTTAATGAACAGATAATCCACCATCCTGAAAGGACTTCTTTTGATCAAGCAGGATCACCAATTCAGTGCTGCCACCTGATGAACACTAATTCAATTTGTACTTTAAATAGAGAACGAACTTATTTGAGATACCATTTTAAAATATTTTAGAAATGTGATCTAAATGCAACTAATGCAAAATTTAGGTATAATATAAATAAGACTACTGTGTTGATGGACTATCTTACATAGGGCGTATTAGGATTTTATTTCCATAAGAAATGAAACAAATAATTTCTATTTAGATAAAAAAATTTCCGCAGATGGAAGTCATAACAGTATTTAATACTTCCAAAAATGAACTCTTTAAGCCAATTCTAAAAATAATTGTATCACAGTTTCCATCTGTTACAATGCTCTGTTAAACTGTAGAACCCACACTTTTGTATCATAAATAAAATACGGTAAGTTCATATTCTAATATAACTTTACTGTGTTCCATAAACTTAAGTGATCAATTTTTGTATAATAATAATGATATTATAACTTCTTTAGATGAAATTAACAAACCTCAATAAAGTTAGAAATGAAAAAGAAGTAACAACACACATCACAGAAATATAAAGGATCATAAGAGACTACTATATGCAATTATACGCCAATAAAACGGAAAACCTAGAAGAAATGGACAAATTCTTAGAAAAGTACAATCTCCCAAGACTAAACCAAAATGAAATAGAAAAGAAGAACGGACCAATCACAAGTACTGAAATTGAAACGGTGATTTAAAAACTGCGAACAAACAAAAGTCCAGGCCCAGATGGCTTCACAGGTGAATTCTATCAAACATTTAGAGAAGAGCTAAAATCCATCCTTCTGAAACTATTCCAAAAAATTGCAGAGGAAGAGACACTCCAAAACTCATTCTATGGGGCCACCATCACCCTGATACCAAAACCAAACAAAGATACCACAGAAAAAGAAAATTACAGACCTATTTCACTGATGAACATAGATGCAAAATTCCTCAACAAAATACTACCAAGCCAAATCCAACAATACATTAAAAGGAATATACATCATGATCAAGTTGGATTTATCCTGGGGATGCAAGGGTTCTTCAACATCCAGAAATCAATCAGTGTGATACACCATATTAACAAACTGAAGAATGAAAACCATATGATCCTCTCAATAGATGCAGAAAAAGCCTTTGACAAAATCCAATACCCATTTCTCATAAAAAACCCTTCAGAAAGTGGTCATAGAGGGAACCTACCTCAACATAATAAAGGCCATATATGACAAATCCAGAGCGAACATCATTCTCAATGTTGAAAAGCTGAAAGGATTCCCACTGAGATCAGGAAGGAGACAAGAATGTCCACTCTCACCACGACTCTTCAACATAGTTTTGGAAGTCCTAGTCACAGCAATCAGGGATGAAAAAGAAATAAAAGGAATCCAAATTGGAAGGTAAGAAGTAAAACTATTACTATTTGCAGATGACATGATACTATACCTAGAGAATCCTAAAGACTCTACCAGAAAACTGTTAGAGCTTATCCATGAATTTGGCAAAGTTGCAGGATACAAAATTAATACACATAAAATCAATGGCATTTCTATATTCTTACAATGAAAGATCAGAAAGAGAAATTAGCATCCAAAAAGAATAAAATACCTAGCAGTAAACCTACCTAAAGAGACAAAAGACCTGTATTCTGAAAACTATAAGACACTGATGAAAGAAATCAAAGATGACACAAATAGATGTCGTGCATTGGAAGAGTTAATATTATCAAAATGACTATATTACCCAAGGCAATCTATGGATTCAATACAATCCCTATCAAAGTACCAAGGACATTTTCACAAAACTTGAACAGAATATTTTAAAGTTTGTTTGGAAGCACAAAAGACCCAGAATAGCCAAAGACATGCTGAAAAAGAAAAATGGAGCTGGAGGAATCAGGCTCCCTGGCTTCAGACTATACTACAAAGCAACAGTCATCAAAACCATGTGGTACTGGCACAAAGACAGCAATATAGATCAGTGGAACAGGATAGAAAGTCCAGAAATAAACCCACACATCTACAGTCAACTATTCTATGACAAAGGAGATAAGAATACACAATGGAGAAAAGACAGCCCATCCAATAAGTGGAGCTGGGAAAACTGGACAGCCACATGGAAAAGAATGAAATTAGAACACTTCCTAACACCATACACTAAAATAAACTCAGAATGGATTAAAGACCTAGATATAAGAGCAGATACGATAAAACTCTTAGAGGAAAACATAGGCCAAACACTCTCTGACATAAAGGACAGCAACATCTTCTCAGATCCATCTCTTAGACTAATTGTGCTAAAAACAAAAATTAACAAATGGGAATTAATTAAACTTAAACGTTTCTGCACAGCAAAGAAAACCCTAAAGAAAACAAAAAGACAACCCACAAAATGGGAGAAAATATTTGCAAATGAATCCACTGACAAGGGATTAATCTCCAACATTTATAAAAACATTCTGCAGCTCAATACCAAAAAAACAAACAACCCCATCAAAAAATGGGCAGAAGATCTAAATAGACAGTTCTCCAAAGAAGACATGAAGATGGCCAAAAAACACATGAAAAGATGTTCAACATCACCCATCATTGGAGAAATGCAAATCAAAACCACTATGAGGTACCTTACACTAGTCGGAATGGCCATCATCCAAAAGTCTACAAACAATAAGGGCTGGAGACGGCGTGGAGAAAAGGGAACCCTATTACACTGTTGGTGGGAATGTAAATTGGTGCAACCACCATGGAAAACAGTATGGAGATTCCTCAGAAAACTGAAAATAGAACTACCATTTGATCCAGCAATCCCACTCCTGGGCATCTATCCAGAGAAAACCATGACTTGAAAAGACCATGTACTCCAATGTTCACTGCAGCACTATTTGCAATAGCCAAGACATGGAACCAACCTAAATGTCCATCAACACAGGAGTGGATAAAGAAGATGTGGTACATATACACAATGGACAATTATTTAGCCATTAAAAGGGAAGAAATACCAGCATTTTTAGCAAAATGGAGGGACCTAGAAATTATCATGCTAAGTGAATTCAGTGAGACAATGAGACACCAACATCAAATGCTATCATTTACATGTGGAATCCGAAAAAAAGACACATGATCTTCTTTGCAGAACAGATACTGACTCACTGACTTTGAAAAACTTATGGTTTCCAAAGGAGACAGGTTGGAGGTTGGGGGGGTGAGGGGTATGTGCTGGGGGTTTGGGATGGAAATGCTATAAAATTGGGTTGTGATGATCATTGTACAACTATAAATATAATAAATTCATTGAGTAATATAAAAAAGAAATCAACAAACCAAGATTTTGAATGACAAGCAAATTAATCCAATAAATTTATAATAAAATTATAACAGTAATACACTTTTCCATCACAGTATATTATCTAGGGCAGATGTTGTGTCCACAAAAATGAGTCTACTTATACCTAACTAAAGATACTGAGATATAACAAAATAAACAATAAAGCATTTATTCCAAAGGTTCTCATGTATTACCCTAGTTTACCACCAAATATAGCACACTTCATGGGGAAAAAAAAAAAATCTTACTTAGATTAAATCACTTAATGACACAATTATGCTGTGTAGCAAACCACCCCAAACCCCAGTGGTTTATACTGAAAAAACATTTATGTTGCTCACTGTGTGTGGTTTCCTGGGAAGCTTTGCTTTAGGTTGTGATTTAGCTGGGCTGGGCAGCACTAGGTCCACAGTTACCTGACTTTAGGATATGGATTCAAGTCTTTTTTCAAATGAATTCAGAATTAAGGGGTCAAAGCTATACGGAAGAGCTTATTTTTATGGCAGACTCAGTGGATCAGAAGACAGCAAGCCAAACTGTAAATTCCATTTAAGATTTCTGCTCAGGTACTTCCACACATATTTATTGGACACATTAAATTATTTGGTTAAGTGGAAAATCAAACTTTCAAGAAAACACATTCTTCCTGAAGAGGGAGGAGATTGGATATTTGCTGAAGAGTAATTGACTCTATTACAGTCTAAGCTTGTTCATAAATATCCACTTTCCTTCCATATGCAAAATACTTACCTATCTTTCTCATGACCTGATAAAAGTCTCATCTATTTATAGCATTAAGCTAGAATTCCAGGATCTTGTGATTAACTTAAGTGTGACCTTGCCTCTTCTTCATCTGGAGACCTATGAAATAAAAAAATACATTAAGCATAAGGTGGAGACAAAAGGGTTGGTGGGGAGGGATAAACATTGGAATGGTGAAAATGTGAAGAATTTCAGCCTCAGAGAACTCAGTGGTGGGTGGTTAGGGTAACTCTGAAATATTCCGGGGCAAATGTTTCCAGTCTCTTTTTCATCTCTTTACCTTATGTTTAGATTATAAACTAGCTTAGGCTTCTTTCTTCATGTTTAGATGCAGGCCCCCAGTTCAACAGTATTCAGGTTTGGCCCCCTTCTCTAGGAGGCAGTTCCAGCTCCAGAATCCTTCCTTGACCACAGCTAAGGAGGAAGTATTCACTTCCTCTCTTGCAACCAAGAACCATTTCAGCCTCATTACTACTGCGATATTGGTGACACATGCATTCACTTTTTCATCTTAATCAGTTTCTTTTAAAACAGTCTGTGTATGCTTTCACTGGCACAGCTCTCCCAAATATGTTGTGTTTTCTATGTATCATTTCAGTCAATTGCATGTTCCAAAGAACACAGCCACACTCTTTGGGATGGACCCCCATCTATCTACCTATCCATTTAGCTACAGGTAATATGAGTACATAAAATATTCTGTGGGACAATTTGCCTATTGAAACCACCTTAATCCTTGTACATGTCTTAATTTTACCTTTGTCTTAATGGTGGATATTTTTATCAGCATGTTGGATTGGTCTTTTTCTAGAGACTACATTTTAATGGCCACACCTTTGATTTGGTTAAAAACAATTTTATTATCTAAATTTATTATCTTTCTTTATTTCATTTATTATCATTTATTATCTTTCTTTATTCTTTCTCATTTCTGTTTACAAACTGGTCATTTCTCTTCTGATCTCATCAAATTTTCATTGCAACTTATCAAGTGTAGCTCCCAGTATTAACATTCTGACTATTAACTTCTTTGACAAAAGCAAAATAAGAAGTTTATTAGTTCCACTATATAAATCCTCCCAGTTAATGAAAAATAATTTTACCCAAAGTTTCATCTCTATATAACATAAGCCACTATCTTTCCAGCATCCTACAAGAGATCTCTATTCACACAATAGTATCAACCTCCTGTATTTGAAACCAATTTCTGTATTTGTCAGTTCTTGTTAAAACAAAGCTGTTTAAAGAGTAAGCATTTATTTTTTTTCACTTACTGGTCTGGACCTGTGTCAATCTGTCTATCAGCTGGCCTTTTATTGTGATTGGCTGAGCTTGTCTCCAGGCTGCAGGTCCCAGCTTAGTTTTAGCAAGCATCATGTACATTCATTCTAGTGTCCAAGCTGAAAGGAAGTGAATATTTATCTATCAGTAATACAACTGATCACAGTTCTCTACCTCTCAGTGCCATCATCCGTGAACTGAAGGTGATGACTATGATCCTTAAAATGACCCTGAAACTGAACCAATAGTGATGCCAATGAAAGTATTTTTTGTAATGGATATATTCTCTCTTTATGAGTCAATTTCCACTCACGTTTTTTGTTTGTTTAAATTATCATAATAACTTCGTGCTATTTGATGTGCTTCAGTTTTAGTTTAGGCACAAACAGTATCCATTTTTCTCTGGGTAACAAATGAAATGCGATAATGAATAGACAGGATTGTTTAAGTATTGCCATTCTTTTCACATATAGCAACTCAGATTAAATGAGTGATAATAGTCTTATTCTTTGTCTTCCCTCTCATTCCAAGGAAAGTATACTTTCATGATCTGTTTTCTGTTATATTTTATTTTGATCTGATGCCATGTTAAGTAGATACTCACTGAAATAATTCATGTTATTTAATTTAAATGGTTGATACAACAAAAATATTTGAATAATTTTTTTTGAAAAGTTGTTTACTGGGTTTTCCTGAGAATAGTAAATATATTTGAAATGCTTCATGGTCCCCTAACTGCAAAATAATTTTTATTAGTAAAGTTCTTTAGCAACAATGCAACTTTGTAATACCATTACTATGATTTATAAATTTCACTACATAGCCATGAAAATATATACAGGCATATACACATGTGATGTGATGTTGCATGGTAAATTACTTATTCTAAGGAGGTTATTTATTTATTTTTTTATTGGTCCATCCTTCCTCCTTTTTTTTTTTTTTTTGTCTTTTTGCCTTTTCTAGGGCCACTCCCATGGCATATGGAGGTTCCCAGGCTAATGGTCTAATCGGAGCTGTAGCCACTGGCCTACTCCAGAGCCACAGTGACGCGGGATCTGAGCCGTGTCTGCGACCTACACCACAGCTCACAGCAATGCTGGATCGTTAACCCACTGAGCAAGGCCAGGGGTCGAACCCGCAACCTCATGGTTCCTAGTCGGATTTGTTAACCACTGGGCCACGACGGGAACTCCCTAAGGAGGTTATTTTTAAATCTTTTACCAAATTCAAGAAGCCATTATACATTACTGAAGTCTCCTTTCTTATAGAATTCGAGAAAAATGTTGAACATTTTACAAAAATACATTTGCATTCATTATCAAGGCCTCCTTAAACATCTGTTATATGTCCACAGTATAAGCTTAAAATAATTTCACTAAAGTTTGTCCATATGATTAATGAATTATGTGATTAAGATGTATGCAAATAGAAATAGCTTATGATTAAAAATATTACAAAAATGGAATAAGGCTTTTTATTATATGAATTTTTATTTATTGCCATTAATTATAGTATGGATTTTAAAATTTCATTTATATTCTATCTCATAATGATCTCAAGTATTGTCTTTTGGAATACAGTCAACTTAAATCAATTAGCCAGTCATAAGTCACTAATGGGCTGTTAACCAAATGTAGGAGTTAAAATAATTAGTGTGTTTTACTCAAATGAATGTCTAGCCATGATTTATCAATTATTATAAATTGATTTAAATTTGTACAGAAGCATGGTTTATCAATCTTTATAATATATTTTAGCAACCATACATTGTTTTATGTGTTGCATGTATCCAATTACAGCTACATACACACATAAAAGATACTAATTTGTTAAACAGTTCAAAGTGTTGTCATTTTCCATTTTCAAATTTTACTTAAAATTTTTTTTTTTTTCCTTTCTAGGGCCACACCTGCAGCATATGGAAATTCCTGAGCTAGAGGTCAAATCAGAACTGCAGCTGCCAGCCTATGCCACAGACACAGAAACCCTAGATCTGAGGCATGTCCAAAACCTACACAACAGCTTGCAACAATGCTGGATCTTTTAACCTACTGAGCAAGACCTGGGATTGAACCTACATCTTCATGGATACTAGCTGGGTTCTTAATCCACTGATCCACATGGAAATTCCTTTTATTTTTTTAAATAAAAAATTTTTTTTGTCTTTTTAGGAAAGCTTCTGTGTCATTTTCTAAGTAAAGGCCATTGATGTTTTGGTAAGAGATAGCCTAAAAAATTAGTGTATAAAGGAAATAAATATGAACAAATGAGTTTTATCCAAACAATTTGTTATAAAGTAATAAGGTTAGTTAGTCAACAAAATAAATAAAATATTTAACATAATTTAATTTTCTACATAACAGCGCTGGATAAGTACTAGTTAAGACATATAATTCTATTGTATTAATCCACTTACTTTAATTAATTTTAAAAATACTTTTTTTATTTCAAGATAGATATCTGTATTGATACCTATCTGTCAAACTATCTATGAAAGCATATAAATTATAACTGCATTTTGCTTGGAGTTCCCTGGTGTTTTAGTAGGTTACTGATCTGGCATTGTCACTGCTGTGGCTTGAGTCACTGCTGTGGTGCAGATTTGAACCCTGGCCCAGGAACTTTTGCATGCAATGGGCATAGCCGAAAAAGAAGACGAAGACGAAGACAAAGACAAAGAAGAAGAACTGCATTTTTCTTCATATAAAAGAAAATCCTGCATTTTTCTTCATATAAAAGAAAATTTAAATGGCTTAAATCAGTCTATGAGTCATTATTTGCTTCATGTTCCAAGATGTTTTGGGTCTGCAGCTCAAGCTGATGGAAACATCTGAGAGGTCATCTAATATCTAGATTCTTTTTCTCTTTAGTGGTTTATAGCCTTTATTCTCACTGTACAAAAAAGAATTATGCTAGATAATGTAATAAGCTCTAATATTAGTGGCTTTAATATGTGAGATTTCATTTCTTATTCATCCAAAGTCTCAGGTACTACCTTAATATTTAACAAAACATCATTAAATTCTCAGTATTACCTTTGAATTCCTTAATAGAAAGGACTGTACCTTATTTATCTCTAGAGATAATTATTCACTATGAAATTTAGAAAAAAATTTCATTGTCTCAAGAATGGTTGTTGGGCCAAGATAATATGTTTACAGTAATTGTGGCATGTGCTTCTTCTGAATACTAATATTACTGATTGCCTACAGATAGCATAAAGCACGAGGGCCATAATACTGTATGGGATCATTTTTTGACCTATTAATACTTCTGGAATCTTTGAAATCTATTCCCAGTAACCTGTAATAGAAATGGATTCAGGAGTTCCCGTTGTGGCTCAGTGGTTAACGAATCTGACTACGAACCATGAGATTGCAGGTTAGATCCCTGGCCTCGCTCAGTGGGTTAAGGATCCCGCGTTGCTGTAAGCTGTGGTGTAGGTTGCAGATGAGGCTCGGATCCCGCGTTGCTGTGGCTCTGGTGTAGGCCGGTGGCTACAGCTCTGATTCGACCCCCAGCCTGGGAACCTCCATATGCCGCAGGAACAGCCCAAGAAATGGCAAAAAAAAAAAAAAAAAAATGCATTCAGCAAGATGATACATAGAAGAGAAAGAAAGAGGGAAATAAACTGATTTGCTAATTTTGTGGTCTTGACAAATTCAGGTTAACTCCTGTTAGCTGTTGATCTAGGTTTTAAAAAATTCAAACTTAAATATAGGGTGAGAAATGTAAAAGTGTAATTACAAAATAAGAAATTTTTATAATAAAGACTTAAATATTAATGAAATATTCTTTAACATGTTAATTTAATAATGTATGCATATTTTGTGTGTGTGTATGTGCATGTGTGTGTGTGTGAATAATTACATAGTTTCCCTTGCAATTGGTACTGAACAGTAGCTAGGGTTACTAGTGGAGATATCTGGTTTTATTTCTCCACATTTAAAGTAGAAACTTCATGGATCAGAAATTACTTATGTGGAGTTCCTGTTGTGGCTCAGTGATTTCAGAACCCGACATAGTGTCCATGAGGATACTGGTTTGGTCCCTGCCATCATTCAGCTGCTGTGTATGCCACAGATGCGGCTCCAATCTGGTGTTGCGGTGGCTTTGGCTAGGTCAGCAGCTATAATTCTGAATTCCTAGCCTGAGAATGTCCATGTGCTTCAGGTGTGGCCCTAAAAAGAAAAAAGAAATCATTTGTTTGCTTTTCTAAATTATTAGGTATTAATATGGTAGGCCTAAGTTAAAGGGCATAAATATTGTACTCCTTCTGGTCTAGAACATAAAAAACTATATGAATGATTTAAAAATTTCAAACATATTTATATAGGACTGATCGACAAACTCTCATCCTTTGCCAGTGTTCTCAACTAGCTCCATCTCCATTTCAAAAGACTATTAGTGTTAATAAATAATCTTTTTCTATGTGGAAATAAAATTCCAGAGCGTTTCCACTGAGCTCTTAACATGAATAACAGTAATTCTTTGTACATCATTTGTGTGTTATTGGAAGTAATGTAAAGTTATATATCTCAAATTTTATTTATTTTTTCTTTTTTGGCCAGCCAATGGCATGTGGAGTTCCAGGGCCAGGGATCAGATCCAAGCCACAGTTGCCACCTTGACTGTGCTGTGGCAATGCCAGATCCTTAACCCACTGTGTCAGGCTGGGGATCAAACCTTCATCCCAGCACTCCAGAGATGGTGCTGTTCCGTTGTACTACAGTGGGAATACCTCAAATTTTTATTTATATAAAGCAATAATTATATCATATGATTTTCTTTTTGACCACAAATACATAGTATACATATTTGAATATAAATATAAAAAATACATTTTATATATTTTTCAACTCAGCCTTTTCACTACTAAAGCTATATTTGTATCCTTTAATTCTGGAAAAATTCTTTGTTTTTAATATTTTTATTAACTTATATAGAAATATAAAGCATACCTTCTTGAAAATGTTTATTTTCAAAGGATTCCTTTGGTATCACTAATTTACCCTTAACACATTTGAAAATAATCACAAACTTAGATGTTACTTCAGGATTTGCATACTTTTCAATAATCTTACAGTCTATTTATATAGATTATTCCATATAGTTCTCCAGAACAGATAGTATAACTCAATATTCTCTTCGTTTGCAACACCTGAAATAAACAGAAACGTAGAGGTCAAGGCTTTCAAAAAAAAACATCTTTAGTCATTGGTGGAAACACAATTATACATATATCAAGGCAAACAAAAACCGCATCATAAACAGTATTGGAAAAAAAATTCATAGAGTAAATAAATATGTTAAAAATATGACAAATTCAAACCCAAAATGTTACTTAATCTAAACTGGAAATCAATGAAATGTTATAGGTTATATTTTGAAATAAATGAGTTATTCATACAAGTTTTAATCCAGTATGTATATAATTTAAAGTAAACAAATAATTATAAAATAAGTATAAATCATACATATGGCTATATATTTGTATATTTGTATAATATAGTCATATATGTATAATTTATAATTCCTATATTCATAATCATATAAATATATGAATGAATAAATGGGATAATTCATCTGGAATTGAATTAAAAAGATTGAACAATACTTGTCTTCTAAATTGTCTTCATTAAACTTCAAGAAATCTGTACACCGTTTTGCAAATCAGATTAATATTTCTCTTTACAATCAGAACACCTATTTTCATTTTATGTTCACAATTTCATTAAGGATAGCCATTCCTGATTAGCCCATTTTCCCAACATTCAGCTAATTTTTTTCAAGCATATGTTAGAAGCATATATTGCTTTTCATTAAATTGGTACACAGGTCTCAGTTTTCAGAAGCAGAACTTTGATCATCAGGCCATAAATTAATATAAAGATTTTGTTATTCACAATATGTATCTATTTCTATAGGAATGACCTATGGATTTATTAAACATACAAATATTGAAAATATTCATTTCTGCTCTCTAGTCATTCTAATATTATAAAAAATAGGGGGGAATTTTTTTGTTAGATATTTTTTATTGACACCTATGGATTATAAAGTCCCAAATGAACTGCTACAAGAATTCAAAAAGTAGAAATCAACTATTCAAGGTTATGATTGCCTAAATGGATAATAAAAATGAAGAGCTTGGCCCTTAGGGTCTATAGACCTAAGTCTGAGTCTGAATGTAACAACTATACTTGTTTCAGGCTTTTGGACAAAGGAACATACTTCTCTCAATCACAATTTCCTCATTTTGGAAGGAGAGGGTGTGAAAATAATAGCTAATATTATTTGTGTGTCAGATTATCTCTGCATCATGCTACTAAATCCTTCCAATAACCTAAGGGTTTCGCACTATTATTTTCCCAAATTTATAGAGAATTCTGAAGATGGAAAATTAAATACAGTCTAACTAGAGTTATTCAAGTTGTAAATGGTAGAGCAGTTCTACCACTTCTAAACAACCTGATTCTAAGTTCAAACATGTAACCAATACATTACATTTTTGGTAAGACTCTTATGAAGATTAAATTAGAATATGCATATAAAATGCAAAGCAAAATTCATGATGTATAGAAAAACCTTAAAAAAATTATCCATTATTTTTGTTATGAAACATATTACTTTATATTAGTTTTCTTCATAGACTGAACCTAAATAATTTTAGCATTAATCCTTAGTTTATGTCCTTGAGTAGAAAGGAGAACAAGCAAATGTCAGTTAAAACAAGGAAGCATAAATTCCTTCAAATATAATATTTTAAATTAAAACTTCATCATAAATTTTTAAAAATACCCTATGTAGAGCCATAAGCTTTTCATTCATACATTCATCTATTTTGATTGTTTTAATTTTATTTTAGCATTGTGCTAATTTTTACAAAATTAGATTCATTGAATCATAACTCTGCTATACTTAAAACATTCCAATGGCTTTCCATAAGCTTACCATACATCAAAAGCCCTTATCTGGCTCCACATGAGCTCTCCTCCCAGCCAGCCTTTCAACATCTCCTAACACCTCCCAGCAACCAATCTGCTCCAGAAGCAATGGCCTCCTTCCTCGTCCTCAAATACTCCCAGGTAAGGATGGTTCATTTGCTCCAAATTCTGCCAGAAATAATCTCTCTTCACTAAATAATTCAGGTCATAAAATTCATGTCTGGGCTCAAGCATCAGCACAGCAAAGATGCCATTCCTGGACAAAGTACTTAAAATGCTTGTCTTCACTTTCATCCATTGACTAGCTTTACTTTTCCTTATATTACAAAACAGGACATTAACATTTGTGATATTTACTTGTTTAGTCTCTGAATAGGTACCTCTACAATATGTAATTGTAATTCCCATAGTAAAATTATTTTATAATTTTCATCTCATTATACCCAGCATCTAAAAGATAGTCTAACAGGTAGCATACACTAATAATATTGTGTATCTGAAAACTGGGCATGTATTAATGAATATGTGAAGCTGTATATATGAGCTAATTCAGCACTCTGATTGTTGGGGACCCCTTGCTGTATTCTTTGAATAAAATACACTTAAATACGATCTATGAAGATTCCACATTCATTTCTTTAAACTTGTATTAGAAACTGGGTTGCACGTGAAATAATTTGAATGCATTAACTCCCAGAGTTATGTTTAAAGTTTTTCTTCCACCATTCATATTTTCTCATAGAAATTTAATTTGATAATATTTTAATAATCATATTAGAGAGTTTCCAAATTTCCAAGCCACAAATTTCTTTCTTTTTACATTCATATTCTATTGCTTTATGTAATCCTTAACCGAATTAAATAATTTAAACAAGTATGAAAGATAGACAAGTCACAGAAGTTGAGAGGAAGACTGCTTTTTCCTCATACCACCATAGCTCTCAGAGAAAATTCTGACGGTTTCCTATTTAGTCTCAAAAATGCATAGGGAAAAGCAAAGTTTTTTTTTTTTTTTAATGTCTTGGACTTCTTGATAATCTTTTGAAGCCTATGTTCTACTTGGAATGAAAAAGTAAATGTATGAAATACAATGGATTAAAATACAGTAGATTACAATGTGGGTTATATTGAAATTTAGTAATTAAATTGTTTAAAAAATTGTAATTAAATTATATATGTGCTTCTTGATTAATAGATTAAATAAGAGACCTTTAATGAGAGGGCTGCTAAATATTACAATTTCAAGGTGGTAGCTATTGAAAATGATGTTTAAAGGCAATTGCTATCACTGAAACATGAAATGATGTCTGTGAATGCTACTATAACAAAGTCAGATAGTATTCCTCCTTCATGGTTTGTTGCCTATATTCATAAAGGAAGGAAAGGATAATTTCCATTAAATATTAGTATACATAAGGATTTGCTATTTTTCTCATCAAAGTTCAGTTTTTCCCCAAATCCTATCCATAGAACATTCCATTACATGAAATACAGAATAAGTATTCCTGCTGAAGAATATCCTATGTCATATGTTTTCTTTACTTTTCTTTTAAAAAGTATTAATATTTTATTTATATTTTACTTTAGGTTTCATATATCATAACCTTAAAAACATAGTAAACTTAAATTCAAACATTGTACATTATCAAAAATTAGATTCCCCTTTTTGCTGATAT
Source organism: Sus scrofa (assembly GCF_054392235.1). Classification (NCBI taxonomy): domain Eukaryota; kingdom Metazoa; phylum Chordata; class Mammalia; order Artiodactyla; family Suidae; genus Sus; species Sus scrofa. Next base: position 64,683,104 of record NC_139393.1, on the reverse strand, counting down.
ATTTTTACTTGGAATTAATTTTGTATTAATACAAAGACCCTTTAAATATGACAGTCAAACTATTGGGAGAACTTCCTAGCTGTTATAAAAATAAACAGAAAATTATAGATATAAATGCATGCTTTATATTTTGTAAATATGGGTTTTTAATTTCTTTTCTTCTGTTCCAAATATTTTTAATGTCAAAGTATAAATGTAAATGTAGAATATATGATTTCATTATCTTTTAAAACAAAAGAGCTTGAGGATATCTGAAAACTGGGCATGTGAATCAGGGTGTATCATTTTCTTTTTTAAACTCTGAGGTACTTGTAAACAATGCAGCATTAAGAATTAAAAAGTAAGCAAACAACAACAACAAAACACCTTTTTCCAAATGCTTTTGCAACTTCAACATCCATTGCTTTGCAGGAAAATACTCTGACTTCAGCCCTCAGATCAGAACAGTTGGTTCTGTGTGTCCCACTGCTAACAGCGCAAGGGGGGGGGGCAAATGGCCTGCAGCTGTACCCTCACTACACATGGAGCTGTCTATCTCTCTCTCTTTTTTCTCTTAACCTAGTGTATATTCGGTTTTTGGTTTTTTTTCAATTTTACTGAGATGTAATTGACATACATTTTGTATAAATTTAAGGTGTGCCACAAAATGACCTGATATACACTTACTGCAAAATGATTACCATGGTTAAGTTTTGTTAAACTTGAGTGAGGCCTGTTTAAAAGTATCTTTAGTGCATGATCTGAGATGTGTCCAGTTTACATCTTTTTGGGAGCTACCATCTTCATGCAGACATGTTTATCAGGAGTATAATTCATGCAGTGGCTTCATATCAAGCATGGTGAAATTCAAAATATTTCCAGTTAAAAGATGCTAATATCTTCACATTCACATTTATCAGGAATTTGATCTGAACAAGCCAGAGGAGGCCACACAATTTTATTGTTCTAAGAGTGACTTGGGTGCCCACAGATTGGTGTTCTCCACCCTCTAGCCATAGGTCAACAAGAACAAAAGGATGTCCTGGGCTTTGGTGCTCTTGGCAAAAGCACTACCCCATCCTGGAAACCATTAGGACTAGCCTCATATCATTCATTCATTCTTATATGTTACCTCTTTCACCCCAAGTGTTTAATACTCATAGATTAGCTTTCATAGGTACCTCAAATGAAAGATCCTTTGATCAAAATATTTCAAATTTTGGGGAGAGGACAAGATGGCGGAGGAGTAGGGGGACACGCTCGCCCTCTCCCACAAACACAACAAAAAAAGCACATCTACAGAAGAAATGACTCACACAGAACAACAACCAATTGCTGGCAGAGGAACCTAAACTCCAATAACGGCAAGAAGTTCGTGACATTATTGGGCAGAACGGGAGAAAAGAGGAGAGTGAGAGAAGGTGAATCCGAGCGGGACGGGCGCTCCCGAAAGGGAACTGCGGAGGAGAAAGGGATCCCGCACCCTGGAAAGTCTCCTACCGGGGGAAAGATCAAACGAACCGGAGGAATCTCCAGATGCAGAGAAGAGTGTAGCAGTAAGTCGGAGTACGGAAAAACGATCAAGAACCCAACGGACCATCTGAACTACGGGCACAGTCACCAAAAATTGAGACGCCTGGGTGGGGGCTGGGCACCGAATCCTCGGCTCCAGAGGTTAGTCCCCGGGAAGGGGCCGGGGGACGCCTGGGTGGGGGCTGGGCACCGAGACCTCAGCTCTGAAGGTTGGTCCCCGAGAGGGGGCCGGGGGACGCCTGGGTTGGGGCTGGGCACCGAGACCTCGCCTCCGAAGGTTAGTCCCCAAGAAAGGGCCGGGGGACGCCTGGGGGGGGGGGGCTGGGCACCGAGACCTCGGCTCCAGAGATTAGTCCCCGGGCTAGGGGGGCGGGGAAGAGCGGAAACTGCTTGGGAGGTCTCTAAACCATTTGACGGGGCAGAGACTGCCTGGGAGACTAGAAAACAAAGCTGTCGGCAGAGGAAGGGAGCAATACTCTAGGGGCGGGGAAGTGGAAAGCCGCCTCAGAGGGAACCTGGGAGAAGAGCCTGGTCTGCGCCCGTGCTGGGGAGCGGAGAGAAGAAGGGGTGGGTCCCCATAGAATACCCCCCACGCCACAGCAAGCTTACAGGCCCGCTAGCTAGCAGAAAGCTGTGCTTCCCAGTGCATTCCCTCCCCCCACCCCCGCCACCCCCTACGCTCTCGCGGAACCTGGGGCTGCCTGCCATCCAGGAGGGCTGGCCTCAACAATTGCCTGAAGCCTACCACCGCAGGGGCTCTCCCTGCACAGGCCTGCTTGCCCTTTGGAGGGGCTACACTTCCACAGAGCAGCACCAAACACCACCAGCCCCCTAGAAAAGGCCTGCAGCCCAGAAAAGCTAGAACAAGCCTAGCCAGGCCGTGAATAGATCGACCTAATTCTCCGACGGTTTTTCTGAGACGGGCTCCCCCGGGGAGGAGCCTCTTGAGTCTCCAAGGGCCTTGCTACACGCCCAAGACCCCAGGGGGTGCTAAGACCTAGTGGACCAGCTGCATAGGACTGCCAGCTCCAGGCAGGACCCCCTGCAGCCCAGAAAAGCTGCAACAAGCCTGGCCGAATTGGGAAAAGATCTCAGACGGTCTTTCTGAGTCGGGCTGTCCTGGGGAGGAGCCTCTTGAGTCTCCAAGGGCCCTGCTACCCGCCCAAGACCCCAAGGGGTGCTGAGACCTAGTGGACCAGCTGCATAGGACTGCCAGCTCCAGGCAGGACCCCCTGCAGCCCAGAAAAGCTGCAACAAGCCTGGCCGAATCGGGAAAAGATCTCAGACGGTCTTTCTGAGTCGGGCTGTCCTGGGGAGGAGCCTCTTGAGTCTCCAAGGGCCCTGCTACCCGCCCAAGACCCCAAGGGGTGCTGAGACCTAGTGGACCAGCTGCATAGGACTGCCAGCTCCAGGCAGGACCCCCTGCAGCCCAGAAAAGCTGCAACAAGCCTGGCCGAATCGGGAAAAGATCTCAGACGGTCTTTCTGAGTCGGGCTGTCCTGGGGAGGAGCCTCTTGAGCCTCCAAGGGCCCTGCTACCCGCCCAAGACCCCAGGGGGTGCTGAGACCTAGTGGACCAGCTGCATAGGACTGCCAGCTCCAGGCAGGACCCCCTGCGCCCAGAAAAGCTGCAACAAGCCTGGCCGAATCGGGAAAAGATCTCAAACGGTCTTTCTGAATCGGGCTGCCCTGGGGAGGAGCCTCTTGAGTCTCCAAGGGCCCTGCTACCCGCCCAAGACCCCAAGGGGTGCTGAGACCTAGTGGACCAGCTGCATAGGACTGCCAGCTCCAGGCAGGACCCCCTGCAGCCCAGAAAAGCTGCAACAAGCCTGGCCGACTTGGGAAAAGATCTCAGACGGTCTTTCTGAGTCGGGCTGTCCTGGGGAGGAGCCTCTTGAGCCTCCAAGGGCCCTGCTACCCGCCCAAGACCCCAGGGGGTGCTGAGACCCAGTGGACCAGCTGCATAGGACTGCCAGCTCCAGGCAGGACCCCCTGCAGCCCAGAAAAGCTGCAACAAGCCTGGCCGAATCGGGAAAAGATCTCAGACGGTCTTTCTGAGTCGGGCTGTTCTGGGGAGGAGCCTCTTGAGTCTCCAAAGGCCCTGCCCCCGCCCAAGACCCCAAGGGGTGCTGAGACCTAGTGGACCAGCTGCATAGGACTGCCAGCTCCAGGCAGGACCCCCTGCAGCCCAGAAAAGCTGCAACAAGCCTGGCCGAATCGGGAAAAGATCTCAGACGGTCTTTCTGAGTCGGGCTGCCCTGGGGAGGAACCTCTTGAGTCTCCAAGGGCCCTGCTACCCGCCCAAGACCCCAGGGGGTGCTGAGAACCAAGTGAAATCTGCTACCATCGTGGGGTGGACCTCCCAGTCCTGTCTGCCCTCAGGAAGTCCTCCTTTGCTTCAAAGAAACACTGTTAGCCCCATCAACACTCCAGAAAAGCCACACTGCCTCAAAAAAAGATTGACCAACAACGACAGCCCTCAGGAAATATTCCAGGGCAGTGACAAGGCAAACACTACCCGATAACGGAGAGTACAACTCCCTCAGGAGAAAGAAGACAACAAGCAAGATGAAGAAGCTGAGAAACCACCCCCAGTCAAACCAACAGGAGAACTCACCTAAAACAGTCAACAATGAAACTGATCTCTGCAGTCTGACAGACCTGGAGTTCAAAAGAGAAATAGTGAAAATACTGAAGGAATTAAGAGAAGATATGAACAGCAATGCAGATACCCTCAGAAAGGAGCTAGAAAATATAAGGAGGAGCCAAGAAAAACTAGAACATTCATTTGCAGAGATGCAAACTGAACTAGGGGCAGTAAAAACCAGAATGAATAATGCAGAAGAACGAATCAGTGATATGGAAGATAGAATAATGGAAATCACTCAATCTGGTCAACAGACAGAAAACCGAATCAAAAAACTGGAAAGCAATATAAGAGACCTATGGGATAATATAAAACGGGCCAATCTACGCATAATAGGAATTCCAGAAGGAGTAGAAAAAGATAAAGGAATGGAAAATATATTTGAAGAAATTATCGCTGGAAACTTCCCAAATCTAAAGGATACTGGATTCAAGATACAAGAAGCACAGAGGGCCCCAAACAAACTGAACCCAAACAGACCCACACCAAGACACATCATAATAAAAATGGCAAAAGTTAGTGATAAAGAGAGGATCCTAAAGGCAGCAAGAGAAAAACAGAATGTTACCTACAAGGGAACCCCCATAAGAATATCAGCTGATTTCTCTACAGAAACACTACAGGCCAGGAGGGAATGGCAAGAGATATTTAAAGTGCTCAAAGGAAAAAATATGCAACCTAGAATACTTTATCCAGCAAGAATATCATTTAAAATAGAAGGGGAAATAAAAATTTTTCCCAACAAACAAAAACTTAAAGAATACAGCAACACAAAACCCAGGTTAAAGGAAATATTGAAAGGGCTTCTCTAAACCAAAAAGAAAGGAAGGAAAGGGAAGAAAAAAGAAAAGAAAAAAAAAAAAAAGAAGAAGAAGAAGAAGAGGAAGAACTAGGACTGAGGAAGATACAATCAGAGAGCAGTCACTCAAATAAGCCAGCATACAGATTTAATCATGAACATGCTTCAAACAAAATAAAATTAAAAAGAAAAAAATAAAAGAGTCATCAAAACCATAAAATGTGGGCAAGGGATGTTAGGAGGTAAATAATCCTTTTTGTTTGTATGTATGTCTCTCTTCTTAATTTTAATATAATAATGAAGTGTTTGAACTTACAGGACCATCAGGCTAAAACACACAATTATGGGAAGGGGTTAGCATACTTAAAAAACAGGGCAACCACAAGCCAAAACCAAATATTGCATTTGCAAAAAATGAAAAAAAAAAATACACTCAAGCAGATAATAACAGGAGACCATCCAACCAAAAAAAAAAAAAGAAGAATGGAGAACCATAGAATCAACTGGAACACGAGGATCAAATGGCAATAAATAATCATCTATCAATTATCACCTTAAATGTCAATGGACTGAATGCCCCAATCAAAAGACACAGATTGGCTGAGTGGATAAAACGGCAAAAACCTTCAATATGCTGCCTACAAGAAACTCACCTTAGGACAAAAGATACATATAGATTGAAAGTGAAAGGCTGGGGAAAAGTATTTCATGCCAATAGACATGACAGAAAAGCAGGAGTTGCAACGCTCATATCAGACAAAATAGACTTTAAAACAAAAGACATAAAGAAAGACAAAGAAGGACACTATTTAATGATTAAGGGATCCATCCAAGGAGAGGATGTTACTATCATCAACATATATGCCCCAAACATAGGAGCACCCAGATACATACAACAAATATTAACAGACATAAAGGGAGATATTGATGAGAATACAATCATAGTAGGAGACCTAAATACCCCCCTCACATCAATGGACAGATCCTCTAGACAGAAAACCAATAAAGCAACAGAGATCCTAAAGGAAACAATAGAAAAGTTAGACTTAATTGATATCTTCAGGACACTACATCCAAAAAAATCAGAATACACATTCTTCTCAAATGCTCATGGAACATTCTCAAGAATCGACCACATATTGGGACATAAAGCGAATCTCAATAAATTTAGGAGCATAGAAATTATCTCAAGTATCTTCTCTGACCACAATGCCATGAAATTAGAAATCAACCATGGGAAAAGGAAAGAGAAAAAACCTACTCCATGGAGACTAAACAACATGTTACTAAAAAACCAATGGGTCAATGAGGAAATCAAGAAGGAAATTAAAAACTATCTTGAAACAAATGATAATGAAGACACAACCTCTCAAAATCTATGGGATGCTGCGAAAGCAGTGCTCAGAGGGAAATTTATAGCAATCCAGGCCTTTCTCAAAAAAGAAGAAAGATCCCAAATTGACAACTTAACCCTCCACCTAAATGAATTAGAAAAAGAAGAACAAAGAAGTCCTAAAGTCAGCAGAAGGAAGGAAATTGTAAAGATCAAAGAAGAAATCAATAAAATAGAGACTCAAAAAACAATAGAGAAAATTAATAAAACCAAGAGCTGGTTCTTTGAAAAGGTGAACAAAATTGATAAACCCCTGGCCAGACTCACTAAAAAGAGGAGAGAAAGAACCCAAATCACCAAAATTATAAATGAAAAAGGAGAAATCACAACGGATACAGCAGAAATACAAAAAACCATAAGAGAATACTATGAACAACTATATGGCAATAAGTTTGACAATCTGGAAGAAATGGACAATTTTCTAGAATCTTACAGCCTGCCAAAACTGAATCAAGCAGAAACAGACCAACTGAACAGACCAATCACTAGAAATGAAATTGAAGAGGTCATAAAATCACTCCCTACAAATAAAAGCCCAGGACCAGATGGCTTCACAGGTGAATTCTATCAAACATATAAAGAGGAATTGGTGCCCATCCTCCTTAAACTCTTTCAAAAGGTTGAAGAAGAAGGAATACTCCCAAAGACATTCTATGAGGCCACCATCACCCTCATTCCAAAACCAGGCAGAGATACCACCAAAAAAGAAAACTATCGCCCAATATCATTGATGAATATAGATGCAAAACTTCTCAACAAAATCTTAGCCAACCGAATCCAACAACATACGAAAAAAATTATACACCATGACCAGGTTGGGTTCATCCCAGGTTCACAAGGATGGTTCAACATACGCAAATCAATCAACATCATACACCACATTAACAAAAAAAAAGTCAAAAATCATATGATCATCTCAATAGATGCAGAAAAAGCATTTGACAAAGTTCAACATCCATTCATGATCAAGACCCTCGCCAAAGTGGGTACAGAGGGAACATTCCTGAATATAATCAAAGCCATTTATGATAAACCCACAGCAAATATAATCCTCAATGGGGAAAAACTGAAAGCCTTCTCACTCAAATCTGGAACAAGACAGGGATGCCCACTCTCACCACTGCTCTTCAACATAGTTTTGGAAGTCTTAGCCACAGCAATTAGACAAACAAAAGAAATCAAAGGCATCCATATAGGAAGAGAAGAGATCAAACTGTCACTGTATGCAGATGACATGATTCTATACCTAGAAAACCCTAAGGACTCAACCCCAAAACTCCTTGAACTGATTAATAAATTCAGCAAAGTGGCAGGATATAAGATTAACATTCAGAAGTCAGTTGCATTTCTGTATACCAGCAATGAAACATTAGAAAAGGAGTACAAAAATACGATACCTTTTAAAATTGTACCTCACAAAATCAAATACCTCGGAATACACCTAACCAAAGAGGTAAAGGACCTATATGCCGAGAACTATAAAACCTTAATCAAAGAAATCAAAGAAGATGTAAAAAAATGGAAAGATATTCCATGTTCCTGGATTGGAAAAATCAATATTGTGAAAATGGCCATCCTACCCAAAGCAATCTACAGATTCAATGCAATCCCTATCAAATTACCCATGACATTTTTCACAGAACTAGAACAAACAATCCAAACATTTATATGGAACAACAAAAGACCCAGAATCGCCAAAGCAATCCTGAGAAACAAAAACCAAGCAGGAGGCATAACTCTCCCAGACTTCAAGAAATACTACAAAGCCACAGTCATCAAAACAGTGTGGTACTGGTATCAAAACAGACAGACAGACCAATGGAACAGAATAGAGAATCCGGAAATAAACCCTGACACCTATGGTCAATTAATCTTTGACAAGGGAGGCAAGAACATCAAATGGGAAAAGGAAAGTCTATTCAGCAAGCATTGCTGGGAAACCTGGACAGCTGTATGCAAAGCAATGAAACTAGAACACACCCTCACACCATGCACAAAAATAAACTCCAAATGGCTGAAAGACTTAAATATACGACAGGACACCATCAAACTCCTAGAAGAAAACATAGGCAAAACACTCTCTGACATCAACATCATGAATATTTTCTCAGGTCAGTCTCCCAAAGCAATAGAAACTAGAGCAAAAATAAACCCATGGGACCTCATCAAACTGAAAAGCTTTTGCACAGCAAAGGAAACCCAAAAGAAAACAAAAAGACAACTTACAGAATGGGAGAAAATAGTTTCAAATGATGCAACTGACAAGGGCTTAATCTCTAGAATATACAAGCAACTTATACAACTCAACAGCAAAAAAACCAATCAATCAATGGAAAAATGGGCAAAAGACCTGAATAGACATTTCTCCAAGGAAGATATACAGATGGCCAACAAACACATGAAAAAATGCTCAACATCGCTGATTATAAGAGAAACGCAAATCAAAACTACCATGAGATACCACCTCACACCAGTCAGAATGGCCATCATTAATAAATCCACAAATAACAAGTGCTGGAGGGGCTGTGGAGAAAAGGGAACCCTCCTGCACTGTTGGTGGGAATGTAAACTGGTGCAGCCACTATGGAGAACAGTTTGGAGATACCTTAGAAATCTATACATAGAACTTCCATATGACCCTGCAATCCCACTCTTGGGCATCTATCCGGACAAAGCTCTACTTAAAAGAGACACATGCACCCGCATGTTCATTGCAGCACTATTCACAATAGCCAGGACATGGAAACAATCCAAATGTCCATCGACAGAGGATTGGATTCGGAAGATGTGGTATATATACACAATGGAATACTACTCAGCCATAAAAAAGGATGACATCATGCCATTTGCAGCAACATGGATGGAACTAGAGAATCTCATACTGAGTGAAATGAGCCAGAAAGACAAAGACAAATACCATATGACATCACTTATAACTGGAATCTAATATCCAGCACAAATGAACATCTCCTCAGAAAAGAAAATCAATCATGGACTTGGAGAAGAGACTTGTGGTTGCCTGATGGGAGGGGGAGGGAGTGGGAGGGATCGGGAGCTTGGGCTTATCAGTCACAATGTAGAATAGATTTACAAGGAGATCCCGCTGAATAGCATTGAGAACTATGTCTAGATACTCATGTTGCAACAGAAGAAATGGTGGGGGAAAAACTGTAATTGTAATGTATACATGTAAGGATAACCTGACCCCCTTGCTGTACAGTGGGAAAATAAAATTAAAAAAAAAAAAAAAAAAAAAAAATATTTCAAATTTTGCTCCAGATGCCACACACATTCTATATTATTCAATAACATCTGGCAATCATTGTATTTTACATATTTTTCCTATCATTTTCTTCCTGATTGGGATTGTAATCTCCAACAGAGAAGGGATTTTGTTTATTTTGTGTACTTCCTTGCCCCTCAATACTTGACTAATGTCTTATAGGTAGTACTTGCTTAAATGATTAAATAGGATGTCTTCAAATAGAACTGCTACTCCTATCAGTTTACTTTAGCATCTCAAATCCAGTATTAATGACCAAGCAGATGCTATTTCCACCAGACACTCTCATTATACACAGTCCATTGTCTCCCCCAGTTTTCCAAATAATAAAGAGGAAGATGCTATAGCTAGAAAGTGGGAGATTGTCCCTGTCTCCAGTTCTTCTTCTACTTCATTGCAGTCCTACCCTCACATATATGACTAGTAAATTTCTAAAAATTTCTGAAAATGATGTTCTAAAAAAGATTTGGTATTCTTGATAGTCATAGATCCAGTAATCATTATTGACATGTAGATTGCTTTGCTATAGTTATAAAAAGTCTAGCTTTTCTCTTCCTTCTCCCTCCCTCCCCAGTTATTATTTTATTCCTTTGACTATTATTCTCTAGTTAAGGCAACATTTATGTTTAATTTCAAATAAAAATATAGACTCTCAAATTGAGGAACTAGACAAAAAAATTCAGATAGCCTAAAACCCATCAATTTATCTCATTTCTACTAGCATTTTAGAAAAGATTCCCCTAGAAATATGAAATATTGATATTTTCTTAATATTTCATCAATCTTTCTTTAATATTTCCACTGATTCATAAACTAATGTCTTTATATGAACATGGCATACTCCCAAATGATTTTCCAATTTGACTGCATAGCTAACTAAATAAATAATTTCAAAGTGATACCCAGTAGTGACCTTTCCTTCTCTTCTAGATGCAAAGGAGAGAAGAACACCACAGACTACATATTAATTACTAGACCAACTCATTAGGCCAAGTGCTTGCACACAAGCAAAAGTTATTTGCCATACTCTCTTCTTCTTGAGTTCATCTGTCTTTCCTCATCTGTGTTTTTTTTTTCCCCCTCTCATCATTTGGTGGCATGTTCATTTTTTAATCACTTTACCTTGGCATCACTAACCAACCTTACTCTTTTTTTTTTTCACCCACATCCAGGCTGTTCATCCAACACATTTAAGAATTCTGTTATTTCTTCCTGTTCCTGTCCTTAAAAGCTGTCATTTCCTCTCTGTTCCTGAAGCCAAAAAACCTCATCCTAACATCTTTATCTACAGCAACATGTTCTCCTATCCAACTCAAAATTTATTCTGTGGTTAAACCACATAAACTGGCAAATAAAGTTCCTGTTTTCTATTCGAGGTGGGTACATGTTTTACATCAAGTTGATGGCAAATTACTTCTGATGCAACCAAAGTTGAATTCCTTTGGGACTTCCCCTTCCTACTGTCCAAGAGAATCTCCTTCTGCACACTTTGCTTCTCCAGATCATTTTCAATGCCAGACATAATTTATTGATAACTGTTGCTATACTTCTGGAATAAAAAAAAAATAAGCTTCAAGTTTTACATACCTGCATCAATCAGGATAAATTAGGATATGCTATGGTAACTAACAACGCCTGAATCTCAGTGGCTCTTAAGAACAAAGGGCAATTTCCCTTCAATACGATCTCATATTAACCACTGTTTGAGTAGTTGATGCGTGGTGCCTTCACTTTAGGTCCAAGGCGGACAGGGTTGTCTCTGGAAGAGCATTGAAAGTCTGTGGCAGAAGGACACTGGAACCACGTGCTGGCTCTTAAAATGTCTGCTCAGACTGACAAAGTCCACTTCTGCTCACACGAAATAAGTCACATGGCAATGCCTGAGTTGAACAGCACAGGGATATGCAGTAGTCCTTCCTTATTCACGGGGATAAATTCCAAGACTCCCAGTGGATGCCTGAAACCCTGGGTAGTATAAAATCATATATATATTGTTTTTTTCATGTACATACTTACTTACAATAAAGTTTAATTTATAAATTAGGCACAGGATAAGAATATCTGAGCTGCCAAGACTGTTAATCTTGAGCTTGGGGCCACTATACAGTCCTTGAACACAAGCACTGCAATACCATGGCAGGCCTCTTATAACGGAGCATACCACTAAGTGACTAGTGGATGGGATACCTGGACAGAGGGATGACTCACATCCTGAGCAGGACTGAGCAGGTGGCAGAGATTTTATCACATTACTCAGAACAATGTGAAATTTAAAATTTATGAATTGTCTATTTCTTCAATTAATATTTTTGGACTGCAGCTGACTGTGGGTAAGTGAAAGCTCAAAAGGTGAAACCACGAATAAGGAAAGATTACTGTTTGTTTCCTGCACATTCACTGAAGCAAGAATGCTAACTTATTTGGCCAACAGCAATGTAATCACTCTCCCCTACTTGCTGCCACCACCACCAAAACTTCCACATGCATTTCTGGAAATATGAGAAGCATAATCTATCATCATTCCTCTGAAATTATAATGTCAATTTGAAAGAAGGCTCTGTCAGATGGTGAGTGTGAGTGGCAAAATATACCTTAGAAATATGAGCTCCAGATGGAAAGATAGACATGATGACAAGACCCTACTGGTGCTCCTTCACTACAGTTGTATACACAAGAGTTGTCAGGTGTTTCTAGCCAAATGTAAGGAGCCATGATAGAGTGTGGGAACATCACCAGATTAAAGGAAGAAGAAGTTGAAAAAAAATTAATGAATGCATTAAGCAGGGTGCCATTGTGGGAGAAAACACTGACTGAGTTCAGGGTCCTTGTCTGAAATGCAAGAGAACTGACTGGAGTCTCAAAGATTTGCAATTCACTACTGATTTGAACACTATCAAGGTGAGATTACTTATTTTAAATAAATATGTACTTACAGTTGTATTTACGAATTAATTTTCACTCCTGTGAGGTCTTTTCAACTCAACTGTTATGTTAAATCAACTACAAAAATTTTTTTAAATTTAGAATATAGTTTACAAAATGTTCTGTTCATTGAGTATATCAGTCAGTTGATTTTAAAAGTTTAATGAATAATTCTGTTTTCTTGTATAGTATTAGACAGTGGCATCAAATAATAGTAATATCTTAATGTTATAGATGATTTTAGAAATAATTTAATTTAAATTACTAATCTATTTGGGAAAGTTTCTTTGGCCTGAACTGATGACTATTCTTTCTCTGCTTCAGATCCTGTTAGGGAGCTTGCTGAACGTCACTTGAGAACATATTATATTATAAACGTTCCTACTTTTTAGAAAAGGCTTCCTTCATGTTTACCTGAGGTGTATTCTTCTGAAACTTCTAGTCTGTTATCACAGTTCTGCCTACTTGGACGACACTAAAACAGGTCCATTTCATCTTTTAGATGAAATAACTTCAAACATTTGTGAACAGCTATGAATTCTTTCTCACCTTTTCCTTGCTTTTTCCAAAGTAAATGACTTGCTATCTCTGAGGTTTTCTGATATGGCAAAATGTATACCTCCTTTACCAGTCTGAATAAATTCCCTAGGGGTCTTTTATTCACTGAATAAATGTTTATTGTCTCTGTGCTTTGGACTACCAAGAATTGTACTGTTAATATGATGAGAATTCAAATGCAGTTCTTGCTTTTATGAAGCTTATAGTCTGCTTTCTAGATAGACAACTATCATAAAATAAGTTCATACATAGTTACCTAGCATAATGCATGATCTTAAGGGAAATTGCAGCATGCTTTCTTAACACATCACATGGAACACACAACTAAATGTTACAGTAGAATGTCCAATCAATTTGGCTTGCACTTTCAATTTCCTCTATCACATTCCAAGTTGCATTAGCTTTATTTGCAGTAACATTAAAGTAGCAACAAATTGCTGGTCGATAATATATAATTTCTGTTTTTTAATACACTTTCATATGTAGAACATCAATGGACTTTTAAATTCTATCTTCCAGTTTATATTTTGCAATATTTTCACTTACAAAAAAAACAAACCCTAGAGTAACAAACAGCCCTCCCCTCCCTCTAAAAAGAATAAAGGACAAGAAAAAAAAAAAACAAACCAAAACTCTGACAAATTTATGACAACATGGCTGAATCCTGAGGGTATTAAGCTAGGTGAAATAAGACAAATACTATATGTTTTCATGAATATGTGGAACTTAAAAAACAAATAAAAAAACAAAAACTGAAATAAATGAACAAACCAACAAAAACAAACACAAACACAGAGAACAGAGTAGTGAGTGTCAGGAGGAGGAGGCAATGGCAGGGAGGGTGAAACAGGTAAATGATATCAATTGTATTGTGATGGATGGAAACCCAATTTTGGGGGGTGAGTGTGCTATAGGCAATATAGAAGTACAAATATAATGTACACATGAAACTTATATAATGTCAGAAACCAGTGTTACTTCAATTAAAAAAAATAAAGGAAAAACAAACAAATAGACAAAAAACACCTCTGGCAGGTTTTTCTGAGTTTTTCAAGTATTTGGTTGGAAATATTCAGATCTAGACGAAGTAAAATTTCAGCCTTAGGTGTCACAATGGAGTATGAAAAAGAAATGAGGGCTGTTTTAGCCAACCCTGAAGATCTTTGGAAGGTTTCAGTTTGGATCACAAGAGACAACTGCTGTGTGTACCTCTTTGCTAAAGTTTGACAACAAGTCGGACTGCGATAACTTACTGTTTTCATCCAGCCAAGAAGTAAAAGTCTATTTTTTATTCTTTTTTACAATTTGGTAATCATAGAATACTCAGGAAAAGCCTAAGGTAGAAAATGTATTGAACTAGATAGAACTCAGCAATTTAGGGAGAACTGCTGTTCTTGTCCTGTGAAAATGAAAGAGATGATTGAAACTTAAGACATTAAGAGGTAAAAGAAATTGAATTCTCAAGATTAATTTTTTTAAGAACCCAAGTAGTTAGTTCTATTTTTTCTCTTTTTTGAAGAAAAGCTGTAGTTGTAACTTGCTAGAAGAAAATGAAATCTCTAAATTCCATTACCAAAGGAGAAAAAATAAACCCAATATCTGATCTCGACAATTTATGTATAGACAAGGTCAAATAGAGATAGTTTTCTAAAATTTGTTACTGGTAAGAACTTCAGAGGAAATATGAATGTTTCCTAGATTAATATTATTTCAGATAAAGAATATTATGAATCCAATTCAAAGACATCATTTTTGAGAGAAATATTATGATATTAGTTAATATTTACTAGTTGAATTGTAGTTTGAATATTTAGATGAAATATTAAAATAAAGTGTAGAAACTATTGAATAAAAGGTCGATACATTTTCTTATATAACATAACTATAGGGACAATGACAAGGAAGATCATCACAAAAACAGTGACTATCTGGACAAAGACCCTTTGCACTCACACTGGAGCTTCATGCTGAAGCACCCTGAACTGACGTATCACCTTTTCCTCCCCGAGGGTATCTATTTCTCAAGTAAACAGAGGAGTGGGTGCACCATCAACTTGAGTTTGTGTACTGCCAAAGTGGCCCACAGTTGGTTTACAAGTCAATTTTTAAAATACCTGCGGCTTTGCCGTCTTCAACAGTCTTTTTGCTCAGAATGTTCTTTGTTCTCTGGGCCCATCTTGTAATTGATCCTGGATTTGAAACTGACAGCTGTGAACCAGCAGGAAAATGGTGTGATAGGAGTTGTCATGCCTCAAGAAGATTCAAAGAAAGTCTTATTAACAGACAAGAACACAAAGTTTTAGCTTCTGAGTTCCTTTAGGCCACATGGATTTTGAATTTCAAATTATATATTTATATATATATATGCATGTATTTTTAAATAATCTATAAACATATAATATAAAAATAATCTTATGTTAATTTATATTATTTATAATTTTTATTCATTATTTATATTCATTAAAAATGTATATATATATATATATGTAGCCAGAAAAAGATATTGCAGTACACACACCAAATATTATGTAACACTCCAAACAGTTTCTGAGGCAGAACTCCATAATCAAATACATTAATATTTCTGTACCCAAAGGTAAACTATTCATATTAAAACAATTAAATAACAATTTTAAAGCATGTTATAGGCATTCATGTTCTATTTGCAAATGAGCTGAATATTTTTTAAATATTGGATTTTTAGAACTTTTTATATTTTGTTATTGCGGATAAAGTATTATAAGCCTATATTCACAAATGATTTATTGTAAATTTAATAAGGTAAGCTGTTAGGCATGGAAAAAGACTGTCAGAGAAAGAAAATGACAAATCCAGATTTTCAGTTTCACACAAGATTTAAGAAATCTGAGGTTTGGGGAGTTCCTGTAGTGGCTTAGTGGAAATGAGTCTGACTAGTATCCATGAGGACGCAGGTTCGATCCGTGGTCTTGCTCAGTGGGTTAAGGATCTGGTGTTGCTGTGAGCTGTGGTATAGGTCACAGATGGGGCTTGGATCCTGCAATGCTGAGCTGTGGCACAGACCAGCGGCTACAGCTCTGATTCAATCCCTAGCCTGGGAATCTCCATATGCCATGGGTGTGGCCCTAAAAAGACAAAAAAAAAAAAAAAAAAAAAAAAAAAGGAAAAACAAATCTGAGGTTCAGATTTATTTACCCAGGAATGATTATCTTTCAGGATCTCCTTGTGAAAATACTTTGACCTCATAAGGGACAGGCATCTTCTACTCTAATGCCTACCATGGCATTTTAGAAGCACTTATTGGCAATGACTTCACATTATAAATATTTTTATTTATATCCTTTCTCTTACTAGATTGTGAGATTCTTGAAAGCAGAAGTCATAATTTATTTGAATCTATATACCCTGTTTCCAACTCATTGCCTGGACTATGAAAAGCATTAAATATGTATCTAATAGATGAGTACAATCAAATTATTTTTGTACAAGTTTTGGGGAAATATCCACAACACTTCTGATTCTCAATTTATGTACCAGATAAATTCATTACATGTAGGTGTGAAGAACATATACAAGTCCCGATCCTGTTTTCTAGTTCTTGCTAAGTCTCTAATGGGAATATAATATGAATACAAGGGAAAAAATTAGAGCAAAAACACAATATACTTATCATGTAGACATCAAAAAAATATTGTAGAGTTTAGCTTCAATGAATGAGTATTTGATGAAGAAATGACATTTTATAATTCCTGGTTGCTATTTTCCTCACCTGTGTAATAAAACCAAGATAACAATTTCTATATTATTATTTTGTAAAATGATTTGAAGAGCAAAAGTGTGTCACGCTTACAATATTTAACACAGTAGCTCAAGAATAAACAATATGTATTAACCAAAGAAAAGAGAAAAAAAGGTGCTTTGTTGCATGTTGAGAGATTGAAAAGAACATTATAGGAAGAGGAGTACCATTTTTAAATATGCAAATTAGCATTGTCTAGAAGAGGTATGGTGATAATTAAATATACATAGGTTTGGGAAGGCTAGACTGTGAAGAATTTTGACAAGATGAAAGCCCAGTGCTAATGCCTAGGCGTGAGTATTAAGGAAGTAATAGTACAATTAAAATTTGATCTATTAGTTGTGTTGTATTCTGATGTAACTGATAGAATTTAATAAAGTGTCCATATTTTTGAAATTCAGTAAAATTTTTTATAGCTAATACTCTTAATTGTATTGAGAATGTACAAAAAAGACTATGTCAGTATGAATTACTACATATTTACAGATTTGAAATCATAAAAGTTATTTGTAAGCATTTTGGTAGAATACCTTAGGTAAGACAAAGCACTAAGATGCTCAGTGACTTGACTCAAATGACAGTGTCAGGGCTATCACCAGCATGGGATTTTTAGAATCAGAAGCAAGAAGAGAAACATGGGCATTTCTAGAAAGAAAAAAATTTTCTTTTGGTCCTCATGTTGAAATCTGATGCATTCATCTTTTCGCGTATTCCTTGGATGACACTTTCATGTTTTCATATATGGGATTATTTTCTTTGCATTTAAGTTGATACCTCTCCCCCAGATCCTCCTTGATCTGTCTCTAAGAGTTTCCAACTGAAAAGTATCTTAGTCATATTGTAGACATCACTTCCTTTCCCTATGTAAGGGTTATTTCTTCTAATACATTTTTTACTTTAAATTAGAGCTTTTAAAAACTTCTCACTTTTCCTTAACCACTAAGAGAGAAAACTGATGGTTAACAATGTAAACAATTTATAACCATACAGATCTAAAGCATATGTGGTGCTATAAATTGTGTAAGACATTTTTTTCCTAATAGATATAAAAATGCAAATTGCAGACAACCACAGGAAAAAAAAATAGAGAAGTGAGCAAGAAACATAGATGGGAAATCTTCAAGAATAAGAACACTTATATGCCTCATTTTCATGTAGGAAAATTATCTATCTTGATCATTCTCAAATGACATTCTCAAATGACACCTAGCCTGGGAACGTCCATATGCCACAGGTGCCGTCCTTAAGAAAGAAAGAAAGCGAAAGAAAAAGAAAGAAAGAAGAGGAGAGGAGAGGAGAGGAGAGGAGAGGAGAGAAGAGAAGAGAGAAGAGAAGAGAAGAGAAGAGAAGAGAAGAGAAGAGAAGAGAAGAGAAGAGAAGAGAAGAGAAGGGAAGAGAAGAGAAGAGAAGAAATTTGGTCTCAGAGTTCTGAAGGCTAGAAAGCTGAAATTAAGTAATTGGTTGGGTCCTGTTCCCTCTGAAGGCTCTGGGGGAGGACATTTGCTTTCCTCTTTTAGCTTCTGGGAGCACTAGGCATTTCTTGGTCATGCAATATCATTCCAATCTCTGCCTCTGTTTTCACATGGCCATCTTTCCTCTCTGTGTCTTCATGTGGCAGTCTCTCTGTGATGTGCCCAAATTTCCATTTTTACATAAGGACACCAATAATATTGGAATAAAGCCCAACAACATGACTTTAACTTGATTAAATCTGCAAAACTCTATTTCCAAATACAGTCACATTCACAGGTATTGAGTTGGGATTTCAGCATATCCTTTATGAAAGGCTCACAATTCAACCCATAACAGATACAAACTCTAAAGGAAATTTAAAATGTACATATTATTGAGAAAGGGAATAATAACAACAAAAAACAAAATGATACTAGGTAATCTTTAGCCTTTTATGTGTTCTAACTACTTTCTAGAGCAATCTAGAAAAGTATGAATTTAATTACTCCTTCTAGAAACCCTTCAAAGTGGGTGCTTGCCTCCCCAAGACCACATAGCTGGCAAACGGTGGAGCCCATACTATCACCTAGGTAGTGGTATTCTGTTCTTAGGGGCAGCAAATTATTTAGTCATATGAAATTATAGGAAGCACAACCTATAAGTAGATCTTTGGCATTAGAACCATCAGAAATAATTAGAAACTAAGATCAGACAGAGTAGCATACATGTGGCACCATTTGCTAAGAGTGCAGAGTGCAGGAAAATGTTTTTGCATTTGGTGCAGAGTGCAGGAAAATGTTTTTGCATTTGGAACATCTCAGACATCTATGGAAAAACATCTAAGGACACTGAGAAGAAAGAAGAGACTCATTCCTCTTAAGATGTTGAAAAAGAATTCATAAACCTGGGAAACTAGCATTTCAAAGATCTCATGCTTATGAGATTTTCCTAAAGATTATTTGGAAGATGTTTTCATTGTTACTCATATCTTAATAGCAGCTTGATGGGATCAGGAAAATTACTGTTATAAATCATTTTATTATGTACGGAAGGGAAGTAAAGTGGAAAACCTGAGAAAGAACACAGAGAAACAGAACTCAGAAGAATAGACTGTTCTTACAAAACTAAACATACTCTTAGCATGCAATCTAACAATCCCACTCCTTGGTACTTAACCAAAGTAGCTGCAAACTTATCCCTAAACTATAACCTGCATGTGAATGCTTAAAGCATTTTTATTTATAATTATCAAAATTTGGAAACAACCAAGATATCTTTCAGTGGGTCCGTGGATAAATACGTGGTGATGCATCTAGACAATGGAGTACGATTTATCGCTAAAAGAAAATGATCTACAAGCCATGACAAATCAAGGAGGAAACAAAGTGCATATTGTTAAGTGGAAGAAACTAATCTGGAAAGAAAATATACTCTATGACTATAACTGTATGACATTCTGGTAAAGGCAGAATGATGGAGATAGTGAAGAGACCAGTGGTTGCCGGGGGTTGAAGGAAGAGAGAGATGAATGGACTGAGCATAGAAGACTTTAGGACAAGAAAACTACTTTGTATGATACTCCAGTTGCTACATGCCATTATATATTTGTCCAAACTCACAGAATGTACAACAACAAGAGTAAACTCTAAAATAAACTACCTATTTTGGATTATACCGATGTCTTAATTCAGTTCGATTACAACATAGGTAATACTCTTGAGGGAGATGTTGATTGCCAAAGAGCAGATGCATGCCTGGGGTAGTGGGTATGGGATATCTCTGTAATTTCCTCTCCATTTTGCTATTGAGCTAAAACTACTATAAAGTCTTTTTTTAATGCCATAAAAAAGGATATTGGAAATCAGGCCTCTATTGTGTCATAGAAGTCAAATTAGAGAAAGAGTCTACCAAAATGTGCAGGGAGGACTAAAGAATGAGGACAACTTGTCATTAGAAACTGACTATTAAGCTATAATAGGTAGTATGTATTAGAGTCAGAAATGTAGAATCAGCATTTCAAAAAAGGTAAAATTGCTGTGCATTTTGTGGCTATGGAAATGGAAGCTACAAGAATGTTGATGGTGAAGAGGCCAAATGGGATAGTAACTTGATGATGCAATACTTCTGGGGAAAGTTTGCAGGTGTGTGTGTGTGTGTGTTTGTGTGCATGTGTGTGTGTGTGCATGTTTTAATACATAAGACAATTATAAAGCAATTTCTGCTATGAATGAAGCCATGTAATTTTCTCCCTTGCCATCTTGAGAGTATTTGAAAGATTCAGTGATTAAACAAGAAAGTAGAATTCCCTTCTTTCATACATTTCTATTATAAATTAAAGATCTGCTTGATCCTTACTGTTGAGTACTTACTTGTAATCACAAAAAAACTTAAAATCTAGACATATGGATGTCAAGGTGTCAACTACAGGGTAAGCCTTAATTTCTTGAGTAACTGACATAAATTTTTAAAAATATACTTGTTTTCTTGGTTAATCTGATGAACTGTCTGAGTGAAAGTTACTTAGTTTGAAATACAACATGTGTATTAAGGCGTTCCCATTGTGGCTCAGTGGAAATGAATCTAACAAGCATCCATGAGGACATGGGTTCGATCCCTGGCCTCGCTCAGTGGGTTAAGGATCCAGCATTGCTGTGCGCTGTGGTGTAGGTTACAGACATAGCTCGGCTCCCATGTTCCTGTGGCTCTGGTGTACTCTGGCAGCTACAGCTCCGATTGGACCTCTAGCCTGGGAACCTCCATATGCTGCTAGTGAGACCAGTATCCTCGAGGATGTGGATTTGATCCCTGGTCTCACTCAGTGGGTTAATAAGGATATGGCCTTGCTTTAAGCTGTGGTGTAGATCAAGATGCAGCTTGGATCTGGCATGGCTGTGGCTCTGGCATAGGCTGGCAGCTGTGGCTCCAATTCAACCCCTACCTGGAAACTTCCATATGCTGCTGTGGCCTTAAAAATAAAGAAAAAAAGCACAGAAAATCAGACAGTTTTTAGTTTTAGGCTATGTTTAAACAAAGAATTTGAAAATACTTTTTCTTTGCAAAATTTAGTTGTCAAGGCAATTACTTATGTGAAACAAACTTAATTTACATTATTTGTAAATTTATTTATGTCTCACACTGTAAATTACAGTAACGTACCAAGATGCAACTCAACACACTTCTTTATAGCCATGCCTAACTTGCAGTAGAGCTTGGGAGGAAACCAGACATATTTTAAGTCACAATGACCACCCCTCCATGCCCCCTTGTGTTGTCCATGGTCCTGGAGAAAGACAATTCATCTTGGGAGTTATGAGATAATACAAGCATATTCAGTTATTTAGTGAGCCTACCTTTGGTTGGACGTCTACAAAGTAATATGACCTCATAGGTCCCCTAGGTCCTTTGGATTAGTAATTTTCAAAAAAATGTCTTTTTAAAGTGAGCTTTTTTGATTTGCTTGTTTTCATTCGTAGAACCTACACTTACTTTTCAGACTAATTTTCAGAATGTTCTCTTATTTTCGAATTGTAGCTGAAATAACATTTTCAAGCACAGCATCAACAGTTGGGTTGTTCCTTACACATTACACTTGTATTCTTCCAGGGATTTGATTTTATTCTTCAACATAAAGGAAACAGAAAGCAATTTTATCTTTTTTTCCCTCCCATATGTATCTTTCACCCAAGAAACGGATTTCAATATCATTCTGTGGAAGCACAGGTTTTAATTATTTTCTCAGGGACTGACAATTCCAATTTCCCAGATGATAAATTAAATGTGTAATGCTTGATTATATATCACATTTCATTATATGCAACTAGATAATACCCATGTGAAAGTTATTCCCTAGAAACAGACCACTAAAGTACCATTTAGTACACTGTTGATTTAGGACACAAAAAGGTATTTCAGCCTCCAAAAACAGTTAACAAACACCAAAAATTATGTAATTTACTGTCTTGAAATATTTTAAGAATGTCAAAGTCTTTATAGTTTGCAAAGCAATTGCAAAAGTGCTATCATTTTGTACCCATAATAAACCCAAGAGATAGCTATTGCTGTCTATATTTTACAAATAAAGATATTACAATGCTAAAAGATTTTCTGTTACTAAAACATCCTTGGTTGTTAAGTAACAGAGCTGAAAATTTTACATCCAGACCTTCTGACAGTAAGTCTTAGGACAGTTCTTCTAATGCAACTTCCTCTAGTTTTATATAGATGAGGACATGTAAGTCCTCTTCTGAAGGAAGGAAATAGTCTCAGTATAAAATATTAAACCAGCAGCTTTTAGTGCATCATCTGGGAAATGCCAAGAAGAAACACCTTGAAGTGTTTGAAATTCACATTTGAAAATATAATAGTGATTGAATGAAAAATAAAATACATGTGGTCAAATATGGTATAAAAGATATTTTTCTTTGTCTAGGGCTTCTGAAAAAATGATTGTTGGTTAGCAGAACAAGAATTTCTCTAGCAGTACAGCAGACGTTTTCTTTCTAGTGACATGTGAGAGTGGGCGGTGAGTATTTCAGATCAGAACATTGAGTTCTTGTGAACAGACAAAGAATGTATAACGGCTGGATTTACTTTTTTTTCTTCTTTTTTTCTTAGGTTGACCATCAAACAGCCTTTCAAAATTAAACCTCAGTCTCTCTTCAAAAAGAAAACAAAAATAATACGAGACAAACTTTGGCTATAGGTAACTCTATAGAAGATCATTTCTTTATAATTTATTTTCTTTGGAAAACAATTCCAAAATGCTTAATCAGACAAGTACTACATTGTATTTTTTCCTTTCTGAGGATAAGATAAAATTACATTGTACTCCTGGTTATAATTAAATACATTTGTCAAAGCCTAAAAAATATTTCTTCTCATGGATTCTACTTAGAGGAAGGCATATGTAAGATTATGGAAAAAGCTATCTATAAAGTCAGGAACAATTCTTCATCTAATTCAATGTAGAAGCAAAAAAAAAGTAGGGTTAATAAAATTTTTTTATTTTTGTATGAATATCATATATAGTAAAATAAGAATTCTATTTGAGATCACACGAATTTTAAGGAAATAAAAATGTACTGTTTTAGAAACATAGGTCTTTATATCCAAGAGAAGTTAGAGTAATATTTCAATTCAAGCCTGCAGATTTCTGAGTTATCATCTTCTTGTCAGAAAACCTGAGAAATCTGGTTTTATCTTTGCTTTCTACATAGTAAGTATGTAAACATGTATATGTTGCTTATATTTCCTGTGTGTCATTTTCCCCTTATGAAAAATAGGAAAAACAAACCTAAATTACAGAATTTGAGGATTAAATAATAATATTAAGTGAGGGTTGTGGGAGCTATTGCTGACAATCGTATTGAATTTCCAGACTGAGAAATAGGTGCTAAGGGACTAACATTGTTTAAAAAAAAAAAAATGGGAAAGTAGGAATTCCTTTGTGGTGGAACAGGTTAAGGATCAGACATGGTTACTGCTGAGGCTTGGGTCCCTTCCCAGTGCAGGTTTGATCCCTGGCCCAGGAACTTACACATGCCATAAATGCAGGAAAAAAAGTAAAAATAATTGTTAGAAATTATATATATTCAATATTTACCAAAAAATATCCACAACTAGACACATCTTTAGCTCACTACCCACCCCTAGGTTTATATAGAGGAGACTAACGACACAATGGATAGAGAGACTCATGTCTGTAACTTGAAAAAAGACTTGCCAGAGTCGTCTGTATTTTACCTTCCTTTGCTTTGCAAGAGGGTGGGGGATTTTCCCTTCTTTCAAGACAAGTTCAAGGAGTCTAGAGATTCCATGAAACGGGAAGGGGTGGTATACAAGAGACAAACCGACTTCTCCGCTCCAGCTGGATGCTTTCTTAGCTGCCAAATCCCAGCTTGTCTAAGTCACTACAGAAGAGAGATGTGCTGAAAGGGTTTTTGTGAGCATATGGTCTTTCCCCCTGAAGAGTTTAATCGAGACAAACACAGACTTGTGTCTTCTTCTTCTTCTTTTTTTTTTTTTCTGGAAAAGTTTCAAGGTACTAGACTGGCTTGGCTGGACTCACCTGCTGTTTCAGAGCAGAAGGGCCATGTTGCAGAGGGGAGGCTGTGCTGGGTTTCTGTGCTCTGGTCAAGAAACAGAAGCTATCTCTGTTGTGGTTGACTTGAAAGGGCAATGCCTTCGTGAGGAAATGACAGTGTGCGGGGGGCGGGGGGGTGCTCTCTGCTAGGTCCCATTTGCCTCAGAAAAACTACAGTGTACCCTGTGGAAGAATGAAAATAACACTTGAAGGTGTTTGCCATGTAGAAGCCACCAAAGCTGGATTACAAAAACACCAGTCAAGCCAAATCTTCTGCGCACACCGCCTCACCTCCCCGACATTTTCCAGATGGAGAGGCCAGAGTCAGGACAGTCCTGGGGAAAAGCCGCTGGAGGACAGAAAGAAACAGCACACCATTTCCCCTATGCCTTGAGATTCCTTAGGCAATACCTCAGCGAGACAAGGGGACATGCTTACACTGAATACTAGTGATAATTTTGATACCAATCTCAGCTGGACTTAACAAATATACCCTTGAATATGAGTTTTCTAATACGTGAAAATAACCAAGAGTGACTTTTGTATTTAAATATCCTCTCCATGGGCAAGAAGGCAAGAGCAGACAGAGATAATTTAGAGTGAGGGGTAAGAAAGGAATGTTTTTCATACACTGTATACCACTGAGTTCAGCTTTGTAAAAATACGAGTAATGTTCTACCAATTATATCTTGAAGATATTACTCGAATCTGCCCTTTTATCTTTGACTACTGATGTTACCTTAGTCCAAACCAACCATTGGTTGCACGAGCCTCCTCTGATTCTGCCATTCCTATTCTTTCTCTGCCCCTATTTGGTCTCCAGAGAACAGGAAATTGGATTTTCTCAGAACATAATTCAGGTCATCTTTAACTCACTTGCTCAAGCATTTTAATGGATTTGTTTTGCATGATTACAAAATCCTAATTCCTTTACTTTGACTTACATGACCTCCATATTCTTGCTGAACCACTTCCTTTCTTCTTATGCTGTTGCAGACTCTCCAGTTTCAATGATCTCCTGGCTCATGGCATGTTCCTTCCTACATGCATTTCCCAGCGCCAGCTTCCTCCCATCCCTTCAAAGTCATCCCATTCTTGTCTTCTTCAAAGACTTCCTTGACCTCCCTACCCAAATAAAGTTTTCTATGTATCCTTCTGATCTCAACTAATTATTTTCTCCTTCATAGCACTGATTTACAGCTCATGACAACATTCAAATTCCACTTGTTATGTTTAATGATTTTAGCGCTAATTTCTTCTTGAAGAAATAATGCACCCCCACACCTGAAACAATCCCTCACACCTGAAACAATGTCTGCACATGGCAGGTGTTCAAATATACATGCAAATGGATTATCATGTTATTTTTATTGTTGTTGATATTACATTTATCATCTGGAGGTCCTAAAGGAGCTCTGAAGTAAAAGCAAACATGGAAAACTTATGATTTACTCGTGATAGCTATTGTTACGAACTTGAGCTTTTTCTGTTCACAAGACCTAGGTTTAAGATCATGCTTTGTGTGAACTGGGACACAATTTAATTAATCTAACCCTTGGCTTTTTCATCTGTTAAAAAGGAATATAACAATACTTGACCAAACTATTGCTGAGTATTAAATCAAATAAAATATTTGAAGAGCTTACTTAGGCTTTGAGGTCCATATGGCTCTACAAAATTATGCTAAAAAACACCTCCTTCTTCTCCAAACATACAAAAAGAGATTAAAAACTGAAAAGGCATGTGTTTTACACATCTATGACACAAATTTATGACTAGACAAATAACTCTGTCTACCAGGAAAAATACTGAAATGTAATCCAGCGTATGAATTAAAGTCATGGAAGTACTGGTTGATAGGACAGGAAGTAGCCTGGAATTTACTTCTGCAAGAAAGTAGACATCAAAAATCCCCTGGCAATTTTGAAGGGGAATAAAATAATTCTCACTGTCAGACAGTTGGTGCCAGAGAAGCAGGTTACTCATGTGTCAAAGGAAGGCTGAGTAAAAATGAGCTAAAAACCAAAGACTATGCCTGGAATTCACCTTTACCTGGGATAGTTACAGGAAGCAGCAAAAGCATGAGATACAGTACAGAATATTAGTTCCAATGATTATGTGTGCAATATCTCCAATGTCACTGCTGTTTCACAGCTGTGTTAGGGTCTAGAGTGTAGATAGAATGAAGATGAATCTCATGAGTGATCATAGACAATAAATGATTTTTTTAAAGGACCTTAACCGTCAAGTTGGATGCAAAAAATAAGAATTCAAAGTCTAAGTACAAAACTAACACTAGGAAAGACAATGACATTATTATTAAGTAGTTAATTCATTTCTGATAAAAACAAATTAGAGCATAATATTAAGATGACTTTGGAGTTCCTGCTGTGGCACAGTGAGTTAAGGATCTGGCATTGCTGGAGCTGCGATGTAGCTTGCAACTGTAGCTCAGATTAAATCCCTAGCCCAGGAACTTGCATATGCCACAGTTGTGGCCAAAACAAACAAATAAATTAAAAGATGACTTGAAAATGAATATGCCTATGATAGTCTAAGATATTCAAAGTTTAACAGATACAAGAATTACCGAAAGATCTTGTTAAATGCAGTCTAACCAGTAAAATTAGATCATGGCCTGTAATTATGCATTTCTTACAATTTCCAGGTGATATTGATGCTAGTAATTGGAGAGCTACACTTTCCCTAGCATATCTTTAGAATATGGCAACAGATGCATGTAATAAGAAACAAATTAGAATTTATGGAAATCAAAATAAAAAGACAATATTGAACAACATAACACAGGAAGCTCTAGTGTGGACAAAGCCAAGGACAAAATTTGTGTTGAGGCACTGAGAGTAGATTCAGCCCACAATGAGTGTTAGAAGTTAAAAAAATTAGAGGAATTAACAGACATGTAGGACACAGTAAGGACATTCTTACCTAGATTATCATTGAGAAATGACAGAATGAGAAAGGCAAGTTCCTTATAACTCCTGGAGGAAAAAGTGATCACCTCCAAAGGTATCAGAATACTATGCCAGCAGACTTAACCTCAGCAAGAAGTATCAGAAAGGGGACAGGAGCTTGTCTCCAAAGCAGTGAAGCAAAGGAAATATATTCTGAGAATTCTGTGCACAGATATGTTTCATTCACATACAAAAAGCAAAGAATTTTTAAGATACAAAATTTAAGGAAGGTAGTGATACCTGTGGATCCATAATGAAATAATGACTAAAGGATTTACTTCAGGGAGAAGAAAAAGAGCATGGAGTGAATGAGTCAGATGGAAAACAGAAGATAGGTGTCAAGAAAGTGGTGAAATATGTCAGTAATTGAATCTTTCCATCTATCTCTCATTATGGTCTCTCTAAAAGTTTACCTTGAATGGGTCATCAGAGTCTCAGATATTTGGTTCAACATTATTCTGGTTTGTCTGTGAACGTGTTTCTGGATGAGAATAACATTTGACTCTGCAGACTGAGTAAAGCAGGCTACCCTCTGCAGCCTAAGTGGGCCTCATGCAATCTAATGAAGGCCTGAGAAGAAGAAAAGGAAGAATATTTTCAAGCTAGGACATCAGCCTTCTCT
The DNA here is from genome assembly GCF_054392235.1 of Sus scrofa. NCBI lineage: Eukaryota > Metazoa > Chordata > Mammalia > Artiodactyla > Suidae > Sus > Sus scrofa. Next base: position 64,655,085 of record NC_139393.1, on the reverse strand, counting down.
TTTGACTCTGATTCAGGCTGGATCTTAACACCACCAGCTCTCCTGGCTTAGGCTATGGAGTCAGCCTGGAAGTACAAGATAAACTCTCCGGGTTCTCATGTCTTTGAACATGAGAACAATAGCCTGTGCTCTCCTGAGTCTCCAGCTTGCTGACTGCAGGTCTTGGGACTTCTTGGCTTGCATAATAGTTTGAGCCAATTCCTTGCAATGAATCTCTCTTTATACATAAGTGCATCCCATTGATTCTGTTTCTCCTAGAGAACTCTGACTAATTATCTATCTACCCATTGTCTATCATCTATCTATTGATTTGTTGATATGTCAACTTATTTATAAAAATAAAAATAGAAAAAACTAAATGTCTAAATTCAGGGGAATTATAACTAGTGAGATGGAAGGATTTGTTCTTTAATGAAATCTTTCAGGGTGAGTTTGATTTATGAGGAAGTTAAATATATACCAATTAATGTAAAAAATATACATCTTAAATACATTTGATTGTTAGGCTCAAAACTAGCAAAGGAAAAATTAAAGACATATTCATCATTTTAACAAGAAAAAGGAAAGGAGAAAATTAAAATGATGTAATAAGTAGAAACCCACAGAGAGCAGAAATAAACCCAAATATGATTATCATTAAAATGGAATGTGATTATGTTATTAACAAAGACTATCAGATTTGATTTACAAAACTATCTACCTTCCAGAGAGACACATGAAGTGCAGGAGCATAAAAGTTGAATACAGAGATGGAGAAAGAAATGAAAGAGTGAAAGAGAAAGTTAATTTAACAATATTAATTCAGTTGAAATGTAATGAATCTCATCAAAAGGATATTAGATAAGTAGGTATAATATAACAGTAACAAGACACCGAACATAGGTAAAATTACTAATGTATAAGGATATAACAACATAGTTTTAAAATAAAGTAAAATCTGACAAAAACTAAAAACATAAATAAAATTATTAAAATATTAGGAAGCATATTGAGGATTTGACGGCACAATTAACCTATCCATCCAATAGATGGTTGTGGATCCTTGCACACAAAATAAACTCACAATTTTTTTTCAAGGGTACACAGCATATATTTAAAATTTATCATACTGTATTGACAAAAGAATTTTAAAAATCAAAAACTTACATCATGGAATACATGAAGGAAAACAATATAATTTTTTTAAAAGACAAAAAGCCACAAACATCCACTTGAAATGTATAAAGCACATTTCTAAATGCTAAGTGGTAAACAGGGAATCACGTGGGAAATTACACGCTATTTAGAACTAAATAAGAATGAAAGTAATAGATATAACAATTTGTGAGCTGTGGTCAAAGTGGTGATTAGAGGCAAATTATAGTGGAAGGTATAGGAATTAAAGAAAACTAAAACAAGGAATTACTTTAAATAAACATTTTAACTCAAGAAAATAGGAAAAATGTATAGAGTAAACCAAGAAGTAGGATACATAAATGTATAAGAATCAGACATAAATAAAAAAATTAAATCATGGGGAAAAGAACTATACAGATAATTTAAAAAAATGATTCTTTAAAAGAGTAAAAATACAAGATAATCCAACAGAGCAAGCTAGGGGGAAAAAAAAAACAGAGAAGGTAAATTAACATTGAACTAGAACAGAATTAGTAGAAGCTGTTTAAAAATCTTCAGGCTTGTGACAACATTAATGACAATATATTTGAAAAAGAGTACTGTAGCTGGTATCTTAGGAAATACACTTTCAACTAATACTAGTGAAATATAAAAGTATGAATCAGTGGCCTCTAAAATCTTTCCAAAAAGTTTTAGAAAAAAAATATGGCTCAAATAGCTTTGGAGATGTCTTAACAAGCCTTTCAAGAAACAGACAATCCTTATCTTACAAGAGCTCTTCAGAGAACAGAAAAGAGAACTACCCAACATATTTTATTAGTCCTGTGTGACCTCAATTATAAAACTGGACAAGAAAAGTACAAGAAAATAAAATTGTAGAGGAAATTCATTTAAGCACATAGGCACAGAAAGCACGAATATACTGTTAGCAAATTGAAACCCCAAAATGTATATATATAACATGTATCACATTTAAATTTGTTGTGCTCCAGAAATAGAAAAAGACCTTAGTATCAGAAAGTAGAAGCGTGTGTTTATACATTTTAACAAATAGCAAGTTACTTTCAGTTGTTGCATTGAAATATTTGATAAAAATTCATCACTCGTTCATGAAGGAACAATTAGCAAATAATAGTTTCCTTCACCTGTTTAAAAAGTTATTTCTTAAAAACCTGATCAAATGTTATCTTTATCGATTAAAATATTATGGGGGCCATATTATCAAATGATAATTTATCAAATATTATAATTATTGATGAAAATATTATGATCACCCAACTCAAACTCTGTGATCCTTGACCTTTGTGATGACCCTGCTAATGGAGCAGCAGTAGTCAGAGGTCACTGCTAGGGCAGGCTGAGGCCACTCAGCATTTACTGAATGGAAACCTCTCTTACTATAGAAAAGGGCTACCCTCTCAGTCAATGTAATCACAGTGCAAATTGCCACGGAAGGAAACCTGCAGGCTGCTTAAAAATTTATTGGAATGGGGGAGTTCCTGTCGTGGCGCAATGGTTAATGAATCCGACTAGGAACCATGAGGTTGTGCGTTCTATCCCTGGCCTCGCTCAGTGGGTTGAGGATCCGGCGTTGCCATGAGCTGTGGTGTAGGTGATGTGGGTAGGTTGCAGATCCCGCGTTGCTGTGGTTGTGGCGTAGGCCAGCATCTGCAGCTCCAATTAGACCCTTAGCCCGGGAACCTCCATATGCAGTGGGAGTGGCCCTAGAAAAGGCAAAAAGACAAAAAAAAAAAAAAAAAAATTATTGGAATGGTAATGTGTAAAGAAATAGCTAAACAGCTTTTGTTGCATTCAGTAGAGTAAGAAAGGTCAATTTCATGAAGGCTATGTCCTCCCCAACATCCATGCCTCTTCTTTTTAAACTACATGTCTGAGTATAGTTAGTTGTTCAGGTTCAATAAGTGATACTCAATGTTAATTTTTTATTTAGGTCAGCTGAAAGGTTTATTTCACTTCTTAGTAGGAAGTGCCACCAATTATTACTTCAATATTCTTTGAAAAATATTGTTTTAAAAACTGTATAATCATGCTAATAACTTCTTAGGTATTTGTAAATTTCTTTTCATGTTTAATTAAAATTTCATGGGATTTCCATGAAGGTGTAAGCTTTCTGACTTATAAATATTCAATTAGTTGCTAGATATTCTTGAAATAAGCAGACATCACATGGGAGAAATACTGTAAAATCAAGTTCACTATCCTGACATACAGGTTTGTGAATAATCAAAACTCCTTAGCATGAAAGAACATATTATAGTTATTATATTTATTTAACTACGATTTTATGAAAACAGGATTCTCTTGTGATTTGACATCAAGATGTAGGATATGGTTTCTCCCAATGGCTTCATACTTAACGATATTTGTTAAATGAGTTACATTTCACACATTCAATCATTTTTCAGAGTGTTCAAATGTTTTCAAAATGATTAAATATATGTGATTCAAATTGTGAGATCTGCAATTCATGGTAGTGAGACAGCCTTTTAAAATGTCACGTTTTTATATTAGAAAAGATAACTGATAACTTCTATTATTGAAGCCTGTTGTTTTAAAGATAGGAATCATGATATGGATATTATTAATAATTATATAACATGCTTGTATAATGTTTTAAGGTTTTCTAAGTTCTTTTTAAAGTTTAAATATAATTAATGTAAAATACTCTGTACTTTTTATATATGACCTTATTTCTAGCTTCTTTTAGTAAATTATCAATTTAATTTTTTTCTCAGTCATTGCTTGCTAAAATCAAATAAACACACTCCTTTAGCTCATGAAAATATTATACTAGAATGTTTTATTTTCTATTATTCAATGTTGGCATTTTTTAAAATTTTCATATTATACAACAATTTTACATCATGTTAAAATCTTGCTGTAGCATTAATCTTTGGATAAAGTGTCTTTTTCTTGTATGTGTTTGCTCTTTTATGCTGTGAAGAAATTCTTTTATTTTATACTTCTTTAAAGTTTGTTTGTACCTCTTTGGCAAACACATAAGCCATTTATTTACTCCATACTGATTTGAGAAAACAATAAAAAACCTTCCCTTTTAATGGTTTGGATCAAAGTAATACTTTCAAGTTTTTCTGATTTTACCTTTAGACTTATTCCAAAGATAGTTTTTAAAAATTAATCTCACCATATTACATTTAACATAAAAATGCTTTTTAAAGAGCAATATTTACAAAGATAATTCAAATTATTCCTTTTGAAAAATTGTGATCTTTGATAAAAATGTATTTTAAAATTATAAATATAAATTCACTACATTCTTAAGTTAAACTCAAGTTTTGTACTTAATCTCTTAGCAAAACATTGACATTTCCTATTAAAAAATTAAAAGGGGAGAGAAAAAATTCTTTTTATTTATTTATTTATTTTGGCTTTATCAAACTCACCCCACAGCAGCTACCCAAGCCACTGCAGTAACACTGCCAGATCCCTAATCCACTGCACCACAAGAGAATTCCCCAAAGTTCATATTTATCTAAGAATCCTGATTAAAAATTGAGAGGAAATGATAGAAATAGAAAAAATCTCCAGTTAGCAATTATAATAGTAGTAACCAAGTCAGTCAAAAGCCATCAATTAGTGGGAAATCACTAGATTATAAAAGGATAGTCAAAGAATCTAAATTACTACCTCACAAATTACTAATTAAAATTACCAATTTATGACAAAAGGAGCAAAAACTTAATCTTATTGTGGAGATATCTGGCAAATACTACCTTAACCAAATGATCAAATTTAATATCACCAATTATGAAATTAGTAGCTATAGAATTACTACGTTAACTATTTAATCATCTTAAGTATCACATTTTTTTTGCAATAAAGAGTTATTGGTTTTTCTCTGTAAATGATTAACTTTCCTGTTTCTTTTTTTTGCCAAAACAAATATAAGGCATACAGTCATATCAAAAGAATGCCTGTTTCATTTTTTTAATTATTATTATTTTATTTTTTAATTGTTATTTCCCCAATACAATTTTTTTTCTACTGTACAGCATGGTGACCCAATTATATATACATGTATACATTCTATTTTCTCACATTCTGATGCTCCATCATAAGTGACTAGACATAGTTCCCAGTGCAACACAGCAGGATCTCATTGCTAATCCATTCCAAAGGTTTGCATCTGTTAACCCCAAATTCCTAATCCACCACACTCCCTCACCCCTGGCAACCACAAGTCTATTCTCTAAGTCCATGATTTCCTTTTCTGTGGAAAGGTTCATTTGTGCCTTATATTAGATTCCAGATATAAGTGATGTCACAGTATTTGTCTTTCTCTTTCTGTCTTCCTTCACTCAGGATGAGAGTCTCTAGTTCCATCCATGTTGCTGCAAAAGGCATTATTTTGTTCTCTTTGATGGCTGAGTACTATTCCATTGTGTATACATACCACTTCTTCCTACTCCAATCATCTGTCAATGGACATTTGGGTTGTTTCCATGTCTTGGCTATTGTGAATAGTGCTGAGATGAACATGTGGGGTGCATGTGTCTTTTTCAAGGAAAGTTTTGTCCGGATACATTCCTAAAGGTGGGATTGCTGGGTCATATGTTAGTTCCATATATAGATTTCTAAGGTACCTCCATAGCGGTTGTACCAGTTTTCATTTGCATTTCTCTAATAATTAGGGATGTTGAGCATTGTTTCAAGTGCTTGTTGGCCATCTGTATATCTTCCTTGGAGAAATGTCTATTCATGTCTTTTGCCCATTTTTCCATTGGGTTGTTGGCTTTTTTGCTATTGAATTGTATAAGCTGATTGTATACTTTAGATATTAGGCCCTTGTCAGTTGCATCATTTGAAACTATTTTCTCCCATTCTGTAGGTGGTCTTTTTATTTTTTGTGATTTCCTTTGCTGTGCAAAACTTGCCAGTTTGATTAGGTCCCTTTGGTTTATCTTTCCTTTTATTTCTGTTGCTTTGGGAGACTGACCTGAGAAAACATTTGTAAGGTTGATGTCAGAGAATGTTTGGCCTATGTTCTCTTCCAGGAGTTTGATGGTGTCTTGTCTTATATTTCAGTCTTTCAGCCATTTTGAGTTCATTTTTGTGCATGGTGTGAGGGTATATTCTAGTTTCATTTATTTGCATGCAGCTATCCAGGTTTCCCAGCAATGCTTGCTGAAAAGAATGTCTTTCCCCCATTTTATGTTCTTGCCTTCTTTGTCAAAGATTAATTGACCATAGGTGTTTAGGTTTATTTCAGCTTTCTCTATTCTGTTCCATTCGTCTGTCTGTCTGTTTTGGTACCAGTACCACACTGTCTTGATGACTGTGGCTTTGTAATATTGCCTAACGTCTGGGAGAGTATGCCCTGCTTGGTTTTTGTTTCTCAGAATTGCTTTGGCAATTGCTTTGGTCTTTTGTGGTTCCATATAAATTTTTGGATTGCTTGTTCTAGTTCTGTGAAAAATGTCATGGGTAATTTGAAAGGGATTGTACCTGTTTCAATTAAAAAAAAAATCTCAAAACAAAAAAAAAATGCTTGTTTTAACCCAATGGAGTATTTTTTCTTCAATAGTAAGCATAGCTTGTTAAAAATGGACATTTAGCACATAAAAGTTTTCTTTTTATATAATTTTTTGTTTCATAACTTGATTGAGAAGGATTATAAGTTATGGCCACATATACTAATTATAAGCTTTTAGACTTTATAAAATTGTGGGGAAAGTAATGCACTTTTAGATCAACCATGTAATTATCAATATTTACCAATCAAATAGACATTTATAATGGGTCTGGTTTGACTTGCTAAAGTTTCTGAACTTTTCATACTAAAACACACTACTTGTGGGGCTTGAATTCTTGAAATTTCAGTGCTGTGGAGTTGATATACTTGAAACTAATATTACTACAATCACAGTGTATTTAACAGACTTAAAAATTAGCCCCTAACATTTGGAAGACACTGTGTGTAGGAAACTTGCTTTGTATTTTACAGCTTATAATCTAGTAGCCCAGTTAAGACAAACTCCTGAAATTTACACATCAGATCAGGGTTAATAAAAAAGTGGATTTCCTCCCTCCAGCTCTTATTGACCTACGCTATCTACTTTCATTAAAATATTCCAAATCTTTATATGGAAAAATGGTACTTGATCTCAGATTTCAGTTTAACCAAGAATGACATTAAGTGGTTCACGAGAAAATCCCAACTTTTTGTTACCAATTGGGGGGTAAGGAAAAAAAAAAGATGATCTCAGGGTACCTATGCCCAGTGACATAGCCTGAAAACATCAATAAACGAGGAGATGGATAACTTTTACATCTCTTAATAATAAAGTTGCATTATATACCCATAGTGGGAGCTACAGTTAGATGAAAATGTATTTCTCTCTCATTGTGATTTTATATGGCAGTGCATCTGAAGCCAAGTTAGTGGTGCTATAATGTTTGTGTGTGTGCTTGGTTATTTGATTGTCTAACCTCCAACAATGTCATAAAGCACCTAAGCTGTCATTCTGACAGAGAAGTCCTTGGAGAGGTAGGACTAGGAATGCTTTCACCCATCCTGAAATGTCCTGTGCATCTTGAAGTGCCAAGTCCCTCCTAGTGTGAACATATTTCATACTGTGTTATTCTTGAGTGTATACCTCAGAATTGCTGAAATGTATTACTGAGGGCAGGAGCCTAGAGCCTGGGGTAAGAAAAAGCCACGTGGATAAGAAAGAGATTTTTAGTTCCTGACATGGCTCAGTGGAAATGAATCTGACTAGCATCCATGAAGGTGCAGGTTTGATCCCTGGCCTTGCTTGAGTGGGTTATGGATCCGGCGTTGCCATAAGCTGTGGTGTAGGCTGCAGACGCAGCTCCAATCTGGCGTTGCTGTGGTGTAGGCCAGTGGCTACAGTTCCTATTCTACCCCTAGCCTGGGAACCTCCATATGTTGCGGGTGAGGACCTAAAAAAAAAAAAAAAAAAAAAAAAAAAAAAGATTTTTCCTTAAAGGAGAATCATGATTAATAGCCATATTTTTGAAAAAAGCAGATCGAACTAATGGGGGTAGGTACCCACATTGAAAAATACATACATTCTAGTTAACTGTTTTAAGAATATATAATTAAACTCAAAATAAATGAAAAGAAAATTGATTCTAAGTTTTAAGTAAAAAATAGGATAAAGTAAAACTGCAAATAGGAGTTAAAGCTAAACATTTTGGCGGTCATCAAAAGGTAATACATATGTATGTCCTAATAAGAAAGATCACCATGCCATACACCATGCAGCTACAGGGAGATGAAACAGTGCATCCTGGATTGAATCACCATTGAGGAAATACTGCCTTATCTTGGAAAGAGACTCTAGATTTTTACCCCAATGTCTTAGATATAAAGCAAGGAAGCAGGATGCCTATAAATCATCAATGAGTTTTAGAAACTCCAGGTCAAAAATTAATTTTAACAATGTCCTGGGAGTTAATTTGTGGCACAGCAGATTAAGCATCCAGCGTTTTCCCTGCAGCAGCTTGAGATGCTGCTGTGATGCAGGTTCAATCCCTGGCCTGGAAATTCCCACATACTGTAGATGTGGCCAAAAAAATGTTGTGAATTTAGACAAACCATATGGATTACAAAGAATAAATAAAATATTTATAGGAAATCTTTTCATTCCAGGGCTTTAAAATACAACAGAAAACAACCTCCACAATACACAGTAAGATAATAAAATTAAGATATAAAGAGCTAAAGATAACAGAGAACCGTGAAAGAGACTTTAAAATGAGTATGTTTACATTGCTCAAAAGTGAAAAATGGGCTAGAAACTGTGAGGAAAAAAGGACATAATATATAAAGAGCAGGAATATTACAAACCTGAAATTCTGTAAAGGAAAATGCATTCCTTGAATTAAAAGAGCTAACAAATGGAGTTCCTGTTTTGACTCAGTGGGTCAAGAACCTGAGAGAGTGTCCATGAGGATGCAGATTCGATCCCTGGCCTCCCTCATTGGGTTAAGGATCTGGTGTGGCTTCAAGCTGCAGCATAGGTTGCAGATGTGGCTCAGATCCTGTGTTGCTATGGCTGTGGCATAGGCCTGCAGCTGCAGCTCTGATTTGACCACTAGCCCTGGAACTTCCATATGCCACAGGTGTAGCCATAAAAAGAAAAAAAAATTAAAAAATAAAAATAAAATGCTAACAAATAGACAACTGAAACTGATGATGAGACATTACTTAAGATAAATTGGACCTAAAGTGGGGATTCTAAGGAAAGAAAAGTAAGTCTTGAAACTGGAGTTTGACAACACAACCACATTTAATGTTTTAGTCTATTTGTATGCATTTTTCATGGACTACATTTAGAAACAGTTCTAAAATGTTTCATGATTTAATTTTTCTGAATTATGCCAACTACTTCAAAAAATTGTACATATGACAAACTTATATACAATTATTCTAGACAGTAAAATTGTAAATACACACAAAAAATTGAGCCTGACCACTATGAAATCTTCACTGGTGTCTTTTTAGAGATATTAGTGTCATGTTGAGAGGGCAATGAATGTATTTTTTAATGGACTTGCCTACCACAGAGGCAGGGAAGAAGTACATATAACTCAAAATAGCAGATGATGTCAGACAAATCCAGTATTCTCCAGTATATTTTACAGGAAGATGACCTCACAAGGCAGTAGGGACAAGAACTTTGGTTAACCATTGAATCCCATACAAAGGTACAGATTTGCATGGAAAATGGATGAAATCTTCATATAAGACAGTTCTCCTATGGGTATTTTATTTTTAGCATCTGACATAAGCATTGAAGAATATGTTGAATCTTGACAAAAAAGAGAGAGTAAAACAGATAAGCAAAATAAAGACAAACCATGAGCAATGGCAAGTCTGAACTAGGAAAGAGTGGACAGTGTTCTTCTATTGTTACTGGAAGAGAAGTGGGAAGTTAAACTAGAAAAATGGGCATATACTGTGGAGATATAATCAAGAGAGTTAGAAATAGGGAGTGGAGCTTTGAAGAGAAATCTAGGAAGTAGAGATAAAATTAAAGAGTGACCACAGTACATAGAATAAGAAAAGTAGACAGCCAAGGGTCTGTAGAGCTTACAAAATGAGGGTGAGATACGAAAAAGAGAGGAAGAGGTAAAGAACTGAATCACTGATGAACTAAAAGAGAATTCGTGTTCGAGCTATGAGGATCACTGTCAAATGCTGAGGTGTTGTAAGAAAAAGGAATGAAAGAAGGTAAAGGGGGCTTGGGGGAAGGTATTTAAGCAAGGGGATACCATTTAATTTAATCATCAGATGACCGTTATTGACTTCATTGAGTGCTTTTTAGAGTGATAGTGGCACTTTGGATTTTAAAAGTTAAAAGTCTGTGCCAGTTGTTATCGCAAAATACATTCTCCCAATCTTCATGGCTGCACATTAGTTGCTGGTGAGGGTACAACATGTAGTTCTTTATGACAATATATTCGGGGACTTCTTGCCACTGCAGCCTGAACTTTAATCAAGATAAAATAGAAATTAAAACAGATACATAAAATATGTGATGCTGGGCTAGTAGTCAGGAGGTATGGACTGGTAAGTTGGAAAACTGGTGACCCTTGTTATGCCATCACAGTTGATAAGCTATCATCTTTGAAAATTTACATAGCAGAACACGTGGCTCTTTGGCCATCTCTGGGTAAATGGCTGTAAAGAGTCATACTATGAATGAAAAATGCCTGATTCTTCCTGATGGATATTAGTTACTACAATAGATTAATAACTTCAGGAAGGATGTGAAATACTCTCAAAACAAAATGAAAGGAAAGTCTAGAATTATGGGGCTTTGTAGGGTGGGAAAATCCAATTCATTCTGTGTTCCTCAAAAACAGAAAGATAAAAATGTTCTTCAAAACATTTATCAAGCCTTCAGATTATGATTCTTCAGCCAAGTAAAGATACCTAAACTTGGGGCCATTATCAGTGTATGAGCATTGTCTTTTGCTCCAGTCTATTACATCAAGAGCTCCTCCAGTCACCCCTGTTAACAAGAGATAGAAAGATAGGACCACCCAGAAGAAAATCTTAAGGTAGGCTTAGGAACAATATCCATAAAAGAACACTGATCTGTTCTTCACATACTAGTACTGAGGAGAAGCAACTAGACCAGGGACCTGAGAAAATTTTAAGAGAATAATTGCAAAGAAATCATAAGACAGGCTTATAAACATCTGATTGTTTATTTCTAAAATGGTCCTCAAGCTCTTAGAACAGCAACTTCAAGAAGTAGTTTGTGAAACTCAAAACCTCCAAGGAGAATATAGACTCTTCAAAGGTGGCTATAGATTATGGACACAATGAAGAACCTCCCAGAAGGTAAAACCAAGTTCCAAGAAAAACTGAAAATGAGATGGTTCTCCTCACAGATCAGGATGAGTCTAGTCAATGAATGTATTCACCTTTCAACATAGCTAGCCTTTGTCATCTTTGCCCATGGTTTCATCATAATTATGGACTGACTGACTTTTTTTTTTTCAGAATGAATTTCTTTTTGACCACGCCTGTGGTATGTAGAAGTTCCAAGGCTAGGGATCAAACCCATGCCACAGCAGTGATGATGCCAGCTTCTTAACTGCTGGCTACCAGGGAACTCCTGAATGAATTTTTTAAACAGAATTATTTTGTTTCTGTTCCACTGTCATATATTATTTCCATTAATAATTTTGACTCAGACAAAAGGGACTGTTTCCTTGGGCTCTATGCTTGGGCAGACCTGACTCTTCCCCTTCTCAACCTTGCCCCAAGTGTCAAGGTGAGACCCCACAGGCCCAGGGGTGGCAATGCCCTGCTGCGTCTAGGCCATACTTCTGATACTAGGAACTCTAGAATACCCTGTCTGAACAGTCACACATTGGTTTCCAAGTTTTTCCAGACTTTTTACACAAGTCATCTTTCTGAGAGTTGCTCATTTGGCCTTAGCTTAACCCCAAGAACTGGTTAAGGAGCAGCTGTTGAATGTCCTGTAGACTTTCAGGCTGATATGGCACATAATGGACCATAAAAGAAGGATGTGAAGAGAGGGAAGGGCCATGGCTAAGGATTAGGGGCTTGTGCAGCGACATTGGTCTTTTTAGGCAGGGCCGCATAAGTGGCATATGGAGGTTCCCAGTCTAGAAGTCCAATCGGAGCTGTAGCTGCAGGCCTGTGCCACAGCCACTGCAATGCAATGCCAGTCCAAGCCACGTCTGTGACCTACACCATGGCTCGTGGCAATGCCAGATCCTTAACCCACTGAGTGAGGCCAGTGATTGAACCTGTGTCCTGATGGATACTAGTCAGATTCGTTTCCACTGAGACATGACAGGAACTCCTTTTTTTTTTTTTTTTCCAGCCTAATTCTAAGAAGGAAAAAGAAAGAGGCTGAGAAAATTTATCAAAGTATGTGGACAGAAAGTATTTTATTTAACAATCCATTTTCTTGACTTACAATTTTAAAATATTTAGGTATATCTTGAGTCAGCCTCTGTTTGTTGTATTACTTCTGCCCCCATAAATGTTGTGGCATATCCAAATGTGTCTGTGTAAGGAGAGGGCAGGTATAGAGGCCAGATCACCTTTACATTTGTTTGTAAACTGCCAGACTGTAGGATCCACAACTGGATATAATGGATAGGAATAACCCATTAGCTATGGATTATGAGTCTCAAGCTGGATGAGCCATAGGAAAGGGAATGACTTCAATTTATTGGAAAACAAGCATGATCAGATACTTGGAGGTTATAGGAAGGATTCTGGCAGTTTGCAAGTTTTATATCTAAATCCATACTCTCTTTCTGGGCACACAGCTGCATAGCTATGAATTACTTTTCTCATCCTTACACTTACAACCAGGTGTGGCTCTTTAGGTAAGTTCTCACCAATGAAATATAAACAGAAAGAGGGATATTTGTTTAAAAGAAGATTTCTTACCCTGATCTTCGCTTTTTCCTTTGCAGACCGAAACATCCGATATGGTGGAAGTACAACATTAACCATACTGATGGGGCCAACATCTGTGGAAATGATGAACATGAAATGAGAAGAAAACAAATCCCTGGTGGGAGGAGGGGGGGATCACAGAACAAAGTTATCTCAGGATCCTAGGCTCTTTGGGCTTCTAAATAGTTCTCTGTGTATGAGATAACATTTAATCTAATTTAAGCCCTTGTATTTTTTCAGTGGTTTAGCCTTTATCTTAATAAAACTGTTTAGAAAAATTTGGACTGACTGCTACTTACTTAAAATAAATGGGTAAAGTGAGTTGTTGTGATAAAAAAAAATGGATTCATCTTTAAAGTGGATAAGAGACAAATGGATTGTGTGGTAGTAATTAACTTATTGTCTTTTTATCACATAGTTTCTCACATGCTTAGGAAGTAAGGTATTAATCAGAATTATAGGAAAAAGTATATTTACAGTCTGGTAACTATCATAGAATCTCTTCAAACTGTCAGAAATACCACATAGTAATAATATAACTAGAATAGTATATAGAGTATATAGTACAGAGTATATAGGGAGTATATATAGCATATATTATAAATTGATTATAAAGTAAAAAGTATACAGGGCAGCACACACAGTAGAACAGTAGATAGAGAAGTATTATATATTAATCTTCATGTATTCATAAGAATATCATATATGTTCATATATTATTTTCCCCACATTCACAGAGTATATGTGTTTTGAAAGTAGCAGAAGATTGAATTTTCACAATTCACAAAATAACAGAACTTTTGAGGTGTTCTAAAATTAGGTAAAAAATAGATGCTTATAAGAAAACATCCAGAAATATATCATTAACTCTCTGAATGTGTGAATGAATTTGACATTTCCTAGGAGCTAATGAGATACATGCTTGCTATCTAACTTGTCAAGCATTCTTTTTTGGAAATCTTAACAAGAGAAGCCATCTAAATCTGAGTCATTAAGGTGAGATCAAGTCAAAACATACCAAAAATGAGAATTAGATTCCTGTTCTCTAATGGTGTTTCATATGAAAAAGCCTGGTCCCCACTGTTGCATAGACTGGCTTTATAATCCTGATCCTGTGAATGAATGGTTGTCATCTTAAGAAATTTGCTCCATTTCTTGGACCCCTGTGCACAGTGAAAACATGTGTCAGAAACAACAACACTTTTGGTCCCTGCTAATACCAATGTTGTGATTGTACTTGCTTTTTTTTTTCCTATTTATGTTGTAACTGCTAACTCCTTTTAGAATCCAGTATCCCAATTACCAGCTCAGATTTAGACCACTTTTATCTCTTAATGTCTGATAAAAATTGTCTAGTACATACCCCACACAACAAATTATAGGCAGTAGATAGCTGCTGGATTCAATTTCATCTTGGATATATTCCTTTAAGTAAATATGCTTTAATTTTAATGTGTGTGCATAAAATTATGCTGTTTTCACTTGTAAAATTTAGCTTAGAAACTTTCATTCATTATTTATACTTGTGTGAATTATTAACATATTTTCCCAATTATCAATCATATCTTTTCCTTATTTTGTTTTTAAAAAATACTATTTTTCTGAACAATAATCCTTTATTAGTTATTTATGTTGTAAATATTTTCTCCCAGGTTATGACTTAATATTCCCTAATTGTTTCATGATGTATTTGGTAATTAAATATTATTTATTTTAGTGTAGTTTTATTTAGAAAATTTCTTTTAAGATTAGCATTGTATCTTGTTTAAGAAATTCTACTCTTTCCCCAAAGTGTTAAAATATTCTCCTAAACATTATTATGAAATTATTAAAACTTTACTTGCACATTTAAGCCTTTAATCCTTTGAGTTTTGAATTTTGCCTTTGATGCAGGCAGGATTTAATCATACCTAATGGTTTTTCTGTATTAGATAATAATATTTTAAAATCTCTTAATTTGTTTAATTGGTGACTGACATTTTACATCTCATAATTTTAAATTAAGCTTATGTGAATAAATACAATTTGATCATAAAATTATTTTGGAGCATGTGGCTTTTTATTTGCTAATGTTCCATTTAGGATGCTTTCATCTGTAGTTATATGAGAGGCTGAGCTTTAATGTTTCCATTCCTTTTAAAACTTTTATATTTCAGGATAAAATACATTAAATTTTTTCTCAAATTATGAATGTACAGCTCAGTGAATTTGTACAAAGTGTACATACTTCTGTATCTTAGATCAAGAAATGGAATACTGTAAGTATCCCAGAAGATTTCCTTGTGAAACTTTGAAATCATTATCTTCAAAGGTAGTTAGACTTCCTTTTTTTTTTTTTTTTTTTGGTCTTTTTTTTGCTAATTCTTGGGCCGCTCCCGCGGCATATGGAGGTTCCCAGGCTAGGGGTCGAATCGGAGCTGTAGCCACCGGCCTATGCCAGAGCCACAGCAACGCAGGATCTGAGCCGCGTCTGCAACCTACACCACAGCTCACGGCAACGCCGGACCGTTAACCCACTGAGCAAGGGCAGGGACCGAACCCGCAACCTCATGGTTCCTAGTCGGGTTCGTTAACCACTGCGCCACGACGGGAACTCCAGACTTCTGATTTGTAACAGCAGAGAGTAGTTTTGTGTATTTAACTTTTCAAAATAATATACTTTTACCTACTGATTGCTTTTTAGTTTTATTACATTGTGATTGGAAAAGATATTTTGTATGATTTCAATCTTTTAAAATTTATTAAGACTTATCTTGTCTATCACATGGCCTGTTCTGGAGAATGTTCCATATATAGTTGAAAAGAATATGTATTCTGCTGTTGAATACATTGTTGTCTTTATACAATGTTGTATATAGAACATTCTATATATACCATTCAGGCCTAATTGGTTTATAACATTTGTTAAATTCTTCTATTTCCATACTTACCTTCTATCTATACTATCTACCCCTTACTGAAAGTGGCATATTGAAGTCTCCAACTATCATTGTAAAACTATTTATTTCTACCTCCAAGTTTGTCAGTGTTCACTTCATATATTTTGAGGTCATATTGCTTAGTGAATATACATTTAAAATTGTTAAATTTTCTTAGTTTAACACTTTCGCTAATATATAATTTTCTTTTTCTCTTGTGTCAATTTTTGACTGAGAGTGTACTTTGTCTGTCATTACTTATAGCTACCCCCATTCTCTTTTGCTTAATATTAGAATGTAAATAACTTTCTTCTATTTTTAACTTTCAATGTATTTGTGTTTTTGTGAATAAATAAGTCTTTTGTAGTTGCATCTCTAAAATAAAGATCATGGCTATTTCTACATTTTAATGAGGTAGCTTAATACTTTTACACTTCAAATAATTACTAATAAGGAAGAACTTACTTGTGCTCATTTTGCTATTTATTTTCTGTATGTCTTATGACTTTTGTCCTTCATGCCTCCTTTACTGACTCATTTTGTGTTAATTTTTTGTAGTGAATTATTGACTTCCTTCTCATTTCCTCTTGTATATTTTTGCGATTAGCATTCATTATCATAATCTAGCATATGATAGTTTAAACTGATTTGACACCAAATTAATTTCAATAGTATACAATTGTATATAAAATTAGTATACTAATTGTATATTGTATACAATTAGTATACAATTATATATTGCATACAATTAGTCTACAATACTAATTTCAATAGTATTCAACAGTATACTCTGCTCCTAAACAACTTCAGCCTCCCTTTATACTTTTGCAGTCATAAATGACAAGTTTATACATGCTGTGTTAATAACACAGAATTATAATTATTTGCATGCATTTCTCTTTCAAATCTCTTACAGAATAATATGTAGAATTACAATAAAAATACAGTAATACTGGCTTTTATATCTGTCTACACATTTACCTTTACTGGAAATATTTATTTCTTCATATGACTTCAATTTACTCTCTAGTGTCCTCTTATTTCAACCTGAAAGGCCTCCTTTGTGTATTAATAATTAACTTCCTCAACTTTTGTTTATCTGGAATGTCTAAATCTCCCTCATTTTTGAAGTACAGATTGCTAGATATAAAATTCCTGTTTTTTTTTTAATCACTTCTACCCTACTGCCTGCTAGCTTTTATGGTTTCTGACGAAAAACAGATAGTTAATCTTATTTTTGATTCTTTGTGCATGGCAAATTGCTTCTCTCTTGATGCTCTTGAGATCCTTCGTCCCTGGACTTTCGATGTTGAATTATAATGTGTCTTGGTGTGGGTCACTGTGTTGATATTCCTTGCAGTTCAATGAACTTTTGGGGTTTATAGTCTCATGTTTTCCTTTATATTTGAGAATTTTTAGCCATTATTTATCCAAATATTCTTTCTGCTGCTATCTCTTCTCCTGTCAATCCCACAATGCATATGTAGGTTTATTTAACAGCATTCCATCATATTTAGTTTCCATTCACTTTTCATCATTATTTTTTTCTTTATGTTCTTCAAAGTTAATAATTTTAATTCTCCTACCTTTCAATTATTTCTCTGGTTACTTTTCAGCAATAAACAAACTAAAAAATCAGCAAAAATTAAAGCACTGATATACCTAACAACTTGGATGAACCTGAGAAATTACATGTTATGAAAAAAGCCAATCTCAAAAAGATACATACTATATAATCCCATTTACTTAACATTCATGAAATAATATAGAGATGGAGGAAAGATTACAGTGTAGTGGTTGCCAGATTAGAGATATGAGGGAGAAGGGGTAGGTGTAGTATGAAACAACACATAGGACAAAATTGCATAAATCTGCATACACACAGATATGAGTCCATTTATAACTGGTGAAATCAATAATTCATATTGGTTGTACCAGTGTCGGTTTCCTCTTGTAATGCTCTACTTTAGTTATGCAAGCTTGGTGAAGAGTGCAATGTAAATGTGTACATTTCTTTGCAATATCCTGTGCATACATAATTATTTCAAAGTAAAAGATATTTTAAAAAGCACAATTTTAGTCCTTTATTTTGTTTAAACAGGAAACAATGTAGAAGCAAAACATTGTCTAAAATTTCCTAAATGCATTAAGTGTTAAAAATGATCAGTCTTAACTGGCTAATGTAATTGTTAGGAAAAATGAGAAATGAGGTTACATCAAAGGTTGATAAGGATATGGATGAAAGGAAACCTCTGTACCCTGTTGATGAAAATGTAAATAAGTACAGCCTTTACAGAAAACATTATGGAGATTCTTCAAAAAGTTAAAAATAGAACTACCATATGATCCATCCTTATGGTTATGTATCCAAAGGAAATTAAATCACTATCTCAAAGTGACATCTGTACTTGCATGTTCATTGCAACATATTTCACCACAGACAAGATATAGAATCAACCTAACTGTCCATAGATGGACGAATGAATAAGGAAAATTGGTATATATGTACCAATTATTCAGCCTTAAAAAATAAGGAAATTCTATCATTTGGAGGACACTATGTTAAATGAAATAAGCCAGACACAAAAAGAGAAATACTGCATGATCCCACGTCCATGGAGAATACAAAAAAGGTGAACTTATGAAAGCACAGAGAATTGTGGCTACCCCAGGCTGGTGGGTGAAGGAAATGGGGAGATGTTGATCAAAGGTTCAAAGATTCACTTATGCAAGATGAGTAAGTTCTGGAGATGTAATGTAAAATATGGTGACAATATCTAAATTTGAGAGTGTATTCTTCTTGTCCTAACTGAAGAGGCCCATCTGATGCAAAACTCATACAAGAAAATAATCCACATGTTCTGTAAATGAGGGAAAGAAAAGGGTGTCAAATAAATTTGCACAGTTAACCAGCCTTTTTAACCCCTAAGCTTTGTGATCAGCAAGTAATTAAAAATCATATGAAATATTAAGGCACATGGATGAGAATGCCACAGAAAAATTACGAAATCTTGCTATCTAATATAATACATTTTTCCTTTAGCTATTTATGATTTTTTAAAACGTTTCCACTAATTACATTTTCTGTTACTTCTTACCTTTTAACTTTATACTCATTATTACTATAAAGCAAACAATGTATTTCAATGAAGAGATTGGTAAAATCTGCATAACATTAAATAAAGATGTTCCATGTGGTACTGCAGGTTAAAGATCTGGTGTTGTCAGAGGAGCAACTCGGGTCACTGCTGTGGCATGGGTTTGATCCCTGGCCTGAGAACTCCCACATGTCATGGGCACAGACAAAAAAAAAAAAAAAAAAAAAAAAAAGATATCAACTTCAGGCACTAATTAAATCTAGAGCAAAGGAAAATAATCTAAATTTTTAAAAAAATTATTTTATTTCTTTTTTTTTGGTGGCTGCACATATGGCATATGGAAGTTTCCAGGCTAGGGGCTGAATCAGAGCTGCAGCTACCAGCCAATGCTGCAGCCACAGGAATGCAGGATCCTAGCTGCATCTGTGACCCATGTGGCGGCTTGTGAAAATGAGGAATCCTTAATCCACTGAGAGAGACAAGGGATCAAACTCACATCCTCACGGACACTATGTTGGGTTCTTAACCCACTGAGCCACAATAGGAACTCTGAAAAATAATCTTTAAAGCAAATAGAAAACTTAAGTTTTCTTAAATTTGGTATTACTTTTTATTTAAAAAAATACAGCTACATTCTGAGATTGTGATGAAATAGTCTTCCGATGGGCAAAGGTTTTTTTAAATATATGAAACAATTTTCTATACATGGGTTTGGAGACAGTCTACTATAAGTGTACATTTATTGAGAAGCATTGTTAAATAATGCACTTATAATAATTTTAATAACAATAGAAGCATTTGTATAGGTAGTGTGCTTCATGCATAACTTTATAACTAATCCTCAGAATAACCTGAGAAGATATAATTAGTGCTGTTCAAATTTAATCATGTAGTGTTTTAATATTAAAATATGAAATTAATGCAATTAAATATTTAGATACTAAAACCCATTTTAGAAATAAAACGAAATATGTGCATTTGAAGCTCCCATTTTCCCAGACTGATAACGTCCCTCTTTTTTTCTGTCCAAATTTGCTTTAGAACATTCCTGTAACTTTAAAAAATTTACTCTTCATATTATATTCATAGTCTATCCCTGTTTTACACTTCATGCTTTATGTAAATATTATTTGTATGTATTCGTCAACCTGCTTTTTAAATTTCACATTGATTAAATTTAACACTGATTAACACCTTGAAATATGTAGCTTCAGTTCATTCAGTTTCTTTGTGGATTACTGTTCTACTATGTTGCTATGCAAAAACTATGTGGATATTAGGCTGTTTTCTTAATTTTTATAAATAGTGTTTCATTCTTATTTTGGGTGAGATTTTTCTCTTAGATGTATACACAAAAGTGGAATTGTGTGTTTTTTCTTTTTTGTTTATAGATTCTCCCTATAGATGGATAACAATCTAGTTTATGCCTTGAAAATACCTTCCAGGATTTTTTTTTTCCAATGTCTTTGAAGTGAAGAAAATTGAGATGTTGATGTAATCAAATTTATCAATCATTCCTTTGTTAATTTTGCTTTTTAAAAATATTTTCATAATCTCCAAAACATAAAAATAATGCCTAGCTAGTCATAAACATTTAAACAGACTTTCTTTTCAAATACAGATATGTAATACACTCAAAATTTATATTTATCTATTGTTTGGTATTTCAATACATTTTGACTCAATACAATTTGTGGAATGGTCCAAACTTTAACTTGCCATATACAAAGACTGAGTTTGGCTTCCAATTCTGTTTCATTGGTTGATTGAACAATATATGCTAATACCAGATTATTTTAATGGCTAAAATTTTTATAATAAGTCATGATCTACATGCTTATATATGTTTTAATTCCTAACATTATCTATTTGTGGTTTCTCTCTGTTTCCTTAATCTTTCTCATCAGAAGAAAAGTATTAAAGTACTACTATGATTCAGAAGGTGGGTAAAAAGGAAGTATATATGAAGAGATGAACTACACCACTCTGATTTATACAGCATGAATAATGGAAGAATATAAAATGTCATTATGACTTTTGTGTCCAAAAGAATATTAGCAGAGTAATACTTGACATTGACATGATAAAACTGTTAGGCACAAACACTGGATGCTCTTTATAGCTCAAAGAATAATTTTTGGCTTTGTTGATCATCTCTATTACATATTTGCTTTTTATTTCAGCTAGTTTTCAATAATTTATTTATAATTTTCTTGGGAGTTTCTATTGTGGTGCAGTGGAAACAAATTCAACTAGAATCCATGAGGATGAGGGTTCAATCCTTGCCCTTGCTCAGTGGGTTGGGGATCCAGAGTTGGTGTGAGCTGTGGTGTAGGTCACAGATGGAGCTTGGATCCTGCATTGCTATGGCTTGTGGTATACAGGCTGGCAGCTGTAGCTCTGATTTGACCCCTAAACTGTGAACTTCTATATACTGTAGGTGCAGTCCTAAAAAGCAAAATAAATAAATTAAATTAAATTTTCTTACTTCTTTAGGTTTAATCTATTTTATTTTCTTTTAAAGTTGGATTGCTAATTATAATATGTTAGCCTATTTGATTTAAAATTATTCCAAGTGCAAAGATTTTTTTCCTATAGAAGCTTTCAAAAGCATAAATCTTCCTCTATGTACCATCTGAGCTTCATCTCATAGTCTATATCAGTAGTATTTGCATTATCATTGTTTTAAGTAATTCTGCATTTTCAATAATGTAGAAATATTATACATTAGGATTTATTTCTCCCATTTTCTTTGTATTTCTGCTTTATTTTATTGGTTTTTTTCTGTTATATAAAATATGTATTTGTTATGCTTATCACCATTTCCTCACTCTTTGCAAACAATTCAATGGCCTCAATATTATATCTAAAAATTTCCCTCTCCTGTTTCTTACAAAGAATATTATTGTCTGCTCTTCTGATTTTATCTTATAGTTATCACCACTGAGAACGCTTCAGTTTTATCGTGTCAACATTTGTTTAAATTTACCTACACACTTATTTTCTTGGTCACAGACTACACTTTTTCAATCTTTTTTGTGGGATCATTTTCTTTCTTTCTGAAATACATATAAAAATATATTCAAAAGAATTAATGGATGGCACAGTTACTATATTTTTGTGGGTATTTTTAAAAATTCTCTTAGTTTAGTATCATTCTGGAGTGACAATAAGGATAATCAGCTCATCTTGCATTCAATCTAAATTGAATTCTCTTCCTGCAATGCTTTAAATTTACATAAAACTAATTGAGCATCATAAACTTATATACTTCTTACATCTGATTTTAACATCATTTGACACCTAACACTATTTATTTTTATTTTTTTTTATTTTTGGTCTTTTTGTCTTTGTTGTTGTTGTTGCTATTTCTTGGGCCGCTCCCGCGGCATATGGAGGTTCCCAGGCTAGGGGTCGAATCGGAGGTGTAGCCACCGGCCTACGCCAGAGCCATAACAACGCGGGATCCCAGCCGCGTCTGCAACCTACACCACAGCTCACGGCAACGCCGGACCGTTAACCCACTGAGCAAGGCCAGGGACTGAACCCGCAACCTCATGGTTCCTAGTCGGGTTCGTTAACCACTGCGCCACAACAGGAACTCCCCACTGCGCCACAACAGGAACTCCCCCCAACACTATTTTTAACCATCGTTAAGAAAAAAAAGAACCCAGTGTTTTACAGTGGCTTCTTTAATGGCTCCTAGTGTTGCAGGGAATTGTTTAATGAACAAAGTGTGGAAGACTATGAATACATGGTTTGCAATGACTGTTACAGAATTTCTGTTTAAACACTTGGCAGTGGCACTGGAGGGTATTTGGTAATAAGAATGTAAATTAAAGGCATATAATTGAGGGAGTTATGAAGGAATCATTGTAGTTTTTGATATAGACTTTGACAGTATTAGCTTCTATTTTGCCACTTAACTAAATTTTATAAGTTGAATAAGTAATTGTCCTGCTATAGAAGTTGTTATGAATGACCAGCTACTTTGGGTTTAAAGTGTTAATAAATTAAAAATAAGAAGATGTGTTTTCAAAAATGTGTCTAAGGAAATATAAAAAGTGTTCCATCACACCCTGGAAAGGTTACTCACTCAGCAGTAATGGACTATTTCATTTGAGCATTTGTGGGCTAAAGGGGTGTCAATGGACATTATCTAATAGAGGCAAAATGTTTATTACTTTGTTTATAGATGATATGGCACTTTGAATTTAGTTTATTTTTTAAAAATAATACTCCAGATAATTGTCCTCCTTCAATATTTTTGTCAATCAAATCTTTACAATTCGACCTACCATTTCAGCAATGTGGAGCAGTTCTTTTGGTGATCATTATAATTCCTCTTAAAGTAATTTTAGTTGTCAATATGTATTTTTTCATTAGTGAATTTAGTCTCAAACTTTACCTCCATACTTTATTGGACATACCAGGAAGTAATTTAAAGACTTGAACTCCAATTTACATTTAACTCTTTGAGTCAACTCATTCATTACTAAAAGTAAAGTGCCTACTTTATAAAGCTAAATCACTTTAGTGAGCTTATATAAAGGGTCGGCACATAATAGCTCAAGATGTTAAATTTGTCCACATTCCCCTGGTTTTGCACTAATTTACAAAGGCCTGATTTTTATTATTGTACATGTGAACCTAAATTTCTGGAATCCCAAGAGACATCTAAGATGTCTTGTGGCAGGTGGTTTTATGCCTAGAACAATATTTATGAAAATAATTATATAATTACTAAAAACTCAAAAGAGTTTTGATTATTTAATTAAACCATAAATGGTGACTCTTTTTGAGATTAAAAAACTCATTGATCTCAAGCAGCATGCAACACAGTGATGACACAGATGAGTACTCCATGTATTATGTAGACCAGAGTAATGAAATATGGTAAAGGACCAGGCAGACCCAATTACTGAGCTTCTAAGAAAAGTGTGGGGCCCTCCAGGAGAGGCTTTACAGATAGAGTGCATTACAGGAAATCATGATATAAAATGTTATAATTGCTTCTACGGTTGACGATGGCTAGAAATTGACCAGGGAGACTCAGGAGTGCCGTTAATATAGCTTCTTTTATTCTTTACTTGTTTCAAGAAATCAGCATATAATTTGGTGTGGTAGCAAGCATATTTGCTACATAATCTTTTATTGCATTATAGCTTCTTATGCAAAAAAATAAATTCCCAATCTTGCTATTCTTTGGTAGAGAAATGGATATGTGTGAATGGGGACAGACTTTTGAATCTTCCATTTTCTCTCTCATTTCCCTAGCCTTGGACAAAGTAATGAGAACAATTTTACCCTGAGGCCCCATCTTAGAGTAAGGCTTAAAGTTATTGAGAAAAAGGTCTTGTTAGAGAATAGGAAAGAAAAGTCATACTTTGAATCTAAAGTGTGAATCCATAATGACAGCCACGGTATCTGGACAGAGGGGATGAGCAGACTAGGAGAAAGAGCACTAAAAGAAGTGTCTGGAGCCCTGGTGGCAGTTTTATGCAACTGGGCTGGCCCTTAATTCAGTATCTTGGGAAAGATAACAAAACCTCTTAAAATGTGTTTTAATGCTTGTATATTCCAGGAATAGCATAGGGATAGAAGCTGGGAGATAAAACTTTATGAGTCTAGTTTTACAGTATATAAGCTAAAGCTGAAGATTGTGTGCTTTTAGCTTCTCTGTCATCTTCATCTTGTCTCCTTGCCCTCTCCCCTTTTATCATCTACCCTCCCTCCTCCTTTTTCTTCTTTTTGAATATAATCATAAAAACCGGCTCTGAAAGGACTCTGTTCCAAACACCCAGTGCTAAAAGTACCTAGTAACTTTGTGATTACACTTGAAGTGTCAAATTTAAGACACGTGATTCCAGAGAAAATAAAAATTAGGTTAATCATCTTTCTCAGAGAAACAATAGTTAGCTCAAACAGACAGAAACACATCTTACACTTGGCAGGTTCATAACGTGTTAAACACATCAAGAGGAAGATTTTGATTGGATTGGAAAAGGGCATCCACATTTTTTCTTTTGACAATTTGAAAATGCTATGCTCCTTCAGGTAATTCAGTAAAATCCAAATGGAAATACTTCCAAGAAAAGTAACTTCTTTCATTAGGTGCAATTTTTTTTTCATTTAATTATAAGCAAAATGGAAGGCGTCTGTTTTAAAAATGCTGACACAGGAAAAGGAATCCTTTCTCTTTCTTTCGAAACAGACTATTTCACCTGCAATCAGGAGTCAATTTTTAGTAAATTACAATAAAGTATTTTTTTACAGAATAAATTAGGTAATTGATTTGTTCAAACATCTTCTACCTAACAGACACTGATCTAGACTTGGAGATACCAGAGTGCAGAGGCCAGCTCAGCAGGATGGGGCTGAAGAATGGGTGTTGTGGAACTTAAGGAAAGAAGTTAACATAAAACAAGACACAGAGACATTTATCTTAAGTAAAGGTGGGAACCGGGGGACTCAAGGTCTCAGGGACCAAGAGCACTGCCTCAAGAAACCACACCGCTTTTATTGTGCTCTTTAGATGAGATCAAATGAGGAGTGGCTATGGGTGGATGACATAGGGTTTGTTTACTATTATCTAAGTTCTTTTTTTTACTATTTTTTAAATTTATTTTTTATTACTCAAATTAATTTATCACATCTGTAGTTGTATAATGATCATAACAATCTGATTTCACAGGATTTCCATCCCACAGCCCAAGCACATCCCCCCACCCCCCAAACTGTCTCCTCCGGAGACCATAAGTTTTTCAACGTCTGTGAGTCAGCATCTATTCTGCAAAGAAGTTCCGTCTGTCCTTTTTTCAGATTCCACATGTCAGTGAAAGCATTTGATGTTGGTGTTTCATTGTATGGCTGACTTCACTTAGCATGATAGTTTCTAGGTCCATCCATGTTGCAAAAAATGCTGGTATTTCGTTCTTTTAATGGCTGAGTAATATTCCATTGTGTATATGTACCACATCTTCTTGATCCACTCCTCTGTCGATGGACATTTAGGTTGTTTCCATGTCTTGGCTATTGTAAATAGTGCTACAATGAATATCGGAGTACATGTGTCTTTGCGAGTTGTGGTTTTCTCTGGATAGGTGCCCAGGAGTGGGACTGCTGGATCAAATGGTAGTTCTATGTTTAGTTTTCTGAGTTCTTTTACTATTTTAAAAGCCACTTAGCTGGTAAAAGGCTAAGCTCTTACTCTGACCTCTAGGCACATAATAGTTCTTAAGCTTAAGTCATTCATCAGCACTGTTTGACTGTTTTTCAAGCAGGAAGATGGGATAAAGTAAGGCAAGAAGATGAGATAAAGTAAAGAAGGACAAGACGGAGTTTTCATAGAAACATGTCTTGCGACACCAGAGGGAATGAGACAGAAGCTATTCCTTCCTTCACTGGAGCTTCCAGTTTGGCTGGAATGAAGACAGATGATAACTGAGCAAACAAATAAGTAAATAAGTTACTTTCAGGTTAATATATGTCATGAGAAAATTAAAATTAACTGAGATAGAGGAATTGAAGACAAACTAATGGGTTTGGAAGGGGACAGATGTGGGATTTCCTATCTGAACCCTTCAAGGATCTCAATACTAGATGGATGTATGATCATTTGGTAAATCACTCAAGAGTGGGAAAAATATGTGTGAGTCTGAAAGAGAATAAAGCAATTAGAAAATACTTGGTTTAGGGAATTTGTCTTTGCTAGGAAGTGAGTTGAGAGACTGAGTTTCTTTACAGTAAATTTAAAGCAAACTGGTAATATAAATTCAAATGTTGAGATATAAGCAGGAAAAATGCCAATGGATTGTTATTTATTATATTTTGCTTTGTTAATAATATAAAAAATGTTCAGAGTTTGTAACTTTTTCATTAAATTGATGGGCTTTTTCTAAACAGGGTACTGAGGAAAAGAAGAAGATGGTGAATGGTGATAGTAAAACAAAAATTGGCTGAATATAAGGATTTTATATCTTGGTTGGGTTCTAATGAATGTTGTATTCAGACACAATCCTTTATCTGAAACCAGATGTCTTCATAATTTAGCATGTTTCAGATTTAAATAAGTTAATGTGTTAAGTAAGTTAACATTGTGTAACATCTCCAATAGAGATTGGGAAAGGACTCAATAATCAAAGATAATTATTTTTCTTCACCTAAATATATGTAGAGTCATATCAAGTGAGAGAATCAATGGCTATAAAGTGTAATGAATAAAGTCATCTGGGTCAGGTTTTACCACAAAGTGAGTTTTAGCACAAAAATTATGAAAATACCATTTGCTTTTACAGTTTTAGCATTTTGAAATTGCAGCAAGGAGATTTTGAAATTGCATTACTTAAATAAGCCAAAAATATAGGAAGGAGTTTCAAATTGTTGAATATTTCATTTAGCTATCTCACAAGTGGTCTATCATGGTAACTGGTCTAAAGGTATGGTCATAAGATTGGGGACTGAGTAGAAAAAGAAAATAAGTAATGATTAAGTTGGTGAGTTAAGCAAATGAGAGACCCAAGTGCTGAATAATTTGTATATATGAATATTTATGCCATGAGGAGTAAGGTTGCAGAGGGATTTTTTTTTGTGTAAATCAAGTTAAAAAATCTCATAAATGGGAAAAGTAGCAGATGTATTGGTTGATGACAGAAATTAGGAAAACATACTCTGTTTTGGATTAAATATTATTTTACTCTAACTCTTTTATAAGGTTTATTCTTATATTGCCATTTAGTCTTTGTGAAAATGACCCACTCTCAGATCATATAATCAAAATATGGAAAAGAAAACAGGCTCAGTAAAGTATATGTTTGTTTAGTGATTCCAGCTAGAATTCTCTTAAACTCCATTCTCCCTGTTCTGAGCAAACAATGAAGTCATGAACTTCAGATTGGAGAGGTCAATATTTGGACTTAGAGCCCAGAGGTCTAAGCTTCTCAAGCTTTCTTTTACAAATGATAGTTTCCATTTCCTCCTTCTTAAAGAAAAAGCTAAATAAAAACCAAGTTTTACATTTAAGCTTTGCCATTTAGGCAGAGTTTATCCTGCCTTTCAAGACATACTGATGGGGGGGAAAAAAAACACACATGAAAAGATCCTTAACATCACTAATTATTAGAGAAATGCAAATCAAAACTACCATGGGATATCACCTCACACCAGCCAGACTGGCCATCGTCATGTCTACAAACAATAAACGCTGTAAAGAGAGTGGGGAGAAAAGGAAATTCTCTTACACTTTAGTGGGCATGTAAATTGGTGCAAGCACTATGGAAAACAGTGTGAAGTTTCCTCAGAAAACCAGAAGTAGAACTACCATATAATCCAGCAATTCTAATCCTGGGCATATACCCAGAGAAAACCATAATTTGTAGATATACATGTACTCCAACGTTCATTGTAGTACTATTTACAAAAGCCAAGACATAGAAGCAACCTAAACCTCCACTGACAGAAAAATGGATAATGAAGAATGCGATACAAATATACAATGGAATACTAATCAGCCATAAAAAATGAAACAATGCCATTTGCAGCAACATAGATGGGATGTCATACTAAATGAAGTAAGGCAGAGAGAAAAAGACAAATATCATATGATATCACTTATGTGTGGAATCTAAAAAAAAGATACGAGTGAACTAATTTATAAGACAGAAATAGACTCAGAGCCTTCAAAAACAAACTTATGGTTACCAAAAGGGACAGGCGGGATGGAGATGGATATTTGGAATGAATCATCAGTGGAGATCTGCAGTATAGCACAGGGAACTCTATCAAATATTTTGCGTTAACCTATATGGGAAACGAATCTGAAAAAGAATGGATATGGGTATGTGTATAATTGAATCACTTTGCTGTACAGCAGAACTTTTCATAACATTGTAAATCAACTACACTTAAAAATAAAACTTAGAAAAAGAAATTGTACACTGAGATAATATGAAATTTCAAATCATCATCATGTAAGAGCTCAGATCCTTGTATATGATTTTATTTATTATTATTGTTATTATTATTTTGCTTTTTAGGGCCATATGTGTGGCATATGGAAGTTCCCAGGCTAGGGGTTGAATTGGAGCTGCAGCTGCCAGCCTATGCCACAGCCACAGCAACGCAGGATCCGAGCCATGTCTGCTGCTACACCACAGCTCAGGACAATGCCAGATCCTTGACCCACTGAGCGGGGCCTGGGATCGAACCTGCATCCTCATGGATACTAGTCTGGTTTGTTACCGCTGAGCCATAACAGGACTACACACAACATTAAACTTTAATCATAATTTCAAAGACATAAGTATTCATGATGTACCAAGTGAGGCAGTAGCATGCTTAGATTACAGACTAGTTTCCCATTTTCATATCTCATAGAAAATACTGAGGTTTGGATATAACATTTGAGTTTTATAAACATTACTGTGCTGTTATTAGTTACAAAAAAGGAGCTTTTATAATGAAATATATCATTTTGTATATCTATAGCTTGTGTGGCACATTCTAGGGAGCTATGCACCCCCAATCTATGGGTTATAGATTTGTGTATTATAACCAATCCTAGCCAAATAAGGCACTTTCTGTCTGTAAATACCATCAATGTTTTTGACACATTATCTGTCATTAGCACATCTTCAAAGGGATTAGATCAGAAAGGATAATAGATCTCTGAGTAAATTCTTTTCTTCTCAATGTACTCTATGACTTCTGTCACTGTATCCTTGACACAAATGTCTCAGTTGTCTTTATATAATTCGTCTTAAAACAGTTTTGGCAGTATTTCATTTAACATAGAGAAAAACCCAACAAGATCCCAATGACCATCTGGGTTTGAAACTTATAATGAGCATCACAAGCAACTGCTATTCAGCATGTTACATTCCTTCTAAGGCCTTTCAACAGTGTATTTCAATATCGCATATTTTGTTTTTTGTTTCACTATCCATAGTCATTTGAATATGTGTGAGATAGTAATAAGGTATGTAATCTTTCTAAAGCCACTTAAAATTTTTTCTGTCTAATAAGTCTCTTTAGGTATTACAATAATTAGATGCTTCAATTGAGCTTCCAGAAATACACTTTCATCCTATGAGTCATTGTGTACATAGGTTTGACTTTCATTTAATTCTAGCAATGAGGTTATAACACCTTTGTTCCTTTTTGAGATTTTTCAGGATGATTTATAGATAAACAGAAAAACTGAAAAAAGGATAAATAGAAAAACTGAAATCAACACATAAATTCTAAATATAAAGTTTATAAGAGATTCTGATAACTTTTCTTGTAATACATCCACTTAGCAGAAAGACAAAGTATTAACTCACACACAATACATCAATCAAAATTATGCTATTCATAATTTTTCTCAATGTAAATGATCTTTGACTACTAACTACATTATTTCCAGTGAATGGGTAGAGACCAGATGCCATTGACTAATAATTATAAAGTGTAGTAATTTGCAAACATAAGCATATTCCAGATAACTAGCACAGGTTTTTATAAACACCAACTTCTAGGTGGCATATTTATCACTATTCATCAAATCTACAATGTCAACATGGTGTTCTTTTCTCTATCCAATTCCAACCAACTGCTCTATAAAGAAATCAAATTCTCTTTTTAAACTGTGCTGCCCTTGCCATCTAAGAATAAAAATAAAGAATACATTGTTTAGAGATGTTCTGCCTTAATCGGAGATTTAATGTAGTGTCCCCATAAAGGACCACTCCTATCTCCCACTTAGCAATTCCGACCTTTAGAGTCATTTTGTTCCCGTACTATTTAGAATGTCAATAGTCCTTCCAGTGTGAGGGTTTTTAAGCACACTCCTGGCATTGTGATGGGTCTGATGTTCTATTACAGCAATGTAATTAGTCCATCTTCTCAACCTAAGTAGCTGTGTATCATACTTGCCCCAAGTTTTGTAAGGCCAATCGACCCAAATCTTTGCATCTAGCCTAAGAGCTTTCCTTAGAAATTGGAAGAACACATTTTGACCTCTCAGTAAAACTGTCTCAGATATTATGCTTTTAATTGGAGGGGAAAATTCAGTCTCTACTCAACTATTTCTGTTCTAAATCATAATCCTCCTAATTTGATTTGGGTCTCTATAAATTAGGATAGATAGAAACTTTTTTTTTTTTGCATTTTGAAATGTAGGGGTGGTGTCAGAGTGGCTCCTCCATCCCACAAATTTTGATAGTTAACTTTCAACTAATCAATAGAAATTCTGTCAATTAACTTTTGTTTTTTCCATCTCATTCTTCAAACAACTTGACCCTTGTTTCTATCAATCAGCCTCATGGTAGTAACTGAGCTATCAAGTCAGTTATTACTTCCTAAGTTTTTTTTTTTTTTTTTGGGGGGGGTGGGTGTTTTTAGGGCTGCACCCTTGGCATGCTGAAGTTCCCAAGCTAGGGATCGAATTGAAACTGCAGCTGCTGGCCAGCGCCATAGCCACAGCAACGCCAGATCCGAGCCTCATGAGTAACTTATACCTCAGCTTGCAGCAACACTGGATTATTTAATCCACTAAGCAAGGCCAGGGATCGAACCCATGTGCTCATGGATACTAGTCAGATTCTTAACCTGGTGAGCCAAAATGGGAATGCCCCTAATTTTTTTTTTTTATTCCAATAACAAACCTACATAAGACTCTAAGACTGGGGAGCCCTTATCAAAGCATTTGTCCTAGTCAACGTGAATTTTATTAAATTGTGATGTATCCATGTGGTCATCATAAATGTGATCTGAGATCATCTATACTTTGGAAAGTATATTTCATCTGTGGATTGGTAAGGGTGTATGACTATGAACCCTCTGAAACTAAGTCTGCCAAATCCCTTCATTCATTCAACACAGCCCATCAGCTGTCATTCTACCAGAAAGTACCTGTTCATAAAAATAAACTGCTAGTTGGAGATCAGCTCTCAAGCCAAATAATCTAATTCATTAGTAGTCTAGAATTACCACTGTTTATCCATGAGGTTTAATTCTAAAAATCAATGTCAATAATTGTTCATCAGGCTTCTGCAAGTATTCAACTGGAAAGTATCTTAACTCTAATAGAATACCTTCAATATTTAGTAGACACATGTCCTTGGTCTTCAATTACCTGTATACTTTTAAGAGATAACCAATGGTCATAACTGAGTTACTTTTAAGTAAATATAACAGCTACTCATGTGGAAAGCCAGAATTAAGATTATTAGTGAGAGGAAAATCAGTCTTATTGCTTTCCCCCCACTATTCCCGTCTCTCTTTTAGGGTTCTAGCTTTTACCAGTTCTATTAACAGCAGCCAGACAATATCTTTTTCACTGATCTCTTGTTTTCATGTGCTGCATATCCACTCCCTTATCAGTTCTCTTGGATCTATTTCCTCCAAATTTCAGTGATAAGTTTTGTCTCTCAGGATTTTCCCCAAAGCTTTTATCACTTTCTATCAAAGATGATAAGGCAACCATCTTGGCATCACCTTATTTTGTTTTTTCATTTTTTTCTTTTCTTTCCTTCCCCCAACCAAAGTGCTTTAGTTATATGTTTCATGGTTCTGAAAAGCAATTTGGGACCTAGTGCTAACCTGAGATAACAGAGTTCAAATTTTCAACCTGAGATTCACAGGAATAAGTGTCAAACTTAACTTGGTTTGCTTTCACCTCACAAGTAATTGAGATACAACAGCAAAATGAGAAGCTCAGGACCACCACCAACAGACTGAAAACGCTTTCAAACATTACTAGAGAATTGTACAGCATAACCGAATCTTTCCTACAAAACAATGAAGATGGGTTGGGATAGAAACTATATTCAAATTCTTGATTAGATAATAGGAAAAAATAAATTTTCATTATTAGAAAAAGTTTTGTATTCCAAGATCTCTATTAAGAATGATCCACCATTTTTAAAGTTGGTGTTTTATTTAGTAAGGATTAAACAAACTATAGAAATTTTGCCTTCTTATAGATGGATTATTTTGCCTTGAAGTAAAGGGCAGTTGGTGTTACATCCATATATGAGATACAGTTTGATCAGGGAAAAGACTCCAATATATTAATATAAATTATGTTAATATTAACTAAAGATAGGCAACTAGCAGTTTAATTATCAACAGAGTAAACATATACACATAACATTTTCTCATTTACTGTTTACAAGTATCCCAAGAGCTACTGCCATTACTCTTGAAATTAAGGTGAAGAATTAATCTTACTAGGTTAACTACTAATCTAAGGACAAATTTACCAAGAAGGCCAGAATGTTAGTCAAATTATTCTGGCTTAGGATTTTTTATGGTATAATGCTAAGAAATTAAAGATAAGAAATGAATCAAATAGGTAAGAAGGATTAATATATCCAAACTATTTAAAAACCTAAAATTTGTACATTGAAAACTAGGCATCATTTATATTTAAAGCTGACTATAATCTGAAAGTATTCAAATACTATCATAAATAAATAATCTGTAATTTTTCATAATGGTACATAAAACAGAATTTCATAGAATATGTGATTTGAGGGTTTTAAAGGATAAGAATGGCAAACAACATAAAATTCTCCCTGAAATTGAGGTGATACTGCAAGAATCCCACTAGCAACAAGTAATTTTGCACAATTAGGGGAGGTATGTTTTGGTTGTACTACATGCCCTCAATTTTGTACATGTTCAGCTCATTTTGAAACCTTCCTCTCAAACTCCTGTGGTTGTGAAAAATGTTCAATAATTTTTCCCCCTCTGGTCATGTAAAATTTTTAAAATTAAGGAGGGGTAACCACTGAAATGCCACACAGCACTCAGAAATCTCATTTTCTAAAGATGCAAAACTGATCTATAGGCATTTGCAATTTACTATGGTTACAGGTCCTGCTTCTGTTTTGAAAATTCTTAGGGCTGGTGCAGCACAAAGTTTAGTGGAAAAGGAATATATAGCTATTATGTATGCAAAGAGTCATTTACGGATCCTTTGTTGGTATATAGACCCAAGATCCACAAGGGAGAGTCGCAAATCCCCAGAATGTCCCTCTGTGTACAATTTTGCATTTGATGTTCAGATTTAACCGACAGATGTGCAAAATCACAGATAATTAAATGACTCCCTACTGACTTCACAGCTGTACTGTAGAAGCTGGAGAGCGTGAATTACTGCAGGGATGGTCAGCAAGAAGCCACACAACATTGTCCATATCCATGAGTAAGGCCCATATTTGTGAATATGAGATTGGATTTATGCATAAAAAACAACTTGCTTCATAAAAAGAACTTTTTAACATATAATACTTAGTTTAGGAAACTGTTCATAAAATTTTTAGTGGTTATGCTATGACTATTACAGAATTGAACTAACCACATCAAATTAACATAAGGATATTCTGTCATTGCTTTCAAACTTTATTTTCTTAATTGCTTATGCTTCTTTCTTATAATACACCACATATGCATTCTGAAATTAAATGGCGCATAACTTTTGTTTGAATTAGACGAAGAATTCACTTTGCATATATTTAAAAATTCCTATTTATTCAAAAGTGCAAATCACCAATGATAACGGAAATTAATTCAGAATTAAATCTGGTTGACAACCTTCAACATTTTGCCCTGTAATGTAAGCGAACTTTGGAAATTTTGCACACCTGTTACTCTTTCTATCCTTTGGGCTGTATCTGAAGATTGCAAATGGTTCTGTTCCCCATTATGCTTATCATTTGGCGAGAAAGGGTAGAGAAAATGACATTATTCCTCTTACTATTTAATGAGACAAACCATATAGTAAGCCTAATTTTTGCTTTAAAAGTATTTTTTAGACATTAATAAAACATGATCCAAAGAATACCACATTTATCAATTAGATTAGCTATTCCATTACAAAAGATAGAAAGAAGTTAAAAAGACAGAAGCAGAGCCCTACACTGCCACCTGGACATGTCTCAGGTAGGTCACAGAACAAGGAACATATGTGTTCAGATCCCCAAAATGTGATTCCTACTAATTTCCTTAAACCTATTTGTTCTGTGAAACCATGAGGAATATAAACTGTGGTAGAATCTGCCAGTTGCTTAACCCTGAGTTCTCTTCTCTTTTCCTTAATAAAGACCTCCCACTTTTAAAGAGGGCAAATGACCCCTTGTTGTAAAGAAAAGATTTCCCAGCCTCTCTCTCTATGAAGGAATGGCCACATGGCCAAGATCTAGTCAATAAGATGGATGGAGGTGTTATGTATGTTATGTACTCATTAAAAACCTTTGGTTATCACACATGGCCCATTGCTTCAGTTCCTTTTTCTACCTGATTCCCTGGTGTACAGATGAAATAACACAATCCCCAGAAGCCATCCTAGACCATGATGATGAAGTTCACACTGGAGGATGCCTGGCTGCGAACTTGAAGGAAACTGCTCCTGAGCATTAGGGAGATAAATTAGCCTGCTTCTGCTAACTTCTGCCCTTGTGCATTTAATGACAAGGGATAAGCTTCTATTCTGTTAAAACTCATTTTAGACTTAATTATTTCTTGCATCCTTAATTCTAACTAAGTAAATATCTAAGCCTATAACTATTGCTTGGGAAAGAAACGTGAATGCAGCCCCGCTCTTATCTTCATATATTTGCTTCCTGTGACCAAATCATGCTTGGAGACTAGTGGGTAGACTTTCATTTTGCCCTCAAAATTGTCTGCAAATTGTCACAATAGGATCTACTTAAAGAACAGCTGTATGAGAGGGGGTTGTAAAATGACCAATATGAACTACACCAAGTATCCTGAAATAATGCAAGTAACATCAAAATATGCCAAATTTGAATACAGACAAATCTGCTTTAAATCTCACAAAAATTATATCTACTACATTAACAAGTAGAAAGACTTGATATCATTAAGACATACGTTCTCCTGAAATAAATCTATCTATCTATCTATCACCTGATCCAAAGTATATATGTATTTCAACAAACCAAAAATAAAAAGGCATAACTGAAGATTAATACTGGATGACATACCCTAATAAAGATGAACATATATCACAATTAAAAATTATAAAATATATTAATTCAGGCAATATGGAATATTTCCAGGGTACAGGTTAATAATGAAAAAGAGCAGAGACATACACATGCATACTACATGAGATGAGCTATTTAATAGAGATGCTGGATCAATTATCTTTATAGAAAATAAAGGTCTTTACCTTATCTCCTACAAACACATCAATTCTACTTGGATTAATAATTTATGAATTAAAAGGAAATTAAGTCTATTATTTAGGGATGGTTAGGGAACCAGAATTAGTGTGAATGATATGGAAAAAAAGGGGTCTATGTTAAAGATAAGGCCTTACCTATTCTGTCAAAAGCTAAGGTAGTAAAGGTTGTAAAGGAGGCTATTAGAAGATAAGAGAAATGCCTTTAATCAGACTGAACACTGGTGCTGGTGAAGAGATTATGACAGGATGCTGTCTCATTTCTAGTGGTGGGCTTGGAGTCACACTAGACTGGCTGATAGTCAAGAAGAAAAGTGATTGTGGACCCCACACTAGAGGGTGAGAATCCCAGGAGGGCTTGCTCCACGACAGATTGCTGGGCCCCAAGCCTAGCCTTTCTGAATGTGCTGCTGACCCTGCTGACCCAGGAACCACTCTGAGAACAAACACACTGGACCAAGGCAGCATGAGCAGTACCAGGAGCTTATTGGAAATGCAAAATCCTAGGCTCCAATCAACATCTACTGAATCAGAAGCCAATTTTTTTGAGTGTTCTTTATGTTGTTTTTTTAATATCACTTTTCTTTTAGGTTAGCTTTAGACCTACAGAAAAATTGTGAAGACAGTGCAGAGAGATCCCATATATCTCACACCCAGTTTCCTCTGTTATTAATATTCTACATTAGTATGGTATGTCTGTCACAACTAATAAACTGATACTGAGGCATTATTAACTAAACCCTTACTTGATTGAGATTTCCTTAGACTGTACCTAATGTTCTTTCCTGTCCTGGAGTCCAATCTAAGATATACTATACTGATGCACCCATGTCTCCTTGGGTTCCTCTTGGCTGTGATAGTTACTCAATCTCTCATTTCTGATGATCTGCCAATTTTGAGGAGTACTGGTACTTTGTAATATGTCCCTTGATGACATTTGTCTCACAAGTAAACTGGGGATATGGTTTTTAGGGAGGAAAGTCACAGATATGAACTGCCATTCCTTTCACATTATGTCAAGGATACACACTATCCACATGACTTAGCGCTGTTGATGATAATTTTTGTTGTTTGTTTGTTTGTTTTTTGTTTCTTAGGGCCACACCTATGGCATATGGAGGTTCCCAGGCTAGGGGTCTAATTAGAGTTCCAGCTGCCAGCCACAGCCACAGCCACAGAAATTCAGAATCCGAGCTGCATCTGTGACCTACAGCACAGCTCAAGGGGAATGCTGGATCCCAGAACCACTGAGCAAGGCCAGGAATTGAACCTGCATCCTCACAGAAACAAGTCGGATTCATTTCTGCTGCGCCACAACAGAACTGTTGATGCTAATCTTGATCACTGGGCTGAGAAAGTAATTGTCAGGTTTCTTGACTTTAAAATTACTCTTTTTTTCCCTTCCTTTTCATACCTTCATCTTTGGAACGAAATCACTCTGTGCTGTCCACAATTGATAGGTGAGGATGTATGCTTTACCTTCTTGGGGGCAGAATGTCACACAGATTTTTTGTAATTCTTTTGCTTTCAGAGTTTGGAATTACAGCATTTATTTCTGTGTGAGACTAGGGAAAAGGCAGATGGATGATTTTATTTTTGCCTAGTAGTTCCCATAAATCTAATTACCAATGGCGCTGAGATTCATTTACAACTGGTATGTGTTAGTGCACACTTTAAAACATGTGGAATCTAGCTGTATTTGAAAAAAAAATCTTTAGTTTGAACAGCCACCTGTTTGGAAGTGAATCTTAATTGGAAGTTAATGACGCCTCCCAATAATTTATTACTTTAGCTGAACCTATACTATCAGTTGCAGCCCAGATAATAAGAGCTACAACTCATACAGTTCAAAATGATCTGCCAAGGCCCACCTGGACTGCACCTGCAAAACCAGCTGTGGTTTGTTTGCTCTCACAGTTCGTGTCAAGATTTCCTAGCCAACGCATCATTAGGTTTGAGTTTTATGGAGCTACTCTCTCACTCCTCCACCCTTCTAGTTTTAGACTGATAGGGAATAAGTAGGTGAGGTTTAAAGCAATGGGACTATTCAAAGTTTGTGGAGAATAAGACGGGGCTTTCCATATCAAAACTCAAGGTGAAGAGTCTGGTTAGATTTACCCATTGTTAACTGAGAAAGCACAATAATGGTTTGTAGTTCTTGCTTTGGTTGTCAGGGTGACCTTCCCAGGATATTTATTACATGGAAGAAAAAAGTTGAAGAGAACTTTTCATTGGTTCATCAGAAAAACAAGATAAAGGGTGTTTCCAACTTTTGACACAAATTAACCCCTGATATACCAGTAAAAATATATGATTTTTTTGATGAAGACATTCCTAAAGACTGGGACAAGAAACAGAAGTTCCTTTCTACTTCATCCAAATGAAGGCTGGATTGAGAAAAACAGGCGTTTCTATATGGTTTGAAGGTAATACAAAGAAAGAATAAATGAAAGGTATTCAAAAGAGACTGAGAGAGAGATTGACAATCCATACTGTGAAATATAACTGTCATCATCAAAATGTTTGAGGGTTTTGAATAATATATTAATAATAATTAGGAATAAAAACAACTTGGCCAAAAAATCTGAAAGTAATTTTTGGAGTTTCTTTTGTGGTTCAGTAGGTTAAGAACCTGACAGAGTGTTTGTGAGGATATGGGTTCAATCCCTGGCCTCACTCAGTGGGTTAAGGATCTGGCATTGCCATAAGCAGCAGTGTAGGTTGCAGATGCAGCTCAGATCTGGTGTTGCTGTGGCTGTGGTATAGTCCTGCAGCTGCAGCTCTGATTTGACCCCCAGCCCAGGAACTTCCATATGCTGCAGGCGTGGCTGTAAAAAGAAAAAGAAAAAAAAAAGTAGTATAATTTCTAATGTTAAATTTAAATTGTTTTTTAATACCTTGACATGTTGCTATAAATAACAGCATTTATGTAACATTATATTCTAAATGAAATAAATAAGAATATGTGTTTTAAAAATAGTGAAAATTATAGCCATAAGATAAATTAATGCATTTGCAGCAACATAGATGGAACTAGATATTCTCATACTAAGTGAAGTAAGTCAGAAAGAAAAAGACAAGTATCATATGATACAATTTAGTTGTGGAATCTAAAATATGGAAGAGATGATCCTATCTAAAAAAAAAAGAAAAACAGAAACAGATCATGGACAAGGAGAGCAGACTTGGGGTTCCTAGGAGGGAAGAGGGTAGGAAGGGGATGGAGAGGAATTTGGGGTTTTTTTGGATGCAAACTGTTATATTTGCAATGGATGGGCAATGGGGTCCTACTGTGGCAGAGGAAACTGTGTGTGATTGCATCACTTTGCTGTATAAGAGAACTTGAAGAAACATTGCAAATCAATTATACTTTAATAAAAAAATAAATAAAAACATAAAAACTAAAAAAATGAAAGTCCTTTATAAAGAAGTACAAAAAACAGAAAACATGCATATTGTTAAAATGTATAAAATTAATTATAGTCAAAGCAACATCTGAAGCATTCAAGTGTTCATAAATCAATGGAATTGAAAACATTCTAGTTCTGACTCTGCCTCTAAAATGATACTCACCAAGCATGTAGATAGGGACTGTGTGTGGTAGGAAAGTGAATGTTAGAATGCCAAGGAAGTGCATAATTACAATCAAACAAAACAGAAATGCCACTATTTCCAAAGCCATAATATTTTGCCCTTGGGAGCTGCAGGTTTTGCAGTCATCTTACAATGTTTTTGAGAAATACTCACAGCTTTTCCATTCTAACTGGTTTCCCAGCTAGGCAAAACAGAGGTGAATGCTTTGTGTCAATCCCTTGGGTAGCCTCCAGATATTTTAGAACAAACACAATAATCTGTGAATAAAAGCTTCTCTGCTTCTTCCAGAAGCAAAGAAGAGGATCCCACTAGGGAGGTGGACTGGCCTCTTTAAGATAGCTGTCAAACTGGGGAGAAGGTGAGTCAAGGGCAAGGAAAACCACCTAGCCATTTGTTGGACTGGACTCAATAAAAACAACAATTTTCAGGTGTTTTTCTCTCGATTTAGCATTTGCTTGCATGTTGTAAAACTTGTTTCCTGGAATTCTGACAAACTTGTTCCAACACTTTCTGCTTATTTCTTCATGTTTTTGTGTAGGGATAGGTATTACAATACTGTTTTCTTGGTGTCACCCTCAAACAACTCATCTTTTTAACAGCAGGATAGGAAAAGTTGCAGAGAGACTCATTTGACTGGAAGATAGGAAAACAAATTAATCAAAATTCAGAAGAATCAAGAAGAATAATATGCTTAAAAATTAAAAGAGCAAAGAAAATAAAGTAGGGATTACATAATTTCAACTGTAGCTAAAAGGAGAGGAGAGAAAAATGCGGCATCCTGGGGATACTGAGAGTTACTGCTCAAGAATTTTCCTAAATTGGTTGAAGATTAAGCAGTAGATTCAAGAAATTCATTGACACATAAGAGAGAAACTAATGAATTGTAAAAATAACTAAAGGATCCAAAAGCATAAAGAGGAAAAACATGCACAATTGAATGACAGTGATAACTAAATTTTCAGAAGTAATGAAAGTCAGAAGATAGGCAACTAATAGATGAGAGACAAATAATATCATGAATTTGCTGCAAGAAAATAAGAATCAAACTTGAATTCTATAAACAGCGAAAAATTACTTAAGAATTTTAGAATTACTTGAATAAATATTTAATTTTTAAAAGCTGAGACAATTGACAAAACAGCCAATAACTAAAAGTAAACATTATTATGCCTCTGATAGAAGGATAATATTTCCACAAAGATGGTCAGAGATTTAGAAAAATAAAACTAAAAAGGAATAAAAGACAGAGGGGAGAGAGGGGAGGGAGAGAAAACATTTTTAACTTTAAAATGTCAATATAAGAAAATAATGTCTTGCTATAATAAGCAAGATAAAATTATAATCTAAAATAACTATAAAATATGCTAGGTGGAGTTAGGTAATATATGGCACTAAAGATATCAAAGTATTTTATTGTTTTGGCCCAGGAAGAGTGTAATAAATACAGTATAATTAAGTTTTTTTTTTTTTTTTTTTTTTTTTTTGCTATGCTGGCAGCACATAAAAGACCCCAGGCCAGGCATCAAACCCGTGCCATAGCAGCAACCTGGCCCCTACAGTGACAATGCCAGATCCTTAACCTGCAGTGCCACAAAAGAACTACAATTAAGCTTTTATAGGTTCAATATTAATGCTGTAATTTTTTTTTTTTTTGGCTTTGATGAGTAGCAGCTTGATGTGGGATCTTAGTTCCCAGACGAGGGATTAAACTCAGGAGCCACAGTGATACTGCCCAGTCTTAGCCACTAGACCATCGGGGAACTCCCAGTAGTTCTTTTTTTTTTTTTTTTTTTTTTTTTTGGTCTTTTTGCTATTTCTTGGGCCGCTCCTGCGGCATATGGAGGTTCCCAGGTTAGGGGTCCAATCGGAGCTGTAGCCACCAGCCTACGCCAGAGCCACAGCAACGCGGGTTCCGAGCCGCGTCTGCAACGTACACCACAGCTCAAGGCAACGCCGGATCGTTAACCCACTGAGCAAGGGCAGGGACCGAACCCGCAACCTCATGGTTCTCAACCTCATGGTTCCTAGTTGGATTCATTAACCACTGTGCCACGACGGGAACTCCCCAGTAGTTCTTAAATAAGATTTCAAACTGGTAGAAAATATTATGATAAAAGAGTAGAATGATGAGAACAGTCTTTAAGGCATTAGCCTGTTATGGTTCTCTTTGCCAGGCAAAGCAATAAAGCTATCTCTTTCTCCTTCACACACAAATAAATAAACAGTAGAATGATAAAAATAATATAAAAGGTATAGAAAAATTAAATAGTATACAAAGGACAAACAGAAAGCATAAAAGTAAGTTTGACTTAAACATATCAGTAAATTTATAAAAATAAAAACACTAAAGTTTCCAATTAAGAGATAAAAGTTGTCAGATTCAATTAAAAATGGAACAAAATTATTTCATGATTAGGAAAGACATATCTTATATATATCTATACATATATATGCAATATGTAAAGTAAAATTCTAAGCTACATTATTAGGCAGTAAGATTTTACATTAAACAATGTAAGCTAGCCATAAAGAGGGTACATTTTAGTAATTAAATATATTATGATTTTAAATTAATGTGAATTTTTTAATATTACCTAAATGCAAAAACAGCAGAAAGGACAGGACTAGAAACAGATATAGAAAAATTCATAATCATATTGTGATATTTTAATAATTACTATAATATGAAAAACAGGCAAATAAAAAATCTGTAAGGATATAAAGGCTATGAACCTCACTAAGAACACCTAATATATATGTGAATTTTGTTTTATATAGACATATTTTATATAAATCATTATATATAAATCATCTTTATGAAATTTTATATAGTAATTTTATATAATTATTATATATTCTATAAATAATTATATATAATATATGTGAATCACTGCTCCCCAAAACTGCAATACACAAAATTTATAAATATGGATAATTTAATACTTCATAATGCAAATTTCAATAGTCTGCTGAGGCCTGAAATTATTAGTAATTGTAATACACCAAAATTAATAATATTTAAAATATCTAAATGAGAAGTATCTATGTATTCTAAGATTGTGAAATAAACTTTTAAATAGCAAAAAAGTCCAAAAAGAAATCATATTGGAAATTAGAAAATATTTTAAAATGAATGACAAATTTTTGCATTGCAGCTAAGTTGATAATTAACAGAAATGTTATCACATCTAATGTATAAATTGTAAAAGTTAAAGACTGGAAATCATTGTGTTAAAAAGAATGTGACTCAAAGTGCTAGAAAAAATTCAAAATACACTAAAAGTAGTGAAAATAAAGTAATGCATAATGTAGCAAAAAATAATGGAACTGAAACCAAACATACATAAATATTTTACAGTATATTACATGTTTCAAATGATAAAAATTTGATAAATTTGTAGGAAAGTTGATTAGAACTAGATGATAGAATATATATGTATAAAACCAGTATCAGTGATGAAAATGGTACATTAGCTATGGATGCTGCCAAAAGTAAAACATAACCGTATTATGAAGAATTCTTATTAATGAAATAAAATTTAGATTTATTAGCTAGAAAGATAAAATAGAAAACACATATAAACATAACTATAAGGAAATTGAATTATATTAATTCAATTATAAAACAATTGAATAACAAGTAACTCAATTACAAAATATTTATGTTAAAGAAATGTAAACAATGTGAAAAATGTTTACCAAAGAAATTCCATGCTCATATGATTTCCCTTAAAACACTAAAAACAGTAAAGGAAAAGTAATTTCTTAGA
This sequence comes from Sus scrofa, assembly GCF_054392235.1. Lineage (NCBI taxonomy): Eukaryota > Metazoa > Chordata > Mammalia > Artiodactyla > Suidae > Sus > Sus scrofa. Next base: position 64,611,436 of record NC_139393.1, on the reverse strand, counting down.
ATTCTTACAGAGTGTAGAAAAATAGAGAATGTATTACATATTATTTTATGAGTCTGACATAAGCTTTATTACCAATAACTAATATAACATTATAGGAAAGCAAATTATAGGCAACTCTAATTCAAGTACATAAATGGAAATCTTAAGCAAAATTTTTGCAAACTGATAAAAATATACATCATATCCTAGTTGGTTTAATCTCAGTAATACTGGATTGATTTTTACATTACAAAATCAATTAGTATAAGACATCTCGGATAAAGCTGGGAAAAATATTGCACCTATCACATAAAATGCAGTAAAGGCTTTGGTTAACTGCAATATATATCCATGGTTAAAAAATAACCTTACCAAATTAGAGTAAAAGTGAACTTCTACTACTGGAAAATTGTTATCTCCAATGGCCAAATCCAAAAAATATATTAACTGTGAAATGAATCTTCTCTTTGAAATAAGGAAATAAACAAAATACCATCAATGGTATTTCTATTTGACAATGGGCTACAAGCTTTGGAAAATGTTCTTCAGCTTATTCGTTTTCATTCTAATATATAAACACACACACAAACATACATGTACACACATAATGGAAAACTTGTATGTGTATACAAGTAAAAACATTTACTTTTGGCTTATTTTTGGTTTATATATATGAACTTGTCCATTACATATTCTTCTGCACTCACTTCTTTCTCCAAAACATGTTTGTGAGATATATCCATCTTGTGCATAGCCCATATTTCATTCAGTTCCATTAGTAGAAAGTGTTACCTTAATATACATCAATTTATTATTATTTTTCTTTTTTTTTTTTTTTTCGTCTTTTTGCCATTTCTTGGTCCGCTTCCGTGGCATAAGGAGGTTCCCAGGCTAGGGGTCCAATCGGAGCTGTAGCCACCGGCCTACACCAGAGCCACAGCAACGAGGGATTCGAGCCGCGTCTGCGACCTACACCACAGCTCATGGCAACGCCGGATCTTTAACCCACTAAGCAAGGCCAGGGATCGAACCCTCAACCTCGTGGTTCCTAGTCGGATTCGTTAACCACTGCGCCACGATGGGAACGCCTCAATTTATTTTTCATGCTACTCTTGGTGGAAATTTGAGTCTGTCAATTTGGGGTTAAACTTTCAGTCTCATTTAGCTTTTATAAATAATGCTATTATAAATTTTTCAAACACCTTAGTACATATGTACAAGGAGAACTAGAGTTAAGTCAGGGTACCCATCTTGAGTTGGAATTGCCATGTCATACCATATGTGGATTGTCAATGTTGCCAAACTGTTTTTCAAAATCCCTGTCTTTTTTTTTTTTTTTTTTTTTTTTTTTTGTCTTTTGTCTTTTTATGGCCATGCTCGGGGCATATGGAGGTTCCCAGGCTAGAGGTCAAACAGGAGCTGCTGCTGCAGGCCTACACCACAGCCACAGCAACGCCAGATCTGAGCTGTGTCTGCGACCTACAACACTGCTCATGGCAGCATCTGATCTTTAACCCACTGAGCGAGGCCAGGGATTGAACCTGCAACCTCATGGTTCCTAGTCAGATTCCTTTCTGCTGCTTCATGATGGGAACTCCCCTGTGTTATTTTATGCTCTCCACAGCAAAGTGGTAGAGTTTCATCGCTCATTATGGTATAACCCATAGCATTTGCTATCCTCAGTTGTTTTTTTTTAAATTGTACTAGAGTCTTGCCCCCTTTTAAAATATTGTTGGCCAATGAATAGCCCTTTTTTTAAAGTATCTAGTGAAAGCTTGCTGAGTTTTTATTTTTTGTCTTTGTTAACTTGAATTTTATCTTATGTATAATTTTATACATCTATTTTTGCACACACATGTGTATGGAGAGGTTTTATATATGTGTATATGTGTGTATATATATATAGAGAGAGAGAGAGAGAGTGCAAGTTTATAAATACTATATGATTTTCTTTTCTGTGGAAAGGTTCATTTGTGCAATATTTTAAATTCTAGCACTGGGAACTATATCTAGTCACTTGTGACTGAGCATGATAATGTGAGAAAAAAGAACGTATACATGTATGTGTAACTGGGTCACCTTGCTGAAAAGGAGAAAATTGACAGAACACTATAACCCAGCTATAACGGAAAAAATAAAAATCATAAAATAAAAAAATAAACACTATATGCACTATATGAACAAAATCTTACTTTTCAGTTATGTTTATAAATATTTTTCTTTATGGCTCTTGCTTTATATGCTGTTTAAACTAAGAAGATCTTGGTAGAATTAGCTATATTAACTGCTTGAAAGCTTTCTTTTTTTCCTGTTCACATTTATGTATTTACTAAGGCTGGAGTTAATTTTTGGAAGTGATATGGTGTAGGACACCAATTTCATTTTTATGTTGATATGAAATTTTATTATTCCCATTTGTTAAAATTTTTGTTCTTTCCTCATTTCTTCGCCATGACATATCTCTCATATACCATGTCTGTACAAGCATGACTATTTTAAGGCTCACTTTTCTGTTCCAATGCCTGTTTTCTAACGCCTGTACATTTACACGTCTTTGTCACTTTAACTGTACAAAAGTTATGATAACTTGTAGATGATCTCCACTTTTTTCTTCAGAAATGTTTTGCTTATTCTTGTCCCTTTCAATATATATGTAAATTATATACGTATATTAATTATATTATACATGAATAAATTTGTCAAGTTCACCAAAAAATCCATGATATTATAATTGGGATTATACTGAATCTACATTTAAATTTAGGAGGAATTTATATCTTTATAAAAGGGAATTGTCAAGAACTGTGAATGATGTGACACTTCATGCTAAATGTAAGCTATCAAGTTAGCAGGCCACAGTTTCACAAATGTTGGTCTAGGAAACACATACGTTTTACTGGACAATACGCCTAACTAATCTTTGCCCAAGAGGGAGACATTATCTTTATTACACTGGACAGTAAACAAATTCCCTTTACTCAGGAGGAGGACACTCCATCTCTGTCTTCCAAGGCTGTTTGTGCTACAAGTAGCCTTGAAAAGATATGCCAGGAAAGTAGCGATTCTGAATAAAAAACATGCAGAACATGAGAGACCAAAAAATAATTACTTCCCAACAGGAATCTCCCAATCTATGATCATATATCAATTTTTATTTATTTCTACTTTAATGTATCTAGATTTAGGATATATATTATCTCTAAGGGAAAAAAAGGAAATTGGTATGTGGAGGGCCTTGTAAGGGACTTTTTGGGTACAGGTAATTGTCTCTATCTTCATCTTTACTCCTTAAATTATTCATATATGTTTTACAAAATTGGTGTTTATACCTACTATTTTGTGATAAAATAAAATGTTTAAAAATACCCTTGAAAGGAGGAGTTCCCGTATTGGCTCAGTGGGTTAAGAACCCAACATAGTGTCAGTGAAGATGCCGGTTCAAGCCTGGTCTCACTCAGTGGGCTGAGGATTCCATGTTGCCACATGCTGTGGTGTATGTCACGGCTATAGCTCGAATTCCACATTGCTGTGGCTGCGGCGTAGGCTAGCAGCTGCAGCTTGATTTGACCCCTGGCCTGGGGATTTCCATATGGTTGTAAAAAAAATTCTTAAAAGGATAATATGATTAACATCACGAGACAGAAAAAATATGGATTTAAGCTAACTGAGGGCTTTACTGCACTTTTTGTTAGTCTTGGTCTGTCTCTGGTTTCTTCTGACTTCTAGGAAGAGGTTCCCTAGTGATCCAAACTGAGAGTCTGGGGCTTGGTGACTAATCACAAATATACAGATATACATATATGATATAAACACAAATATATTTTATTTATATGCATGATGGAAGAAGAGGAAAAAAACCCTACAAACTATGTTTCTTAATCTTTTAGACTGAAGGATTTTAGACATGAGTGTTTTGTTTGGTTGATAAACACTTTAGCTACTGTTTTTCTTTTTAAAGAAGGTGTACATAAAAATGCACATATACACATTTTCTTATGTATAATATTTAAAGTTTCATAGATCTTCAGGACACCCACAGACCAGCTGTGGACTCCTGATTAAGAGGCGGTCCTTTAAAGTTTCAAGCTAGCTGAAGAGGCAGAACACACATTTAAAGCAATAAACAACACTTAACAAGAGCATGCAGTCCACTGAAACACTAGATGAGTGGCATAGCCAGTAAGGACGTGGTAGCCATAGGGATGAAGAGTCAGAAAAATATTGGATGTTGAGGAATTATTTATAGAGGAGGTGAGACCTGAGAGACAATTAGAGTAGAGTAAGTGAAGTATAGAGAATGGAGAGATCTAAATAAAAACAGTAAAGGGAGAAAATGAAGGAAAGTAAAAACAAACAAACAAACAAACAAAACAGAAAAAGGAGTTCCCATCGTGGCACAGTGGTTAACGAATCCGACTAGGAACCATGAGGTTGCAGGTTCAGTCCCTGCCTTGCTCAGTGGGTTAACGATCTGGCGTTGCTGTGAGCTGTGGTGCAGGTTGCAGATGTGGCTCGGATCCCGCGTTGCTGTGGCTCTGGCGTAGGCCGGTGGCTACAGCTCCGATTGGACCCCTATCCATATGCCGCAGGAGCGGCCCTAGAAGTAGCAAAAAGACAAATAAATAAATAAATAAATAAATAAATAACCAGAAAAAACACAACACTATTTTAGGCAATGGTGATGAGACCGGATGGGCAGGTCATTGTTTAGGTATCTAATAATAGAGTAAGAGCACTATAGAAAAATACTCAGTGTACTCAAGAAGCTGAACTCAAGAGGAATTCAAAAACATTTTCAGTGAAAAAGCTGATATCTAAATTAAGTCTTAAAGTAGAACTCTGGAAGATAAAGACAAGTAGATTATGAATCATATGTATAGCGTACAACAAGGAGGCAAAAATTCTCTGTATACGGGGATTTAAAAGCAATTTTATGATGTTGAAGTTCAAATCAAGCCTCAAACTGATAACAGTAATAAACAGTAACTAGTAACAAACAGTAAAACCTTGGATGTCATAGAGGTACTTGTATATCAATTATTGCATTATTTTATGAAAAATGGAGACATACAGAGAGAGAATAAAAACCATGCTGTTGACCTCAAGAAAGAAAAAAAAAAAATCTGAGTCAGATGTAAATATGTTTGTTTACTTCATATTAGTACTTCATTTAGAAAAAAATTGTAATGATTTATAAAAATGCATATTCCTATATTTGCTATAATTTTAAGAAAACAAAACCAAGGAAACAGAGAAAGAGGAAGTTAGAAGGAAGGAAAATAAAAGTTAAAATATAATATTGATTGGGAATAAGGACAGGGTTCAAAATTTACATAATTCCTTCATGTCATTAAAATGTAAGGTAATAAATTAGCTCAGTTTTCTAGAACTAAAGAAATAAAAGTTAGTAACTTAAGCCATGTGTCCACAAATTTTAAAAATAACCATAACAGTTTTTGGATTTGAGACCTAGTGGGTATAACTTCTATGTTATTTTAAAGAATAAATTTGGCATGTAGTGAAAACGAAGCTCATTAATGAATTTTTTGGCATAGTTTCTTATCAGCCTTTTTAATGACAATGTTTAGTTTGGTAAATAGTAAATGAAAGATTAAAATTCTGTAATGTCATCTATGTAGATATAGAATTAAAGGAAGGTACAAATTTATGAATTTATTGCAATAATCTGAAATGAGTTGAAACTGTTATACACATGGTGTTATTTTTAATTGCGTCCTTTTAAATGATTATAGTCTCAAATTTATACTTAGGGACATTAAAAATAATTACTAAAATATAATTTTTTTGCACTGTGAATAATATCATCTTAACTAACCTTATTACAAGATGTCTATCAAATGGTACTATTTAGAGTACTGGAAATTTTAATTTCCTTATTGATTTATGCGTTATTTTTTGATGGTGAACATACTATTTTGATAATGCTTAGATTAACTAACAATAATTAGAACTGTCAAATATACTTCATACATACTTATTTTATTAAAGTAATAATGAGATGGTTTGGAAAGAAGACTTAAGATAGCAATCAGTCTGCTGAAAGGAAAGAATATCCAAAGATCTCATCAAATTCTCTGCAGAAGGATGCTTGCTTTGGGGACCACTGGATACACACATGGTTGCTACTCTTCTTTTATTATAGTCATAAAGAGCAACTGAAGCTCATAAAAGGTAGCTGGCAGATTTGTAAATGATATAATGTCTTGCCACAGAGGTTTCTACATAGCCGTCTAAGGAAAATATCCCTTCCAAAGCATAGCTAGGAGCTATTTATGTTAGAACTGCCTACTTGTTGCAGCAAACTGAGTATTCCTCTATCATCTAGACTGTCAAATGTAACCCTGTTCTCTTTGACTTTTTTAGTCAGTACTTACACATGGCAGAAGAGGCGGTTACCTCCAAGCAGAAATTCAACTCATTCTGTTACTAACCATCCATTTGCCTGAAATGTTCACAGTATTTACTTTGACCTTAATGTGTAATGAATAGAAGGACCATTTAAATATTACAATGTTACCTAAGAGCTAACATATATTTCGCTAATATCTGCTGATAATAAATTCAAAATTAACTTTTAAAATTAGTTTCTAAGAGATGACTTAATCTTTTAAGGGGATATCAAGTGGCAAAAATAATTGTTGGGAGGTGGTTTCTAAAACTTCCAGATCATTTACCCAACCAAAGAATCTTGGAAGAAGGAGTTCAGGAAAGGTAGAAGGAATAGTTAATCGTAAGTATGTATCAGGGCTAAAGAAACAGAAAGAGACTGACTGAAAGGTTTAAAAAGGGAGTTTGTCTGGGAGAAAATATCGTAAATGCTGTACACCCCCAGAGCATTAGATGGTGGCTTAAGATATGTCTTGTAAAATGTCACAGGGTCAGTTTCTATGATCCATCAAAGATCTACGTTTCTTCCAGCTCTCTAATCTATCACCAACATAGCACAGGTGTCTTTGGCCTGGACCATAGTCAATCTAAACCTAGAAATGACTATCAATATAACAGCTCCAAAACAGCTCCAAATTCACTTGAGTCTTCCAGCCACACGAGGACTTTTAGGGGGTAAGTCTCCAGAGATCCAGAAGAATAGATGCAAAACAAAACAAAACAAAAAGAACAAAAAAGCAAAAACACAAGGAGAAGATCAGGCTTCCACTGAGACCTCTTTCCCATTCCCCAGCATTGCACTGTTCCAGTTCTTTACTCGTCCCACTTACTAGAATCTATTTCTATGACTATGCCAAAACGAAAAGAAACTGAAAATATGGTCTTTGTATTCTGTAACTGTAACCCTGCATAGTGTCAGGAGTTTTAATAATAAAGAAAAAAATATATTGAAATACCCTCTAACACATCACCTCAAAATATATTATTTATTGTGCCTCAGCTCAATCTTTTGTTTTAAATGTCCTATCCAACTACCTTACATAGATTTCGATATTTTTTTTTCTTAAGGGGCATTGTTTCTGATGTTATTTAAGCAGTGCAGATATCTGCTAAGTCACTGTTTTCCTAGTATAAGAGATTTTGATTATAATGGGTCTGTTTTAGATAAAGGGATGCTTTAGGAATGAATAACCTCCAGTGAACACCTTTTGAGCTTTACATAATGAGCAGAACAGGTCTAGCCCTACAGTTTTATTTTGGTTTCCATTAAGTCATGATCAGTATAAGTGTAAAATATGAAAATCATATAAGCTGAAATTCTAGATTTCCCCAAATGGATGATAAATTAGATAACAACGCTGAGACCTGATTTCTAGAAATAAAATTTGTATGTTTTCCACATTAACAATCCAAATTGATAGGCATATCAAAGCCAGAGAATGTAATATTAATACCTCAAGAACAAACAATTGTCTATCCATATAACACCTCCAAATACAGTGGGGTCTTGTGGCCACATGAAAATGGCTACAGAATAAGCACCATCGCTAAAGCATGGGCATGTGGAGAAGGATTTGCCTCTTTTTGTGAATATTTTGCCCCCTAATAGTGGGGAATTTTATATATAAATTCTTAGTCTGATAGATTTATGCACAATGGGGAAAGCATGACAACCAAATTTTGATGCTTGTTTTGGGAGAATCATTGTATCTCGGTGACCTATTTTGAACTAAAATAAAACAATTAGGTCCATTATACTTCTGGATGGCCAGTGCTAGCCAGATTGATGTTTAAGCACAACTGAATGCCAGTGAATAATAAAGTACCATGTTGCCTTCAAAAGATAGGGCCTCTTATCCCTCTTTCTTATTGGGGGGGGGGCGTTTAATAGTAGAAGTGGTAGTAGTTATTGTTAGTTTGGTGCTCTAGTCAGAATCATCATTTAATAACTGATTGTGACTATATTTTCCTGTCTGAACCCTTAATTTTTAATTTTAAATGTCAAGCAGATTTGATGGAGCTGACTCACTGTATAGTGCAATGCACACAGAGACACACATGCATAAACACACACATACAAATGAAATTTTTATTTCACCTACACCAAATTAAAAACACATTATTCACCAGGCATATTTCCTTGACCACTTTCAGTCATTTAATCTAACAACCTTCAGGAAATTAACTCAACAGTCCCTTTGGTAAAGACACTTTGCTCCTGTATGTGAATTCTCTTTAAGAAAACACTTAGGATTCATGAAGCTTCTCTCTCTCTCTTTTTTGTTTTTTTCCCATGCCCTTGGCATGTGGAGATTCCTGGGCCAGGGATCAAACCTGCATAACAGCAGTGACCTGAGGCACTGCAGTGACAATGCCAGGTCCTTAACCTGCTGTGCCACAAGGAAACTCTGAATTCATAAAGCTTTTAGATTTTTCTCAGCAGATTATTTTGGCCACCTCCATAGCATGCAGAAGTTCCCCAGACAGGGATCGAATTCATGCCATAGCAGTAACCAGAGCCACAGCAGTGACAATGATGGATCCTTAACCCACTGAGCTATCAGAGAACTCTTCAGCAGATTTTTTATATCATATTTGTAACCTTAACATAATGCACATTTGTTTCTACACATTTATTACATACTTAATTACATTCACATATGTAGATTATATTTACGTCACAAAAGCTTTCTCAATCTTATTCATTGCTCTACTTACTAACTTCACATTATTTTATGGGATATGAGCTGCACCCCAGAAATCCCCTCAGAACTTTCCATGATTTTTGTTCTTGTATAAATGTATAATAAGAATAGACATCATGTGTAAAAAGAAAAAAATAGAACTGACGACAAGCACTAACCAGGATATATGCCCTTTAAACCTCACTAAGAAAATAAGAAATATAAGTTTAGTGGGTATATATATACGAAAATTGTTAGAATCTCTTTACTCAGTTTTCATAAGAGAAAATGAGAATAAGTTTATGTAATTTAAAATTTACCTTAAAACTTACGAAGAATTAAGTATATATTTCATTATTGTGATGATAAACATCTATGACTGATCCTAGTAAAGAGGAACTAGACCACTTCCTCAACCTAATATGTAATTAATTAAAAAATAAGAAAAGAAAATAGACCCCTAATATCACCTACATTTCTGATAAAGCTGAAGTTCAATACTACCTTTTGTGAGAAATAAAAATAATAGGATCACTAGACTCCTAGCCTAGTCTTCGGAACATTCTAAGGAAAATACTGAATTTGTAGACCAGACTTATTTATGAACAATATTCCTTCTCACATGTATCTACTTAAAACAAAAACAAAAAAGATAAAAAGACATATTCTCCCTATATAAAGACCTTGTAATAAACTAGTTCTAACCAATCAAAAAATTTAAACATTGCCACCCAATTACCAGAGAATTAAGATCATCTTCATCCACAGAAGTAAATGCCGGAACTCAAGCTTATGGGTGTTTAAAGAAAACCTTTTTTTTTTCATGAAAATCACAAGTAGAACAGAGACATTTCCCCTAATACTTATGCTCACTACTTTACGTGTACTCATGTATCTTTCCAGGGTATAAAGTGTTATGGACTATTATTATTACTTTATTTTGGTAAGAACTTGAGTAATTGTTATAAATAAGACAATGAACAAAGAACAAACATTTGGTAAAAAGAACGTAATTCATTTTAGCTTGGATTCTATTAACTGAAACTTTTCTTGCTTTTTCCTCCCTAGTGAACATAGTTCAGATCATTTGTTACCTTAAAGTGGAAGGCTCCAGAGACAGCTTCTTATGAATACTTCTTGAAAGATCTTCGAGGTCAAAAAAGTGATTTAACCTCAGAGATCAGCCTCAAATTCTGTAGAGTGCAGAAAAAGAAAAATATAATTTAATTTCTAGGACATTCAGCAGCTAGGGATTTCAACAGCTATACGCCAACACATGATTTGTGTTGTAATAACCAGTCATGACAGCCAAATATTTTTTGGACTATGTTTAAAAGTGCTTCATACAAAATCTTTTAAATATGCTTGGTAGCTTCTTTTGTAGCAATTATGTCACACACTTACACACACAAACACTCATAAATGTACTTACATGTATAATGAGTCAAAATTCTAAGAAAAAATGATGTATGGATATATGGATTTTCACAGTCAGCATTATGTGACTGGCAAAATTTAGAAAAGTAGATAGTAAGAAATCAGTTTCATTTACAATATTCTTACTAATTCCTACTATTGATTCAGGTCATGGTATTATTCTTAATTTACAGGATAGACACTGTTTTATTGCAAAGGGCGATTTTACATTTTACATATATTAAAGGACCATTTCTTAATTTCTACTGGGTGATCCCTAAATATCGCTTTGCATAAAATGCACACTTGAAAACTGCACCAAGAGATTTTCAATTTGATTCCAAATAGTAAAGGCGAAAAATGTGTTTGCGACAATGGATAAATATTTTGGCTTTTAGAAACAACCGTATACATAAAAATGAAGTTGAAACAAAATTGCCAGTTTTTCAAAAAAAAATTAAACACATCTGCTTGCTGAGAGTTAGACATGTCAATATTCATTTAGCTCTACATGAGAATAACAATTGTTCTTTTATTATTTTTGTGACCCAAACTTGCGGCAAAATTTCAAGTACTAAGTGGTTATCATGAGACAATGGCCAATGATTTATGAAGCTCTGGAGTCTTAGGATACCTCAACAGTAAAATAACAGCAAAAGATATCAAAAGGTTTACTTCCTAGTGTTAAGTTATAGAAATACAAAAAGCCTTTCCTCAATGACTACCTCAATTAGAACACTAAAATCTAAAAATAACCTAGCTTTATGGCACCATGGAATAGAATTTGTAAAACAGTATATTACACGGTTTTAAAAATTCTTTCATCTCATATTCTAACTGTTGTTTAAGAAGCAGATATATATATGTGTGTGTGTGTGTGTGTGTGTGTGTGTGTATATATATAATAGATTAATGTTGATAATAATCAAAAGTGTTTTAGCTAATATTCATATGTAAACAAGAACAAATATTAAAAAGGCTACTGCATTATTGCTGATCACTGAACAATTTAGGAGTTGGGGTAACCAACCTCTGTGCAGCTGAAAATCCTTTGTCTCTTCAAAACTTTGCTGCTAATGGCCAACTGTTGACCAAAAGCCTTGCTGGTGACATAAACATTTGATTAAGACAATTTTGTTCGATGTTGAACTCCTGGGGTTCTGGATGGCCAGGGGCATTGTCCAATATCCAGAGAACTTTAAAAGGCAGTCCCTTTAGGTTGCTTCCATTTCTTGGCTATTGTAAATAGTGCTGCAATGAACACTAGGGTGCATATATCTTTTCAAATTATGGTTTTCTCCAGATATATGCCCAGGATTGGGATTGCTGGATCATATGGTATTACTCAGCCATAAAAAATAATGAAATAATGCTATTTGCAGCAACATGCATAGACCTAGAAATTATCAGACTAAGTAAAGTCAGACAAAGAAAGACAAATATCATACTGAATCTAATAAAATATGCTATAAAAGAACTTATAAAACAGAAACCCCTTAAAGATTTCAAAATCAAACTTAACAGGTACCAAAGGGGAAACATCAGGGGAATAAATTAGGAGGCTGATGCTGGAATATACACACTACTATACACAAAATTGATCAGTAACAAGGACCTACTATATAGCACAAGGAAATCTACTCAACACGGTGTAATAGCCTATATGGGAAAAGAATCTCAAAAGGAACCAATATATGCTATATGCACAATTTAAATTGATTCACTTTGCTGTATACCTGAAAATAACACAACTTTGTAAGTCAACTGATCTCTATTTTTTTTTTTTTAAGGGCAGTCTGGTAGGTATTTCTTGACTTCAAGGACACAGCATCCACGGAATCAGTCCAGAAAAAAAGGGTTCTCCTTGTCCAGGTCTTCTTCTTGTACAATCAAAAGACTGTGGGGTTAGTGGCTTTATAGGTAAGAGCAGTCCTGGTTATAAATTCCCACTGCATTTGCACAGAACAGGGAGTTAGCCTACCCCTTCCTGCCCTGAATCCTGATGCTTGCTTTTCTTACTAATGAATATTCTTTGTGGCTTTCTCCTCCCCCAGATAGAGCACTTTCACCTGCATTCAAAATCTGTTCAGGTAGATATCTTTTTTCCTTAATGGTTTTATTAATGGCATCTGGAAATTTGTCTGCTTTCTCTTGGTTGGTAGAAGGGGCTTCTCCTGTTATCTTTATTTTTTTTTAGGCCAAAAATCTTTCTAAAATTATTAAAATATACTTTATTGTTTTAACAATAAAGGGGAAGGCATGGAATGGCCTGGGAGTTTGGGGTGAGTAGATGCAAACTACTGCATTTGGAGTGGATAAGCAATGAGATCCTGCTGTATGGCACAGGGAACTATTATCTGGTCGCTTGTGATGGAACATGATGGAGGATAATGTGAGATGACTGGGTCACTCTGCCATACAGCAGAAATAGATGGAACATTGTAAATCAACTATAATAGAAAAAATAAAAATCTTATAAAAAAAATCCTTTCCTGACATTAAATTGTCCAGTTTTAGATCTTTTACATTCCTTTTGCTGTAAGTTGTCATACAATGGCTTCACTTCTTCTAGAATGACATTATAGTCTAAAGGTATACCATTTTTTCCCTTCGCATTTTATTGAGATATAATTGGCATACAGCACTGGAGGAGTGTAAGGTGTGCATAGGTACACCTTTCTTGTAGTAATCCTGCACCCACATAAAAGCTGCATTTTCAATGCAAGAGTAAAAGTGCAAGTTTTTCACACCTGCTGGCATAGCTGCAGCAGAGGCTTTACAAATTTCCTTTTCTTTTTGTACAGTGGTCCTTATGCTAGATTCATTTTTCCTGAAATGGTGGGGAACTGCAGCTGTAGACCTTAATCTAAAGTCCATACCAAGAAATTCAAACTTTTTCTTGCAAAGTCAAGACTTTTCTCTGCTTCTTGGGAGCACTTCCAGCAATACTACTGGCACAGTGTATAGGTCCCATGGTGTTGTTCAAGGTTTACTGTATTGCATTAAACACAATGAAAAATACACAAGGACCACGAGAGATCACTTTTTTACTGCCATACACCATTTCCTGGAGAAACAAACTGCTCACATTGATATGATTAGTGTCAGACAGCATTTTAAGTGGGTACTTACAACACTTAAGCTCACCAAAATAGCAACAGGAGGTGGCTGGAAAATCATGACAGGCATGCAATATAGGCTATAGTTAATTTTATGCACTTGTGATTTAACACCTATTCACATTTGTATGTGCAATTTTTACCAAGTTTTAACTTTATATATTTGTATATATTTTATGGTAGTAAATGATAAAATGGACTAGTAGCTACTTATATAATTTGCATTCATGACATTGCTAACTTTTTCTTTTTTCAGTATTTCTAGGCTATGTGGTTTGCTGTAAGCTTTTTTATATTTTTAAATTTTTTTCTTAATTTTTTATTATTTCCCCAATACAATTTTTTTCTACAGTACAGCATGCTGTAAGCCTTTATAAATTGTCATAAACATCAATAAAAAAATAACAAAGTCAAACAAAACAAAAAACTGGGAATGCCAGAGAAGATAGGAAAAAGGAAAGGTTGAACAAACCAGGTTCCAAACTATGTTACCATGCATGTGTTTTAACATCCCCTTCAAATATCCGCCAATAAAAATACTTTTGGTTTACTTGTCTGTAACTCTCAACTTAGACAACAAATGAGCAAGAAATGAAGTTAAACAAAAGATCTTTGAGATAAAATATTACAGGCATTAGATTAGAGAAAAGGATAGAACATTTATCTTGCAATTCAAGGGCATCGAATTTATTACATGGTTACTAGTACTAAACAAGACTCCGGGTACCTCTAAGGCAAGATTTGTATAATTTGTACAATTCATTTATGTGCCTTATTATTACTCACTATGATATCCACACGAAGTAACCAAAATACTATGTTCACAGGCGATTTCCAATAACAGCTGGGGATTTGCTGGTTTCTTTTACTCTTAATTTTTCTTTTAGCATCAATAAAATCTTTGTATAAGGTATTTTGCTGCCCCATCAAACTCTTGCCTAAGGTGTTTGAAAGCATGCAGCAGTATCACACAATCTTAGTACAAAAAAGTGATTCCTCAGCTCTCCATTTACTGTATCTTGTCAGTAAGAAAATGTTGAAACTTTTGAGAGTGATGACTTAAAGACAATCTGAAGCTGAAGCAAAAGGCCCTTATAGTAAAGATATGTTTTCTATTGCACACACCAAAGTCATATTAGGCTATATTTAGGAGAGCTTCTTGTCCCAATACACCTCAATCTGGAGGCTCTTCAGCAATGATCCCATTATGACACTCTCTAAGACATTCAAGATAAAATGTTTTAAGATGCTTTATCCAAAATTTTTAAATAGGAGTTCCTGTTGTGGCTCAGCAGTAACGACTCTGACGAGAATCCATGAGAATGTGGGTTCGATCACTGGCCTCACTCGGTGAGTTAAGGATCCAGCGTTTCCATGAGCTGTGGTATAGATCGAGGATGCGGCTTGGATCCTCCTTTGCTGTGGGTGTGGTGTAGGCTGGCACCTGCAGCTCCAATTCGACCCCTAGCCTGGGAACTTCCATATGCCATGCCTGTGGCTCTAAAAAGCAAAAACAAAGATAGAAACCCCAAAAACTTTAAACTTGCACCATAGTTTATTTTTTAGCCATTATGGCTATGCATATGTATCCACATGCATGAGGCATGCACACACACATACATATATGCACATGTCTGTATTGAGTGGCAATTTAAAAGTCTGAAGGGAAAAATGATATATATGAAGATCCACAACCAGGAGGCAAGTTAATTTGTGAGAGAAATTTATACAGAGTTCACATTCATTTCATCTCCAAATATCTCCTAGAAGTACTTTTATTAGCTCATTACATAATATCATCGTTTGAAATATTCCATTCTTGAGAATTTATACTGTAAATTCCCCAAACATTTGAAAAAATTGAAGAAAAATTCTGATGGACACAAATGACTTAAAATTTTGTGGAAATAAAAATACTGAAAGGCAATTTAAAAGTTTTAAAATATTGTAAATAGATTGATGTTCCCCAACATACATTATATAACTACCCTAAAGGTTTTACAAAAGAAAAGGAGAATCTGCACCAAAAAAATAAATAAATAAAAAAAAATAAAGGAAACACAAAATCATGAAAATCATTGATATTTTCTTTCAATAGATATACAGAGATGGATAGTTACAGATATTAATACAGATATAGGCATATTTTCTCTAGAATCCAGAGTTCAATGGGACTGTGTTGGGTGAAATAAAATAGGTTCCTACACAGCAGAAACTTTCAAAAGAATTTCCATTTAAAACTCTTTAACATTCTGGAGTTCCTGTCCTGGCTCAGTGGTTAACGAACCCTGGCCTCGCTCAGTGGGTTAAGGATCTGGCATTGCTGTGAGCTTTGGTGTAGGTCATAGAAATGGCCTGGATCCCACGTTGCTGTGGCATAGGCTGGCAGCTACAGATCCAACTTGACCCCCAGCCTGGGAACTTCCATATGCCTTGGGTGCAGCCCTAAAAAGACAAAAAACAAACAACAACAAAAAAACTCTTTAACATTCTGTTTCACTCCACCTTTCTCCCTTCTAATCATCTTCATCCCTTTTTTGGTAACTGAAAGTACATTTTATTTCCCTTAATCTAGGTAACAGTTGGCTTTTTAAAATATTTTAGGAATAATAAAAAGTAATGAGGAGTAACATGATTTTCAATCTCTATCATGTGAAAGAAAACCTTGAATTATAACTATATTCTTTACCTCAGAATACGGAAATACAGATGAAAGAATTTTGTCTCTGATCCCTTGCAAATATATCAGCCCTGTCTTTTCATATCATCTTAACATGAAAAGTTTCTTTTCCTGTGAAAAGGATAACAAAATCCTTACAGAAATAATGTATTTTCACCTAAAATTCAGAAGCTACACAATTTTCTCTCTGTGGGTGAAAATGCTTCATTTTTTTAAAAACTAAAAAATTTCATAGGGCTTAGAGAAATGACAATTTGATTCAGGATTAATCTGTGAGTTCTTAGAGAAATTTTTTTTTTCTTTCTAAATACTTATGGGATAGAAATTGATAGCTACAGATTGATCTCTTTGCTTTACTGTTAAAAAGTGTGTGACACGTCTTGACAGGCAAGAGAGAGTTAAGATGATAGGTAATACCTGGTTCTGGGAAATGAATGTCATTTAAAACTATGTGTGCTCTCCTCCTGACTTGAAAAGACTCAAAAAGTATTAGTGAGATTTTAAAAGTATTTTGACCACCTCCCAAAAGTTATTTTTATTATTAGCTTTTTGAAATGTCTTTTAAAATACAGTTTTTATAAATTATATGACATTCTCTTAATATTTCTTTAACGTCTTCAGTTGTTCAAGAGATTCTATTTAGAAGTGTCATTTTGAGAAAAGAATATCCATGCTGATACAACAGTACGAACAATATGCAAATAGTAGTCTTGTCTTTATAATCTAATATCATGTTGCCTATTTAATCAATGCTTTATATCAATGCCTTGATAAATCCTACTTGCATTTAAATTTTATTTTACAGTTTTAAAATGACTTTTCTTTTTAATTTCATCCTTGTTATATATAATGATCTTTAAGAACTGATAAAGAAGGCATTAGCATTCTGATTTTAAAGATGGAAGTGGTTATCTACTAGTCTGTACAAAGCATTGTAGTATGGGAGTTAAAAGCACAATTCAGCTAATTAATAATCATGCAACCTTAAGGAAGAGACAGAAACTAAATTCAGTTACTCAAAATGTGACATAGAAGTGGGGAGAAATATTAGGAAGGTAGAGCAGGCAGGGGTGCAGCTGTGCTGAGAATGGGACCAGAGGTTCTTGGGCATGGTGACTAAAGGGTAAACAAGTCCTTTCATCATACTGATGAGAAAACCAACAGAGGTTTCTCAAAAGCTTTGAGTACGTTTATATAAATTAGGCTAAGCATGAACACACACACACACACACAAACACATATCATTTCATATAACTAGCTCTGTGTTGCCTGCTAAAGAACTTGCACATGTTGATATTCTGAATATCAAAGGCCAGTACAAACAGCTGAATATTTATTTCATTGCTGTTGAGCAGCACTTCTTTTTTTTTCAGATTTTTTTTCTTTAAAGTACAGTTGATTTACAACATTGTACAGCATAGTGACCTAGTCATACATATATATACATTCTTTTTCTCCTATTATCTTCCATCATGTTCTATCCTAAGAGGCTGGGTATAGTTCCCTGTGCTGTACAGTAGAACCTCATTGCTTATCCATTCTAAACTTAATTGTTTGCATCAGCCAACTATGAGCCGTCTATGAGTCTGTTTCTGTTTTTTAGATAGGTTTATTTCTGCCATAATTTAGATTCCATATGTAAGTGTTACATATGGTGTTTGTCTTTCTCTTTCTGACTTACTTCACTTAGTATGAGAATCTCTAGATGTATCCACATATCGAAACCATAGCTTATCATGGCCAAGACAGATCCACCAACATTTACTGTTACTTAAAATATGTTCTAACTATATTTTTCAAAATATATGTATATATTTCTTTATGTATAATACAAAAAATGACATATACCTAAAGGTAAAATTTGATGTTTTACATATGTATATGCTCATGAAATCATTACAATTAAGATAATGAAAACCTCTACTACTCCCAGAAGTAAATTTGTGCATGAAGAAACTGCTCCAAGCTTCTGTGAAGTAAGCAGCACACAGTCAGACCCCACTCATCTTGATAGGCAGACCTGGAAGGGCTAAGGAACTCCTTTCACTGCATGAAAATAACTTTCATAACATAATGTTGTTTAGCAATAAGAGAATGGAAAAACAAGAAGAATTCAGGAAAAAGTTGGTTTCCAAAGAGAACATATGTAAGACACTGATGAATTTTGAGCATTAAAAAAAATCATGGCAAATAATAATGATAATAAAATATATAAGAAGATCCAACTGAATCACAAATATTTCCTAGAAATAGTAAATTAAAAAATAATCATTGTTCTAATGATCGACTATCTTCCATCATGTTCTATCCTAAGAGGTTGGATATAGTTCCCTGTGTTGCACAGTAGAACCTCATTGCTTATCCACTCTAAATATAATAGTTTGCACCTGCCAACCCTAAACTCCCAGTACATCCCAATCCCTCCCCTCCCCCTTGAAAACCACAAGTCTGTTCTCTATGTCTGTTAGTCCATTTCTGTTTATTTGTGCCTAACTGAAGACAAATATGGTAATTTTGAGGCTTACTGATGACTGTGAAAATCAAATAGAAAAAGTATCTTGAAGTAGGGTTAAATTGTTGAGTTGCAGAGGATGAAAAGAGAACTAGGGGATAGACAATATAGACCTATACTGTGAATGATGGTTATTCCTAAAGGGAACAAGAACAATGAAGAAGAGGTAATGATGTCAAAAGTAAGAGAAAATAATTTCCCATGACAAAAACTTAATTTGTATAGAAAGAATTGATCTAGTTTCATGCAGGATTGATTAGAAAAGACATACACTGATAAAGACCTTGAATTACAAGGTTGAAGAGAAAATCTTATAAACTACCATAAGCTAAGAAGTTACCTGAAAAGGAAAACAAACAAACAAACAAACAAAAAACCAGACTGGCAATGGACATGTCAATGGCATGACATTGAAAAAAAAATAGGTATTTTCGTAGTCTAAAAATGCAATAAAATTTTACACCCAGTTCTGCTGACAAGAGGTGCAGAGAGCAGATTAGGGTCACAAACCTGGGGTTGGTGAGGGGCAGTCCAAGAAGCAGGGTGGCACTAAGTCATGTAATTACTTTAGGGACATGGTGAGGACTTCCAGTTCTACTTTAAAAGAGAGTAGTAGGCACTGTATGGTTTTAGTGGATAAATGCTACTATGTGATGTTTTAACAATTGCTGTGGATGCTTTGTAGAAAACTGATGGTAGGGAGAAGTGTAAAAGGAGGAAACCCAGTGAGAAGGCTTTTTTCAGTAGTGTAGATAAGTGGGGTTGATGGCTTGAACCATAGTACTAGTACTGAAAGTGATGAGAATTGGTAGTATTGGGGTATCTTTCAAGGTATAGCCAACTATCATTGGCAGATGTTGGGGTAAGAGAAAGAGTGATATCAAAGATGCTAGTCAGGTGAAATTACCAGTAACAGATCGAGAGCAGAAGAATAAAACATTACAGGTATTTTTCTAATCTTTATGTTAGGATTGTTAGACATATTAAAGCAAAGGGAGAAATAATGAAGGAAAATAATAAACCAAAGAATGTGTTTACTAGCATCTCTTAAAAATACAATTAAGGCTTTAAAAAACAGGTGATCTATCATATCTGTTATACATCATCTCTAATTGGATTTAGTGCTAATTAAAATCTGTCATCTAGTCTTTAACTCTGTTTTATTGATTTGCAGCTCAATAAAAATGAGTTTGCTTCCTAGACAGTATTCACAAATTAAAAAAATCTTGATCTTGTAACTTCAATCTTTGGATTTATAGGAGAGATCATGGAAATAAATGTTTCTTCAAGTGACTTCTATATTGGGAATGATAATGTAATGGTAGATTTATTTGAGGATTTTATATGTAAATTTTCAAAATGCCTTCTCAAATGTGGATTTGAATCCCAACACCTAAGCAGATTACATTCTCACATCTTTCCAAGAGAGCATTTAGATTCAATTCAGAAATCTGTTTTGGCTGGAGCTATGGGCCCAAATCAAAAATCCCCAGCTTAAACTACTATCCCCCAAACAGCACAGACTCTGATTTTCTTAAGCAGAATAACTGTAGAAGGCTTGCATTCATTTTCTTAACCATGTATAAACATTTCTGAGTCAACCATTGTATTTGCTTATTGGACATAAAAGTTTTAAAGCAAAACTCTGGCTCTTGGAAAGATCAGGGTCTACCTGTCAGAGAGACATAAACCATTTCAGTGAGAAAATGGTCACTATACTTTTATACTTGTTTTTTGAGTTTGTTTAAAAATCCAGCCTAGTATGTAATAGCTAAATATATTTTCAAGGATAAAGCTTTAGCTTGACGGAAACTTCTACTGTTACAGTTTTTAAATTATGATTTAAAAAATATATACTCAACCTTGATTATATTTTTACACAAGGTACGCAAATTTGGAGAAAATAATTGATACAGACTGGACATTGGAAGGGGCCCAATAATAACATCTAGGGGGCCCAATAATAACATCTATTTTCTCTCTGTGTTAGATTGTTCAAAGTATATACTTCTTTCATGTAAACTACTTGTACTCTGTTTAGACTAAGAAATTGTTTGATATAAAGTTGAGCAAAGTCCACATGTGCATAGTTTAGAGCTGCCACAAAATCGCTGAGAAAAAGAATATGCATTATATTCTAGACCGAAGACATTTTTAGCATCTGATTCTGCACTGTAATGTGAGCCGAAACTGATGACCATTAGATTCAAAATATAGCATTACAGTACATATTTCCGCACTGAAACAACCTTTTTCAATTTCTTGATAAGATCAATAACTTCATGTCTTATTTAATATATGTCATAGGGATATGGAGAAACTACCATTCAATTCACTTATTAATAAAATAATTTCAGGGTTGGAATATAATGACACATGAGAGTGAAGTGACAAGAGCTCCTCAGAAATATCTCGAATAAGGGCTGTGGTGGAAAGCACAGGATTTTGAATGAAGATTACATTCTGTGTTAGAAACCATGGCAAACAAAGTTGCTCAAATATATAGCCACTGGAGAAGAAACCTGTAGCTGATATTTTTTGGAAGATGCATTAATATGCACTGAAAATCAAATGTTTGGGAGTGATATTATTTAATTTTATGTTATTTTTATGAAATTAAATTGACCAAATATACTGATTTGCACTTTTTGGCATAATTTTAATAATTTTCACTTTGATTTTTAAGCATGTCCCAGATGAAGGATAACACATACGGTTACCTATCTGTAAAGTATTATTTAGCACAAAATTAAGAGAAAACAAGAGAAACATTACTTTTGCCTTTGTTCATTTTCTAAAGAATCTTGTAAAGATTCTTTACAAGATTCTTTAGAGTGTCAATGCCAAATGTTTCATTTAATATATCAACTCCAAATAATAAGTAGTGATTCCCTAGGAAAAGATGTTGAAAGGATCCTTTTTCCTGTTAAACACACCCATGTAGGTGGTATGGACTAAGCATTTTTTTTTTTAATTTGAATGTTCTTGAAGTTTGCTGGTGGCCTACTGGTTAAGGATTTGGCATTGTCACTGTTGTGGCTTGGGTTCAATTCCTGGTCAGGGAATTTCAACACGCCATGGGCACAGCCATAAGAAAAGTAATAATAAAAAAGAGATAAAAATTATTTAAAAAAATTAAAAGTTCTTAAACCTAGGCTATTATAATAGGAATTATAGGAATTCTTAAGCTCCTTGTTAATCACAACACTTCACTCTTAAGTCAGTTATTATATACTAAACTATATTATGTTTTGAAGCTATTTTAATAAATTCTATAAATGATAACATGAGGGAGATTAAGGCTCAATTAGCTTAAGTGTAACATAAAATAAGGCAGTTATTAAATGGCAACAGTAGGATTCAAAACCAAGAATCTGATTCTAGAGACTGTTATCAATTACTACGACATTAAATGCCAACTATCTTTCCAATTGTTCTTGTTTAGACCATGGCAGAGAGAATAATGGCCTCCTAAATATGTCCACAGAATAATCCTCAGAATCTGTGAATATCTTATCTTGCATGGTCAAAGGGATGTTGTAGATGTGACTGTAAGTTAAGGTTGGGAAATGGGCAGATTATTCAGAATAATATGGGAGGTCTAATGCGATCATAAGCGTCCTTATAAAAAGGAAGAAGGAAAGTCAGAGATAGAGATTGAAGCATATGACAGAAGTTGATAGGGAAGGAAGAGAGAGAGAGAGAGAGAGAGACAGAGAGAAAAAGAGTCTGAAATTCAAGTCACCAACTGTGTTAATTTCA
Organism: Sus scrofa; assembly: GCF_054392235.1. Taxonomy (NCBI): domain Eukaryota; kingdom Metazoa; phylum Chordata; class Mammalia; order Artiodactyla; family Suidae; genus Sus; species Sus scrofa. The sequence goes on along the minus strand of NC_139393.1, from coordinate 64,588,876 downwards.
TAGTGATAGTATTTTCACTTTACTACTTTTGGGGGTATATTTTGATAATTCATAAGTTCTCTGTCGTGAGCATTATTTTTCAAATAAAATAAACCATTTCTTAAAATGGAGAGATACTTCTATTTGCTTTTCTACTCAGAGGATGTGATCATTAGAACTATGTATAATTACCATCGAAAAGTGTGATGAGGAGTTCCCATCGTGGTGCAGTGGTTAACGAATCTGACTAGGAACCATGAGGTTGCGGGTTCGATCCCTGCCCTTGCTCAGTGGGTTAACGATCCGGCGTTGCCGTGAGCTGTGGTGTAGGTTGCAGATGCGGCTCGGATCCCGCGTTGCTGTGGCTCTGGCGTAGGCCGGTGGCTACAGCTCCGATTCTACCCCTAGCCGGGGAACCTCCATATGCCGCGGGAGCGGCCCAAGAAACAAGCAACAATAACAACAACAACAATAACAAAAAAGACAAAAGACAAAAAAAAAAAAAAAAAAAGAAAAGTGTGATGAGACAGTATTTAACCACATTAAAAGCTTCAACATTCTGTGGTCATAACATTGTAGTCCCTTTTTAGAAATATTTGCACTGTCCCTTTTATAGGTCTTGCAGTTAATAAACAAACTAAAACTATCTGTTCTTTCCATATATCCTAAGTTGAGATCATAAAAAAGATTTTAGAAATTTATTTATGGCTTCTAAATGTTCATACTCCACTGCCCTCAAAATTGCATTTTTATAAAATAGTTACAGATAGGCACAAGGATTCAGCTGATATGTAAACAATTTATCTCAGAGCATATTGCTAAAGAATGTTGTCAAAAAAGAGGTTAGATTTAAAAAATATATATATTTAATATGCCAATTGTAAATAAATATGTGCATATTATGTGGTTATGTGCAGGGTTATTAAAACATATCTGTGATATCAATAAGTACATATATATGTATGCATATATATGTGTAACTATATAATATGTGCATATGCATGTACATGTACCTATATAAGTATATATCATTGTTTATGAATATGCACCAAAATATTAAGTGATTATGTCATGTTCATATTATATCTCTCTGTTATCTAAGTACTTTTAAAAATGAGATATTTAGAATTAAAAACAATTTTTTCTATTTTAAAACTATCAAATTGGGTAGGATATGGATTTAGGATTTCTAGTAAAGAGGTGATATAGATATTGAAGATGTTCCTAGTAATGTTTGGATTGTAGATTGTTCTTAAGGTACATTTCTGAAGTCATCCTCAGAATGACCTTTGTGGGAGGCCTTATTAATAGCGTGGAGGAATCCGTTGTTTGTCTTCAGGTCTGACACTCTCTGTAGAGCAGCGCACTCTCTAATCCTCCACCTCTGGTCCTGCACATCTGGTGCCACATTCTTCAAGGTTTCTGTAAATCACACTTCAGAAAGAAATGTGAACGTCATTTAGAAATTGAGAAAATAGAAAGATAATGGTGTTTCTCAACGTAATAAGAATGTTTGGCACCAAGAATGCCTCTAAAATCACTAACTTAGAATGATGATAGTGTGCACAGCCAAAAAGCACATAAAGAGCAGACCTTAAAACTGAATCAAAAAAGGAATTAAACATCCTTCCCTCCACATAAAGGTGGTAACAGACAGATGTAGATTCTGGACTTTGTCGTATATTTTGAAGAACAAAAGTGGACTAACAAGACACAATTCCTACCGTCAATAAATTACTAAGGGGAGCAGTAATTTGTCTGGAATTTACAAAGGGGCTAATAACCTGAAGACTTGGAAAGGAAATAAAATTTGTGGCTCAAAGATTAGTTAGATCCAGATTACTAAGGATGGTTTTTCACGGTGACATTGGTCAAGAGCACAGAAGGTGCTAATCAATCATAATCTATTAAAGATGAGTCTGAAAGTAGTTATGGCAGAGATGTGTAGGTGTGGTAGGGAGAATGGTCCCCCAAAGATGTCCACACTCTAACTGCTGGAACCTGAAAATGGGTTACTTTACATGGCAAAGGGGCTTTGTAGAGATATTTAAGGTTACAGATCTATAAATAGAGAGAACATTCTGGGCTATCTAGATGGATTCAACTGAATCACAAGTGTAGAGAAGTTTCTCCAGTTACGAGCAGAAGAGATACAGCCAAAGAGGAAGTCAGACAGATTCCAAGGATAAAGGGCCCCATGAAAGGACCTGAAAGAGGCATCCAGAAGCAGAGAGGGTGGCCTGCAAGCTAACAGCCAGCAAGATAATGAGAACCTTAGTAATACTCCCTCAAGGACTGGATTTTATCAACAATCTGACTGAATTTGTAATCAGACTATTTCCAGAACCTAATAAGAGCCTAAGAGCCTAGTTATTCAACACTGACACTTTCAGTTTTCATCCTTATAAAACTTGGAGCAGAAAAACCAGCAGAGCTAATGGGCCAACCAGGATTTTTGGGTTATACAACTGTGAGCTGACTTAAAACAGCTGTGGTTTTAAGCTTCTAAGAGTGTGTTAATTTTTAACAGCAGCAAAAAAAAAAAAAAATAAAAATAAATAAAAAAAAATAAAAATCTATACAGTATAATTTTATAGAAAGTAATAAGGTCCTTATCACAAAGGAACAGCATGTTAAAACTGAGAAAGGTGGTGTGGGTGGGTGGGCAAAAATGTTTGTGTGTCCTCACATGTGCATGTACCAATAGGATGCAAATAGTGGTCACTACAGAGGAGTTTAATCAGAGTATGACAAAAGAATGATAGGGAAGTAAAATTACTGATGTCCAAAAGTTTAGGTAATGACAATATCATGAAGATTATTAAACTGAACTTTCATGAGTATTGGTCCTGAAAGATAGGACGCAGTGTTAATTAATGAGCATCAGTAAAAACAGAAGTCTTTAACAAAGGTCTCCCATAACTTTATTTATTTATTTATTTATTCATTATTTCATTATTTATTTAGTCTTTTCAGGGAAGGACCTGCAGCATATGGAGGTTGTCAGGCTAGGGGTCGAATCAGAACTGTAGCCTCTGCCCTATGCCACAAGCCACAGCAAGGTAGGATCCCAGCCATGTCTGCAACCTAAACTACAGCTCATGGCAATGCTGGATCCTTGACCCACTGAGCTAGGCCAGAGGTTGAATCTGTGTCCTCAGAGATGCTAGTCAGATTTGTTTCCGCTGAGCCATGATGGAAACTCCAATGGTCTCCCATAACTTTAAAAAAAAAAAAAAAAAGAAAAAATACTCAGGTACTGAAAGACCATGGTAGGTTATATGAGTAAATCAGAATTGCTATTCTTTAGATAGAAATGACAAGTTTGTGCTTGCAGCATGCCAAATGTGAAAATGACATCCTGAAGGGGGTAAATTTTTAAAAAAAATAAGTATCTTTGTATTTATTTTTTTACTCATTTTCAGAAAACACTAATTCTCTGAAATCTATACTATTTTTTGCCTTTTAACTACATTTATTACTTTAAAATTTTTTAAGTCTTGGATTGTCTTTTTTTTATAACGATTTTCATTTTTTCCATTATAGCTGGTTTACAGTGTTGTCAATTTTCTACTACTGTACAGCAAGGTGACCCAGTCACACATACATGTATACATTTTTTTCTCACATTATCATGTTCCATCATCAGTGAATAGATATAGTTCCCAGTGCTATAGAGCAGGATCTTATTGCTTATCCATTCTAAAGGCAAGTTTGCATCTATCAACCCCAAATTTTCAGTCCATCCCACTCCCTCCTCCTCCCCCTTGGCAACCACAAGTCTGTTCTCCATGTCCATTATTTTCTTTTCTGTGAAAAGGTTCATTTGTGCTGTATATTAGATTCCAGATATAAGGGATATCATATGGTATTTGTCTTTCTCTTTCTGACTTACTTCACTCTGGATGAGTCTCTAGTTCCATTGGTGTTGCTGCAAATGGCATGATTTTGTTCTTTTTTATAGCTGAGTAACATTCCGTTATGTATATATATCACATTGTCTTAATCTAATCATCTGTTGATGGACATTTATGTTGTTTCCATGTCTTGGCTATTGGGAATAGTGCTGCAATGAACATTTGGGGTGCATGTGTATTTTTCAAGGAAAGTTTTGATTGCTGGGTCATATTGCAGTTCCATGTACAGATTTCTAAAGTACCTCCATACTGTTCTCCATAGTGGTTGTACCAGTTTACATTCCCACCAACAGTGCAGGAGGGTTCTCTTTTCTCCACACCCCCTCCAGCATTTCTTATTTGTGGACTTATTAAGGATGGCCATTCTGACTGGTGTGAGGTGGTATCTCGTGGTAGTGTTGATTTGCATTTCTCTAATAATCAGGGATGTTGAGCATTTTTTCATGTGTTTTTTGGCCATCTTCATATCTTTGGAGAAATGTCTATTCAGGTCTATTGCCCATTTTTCCATTAGGTTGTTGGCTTTTTTGCTGTTGAGTTGTATAAGTTGTTTATATATTTTAGAGATAAAGCCCTTGTCAGTTGCATCATTTGAAACTATTTTCTCCCATTCTGTAAGTTGTCTTTTTGGTTTCCTTTGCTGTGCAAAACTTGCCAGTTTGATTAGGTCCCATTGGTTTATCTTTGCTTTTATTTCTGTTGCTTTGGGAGACTGACCTGAGAAAACATTTGTAAGGTTGATATCAGAGAATGTTTTGCCTATTTTCTCTTCTAGGTTTGATGGTGTTTTCTCTTATATTTAAGTCTTTCAGCCATTTTGAGTTTATTTTGGTGCATGGTGTGAGGGTATGTTCTAGTTTCATTGATTTACACCCTTTTAACTACATTTAGAAGTCAATGTCTTTGCATTCAATATACATCAGTTTTATTTTTAGCTATAATTATAGATGGCCTGCATTATTCAACTAAAATTGCTTAATTTTGCATTATTTAATAAATTCTGTTGATTTTAAAGTGATTCCTCCAACACCCTCTCTTTCCACTCTTTTCTCCTCTATTGGTGTTACACTCCTTGCCTCAAATTCCACAGTAATGACTTAGTCAAACTGTATTGCCAATAAACAGAACATCTAAAAATACCAATCTCAATTATTTCCTTTTTAGTCACTATGTTCTTGTTCTTTTTAGATCATTCTTTCTACTATATTTCTTGCTACATCTTACTCTAGTCACTTGAATTTGCTCACCACCCTCATGCCTTCACCACCATTCTTAACTAGTTTATGGGAGTAACTAATAGTTGCCTGCCCTAAACATTACAGACACCCAAACAGAGTTTCTTATCTTCCTCTCAAATCTGAACTTCCACTTCATCTGGCCAGATATTGAGGACACATCCTTAACTCTTTATTTTTCACACATCACATCTCATTTATCATTATTTCTTGCTGGCTTTGATTGCAAAATATACACAGATAATGACCAGCTCTCCCTACCTCTACTGATCCCACCCCATGAAGCCACAGTCACTTTTCATCTGGATTTCTAAAATTACTTACCACCTACTCTCTCTGCTTCTATCTTTGCCTTTATGTAGTCCATTCTTATACAGGAGACACTGGCCCCTTGCCAGCGTGTAAGTCATATCAGGATATCACTCCTCTCAGGTAAGCCTAACCAGGATTCCATTATTCCTCTTGTGCCTCAGTAGAAAAGCCATTGTAACAAAATAGTTTATAAATCCATCTGTGCTGTGCATTTTTTTTTAAACTTTTTTTTTTTTTTTGTCTTTTGTCTTTTTTGTTGTTGTTGTTGTTGTTGTTGCTATTTCTTGGGCCACTCCCTCGGCATATGGAGGTTCCCAGGCTAGGGGTTGAATCGGAGCTGTAGCCACCGGCCTACGCCAGAGCCACAGCAACGCGGGATCCGAGCCTCGTCTGCAACCTACACCACAGCTCACACCACAGCTCACGGCAACGCCGGATCGTTAACTCACTGAGCAAGGGCAGGGACTGAACCCGCAACCTCATGGTTCCTAGTCGGATTCGTTAACCACTGCGCCATGACGGGAACTCCTGTGCTGTGCATTCTTAGACAGACCTCCTAGAATCCTCCCCTTCTTCCCTGTGCCCTGGTCATTCTCCCCTCCTGGCTGCAGCATGAACATCTGCAGTTCTTCCACCTTTTTTCCCCACTTTGGAGACACGGGCCTGGGATAGTTGCACAGTTTACTGCCTCATGCCTCTTGGATCTCTGCCAAATGTCATATTCTCAGTGAGATTCTTTAGTTCTCCAGTAGCACCTAGCACATCCACATTCATCTTTGTCTCTGAACATTCCTCTTACCTTACCATAAAATATACTATACATTTATTAAATAGCTGTCTCTCCTAATTAGACTGCTAGCTCCATGATGGTGGGAACTGATTTAATTCACTTCTGTACACACACATAAACACACAAAAAATAAAATAAATATGTAGCTGGTAAAAGTAAAATGAAGAAATTCTAAACTCTCTATGTACTTATGGAATGAAAAAGAAAATATCAGTAGTATGCGGTAAAATGCAGGAAAATATGCCTATATGCTACTATTAAGGTAAAAATAATATTTATGGTTAAAATTAGTTTATTCTGGAATATATCTGTATGCAAACAGAAAGACTGATAATAGGGAAGGATAGAGGGATTCCTAATGAGTGGCATGAAAGAAGTTATTTTATTGTACTTTCAAACTATATTCTCTTTGTTTGTATCAGGTACATATATTACATATCACCAAAATAAATACAGTACTCATAATAATAAAACTAGAAAAATTATTCTATTAATATATTGAATATGAGAATTCCCTGGTAGTCTAGAAGTTAAGGATCTGGTGTTGTTACTTCTGTGGCTTGGGTGGATGCCTGGCCCGGTAACTTCATGTGATGTGGGCATGGCCAAAAATATTAAGATGAATATATATATATATATATATATGTATGTATGTATGTGTGTGTATACACACACTGAAAATGGCTCACAATAGAAGTAAATCTGTGAACCTGTCAACCAACATGCATTTATCATCAACTATATTTAAAAGTTGAGTTAGTCAATTCAAGGAAATCATAGAGAAGTGAATTATGTCTCTGTTTTGATAGTACATACAGTCGAGCAAGAGAGATGACATAATTTTCTGAAAATTTAAATATGCGGTTCATATAAATGTTTTGAAAAAGTGTTGACATATTGATGACAACAGAGAAGCAGAGCTAAAGCAGAGCACACACGATCCTTTGAGGTGCAGTTAGTTACTCTGTTGAGAGCTGCGCTTGGGCCAGCTGACTTGTCCAGAGGAGATTTCTAGCACCAGACATGCTGCCCTGGCATAGCTTCTTATGTGTGTAGACTATCTCAAAACAGAGTTAGGGAACCTTTCAGCTTCTTTATTATGAGGGATGTGACAAGAGAACACATGCCAAGAAACAAATCCACAGCTCAGCTAGAGAGATTCCCTATCAATCCTGTCAATATCAACAAGAAATCTGGCTGCTACTCTAAAAACCAGTTCAGCCCAGGTGAACAGCTTTGTCCCAGGTCTCCTCATGGAGGAGAAAGGGGGACGGGCAGAGCCATGTATCCCAAGGGGTTTCTCTTCTAACTTCACTCTTGGCCAGCTCTAAAATTCTTATTAAATATAAGCTGAGTACAAACTGAGTATTAAATATGAGTACATATGTGGATTCAGTCCAGGCACTTTCCTTTAAATGAGGACCAACTTTAAACCACAGATGCTTGGACTTATGGGAAGGCAGAGGACGACCTGTCTCTTACAGAAGAAAACAAATCCTGGAGGCACAGAGCATCAACCACAGTTTGACTCAAGATGACATCTGCATCTAGCCAGTGTTGATACTTCCTTTGGTGGCCACAAGATTTTGTGCCGCGGGAAAGTATCGTTGACTACAAATGCATCAGGTAGTTCTCCGATGGAGAGGAATGCCACCAGGATGTGTGGGAGAAACATTGATTCTGCTGTGAGCTTTTATAAAGTTAGGCATGAAACTGCTCATGAAAAAGGGAAAAAAGGAAAATGCCTTTTATTTTCGAAAAGTCTTCTAAATCCATACCCCTGATACCTGGGAACTTAGCCTATGTAGAGTGGGAATAATTGTGTTTAACTTACACATGGCTAAAAACAGAACCTGTAGAGATTCTCTTAATAGACTCTGGCAGAGGTGACAAACAGGATGTATCTTATAGCTTTCTGTGATAATTTCATTACTGTACTGGTTTTGAACATAAATACACAAATCTGTGGTAGAAATAAAATAACGATTACATACACTGATTCACTTCACTTTTCTTTAAATGAGGTTGACTTCTGTGTGAGAGTACAGGTGAGACAGAGATAGAAAGATAGACAAGGAGTTATATATACGTCATATTGCTATATATTTGGTCATCACAATCCTGGTGTCCCAATGGCCTCATCACAGAGCTAAACCCATTTATATTGATGGTCCATGAGTCTATGTGAAGATGTATTTCACTCGGTCTCAAGATGGCATGTTTTATAGTCAAGCTGTGGCATTCCGCTTGACAGCCCACATTGGGAGAGGGTTTTATCAGTGAATCATACTATCTTGTGGGTAGCAAGGTCCTTTTGTATAAGGACCTGAGGTAATACAGTGGGTGGAACTGGTTCTGCTCATAAGTGTGCCGCTGCCTCTTCTAGAAATTGGCCAAGGCCTTAGCAACCTGAACTTGCCCCTTATAGAATGTGTCATTTCCACAGCATTGTGAAGGACACTGGGGCATCAGGGCCTAAATTTGCTCCTCCTTTAAGGCCTAACCATCTTTAATCACAGGAGTGTGAGAAACTTCCTCAGTGGAAATTACCCTCAGAAAGTCTTCGACACATAGGAACATTTCAACACCTACCAATAGCTCATATTGTGTTAAACGATATGAACTATTGTAGACTAATGCAAATAGCTGTGTGAAAGGAGGGCACAGATATATTTTAGGCCTTGCCACGTGGAAGCCCGTTGATCCTGATCTCTTTTGGGAAGAACACAAACAAGAAAGTGTTGGCAATGCCCAAGGCTTCATACCAGGCACCATAATGGCAGCAGTCTCCTCAGTCACAGTTAGGATGTTAGCCCTTGTCTGTGCAGTAGTAGCTATTTTCTTGTTTCAACTTTGGTAATTCCACAGAAGGGTCCAAGCATCCGTGATGTCCACTGTTAATGGAATAGTTCTGCACAGGACCCATGCCTATGTTAAATCTTTTGTGAGAAGACCAAGTACTCTTTTTCTTCTCTTATTTCCACTTTATAATTTTGACAAACTTTATAAGTATAGCGGGTACCTGACAATACACTACAAATATAGTTATGGAACTTGCCAGAAGGAGTTCAGAGAGTGTCCAACAAGCAGTTCTGCATGCTTGCACTAGGCTTACACACCCCCAAATGTGCAAATCAAATGATATTGATCAAATGACCATCAATCCCAATCCAACCAAAGAATCCAGGACCCCCAAAATAACTGTAACTGCTGTTTCTAGGTCAAAATCAACATCATTTTATAATGCTGAAAGGGGAATTTGTTTATCAAAGCGCTATTTTAGCTGTGGGAATAATAGGAATACCAGCTATTTGAGCTTCATTCCAAGCAAGCTCAGAATTTGCCTGGCAAAACTGCAACCTCTGTGTCTTTGTTTTCATTTTTGTTTCTGTTTTTGTTTCGCTGGTGTATATAAATTGGAGAATACAATCGGCATTCTGGGATTCAGGATAACAGGGAAATAGGCTTTATCTCTAGTATTCATTTTACTAGAATAAACTCACTGCTGAGTATGAGAATAATTTATATGCAGAACAGAGGGTGAGTGGCACATGTGAGGCCTTTCCTTCTGAAGGCACATCACGGGTTGCAATTTGATGGTGCACACATAGCTACAGAAGAGGTTTATTTTTCTTTCTTTCTTTCTTTCTTTTTTTTTTTTAGAATTTAGAACTTTTCCAAAGTGATTTGAAGCCAGGAAGTGAAGAGTTAAACAAAAATACCCCATGGTGGTCCTCTGTGTTAGGTTTCTATTGCTGCCCTAACAAATCACAATCAACTCAGTGACTTAAAACAGCATTCCTTCATCATCTCAGTTTTGTGAATCAGAAATCTGGGACACAGATTAGTTCACTGATCTGTTCTGCTCCAGGTTTTACAAGACTGAAATTAAAGTGTCAAGAGGGCCGCAGCTTCCTTCTTGTGGGGTCTAGGGATAAATCCACTTCCAAGCTCAGTCGGCTTATTGGATGGATTTAGCCCCTGATTTTTGCTGGTGGTCAGCCTGTGTCTGACTTTGGCTCCTAGCAGCGCTAACTCTCTGTCACAGTGATTCATTCCCTCACTGCTTTAGGACTGCCTTGATTGGCACATAGCCTCTTGTTCATCCAGGTCTGGGTATCTATTTTTTTAAATTTATTTTTAAAATTAGAGTATAGTTGATTTACAATGTTGTGTCAATTTCTACTGTACAGCATAGTGACCCGGTCATGTACATATAATACATTCTTTTTCTCGTATTATCTTCCTTCATGGTCTATCCTAAGAGACTGGATATAGTTCCTTATGCTATACGGTAGGACCTCATTGCTTATCCATTCTCAATGTAATAATCTGCATCTACCAACCTGAAACTCCTCATCCACCCCACTTTCTCCCCTTTCCCCCTTGGCAATGACAAGTCTATTCTCTATGTCTGTGAGTCTGTTTCTGTTTTGTAGATAGGTTAATTTGTGCCATATGATCCGGCAATCTGAATCCTGGGCATATACCCAGACAAAACTACAATTTAAAAAGACACATGTACCTCAATGTTTTTGCAGTACTATTCACAATAGCCAAAACATGGAAACAACCTAAATGTCAATTAACAGACGAATGGATTAAGAAGATGTAAATACATACAATGGAATACTACCCAGTCATATAAAGAACAAAATAATGCCATTTGCAGCAACATGGATGCAACTAGAGATTCTTACACTAAGTGAAGTAAATCAGAAAGAGAAAGACAAGTACCACATGATATCACTTCTATGTGGAATCTAAAATAGGGATGTCCAATTTAACCCAAAGCCCTGCCATTGCCCGATAACAGTGAGTAGTACTAGAGAAACCTGATTTAAAATCTATTCCATTTCAAAAAAACTATAACTCTGAGACTGTAGCATTTAACTCCCTTGAATGATTGATTCTTAGGCAAGGTACATGTGCAGGCAATTAAGCTATATCTTTTTTCCTTCAAATCTACCCTTTTAAATACTCCTTTGGATGCTGGGTTGGGAGCCTGTAGACTGATGTCTCTTTCATCAAGTAGCTGTCTGTCAGAGGCTGAAGTATGGGCAATAGCTAATGGCTGGAAAGAGAGGAGGAGGGGACAAGGAAGGCGACCGCCCTTTGGACTGACCTCTCTGTTGGTGTTGCCATAGCAATAAACTTTCACCTTGAAGTGGCTTTTGCATCCAAGCTCCAGCTTCTTGCTGCCCTGCCAGAACCACCCTCATCACAGCCCTTCAGAGATACCAGCAACAGCCATCATCCTCAAATAAGTGGTCTTAGTCCCAGACACAAGGTCAAAGGGCCCTTCTTCCACCATTCTAGATCTGGCAATGCCAACATGTTTCCTCCATTTGCTAGGGTTATCTGCAGTTGCTTCAGTGCTCCTTTTTTCCTTTGAGTTCTCTGAAATTAAATTACCAATATTAAATTATCTGTGTTGAATAATTAGTGTACTATCTGATTTTATAACTTTATCCTTCTCCACTTTGCTTAGATAAAGATGGTCCTATTGTTGGCTAGAGGTCCTGCTGCCTCTTATAAGCAGAGATGGGACAAGGAAGTGGTGGCCAAGAGTATACACAATGACTGTCCATCACGGATTGCCCTTCCTCAATCACAACTGTGTTAACTGTATTTGCCTAGAAAACAAATTTGTGTTTTAGCATATTATGATACCTTCAAAATCAAGTGTGCTACACATTTTTGGCATACTCCAAAATAACTGAAAGATATATTTTCATAAATAGCATTGTTTTCTTCTTTATGGCATCTTTTTCATGATGAACAAATTGCCAAATGATAAATGTATGCTTTAGTACAAATATACTGAAATGTGATTGTCTACATCATTTACATAATTTAAGCATTTCAGATGTGTAGTTGTTCACTAATAATTTTATGTTTTAAAAATATTAAGATACAAAACTACAGGTGTCAAATCTTTAAAAAGAAAACTTGGCAAAGCTTATTTTTTCAGTAATAAACAAATTTACATGAAAAAGTTTCACTTATTGACAGTTACTTTCCCAAATCTTTCATAATCCACTAAGTAAATGGTTTGTTATTATAGAAAGTAATTTATCTGTTAAAATGCCACTTATTGACATTGACTATTTCTAAAATAATCATACAAGTACTTTTGGATAAAAGCACTTTCAAGTGCAATTATTGATACTGAACATTTATTCATTTGTAAAGGCATTTTATTTTAAATCACTGTAGAATGCAAGCATGGACTTTCAGCTATGATTAACCATAGTGTAAATTACAAGCAATAAAGTTTAATTATGTCATGTTTATGGAAAATAAGGTAATTGAACATACATACAAGATATTTACATTATGAACAAATCAAAGTCATTTAGGGCAATCTGAATTATTTTTTTTTATTCCATGAGTTGTTAGAAATAAGAATAGAAATTTAAGTTGTTTCTTTAGCATGCAAAGCAGACATATAAATAACTGTAATGAGCCTGGATTAAATGCAACTTTGAGTTATTCAATTTATAAGAGAATAAATACCATAACATATGCACACACACATAAATGAAATTCACTTTTCCTGTTCAAATTATATCTCCTGTCACATGTTTGATTATAAATCTCAAGAAATCCCATTCTCCCAGCTCTATTATAAATAAGGACAATCATAGCTTACATTCTCATTGGCTGAAAAAAGACATACACACACACACACATACTTGGGAATCTGTACCCACTCATACATCAGGACACATCAGCTGAAGCAGAGCACACATTCTCCCTGATCTTGGACCACAAGTCTATATATTCTTTGACCTGCGTATTCACTCTGTTTTTGCTGATCCTGCCAGACTTTGGCTAGATTCTGTAGTCCTTTAGTCAATAAAGACAGGCATCCAATTGAGATATTAAGGTTTGAGGATATTCCTTTAGAACTCAGAATCACATCTATGTAAATCTGGAACTCCAGTTTATTCTTGTGATATAAAATCAGTTAACAATGGTTTCCCTCTACCCCATCCAAAAAAAAAAATAATATGTGCTGACTTATACATTAATTTAGTGTGAGTCCTTTAAGGTCATTAATTATAGGGACTTAAGCTGTAAGTCCCTTTAGAGAGAAGGAGAAATGGCAAGAAAAATACTAATTACATGTTCAAAGTGCCCACATAATTGCTTGCCTTCTCTCTGTTAGCATCAAGTTCAGGAGAATAAAGAAAAATATATTCTATTTCCCCCAAGTCTATTTTCACTGGTTGAATCTATCTTTTTCTTTTTGCTAGTTTTAAAATACAATGACAAATTCAAAGCCTTATTTATTTATTTTTACCTGTTGGGTACATCAAGTGTTATTTGGAAACCCGTCTTGGCATTTTGATGACGTCTCCCTCCCTGGCGTACTCTGAGAAGTGAATTGCATAAAGGTCTTTGTTCCAGGAAAAACAAAGGATTTTGCTTTTTTAAAACATATTTCTTAGGCACAAGAAGACTCCAGCACAATATTAGTGCTCTTCCTCACTGCTGAGGTCAGCCCCACTCCCAGCCCATGCTACAGCACCTTAGGAAATCTATGTTCAGTCTTCAAATCACAATTTGGAATCCATTGTTATGTCTCTGATTCATTTCTCAGTTCTTGAACCTGGTATCTGCACCTTTAGATTCACACTCTTATAATATCTTTCCTCAACTTGATTTTTTTTTTCTTTGAATGTCTGTCAGCTCCCTCTGTCACTTGCAATCAAACACAGTCTCACTCCTCAATCTCAGACCTGGTTCAAGATTGTTGGAGCAATGTAATTAAGTCAAATTTTTTTGCCCAGTTCTCCTGAAAATACTCAATATACAGTAATAACCAGAGGATAATAAGAGATATAGACTCAACACAAAGACATACATATTTTTCATGCTCCTTTGACAGGAGTACTTCTGGATTTCTAACCTCTTAATAGAGGACACAGACACAGACACAGACACACACAGACACACACACACACAAACCCCATAGTACTTAAGACCAACTAACTGCTGTGGTTTAATCCAACACATTTTACCTATTCTTATCATTCATTTATTTATTCATTGTCTTTTTAGGGCCATGCCCAAAGAATACGTAAGTTCCCAGGCTAGGGGTTGAATTGGAGCTACAGCTGCCAGCCTATGCCACAGTCACAGCCACAGCAATATGGGATCTGAGCTGCATCTGCAACCTTCACCACAGCTCAAGGCAATGCTGGATCCTTAGCCCACTGAACAAGGCCAAGTAGCAAACTCAACGTCCTCATGGATACTAGTTGGGTTTGTTACAACTGAGCCACAACGGGAACTACTTACTCTATTTTTAATTCATTTATAGCTTTTAATGAAAGTGGAAAACTAGGCATTCTTAACATTCTCTGATTTACACATATCCATTAAACCTTTAATCCACACATTCCCAAATTCTGATTAATAAGAAGCTGCAGAGAGAGAATAGAATATATGAAAAATGGTATAAAAGACAAAAGTGTAATTAAATCCTTTTATCTATAATTAGATGTTTAAATTTCCGATGATATTTCTTAGCAAAGATTTAGGAAGAAAGAGAATTTATTGTTATAATCAATGTATTAAAGCGTTCCCTATATAATTTAGGATGGGGTACTTTATTTCTTGAGACTATATTTTTGTGATATAACAACATTAAAAAAAAACATTTTGGGAACAATCTGATGGTATGGCAGTGTGAATCATTATATAGTGAGCACAATCTTATGGTATAATTGATTAAAGAAATTGATTTAATTCAGAAAGTTGAAGGGGTTAGGTATTTATTATACAATGTACTTCTTTTTTCATGTTTTCTGTCACTCCTTAGATATTTTATAAACTAACTGAGCTATTTGAGATTAAAACATGAAATTCTTCTTTGGTGGACCAATAACAGGATGTGTTACTGTGTTAAACTGACCTCAATGAGGATGAATTCCTGTCTCAGCAACGAGAAGACATATATATTTACATACATACATACACACACACACACACATATATATGAATGATACCAGCAGCTATAGTAGCTACAGCAAGGGAGCAAATCTATGACATTTATTATGTTATGTGCTAAGAATCTGAATAGCTAATAAAGCACAAGATAAAGAAAATATAAAGCATTCTTTACCCTTCTTTAACTCTAAAAATTCTTAAACCACTAAATTTTGGCATGAGATTTTTGACATTTTAAATTTTCAGTAAAATCATCACTAATATAAGCTCAATAATACTTAATACATGTTTAATATTCACTATTTTTTACTCACTGTGATAAGCCCTTTATATGTATTAACTTAATTAGTTCTGGAAACAGGCCTATAGCAATATTTATCATCTCTGCTTTTTACATTAAGAAGCTAAGTCTTGGAGAGTTAAAAGAACTTCCAGGTCATCTGTTTGGTCAATAGTTTACTTCAAAAGACACATCTGTAAAATATTCTGTATCAAGTGATCTATATATCCAAAATTTAATCTTTATTCTTGTCATTTTGTCAGTTCCTTCAAACAATTAAAAATTAACACGTGCAATCAATAATATCATAGGGTCACATCACTGTGTTGAGCACTGGGGAAATAAAGATTAAGTAGACTTAATTTTTATCTTTAATTCTCAGACTGTGGAAAACACACTTGTAAGCAAGTTACTATACTGTACTGTGAGAAGGGATCACAGAGTCATAAAGTGCTGTATAAACAACAAATGAAAGGTGCTCAACTTCTGACACAGTAGCTTTGATGGGCAGCCTTGGCAGGGAGAAACAGCATGCCTGCAACCATATTAACCTGGATGGACATGGAGGAGTGGACACTGATGGTGCCTTGGTAGATTCACTTTGGCCATGACATTCATCCCTCATTTCTGCAGGTTTTGGCTAATAGCCACTCACAGATGCCCTTTTGGCCAGTATTGGTCCTTGTGCTTACCAAGGGGTCCCCACCTGAAGCTGTATCCACTCCTGATGCTGAAGGCAGACCTCCTCAGCCAATGGCTATTGACACATGGAGTACAAATACCCCCTTTGCTTGCTTTCAAGACAGACTAAAATCTGTGGTATATATTATATCCCATAAATCCCAGGGGGTTCAAGTTAATTACTCCCCAGCTAAGAACTTATTCTTGCTTAGTTTTCCTCTCCATGCTCTATCCTGTTTTAGTCACTTTCCTTCTTCTAAGAGTATCCTAAAGCATTTGAACAATAGTTTCTATCTCAGGCTGTGCCTCTAGGGAATCCAAACCAAAGATTTATCACACCAAACCCACAAAATACACAGAGATTGGATTTTAGGGTGTATTTAAGAGGTGAGATTGTTGAATGAAGGAGGTAGGCAAGTAACAATTACTAACTCATGTTTTCATAGGATTTGTGTGTATGTGTTCATAATGTTCTTGAAAGCAAGAATATTTTCTGCTTCAACATTATATCTCTTGCAGACTTAAATTGATTCCACAAGGACCCTATATCCCATACCCGGAACCATGTACTTGGCAGAGCAGAGATTATGAAGCTTTTGAATAAATGAATAAAGATATATAATAGAATATGTAAAATAATCTTACCAAATTTTATTTATCTACCACAGTGTTAGAGAAAACATTTTATGCAAACATTTTAATCAATTGTTCCTGATACATTCAAAAGCATTCAAGGGTAACTTTCATGACAAACAATTATGCTTTCTGGACATGCCATTATTTGAATGAAACATAGCAAATATAATAGTGCAATTGTCACAAAATCCAACTCAAATCGATTTAAGCAAAAAAGGCATATACCATATTATTTAAATGAAAAGCCAAGAATTGAAATGTCAGCAGTTCCATCTTAATCTGGGTTGCAAACATGTTACCAGATAAGAATCCTTTCTATTTATCTCCTATTTCTATTCATATTGGCTTTTCTCTGGCATCTGAAGAGGTCAGACTTACTGCCCTCAGTCCCAATTCTAAGTCCTTCTAGGTAGCAAGTTAGGAAGACAGAAAAGCTTCTACTTTAGAATATTATCATACATTTTTACCGTTTACTTTGCTTACAAAATGGATACTACGTCTATTCCTGAAATAACCACTGTGGCCAGGAGCTAGTTCTATACAGATTTACTAACTGTGTCATCTGGTGTTTCACTAGTAAAAACACTGTGGATAAGAGGATTTGGTTCTTGACTTAGCTAAATGTGGATCACACATCCAAAACCTGCTGCCAGACACAGAAACTCTCATTGTTCTTCTGGACAATGAGAGTGGGCTGACAGGAGAAATTTCCAAAAAGGAATTAAGGATGTTAGGTAGGCCCAAACCAAAATATTCTGTCTGAGAAATGATATGTATGGTGAATAATTTAATACTAAGCCACCACATGGAATTTATACCTAAAGATGATGCTAAATTATAGAAAAGAGTTAAATTAATAGTGAAGAATAAAAAGAATTCTTTAAAATTTTATAAATTCACATGAATATTTTTAAATGTTTAATGGAACATGCCCCAACAAGACTCAAATATTTATAGGGAAATAAAAAATATTGAGGTATAAAATATCTCCTTTGGATAAGTCAATTTTGAATAAATTTATTAGCTTACGTAATCATTGACTTGGTAATATATTCTTTGGTATTAATCTTTTTGTGTTTAATAAAGCAGATAAAGGAAAAATATACACAATAGAGTTGAATGAATTTTTATGAAGTAAATATTACTCTAACCAATACCATTTCAAGAAATAAAACTCTGTCAACCACCCACAAAATGCCTCCCTGTGTCCCATCCTACTACCAAGGCCTCCTCTTGCTATGTAAGTAACCTCCACCCTGTTCTTTTTAGTCATAAATTCTTTACAGTTCTTTACAGTTTTACTAAATAAATGTGTAAACCTGGATCTTAACACTTTAAGTTGTTATTTTTAAGGTATATTTTAATATACAGATTCCTTCTCCATCCTACGATTTCTTTCTTACATCTTATCTAATGATATACTTGTTCCCTTTGGCTTGTAGAGTTGCCCATTGTCTGGATTTTGTTGATTCCACACTCCTATTGCATGCTGGCATGTTCCTCTGTCCTTTGTAGTTTCTGAAAATTGGGACATGGGCCCAGAAGTTAGGTATGGCTCAATTTTATTTTTTTACACAGATCTTGGGGGTGATACTGTGTTCTTTCATGAAGAGTTTCATATGTTTGCTATGCTTTCTTTTTATGACATTAGTAGCCATAGGTGTTCATTACTAGATCTTTAATTTGTTAGGTTGACAACTGGTAATACTGTAATCCTGTCATATATTTTATTTATATGTGGAATACTTTTATAAATAATTACTTATCCTCCTTTGATTGTACAGTGGTATGTCTCATAGCGAAAAGGCAGTACAAATATTTCATTTGTTTGTATGTTTTATTCTCTATTTTTGAATGTACTGAAATGGTCACTTATTATTTTCTACAGGTTAATGTTTTAAAAATCTTTATAAGCTGATGAATTTGAACACACTTGATAGGATTTAATTCATTGCAATTACTATTTACTATTCTTGGTGAGCGCAGATGGTGTTGTCTTTGATAGCAGAAAACTTTTCAGTCTGGCTTTCTAGCCCTTTGATGGTACCCCAATAAAAATGAAAGCTTCTTGATATCTGACTTAAAGGTAACACCAGGATAATTTTATACATTTTTTTTCTTTTACCCAGAACTGGAGAAGTCATTTCTCTAAGCAGCACTACTTTAAGTATGAGACGGCCTGCTATGACCACAATTAGATCTCTAGGAATGTTAATTGCTACTGTGTTAATCAAAAATTCCAGGCACTTTTGGTGTTTATATATTGGAAAATATATAAGACACACATACGAAAATATTTGTGTTCATATACATAGTTTCAATTGAAGCAATGAACTGCATAATTTTTAGCGAAACACCTCTCTACTGCATCTGATTCTCTTTTCTACACTGTGAATCCCAGTTATCAAAGATGCAGGGATTTCAGAATTAGAATATCCCATAAAAATGTATATACCATGGTAAATTGAAGAATATCAGTATCAGTACTTTCAGTATGATCAGTCGATGTTCCCCAGAGAAACAAAACAAATAAGACAAAAAGATAGATAGATAGACAGACAGACAGACAGACAGACAGACAGACAGATAGATAGACAGATAGATAGATAGATATACAGATATTAGGATATAGGTAAGGGTGGATATATGTATATGCATGTGTGTGTATATACACACACATATACAGAGAAAGAGGAAAAGAAAATTTTATTTTAGGGAATAATCTCAAGCAAATTTAGGTCCCTGGCAGTCTGAAATCCACAAAGTAGGCCAAAGAGCCTGGAAACTCAGCCAGGATTTCTAGGATTACAGCTTTAATGTAGAATTCCTTGTTCTCCAGGAAATCTCAATTTTTTCTCAAGGCCTTCAAATGATTAGATGAGATAAACCCACATTATGGAGAGTTATCTGTTTAAAGTCAACTGACTGTAAATGTTAATAACATCTACGAAACACCTTCATAACAACAGGGACTAGTGCTTGATCAAGCACGGTGCACCATAGCCTGGCCAAGTTGCTAAATAAAATTAACAGTCACACACTCCAATACAAATATGTAATACAGTTGGACAATTTTTATATGTACATTATTCACTCCCCCCTAGTTTTTAAGATACTATGTCTATTTTGACAGAGCACAAACCCACTACATCCTTGTTTCTCTAGCTCTTCTGGTTATCAGGTGCTCATTTATACTTCAAAAATAGTTATACTTAGAATAGTTTTAGATTTACAGAATATTTGTAAAAGAGTACAGAGTTTCCAAACATCCACACCTAATTTCCCATATATTAAGAATGTAGGAAGTTCCCATCATAGCTCAGCGGAAATGAATCCAACTAGTATCCATGAGGATGCAGGTTCCATCCCTAGCCTTGCATAGTGGGTTAGGGATCTGGCCTTGCCATGAGCTGTGGTGTAGGTTGCAGACATGGCTTGGATCCCCTGTTGCTGTGGCTGTGGTATATAGGCTGGCGGCTGTAGCTCCAATTCAACCCCTAACCTGGGAACTTCCATATGCTGTGGGTGTGGCCCTAAAAGAAAAAAAAAAAAAGAATTTATATTGGTATGGCATATTTGTCACAATTAATGAGCCAATATTGATATATCTTTACTGTTTTGAATGACAGCCTTGTCCATTCAGTTTTTCAACTTTCATCCAGGCACATAAGAACGGGCCTTGGGTTGGAAACATTCCCTTTGCAAGAGACAGAGTCCATAAGATCTGTGTTGGGTTTATCGCTTTGTGTGAGAATACTTTTTTCTGTTTTAGGTGCAATGAATATATCTTTTTTTTTTTTTTTTGCTTAAGCATGAATGTCCGGCCCTCAGGCATGCCCCAACTTTCAGTATTTTGCACGCTACAGGGGTCTTTCCACAGCAGCACCAGAGATGCACATAGCATAGTTGCCCTGTATCAGCAATGGGAAAGAACCATTAGCCCTGGGGGGGGGGCCTATATTCTTACTGAAACTGACCTTGATCTACCTGTTCTCTATGTAAGTAAAACACTGTTTTGGTTAGTGCTTGTTTATGTTATATTTTCCTTGATGATCCTGATACTAAGATGCAATGGGCAGAAAGAAGTGTTTGGACTTCTAATCCTGGTTGTTGGCATAGTGATGATCTTTGCTATCCTGCATATATTTCAAATCCTTGTTTGGTATCAATAACCAGTGCATGGCATGCTGCTTGACAATTATTGATTACAGTCCATACTTGATTCAGATTTTTAAAATTACGTTATAGTGTCTTTATGCTGTGCCAGGATTCCAAAGCGTACAAATTACATTTATATTCCTTTTATCTATAATAGTTTCTTAGTTTATTTGTTTCTGTTTTTTGTCTTTTTAGGACCATACCCATGG
Organism: Sus scrofa; assembly: GCF_054392235.1. Taxonomy (NCBI): domain Eukaryota; kingdom Metazoa; phylum Chordata; class Mammalia; order Artiodactyla; family Suidae; genus Sus; species Sus scrofa. Next base: position 64,567,718 of record NC_139393.1, on the reverse strand, counting down.
CATATGGAAGTTTCCAGGCCGGGGTCAAATCAGAGCTGCAGATGCTGGCCTACACACAGCCACAGCAATGAAGGATCTGAGCTATATCTGTGACCTACACCACAGCCCCCAGCAACGCCAGATCCTTAACCCACTGAGTACGGCCAGGGATTGAATCTGCACCCTCATGGATACTAGTCGGGTTCATTACCACTGAACCACAACGGGAACGCCTCTTAGATTTTGTTTTTGACGACCTTGGCAAATTAATGAGTACTAGATAGGTATTTTGTATATTAAAGGTGAAATGAAATTAACCTGATGTTTTTCTCAAGGTTAAAACTCCGGTTATGGGTTATCAGGAAGAAGATCACAGAGATCAAGTGCCTTTCTCATCATATCACATCAAGAATAAGCATAGTCAATATGATGTATTAATGTTGATATTCACCTAGATCACCTGACTGAGTGTATTTTTTCTTTCTAAAATTACTCTTTATTCTTTCTTTCCTTACAGTACACATTTAAAAGAAGTCACTATGTGCCACTAAGCCTTAATGAGTGGGAAGTTAAGAGCTGCCTGCCATGAATTACTTGAAATTATTCTACACAGGAGATTTGAGTATTCTCTCATTATTTATTTATTCATTCAATCATTTCCTTGTATAAGCATAGATTAATGGATAGTTACTTTATACTTTGGGTTATAATCCAATACCACTGTATTTTGTATTTCAAATTGTCCAGTTTTGGCCATTTGCAACTCTTTGACTGGTTTCTTTGGTATATATATTTTGGGGGGGATTAATATTTTCCTACTTTCTGTCATTAAAATATAATCCAGGCTTACACTGCATATTCCCTGGAATCCTAGCCATTTTTCTAAAAGTCCTGGTCCCTTTCACTGGAGAATGACATTAGAAAAAATTCTATACACTGGATGCGCTTGTTGCAACTGTGATGCCATTGCTCCTAGAACGGGCGTTCAACAGAAGGAAATATACGTGTCTACGCTAACCTATGAATATACCACTACTCTTAAGATTTTAAATGTATCCAGGGATTCCTTGGTGGTCTAGTGTTTAGGGATCCATTGCTGTCACCGCTGTGGCTCAGGTTGGATCCCTAGTCCGGGAACTTTCTCAGGCCATGGGCACGGCCAAAAAACAAAAAATGTATCCATCCGTATGTAGTAACATGATTATATGCTAATTACTTCATCATTCAGTTTATCTGTAATCTCTCACTCCAACAAAGAGAAACCTGGCTGTAGTTAGTATTATTTGTTTTTCTTAAATAACTTTTTGTTATGAGAATATGTAATACACACATACTCCTTTAAATTGCAGGTGTGTGGACATGTTATTCATCCTTTATGGATTGACCATTTTTATTGCCATGACTTAATTTACCTTTGTAGCTTGTGTGGAACTTTGTTTTTTGGATGGGTGCTTAATTAAAACTTACTAAATTTTCATTTTTAAGGCAGATAGTAATTCAATTTAATGAGATATATGGCCAAAACAATTACTAAAATATGCTTAATTTAAAATAAATTTAAACTATCAGGTAATGATATGTGTAAATTCTACAGAAATGTATTAAATTTATATAATGTAAATATGATCATGTTGTATGCCCTAAAAAGATAACTAGTGATTTTTGATAGATATAACTTACTAAAGACTAAAATCTTACAGTGAAACATAATCTCATTAACTATGCAAATATTCCTTTTTTTTTTTTTTTTTTTGTCTTTTCAGGGCTGCACCCACAGCACATGGAGGTTCCCAGGCTAGGGTTCAAATGGGAGCTATAGCTGCTGGCCTACACCACAGCCCAAGCAACGCCAGATCCCCAACCAAATGAGCGAGCTCAGGGATCGAACCTACATTCTCATGGACGCTAGTCAGATTCGTTTCCACTGAGCTATGACAGGAACTCCGTAAATATTTCTTTAGTATTGCCAACTTTCGTTATCACCTCAATTCTTCTTGTTCATTAAGAAAAGTTTGGTGTTATGTGATGTAACAAAATCCTATCCTAAAAATTGTATTTTCCTGTTACTCTTCCAAGCTGCACTGCTGATTACTTGCTTATATTACATTTCACATAAATATTACATCATTGCCTTTCAGGTGAATTGAGTCTGTAGGTAGCCTGAATCTGCCAAAATGATTTCGATAAAGAGGTTTCGGAAAGTTATTTTTTCCTTTCTAATTCTTTTCGGCAGATGCTTCTAGAATAATAAATACTAAAATGTTGTGATAATTAATCACAGCATGATTTTAAGACATAATTATTTGAAGATATATATAGCATTTTAAGATTAATCCTTTAAAATACCTGGATTGTTTCAAAATATATTCTGCCTCAACAATTATTCTGCCTGAGTTAAAAATGTATACATGGCTATTTGTGTGAGGAATATAAAGCCAAGTATGGATTTTACTGTAATTATATATATATAAAGCTGTAAGATCTATTATATAAAGAACATCCACTAAATTTAGATAGTTAAAGGAACAAATTTGAGGAAATAGTTATCAACACTAAATAGGTCTTCTTTTTTAGTCTAAGATGTCTAAATAATTTTTTTACCATCAAATGTACTTAAGTATGTCTTTAGCTGTTTACGTTTATGCTTACGATTTATAAATAATTTGTTCTGATTAAACTAAACCTTTCTTTCAGTATATCATCACCTAATGAATGTTAGAAGAAAAATTAAATTAGTAAAGTCACTATTTTGTGAAAACTGACGAAATAATTGTTCTAGAAAAATAATATTAATGAATCCTAAAAAATTTAGGTTGAATGTTAGGAAGAAAATTACACTTCATAGCATATTAAATTTCACTCACAGATTCTTTACCACTCAGGAATCCAGTTTTCAGCAACTAAAGCCACCAACAAAATTACCTTCCCAAATCACAGGATAAACAGATATTTTATACCTCTTGATTGGTATAACATGAAGTACATCCTATATGAAGTTTTGTTTATGTTTTTGAGGAAAAAAAAAGGAAAAATAATAAATAAGACTTTGGTGTTAATTAATATTTTTTAGAATATAAGGGGGGGGGGGGCAGAGAAACATGCCAAAGAGTAAAACAGGACACAACAAGATAATTCAGGATGTAGGAAATTCTATAAAAAACTGGACTCAGATTTTCAGCAAGTGAATGGTACTAAAAATTGGGTGCAAGTAATACCTAAAATTAGTGTGTGTATTTAGGAATTTTAGAAAAAACCTTGAATATGGGCTGGGTACAAGATACAATTATTATTATTTTTTTATATGTGGAAGTTCCCCAGGGCCAGGGTTCAAACCCAAGCCACAACAGTGACAACACTGGATCTTTAGCAAAGTAGGCCACGAGGGAGCTCCCTAGGATGCAATTATTAAATTATTGCTGCTAATTTTATTAGAGTTGATAATTATACTTTGATTATGTAAGAAAATATCTATACTTTTAGAGATGCATACTGAGGTATTGTGGAGTAAAACACTGTAATATCAAAGACATGCTTTATAAAATTTTGGAGACAGCAACAAAACAGGTTAAGCAAATATGGTAAAATGTTAAATTATTATGTAAAAGCAATAGATATATGAAGATTAATTACAATATTATCTATAATTTAGATATTCTCACTTAAAAATTAGAAAACAAAATTGAAATAAGAGAACTATTTCCCTTATAAAGGAAAATTTATAAAGTATCTTCTAAAGTACATTTTTCTCATACTTTGATTTTGTTTTCATTGCTGTATGCTAGATAAAAACCCAACAAACAGAAAACCAAAAATTCAGCATATGAACCCAATAGTATTTAAATTTTTTTCTTTTAAATAGATGTTTTTAGGGAAATCAGACTTGGAACCAAAGAGTGGAATCATGGGCATGGCACCTAATGAAAATTGACTTCCTTTGGAAGCCAAGTATAAGCTGCTGAACTTGGTGGTAGATACAATGAAAGCAAAATAAAATGAATCTATGAGTCAGTCTCCACATTTGGAAATTTTGAAAACCACTATATGCCTTATCTGTTGATAATGAAGAATAAAATAACTGTGCATGTAAAGTGCTTAAAACAATGCCTCATACAGAATGAACTATATATCAGAATATATAGTGTTTCTTTATTATTATCCATATTATTCTTCATTATCCATGTAGACAGTATTCTATAAAGAGTTAAATAAAAGACCACAAATAATTCATAGTCTCAGATATGAATTAGCCAACAAGGTTTTTTGCAAACTGGAAAAGAAAAAAGAGGCCATTAAGTGGTGAAGAAAAATTGTTTGGTTGGCTTGATCAAACAAGTGATAGGTTAAAAATGACCACGGAATACATGGATATATAAATGAACTTTGTTACTAGTCACCAAATACATATTTAAATTGCATAGAATTCCCTTGACATTCTGAAAATCTTGCTTGACAAATAACATCTTAGAAAAATGCATTAAAATGTATATACATTTAAATAATACTAAAGTATATTTTTCAAAGGATGTTAAAATTTTATTTTTATTTAAAGTAAATTGGTCTTAATCAATCTATCTGGTGAAAAAAATTTCATGTCAGTTTTTCTTTTATACCTGTAATTTTATTGATTTTTTAAAATAAAATATTACCTGAAACCCACATATCTTGTGTCCATAAAGTATGTATCCTGATACTTTTATTTATTTTTCCAGTAGTTAGTTCCCTAAACAATCCTGCAGTTTCCATTTTTTCCTTCTATTATTCCCAAAATAACAGATTAACTTTATATAAATAAATAATTAATTAGATATTAAAGCACATATAGATATTAAAGCACATATATATTTAAACATATATAAACAATATAGGTTATAAAAATATATATAAAGAGACGCCTGGTCCAAAATGACTTCTGTCTACACCTTAACTTTTTCCATCCAATTCTCACCTAAAAAGCTGTTAAACCAAGTTAATCTGACACTTTTCCCTTCTAAATCTGTTAAATTTATCTCTGCCTTGATACATTCCTCTTTTGCCCCAATTTATTATTTCAAGTCAATTTCCAGTGTGCACTACAAAACCAGTTTACATCATCACAGTCTACCACGAACTCTCCTTTAGCCAATACCTATATAACAGCTCTTCCTGAGCAGGTAATCGAAAGTTTATCAGAATGTTGGGTGAGGGCTGTTAATTTCTCCTTTTAACATTTACATAGGAGAGCCTTCAGACGTCACTACTCTTCTCACTGACAGGGTCACTAGGGAAACATGTCTGTTTTTCCTATGAATCCTACACTTTCACTTCCCTGAAGAGAAATATACAACTTAATTGATGTGTATACCATTTGTAGGGTGTTGTATGCCAGGAAGTGCCTTTTTCCTGCTTCCTTTAAAATTTTATACAGTAGCTGCTCCAGCCTTGCTGCCCCCTTCCTCCAGGGAGATCCTTCTGGAGATATCTGGGGAGAATACATCATTGTCTGTCTTATCCATCTAGTCATGTGATTTAATGTTGAAGTAGAATATAATGGCCTTAACTTCATTATCTAATCCTGTTTTAACTAGATGGTCACTGGAAAAGCTTATATGTTGATATTGCTTTGGCTTTGTATGTGTCCTGTCTCAACCAAAGCCCTGGAGTGGGAAAAACTGTTGGACACCTTTATGTTTTACAGATTTACATCTTCCAAAATAATTTGTAATCACATTTGCCTCCCTTTGCCAATTTAACAGGTCATGGACATTACACAAATGTGTGGTGTTGGTATAGATGGATTCTAGTTTTGCATGTAAGGAATCCTATAACTCTTTAATCATTTAATCTGTCAGTCATATTAAACAGGGAGAAAATATAGTTATAGTAGAAGCTGTAAAGTCGACCTTCTCTGGTTAATTTCTGGCTCTATGTCATATAGTTTACTTTGCTTATTCACCTTGCAGAAATTTATTATTAAGGAGGAAATAAAACAATACAGGTAAAGTTCCTAGTATTATAACAGGGGCAGAATAGCTGGTTTATAGTTTGAGAAATTTTTATATGCCAAACTCTCTACCTAATAATTCACCTAGGTCATTTCCCTGAATTTTCTCTCAACTATTTCATAGAGGTTCTATTATTATTGTCACTTTACAGGTGATAAATTTGACACAAAGAAGGATTAAGTAATTTTCTTAAATCCTACATTTATTAAGTCACTTTAAGAGGACTGTAATCAGTGTCCTATAAAGTGCTTAATAAATATTCACTCTTTATCTTTTTGCTTAGGCTCATGTTCTGTGCTACATCTTGATTATATAAAGATGAATAAGAAAAAGCTACTAATGTTCTAGTAGAGAAAAAGAAGATATAGTAAAAAGTCAAATTTTATAACATTTTTGCATCCATTCTTGGTAATGAAATTTGATATTGGCAGAAAACATACTATTCCCCAAAGGTACACTGTACTCCAAATTTATCCTATGCAATCTTAGGTAATTACATCATATTCCAATTTCAAATTAAATTGCTAGCATGAAGTCTGGTGTTTGTTTTGTCATCAAAAATAGATGAGTATCTTTATCACAAGGAAGCAAGGTTTTACTTAGTTTGAATGAATGTTCACATAGACAAAGTAAAATGGGTCACTACTTGAGAAGATGAGAAAATGGAATCGTTGAGAGAATTTTTATTTATTTATTTATTTTTTATTTTTTTATTTTTTTGGTCTTTTTGTCTTTGTTGTTGTTGTTGTTGTTGCTATTTCTTGGGCTGCTCCCGCGGCATATGGAGATTCCCAGGCTAGGGGTCGAATGGGAGCTGTAGCCACCGGCCTACGCCAGAGCCACAGCAGCGTGGGATCCGAGCCGCGTCTGCAACCTACACCACAGCTCAAGGCAACGCCGGATCGTTAACCCACTGAGCAAGGGCAGGGACCGAACCCGAAACCTCATGGTTCCTAGTCGGATTCGTTAACCACAGCGCCACAACAGGAACTCCGAGAGAATTTTTAAATGCATGTTCACATAGCTTCGTAACACTATAAAATTGCCCAAACTCCTTAACTTTCATGCTATTTCTTATTCTCAGAAAAATTTTTTGTTTGTTTTTTGCTTTATGGGCCCGCACGTATGGCATATGGAAGGTCCCAGGCTAGTGGTTGAATCGTAGCTACAGCTGCTGGTCTATGGCACAGCCAGAGCAACGCGGGATCTGAGCTGTATCTGCAATCTACACCACAGATCAAGGCAATGCCAGATCCTTAACCCACTGAGCAAGGCCAGGAATACTAGTCGGGTTTGTTTCTGCCAAGCCACAACGGAAATAACCAGAAAACCTTTTATAGGATTATTAAAGTTGAAAAATTAACCGGTTAGAAATTTATAAATTAACTCAATTTATAATTTATATTCCATAGTTATAAGATAATTTATAATCTACATACTGATGTTAGGTGTGAGGGTTGGAAATGGGTGGTAAGGAAAGGAACTTCTGCTTTTAAAGGTTCAAGTTTTACCGACTGGTATAAGAAAAGTTAATAGGACATACAACAAGTTTACAAACCCAAATATTAAATTAAAGTTGCTAATAATAATTATATTTTGAGAAGAGATCCAGAGGCTGGTAAAGGTAAAACTATGCTAATTAAGTGAATCTACAGACCATTACACTGATATGCAGAAATTCTGCAAATGTGTTATCATTAGCAACAAGGAAAATAAGTCAAATATATTTAGTTATAGACTGATAATTCAAATATTATGGTGGGTTATGCCTAAAACGGGGAAAATCAAGAAAAAAATGTATTTCTAAGTGTCTATAATCTTCAATACATTGAATGCGATATGTTCAGTCAAGGGCAAAATGACTACATACATTATAGGTAAATCAAAGATATCTATCCTACTGTTGCTAGAGGGATTTATAAAGGATCTTAAGTATATTTTCTCTTGAAGATTTGTTACAAGGTCGAGGTAAATAACATGAGCAATAATTTGTAAGAAATACTTCTCTATGTGTATGGCCCTTAGGATTTTCACACAAAACAAAATACTGAAAAAAACTATTGAACATATTTTATCTGTGATGAGACCACACTACCCATTGCTGAGTTTTTCAATGGAATAAGAAAGAAAATATATGTTTTATTTTCAGAGTTTTTTCTTTTTTGGCAGAGATAGTTTCTGGGTTTAAAATGCAAAAACTAAGGGAAAATATAACTAGGTAGGGGGTAGATTTGAATCATTTTACAGTAAAACTTCACCATAATTTTTTCCCAAATATACCTAATACCTTTATTTTAGAGTATATAATGCCAATTCTAATACTTTTAAGACACCAATAGAAATGTATGCTTGACATAAGAAATATGTTACCTATATATGGAGAGAGGAAAATTCTTAAAAAGTAAATCCAGTAATAGATTTCAACACTAATGAACTGGATCCCCTCATTCGTGTAGGAATTCGATTTACCAAAGCAGTTAAGACATATACAGTTCCGCTCATATATAAACATCTAAGCAGATAGGTGTTTCAACCATTTAAAAAAATAGGTTCGAGGGGACAAAAAAGTCAGAAGGAGAGAGCCTTACAATTAACGATTCTATAAATCCCTTTTGTAATTAATATTTATTGATCCTTCCTAGATTAAAAGTATTTCGGCAGATAGATATGGGTACGCAAAACTCACAGGGATTCTCCTTTAAAAATGTCAATGTCACATTGACTATGAAGCTATGAATGTCTGCATTTAGTATCCTCATTAAGAAGACATCAGATTCATGTAAATTGAGAAAAAGGGAAAACTCTTGACAGTGGCATTGGTTTCAGGGAAAAGCTTAAGCAGCTTGCCTTGTAGTCTAATAAGCTTGAAAACTCTAGACCTCCAGAAAATGATATTTCTCAACAAGACAAAATAAATGAGAATATGCCAAAGCAAAAGCCAATCAGAGTGTCAACAAATCACTAATGTAGTATAAATAGAGATAAGAGACAAAGAAAAGAAACTCATGCCAGTAATACTGTGGATTTGGTAAAGCACATACACAATAAAAGGTTTAAGCCAAAAGATAAAATGATTTTTTTTTCTGAGCAATATTTCATCTTTGACTAAAGGTAGCTGAATGAAAAATAAAATGAGTATTTTCATTTTTTTTTTTTCCTTTTTAGGGCCACATCCACAGCATATGGAAGTTCCCAGGCTAGGGGTTGAACTGGAGCTGCAGCTGCTGGCCTACACCATGACCACGGCAACACTAGATCTGAGTGTGTCTGTGACTCACACCTCAGCTCATGGCAACGTTGGATCCATAACCCACTGAGCAAGACCAGGGATCGAATCCTCATCCTCATGGATACTAGTCGAGTTCTTAACCTGCTGAGCCACAATGGGAACTCCTAAAATGAGTATTTTCAAATGTTCATATGCTATCCTCAAAGTATTTCAGAAGAGGAAAAATTAATCAATGTCTAAGTCATCGCTAGAGTTTGAAGGGAAGACATATTCTTAAAAAATCAGAATGTTAAAATTACTTAGTTTGCAATTAAATAATATATAATAATATGTAATTATATAATATACATATATATATATGTAGCTCGCACTTTGGGGCAAGATGATTTCACTTCAAAGGCATAGTCTTTTGTAATATCAATTGTTTCAGTGAGATTTTAGTGATATCTCTAAACACTAGGTGGTTGAAACTCCCATGTCTTCTGAACAATGTAAACTGCAGAATGTTCATTTGCCCCATAGCTCTTCAGAAGCATTTTTTTCTAGGCATCTCACAGTCTCTCTGTACATGCACAGATGTATGAATGTATTTGGGCAAACACTTAAAGAAAACACTATGCATATTTTTGATACTGTTTTTCTGTTTGTCCTATGAAAATTTTGGTACTCTTCTTCTATCTGCACTTTTTTCTCCATAACTCTGATTCAAAAATTTTATTCATCACGAGACTCCCAAACTTTGTTATGTTCCTTCTGCCACTGAAATTTCTGACCTCTGTCAAGACTGTGCTTCCCTGTGTTGTATGAAATCGGATTTAAGGCAGAAATCCACTCTGTATATACCTCAGGTTTCATGCTTTCCTTATCAAATAGATCACAGACTTGGAATGTTCTGTGTCCCAGGACTGAAAACCTGTTGTTTCATATAATGCATTCATAGTGTTATCTTTGTTTATGAAGGTAAGTCTTAATAAGCATCATGAGTGGGTGGAACCAGAACTGCCCAAGTTATGAAGTGGTAAAAAAAAATTTTTCACTTAATATACTTCTGGCTTCTAGGCTTCATGCCTTCCTTTTTTCAATGATTTAACTCACTAATCTCTACTATATCTAATTATTACATCTTATATTATTTATCATCTTTCATGCTTTTTGTGATTACTCCATCCTATTCTATATGTAAACTCTTATATCTGTTCTTCACTCTACAACCTCATTTGACGTAATCTCATGCGGCTTGTTGATATGATCTATAACATTTTACTGAACTAAAGTATATTCTTTGGATTCCTCAATTATGGTTAGGTGGTTATTATACCTTTTTTATGAGATGGAATAATGTTTTACATTTATTTCTTTTCTTTCAATAACTACAGAGGTAATATTCAAACATTAACCAAAATATTTAGTGATTAACTTGAATTCCCATAAATTCATAGATAACCATATTTTCTTATTTGTAAAAAACTAAAAAACTAATAAAACTACACATTAAAAATCAATGACCAGTAGTTTTATAGTTGTCTTGTGCTTCTATTTCTCCAATGTCATTAGATATCCATTAGAAAGAATTTTTTTGAATAATAAAATGTTAGCAATGAAAATTCCTTATACCCAATATCCTTATTTTTTAAGATAGGGAAACTGAGACTAAGGGAGTTTTAATCTTTTCAGAGACCACATAGCTACTTATTGACAGAGCTATGGTTAGAACACTAGTTTTCCAACTTCCAGTTGAATTCTCTTTGACCTAAACAGTCTATGGGGACCTTCAGAAATGGATTTATGAAGAAATGGAATTTTTATGGCCATACCCAAGGCATATGGATGTTCCTGGGCCAGGACTTTAATGCTGGATCCTTAACCCACTGCGCTGGGCCAGGGATTGAATGCACGCCTTTGCAGTGACCTGAGCCATTGGAGTCAGAATCCTTTTTTTTTTTTTTTTAATTTTCATTTCTATTTATTTATTTATTTATTTGGTCTTTTTGCTGTTTCTTTGGGCCGCTCCCGCGGCATATGGAGGTTCCCAGGCTAGGGGTCCAATCGGAGCTGTAGTCACCGGCCTACGCCAGAGCCACAGCAGCGCGGGATCCGAGCCGCGTCTGCAACCTACACCACAGCTCACGGCAACGCCGGATCGTTAACCCACTGAGCAAGGGCAGGGACCGAACCCACAACCTCATGGTTCCTAGTCGGATTCGTTAACCACTGCGCCACGACGGGAACTCCTGCAGTCAGAATCTTAATCCTTGTGCCATAGCAGTAACTCCAGAAACAGAATATTTAAAACACATTCTGTATATATATATACGTGTGTGTGTATATATATATATACACACACAGAAATATGACTGTATTGTGTGTGTGTATACACAGTTCAAACTATATACATATATATAGTTTAAAGGAAGTCCATAAATATCATCAAATATTTGTAAATTTAGAACAGAAAATCCTGCACTGATTTATTCTTTTGGAAAAATTTTATAACAATTTATTGAATAATCTGAACTTCAGGCTAGATATAAAAACAAAAATGTTTTTATTTCCTTTTTCTCCACTCACTCTGCTATAAGTACTTTTGCTTCCTTATTGGGAAGATGATCTTATCCATATTTTAGGAAAATACCATAATTTTCCAAATGTTATTGTTTATGTGAAAACTTTCAGGTGATTCTAGTTGTGAACTCGAAATTCATATGCAGTTTGAATGTGATCCCTTCTCCCTAGCACTGAGCATTACTGAGGAGTGTGGTCTGTTCTTTCCTCTCCTGACCTTTGAGGGGAGGATTCATTGTTTATATCTGGAACATGTGCCTTTTCCTCTTTTATCTTCTGGATTAATTGGGTTCGGACAAGGAAGAGAAGGAAAAAAGGTAAATGTCTCTTGATTGCTTACAACTTTTTCCTTCCTTTCTCTGTTGATTGTGATAACATTTCTGGCTCTCTCTCTTTCCTTCAGAGGATAAGAAAAACTAATCCTTTCGAGAGGAGCAATATGAATGATTTAGGAGTTTCCAAGTAAGGCTTCAAAATCATGTTTCCTTGATATGCTGATTCTATTTTCATCCCTCCATCTACCTCATCTTTCACCCTGACATCCCACCTAAGACTCTTTACTATCCTCTTGAATGGATACTAGCAAGATGTAAAATGAGTAAAACCTCAGGAAAATTCTGAGGACTCAATAACATAATTAAAGCAAGAGTATCTAGCATAAAGAAAACTATCCCTGGAGTTCCTGCCATTGCACAATGGGTTAAGAATCTGACTACAGTAGCCTAGGTTGTTGCGGGGAGGTGCAGGTTCAATCCTTGGCCTTGAACTGTAAGTTAAAGGATCTGGCATTGATGCTGCAGCTCAGATTCAATCCCTGGCCTGCGAACTTCCATATGCTGTGGGTTAGGCCATTAAAAAAAAAAAAAAGATTTGCATTTCTCTAATAATCAGTGATGGTGAGCATTTTTTCATGTGTTTTTTGGCCAGTTGGAGAAATGTCTATTCAGGTCTTTTGACCATTTTTCAATTGGGTTGTTGGCTTTTTTGCTGTTGAGTTGTATAAGTTGTTTGTATATTTTAGAGATTAAGCCCTTGTCAGTTACATCATTTGAAACTATTTTCTCCCATTCTTTGGTTTCCTTTGATGTGCAAAAGCTTGTCAGAAAAAATGCTCAACAACACTGATTATTAGAGAAATGCAAATCAAAACTACCACGAGATACCACCTCACACCAGTCAGAATGGCCATCGTTAAGTCCACAAATAACAAATGCCGTAGGGGGTATGGAGAAAAGGCAATCCTCCTGCACTGTTGGTGGGAATGTAAGCTGGTACAACCACTATGAAGAACAGTGTGGAGGTACCTTAGAAATCTATACATGGAACTACCATATGACCCAGCAATCCCCCTCTTGGGCATATATCCGGACAAAACTTCCCTTAAAAAAGATGCATGAACCCACATGTTCTTTGCAGCACTATTCACCATAGCCAAGACATGGAAACAACCTCAATGTCCATTGACAGATGATTAGATTAGAAAGATGTGGTATCTATACACAACAGAATATAATGCTACTCAGCCATCAAAAAGAACAAAATAATGCTATTTGCAGCAACATGGATGGAACTAGAGACTCTCATACTAATAGAACTAAATCAGAAAGCAAAAGACAAATGCCATATGATATCACTTATATCTGGAATCTAATATACAGCACAAATGAACCTTCCACAGTAAAGGAAATCATGGACTTGGAGAATAGACTTGTGGTTGCCAAGGGGGAGGTGGAGGGAGTGGGATGGATGGGGAGCTTAGGGTTAATAGATGCAGACTCCTGCCTTTGGAATGGATTAGTAATGAGATCCTGCTGTGTAGCACTGGTAACTATGTCTAGTCACTTATGATGGAGCATGACAATGTGAGAAAAAAATGTATACATGTATGTGTAACTGGGTCACCATGCTGTACAATAGAAAAAAAATAATATATTGGGGAAATAAAAAAAGACATTTATGAAAAATAAAGCTGTTATCAAATCGGAAAAAAAAGAAAACTGTTCCTATAAACTAATTTACCACAGAAATTAAAAAATCAGAATTTTCAGTAACACTCAAAGCTAAACTCAAAATTATTTCAGTGGTCTAAAAACACAAATTTCTTGAATATGAAAAAAATAAGACAATCTCTTCTCCAGCAATGATTTGTCCTTTTAGCCTTTTTAATTAACTTTCAATTTGAAAAATGCTCCTTTTATAATTTATGCTCACTTGTTAAAAATGATCATGATCAACATAACTTGTTGGCCCTTAGTGACTAATTATCCCAATATTTATTGGAAGATTTCGTGGGAAGAAACTGAAGATGAACGTTTGTGTACATACAGTCTCTGCAGATTTTCAGTCTTCACTTACTGTATGGGCAGCGAAATCAGGGAAATCTTCCTGATTACTCAGAATGTAATTCTTTTTCTATGAAACTGTATTACCACCACTCAGCATTAGATATTGAATCTTATATCTATTCGATTTTTATAACGCCTGCCATTATGTGGAGGCTATGTGGACTTAATTATGTGTTCATTTGAAAATGATTATCTGCCGTAGAAATCCTCTTGTGATTTTACACTTTGTCATGACCACAGGGAGAACTTATATACTTAGAGCAAACTGATATTGGAGAAGAAGAAAATGAGTTAGTTTGGTTCTAAGGAGCATCATCATTTATATCAGAAGATTAGGTAACGCTCTCTTGAGTTAATCACTACATACTTACAGTCTAAGTTGAATATCTTTTTAAAAACCTCTTGGCTTTAGTCATATCTGTACTACATCAACTTATGTTTATCTACCTGTGATCAATTGATATATCAATCTATCTACATATCTATCATCAATAATTGCCAAAGAAGATTTTCCCCTGGTGACACTATTTTTTAATTCCAGGGAAAAAACTTCCAATAAACCTTTCTTGTTTGCCACAGGCAGCATTCCCACTGGAGAATGTCAAACTGTGAATCTTGCATTTGGCTGAGCAGGAACTAACCTGAGATCTTGGGAATAAAGAAGTCAATCTCAGCAACCTTAAAAAGTGAAGTCTCTCATGTATTATATCAACCAGGGAATGTCAAGGGTCTATTCCTTGGCCTTCTCCTGCTAGAGAGTCACAATCTTTAGAAATTTACATAGCTTATTCACTAAGTCCAAAAGAAGAGTACACATGTGAAATGATGAAATGATTCATATCCCTCCATATAAACCATGGGCTATCTTGAATGATGAAAATCAAAGAGTTGTGATTTTCAGATTTTTTTTTTTCATTTGAACACTAAAGTCATTTTTCCTCTTGAAGGATGATCTCTTAAGAAAGATTTTGAGGAGTTCCTGTTGTGGCGCAGTGGAAACGAATTAGACTAGGAACCATGAGGTTGCGGGTTCGATCCCTGGCCTTGCTCAGTGAGTTAAGGATCTAGCGTTGCCCTGAGCTGTGGTGTAGGTCGCAGACATGGCTCGGATCTGGTGTTGCTGTTGCTGTGGCTGTGGCGAGGCTGGTGGCAACAGCTCTGATTAGATCCCTAGCCTGGGAACCTCCATATGCCTCGGGTGCGGCCCTTAAAAGACAAAAAAAAATTTAAAAAAAAGAAAGATTTTGAACTATATTTATTTGCCAGAAAAAATATATTATTTTTGTTATTAAAGAAAAAAGAGCTCCCTCACTTTAATGATGAAAAATGCTCTTGTATTATCCAGATGCATTTAATATGCAAAGATATTCAGAGAGCCTGCTAGCAGTACAGATTACCATAAATTAGTAGATTTGAAAGAAGAAACACATTGATTTGATGCTTGCAAATGTGCAACAGATTTATAGGAACTGAGCAATTTGATACTTATGCTTATGTTCTCTGTGCCTTGTAATTCTAAACAGATATTCTGTTAGTATCATATAGTAAGAATACATAATTATCTTTTCTATTATGATGATTTTTGGCATTTCAATAGTACTAACTAAAATGCTGTAGATACACTTTTCCTGATTTTATGGTAATAACAAAATAACTACCAACACAAATATGATAGAATATTTTAGTTTTCATGCACTGCATGATGACTCACAAGCCAACATTGCTGATTTTTCCCTATTACTACATGAGAACTGTAAGTCACAAGTGCCTAAAATTAGTGATGGATTGTAAGAGTATGAACAGGAAAACGTGGAAAGTAGAATTATGATTGATTTTTTTTTACATTACAATAGAATTACAAAGTAGAAAAACCGTGGACAAAGATAAAGAGACTATACTCCGTTAATAACCAGTTCTGCCATCTTTATAAAGTAAATCATGTTTCCTAAAGCTTACTTCACTCAACTGTAAAATGATAGCTTAAGGTTTAAAGAAATGAACATGCATGGTATTTTTAGAGATAAAAAGTAACAACAATAATTTCATAACGCATAGGCAATGCAACCACAATCAACCCTTAACCTTCATTCTCCTTCATTTCCCCATTCCCATCATAGGTGC
Source organism: Sus scrofa (assembly GCF_054392235.1). Classification (NCBI taxonomy): domain Eukaryota; kingdom Metazoa; phylum Chordata; class Mammalia; order Artiodactyla; family Suidae; genus Sus; species Sus scrofa. The sequence continues at coordinate 64,551,501 of NC_139393.1, read as the reverse complement.
CTGTTCTCTCTTCTGCTATTATCCAGTGTATATACATGAGAACTGTTCTACAGTACCCCGACAGGAACAATTTGATGTCATATTTTCTCAGTTTAAAAATACTTATTGAGTAGAATTGTGTTGGTTTTTCCCCACATAGTTGTTCCCATTATAAAAATTCATTGCCAATTTTAATTTCAATATAAATACAGACATGAGAGTAAAAACAAGTTAAAACAAAATACTCTCTATTTTTATAAATAAAGCTCAATTTATTCATTTCAGAAATTATTTTTGGATGCATTCTATTTTTCTATTATTATTTACAATATTAAAGAAGTGGATCTTTATAGCAAAACCTTTGTATATGAGAGAGACATACTAAAGTAGTCAACACTGCATAATGGAAGTGATAATTTGACATTATGTACGATCATGAGATGAGTGAGAACAATGATATTAGCCGTTGAAGCCATTTAGCAATATGGAATAATCAGAATAATAATTTTTATATAAACATATAATAACTATATAAAGGAAAGGTAAGCAAGTAAGATTATTAACTTTGACGTCTTTTGTTTACCAGGTGGTTCAAGCAAGCAAGTTCCCAGCTAAGAACTCAAGAATCCTATTTTGGGTCAATATATTTTTTAGACACTGGGAACTGATATAGGAACAAAATGCAATAACCAACTTGACTTGTGCCATTATATATTAGGAACTATCTAGTGGTCAAGGAGACAAAGAATGGATTAAAGGGGATTAACTGACAATTAATAAACAAATGCAAAAAATAATGAGAGTACTGTTTTTCATTTAAAAAAACAAAAATTTATTATATTTATGCTCTTCAATGTAGAAGGTAAAAAGAAATAGGAAGTAATAGCGAGACAAAAAAGAAATAGAAAATAACAGAACATAGATATAGAGTAGAAAAACAAATTTAAAAACATTGTAAAACCTGTATAAATGGATTTATACTCCTATAATATAAACAATAAATAAGAGAGAAAGAAGAAACACATAAGGATTTAGATAAAAATAAGACTATGAATATAGAGAAAATAGAAAAATATAAGCTTATGAAAATAACCATACTTTTTTGAAAATAAAAAAATAAATAAAACAACTCACAAGAACTCCAAAAATTAATATGCAAAATCCATATAGTAAGAATCCAAGAAACATTTCATTTGAAGAACTGAAATGACATTACACTCATATCAAAGTTGACAAAGGGCTTTTTGCCCAGATCAGAAATAATCACTTTAAGGCACAACACCAGTGGTCCAGACTGAGAGAAAAACTCTAGCACAACATGTAACTATGCCTTAAATGTGAGTAGAGGGTATCTATAATACTTTTCCCAAAAGCCTCTAAAATTAGCCTTGTAGGTAAGAAAGGAGTTATAAGACAAAAGAGAGAAGAGAGGAAATTTCAGACTTATGGTAAATTTTGTGAAGTTCACCTTTATCAATACATAGAAAAGTTAGGTATTACTCTCTTTCCTGTGCCCATTAGTGGGGCTGGGAATTACAAGATGCTGCCCAGCCTGTCTTGATTCCAAGGCTTACTAGTATGGTGGCCTCTTCAGCCTCAAGCTTTGCCAGCAGTAAGAATTAAGAATAGTGGGTGGGATATTTTCCCAGAGGACAATTAGTTTTCTCTTACGGAATATGGGAAACGACTGACTCACAGTGATGAATGACTCACAGTGAAAAATTTCTTTGAATCTAGACAAATACAAGTTTGTTCCCTTTAAGATGGTTTATACCTTCTTTTCCTTTTTACAATTTACAAGTGTAATTATCTGGTCTAAATAGACTACCACATCTTTAAAGTGACCATATATTCTGTTTTCTGTAGACAATCCTAGACCTTAAAGGCTCAAAGCTCAACCAGGAATCTAGAATAAAAGGAATTGTCCTATCATAGTCTGGCTCCATTCTCCTTAGGTTGATGTTTGTGGCTTAGTCTTATGTTAAACTCTTAGTACATTTTTAATTTTGTGAAAATCCCATCCTATTCTACTGTTGATATTTTCATTGAAATCATATTCCCAATATATTATTCCATGAAACTTGACTTTTGAACAAGGAAATTTTGTTTAAAAAAGGAATTATGGTTATATGCTAATGCACATAACATTCACAGTTCTCATCTATGCAGCATATTATCCAGGTGAAGTTGGGTTTATAGCATTGCAAAATATCCTCTCAGAGCTTCATTTTAATACCAATTGGAAAACAACATCATGCAAGTTTGGGGTGCCAGCTCATGGAATGAGGTACATTATGATGTATGATGCTACTCATATCTACTACATGAATATATGGATCTGAGAACAGGATGAAAATAGGAATAGCACAGTCATCACATTAAAATGGAAAACTTTAAGAGTGAAAAAAAGAACACTAACATTACTAAATTTACATAATATTTGAATTTGATTTTATTGACTGACAAATTAGTGTTACTGTATGTATTGTCCTTAAGAGGGGGGTGTTCATTACATTGCATAAAAAAAATGAAAGAGAAACCACATTTTTCAAAATACTTAGGAGATGCAACAAAAGTTCTATCAGACCATATTGCTAAGCACAAAATATTTAAATTGTTTTCATACTATCTTATTCACATCTGAATGTTCCAAGATAAGACACAACAATAGTAACTCCCATTAGACTACTATATGCAAAAAATAAGATCTGTGGCAATCCAGCAACCCTGAAGTTTACAAAATGTGGTAACCCCCTTCTTGGAGTCTGTTTTCCAACTTCTGCCCTAAAATTGCTGTGACTAACCAAAACTCCCAATATTCTCTATGTAACCTTTCCTGACTTTTGCCTTAAGAGTCACTACCTATGCTCTCTCAAGGCAGTGCCTATCCCACTTATACCAATTTTAATAAACCTAAGTTTATACTGATCAACAGGTTTTCCTGGGGTCTCTGTGCGAGTATCTAAAAGGGGTCAGAATAGGAAAAAGTTTAGCATACATTGCATGAGGTCCTTGTACAAGTTGCATGTACTATGTGGAAGACCATCAAACTCATTTATAATTACTTTAATGTTACTGTTAATGATACTTTATTAAAAATGAAAAATCCAAGACAAATGCTAAATTGGATAGATTGCTGGGACAATTGTACAAAATGAGGGCTGGATGTTCCCAGGCAAACCGGGATACCTGTCACTCTATAACACCTAATGTGGTATATAACATTTTTATTTTTTCCCATATTCAGAACACTGCAGCATGCTCATGTAAAGAGATAGTGGATTCTTTTCTTTTAAGGGCCATACCTGGGGCAGATGGAAGTTCCCAGGCCAGGGGTTGAATTGGAGCTGTAGCTACTGGCTTACACCGCAGCCACAGCAACAAAGGATCTGAGCTGTGCCTGCGACCTACACCACAGCTCATGGCAATGCCAGATCGTTAACCCACTGAGCGAGGCCAGAGATCAAACCTGTATCCTCATGGATCCAAGGGGTTCATTAACTGCTGAGTCATGAAGGGAACTCCAGGATAGTGGATTTTGAATCAGACACTGAACATGGCGTAGAGACCTACAATGTGCAATCTGACACTCTTCATAACATCAAATTAGCATAAAAATAAAGATACTGTACTGGCTGTGGTAATTTATCTCAATATCGAGGGGAGATGGAGTTGCTGTTCAGCAGTGGAGATCAGGAACAATATATTTGTAACCGCAGAAATCCAGAGTGTCTTGTATTTTTGTCAACTAAGTTCTAAGTATGTATATTCAAGCTACACGATTCAGATCTAAGGAAAATAACCCTAATGGAAATCACTGAACTCTTAGCAATGTCCTTTCACCAAATCCATTTACTACCTGATTTCCATAAGTCCCCATACTCAATATGGGACCACATTTTTTAGACAATAGTGACTAGAATGCCTTCAAAGCCAATGTTCTCTTACACTCCAATATTATGGACCAATTATCTTTCCTCAGTTGTTTAGTTGCCAAATAAATGTTATTGTACCTCATTAGGAATGATTATGAGGATATTAGTGAAAATTCTTATGCTGCTCAGGATCTTTTCAAAGAATACCTCTTCCCTTTGATTATTCGACTTTAGATCTTTGTTTTAACTTAGGCATGGGAATTATTTGAGGGGACACCTTGGATCCCAGTGACTCAATTCAGACCTCCGTAGAGTAGCATTTGGTATTTGGTTACACAAAGAGCTGGTGCCTTAATATCCTTTGCAATCACTTTGAACTGAAGTTTCCCGTAAATCATTTACCCACATGATTCCTGTGTGAAAATATTCTGATCATGTAAATATATATTCACTGTCGATTACAATAACTACATAATCTTGCTTCTGGAGATTAAATGCATTTATTTTGGCTGAAATTGTCCTGGTTTTCCATAGGACATTGATACCTGAAATCCCATTCTAATCACAGAGCTATCCACATTCATCCTTGGACTATACAGAATATTGCAATGTACTTTTTAATGACGTTACTGTTCTATGTATCAATGCACTTCTTTCCTCCATTTCTTCTCAATTGTAATTATTGGTTCTTAACATACTCTCATCATGATATGTATATATCTGCACACACACACACGTTACTGTTCTATGTATCAATGCACTTCTTTCCTCCATTTCTTCTCAATTATAATTACTGGTTCTTAACATACTCTCATCAGATATATACATATATCTGCACACACACACATGTATATATATCCTTTTAAACAGTAAGTTATGTTTAATAAGAATATCAGTGAAACTATTACCCTATCAAAACAGAAAAAAAAAATTGACAACAACTTACATCTGCTATTTGGTTTTCCTCCTTCTACTCACCCAAAGTAAGATAACCACTGATGCGCTTCTCAAATGTGGTGAAGAAAGTTTCCTAATGGTCCTATCAGACATCATAATTGTGAGTCTTTGAACGGTGGTAACTTCATAGGTTTTTGGATTTTTCTTCTTGATACTGTAGATTTTCGATTTGCAACATCACTTGACACATACAACCTTTAGAAGAAGTTTTATTAGGCCTATAAAATTTTAGTCATTTCAAACTGCTTAAGTTTGAACTGAATCTGTAATTTCTGGCAAGTATATCCATACTGATAAATTCAAACTGAAGTAAAATTATGTTCTTCCCTTTTCTGAGGTTTTAATGTCCTCAGAAATATTCTCCACACATAATTCCCAAGGCTTAAACAAAATATATTAGCACATTTTTACAATGACTACTTTTTGTTTATTATTATTATTTGTATGTAAGACTTCTTTCTGCTTTGCAAATGGCTTGTGTAACATATAGTGATATGATTCTAATTATAGGTCTGGAGGCAATGGGGTGATAAGCATGGAATATAAAGAGAATTTCTGTCCCCGTGCAGAGGAACTACTTCTGACAATATCATTACAGGCTCTTCAGGCAAGGCAGGAACAATTTTATCAGACAGGTGAAAATCAAACTAAGCCAATGGCTTGGAAGGCTTAATGAGTTTTGGGGTCTGGATATAGAGTCACCAGAATAATTTCAATTATTACAATTCTATTTTTCAGAATTGCACACTTTTACAATTAATGTCCTAAATTTCAATTAGTGGATTTGGTGGGCTGCAAACACAACCTGGGTTATAATTCTGTAACTAAAGAGCATATTTTACATTTGAATTTTAGTAACTTACGAAGATCAGAGTTTTTAAACGCTTCATAAAAATTCTTTTTCCTGACTATGCCTTCAGGCAAGGATTTAAAACGTTTTGTTTGTCATTGCTTTTTAAAAATCTCTTTAGTGCAGTTAAAACATTCAACCGAACTCTGACATCCTTCTATCTCCCATGACCTCCATTAACATGTAAAATAGTAGTTAGTAAGTCTGCCAAAACTAGTCCTTCAATAGGCATTTCAATGTAGGTGAACACAGGTGTTACTCTAAATTGGCACTTGGTGCCAGAATCCCACTTTTCAACAGTAACAAGCTCTGCACAGTAAAGGAAACAATAAACAGAATGAAAAGGCAACCTAGAGAATAGCAGAGAAAGTATTTGCAAACCAGGTATCTAACAGGGGTTAATATCCTAAATATGTAAGAAACTCATACAATTCAGCAGCAAAAAAAAAAGAAAAAAAAAAAAAAAAAAAAACCATTGCAAAATGGGCCAAGAACTTGACTAGCTAGGTCTCCAAAAAAGTAATACAAATGTACAACATACATTAAAAGATGTTCAACATCACTAATCAACATGTGATTGCAAATCAAAACCACAATGAAAGTTTTGGTGACTATGAGGAGAAACTGGACCTCTTGTACCCCACTGGTGGGAATGCAAAATGGTATAGCTGCTGCAGAAAACATAATAGAGGTTTCTCAGACAAGCAAACAAACAAACAAAAACGAAAACCAAAAACATAGAACTACCAAATGGTCCAATAATTTCAATTCTAGGTATAAACCCAAAAGAATGTAAATCTATATGTTAAGTGTATCTTCACTCTCATATTTATAGCCAGGATACGGAAAGAAAATGTGGCATACAATGGAATGTTATTTTGCCCTGAGAAAGAAGGAAATTTTGCATTATGCAACAACGTGGATATAACCGGAGGACATTTTGTTAAATATGAAAACCAGGAACAAAAGGACAAATACTATACAATTCAATTTATATGAGGTATCTGAAATTGTCAAAGTTATAAAAACAGAGAGTAGTATGGTGGTTGCTGAGGGGTAAGGGAAAGGGGAAATATTCAGTGGGTATAAAGTTTTAGTTATGCAAGATGAGTAAGTTCTAGGTTAAGTGTCTATAGTTAACAATTAAAAATTGTAAACTTAAAAATGTATTAAGAGGGTCCATCTCATATTCAGTGTTCTTACACACACACAAAGGGACAGGAGGAAACTTTAGTAGGTGATAGAAATTATCTATCTATCTATCTATCCATTTATCTATCTCCTTTTTCCTTTTAGGGCCGCACCTGTGGCATAGGAGGTTCCCAGGGCAGGTGACAACAGCAACACAGCATGCAAGCTGCATCTGTAACTTACCCACAGCTTGCAGCAATGCCAGATCCTTAATCCACTGAGTGAGGCCAGGAATCAAACCTGCATCCTCAAGGACACTATGTCGGGTTCTTAACCCGCTGAGCCACAGCGGGAAGTCCACGTGATAGAAATGCTTATTAACTTGATTGTGGTGAGGTTTTCATGGGTGTATGCATATCTCTAAACTCATCAAAGTGTAAATATTAAACATGTCCAGGTGTTTTGTATATTTATGCCTTTTAAAAATACAGCTTTTTTTTTTTTTTTTTTTTTTTTTTTTTTTTTTTTTTTTTTTTTTTTAAGAGAAGCCCTCAAAGCAAAGAGAAAAAACAACCTGCCTCAGAATCCCAGGTTCTAAAATGACTGTCACCTACATCTAATCTGCATAAGACTATATAATACTACAGAAGACTGAGTACATTTCAAATGCATGTGACAGACTCTACTTGGTTGATACAAAAACAAATCTAACATTTGGTTTTAGGTGCATACAATTTCACTGGTAGAGTTGGAAGAGGTTCTAATTTTAACTTTTTGGGAAAATCCCTGTATCCAGCTCTATGTGGCGTGACAAGGAAGAAGGAACTTCCAACCTCACTGCAAAAATCTGTTACTGTGATACTTGTTCACTGAAGAACCACGCCATCACTGTGACTGTAAGATGCTACATCAAAACAGAGGCCCTGTACCTAGCTCCTCTACCTATGAAACCAAAAATTCTCTTGCAAGTATAATTGATATGTAAAAGAAAATTGCCTGAAACTCAAGCTTTCAAGGAATCTGGGAAATATTATGTTAGCTTCCCAATTACCATGTGTGAGAAGGAGGCTGAAATGGATGACAGAGAAGCCAGTTGGTCTCTTTATTTTAAATCTATTTTTAATGACACTTTGAGTCATATATGCTCCCACACTAGAAGTAAGGTGTTCTGGAATTCCCTGGTGGCTCAGCAGGCTGAGGATCCTGCATTGCCCCTGCTGTGGCTCAGGTTGTGGCTGTGGTGTGGGTTAGATCCCTGGCCCAGGAATTTCCACACATTGTGAGTACAGCCAAAAAAAATAAAAAGGTATTCAGAAATCAGAAGCTTTATTTGCTTCTGTCATTACCTAGTAAAATAGATTATACATATTTGGTTCTCCAGAAATATATGTTAAAAATACTTGAGACACACAATTTTTAGGTGGGTTAGGTGTTTTTCAACATACTAACCTACATTATGAAATTATTTCTTTCATAAATTTCCCATATTTTCCCAGCTATATCTCATTTGCTTTTAGATAATGTCTCTTTGTAGAACAGGCAATTCTATTCAGAGTTCTTTGTGATCATTTTAGTAGATAATGAGGTGATGTAGTTAAAATTTATGGACTATTTTATGCATCCTTGATGACTAGAAATATGCCAAACACAGTATCATTTTTGCCAAAAGCATAGAACATGAATATAATCTTGAGGACTCAAAAAAAAAAAACCCAAACAAAACCAAGTTTAGTGATATTCTACTAAAGAGAAATTAGTCATCTGTACTTTGTAATACTTAAAAATGCCAATATCATAAAAAAGAAAACACCAAGGGGCTATTCTTGATTAAAGAAGGCTAAAGAGATATGAAAACTAAGTACAATGTATACTCCTGAACTGAGGCAGGGGATGGAGGAAGTGCCTGCTTTAAAAAACATCACTGAGTAATTGACACAATTGAATAATATTAGTTAATTATACAAATAACACTGAATAAATGTTAACTTTGCTGAATCTGAAAACTGCACTGTGTTTATGCAAGTAATTACTTTTGTTCAAGAAATAGAATTTTTTTTTTTTTTGGAGTTCCCATCGTGGCGCAGTGGTTAACGAATCCGACTAGGAACCAAGAGGTTGCGGGTTCGATCCCTGGCCTTGCTCAGTAGGTTAAGGATCCGGCGTTGCTGTGAGCTGTGGTGTAGGTTGCAGACGTGGCTCGGATCCCACGTTGCTGTGGCTCTGGTGTAGGCTGGCAGCTACAGCTCCGATTTGACCCCTAGCCTGGGAATCTCCATATGCCACAGGAGTGGCCCTAGAAAAGGTGAAAAGACCAAAAAAAAAAAAAAAGAAAAGAAATATTGAATTTTTTGGAGTAAAAATCATGTATGAAACTTATTCTTAAATGATTCACCAAAATTTATACACATGTGTATGTTTACATATGTATTTTTTCTCTATACATGTATATACATACATGGTTTTAGTTTCAGAGTAGCTGAATGCCTATTTATTTATATATTTATTTATTTTTATGGCTGCTCCTGTGGTATAAGGAAGTTCCTGGGCCAAGAACTGAATCTGTGACACAGCTGCAGCTCAGCAACACCAGATTCTTTAACCCATTGCACCAGACTGGGGACTGACCGGAGCCACTGCAGTCAGATTCTTAACCCACTGCACTACAGCAGGAACTCCTGAATGCCTATTTCTATATAGAATATCTATCTTTACACACACACACACAGAGTATGATGCAAATGTGTCAAAATGGAAACATTTTGTGAAGCTATTTAGGGGCTATATGGGAAATTTTATTCAATGCTTATACTTTTTTTCTATAAAGTTTGAAACTATTCAAATAAAAAGTAGAAAATAATTTCTATTAAACTTATGTTTATATTTTCATATGACATAATTTCTACCACTGTTGTTAAGGAAACCCTTTTCAAGGAAGGTGTCTATGAAGGAGAATTAGTTTGGGGGCCAAGAAGTGCAGGATGATTTGGAACTCCTGTCAGCCCTGAGCGAGAGACCAAATGGCATGACAGGATTCTTACCAACAAGGACTTGGGACACTGCCAGTCTGTCAGCATTGTTTTGGTCCAGTGCAGCTCCACAGGCCTGAGTATATGCAAAGGCTGGTTAACAGCAGGATATGACCTACAGGAATAGCTGGCAGAAACTGTAACATACAACCTCGGACTGTGCGACACAAATGGAAATGTCTGTAAAACAGCATTAGTCAAGTGACCAGGCTGGTGAATGACAGTCAGATAGCAGGTGGCTGGGTTTGAGCAAGACACAGACATCAGGAGATCTCAAGATAAAAAGAGAACAACAGAAATAATTATAATTTTTACATAGACCTGGGGATGAAAGAATGACAGAATGCAGATTAAACAGTTTAGCCTACTTATTCCAATTCATTAAGTGCATCATCACCAGAAAATTGCTGAACTGGAGACAGAAAATATGAATTTATAAATGTAAAAACACATTTTAATGGATAAATTATAAATTTCATTGAAGCCTGACATTTTAAACCTAAATCTAATACACTGGTAATCAGAATGGAAAAATATCTGCATTTGCTTTACACAAAGCTAATATAAAAATATCCTCATATATAAGGTGCACTTTTAAGACTTATTTGCTCATATAGTGATAAAATGTACTGCATTATTTCTTGCTTAAGTTTTTTTTAACAATTTAAAAAAATTAGAAAATTTCTCATTTTATTTTTAGACATTTTCATACAAAATAGAGTACATGGTATGTTGTGACGATGGAAAATGTTAAAAACCAATATGGTAATAATTATTATAAGTTCCAGTCAATTCAGCTTGTGCACTTCATTGAATATGGTATTTCAAAAGCACTTTTGAAGAGTAAGTGTTAAAGAACCAAACTTGGGTCCACTTGCATGTAATAAAGCCAATCTACTGACACTGGGTTTTGGTGAAGAAAAGTATAGCATTTACTGCAATGCCTCCAACATGGGGCCAAGCAAGGAAAACAAGCAGCTTATGCTCAAAAGACCCAAACTCCCCAGTGGTTTTTCAAAGAAGAGTTCTTAGAGGCAAGGTGAGGGAGAGGGTCACAGGTTGTGTGATCAAATCATTCTCAATTCTCTGGCTGATGGGAAGGTAATAGGATGAGGTTTCAGGAACTTCAGTTATCAACCTTCTGTTCCAATCAGTCTGGGGTCTATGTACATATGGTAACCATTTAGTCAACTTCTTCCATCTGGTGGAGGTTTAAGTATCTGTGGAACAACTCAAGTATATGGCTCAGGACAGTATCTATAGCCCTTGAAGAGGAACCAAAGGTCCTTGATTTTGTTTGATGGCTAAACAATTATTATTTTGTCTTGCTTGATTATTTTACTTTGTTTTTGCATTTTCTCCCTTCTCTGATTAAATTTCCTTATTGGAACTCAGGGAAGGCCTAGGAGGTTAAAACTTTTCTATAAACAAAGGGAGAAGGCATTGGGGTGGGGATGTGGCCGCTTTGGGTCCTGCTCAGTTTCATAAGCAGCGGACCAGTTTTGAGAAAGACTCTGTGTGTGTGTGTGTGTGTGTGTGTGTGTGTGTGTGTAATGAAAGCTGGATATATGCCATAGAAGATGAGTGCCATATAGAGGGTGGTTATGTGGAAAATACAGAAAAGGTTTGGAAGAAATTACTACAATATTAAGAACATGTTTCTTCCTAGATCAAATTTTGCTTTGCTGTTTTCTAATAAGTGAGAGAATTTTTCTGTCTCCTTTTACAAAAGAATAGATTCATGGGAGTTGTTGAAATAAGTCATCAAACACGTGTCACTTATCTTAAAGAAAATGCCCAGGTCACATACAATATCATTTAATTTTTCATTCTGAATATGCGGGAATAATGAAATTAAAATTTGAAATGACTGTTTTCAGTTTACTCAGATTGCTTGTTTCCTAATATAGGGCAGGTGTAACTATATACATTGAGAAATAACAATGTGTTTATTTTAAAGAGATAGCAGGCAGGCTGAAAAGATAGATATGTAATAAAGAGCTACTAATTGCACTTAGTAATACCATAGGATGAGGATTAGAAAGAGGTGCCCCAAGCCTATGTTCACAGCAGCATTATTCTCAATAGCCAGGGCATGGAAACAACCTAAATGTCCATTGATAAAGGAATGGATAAAGAAGATGTGGTAAATATATACAATGGGATACTACTCAGCCATAAAAAACGAATGAAATAACGCCATTCACAGCAACATGGAGGCCCCTGGAGATCATCATACTAGATGATGTAGGTCAGACAAAGACAAATACCACATTGGCATCACTTATATGTGGAATCTAAAAATGAAATAAAGAACTTATCTAGGAGTTCCTGTCATGGCGCAGTGGAAACAATCTGACTAGGAACCATGAGGTTGTGGGTTCGATCCCTGGCCTTGCTCAGTGGGTTAAGGATCCGGCATTGCTGTGAGCTGTGGTATGGGTCAGTCACAGCTTGGATCTGGTGTTGCTGTGGCTGTAGTGTATGCCGGCAGCTATAGCTTGGATTCAACCCCTAGCCTGGGAACTTCCATGTGCCATGGGCGAGGCCCTAAAAAGCAAAATAACAACAACAACAAACAAAAAAACAAAAAACCTATCTACAAAACAGAAACAGAGTCACAGACATAGAGAACAAACTTGTGGTTGTTGGGGAGTGGGGCTTAAGGGAAGGATGGAGCGGGAGCTTGGGGTAAGCAGATGTAAGCTGTTGTACATGAAGGGTTAATCAACAAGATTCTACTCCATAGCACAAAGAATTATATTCAATGTCCTATGACAAACCATAATGGAAAAGAATATTTTTTAAAAAGAATGTATATATGTGTGTGTGTGTGTGTGTGTGTGTGAGAATAACTTTGCCGTACAGTAGAAATTAACACAACACTGTAAATAAGTTGTACTTCAATTTACAAAAAGAAAAAAAGAGGTGCCCCATTATGTAACAAGAACATATGGCTATCTCTGACTGTGATAAAAAAAGCAATGGAGACATCATGGAAAAGACGTTAGGGATTAAATTCTAAAATATTGATGGGCAATCTCATTAGATTTTAAAGTTAAGAAGTACATCCTAGGAAGAGACAAAGGTATGTTTAGACACTTACAATCATAACAAATCAAGGTGCATGTAGAGAATCTCTTCTAGCTCAATGAGCTTGTGGGGGAAAAAAAAAAGACTGAAAAACAAGGTGGTAAAAATTATTTCTGTAAAGATCATGGTGGGGTTATACATTACCAAATAAAATGTCAGTCTGTAGCAAATATTATGCTGCAGAAGAATATAACGGATATACTAAGAAACACATGAAGGTTGTAAGGTAATTTGTAGCAATATGGAGACTATTTCATAGAAGAACCCGTATCATAGATCTGGAATCATAAAATTCAGTTCTTTTTAACGGGTTACTTAAGTGAGTTAAGATCAGCGAAGGTAATATCTTTGTCTTAAATTCAACTTACTTAAGACTTTCTTTGCATCTGCAAAATGTCTTCACAGCAGCACCTAGGTCAGTATTTCATTGATGACCTACCTGGGAGGAGGTGTATGTACATAAGCAGTGAGGATCTTGAGTTGAATTTGACTGAATTATGTCCCTCCAAAATTCATATGTTGAAGTACTAATCCTCAGTATTTCAGAATGTGATCTTATGACATGCACACAAGGAGAACATGTGGACGTGAATATGGCCAGCAACAAGTCAAGGAAAGAAGCATCAAACAGAGCTCCCTTCACAGCTCCCAGAAGAAACCAACCCTACTAATACCTTGATTTCAACTTCTAGGACGATGAGAAAATAAATTACTGCTATTTAAGCACCCGGTCTGTAGAAATTTCCTGCAACAACAGACTTAGAAAATTTAACACAGAGGCTGTATTTAAATTCTACTGATCATCAAAGATTTTTAAATTACTATCATCTTTTTTTCCCATCACTGTATATTTGCATGCTGTTTCCTTTGTCTGCACTATTCTTCTTCTCACCATGATACACATTGTCCTGTAAAAATAATTTATCAGAGAAGCTTTTTTTTCCATCTGTTCCAGACTAGGTCAAGCCTCCTCATTATATATGAACATAAATTCAAGTACCTGTATTTCACGGTAGTAAACAGCATTGCAATTTTACATTTTCTTGTTAAATATTTTAATGTCTTTCTAGTATATTTCATGAGGTGGTGAAAGTACTTATTTTATTATGCTCTATTTTTTTTTGGATTGTAACAGCACCTGACATTCAGCAATGCCTAATAAATATTTGATAAATCTTAAATTAATGATTGGCTAACAATAAATGAATAAAATCCAATTAATTGACCAGATAGGCAATTTACAAAGAAGAAGAATTGGGTTAATAAGATGCTGACTCTCACTTTGAATCTTAATGTGAGGTATTTGTGAGCTATGGAACTCTTGCTATAAATTAAAGAATTGAGAAGGCATAACATGTCTAGATTTTAGGCTGGAATTCAGGTCAATAATTTGGAGGCAGTGCTTTCAAATACAACGATGGGTAAGATTTTTCAGAAAGACATAAAAAGTGTTGAAAATTGAAAAACACATGCTGGATATTTCTTTTACATTTGACAGTTTGCGGATTATTGATGAGTTTAATAATAAAGAATTTACATAGTAGTAGGGACAAAAAAAGTAAATCTAAAATAAGGAAATCCAACTTCAGTTAAATGAAAAAAACTGTGGCTTGATGGTATACAAGAAATTTTTAATAAGCTTATTTTTATTAAGGTATAATTGACATATAACATTATATTAGTTTCAGATGTACAACATAATAATTCAATATGTGTATATATGTGATATAATCACCACAATGTGTAGTTACTGTCTATAATCATACACAGTTACAAAAATTATTTCCTCTTGTGATAAAGATTTTAAGATCTATTCTCTCAGCAACTTTCAAAGATGCAGTACAGTATTATTAACTATAGTTACCAAGCTGTACATTCAATCTCCATAACTTATTTACATTATATTATATACCTTTTGACCCTCTTCACCCATTATGCCTACACATACACCTCAACCAGCTCTGGAAACCCTAATTTGTTCTCTGTATTTATGAGATTGATTTTTTTGTTTGTATTTTGTTAAGTTCCATATAGAAGTGAGATCATACAGTATTGGTGCTTCTCTCTCTGACTTATTTTACTTAACATATGCCCTCAAAGTCCATCCATGTTCTCACAATTGCAAGATTTCATTCCTTTTTGTGGTTGAATTATACACACACACACACACACATACTGCATCTTATTTACCGATTCATTCACTGATGGACATTTAGGTAGTTTGTTTCCATATCCTGTCAATTTTTTCTACTTTATTTTATTATAATTATTATTATTTGTCTTTTTAGGGCCATACCCGGAAGTTTCCAGGCTAGGGGACGAATCAGAGCTGTAGCTGCCAGCCTAGCCACAGCCACAGCAACAGGGGATCCGAGCTGCTTCTCTGAACTACACCACAGGTCACAGCAATGCTGGATCCTTAACCCAATGAGAGGCTAGGTATCAAACCCATGTTCTCATGGATCCTAGTCGGGTTCATTAACCACTGAGCCAGGACAGGAACTCCCCTACCAATTTTTAAATATTCTGCATCCATGAGAAAAATACAGATCCCTGAATGTCCAACATTCTTCCCCAAATGGGAAGCCACTGGTATTTTTACAGTTGTCTTCAAACTAAAAGAAGCATAGACCTGAGAGTAAACATGATTCTCCATTAGGGTAATTCAGGCACAGAAAGTTTTATGAGAATGTGGCTGATTAAAAGCTGGACAATGTCTCCTGTTGCAGGCAAGTGCTTTCTACTTATTTATTAATTAATTAACTAACGAACAAAAAAGAATCACTATGTAATTCTGGCATTTAATTTGAAAATAATTAAATGTCCAAAGACATTTCTAAACTGATTCTCATCCCTCGTTATGTGAAAAAGTTTACCAAAAGGTTATAATCCTAAAATGAAAAATAGAAATTGAGGAGTTCCCGTCGTGGCGCAGTGGTTAACGAATCCGACTAGGAACCATGAGGTTGGCGGATTCGATCCCTGCCCTTGCTCAGTGGGTTGACGATCCAGCGTGGCCGTGAGCTGTGGTGTAGGTTGCAGACTCGGCTCGGATCCCGCGTTGCTGTGGCTCTGGCGTAGGCCGGTGGCTACAGCTCCGATTCAACCCCTAGCCTGGGAACCTCCATATGCCGTGGGAGTGGCCCAAGAAATAGCAACAACAAAAGACAAAAGACAAAAAAAAAAAAAAAATAGAAATTGAACAGATCCTGAAAACTGATGCATTCTAGCAATAAGTAATATTTATCTGTGCAAATATTATCTAAATGAAAAAACACCAGCTCTGTTCAACTGAGATGCACTTCCAATAAATTTTAAATTATTAGGCTTAATTATAATTAAATTAAAATTTGTAGCATATATTTTGTCAGTTGAGTATCATCAATAATTGTAATGACAAGTGAACCCGGGGTGGGGGCAAATGAGCTCTCAGAGCCTCATCACAAGAACTTTAAAGTTTCAACTTAAATTTACATATATGTTTTCATTGTGAGACAAGAATGAAGAGTGTTCAGTAAACACTTCAGGAATAGAGTATTTTATAGTAGAGAATAAAATTCTTATAACCGAAGTTATATCTGTATGTTGTCTAACTCTAGATTTTAAAAGTTAAAATTTAATAAACAGGATTTATATTTTGGCAAAAAATAAAAAAAATAAGTGGAAGAATAGATGTTTAGTTCTCTCACATATACTAGTCTGAGTGTCAATGGTTAAGAACATTTAAGGTGATTCCATGGAGTTGGGGCACCAGGCTCCTTTTGTTTTTTCATTTGTATGTTTTTGGGCTTCCTGTGGCTACTGCCTCATGGATATGATAGTTTTTTTCAGTTACTACCCTCAAGTCCACATTTGAATTACTGGAAGGAAACTGAGGAGAAGGGAAGGGCATACACTTTCCTTTTAAGGGCACAGACAGAAGTAGCAGAAACTAAACCTACTTATAATTCATTGGCCAAAACCAAAAAAGATAGACCTGAGCTAAGAGTTATAATCCTAGGAAAAAAAGTAGGTGAAAGGTTGATAAGCAGTCAACTTTGACATAATTTTCTATTTTATGAGCGATCACGACGCCTGAGTTTCTGTAAACCACATCATTTACCTTCACTCTGTACAGCACGAAACCTTTTTGAACTCTTTTTCTCCTTTCATTGTGGTAGTTTTATGACTTTATGTCACAAGTTTACTAGCTATTCCAGCGCATATTCTGTTTCTACCAAATTTTTCTTTCATTTATTCACCTTTTTAAATTTTTCACTTGATATCCAATGGCCTGGAATCCCTTCTTATGTATTTCTGTTGATTTTTCATTGTGTTATGAACTCCAATTTCTCTCCCAAATCAAGCTTTTAAAATATTCTTCAATACGATAAAACAAACACTGTGAAGATTTTTTGGAGGGGCTTCTCTTTTCTCAAGAAAAAAGGCCAACATCTGCCTTTCACATGCCACATCGTTTCTTTTTCATCATTGCATTAGCAGTATTACAGATGTGCAAGCAGTCCTATGATGACTTTTCTATTTTTCCAATATAATGTATAGCAATTCTTTTTATTTTCTCCATTTTAAGAACTCTTTGTTTTGCTGTTAGAATCTCTATTTGAGGGGTACATAATATATTTTCAATGAATTCTGTGTCTTGGAGATGTAGCATGGCTGGGGCAGAGCTTAGCTTTGGATGTGAAATGTTGTGGTTTGTGCAGATGGAATTTGCGTGTGTGCGCTTTTGACTATTACCAAAATAATGACAGTCCCTACTAGGTTATAAAATGGTAGGAACTAGTGTTGGTTTTCCATGAATATTTTGAGTGCTTTCCCTGGGCTGTCTACATTATTCCTATATTGAGATTATGGATTACTTCTCTCTTTTTATTCTTTTTTTCCCCAACATTTTATCCTGCTGCTTTTTTTTTTTAAAGTGTTTAACTTTCTTGAATATTAACCTGTCTCCTTATATTTCTGTTTTTGTCTCAGACACTGTGTGTTCTGACCTCCTATCATGAATGGCAAATGGTTTTATACAGTCTTTAGGCACAGCATGTGGCCCCACCCATCTCCAGCACTGCCCTTTACACATTATGTGGCCTCAATGTGAGTTGCTATACAAAAATACTGCCTTTTATCATTTTGTAAGAAATGACTTTTCTGTGAACCAAGTGCTTATGAAAATCTCAGAAACCAAAATAAAGGTTATACTATAAAAAAGAAAAAAAAAATTCCTGTGATGACCAAAACACTGAAAGGAAAAGGGACCGATTTCAGCTCAAGAAAAGCAAAGAAATAGATAAAGGGAATGTGCTCAGTATTAGAGCTACAGAGACAAATAAAAGATGGTCTTGGGAGAGTGACCAAGAGGGCCTGTAGCTCCCCTCCTCTCATGGGCACACCAAAATCACAAGTGTCTGCAGAACAACCATCAACAAAAAGACCAGAACCATCAGAAAATATCTACAGCTGAAGACATAAGAAGGAGTCACAAGGAAATGAGCAGGTGGGGTGAACTCAATATAATCAAGCCCCATACCTCAGGTGGGTGACCCTGAAACTGGAGAATTATTATAGTGCAGAGGTTCTCCCACAAGACTGAGTTCTGAGCCCCACATTGGGCTTCTGCACCGGGAAGTTGAACCCCAAAGCATTTGGCTTGAAGGCCAGTGGGGCTTAATTTCAGGCATCACAAAGGACTTGGGGACTTAGAGACCTTCCACTCAAAGGACACACACAAAATCTCAATGCACTGGAAGTCACAGCCAAAGTAGTATCCTGACAGAAGCCCGGGCCAGATCTACCTGCTAGTCTCAGAGCATCTCTCAGAGGCTCAGCGGCTGCAGCTCACCCCAAGGCCAGAAACATTCCTGGGAGCTGGTTCTATAGTGGACACTGGTGAGGCAGGTGCCATGGAGGGACCCTCCCTCTAGCACCGAGACCTGGCCCTACACCACAGCCAGTAGGGCCAGGGCTGCCACTCCTCTGGTCAAACCACAAACGGTGCAGGGACATGGCCCCACTCCTCCACCGACCAGCTGCTTAAAGACTTCTGAGCTGTCACCTCTTGCCTCACAACCCTAAGGCACAGCAGTGGGACACTCATGACTTCATATGGAATTGTATGTGGAAACAACCTCCCCCTTCTCCCCCCGCTTGCTACCACCAGAACAGTGATCTGACCCATCTCTGGGATCCCCGGGCCCAAGAGTCACTGTAGTCAGACTTTGGGACATGGCTCAACCTGCCAGTAGTCTGGTACTAACTCCAAGACATGGCTTCACCCACTCAAGAGCTCCAGAGTTTTCAGGGCCCTGACCCACCCATCAATGAGCTGGTACTAGCCCAGGGGCCCTGGGGTTCTGCACTCAGCTGCCTGGTGACCAGAACCCAAGAATCAGTAGCCAGGAGCCTCCACACAAGGCAAGACCTGGCAACCAACAGGGCTGGGGGCCAACCAAGCCTCCTAGATGCTCACATAATCTGCCTACAACAACGGATAGACCTGTGAAGCCTTCTTAGGGTGACCCCTAGAGCTCGGGTAAAGAGGGGGGAGTGTACTGCTGGGACACATAGGACATCTCCCACAGAAGATCACTTCTCCAAAGCCAGGAAATGTAACCATACCACATACATGAAAATAGATAGGCAATCTATCCACCTGAGAATGAGTTCAGGGTAATGATGGTAAAGACAGTCAAAGACCTCAGGAGGAGAATGGATACCCAGAGTGTTAGAAGTTTTTAACAAGTTAGAAAATAGAAAGAAAAACCATATGGATGGAGAATACAATAACTGAATTGAAAATTACACAGTAATTTTGTTGTTTATTTTTGTCTTAGGTAAATTATTTTTAAAGTCATCATATCCTCCAAGTCTTTAGGATTACATCACCATTTTTGTTCTCTTCACCATTCTGTCCCTATAGGCATTTAGACATTTATTTATTTATTTATTTTTTAGGGCCACACCAGCAGCATATGGAAGTTCCCAGGCTAGGGGTTGGAGTGAGGCTGCCAGCCTGTGCCACAGCCATGGCCACAGCAATGCCAGAGCCAAGCCGAATCTGCTACCTATACTGCAGCTCACTCCAACGCTGGATCTTTAGCCCACTAGGTGAGGCCAGGAATTGAAACCATACACTTATGGATACTAGTCAGGTTCATTTCTGCTGAGCCACAATGGGAACTCCAAAAATCATGGGCTTTTTTTTTTTTTTTTTTGTCTTTTTGCCATTTCTAGGGCCGCTTCCTCGTCATATGAAGGCTCCCAGGCTAGGAGTCGAATCGGAGCTGTAGCTGCCGGCCTGTGCCAGGGCCACAGCAATGCAGGATCTGAGCCACGTCTGCAAACTATACTACAGCTCACAGCAATGCCAAATCCTTAACTCACTGAGCAAGGCCAGGGATCGAACCCGCAACTTCATGTTTCCTAGTCGGATTCGTTAACCACTGAGCTACGACGGGAACTCCAAAAATGGGCTTTAAAAAAAATTTTTTTTAGAGATTTTTGAAGGTCTGATTTTCATATAGGCTTCTTTAATATAAATATCACAGGTAAAGAGTATAGTAAAATTAGAAGGCAAAAAATGAATTTTGTTTAAAATTACCTAATGAGAATTCTTCCAACTTCAATGAAGAGGTCCCATTCTGTAAGATCCTGAATTTAAAAGAGAATAAAGAAACACTTCTTTGAAAGTTAGTTATAAACCCATTTTGAATCTAGCACTATATGTATTAAAATTATCTTTCTTTCTCATTTTTAAATAGAAGCCAGTGTAATTTTATATTACTTTTTTATAAACCACTGTAGACATCTTAAAAGGGTTAAAGAAAAGTTTCAAATATTTCTCCCCATTTAGAGTGGTAGACTATTATATACATATATATATATATATATACATATATATATATATATGAATGTTAATGTACACAATTTTCACTTTGGTAACACATTATCCTCAACTCTCAAAGTAAATGCTTCTGTCTCATATGCTATAGTTACATGGATCCTTACATTAAATAAACAATGGATATATTGTCACTTGCCTCCAAAATGATGACCAAAAGCCCCATATAGTTGAAATTACTTAAACTATTTTCCTTCATTTAAACTATAAATAATGTATTGGTTAAGACTTTCAATTAAATGAATAATGACCACATATGCTAGTTTGTCCAGGACAATCTTGGTTTATATCTGCAGTCCTAGGTATTTTAGATAGTCTATGCTCTAATACTTTCACTCTCTAAAAATGTACCAATTTGAGTGATAAATTATAATCTCACTTTAGTTTTAATTCATAGAAAACAATTCATAGAAGTATTTTAACGACTAACACAAGTAAAATTCCCAGAAGCACTCCATTTTGCTCTGATTTACAATCAGGCTCTGTTCTACACTCCCCCAGGAACCTACTAATTTAAACTTTTCCATTTTATACTTTTCAGTATTTTCAATTAGCCTGTGGACTAATTATAGAAAACCATCTATGTGGGATTATTTTTTATTTACACCAACAAATGAACAAAAGAGTAGACCTGATAGAGTTGGTCAGTTGGAGGAGACAAATTTATGTCAAGTATCTCCTTATCTAGAAAAAGGTAGAGTTGTGATCCTGACCATAATCAATGAAATAAGAAATAGAGGTTTAAGTGTCTTGGAGTGCTCTAGAAGATGTTCCTGTAACTTTAATATACATATGTATCATTTGCAGATGCTGATTCAGTATGTCTGGGGTGGGTCTTAGGTTCTGCAGTTCTTGCTTACCCTTAGCTGACGGCCATACTACTGGTCCGTGAACCACAATTCAAGGTTCCAGGCTCTAGAAAAATGATTAAAAAAACTTGCTGAACAAAATGTATACCTTTTAAAGCTAATATTAATGTTAACTTGTTTCCTCTGAAAGTAGGAAAGCATACTTTTTTAAAAAAAAGTTTATCTGCTCTTTTTGAAACTATTGCCATCTGTGGCTGCTCTACTTTCATTTGGTAATACGATATGCAAACCTCTGCCTCCTAAAACTTATGAAGTTAGATATATTGAGGAAAATACATAGCCACAAAGGAAACCATATTTAATTTGTGAATACTCTGAGGATCTATGTAATCTTTTTTTTTTTTTTTTTTTTGGCTTTGTAGGGACGCACCCAAGGCATATGGAGGTTGCAATACCAGGGGTCAAATTGGAGCTGTAGCTGCTGGCCTACACCACAGCCATAGCAATGTGAGATCCTAGCTGTGTCTGCAACCTACACAACAGCTCATGGCAATCCGAGATCCTTTAACCACTGAGTGGCCAGGGATTGAATCTGCATCCTCATGGCTGGTAGTCAGATTTGTTTCTGTTGAGACACTATGGGAACTCCCAGATCTATGTAATCTTAAACTTCAAAATCATTTATATGCAAAACTACATATTAAAGTTTCAAAATAATTCTTTGGTAGGAAATCCAATTCCTAATAATAGGAAATCAAAAGTTTCCTATGAATTTAGTTATTTCCATGACTAAAATATTCAGCTCTTATTTCTTTTATGTGATTCTAATTCTTTTACCAGAAGCAATAGAGTTTTATAATATATATGCTTAGCTAGAATCAAGGTAAAGGTATAGATTGGTCTGCTGCGTTCTTTTGGACATTTTTCCCTTGAATTACTATAAGTGAATCTAGTTGACATTACTGATTATCCTTATTTTAACCAGGAAACAAGGAAGTAACTTCAAGTGGTTAATTTGATCTAGGGTTATATACATTATTTTCATTATTGATTCAAAATAGAAATTAAATTTTTAAGTGTTAAAATATGAAATGGACATGATGTATCGTAAAATTCTATGGAATGAAAATTTAACTATAGTACTGATTAAATCATTTCCTATTTGATGATATATACTAGAATCATGTATTTATTTATATGAATTATATTATACTGTGCCCAAGGGAAGCACAATTTTCCATTCCAAAATATGTCTCTTGTCATAAGGATTATCTTGAACTGGTGGTTGTTTTTAAGAAAATGTAGACATAATCAAAGCTTGATAGTCAAGTAGAAGTTATCATTTGAAAGAGATGTTTACATTTATAAGGGACACCTCCATTTGTAAGGACCCCTTCCTCTATATATTAGGAAGAAGAGGATGACCAAATCTCTAGAAACTCATCAGTGGAGAAGGCATGGACTTTGTTGAGCAAAAGGAAATTTTTCCCCTCTACTCCTCTTGAGTTTTTGTGGCTCGGTTAATAACACTCTTTTTTTTTTTTTTGGCAGGGATTGAACCCTAGCCACAGCAGTGACAATGCCAGATCCTTAACCACTAGGCCACCAGGAAACTTCAAGATTAATAACAAAATTGACACAAGACAGATTAACAGGAGAAAGCAAATTTTAATTTGTGTGCACACAGGTCTCATAGAAATGGGGCCTGAGAAGTGGCCAAAGTAGGCATCTTTTATACTTCTTACAAATAGAAACAAATCTGTGAAGAATTAATAGGACAAAGAAATTTTTGTTAGTGAAGAACCTAAATAGAATGTGGACTTGGGGTAGTAAATTAAAAAGAAGTTAACAAGGTTTGTTCAAATAGCCTTCTTGGTCTGAATTTTTGTTTATGGTGATAAGGGTGTCCTTCTGCCCACAAATTCAGGGAATGTACCCTTTACTTGGGAGATTTATTTCCTGCATTTAGGTAGACAGAAAGGAGGGGTCAGAATGTCTCTCTTGTGTTGACCATTTCTTAAATAATTTTAATTTAAAATGATCAACATACCATCATGGCACATTTGGGGGTGGCCTGACCTGAATCCCAATACCATGGACTCCTTGATTACTATAGTCCTCCCAACTTCCTTTTTCTATGAAAACATCCTTCTTTTGCTTCTGTGGGACTTGCATATGGCTTATGATAGTTGTGGACCCCAAATTGCAGTTCTTTGCTAATCCTGAATAAACCCATTTTTGCTGGAGAAATAACTGGCAATCTTTTTGGGTCAACAATATCTTTATCAATGTTTAATTTATTAAAAACATGCAACAGATTTCCACTATTAAATATTCACCATGCATATGTCTCTCTATATAGACATTTGTTATATATTTTATCGAACTTCTACTTCTATGAGGTTTTTCTCTTGTGTTTCAAAGAAGAAAATTATTTCATTTGCAAATAATATTAATTTCTATGGTTTTGATAGAATTTTTCTTTTGTGTCTATTCATGTGGTATTTCATTGACCAGAATGTTTTTTAATATATTAAAAATATAGGTGAGGGGAATGCTGTTGTGGTGCAACGGAAACGAATCCGACTAGGAACCATGAGGTTGAGGGTTCAATCCCTGGCCTCGCTCAGTGGGTTAAGGATCTGGCATTCCCATGAGCTGTGATGTAGGTCGAAGACATGGCTTGGATCCTGAGTTGCTGTGGCTGTGGCTGTGGCATAGGCCGGCAGCTGTAGCTACGATTGGACCCCTTGCCTGGGAACCTCCCTATGCTGCGGGTGAGGCCCTAAAAAGCAAAAATAAATAAATAAATAAAATAAAGGTGAGGGTAAATATATATTTTATGGCTGACTTCAATGGGACTAGCTCTATTGTTCTACAGTTAATGCATTGTGTTAAATACTTACTAGAGAATCACTTTATGTTTAGCATCTCTTTACTAAATCAGTTTTCAACAACAAGCAATTTACTCTTTAATTCTTTTATTTCAAAGCACATCTTCACATTATCTTGATGTCATTAAGGTTTTTTTTCTTCATTACTACTTGCCTGAGTTTCTCCCTCTGGGAATATTTTGGGAAACTTGATTATAGTTTCTTTTAGTAGTTTACTCTAAAATAAATGTATTTCCTTTGCTAATTCAGTGTCATTCCCACTTTAAAATGTGTAACGTATTTTCATAAGTCTTACTAGTTGCTGCAGGTGCTTACTTATTCATGAGGAATCCTGGTAGCATTGCTTTTCTGCCTGTTGGGACCTCTCTTCTGGGAAGGAGTAACCCATCTCCTTATGCAGAATATCTCCTTGGTCTATTTTTCTATTAATGAGGGCTTGATAAGATCTTTTTCACACACCCAATCTGCTATTTAATAAAAGCCAGAATTGTAAGGTGCCCCATCTATCTTTTTCGAGCATATCCAGTTCAGTACATATACAGTTAGCATCCTTAGCTGGTTGTTTCTTGCTAAGAATGGCATTCTTCCTTCTTTCCAGCATTAGTTAATTTATGTCCTTGTCTTATGTTTGTCATTTCCCAAGGTATTTACAGCTGAGAGTGTACACTACCAAACTTGTATTGACTTTATACTCTAGAAAACATACATTTTAATTAAATGAAAGCATGCCAAATAAACTGTTTTGTGCCTAGTATTTAAACTAGTATATTCCTATGAAAGGTATTATTAATGTGTTTTCTTTGGACAATAATCACTGACTATCAATGTTTTTATTTATTATTTTACACAAAGTTGTCTGGGGCATCTTGCAGTTTTGAATGTTTTGTCAAGGTGACCAAGTAGTTATGTCTTCCGCAAGAGCCCTGAACAAAATAAGCAAGCCTATCATTTTAAATACAAGTAGAACCCAATAAAAGGAGCTCTCAAATTGTTACTGATGTCTAATTTTGAAGAACATTATCTCACACAAAAAGCTAAAGTTATAATTATAAAAGGACAGGAATCATATTTTCAAAAACAATTTTTAAAAGCTTAGAATAAGGCACTAATGGATTTTTGCTTGTCTTATAAAGGAAAAAAAAAGTTGCTTTCAATTAGAGGTTTTCCTTGTATTAACACATGACTAATTGATAGATTTCAGATATGACCACTGTAAAATAATACAATATATCTACAATACAGTGTTATCTTTCATATCTTTAATAGGCATGGAGACAAAATGCTCCATTTGCATATTACATCAGGAGGAAAATTTCATATGTAACTTCAAATTACACTAATATTGCAGGATACTATTTTTATTTCATATATATTTATTGCCTAAACTTACAAATAATTATAAAGCAAATAGACTGTATTATTCACAATAATTAGAGA
Source organism: Sus scrofa (assembly GCF_054392235.1). Taxonomy (NCBI): domain Eukaryota; kingdom Metazoa; phylum Chordata; class Mammalia; order Artiodactyla; family Suidae; genus Sus; species Sus scrofa. The sequence goes on along the minus strand of NC_139393.1, from coordinate 64,525,556 downwards.
ATCATGTGTTTCAATTTATTAAAAATATTGCTTTTTCTAGGTGAAAGAAAGTAGAAATAACACCTATTTTCTCAAAATTAAATAACTGCATTGCATGAACTTGTTGAAGGGGAGATCTAAAAAATGCATGGCAAATAAAATAGTATAGAGTTGGGTGTGTGAACATCAGAACCCATCTGTTTTCAGCAATTTTCTTTTTTAAGAAGTGACTAACAGTATTTAATGAGGAAAGTTTTTGAAAAATAAATTCTGGGCTCTGTTTATTCGCCTGTAATCAAAGTACTTAAGTTCTTTGAAGGAAGGAAGTGAGCTTAAAGCTTTTAAAGTTGGCCTCTGGAGTTCCTGTTGTGGCGCAGTGGTTAACGAATCCGACTAGGAACCATGAGGTAGCGGGTTCGATCCCTGCCCTTGCTCAGTGGGTTAAGGATCCGGCGTTGCCATGAGCTGTGGTGTAGATCACAGATGCGGCTCGGATCCTGCGTTGCTGTGACTCTGGCGTAGGCTGGTGGCTACAGCTAAGATTGGACCCGTAGCCTGGGAACCTCCACATGCTGTGGGAGTGGCCCTAGAAAAGACAAAAAAAAAAAAAAAAAAAAAAAAGGTAAAGTTGGCCTCTGTTGACCACATTCTCACCTATTGTTCATGTTCATCCTGGATGTAGGCAAGAGACAAGATGTGATATGAGTAGAGAGGTTAAGACTTCACACTATTGGAAACCTCTGAGATTCTATCTTCTGTATTTCCATTTCATCAATATAGACAAGAGTCACAGGTATCATGGAAGGAGCTGAGATGAAGCTATACTCCAAGTTACTAGTTGAGCAAATTGCATCTCTGAGGCTCAGGTTTAAGAGTGTTTCTAGCAAGGATAATGATCTTTTCCAAGTGGTTAGTAAGAATGATGATACCTATAAACCCTTAAGTCTGTATTTGGTACTTAACCCGCACTGGTAATAGTAACAGGAATGGGTGAAACTGGGATCCAAATCAATGTTTTTCTTCAGAGGACCAACTTCTTATCTCAAAAAGATGGCAGAATTGGGAGCCTAATGCAGGTTAGCTTGGTAGAGAGGGTGTCAGGTAGATAATCTGAACTTAGTTTAAACTGGAAGCAAACTGGATTTTTGATAAATGGAGTGTGAGGTGTGACTTATGGTGACTGACCTTTTCATTTGCTCTAGAGTTTTTTCTAGTTATAGCAGGAAAGTATCCCATCTTGAGAATCCTCTCATCCTAGGAAAACCTGGTGTGTAGTCACCACCATAGCAAAAGTAGTGGCAGGTGGATCCCAAAGATTTTGGCCTGAAAAAAACAGAAGAACATAATTGCTATGGAAATATATTTTCTGATGTAAAAATGTAATGTAAAAGTGTTTTGCAATGTTGTTGTATTGAGTTAAGCTCTCACCAGCAGTGCCTGAGAGATTCTAAAGATTTACATCTTCCCCAACATGTAATACTGGTAGGCCTTCGCAGTTTTTGTGAATGGAATGTACAAAAAATATCATTTCATTTCACTTTTGACTTGTAATCTCCTAGTTATTAATAATTTTGAATATCTCACATTTATTTTCTGTCCATATGTTATTCTTTTTTTAAAAAAATTGCCTGTTTTTTTGTTTGTTTGTTTTGTTTTTTTTTGGTTTGTTTTGGTCCATTCTTTCAGTCACATACATTTTTTTTTTTTTTCTGTAGGTTTGCTGGGGATTTTAGACAAGTAATTTCTTAATTCACCTTGAGCTAAATTTTGTTTATGGGGATTTGAGGATCCAACTTCATTTTTTTTCTAGTGACATTGCTGTATGATCCTTCATTTACCAATGATGTGATAGAGTACTTCTACCATACTGAAGTTTCATTTGTGTACGGGTCTATTTTATACATAACTTTGTCCATTTTTGATCAAATACTGTATTACCTGGGTTTCTATGACTTTATAATATATATTTTTAATGTAGGAAAGCATTGTCCCCAGGGTTTTTCTTCAGAACTATCTTATAATTTGGGGTTATGACCTGGAGATTGGCACTAAAATCTTTCATGGTAACGTATGTTCCTTCTGACTAGCAGCAACCTTCTGCAAAATGTGTGCTTGGTTGCACATACCTCCCCCCTTCTCCAAAGTCCCATATATACTGGCATTCCCTTCTTTCTTTTTGGTGTGGTATTTCAGAGCTATCTAAAGTACTGCCTCTGGGGCTATAGTCCTCATTTTGCCCCAAATAAAACTTAACTCACAATCTCACATTGTGCTTTTTTTTTTTTTTTTTAGTTAACAAGAACTCTTTGCCTCCGTAAAAATGTTTTAGTCAGCTTGTAAAATTCTCAAAAAAAAAAAAAAAAACCCTACTGTTTTTGAGTGAAATTTCACTAAGTAAAAAGAAAAATGCTGAAAAGTAGATACTTTTTTTTTTTTTTTTGTCTTTTTAGGGCCTCACTCCTGGCATATGGAGGTTCCTAGGCTAGGGGTCAAATTGGAGCTGAAGCCGCCAGCCTACACCACAGCCACAGCAATGCCAGATCCAAGCTGCATCTGTGACTTACACCACAGCTCACTACAATGCCAGATCCTTAACCCACTGAGCGAGGCCAGGGATTGAACCCGTGTTCTCATGGATGCTAGTTGAGTTCCTTAATCGCTAAGCCGCTACAGGAACTCCTGAACAGTTGCTATCTTTATAATATTGCTATAATAAAAAAAAGTTGTAGCCTTCATTTACTTAGAATCTTCCAAGGTCTGCCAGTATTTTAATAAATGAAAAATCAAATAATTCAAATTATAAATCTCATATTCAGAAATATAAAGCCATATTTCTCTTCACACTTATTAATGAAAGTTAATTATATCTTGATTTTATACTCACAAACCTTACAAATAATCTTTTCAATATTTCAACAATAAGCATAGTGTTACCTTGTGAAACTGAAATCTGAAGTCTGGAACCAGTTACAGTCTCTAAGTTGCAGTCTCAAAGCAGAATTTTTCTTTGCAAAACCTCAGTTTTAGCTCTTAATGCCTTTAACTCATTTAGATTCATACCTCCATTACACAGGAAAATCTTATCTCCTTTTTTAAATTTATTTATTTATTTATTTATTTATTTGGTGCCTGCAGCATGTGGAAGTTCCTGGGCCAGGGATCAAACCCACACCACAGCAGCAACTTGAGCTGCTACAGTGACAATGCCAGATCCTTAGCCCACTGCACCATAACTGTCAATGGATTTCCATTGTGGCCCAGGAACTTCCACATGTGGTAGGCATGGCCAAAAGCAAAAACAAAATGAATTAACCATTACAGTATTTAAATCTACGGAGTTTCACGTTAGCTGACATGTAAATCAGAGCAGCGATATACATTCATGCATGTAGATTAAAGCATGGGACTTGAGATTTCTCTGAATGAATATGCAAATGGAGAAAAGCAGTTCCTCAGGAAAGAGTCATCACCTTGTTGCAGCATCGGTGTTGCGTGGCTGCAACACAACTTTAAGATACAGAGGTATTAGTAGGGATAACATATTAATAGGCTGTGGTGAGAGACTGAGAACGGGGATTTGGCCATAGACATAAAGATGTGTATTCATTTTGCCTCTGGTTCCTTTGATGGCAGAGAATTGGTAAATTCTCTCAGAAATACCATTTTTTAGTTTCCAAAATAAAATTATTCTTTTAGGATTATATATATATTTTTTAGGATTATATATATATTATAATATATATAATATATAGTTATAATATATATTTTTTAGGATTATATATATTTTTTGTTTAGTATTTTTGAATAGCTGTAGCCTCCTGTTCGTGCCACCATGATTCCTTTATTATGAGTAGCTCAAAATATTTACTTTTTCTATTTATTATATTAAATTTTTTCTATTACTATTGCCATTTCTTTTTTACTATTATGGTTATTGTCATTATGTTATGCATAGAACTTTTTTGTTAGATGCTTTAGCCATTTTCTATTTATTATTATTGTAATTAAAATTAAATATCTTTTTTCATGCAGATTTCATACAATTCACAATAAAAGAACAGTTTGTTTGAAAGTCTAGCCACTTCCTGCTGTTAGATAAAATTATTCTGGAACATTAAAGCCACAAAAAAAAAGCCCTTCAATCATTCAAGCACAATAAATGCATTGAGACAGTTTTGCACTTGTTTATTTGTTCTGGAAGTCATCCAAATTAACTTGTAATTCTAAATAACCACAGATGCCAATGCAAAGTAATCTGAAGTGACAACATATCAGTTTAAAGTGCAACCATAGCACTAGGTGTTACAATTTGTGTATACCAGGTTCAACCAGGGCATTCCACTACGAGAGTTACTGATTTTCAGCATGAACAGAAACATTTATAAAGCAGATTATTCCACCAACTAACAGACTAACAGGACGGTAATTCTTTGTTCAGAGATAAGTCAAATCATTTTTTATTTAATTGTTTTACTATCAACTATCTGCTAATTATATTAGATAGGTTTCCCATGCATCTCTAAGAAATAGAAGATGTTGGGGGAAATATTTTTTCAAAAGTTTCACTAGTAAATGACTGCTTTTCTCAAAATCACAGAAACCTTAAAAATCTGCATTCAAATTTTTGAAAATTCCTTTTCACTAATTTCAACCTGAAATATCTAGAGGAATAATTAATATGTTGCTTTAAAAATGATTCAAAAAATGTATAAAATAAGTTTTCTCAATCAAATGGTTATTTAAAAGCATCAATTTTAATGGAGAAACTTGATTCAGAGATAATCAAGATATGTAAGCAACTGTAACTTTTTCATTTATAATTAAAGAGCATTCAAGTTAAAAAGTACAAAAAATAACCTTTTACTTATTTTCCAATCTGAACCCATAAGAAACACCAAATTGGCTTAAAATAAATATTTATTATATGAAATTTATTTCTTATCATTTTTCCTTTCCAATTTTAACCCATAAAATTGTACTGTTAATTTTTTCAGATTGTTATCTAATTATACCAAAATTATATGAAAAATTATAACATGACTTTTTGAATTTTCAAAAAAATACCAAAGGTTTACTTATAAATGTATGCTATTTTATTACATAATCAATATTTACCCACCTAAAGATTGAAGATGTACTAACACAGATTAAAAACAGCATACTTTTGTAAATCATGTTAATAATATTATTTACACATGTGACTAAAATTGATCTTATAAAAGCATATTCGTTAATGACCATAAGTCATTTACAAATTCCATGGGTTTTTTGGCTGGTATACATGATTAAATTAAAATATTATTTAGCAGAGAAAGAAGGTGATATCAGCCCCACAAATATGATGAAAGCAGACACAATCATGCTAAGTAAGACATAGAGTGTTAAATTTGCTTAACAATGACAATGCAATACAAACTTTCTGTCTCAGCCTTACGATGTAACTTATAATGAACCTTTTACAAAGTACATATACACTTTGACCATGCACAGTATGACAACACAATTATATCTAATTACAAGTAAAATAACACACATACAAAAGACTTTTCCTTTTACAGCATTAATTTTCTCATATTAAGTTGTAATAGAGTTTTTGGCATATTATTTATTACTAATTTTGTGATATTCATAAACAAAGTTTATACAAGCTACCAATTTCCTATCGATCAAACTATTTGTTTTTTTTTAGGGCTGCAAGTGTGGCAATATGGAAGTTCTAGGCAAGGGGTCAAACCTTAGCTGTAGCTGCCAGCTTAAGCCACAGCCACAGCAATGGCAGATCCGAGTCACCTCTGTGACCTACACTGCAGCAATGCCGGATCTTAAACCACTGGTTGGGGTCAGGGATTGAACTGCATCCTCATGGATGCTAGTCAGATTAATTTCTGCTGAACCACAATAGGAACTCCTGATCAAACTATTCTTAATATTTAACCAACCATTTCAAAATGTGCTTCAAAAACACTGCCACATATACAGCACTGTCATTAAAAAAGATATGCTTCTAAGTATCTGTATGCTTCAGTGTACGTATGAGTGGTACAAGTGTATATTCTTTTTTTTTCTGTAATGTTCTTAACACAACTATTTTTTTCTATTGGACTTTTAGAGAAATACTTCTGCTTTAGCAGGAAAATAATTATTTGAATTTTTTAAATTAAAAATAAAAAATAATTTTAAAAACAAATGAAAATTCTTAGAGCAGTTTTAAGTTTGCAGAAATTTGAACAAAGAGTACAGAAAGTACTTCTTGTCTCCTCCACTCAATGTCCCCATTACTAATGTCCTTCCCTGGTGTGATTTGTCACCACACTGATGAAGCAATACTGATACAAAATTATTAACTAAAACCCACAGTTTGCATAAATGTTCAGTCTTAATGCTATGCACGCCTATAGATTTTAACAAATGTATAACCACATGCATTCACCATAGCAGTATTTTACATAATAGTTTTACTGGCTTAAAATCCTCTGTGCTTTTGATTATCCACCTCGACCTATTTATCGTTTCTCCCTCCAACTCCTAGCAATTTCTATGTTTTTAGTAACTTTAGTTTTTTTGCCTTTTCCAGAATGTCATATAATGGAAACAAGCAATCTTTTCAGATTGGCTCCTGTCACTTAAGAATATGCATTTAAGTTTCCCTGATGTCTTTCATGACTTGATAGTTTTTTTTTTTTTTTTTTTTTTTGCGCCTGTCTGATTATTTATTTTTATCTGTAAATAATGTTCTATTGTGTTGGTGTAACAGTTTTGAATTCATTTGGTTAAATACCTAAAATGTGATTACTGGATTATATGGCAAGATTGTGTTAAGTTTCGTAAAACATTTTGTAATGAACAAACTCTTCCAAAGTGTCTTACCTTTTTGTTTGTTTGTTTTGTTTTGTGTTTCATTCTTTTTAGGGCCTCATGTTCTGCATACGGAAATTCCCAGGCTAGGGGTCAAATTGGAGCTGCAGTTGCCAGCCAGGGCCACAGCCACAGCAACAGCAGATCCGAGCCATGTCTGTGACCTACACCACAGCTCACTGAAACTCAGAATCCTTAACCCACTGAGTGAGGCCAGAGACTGAACCCACATCCACATGGATACTAGTCAGATTCTTAACCCACTGAGCCACAACAGGAACTCTCTGTCTGTATGATTTTGCATTCTCACAAGCAATGCATTCAGGGTTGCTATTGCTCTGTACCATAATCATCAACACTGGGTGTTTTTGTTTTTGTTTTTGCCCGGCCAATGGTATGCGGAAGTTCCCAGGCCAAGGATCAAACTTATGCTGTAGTTGCAGCCTGCGCCACCACTGTGGCAATACTGGATCCTTAACCCACTGAGCCACAAGGGAAATTAACTTGTATGTTTTTGTTGTTTTGAATTTTACCCATTCAAATAGGTGTGTAGTCATGTCTCATCGTTGCTTTAATTTATTTTACTTTTTAAAATTATGTCCACAATAACATTTTTTTTCTACTGGACAGCATGGTGACCAAGTTACACATACACGTACACATTCTATTTTCTCACAGTATCATGCCCCATCATAAGTGATTAGACATAGTTCCCAGGGCTACACAGCAGGATCTCATTGCTAATGGTTTGCATGCATTAACCCCAAGCTCCCAATCCACCCCAAACCCTCCCCCTCCCCCTTGGCAACCACAAGTCTATTCTCCAAGTCCATGATTTCCTTTTCTGTGGAAAGGTTCATTTGTGCTGTATATTAGATTCCAGATATAAGTGATATCATATGGTATTTGTCTTTCTCTTTCTGACTTCCTTCACTCAGAATGAGAGTCTCTAGTTCCATCCATGTTGCTGCAAATAGCATTATTTTGTTCTTCTTTGTGGCTGAGTAATATTCCATTGTGTATATGTACCACTTCTTCTTAATCCAATCATCTGTCAATGGACATTTGGGTTGTTTCCATGTCTTGGCTATTGTGAATAGAGCTTCAATGAACATGCGGGCGCAAGTGTTTTTTCAAGGAAAGTTTTGTCTGGATATATGCCCAAGAGTGGGATTGCTGGGTCATATGGTAGTTCTATGTATAGCCTTCTAAGGTACCTCCATACTGTTCTCCATAGTGGTTGTACCAGCTTACATTGCCACCAGCAGTGCAGGAGGGTTCCCTTTTCTCCACACCCCCTCCAGCATTTCTTATTTGTGGACTTTTTAATGATGGCCATTCTGACTGGTGTGATGTGGTATCTCGTGGTAATGTTGATTTGCATTTCTCTAATAATCAGGGATGTTGAAGAATTGTTTCAAGTGCTTATTGGCCATCTGCATTATCTTCCTTGGAGAAATGTCTATTCAGGTCTTTTGCCCATTTTCCAATTGGGTTGCTGGCTTTTTTGCTATTGAGTTGTGTAAGTTGTTTGTATATTTTAGAGATTAAGCCCTTCGAACACATCAAGTTTGGCTTCTTTAAATTTTTCTCTTAATTCTGCTTGAACACTAAGTTTTTTTCCTTAGCTCATCCTTCTTCACCTGTATCTTTATCACAAGCAAGAAAATTATATTCATTGGCACACTGAACATTTAATTTGGAATTCCATCTAGCTAAAAAAAAAAAAAAATCACCTGCTAATTGTCTGTATTTTCTATTTTCCATGTTACTGTAAACTGAAAAAAAAAAAAAAAAAAAAGGCACAACATGAGAGTTGCGAGTTAAGTTTTATTTGGGGCAGAGTGAGGACCATAACCCAGAAGACAGCCTCCTGGATAGCTCTGAGAAGGTGGGAGGAAAGGGGTTTATTATATATGTGATTTTGGTGAAGGGAGATATATGCAATCAAGCACACATTTTGGCAGAAGGCTGCTGCTAACCACAAGGAGCTGTCTCCATTAATGATTATAGTGCTTTTCCAGATATAAGAAAATGCAAGAAATTAGGCTCATAAAATCTCCTATCTGAAGGCCTATTTTATCCTATTTTATCAGTTTTTACAAGAGCACAGATGCCTCCTTCCTACTCTCTACACTGAACTCCTTTCGGGTGTGCTGAAGGTCAGTGAATGCTGTGATTAGTGCCCTAATCCTTGTAGAAGCAGAGGGCAAGTGACAATTTTTAGTTGGCCTTACCATAGGTGACAGTTTCACTAATATTCCTGCCACTGCATAATAAAGGACTTATTTTCTCCAGGATCACTAAAGTCCCCTCTGAGGCCTTACCCTTTCTGTCTGGCTCCAGGTACCAAAGCCAATGCTACATGTAACAGGTTTTTATTAAAGCAGCACCCTACTTCCAAGATATGCTCTCATTATCTATTGCCACATAAAAAAAATACACCCAAATTTAGTGTATGAAAATAGCAGCCATTTTATTATATATTATGATTTCATGATTCTTAGATTTAGTCAGGGCTTAGCTGGCACATTTTTTTCTGTCTCACATGGCACTGACATTGGTAATTCAGTGGATTTTAGCCCACAGCTGGACTGGAGGCAGGGGTAGTTTCTAAGATGTCTTTTCTCACATGCCTGGCACCTTGGAGAAAGGATGGAAAGCTCCATGTAATTTTAGTGCCTCCTCATACAGTCTCTCCAGGAAAACAGTTGCACTTCTTCACAGGTGATTTAGGAATATTAGCAGCTGTGATAAAGACCAAAAACTTTTCATGGCTTTGCCCTGGAAGTTGTACAATGTCCCACACCACTACAGTGCATCTGTCAAGTAAGTTTTTTAGGTCAACCCCAAATTAAGAGAAAGAGAATTTGACTCCATTTCTAAATAATTGGGCAGGAAAGCTTTTATGGTCCTCTTTAATCTACCTTACTGCTCTCAAAGTTATCATTATTTTTTCCAGTTCTGTCATACGTAATCTTCCTATAACTTCTGTCATCATTAAGCACTTGTGTGTTTATACATACATACATATATATATATATATGTTTAAAGTGTAGTTGACTTACAATGTTGTGCCAACTCCTGCTGTATAGCAAAGTGACCCAGTCTCACACACACACACACACACACACATATACATTCCTTTTCTTATATTATCTTCCATCATGGTCCATCCCAAGAGATTATATTATTTTTAAAACTACTTGCTCACTTTCCAAAACTCATAGCTCCCAGTTTTCCTTATAGCAGTCTTCTCCCTAGTTTTATTTGTTGTATATTTTTCATTTGCATCTTTCATTTGTCCCTTTTTTCAGCATTTTCCCCTAAATTGTAAACTGAACTTCCATTATCCAAATCAGTATCCCTATTTTTGATAGTGTTTATTTTTTATCTTATTCTTCATTATCCTACTGTATTTTTTTCATTTGATTGGCTTGCAGACACCTCAAACTTGGCACGTCTAATACAGAAATTCATTTATACTGAGCCCCCGAATCATTTTCCTTCCTAGTGAATAGTAATATGATCCAGTTAATTGCACCTAAGAGCAGACGTAGCATCTTCCTTCGAATTCCTTTTCCTTCTTATCCAAATGATGCCAAAGTTTTCCCATTCTTCTCCTTTTTATATTTTCCCTGAGTCAATTCACATTTTTTCCGTTTACAGTGCCACTCTGCTAGTTTAGGCCAATATCAATCCTTGTCTTCACTGCTGCTACCTCCTCCTAATTATTTTCTTGGAACTAAGTCTTAATTCCATCTAAACCATTTCCTAAAATACACATTAAGCAAATTATTTAAAGTGTAAATCAGACCTAATTTTATTTATTTACATACATTTACTTAAAATAATCTTCAAGACTCTTCCCCATGCCTTTTTAAATGAAGCACCAAATCCTTAACAGAGCTTATATGGCCTGAATAATATCTCATCAACACTACTAGTAATCTCTTGTTCACACAAATCAAGTGTCTTTTTATTTCCTGAATGACTGTATTTTCTTTTACACTATGTTTTGCACAAAATGTTCTTTTTTTACTGCAACTCCCACTTACATCCATGATTCACTCACCTTGGAATGTTTCACCAGCCCCCAGATGAAGACTGTGTCCCTTCTACATTGTATAACACGTCAACCTTGATTATCAAAACACTTTATCACACATTTTAACTGAATTTCCACTACACCATGTTTTATAAGGAAAGGCATGGTTTCTATAATTTTCATATTTTCTCCAGCTGTTACTAGTTATTTAATTAGTAACCTTTCATAAAATATTTAATTAATACGTACTTGAATGTACATAAGAAGTGTGGACTTTACGAATAAAGCATGGCATTTATCCATGTAGTTCTGGCTTCCAATTCCAGATTTTCAATGAGTAGTTATATGACTGACTAATGGATATGACCCTATAAGTCTCTAATTTCCCATCTGTAACATAAAGGATGCTATCATCTTGCAGGATTACATTTGCTAGGAAAGGATATATTTCTCATTTCCCATGTTTACCTGGAAGTGAGGGAATGTCTACTCCTCTCCCTTGGAGGAGAAAGAAGAGGGACAATACTTACAGGCTTTCTCTACCCCTCTCTTACCCTTCCTGTTTTTGCCTCATTCTTTTGGACCTTCTTCCTTGAGCATTCATTCCCATCCCTTATAAGCAGTAGGCATTCATGTTTTAAATAGGTTTTTAAAGACATTCATTTCATGTCAGCAAAGGGAGGAAGTGTTATGATAGCTAATTTTAAGAGTACCTAATCTTTCATAGTTTCTCAAGTCATTTTTGAAAATTGGCCTACATTTTTTCATCTCTCTAAGGTTTCAAAATTATTTGTAATAAGGTATTAGGGCACTTAAAAAATAGAAACCGTATGTGTATGTATCTTACATTTACAATTTTTATGTTCTTTTCTGTTTTTTCCTTCCTTCTTTCCCTCCTTCCTTCTCTCTCTTTTTCTTCCTCCTTATCCTTCTAGAGATATGTCTGAAAGTAAAAATCACAGGTCTGTATATTCAATTTCTGGAAACCGCCTGTGCAGAAAACGGGATGAATGAATAGGCTAGGAGTACTCTGCAATTGACTACTGTTAAGCAAGTCAATTAGTAAGCAAGGGAATTAACTGAAAATTACATCTTTGCTGTTCTGGAAACATCAAGAAAGAGTGCAGGTGAAGTATGTATTGAACTGGATAAATAAGTATTGTTAAATAATACATCAGGCTGTGTGACTGACTTTTCCACATGTCAGTTCTTTGCTTATACTTTCTGTTCTTGGCAGCTGCCAGGACATCCAAAAAGACCTTAGATTATTTTTAACACATTACAGGTGATATAGACCCACTATGGCGAGTAGAATATATTTAAATACTAGGATTGGTATGCACCCTAAAATGACTTGGTTTAAAAATGACTTATGCAACAAAGGATCTTAAAAAATCTTTAGAAAACTTCTAACAATCTTTTCCTACTTTTTAGTTTACATTTCTTTTCTGTGCTAAAGCATCTTTCACTAACAACAGATAAGCCAAAATAAGTATCTAATACCAGGTAAGATTGCTTACTCAGTGCTATTTGCCTCCAAAGAAGACTTTTTGGATGAGCATCAACACTTTTATGTTCCGTAAATATTTTATCGGAGTATGAGCATAGCTTGGTGTGTTGGCCACACCAGAGCTAAAACTCAAATGGTCAATACCTTCTTATGGGCTTTTAGCGTCCTGGTCTCTGGAAAAACTGAGCAGTTCCATATAAATAACAGGGAAACTTTTTAGTTTAATCTAAAATATGATTATAGTTAAGCTCATAAACTGACAGTTTTAATGTTTAGAACCTTTTGAAATTATGTTTCTTTTTAATCTTCTAAAGAACCATAATTTGAAGAATTTATAAACACATGTTCTTGAATTTTTCCTTTGTCTCTTGACTTCTGTGGATTTTTTTAATAGCGTTTGTTCTTGAGGTTGTAACCAAAGAATTTTTATAAGGAAAGCCTATGACTGATACTCATGCTTTCAAAAGCTGCTATTTATGAAAATTTGGGGGAGAAACAGGTGATGCAAAAGAGAGTAAAGTAAGTTTGCAGAGAATTTAGAGACAGAATAATCCCTTATTATTTTTTTGCTTTGGCCACACTCACAGCATGCAGAAGTTCCCAGGCCAGGGATCAAACCCATGCCTCAAGAGTGACAATGCCAGATCTTTTCACCATTTGGCCACCAGGGAACTCCTAACCCCTTATCTTAGCAATGAAAGGAGACGGGGAAAAAAATTTTTTTAACCATATATCTGTAGAAGGTGTTTAAGAGATGGAAACATAAAAGGATCCTAGGGGCTGATAAACATTCCACCTCCTTTCCCAGGAGGGCCTAGGGTATTGCTACAAGTGGGCAGATAATTTCACTGGACACCATGAAAATAATTTGAAGGACTTATATGGTATAGGAAACACAGTGTTTAACAAAATTGTGAGAGCTATTGAGACACTATACACTCTTTCCCCTCTCTTGAACCACAGGCAGTAGAATTCTGTGGAATCAGCTGGTGGGCCTAAATTAAATGAAAAATACATCCATCAATCTATATACTATTGTAACTTGTACCTCTAAGAGGTGGTGCTCACAGCAAACAGTGCTTTATATGCACTCTTTTAGATTTATTTCAGTATTCATCTTAAATCTTTTCTCTTGAAAAGTAATATTAAAACAATGGAATTTACCTGAATATAAATGTCTTCAGTATGCATGTATTAAATCATATATTATCTGAAATCTAGCCTATTTTAACACAAAGATTTCATAACTTTATTTCTTTTTCTGCTGATTCTAGTCCTCTAATATCAATTCTACACAAGATTTGCAAAAAATAAGCCTCACTTATTCTTGCAAATTCAGCATCTAAGATTATCTGGCAACTCTTATTCCTCTGCTTTAAAACTTTTCTTATAATAAACAATTCTGGTTCTCCATTTTTTGAAATGATCAACTTTCAGTCTGTTCAAAAGATTAGACTGGTAGAGCAATGTCTCAGAAAAAGGTTGGAAATTTCAGAAGAGTTTCTCTTCTTTCCTTTGCTTGTGCTGGTGGTGCTAAGGGTGGAGTCTTTAGGGGTCAGGGGTGGGGCTAGATGTCTTCAAAAGAAATTGGTGGTTCCAGGAGGTAGATATAAACTGAGCTTGTGATGATTTTTCTAAATTTAGGGAGAAAGGTTGAATGAGTGTTATTAGATTTGTAATGATGAAAGGATGCAGTAGCAAAGAAGAGACTAATGAGTCAGTTGCAGGTCTGAGCCCTCTGTTGGTAGAAACAGAAATTAAAAAAAAGACCTTTGTATAATCATTGTGATGCCCAACAATTAGATGCCCAAGAATCTATTTGAGAGAGGAAGTAGGGATTGTTATCAAAATCTTTGCATATATTTTTTCAAAGACTATACATCATGTGGTTATAATAAGCTCTTATTTTCCTGAGTTTTTTTAAAAAAGCTAATAAAGTGATTTTTTTTAGAAATTTACATTAAATTGCTGAATTGCAAAAGTACGTATCTTTTGAGATATCTTTTGCTTAGTGCCATTACCTCCAGGGAAAAATATTTGGATGAGCTTCAAGAGCTTTTGCAAACTGAAAATATTCTATTGGCAAGAGCATGTGATGGGGTGTCCTGGTTGGGCCAGCTTAAATTGATCTGTTTGTGGAAAACACTGTTTCTAAAATGCTGTGGACTCACCCCATGAAAAAATGGGCAGAAGATCTAAACAGACAGTTCTCTAAAGAAGACATACAGATGGCCGAGAAATACATGAAAAGATGTTCAACATCACTCATTATTAGAGAAATGCAAATCAAAACCACTATGAGGTACCACCTTACACCAGCCAGAATGGCCATCATCAAAAAGGCTACAAACAATAAGTTCTGGAGAGGGTGTGCAGAAAAAGGAACCCTAGTACACTGTTGGTGGAATTGTAAATTCGTACACTGTGGAAAGCAGTATGGAGATTCCTCAGAAAACTGAACATAGAACTATCATTTGATCCAGCAATCCCATTCCTGGGCATCTATACAGAGAAAACCACAACTCGCAAAGACACATGTACTCCAATGTTCATTGCAGCACTATTTACAATAGCCAAAACATGGAAACAACCTAAAAGTCCATTGACAGAGGAGTGGATCAAGAAGATGTGATACATATATACAATGGAATATTACTTAGCCATTAAAAAGAATGAAATACCAGCATTTTTAGCAACATGGATGGACCTAGAAACTATCATGCTAAGTGAAGTCAGCCATACAATGAGACACCAACATCACATGCTTTCACTGACATGTGGAATCTTAAAAAAGGACAGACGGAACTTCTTTGCAGAACAGATGCTGACTCACAGACATTGAAAAACCTATGGTCTCTGGAGGAGACAGTTTGGGGGGTGGGGGGATGTGCTTGGGCTGCGGGATGGAAACCCTGTGAAATCAGATTGTTATGATCATTATACAACTACAGATGTGATAAATTCATTTGAGCAATAATAAAAAAAAAGAATAAAAAAAATAAAAAGTAAAATGTTGTGGACTCTATCTCCAAAGGAAAGGTTAAAAAAAAAAATCACTGGCAGTTATATAAGAGGTTCTTGTGGTCATGCAGCTGACCTCAAAGCATTTTTAACATTTATTTTTAAAATCTAGAGGTTCTTTTTAAAAATATAAGCTATATATTTAATAAAATCCAAATTCTTTGCTTCTACCAACAGGACTATTAAATCTATTCATAGGGAAGGCATGTGGTATGAACATACTGGCAACTTTTCAATGGACAATGTTTTAAATGAACAGCCTGTCCCTCTACTATCTATTACCTCCATTTATATGAAAATTTGTTGAAATTATCTGTTGCATAATATCACTAGTTTTATTTAATAAGGGGAGTTGCTACTCAGCTGCAACAGAAATTTGTTTTGCTGCATAAGACAAGTTCAGATTTAGAATCAAACTCATTAAAGATTTCAAGAGTGTATTGTGATAACAAACTAAAGGAGGAGAAACTGCCAGGTTTTACTGTTTGGAAAATGAGGAAGCAAGAATGATTGATGTAAGTTCCTATGGCCTTTAAAGATAAAACTAAGTTTGCATAAAACTAGGGTAATGCTGGTGGGTAGAAAAATAAAGAATGCTATTACAAAGACAGGGGAGTAGACAAAGATATACAACTCAATATTGCAATATCATAACGGAAGTTCCAAAAAATTTAACTCTTTCATGGCTAAGAAAACCCAAAATCCATTGTTTAGGAGCAATATTAGAGATATTTGGGATTTTTTGTAATTTGAGAGAACAAATATAGTTAAAGTGGATTCCTGACTGGTGTAATTTGGTTTGTGCCTTGTACATCTAAGAAATTTACAGACAAAATTGTTTGAAAAGTGGTAATTTATGCTTTCTGTATATATTTGTTGTATACAAAGCCAGTCCTAGGTTCTGCAGTGGACATGAAGGATACACAAAGGTTAGACAGCCATGAAGAATCACAAATACAGGATACCGTATACTATTCTAACAATTTAATTCAGAAAGTCCCAGAATTGAGTATTTTATACAGGAAAATGTGAATTAAGGTACTGAAAACTGAACACTCATTAAGTTCTCATATATTGTTCTGACATGAACTAATCAGGGAAATAAAGCAGGCAGAGCAGTATTGCTAGTGAGGATGGTCATCATCCCCCCAAAGCAGCTCGAATCCAATGTTTTTACAGCAAGGATTTTTCTTTTTTTTCTTCTTTTTTAGGGATGCATGAAAGTTTTATGCCACAGCCACGGCAACATGGGATCTGTACCATTACCTGTGACCTACACCACAGCTTGCTGCAATGCTGGATCCTTAACCCATGGAGTGAGGCCAGGGATCAAATACGTATCCTCATGGACACTATGTTGGGTTAACTCACTGAGCCACAGTGGGAACTCCAGAACAAAGCTTTTAGAAGAAAAGATGCAGTGGCATCAGGCAAATTTCCTCCCAATTTCTCAACAAGCTCAAAAGGCTTTGGCTTATAAGATACAAGTGACTGGAGATGGGAAACACAAAGACACCTCTTGGATATTGGCTCAGTTGCTGCTGTACATGAAACTTGAGTTGTTTTAAAGGTCAAGCTCATCAACCAGTCAGTCTCCACAATAGCAGCCCTACAGTGATCATGGCCAGGACTTACTCTTCCAGTGGTACTTTTTCCATAACTTCTGCTCTAAATAAGAATATATTCACCATAATGTCACTCCCTCAGAATCCCCTTGCACTCTTAAAAATCACTCAGCACCCCAAAGGGCTTCTCTTTATGTTGATCTACTGAATTTACCCTACTCTAAGTGCTCTAACAAGCCCTGCCGTGCACCGAGAACATGGGTCACCATCCCTTTTGGAAATGATGGAAGGTCAGGCCCTTCCTTGGCTCAGACATCAGCAACACATACATGAAAGTCTTTTTTTCTGGGTGTTAGGGATTTATGATATAACAGGAGTTGACAGAAGCAGAAAGAAGAAATTTCAAAAACAGGAAGTTTCATACAGTAGTAAATAAAATATTTGAAAAAAATACAAGTAAAGCATCCTTTATGATTAATTAGAATAAACTGGAAAGAATTTGAGAGTGTCAGAATACATGCTGAGTAGGTAATATTGGAACTAGGAAAAATGTCTTTTTTTGACCAGTCCCATTTTTCATGAGTAGCCTTATTGGTCAACATGGCTTTATGGATTCTTGTATGGCTTCTAAATATATTTTTTTATTCTATCTAAAGACAAACACTACTGCTGCTGCTGTTATTACTACTACTATAAGAATAACTAGTATTTATTTTCCACCCACTACCCACCACTCACTGTCCTAAGTTCTTGTTATCTTACTCAACTATAACAAAGTACCCCTTAAGTCCTCCTTTTTTTTATCTTTTGTGTTTTTAAGGCCACACCCATGGCATATCAAGGTTCTCAGGATAGGGGGTGAAACAGAGCTATAGCTGCCAGCCTACACCACAGCTCACAGCAAAACTAGATCCTTAACCCACTGAGCAAGGCCAGGGCTTGAACCCGAATCCTCATGGATACCACTCAGGTTCGTTAACCACTGAGCCACGACGGAAATTCCCTTCATTTCTCTTTTAAAGGAAAGAAACTAGGCAGGATGCCCAGGAACACTGAACTATTAAGTATGGAGATGAAGGGAGTCCTTTGCTTCATGATTCATCTTTTCATCTCTCAGTGGAATAAAATGTCAATGTTCAAATAAATTTTATATAAATATCAAATACCTTCATATTAAGATATTTCACCTATTATACTTGAAAAATAATAAGTGGTCCACCACTAAAAAGGGTTTCTGAATGGTTTAAATGGCACAATACATGGGAATCCCTTGTGAAATTTTAAAATATATTTGTAGTTTTTGTAAAATCAATTTGAGATTGCCTTTCCATGGAGGGAAAAAGAAAATAAAGTGAATTTATTCTTGTACTTCTTTATATTTTTATTAGAATAATATAAGCATAATCAATCCCCCAAAACTAGGAATTCCCCCAAATGAAGGATACAGAATAGCTCATATATTTACCAGCTATTTATGTTTCTGACTTATAAATACATGGGTACTCTAGCACTAAACATATGGACAATAGAAATGGAAAAGTCAGCCACATTCTAGAGACATGGCCAAAAGTCAAACCTATATGAAAATACATATTCATTTATTAATTTGACTAAGCTTTATAAAAGTGATAAAATTTCAAGTTTTTCAATGAATAAAATCATATATATATTTTACCGGGAAAAATGATTGAACAAAAAAATGAAATTTTAATTACTTCTTTAGTTATCATTATTGAATCAAATCAAAATTATTCTATGAGTAAAAGAAAATGAGGCTTATCCATCTAAAGTATTTAAAAAACAGCACTGGAGTTCTCATCATGGCTCAGTGGAAACAAATCGGACTAGTATCCATGAGGTTTCCCCCTTCCAATTTTATCAAATTCTAACAGGAGTTCCCTTATGGTGCAGCACATTAAGGATCCAGCATTGTCACTGCAGCGGCTTGGGTCACTGCTGCGGCGCAGGTTTGATCCCTGGCCCGGGAACTTCTGCATGCTGCAGGTGCAGCCAAAAAAAAAAAAAAAAAAAAAAAGCTGAAAGAAAAAAAGAAAGAAAGAAAAAGAAAAATATTCAACAAATTAAAATTTGAAATAAGATGAATCAGGACTAGAAAATTTAGACAGACTTCTGAAGGTTTTTTGTTTGTTTTCTTTCTTTCAACATTTATAGATAGGATCAAAAAACAATGAGTTCTGCTTCTAAGAAAGCAGGCTGTTACACAGGAGGTAAGTAATAGTGATTGTGGCAGAAACTATTCCGCAGTCCCAGCTCCAGACAATTAATTGAATTAGAGCATCTATCCAGGCCCTGAAAAGTTGACTGTCAGCCTGATGTTAAGAGAGAAAAGGAAAGCATGCTTATGAGTTAGAGTGTACATGTCTGCATTCCTAAAATTGAGCCAGACTATCTAATGATTGTGACCTGTGGGAAACAAAGAATTAATTTTTTTTTTCAAATTATGACTTAGTTGGTAATTGGAACCCAACTTGGTTTTGCACTTAATTATGGTGTTTCAGCATTTCCCTGTCTTTGAATCTTCACAGGAACAGCAGTGAGGTCCTACTGTGTATCAGAATATCTTCCTTTTAATAAGTATATCTTGAAAATTGGTTTTATACTAGTGTGAAGAATCTAAAACAAGATTTTATTTTCTATTAGTGTAGAGATAATTATCTAAAGCTAATATCATTCCAGGACAAAAACACATTATTTCTACTGCTGGAGACATTAATAAATGAATGGATCATCCATGGATCTACTTACAAAGAGGGTGAGGGATGGCATAGATCATAGAATCATTTTACAATATTATTTTAATAAAATTGCATAAAATATGAAAGTAAGGATCCTAAAGCCACTTTTATAATTTCTATAGGTATATGTTCCCATGACTCTCAACGCTTAATAGTTTTTTTTCTGAATGATCTCTATAATTTGAAGCTCCACTTTATAAGTAAATTGTTGTGACTTCCTTAAAACTTGGCTTTCTTAAATATCTCTTAAAAAAGAATATTGTTTTTATTTTAATTTGTAACTTGTTTCACATAATTGCACATAGAACTAAATAAAAATAATTTGTGAATGAGTAGCTTAAACCCTACTCTAATTCAATTGGCAAATATGAACATGTATTCATATATTACATTTATTTTTTAAAAAATTAATTAATTAATTAATTAATTTTAGGGCCACAAATGCAGCATACAGAAGTTCCCAGGCTAGGGGTTGAATTGAAGCCACAGCTGCCTGCCTACACCACAGGAACAGCAACACCAGATCTGAGCCGCGTCTGTAACCTACACCACAGCTCATGGCAATGTGGGATTGAACCTGCATCCCATGAATACTAGTCGGGTTTGTAAGCCACAGCGGGAACTCCCATTCATTGTATATCTTGAATCACTCTCATGTGTTTGGTTAATTCAATATATTTATAATGCACAAAGTATCAAAATTTAAAAAAAGATAAATTTACTATATCGTAGGGTTTGGCTAAAATTTACTTAGGGAACTAGTGTTCCAATGCATAACCATTCCAGCAAAATATCTGATCTTAATCAAATAAGTATAATTCATTCAAATGAATACATTAATGAATGGTGGAATATTTCCTCAAGAATACCCTTCCAGGAGTTCCTGGCTCAGAGGGTTAAGAACCTGACATAGCGTCTGTGAGGATGTGGGTTCGATCCCTGGCCTTGCTCAGTGGGTTAAGGATCCAGTGCTGCCACAAGCTGTGCTATAGATCGCAGATGTGGCTCAGATCAAGCATTGCTGTGGCCATGGCATAGGCTGGCAGCTGCAGCTCTGATGATTCCACCCCTAGCCCAGGAACTTCTTTTTTTTTTTTTTTTTTGCTTTTTAGGTCAGCACCTCCGGCATACAGAAGTTCCCAGAATAGGGGTCAAATTGGAGCTGCAGCTGATGGCCAATACCACAGCCACAGCAACATCAGATCCAAGATGGGTCTGTGACCTACACCACAGCTCACCGCAAGCCTGGATCCTTAACCCACTGAGTGAGGCCAGGGATGGAACCCGTGTTCTCATGGATACTAGTTGGGTTGGTTACTGCTGATCCACAGTGGTTAACTCCACCCAGGAACTTCTATCTGCTGTGGGTGTGGCCCTAAAAAGAGAGGGAAAAAAGAATCTACTTCCTATTGATAATTCTCTAAAGTAAAAAGCATCACAAAATATTGGTTGGCTCCAGGGTTAACTGGGATTATGTATAACTCGGCATCATTCCTAAATGCCTTAGATCTAAGATAATGCTATCTTCCCATTAACTGGATAACTGAGATAACTTGCAATCAACTTATGTGTTATTCATTCACTCAGTATGCTTCTACTGAACCCTACATGTACATATCACTGCTCAATGCCAGGGGTACAGAGAAGTGAATAGAGTATGTTTCCCATCATCAAGAATTTTACAATCCAATTAGGAAGACACAAATTTAATTCAATAGGTAATTATAATGCAATATACACTCCATACATATAATAAAAGTATAGAATTGTCCTATAGAATTCAAAGAATTAACCACCACTTGGGAATCAGCAATGGCATATTTGAGACACAGAATTTGAACTGTATTTTGAAAATTAACGAAAAGATGATAGATGCTCTTTAGACGAGAAATGCAGTTAAGCAGTACTTGTCTATTTATTCATGTGGACTCAATCACTGAATAACAGTTTATTTCACTAAAATATTCCTTACGTGAGACAAATCGGCATTCCTCTAATGACCTGATGGGCAGAGTACATATCGTGACATAAACATATATAACCAAAGAGGAAACACTCTCCTTTAGAACTTTAATAATCCTTTGCAATGCTGTAAGCTTATTTTAAAAATTAAAATGGAATATTTATTAGCTCATTCTGTGTAAGCCTCTGTGAAGCAGGCAAGGCAATTTTAGGTAATCCTGTGAAATAGGAAAGTCCAATTTTAAGGATGTGAAAACTGAGGCAGTGAGGGACCTTGGTCCAAATAACACTTGGGGATTCAACCCAAGTATTTTGACGATTTTAATTTCTCCGTTTACTACACCACATTGTCTCTTACTAATGGGTTTAGCATTTGGATACTATGTTCTCTTATTAAAGCAGCTTACCACCCATCTTTTATATGAGGTAGAAAATAGGTTTAAGCCTCTCCAGGGGAGCTCTTAACCTGGAAAAGAAGGAAATGCATCACAGGTGAAAGGCAGCAGAACAATGTGACCTGCTGCTAATTTGCAGTGGTATTCATTTGGGTGGGATTTGACATTTCTGGGTAGATGTATATTTGTGATTGATATTTCATTCTTTAAAGCACAGCCTTTAAAACAGCTGTGAAATGTCAAGTTATTAATTTACACATTGCAAAATGTAGTGTTAGGAAACCGATTTACATTTTTCCAAATTCAACCCCAGGGATACCAGGCTTTTGAGATCAGCACATCATGAAGAAGATTACCCCAATCAGCATAACTCTAAAAATTGCTCTCAACTTTCTGCTCTGCGCATAGGCAAAAGGATCTAAGAGGTGTTCTAGTCCAGTCATAGGAGATGAATCAAAACTGGAAGAGGTAGAATTTCAAGTCTTAGCATGAAGAGCTGGGCATTTTCCTTCTCCCCTATTTTTTGTTTTGTTTTTGAGTCATTTTATATCATCTTGTTAGGGAGAGGATATGGGGCTGACAACTCAATGAATTCTTGCTTAATACAGTAAAACTATTATGGAAAGGAAAGCTTCATTTTAAATAACATGTAAAACTTATTTTACAAGTGTCTCCCTGAAATATTTTCACTGAATTTTTTTGCCCCCCCCCCGAGTAAATTCACGCCTATAAGCATAAAAATGGGTAGTATTACCAAATCACGCCTCAGAACATGCATTTTGAGATACATGAAATACTTTCATAATAAACTTTTTGAGAGCAAATCAATGATTTAATGTCCAAATTCCATTGGAAAAAATACCTGCAAATTTTGCATTAGAGTTGAAACAATTTTTAACCACTCCCTTATGTTTTTTTTTCCCCAGTGATAGAAGATTGTATTAACAGGGGAATTAATTTTATATTAAAATATTTAAATGAGCTATGCAATTCATCAATTAGTATGGAGGAAAGAAGACTAAAAGAAATAAAAGTGGTTCTCTTTTCCCTAAAGATATTACTTATTATATGCCTGACTCTAACGTTTTAACAGGGTGAAGACACAAAGTGTTTTTTCAGAAAGGTATTTGCATAATTCAAATGTACTCCTTCCTCACAGAGCAACTTGAATCTTCATAGGAAATTTTTGGTTTAAAACATAAGATTTTATTTTGTACCATGTAATGCAGAGATTAACTGAACAATGTTGAATATCATTAAAACTCAATGCATTGAACATGATGACATGCTTAAGTTAGATGAGTAAAGTGATAATTATGGAATATAACTTTAGGGAATATTGATTTCCATTCCCCCGGATGCCTTAATCACAGTGGGATAAATTGGAACACTAAAGGCTCTATATGTTATGCTGTAGCAACTCAGCTATTTCCAACATCTACTTTTTAAAAAAATCACTGTCTTCACATTTTATTGAAACTTATGAGAATAATAATATTTAACTAACAAATGGTTAAGTACACTGACAATTAATTGAAAGCAATTAATTTGAAATTATTTTAAATTATCAACAAGTAAAAATGTTCTTTAAAATCAGAATTAGAGTGATATGTTCTTCCCACCTTAAGGCCTGCCTCCATTATCAAACTCAGGAAGAAAATCAAATATATGACTTATCATGGCTTTGCCTGTGGTGTTCTAATGACAATGTAGAGCATCGGTATTTGATATACCTTTTAAAATCTTTACCCCCCCAAATAGCAAAGAACTATAAGTTAGCTAATTAACATGCTTTTTAGACTTTATAACATTTATCCATTGATGAAGTCATTACCCCTTCAGGTAAAACCTGCACCCAAATGCTAGATTAAAAAAAACAAAAAACAAAAAACCCTCTGTCTTCTCATTACAACATAACAATATCAAAGTTATATTTATTGAATATTTATCAAGTACCAGAGGGTATGTCATGTTCTTTATTTGTCTGCAAACTTCTAAACCATCTATGTGGTTAAAAGTTATTTTATTTAGTTTACAGAAATAAAATATGGTTAGCATTGAGTCCAATGCCACTTTGTCTACAGTACTCTAGAAGCTCAGAAATGCCACGCTCCATCATCTTCATCTTCACAAAAGATTTTTTTCCCATCAATGAGGGATGAAATATTCATGTTTGCATCACTAAAGATGCTGTTATATTGTTCAGTAGTGGTTATTTCTGTCTCTTCTAAGCTTGAAAAAAAACCTTAAAATATAATGCAATTTGGTTTACTCTCCTGTTCCACTTATTCACATGATTGAAATAATGAATCCAATGAATCAACTATAAAATGCCAGTGTTGGCTGACATTAAGCAGTTAACAGAACAGGAGAATAGACAGGCATGTATGGCACACAAAGTATAATTTACCAAAGGGCTTTACAGATAGGAGAAAAATAAAGTTAAGAATTCTAGGAGGGGGGGTAAGTTCCCATTGTGGCACAGTGGAAATGAATCCGACTAGGAACCGTGAGATTGCTGGTTCAATCTCTGGCCTCGCTCAGTGGGTTAGGATCTGGCATTGCAGTGAACTGTGATAGAGGTTGCAGACGTGGCTTGGATCCAGAGTTGCTGTGGCTGTGCTGTAGGCTGGCGACTGTAGCTCCAATTGGACCCCTAGCCTGAAAACCTCCATATGCTCTGGGTATGGCCCTAAAAAGTAAAAAAAAAAAAGAAGAATCCTAGGAGGGAGTGAGTTCCTGTTGTGGCTCAGCAGGCTATGAATCCAACTAGTATACAAGATGATGCAGGTTTGATCCCTGGACTCAATCAGTGTGTTAAGGATCCGGCATTGCCATGAGTTGTGGTGTAAGTCACAAATGTGTCTTGGATCTGGGGTTGCTGTGGCTGTGGCATAGGCCAGCAGCTGCAGTTCCTATTCAACCCCTAGCCTAGGAACTTCTGAATGCACTGGTACAGCCCTCAAAAATGCAAAAAAAAAAAATTCTAGGAAAATGTTAGTTCTTATGTCGGTGGTTCCAGCTTTCATTAACTGAAGTAATAAAATTATTCTAATATTTCTCATCTTACATAATATTATAAAACAAAAAACATTTTGTCAAAATAGTAAGTAATACAGGTATTTATAGAAAAAAGTGACTGGGGAAAGTACAGTAATAAAATAAAGCAGTCATCTACCTCATGAAAACTTTTTTGCTTTATTTCCTTCTAAGTTTTAATTTTTTTCAAAGTGCCACTCACATCATAATTATGTATATATAAATAAATACTGCATAAAATGAATTAGCAAAAATGGCAGCTCTTGGTATGTTCTAAAAGCTTTACATCCATTAAATAATTTAATCCAAAATAATCTAATTGGCTGAAATAATTATTTTCCCTGTTTTATAAACACAGCACTTAAAGAACAAGTTCTTTTTTCATACATATTATATTCCTTTTCATGTTTTAATGTTTAAAACATGTTTCATGTTTTATTTTAGTAATAACTTTTGGTCAAGTACGGAAATTTGATAATAAGTATTTGTTTCTACTTCTAACCTCTCATGAAATAAACAGAAATGGCACAGATAATCTAAAACAAGAAACTTTAAGAAATTTATACTGTATATATTTAAGTAATACCAGTTCAAATGGAATTGTTAAGTGAGTTTAGGAAGCTTGTGGGATTCAAGATAAATATAACAAAAATATATTTCTATATATGCAATAAAAAACACAAACTAAAACAAAACAATATCACTTAATAGCATGAAATATCCAAGGATAAATTTTCAACATATGTGTAAGTCATTAAAGAAGACCTAAGTAAGTGATAAGATGTACTATACTCATGACCTGCAAGACTCAGTGCTCTTAAGATGTCACCAATTGATCTATAGATTCATTGTAATCACAATAAAAATCCTAGCATGTTTGTTATATTAATGAGCAATTTCCAATATTTATAAGGAAAAATAAAAGACAAAGAGACTTCCCTGGTGGCTCAATGGGTTAAGGATTCAGTGTTGTCACTGCTGTGGCACAGGTTCTATCCTTGCCCAGGAACTTCCGTATGCCTCAGGCATGGCCAAAATACATAAATAAATAAAAGTTAAAAAAAAAAAAAAGCAAAGACAACTTCAAGGAACAAAGTTGAAAGATTCTCAATCTTCACCTATATATATACACACACATTATATATTACATATATAATGTATACACTATATATTATATGTATGTAATGGACTCAAAGACAGATAAATACACTGCTATGGATGAATGTCATAAAGATAATAGTAGGGGAAAGAATTCATGTACAAATGCTTATGTACTGTCCAATACTATTTAAATACAATTCAGAAACTGGCTAAACTAACCTATGATTAAACTAACACACAGGATCTAATTGTCAAGCCAAACACATAAGTCTGAACTCCTAAAGAAAATTAAACTTTCCTAGTAAGTACAAAGATAAAGGCAATCAATGGTCTTAGGAAAAGCCTGGTAAGTCTAGATATGGAGGGTTGCTCCTAGGTCCTTTCAAACCTATATTACCTGGTCTCGAATCATATACACAAGACTCTAGGTGAGGTTTTGTGGCTTTATATCCACAGCAGAAGAGCATTTAATTCAGGAGCCATCTCCATTGTATTTTACTGTTTCTGTGCCATTTTAGGAGTTAATGAGTCACACCTCATTAACTCCTAAATTCTGGGCTTATTAACTACATATAGTTCTTAATCAGGGACATCCATTTTAACACATGCCATAGGTAAGTATCTTTCCCTTAGCAGGTACTATTTGTCTATTTACTCAGAAGTTCAGTTATCATTTTAAAAAGATTATGTCCATACTCTAAATCAACTCAGAACAACTTCATGTTTAATAAAATATATTTCTTTCTAATCTCAGTTTCTTCATACTCCACACATTTCACACATTGTCCAAACTGTCATTAAATTCAGCTTTGTATACATTACTTTCCTGTTCAATTTTTTGGTATGTCTTGCTATAATAAAGAAATAGTACATATAAGAACAAGAAAACTTGGCTAAGCCTGGTGAATGGGGTACAAAGATAATAGATACAGCATTTACTTAATTATATTAAAACAATGGGAAAATCATTTAAAATACTTCTTTTATGATTTAATACATAATTATACTAAGCTTTGTATTTTTATATTCTTTGGTATCTTAATCACCATTGCATATTATCTATCGGGATTCAATCACCTCTGTTTCTCTTTAGAGATATCCTGATTTAGTTCTCTTAACAGGTTGGCAATAATAAACCCATTTTCAAGATGAGAAAGTTAATACACAGAGGATCACACAGTATTCAATTCAGCTAAATTGTGAACTGAGTTCTTACTGAATCTAAGAAGAATGCTGCTTTGATTATACCACCCTAGTAACCTAAATGACAGTGAAGTTTAAATTAACAACTGCCTCCATTGTATGAAATATCACTGTGTCAAATTTGAAAATTCTAGCATTGCAAATATTAATACTTTGGGAAGCTGGCTAGTGAAACAGATTAAATTTGGTATGTAAGAAGGAAAACTCAATTTAAGACTTTCAAAGTGATCTAAGCTATTAGACTAAATTAGTATATTTATAGATAAGTTTCTATCTATAAAATTACATTTATTTAATATAGTTATTCCGAGAGAGCCACCCCTGACCTCCTGTCTTACTGCCCAAAATAAGATGGTATCCTTGGAAAACATATTGTTTGCAGGATATTCCTCTAATTCAGGTCATGCAATTTTGGAAACAGGGATAAGCCATGTTCAACAATATCATTTATTAATAATAAAACTAATAACATTTTAACATAATTTTGTCATTCAGTTGGGCCTCAACTTGAGAAGGTAAAAAAAAAGTGTTATTATTTGATTCTTGTAAAATCTCAATATTAATGATAATTTATTTACATAGAATCAGATTATCTTTACAGATAATCACTTAAAAACCTATACAAACAAAATGAAAAAAACTGTAGAGAGTTGCAGAGAGGTTTTCTCTCCTCACTCCCCCCCCCATTAAATGATCATATGGCTAGCTAATCATCATTTTCAGAGGGAATTTTGCTAGTAAAGAAAAAGATTGGGGCTGATACAAATGTGCTAAATGCTCTCTAGAACAGTTACTGTGCTGTTGAAGACAGGTTTCATTATTCCAAGCATTAACAACATATTCTCAATATAAGAATAGATTTCTTGAAGAAATAACTGGCAATGTAAGACTGAGTTAATTGTTAAGAAAATATTCCCAAAGTAGCCACATGTCTTGCACAGAACAACTCAACACTTCTTAAGTATCAAGCTGCTCTTTCCCAGAGAAACATGAATCATAATATTGCTACTGAAAACGTTCATTAAACTAAACGAGAGTGCAATTAGCTTCCAAAAAATCTTAAGTATTCCAATTTGCTGTCAAGACAAATTGTACATCCAAAATATGTTTATTAACCATAGTGTGTTAAAATTCTGATTTCAGGAATATTTTCTACTATGTTTTAAGAATATTTATCAGAGCTCCCTTTGCAGCTCAGTGGCTAACGAACCTGACTAGATCCATGAGGACACCGGTTTGATCCCTGGACTAGCTCTGTGGTTTAAGGATCCTGTATTGTCCGTAAACTGTGATGTAGGTTGCACGTGGCTCAGATCTCTCGCGTTACTGTGGCTGTGGCCTGCAGCTAGAGCTCCGATTTGACCCCTAGCCTGGGAACCTCCATATGCCACGGGTGTGGCTCTAAAAAGAGAAATATTTATCTTAAAAGAACTTCGAATACAATTTCAAATATAATGTCACACCATATGCTATAAATGTATGGAAATACTCAGTTCTATTTACGTTTTTATCCTTTTTTCATGATTCAAATTAAAAACTTCATTTGGAAAAATATTTTGAGTCCACTCAACCAAATTTATTTGGCCACTGCATTATGTTCTAGAAATGTATCTATATTAAGGTAAATATTAATATTTTTTATCTTGATTTAGTAACAAAGGATTTCATGAGATACTTGGTCTTGCTTTTCTTAGTTTAGTTATAAAATTACGGGCCTAAAGTGCTGATTGAATTGAAGAAAACTTTTTTATTGAATTCTACTTTCATCAATATTGTGGAACCCTTACCCTGCAAACATCTATATATATTAAGTTACAGAAAAATATAAATTAGTAAATGCCCAAAAAGAAATTAATGGAAATCATCTTAGGCCAAAAGCACCCTGGAAAATAGACTTATGAAAGGAAGAGAAAGATGAATCTGCAATATATCACAGGCATATCTATGAATAGAAGCAGCGTTAGAATTTTAGAGAACAGGGAAATGATTAAGACTAAATTTGAGGAGTTAACTGAAAGACAATGCACCATAGAACTGTAACAAAGAAAATGGACACAGTAGGAAAAATACTTTTCAGAAAACAATGCAGATATAAAAGGTTTAAATGTTTATCACAGATTTACCACTTTATAAAAGAAAAATGAATTCCTTTAGCATTTTTGCCATTGGTTTGCCTCACAATGGCCTAGGACCCCATGTTATGCAATTTTCATGGCTCATAACACAGACACACACACAAGCACACACTTCATACAACTGATGTCTAAGGCACACGTAATTACCAGTATAGATTTCCAACAAATATAAGCTTTCAATACAAAAGGAAAAATAATTTAAAAACCCTCAAGGAAGAAAATCATGCTGAGTGAGATGGCAGTAATAATAAACATCAAAAACACCAACAGTACAAAATTCATGTATAATAAATTTTATGCCTATAACATTAAATGAGTAATAAAATATACATAAACATATATATGCACATATATGTATATGTGTTGGCATGTGTATAAAAATATGTATATATGTATAAATGTGTATATATTTTATATATACACTTTTTAATGCAAGAATGAAAAAATTAGTTAAAAGCAAGAATCTATTAAAATGACCATATCCTGAAATATAAACATAATTCTTCATAACAAAAATATAAATATTAAATTAACACCCAGGGATACTGTTAAATATCATGGTAGAAATTTGATTTGAATATCCTCCACTGCATGTGCTATGATGGAGAAAGAGAACATGAGAGATGTGTGTAGAATCATGGAGCTTTGGGAAAAGAAGTCTCAAAATATATCTTTATTCTGGGGTTCTAGAATAAAGAAAATTGAGTGTGAGTTAAAAAACATTTGCTGAATTAGTGAATGGTTGAAATTATCAAATTATTTTTTAAAAAAGGGAATATTTCCACTGTGGCTCAGTTGAAATGAATTTGACTAGCATCCATGAGAATGCAGGTTCAATCCCTGACCTCACTCAGTGGGTTAAGGATCCAGTGTTGCCAGGGCTGTGGTGTAGGTTGCAGCCACTGATTGGATCTGGTGCAGCTGTGGCTGTGGTGTAGGGTGGCATCTGTAGCTCTGATTCAGCCCATAGCCTGGGAACTTCCATACACTGTGGGTGTGGCCCTGAAAAAGAAAGAAAGAAAGAAAGAAAGAAAGAAAGAAAGAAAGAAACAAAGAAACAAAGAAAGAAAGAAAGAAAGAAAGAAAGAAAGAAAGAAAGAAAGAAAGAAAGAAAGAATAAAATTATTGAACGATGGTGATCCACATTTTCAGAAAGCACACAAAGCAAACATGATAGCCACAAATGAGGTCCACTAATAGAAATTTCTATCATATATCTCAGAATATTAAAGGAAAACATCTCAAGTAATCAGAGATAAATACATATATACTGTTATATATATATGTATATATATGCATATATATATATATATACACACAAAAAAATATGTTTACATACACAGATACACCTACAGATAAAGACCCACAAATATAAAGGCATGATCATGAATTACATATCTGAAATATATTTTGCCAATTTTTAGGGCTACACCCATGGCATATGGAAGTTCCCACTCTTGGGGCTGAATCGGAGCTGTAGCTGCTGCTTTGCAACACAGCCAAAATAACATCAGATCTGAGCCGGGTCTGTGACCTACACAGCAGCTCATAGCATTGACGGATTTCCAGGGATCAAACCCATGTCCTCATGGATACTAGTTGGTTTGTTATTGGTGAGCCACAATGGGAACTCCCATATCTGAATTCTTAAAAGCTACACTGAAACTCAGATAGAGAGCATTAATGTTTTCTAGTGTGGTTGTAAGATAAAACAAAGTCAAAGAAAATTTACAGAAAATATTCTCTATGCAGAAATTTATCTTTCAAGAATGAATGCCAAGTAAAGATAATTTCATAGAAATTAAAAAAAGTCATATTATCAATCTCAGGAGTGAAAGGATTTCTAAAATTTAAAATTTAAGGAAAAAAAAGAAGTTATCCTGATATTTCTGTCCAAAAAGCAACTGAATTAACCTGAATATTGTGAGCAAAATAACAACTATTACATGGTTACTTCTCAACAAACATCACTAGATAAAATAATGATAAAATTGTCTAATTTGAAAGGTTAAAAACATAAATAGTTTTACCAGCTGGATAGAAACAGCATGCAAGCCAAGAAAAGGGTTATTAGAATAAGAGGACTCTACAGTCTTCATGTTGAGATATAAGAATAGTGAAGAAAAATAATATACATAAAATGTTATTTTTTCATGTGGCAATTTTTGCATGTGCACATAATGGATTAAATATTGTCATGCTACTGTGATGTACAGCACTCTTCTGAAAACAATTAAATAAAATATACATTCTTTTTAAACAAAAGTGTACAGTTATCTTCATTTAATCAAACCAATATATTTTATTATGCAAATATAAAGAAAAAACAGCAAAGTTTACATATTATTTGGATTATTGGTAATGCATATTATGATGTAAAATTAATAGCATTCCTTTTGTGTCAAAATTCTGGTTAATAAACGTAGGAAGCTATCAAAAATAATCTCTTTCAGAATATAATGGACTTAGTTTCTTTTTTTTTTTATTTTTTATTTTTTATTTTCCCACTGTACAGCAAGGGGGTCAGGTTATCCTTACATGTATACATTGCAATTACAGTTTTTCCCCCACCCTTTCTTCTGTTGCAACATGAGTATCTAGACATAGTTCTCAATGCTATTCAGCGGGATCTCCTTGTAAATCTATTCTAGGTTGTGTCTGATAAGCCCAAGCTCCCGATCCCTCCCACTCCCTCCCCCTCCCATCAGGCAGCCACAAGTCTCTTCTCCAAGAATGGACTTAGTTTCTAGGACAAAGCAAATATGAAAGAATGTAAAATCTTGTCTTAGTATCACAAAATCAACAGACTTCCAAGTGGAATAATCCAAATGTGATTAACACTTTTTTCTTATGTTCTTTTGTGTCTTGAAATAGAGTAAAAGTTCTTTTCTGGACAAAATGACATCTTCCAAAGTTCTTGAATTTCTTTCAGTTCTCTGAAGTAGGTCATTGTGGAATTGGCAGCTAGATTTTCCATCAGTATTACTGGGGTAAAATTTCTGATTTCACTTAATGCAGACAGTTCCTGGTTTTCCTTATGGATGTGACCTCTGAATGCATCAATGTATAAATCTCATTTTCTGAACTTGGCTAAATAATCTATGAAAACTAAAAATTAATGGTTCCACATAAATAAAAAATGTCAAAAGAAAAATGCTATTTTGGATTTCTGTACACAAAATGAATAACTGGGGGCATCACGGAAAATCATTTTTGCTTAATTTGTGTAAACATAGTCACCTTATCACTGTGATATACTGTTTTATACATATGGTCCTGCACCTAACTCAAAAGTCTACAAAAAAAATTTACGGTCAGGTGCTCTGATCATCAACGATTTAAGAGGTTTCCTCATGACTTAAAGTCCAGTGAAAATTTTTTCTAATACACAGGTATTTGCATCCTCCCATTCATGATCTGCCCTCTCAACTCCTAACTTTGCCTCTATCATCACAGTATAGATATTCCTCTGTGGCTGGCTAATTTCACACAGTGTTATTTTCATTTACAGTTTCTAATCTTATGATCAATTATTTTTTAATGTTGAATAGCTTAACCGCAACTAATTCATCAATTCTACCATTAATGTGCATGAGTTGTTTTCAACTTGGATTACAATGACATTCTACCAAGAATGTAAAAATGGTATTGCCACATCACAGAATAGGCATGCAATTTTTTTTTAATCAGCAGGGAATTCCTGCAATTTTTTTTTAATCACCAGGGAATTCCTGGCAAATTAGTCTTGCTATAATCACAAATTTAGTGTTTGAGTAGCGGTATCTCATTATGGTTTATGTGTATATTTCTATATTTCCTAAAAAGAGAGAGGATCATCTTAAATATCTTTGTGCATTTCCACATGTTTTGTGTGAAAGGCAAAAACAGAGCTAAGGGGGATGTTTATAGCAATTTAATCTATATCTATATTATATTTATTTACCATACCAGCTACTTAACGCTTACATTATAAAAAGAAAGATCTGAAATCAACTAAGTTTTCAATTTGAGGAATTAGTAAAAGAAGAACAAGCTAAATCCGAAGCTACAAGAAGGAAGGACATCATAAATATTAGAGCAGAGGTAAATAAAATGGAGAACAGAAAATTAGAGAAAATGAACAAAAACAAATGTAGATTCTTCAAAAAGATTGTCAAAGAAGACAAGCCTATAACTATGAGGCTCAAAAAAAAAAAAAAAACAGAGAAGACTCAAATTAATAAAAATCATAAAGGAAAGTGGGAAATTACTACCTCTTCCACAGAAATAAAAGGGATTATAAAATAATACTATGTACAATTGTACACCACTAAATTAGACAACCTAGATGAAATGGAAAAAATTTTAGAAATAAAACTAGAAATACAAAACCTGCCGAGATTGAATCATGATGAAATAGAAAATTTAAATGGACTTAGGAAACTGAGTCAGTAATCAAAAATCCCCCATCAAGGAGAAGGGGGATTTTTGACCCTGATGATGGCTTTTCAGGTTAAATACACCAAATACTTAAAGATGTACTAATACCACTCCATCTCAAATTTTCAAAAAAAAAAAACAAAAACAAAACAAAAAAAAAACTTAGGAGGAAGGAGCACTTATTCTATGAGGCCAGCGTTGCCTCAAAATGTGGACAAACATCCCTATCCATAGAGATTTTTAGAAACAATATTACCCCTCTGCCATAAAAGAAAAAAAAAAAAACCTATGACAGATGGATAGAGCTCATGGTGATTCCACTTTCTTTATTTAACCCACTTAGTACTGGCTCTTCATGGTGCATGTACCTGTCAAAACATTACAATGAATTAATAAAAGTATAGTAAAAAGTGGCCTACAGGAGTTCCTCTCAGCGATTAACGAACCCGACTAGCATCCATGAGGATGCCAGTTTGATCACTGGCCTTGCTCAGTGGGTAAGGATCTGGCATTGTCATGAGCTGTGGTGAAGGTTGCAGATGCAGCTCGTATCTCATGTTGCTGTGGCTCTGGCATAGGTCACCAGCTACAGCTCTGATCAGACCCATAGCCTGGGAACCTCCATATGTGGCAGGTGAGGCTCTTAAAAAAAAAAAAAAAAGAAGTTGCTTACAGCATATGCAAAAATCAGATATACACATAAGTACAGGTCAAAAATTAACTTCTGTTAAAGTGTTACTATAGCACTCTGTTAAAGATTTAGTTAAAGTTCTCTTTCACATATAGATAAAGCGTATGTCTGTTCCCTAATTGAAATTTTCTTTTTTAAAAAATTGAAAATTCTATTCAATCTGCACCATACTTACATGTCATATATGCTGAAAGAATCAGGTCTTTGCATATCAGTTTTAAAGAAATCACGTGAGTTCCTCAAACTTCTTATTGAAATTTAGGAGTATTTTCACCAATTCTAATAGCTTGAGTTATTTGTGCTTATACCATGTCCCACAAACTCAAATGAAATTCTGGAATAAAGTAAAGCCCACTTTTCTATCATACAGACTAAAATCCTGTTATAAACACATTGTCAACATTTATAATTTACTACCTATAGGGAGAGTTTTAGAGTTTATCTTGAATAGTATAGGAAATAGGTTGAATATCACCTTATAAATATTCTCCTGAATCCATTACTCTGATTAGAGATAACTGCTTTGTTTTCCTTTAACTGTCTTTGGTTATTCCCATGTAAGCTACAAACCATTCATCTGAAGGGCATGTTTACTCAGTCAAGTGAATGGAACCTCAGGAGGTGTAAACACTGTCCAGT
This sequence comes from Sus scrofa, assembly GCF_054392235.1. Taxonomy (NCBI): domain Eukaryota; kingdom Metazoa; phylum Chordata; class Mammalia; order Artiodactyla; family Suidae; genus Sus; species Sus scrofa. The sequence goes on along the minus strand of NC_139393.1, from coordinate 64,490,238 downwards.
ATTAGCTCCAAGTTCAATCTTGCATTTATCTCACAGGTGATTGTGTCACATTTAACTCTTTTCTTCCCTCTCCTCCTGATTTTCCTCTTTACTATTCCTTATATTTGGCCAGGTCCCATGTATGAAATGACTACACTTGCATATTCTCAAACGTCAGCTTTAGGAAAACATTTGCCCCATAAGACAATTTGTTATTATTTTCTGTTATTAAAAAAAAAATCCAACAGAAAAGAAGAAAAGGGTAATACTTGTTGAAGTTTGGAACAAAGTTCTCTAAAACCATTGTGCTATGAAATATGAGATATATAGTGTTATTTTTGTGATATAAATATAAATGTTATTGGAACAAAAACAGATCACTTTAATTTACACATATTTATTGCTCATATTCAAGGACGTTACATCTGAATGATTACGAATGGCCATTTTATACTCTGATCTACCTTTAATTGTAAAATAAAATTGAGATATATGTTACAAGTAGAATTCTCTAAAAATATACTACCACTGCAGTTGACTCTTGAACTCAGATTTCAACCGGGCAGGTTCAATTATACATGGATGTTTTTCAATAAATACAGTCTCCCTTTGTGCAGTTTTGTACCCACAATTCAATCAGCCCTCATTGTGTACTATGTTTATTATCCATGGTTAGCTGAATTCCTGCATGTAGAATTCACAGATACAAAGGGTCAACTATGGGACCTGGGTGTCTGTAGATTTTAGTATCATGGTGGTTCCTGGAACCAATCCCCAGAATGTACCAAGGGACTAATGTACCTATTTGACTACTGTACTACTCTTAAAAAGACCTTTCATCTTCTAAAATCTGTAAATTAACATCACAGATTCTATTTCAATGATGTTTATGAATCGTAAATCAAAATTAGAAAAAAGACATCATCAAAAGATGCATTTAATTATGTGCTAATTTAAGAAAAGAAAAACATTACTGCAGTAAAGGTTAGAGGCCAGAATAGTTCTATAAACTTGATACATTGCTTACATTGCTCTTAATAAAAAAGAAATCGTGGTAATACATGCTGAGTGTAATATGAAGAACTACTTTCAAAAATTACTGAAGGCATTAGAATAACAGTGAGATCATTATGAACTATAGCAGGTAAGGAAATATGAAGAGAAGACATTGGATTTGAGCCAGTATACATCTATCCCAATATTATATGCATAAAATATTTAAAGACCATAAGGCATTTATAATTCATAAGTCAAAATAGGATTAAACACAATCAATACATATTCTCTGATCTCTATACTTGGAATATATAGATAAATTCTGTTTACTAAAAATGTGCAAAAATTTAAATAAAATGTGGTCTTTATCTTTTTCAGTGAGAGGATTCTGATAGTAACTATAGGTGAAACTAATTCTAATTTATTAGGTGGCTTGGAAACTGACAGAGTCAGTGTGCTGTCCTTCAATAATCTCAGAATCCATAACATTCTTTACAGAGAAACTAAGGTCCTCACAAATTAGCTCACTTACTTCCCACCACCCAAATTAGCTCCAGGGATAATGTATTTGCAATTATTTTAGGGGAATATGGGACTGTCTTCTTGGTGTAACTAAAAGTCCTATTTCTGAAATTTAGATTTTACCTTTTGCTATTCTCTACAGGATCTACTAAATGTTCTACAGGATCTATTAAATGTTCTACTCATGATATATTTGTAATGCAACTGTGAATATAAATGCTAGATAGTTAGCACCCTGGTCCTGATATTTATGGAGTCACTGCCAATGATATAATAACACATTTGATGATTAATGTATGTTTCTGGAAGAAACTTTTACAAGTAGAAGCAGTTTCCATCTATTTATAAAGAGTTTTGTTCATATTTTCATATTCAAAGTTATCAGCTACTTTCACTTTGTCTATTATAATGAGCATAACATGTCACCCATTACATTGACCTTTTTGTTGCATTTTATGAGAAAACATTAGTTCCATCTTTTCTCTCACAAATGTGCTTGATCCTTTTGAACACAATAATCTTTGTTTCTGTCTTTATTTCAACATTGAGCTTGCTTAATTTCTAAGGTATAAAGCCACTCTACTTTACTGATGCAACATCTTGACACAATCTGCCTGCAGTGCTTTTGAGGACAGGATGCTGTCTTGTTTGGTGGGTCACACCAGGGAGTGCTCTGGAAGTTTCTTCCCTGGGGGTTTCCTCTGCTTTCTGAGTGTTACCAGGCACCAACCATGCTGACTGCCACTCCCATCCTGGCATCCATCTTTCCACCCAGTCTTGCCCCTCTTGTCCTGGTAATCTGTGTTTTTGTCTATGTAAGGACAGCTGTCCTTTCTGCCTCAGGACAGGGCGAGGCAGAGGGAAAGGGAAAACACTTTGCTGGGCTCTCTGTAGTATTCTGACTAAGACACTGATTAAAGGGTGTCCCAAGGTCTTTTCTTACCTCCTCCTGCCTCCCTTCTATCAGTTTGGAAGGTACTTTGCTAAAGTAATTAAACTAGATGGCCATTAGACTAAGGTGGCTCTTATGCCTTGGTAGCCTATGCTGGCAAACCAAAACCTAAGCCAGCGTCAATGGACACTAGTCTGAGAAAATGACACTTAACGACCCCAAATCTTCAGGCAGCCACTAGGCTTTCCTAAGGAAGATAACTGCTCTTATAAGTTATAGCCAATCAAACAATGCCCTTGCTTTTCTTTCATCTATCCATCAGTCTTGGTCTATCTTTTAATACCTTTGATACTTGTCTCTTGACTGTTAGATATAAAAACAAATTGATATTTCAAAAACGAAATTGAATGTGAAAAATGGATTAATTTAATTCTAGAAAATATGTAGGCAAATATTGTCAACATATAATCTACAAAATTCTAAGCGACAGGCATATCTCAGAGATGCTGTGGGTTCAGTTCCAGAACACTGGAATACAGCATATATCACAATAAAACAAGTGAAATGAATTTTTTGAGTCCCCAGTGCCTATAAAAGTTATGTTTACACTCTCCTGTAATCTAGTAAGTGTACACTAGCACCACGTGTATAACAATGAGGTATATATCTTAATTAAAATGTGTTATTGCTAGAAATGCTAGCCATCATTGAGCCCCTAGCAAGTCATAATCTTCTTGCCTCCATGTCGATGACTTCTGGCTGATCAGGGTGGTGACTGCTGAAAGTTGAGGTGACTATGCAAGTTCTTAAGATAAAACAATAGTGAAGTTGGTCACACTGATTGACCCATCATTTCAGGAACATTTTCTTTGTAGCATGCAATGCTGTTTGATATAATTTTATCCACCACAGAACTTCTTTCAGTTCTTTGAGGACTGAATTGGAGTCACAAACCCTGTCACTCCTTTATCAACTAAGTTGATATAATATTCTAAATCTTATGTTGTTATTTCAACAATCTTTAGCATCATCACCAGGAGTAGTTTCTATCTCAAGAAACCACTTTCTTTGTTCATCCATAAGAAGCAACTATTCATCTGTTCGTTTTATTAGAGATTATAACAATTCAGTCTCATCTGTAGGCTCCACTTCTAATTCAAGCTCTCTTGCTATTTCCACATCTTGAAGTTACTTCCTCCACAGAAGTACTGAACCCATCAAAGTCATCCATGACGGGTGGAATCAGTTTCTTCCAAACTCCTGTTATTTTGACTTCTCCCATGAATCACTGATGTTCTTAAGGGCATCTAGGATGGTGAATACTTTCCAGAAGATTTCTGATTCACTTTGCCCAGATACCTCATAAAAATCACTACCTATATCAGCTCTAGCCTTAAAAATATATTTCTCTTTTTTTGGCCACACCTATATGCATGCAGAAATTCAAGGGCCAGATACTGAACCCATGCCACAGCAGCAACCTGAGCCACTAAGGTGACAATGCCAGATCTTTAATCTGTTGTGCCACAGGGAAACTACAAAATGTATTTCTTAAATAATAAGACCTTAAAGTTAAAATAACTCCTTAATCCATGGGCTGCAGAATGGATATTGTGTTAGCAGGCATGAAAACAACACTAATCTCATTCTACATCTCCATCAGAGCTCTTGGGTGATCAGGTGCATTGTCAATGAGCAGTGATAGTTTGAATTTTTTTTTTCTGAGGGGTAGTCTACCCCTCAGAAATTAAAATGTTCAGCAAATCATGATAGAAACAGATGTGCTGTCAGCAGGCTTTATTGTTCCATTTATAGAGCCCAGGCAGAGTAATTATTAAGGGCCCTAGGATTTTTAGAATGGCAAAAGATAACTGCATTCAACCTAAAGTCACCAGATTCATAAGACAGCCAGCCTGTTCTCTGAAAATCTGAAGCCAGGCGTCAAATTCTCCACTCTAGCTATGAAAGTCCTATGTGGCATCTACCAGTACAAGGCTGTTTTGTCTACATTGAAAATGTGTTGTTTAGTGTAGTCACCTTCTGTAATTACCTTAGCTGTATCCTCTGGATACCTTCTTGCAGCTTCTATATCAGCACTTGCCATTTCACCTTGACTTTTACACTATGGAGATGGCTTCTTTCCTTAAGCCTCATGAATCAACTTCTTTCAAACTTTTTTCCTACAGCTTCCTCATCTCTCTCAGCCTTCATGGAATTGAAGAGTTAGGGCCCTGCTCTGGATTAGGCTTTGACTTAAGGGAGTGTTATGACTGGTTTGATCTTCTACCAAAGCCCATTAAAACTTTGTCCATATCAGCAATATGGATGTTCTACTTTCTTATCATGTGTGTGTTGCACTGGAGTAGCACTTTCAATTTCTTTCAAAAACGTTTCCTTTGTATTCACAACTTGGCTAAATGTTTGGCACAAGAGGCCTAGCTTCTGACGTATCTCAGCTTTTGGAATGCCTTCTTCACCAAACTTAATCATTTCTGGCTTTTGATTAAAATGAAAGACATGGGAGTTCCCTTTGCGGTTCAGTGGCTAACAAACCCGACTAGGATCCATGAGGATTTGGGTTCAATCCCTGGCCTTACTCATTGGTTAAGGATCCGGTGCTGCTGTGAGCTGTGGTGTAGGTCACAGATGTGGCTCAGATTCCACATCGCTGTGGCTGTGGCTGTGGCCAGCAGCTATAGCTCCAATTCAAGCCCTATCCTGGGAACTTCCATATGCCGTGGGTGCAGCTCTAAAAAAAAAACAAAACAAAAAAACAAAAAAACAAAAGTAAAGTGAAAGATATGTACTTCTTCCTTTCACTTGAACACTTAGAGGCCACTGCAAGGTTACTAATTGGCTTAATTTCAACATTGTTGTATAGGGAGGCCAGAGGAAAGGGAAAGAGACCTGGGAATAGCAGTCAGTGGAGCAGTCAACACAGACATTTATCAATTAAGTTCAGTCTTATATGAGCACCGTTCATGGTGCCCCAAAACGATGACAACAGTAACATCAAAAATCACTGATCATAGATTACTGTAACAAACATTGTAACAGAAAGTTTTAAATGCTGCAAGATTACCAAAATGTGACACAGAGACACGAAGTGAGCAAATGGTGTTGGAAAAAATGGTGTCAAGAGACTCACCTGATGCAGTATTGCCACAAACCTTCAATTTGTAAAAAACACAGTATCTGCTAAGCTCAATAAAATGAGCATAAGCCCACATATGAAAATTTGTTTTTTGGAGTGATAAGAAGCTATCTTTTAAATAATATTATATAACATGCTATATGAGGAAGACATGAAGGAGAAATTTATGATATAATTTATCAAGGAGGAAGGTACAGTCAAATTTCATTAAATGCTTGATATTTCCCAAGGACATGAGAGTCCTAGTCCATGAAGAGAAAGCAGTAGAACAAAAAATGAAATAGACATGAAAAAAACTTCTGTTTTCTCTCTTATGAGTGGTATAGCCTGGAAATATTAACTTCTCACCCCATTCTTTCTTCAGCATCACATCTATCTGCTAGTAATGTAAGCATAGAAACTAAAAGTTAAACTATATTTCAATAATAAGAATGGTCACATAGGGAAATCCACCTAGTTAGTAGGAAAGGATTGAAAATGTGTGTATTAGTAATTATTAACTATACATATTTCATACTTTTTAATAAATATTCATGTACATTTGACAAATATGTCTTCTTCAGGAGTGACACAATGTGCTTAATACTCAAGGTGTCATTCACAATATTTAACTACTACAGAATGGGCTTTGACCACCAGGCACCAGAAAGGGCTGAGCAGGCATCTCCCAGCTGAATGTGAGCTGTGTGTATAGTCATTCTTTTTTCCAATCATTGATTGATCAAATGAATGTACAACTTTTTTATAAGATTACAAAATCACTTATAGACATATATGCTTATAAAATGAACTAACTTCATATATTAAATTAGCTAAATTAATTTTAATACTCTTTATACCTCAATTAGCCTCTAACTTGGAATTCTCCTCATTAACTGCAATACATGGATAAGCCTATTTTGGAACATTAAGAAAATATAGTTCAGTAAATTACTTTATAACACCTTAATTGGCAAATTCAGAAACAAATATTTGCAAACCTTTCAAGGAAAATGGTTATAAGGTTTTTAAAAAATTATGTCTTATTTGACCAATATATTTTTTTAATACCTTGATGAGGTCATTTCCATTTCATAACTCCCCAAGAAAACAGCCTCATGTTGATTCCTCTGGCACTGAATTTAACACAGGCCTCTTTATCCAAATGTCAGGAGAGCCACTGAATATTTAGTTTCAGTTCATATTTCCCTAACAAAGCTTTCAAGTGATCCAGCAAGAACATATAAACTGAATTCAACAGTTTAAAGTCTCTCTTTCCACTTAACTTACTGATAACTTCTGAGGAGGCTGAGTGAGCTAATGGAAAGTTAAATAGGCCGAAAGAAGAAAACATGGGAGTTAAATGATCAGGTTTCCCTTTGGCTCTATCACTCTCAGCTGCCCGCAGAACCCAAATGCTGTGCAGAATGGACTTTGGAGCTTAGATCTGTGTCATGAGATTTTCAAAATGAAAAATATGGTAATTGTTTATCTAACTAAATTATTTTGAAATAGCTACAAGATATATATTTTAAAACAGTAAAATATGTACTCTAAATAAAAATATATATAATCTATCAGTATGTAACCTTTGTAATATACTATCTGTCTAATTTCAATGTCTATATTTCAAGATAATGTGTACACATTCTGAAGCCATTTTTACATGAAACAAATTTAAATCTGAACATGAACTATGCTAGAATTCCAGTCACACCAAAATTATTCTATCTTAGGAGAACAAACTATTTCAACATATACCCATTTAATGTATAGCTCTGTGATAAACTGAGTGGAATTAATTACAGGTGTTAAAATTTTGGGAGTTTCGGGAGTTCCCGTCCTGGTGCAGTGGTTAACGAATCCGACTAGGAACCATGAGGTTGCGGGTTCAGTCCCTGCACTTGCTCAGTGGGTTAATGATCCGGCGTTGCCGTGAGCTGTGGTGTAGGTTGCAGACGAGGCTCGGATCCCGCGTTGCTGTGGCTCTGGTGTAGGCTGGTGGCTACAGCTCCGATTCAACCCCTAGCCTGGGAACCTCCATATGCCATGGCAGTGGCCCAAGAAATAGCAAAAAAGACCAAAAAAAAAAAAAAATTGGGGAGTTTCCATTGTGGTTCAGTGGGTTAAGAACCCAATTAGTGTCCATGAGGATGCAGGTTCAATCCCTGGCCTCGCTCAGTGGGTTAAGGATCTGGCATTGCCTCAAGCCACGGGCATAGGTCCCAATGCAGCTTGGATTGGTGTCTCTGTGGCTGTGGCATAGGCTGGAAGCTGCAACTCTGTTTTGACCCTAGCCTGGGAATTTCCATATGCCACAGGGGTGGCCCTAAAAAGACAACAAAAAAAACCTGTATTTAAGGCAAGTAAATTTACTTTACATTTTGGTGTAACATTACTATGGACACCAAGAGTCTATGATTTATAGAAAGTGACAGATGATATGTAATCATTACAATGAAAAAAAAATAATGGATTTCTAATTTTGATTAGTTTATGAATATCTTGTTGCTTAAGTAGCCTCTACCATCTTATTCAAAAAAACTTACTTTTAATTTTCTATTGTCTGTTTTGTTTATTTTTTTTGTCTTATTTTTAGGGCTGTACCTGCAGCATATGGAGGTTCCTGGGCTAAGGGGTCTAACTGGAGCTGTAGCCACTGGCCTGCACCACAGCCACAGCAATGCCAGATCCCAACTGCACCTGCAACCTACACCACAGCTCAAGGCAATGTCGGATCCTTAACCTACTGAGCAAGGCCAGGGATCGAACCCTTGTCCTCATGGATACTAGTCAGATTTGTTTCTGCTGAGCCACAACAGGAACTCCTGTTTTGTATACTACTTGCATTTTTACTTTATACCTATGGTTTTAATGACTTTTGAAGTGGCAGTTTTTAACTTTTATGGGAGAGAAAAAATACTGAACATGAATGGGGGTAGCAATTGACACTAAAGAGGACAAAGGTATGATGTCACTGAAGGCAAATGGGAAATATTTTAAAACACAGTGTTTCAGTGTAGAAAGAAGATGAATACTGTTGAAAGGTCATTAAATTCAGTGGTTAAAGAGTCTATTTGAATGGCCTGAGGGGTAAAGACACATTTTAAGAGATGCTTAAAGAGTAAAAATTGTCTGTAAAGTTATCTTAATAGTCTCTCTGTTGTTTATTAAATATAATTAATAGTGATTAAAAGAGCTTGGTGTATATTAAGTGGACTGATGTAAAAGCTCAGGGAATATTTTCCTAATGACCGCTTATAAGATATATTTAAAATATTGAATTTTATCAGTAGTTTGGAGTTATTCCAGTTTCTGATTATCCCCTGCAAGCCTGTTTTGTAAGAAATGTAAAGCAAGAAAGACCAAAACCTCTTTCTTAAGATTAAGAGTTGGAACAGTATGTGGAGGACTTAATTTATCAGACACCCAAACAATCATGCTATTATAGGATATCTGCTATACTGATAAAACATGTAGGGCAGTCATCAAGTCTGGAAACACAGAATATTTTATCTGCACAGTAATATATAATATGTATGCAAAATATGCCAATATACCTATTCATTACAAATGTACATGTTGCTAGAATTATGTTACTCTGTTGTTAAAATCAGATAATGAATAATTTATGGCCTTTAAATATTTTTCTATAAAAAGAAGTGATTACATTTGTATTAATTTTTCTCCTTGGTTCAGTGTGTACTTCATTTCCACTTCACCTAATTATACTCACAAGCAATCACTAGAGAAAAATTAGAAGAAATGAATGAGATAAGGAAGAAGGCAAGCGGGATTTATGGTGGTGGCTCAGCAAGTTAAGCAACCAAAGTCAATTCTGTGAGAATGTGGATTTGATCACTGGCCTTAATCAGTGGATTTAAAGATCCAGCATTGCTACAAGCTGTGGCATTGGTCACAGATGCCTGCTTGGATCTGGTGTTACTGTGGCTGTGGCATAGGCCTCAGCTCTGATTCGATCCCCTGGCCTGGGATCTCTCATATGCCATAGGTGCAGCTGTAAAAAGGAAAAAAAAAAAAAAAAAAAAAAGGCAGCCTTAATATTTATTAGTTATAAAAACAATGTCAATTAATATCAAAAGAGATGAATAGAGGTAAACAGAACCTCTACCTCATGAATGGAGGTAGATATATATACATAACCTTAAAAGAGACTTGTTTCTCTTTAGAAACCATGTGACGCATTTATCAACTCTGGAACTATAACTCTCAGATGTGACAGTAATTTAACATCTATCCACATGTAAATGAATTATATTGGAAAGATTTACAAGATGGTGGAGCATAAACTGACAATATTGATCATGTAAAATAGATCTGCATTTACTTTTTTGGATTTTGCATGGCCTTACTAGTATCTTATCCAGTCCAGGTTTTTTCCACCACTCCCAATCATCCTAAACTTTATATATCCTTGCTGCCTTGGTCTTACTTTAGGAGAATTACCTTGACAGACATAAAGTATTTAAAAATTCCGAGCACAAATTCAAATCAGTCAGTACCTGAGAAAAATAAAAGGGATTTATCGCAGGCACAATACTGGAAGAAATGACAATGTGCATTTTCTCTGATATTTCTGAATATAAAACATATTGTAGATGCAGGCCCAGGTGTTATGAGGCTTAAAGCTTGCCAGTTAGTGGCAGTGGAAGTTGTGAGCTCTTTAAAAAAGTAATACTAAATATCATACTTTGAAATATTTACTAAAGATATTATAATGTGAACACATTTATAGGTTTTGCTACGGTCTTGGAAAGGTACCATGAAATACTCTCTAATTAAAAAAAAAATAAATGAGCAAAAACATAGCAAACCAATAAAATTAATGTTCTCTGGGTAGAGAATATCATAGATTTATTTCTTATTATTTAATTTAAGGAAGCCAAGGATACTTTTCACAACTCATATTTAGGCAACTTGTGCTCAATAACCCATGTTTTGATTTTATCTTGAATGTCAGATATGTCTGTTTTCATGGTGTCTCTGATCAGGTCTCAAAATAATCTAGTACTTAGGTTGTTATTCCAAAAAATATTTTAAAATGGGTAATGATTAGCATAGTAAAACTTCCAAAAACATAGAAGAAAGTGCCACTTTGAAAATTTTGAAAGACAAAGGCACTCATACATACAAAAGAATATAACTAACAGCTAGTATTCTAAACTAACAAAAGATTACTTTGGACAAAGTACAGTGGGTATGAGGGATATGGAATATCAAGAATATTTTCTGTTTGAAATTTTTGAAAAGTAATCAAGGTGGGATCAAGTGGCAGAAGAGTATGACGTAGTGCTCACCTTCTCCCACACACACATCAGAGAAATCCATTTACACATAGAACAATTCACACAGAACATATACTGAACACTGGCAAGACATCTTAAACCTCCAAAAACAGCAAGAAACCATCCACATAACTAAGTAGAACAAAAGGAAAGAAAAAGAGAGAGAAAAAAAAGGAATCAGGATGAGACTAGCACTCCTAAGAGGGAGCTGTGAAAGAGGCGAAGAACCTGCACCCTGGGAAGCCACCTAACTGATGAGATCAGCCAAGACGGAAGGCCCTTGAGCCTCAGAGAAAACACAGCAGCTGGACTGAGGAGGGCAAAGCAGAGACAGAAAGCCACACAGATCATTGGTACTATCTCCTGGGACACCACAGCCTGAGATGCTTGGGCGGGGCTGGGTGCTGTGACTCAGGCTCCATAGATCAGTTTCAAGGAGAGGACTAGGGTTGGCTGTGAGGAGACAGCTTGAGGGACTAGGGAGTGTTGCACCAAGAGCTGGGGAGTGTAGCGCCACAGCTGAGGGAACCCAGAAGGAGGTCTAGGCCTGCAGGAGAAGCAAGGCAACATTGTTGGGGAGGGCAAGAGGAGGAGGAGCAGACTTCCATAGGAATATCCTTCTCTGTGCATGAGCAGACTCTTGCAGTGTGGGGTTATAGGTGGTGAGGCTATGGGCAACAGGCCCCTCTTGCACAGGCTATGGGTAGCAGTGCCTCTTACATGGTCTATAGGTGGCAGGGGCGAAACACTGCAGTCATCTCAGACTCCAGAGGTGGGCATGGCCCACCACTACTAGGGATATGTGAACTGGCACTACCTGAAGCCCTAGTTACCTTGGCAGTCAGCAAGTCAACATAGAGGAGGGCACTGCAACAGAGCACCACCTGTTGTTGCTCTCACTCCTCTGTGAATGCACATGCCCTGACGCTGCCACTGCCAGACACTCTGGGCACTGCCTACCCCTGCCTGAGGGTCAATTCCACTTCTCAGGGCCCTGCAACTAGGAGCAGACTGCGCCACCCTCCCATGTGTCCTTGCCATTGCCAAGGCCCACCAATCAGGCACTGGCTACTAGCCCTTCCCATTGCCTCCATCTCCCTGGAAGCATGATCAGCACCCTTTCAAGAGGATAAGAGCCTGCACACGCTGAGGAAAAAGACAGCAAGCACCCAAATCAATAGCAGCCCTCACACCAAAAATAAACAGTAAGATCGCACAAAATAATGAGGTGCGCTCTTGCATATCAGTAGCCCTCCAAGACTATAGTAGTTGGTTTCTCTAAACTCACAGAATAAGAAAAATACAAGCAAAATGAAGAAGCTCAGGAACTATTTCCAGTTAAAAGAACAGGAGAATACCCCTGGAGGAATGAACAATGAAACAGACCTCTGTAGTCTAATGGACACTGAGTTCAAAAAAGGAGATGGTGGAAATACAGAAGGAATTAAGAGAGAATATGAAGGAATGAAGAGCAGATAGGAACACTGATTCAGATTACTTTAGAAAGGAACTAGAAAATATAAGGAGGAGCCAAGAAAAAATTATAAAATTCATTTGCAGAGATGCAAGCTGAGTTAAAGGCACTAACAGAAGAATGAATAATGCAGAGGAACAAGTTAGTGACTTGGAAGATAGAATAATGGAAATCACCCAATCAGGACAGCAGACAGAAAACCATATGAAAAAACATGAAAGCAATGTAAGAGACCTATAGGATAATATAAAGCAGATCAATCTACACATAACAGGGATTCCAGAAGAAGAGAAAGAAAAGGGGGTTGAAAATCTATATGAAGAAATTACGACTAAAATTTTTCCAAATCTGAAGGGAACACATATCAAGATATAGGAAGCACAGAGGGCCCCAAACACGCTGAACCCAAACACACCCACACCAAGACATATTATAATAAAAATGGCAAAACTTAAAAGACAAAGGGAGGATTCTAAAGGCAGCAAGAGGGAGTTCCCGTTGTGGCGCAGTGGAAATGAATCTGACTAGTATCCATGAGGATGCGTCTTCAATCCCTGGCCTCACTCAGTGGTCCGGGGATCAGGCGTTGCTATGAGCTGTGCAGTCATGGCTCAAATCCCATGTTGCTGTGGCTGTGGCTGGCAGCTGTAGCTCCAATTTGACCCATAGCCAGGGAACTTCCATATACCATGAGTGCAGCCCTAAAAACCAAAAATAAAAATTTTAAAAATTTGGAGTTCCCGTGGTGGCACAGTGGTTAACGAATACGACTAGGAACCATGAGGTTGCGGGTTCGATCTCTGGCCTTGCTCAGGGGGTTAAAGATCCATCATTGCCATGAGCTGTGGTGTAGGTTGCAGACGCAGCTCAGATCCCGCATTGCTGTGGCTCTGGCGTAGGCCGGTGGCTACAGCTCAAATTAGACCCCTAGCCTGGGAACTCCATATGCCGTGAGAGCGACCCAATAAAATGGCAAAAAAGACAATAAATAGATAAATAAATAAATAAATAAAAATTTAAAAAAGCAGCAAGAGAAAAATAGGGTTAATTAATTATATGAGAAACAATAAAGGACATAATTGAGTGGCAAGATATAATCAAAATTCTAAAAGGCAAATACTTGTAGCATAGAAAACTCTACCCAGCAAGAATACATTTAAAATAGAAGAAATCATTTCTCCAACAAATGCTAAAAGAATACAGCAATACTAAACCCATTGTAAAAGAAATACTGAAAGATCTCCTCTAAATAAAAAAAGAAGTAAGAAGAAATAGTATGGAGGAAATCAAAATTGGGAAGTAATCACTTAAATAAGGCAGTATACAGATCTAAAAGGAAAATAAAAACCTATTGAAAAAGCAACGATAAACACAAGAAACAGCAAAGGGATAAACTTGAAGATGTTAAAACAGGACATCAAAATCATAAAATGTGGGAAAGGAAATTAAGAAAATTTGGCCATTTTTTGATTTTTATAATGTGAGCCAGTATGACTCTCTGGCTAAAGCACGCAGATATAGGAAAGGTTAACATACTTGAAAAACAGAGCAACCACAAATCAAAACCAAACAATACATTCACAACAACTAAAAATAAGAGGACTCAAGCATAAAATAAAAGGAAATCATTCAACCAAAATAAGAAAAGAACAAAGGACAAATAGAGAATCAACTGGAAAACAAGGTTTAAACCAGTAATAAATACAAATTACCTCAAATGTCAATGGACTGAATGCTCCAATCAAAAGACATAGAGTAACAGACTGGATGAAAAAAACAAGACCCTATAACATGCTGCCTACAAGCGATTCATCATAGAGCAAAGAATACATGTAAATTGAAAGTGAGGGTATGCAAAAATATACTTCATGCTAATGGAAAAGACAGGAAAGTGGGAATTGCAATACTCATATCAGATAAAATAGACTTTAAAACAAAGGCCATAAAGAAAGACAAAGAAGGACACTATTTAATGATAAAAGGATCAATTCAAAAAGAGGATATTATACTTGTCATATACATGCCCCTAATATAGGAGCACCCAATACATACAACAAATACTAACATAAAATGAGAAATTGATGGGAATACAATCATAGCAGCAGACTTTAAGACCCCACTCACATCAATGGACAGATCCTCAAGACAGAAAATCAATAAGGCAACAGAGATCCTAAATATCACAATTGAAGTTAGACTTAATTGATATTTTAAGGACATTACATCCAAAAAAGCTCAGAATATACATTTTTTTCAAGTGCACATGGAATATTCTCAAGGACTGACCACATACTGGGGCACAAAACTAACCTCAAAAAATTTAAGGGTATAGAAATTATTGCAGCCACCTTCTCTGACCACAACTACATTAAACTAGAAATCGACCACAGGAAAAGAAATGAGAAGAAAGCAGTACATGGAGATTAAACAACACGCTACTAAAAAACCAATGGGTCAACGTGGAAATCAAAAGGGAAATTTAAAAAAATACCTTGAGACAAACGGCAATGAAAACGCAAGCATTCATAATCTATGGGATGCCACAAAACAAAAGCGGTTCTTGGAGGGAAGTTACAGGCCTTCCTCAAAAAAGAAGAAAAATCTCAAATCAACAACTTTACCTATGTGGAAACATATTAAATATATTATATTACAGTTTTAGTATTATATATTTGATTATTGCTACAATTGAAGAAATTTTACACAGTAAATATCTTTCAAATGTTATATATATTTACAAATTTTATTTCTATTATAATTTTAGTTAAGATTTTTAGATAAAGTATTTTATTTTATTTAATTAATTAATTTATTTGTCTTTTTAGGGCCACATCCTTAGGGTATGGAGGCTCCCAGGTCAGGGGTCGGATCGGAGCTGAAGTCACTGGCCTAGGCCACAGCCACAGCAACACAGGATCCACACCGCGTCTGTGACCTACACCACAGCTCACAGCAATGCTGGATCCTCAACCCACTGAGTGTGGCCAGGGTTCAAACCCACGTCCACATGGATGTCAGTCATATTCATTTCTGCCGAGTCATGACAGGAACTCCAAGATAAAGTATTTTAAAACACATATGTGTAAGTTATGAACTGAACTGTGACCTATCATAATTCATATATTTAAGTTCTAACCCTCAGTATTTCAGAAGTGACTGTGTAAGGATATAGATTCTTTAAAGAGATATATCAGTCAAAATGAAATCATTAGGATGGGGCCTAGTCTAATATTAATGGTGTCTATATAAGAAGAAATTGGAACACTGACATACTCAGAGGGAAGACTACCTAAAGACACAGAGAAAGCTCTCATCTACCAGCCACTGAAAAAGGCCCCAGAAGAAACCAACCCTGCCAACACCAGTCTCAAACTTCTATCCTCTAAAACTGTGAGAAAATTAATTTCTGTTGTTTAAGCCATCCGTTCTGTGGTATTTTGGTATGGCAGTCCAAGCAAATTAATATTGAATATACATTTTTCTGTTATTTATTTGGAGCATGCTTTTAAATCTTATTGAATAAATACTCTTCTCTATTGTTGAAACTGATTTCTTACTTCATAAAATTTAGTAATAATAAGCTAGGAATAAATTAAAACAACATAAATATTACATTATGTCTTGGATAAATCAAGCTTTCCAATGTAATTTGATATTTTAGACCTATTATAGTATATTCCAGCAATGACTTTTCTCTTGATATATACTGATAATAATTACACTGGGGAATTTAAGTAGAAATTAAGTAATAAATGCTCTTATAGGGGAAAATATATATATAAAACCAACATAAGTTTTTGACCTATTACTACTGAATTATATGGAAATTATAGATGAACTATGGACTATTATACTAGACTCACCAAAATTTCAAAAGGAAATCTCTTACTATCTATATTCCATTTAAATTTATTTAAAACTACACATTTTTTTAGCCATTTTGCTAACATGCAATATATTTCTCAAACGGCAAACAGCTTCTCTCAAAAGGACAAGTTAATTATTAACAGAAATTTAAATGGTATTAAAATAATATAGTATTTACATAATAATAGAGGTACATTATAAATAGCTTGAGAAGAGAATAAGTAAAGGGAATTTGAAATCAGTATTCATCACTTATTTCAGATTATTTTATGCTTACCACTTCTGGTATTGTGATAACAAACTGATTTATTTTTTATTCCTATGTGGCCTATGTACTCCAGTATTTGTTACATATATTCAAATTATTCCTCTGCTGGTATATTTTTAATTGAATCTTTTATTTCTCATTTTTACATCCCACATTTTCAGATATTTCAAGAGATTTCTTACACCAATAGTGTTTTTACAAATGTCTTTTTTGTTCATATGAAGGGTCAATTACAACTCTGCCCTGAGACTGCGCTCACAGCTTGCTTTCCTCTAGGTGAACTACTTGACAACTATGCAGCAATTCCAAAAAGCTTAAGAGATAACCTTCGTTATTCACAATGATTTTCTGTGTTAGTATAATGAACCTCCAAACACAATATGCCAGGTGTCCCTATCACCAACAGTGTCTGTCAACAAGCATCCACTGCAGACACCATCTGAAGACCAAGTCTATCAAGTAATGAAAAGTATTCTACACATTTTTACCAATGCACTACTTGGGGCTGACTTTTACTAATTAAGTGAAATCAATGGGACAGGAGATATTGTCTAAGTAGTATTTCCAAACAAAGAGTCACGAAATAGATAAAATCTCTTTAGAAATCGTTTATCTATTTAGAAGAGGAGAAAATGGTTTATCTAATATATTGCAAGTTTTAATGTAAAAAAAAAAGAAAATTACTTGAGGGAAGTTTTATGCTCATATTTTTCAAAATGCATTGCTGTGAAAAGTTCAGTGGGAGAAGATCTATTGAAACATCTAGATATTTTTTAGCAAGTAAAAGTTCCATTAAAAATGTCCGAATCCACTAAACATTTAATTATAATTTATTACTAAAATAATATTTCATATATTTTAAATGATTATGATTTAATGAATATAAGTAAAGGATCAAGACACAATTTCCTCAACTACACAGCAGTTACTAAAATACGTTTGGCTGACAATTCCATAATTTAGCTTTTTTCTACAAAATTATTTTTGAAACTGTAATAGTGTTTTCAAAGAATATACAGCTGTACAAATAGACAATATTTGATACTGCAGTTCTTGATGTGAAATATTAAAATGATAACTATAATAAAACCTCTATTCTTGTTTCTAATTATTTTCTATATACACTGAAATAGGGCTATAGCTACTAGAAAAAATACATGTATATGAATTAGGAATAAGAATTAATCCATGACAGAATAAAAGCAAACAGAAATTAGACAGAACTTGAAGAAACATTGCAAATCAACTATACTTTAATAATGATAATAATAATTTTTAAAAAGCAAGTAGAAGTTAATGGGTAATGATTGCAAGAAACAGTGTTTTGATATAATTCAGCAACTTACGGCACAGTGCTGTAGTAACTCTGCAGAAGCAGGGAGAATCCCCTTCCCTAATTCAGTTCAGATATTGAGATTGAGGACGCCTGCACAGACCAAAAAGGTATGAAAATATTTGTCACTTATTTACTTGAGATCTCTGGGGTTGGGAAAGTAGGCCTCTCAAGCAAGTGCTCAATGGCTTGAGAGAAAGGAAGAAGGGATACTGGCTCTAGGTTTTTTTTTATTGCAATTATGGGTGAGGCCTGTGTGAATATTCCACTTGGCCAGAGAAGAGAGCATCCAACATTCTTATCCACATGCTCAGATGAAGGGCAGAGGAGAATATTTTGACCACTCAGTAAAAGTGTAAGTGGCCCAGAAATTGAACTCTTAGGAGAGGTGTAAAGGGATGCTCAATGCCTTACCATTTCTCACAGTGGCTACTAAATGTCTAGTCTGTAGACATTTAGTAATGTGGTAACAATTAATAAAAAATGATGTAAAGGAGAATAACACATAATACAAAAAGGAGAGAATACTGAAAAACAATGCTTTCTAAAGAAAAATTAAAGCATTATCTTATTTTTATAATTGCTATAAATTACCTTTAATACTGATTTTGAATTTGATTTTTAGAAGCTAGCTGAAATGCTAAACATTTAACATACAATATTGACATGCTATGAAGGCATATATGACTATAAGTGAGCAATAGAATCAAAGTAGAAAGATATGCCTACTTTCTAGGCATATGCTGTGCTATTTTTTAACAAAAATCAATTTTGTTTTGTGTATTTGAAGTTTCTCACAGGCATAGAATACACACAATGACACATGGCTAAAAGAAATGACTAGATAAATTTACTGATGATTTGCTCATTTCATACATTTGCTGAGTTTTTACTCTTCATTGGTTACACAAAGTATACAAGACTACAACCCCTCAAAAGTTAACCATATCATTTCCACTTAACAGAACATAAATTTTTTAACACTCACAGAGGTTAAAAAGTTGAAATCCTGGGAGTTCCAGTTGTGGCGCAGCAGAAACAAATCCTACTAGGAACCATGGGGTTGCGGGTTGGATCCTTGGCCTCGCTCAGTTTGATTAAGGATCCGACGCTGCCTGCAGTGAGCTGTGGTATAGGTCACAGTCTGGCTGGGATCTAGTGTTGCTGTGGCTCTGGTGTACGCCAGCAGCAACAGCTCTGATTAGACCCTGAGCCTGGGAACCTCCATATGCCACAGGTGTGGCCCTAGAAAGACAAAAAGACAAAAAAAAAAAAAAAGTTGAACTCCTGGGTTCTAATGTTCAGGGAAAAAACTCACATTATTTAAACTGATTTTTTTCTTATTACAAGTCAATTATTCCTCTTAAACCTATTACTTATCTGGAATGAACAGCAATTAAATCATATTCAAAATGCAATACAAAATTTTCCTAATACTGTTGGTATTATAATATATAATGTATTTCCTTCATATTTTAAAGGGATGGAGCTTTGCTCAAAAATCTAGCCATTCCCAAAAGTTTTATGTTTTTAGGAAACATATACAAGTGATCTAGCATTCAGATACGAAATTTATGAAACACAGCCAAAGGACTCATGTATGAGACATTCCTTTAAAAAGCTTTTGGGGAAAAATAACTCTATGATGTCTTTTAATAATATATAGAAAATGGCCAACTAAAGTGGATTGCTAGAATTGATTTTAAAAAAAAATCTATCTTTATTACTACCCAGAGCAACTCATCTTTGCTGGGTAATATTTATGTACTACTCTGCTTCAACAAAATGTATTTCTTAGTGTGGTAAGCTGACGTATGTACGAAGTACCCAAGTCTTGATCTCTGGAACCCATGATGTATATTAATCTACATGGTGAAAGAAACTTTGCAGATGTGACTAAGTACTTTGCGATAGGGAGATTATACTGTATTATCTAGGCCTGCCCAATCTAATTACGAGAGCCAGGGAGGTATGACTACAGAATAATCAGAGAACTATAATGTGGTTGACTTTGAACACAGAGGAAGAGGGCCACCATCAAGAAGTGTAGGTGGCCTATTGAAAACTAGGAAAGTCAAGGAGAGGATTATCTCTAGAGCTTCTGCAGAGTAATAAAGACCCACTGATACTTTTATTGTAGCCACTTAGACCTGTTCTGGATTTCTGGTTTATAAACTGTATGTCAGGTTATTAATTTCATTTGTTTTAAGCCATTAAATTTGTGGTAACTTTTGTATAAGCTATAGAAATTAATATAAACTGGGAGGAAGAAAGGAAGGAAGGGAGGAAGGGAGGGAGGAAGGGAAGAGAGAGAGAAAGACTGAGAGAGTGAGAAAGAAAGAAGAGAATAAGGAAAAGAGAAACTAGATTCTACTTCCATCAAGTGAAAAAGGATTTCTAAAACCCTGAGGTTGATATTGTCCAACCATTAATTTTATAACATTTAAAAATCTTAGCTCATTGTCTAAAAGCAGAAATATGTAAATAAATAGGGAATTCTAAATCATGTCCTTGAGCCTTTGAGGGGAATTAAGATAAATATCATAGGAATGTTCAGTGATGGCTTATACATTATTCCAGATGATTAAAGTTCAGAAAAATTAACAACACATATAAGGGGATGAATCAGTATGTTCTTATCATGCATTCCAAATGCATGTACTTTTTAATATCAATAAAATATAAGAAGAGTATCTACTTTATAAAAAGATGAAATGGCTACAAATAGGAACATTAAGTTTTTTAAAAAAAGAAGAAACTAAGAATAGAAGATATATCTCTACAGCATAATAAAATTCTAATTAGAAAAAAATATATTGCAGACATAGCATAAAGTTGACATGGTCTAGTTTTGTATGATTATTAGGGCGCCACATTATTGCAAATTATGTGTCTCAAAATCTTAGTCCTGATCCCCCCTAAAAAACTGCTGAGTTGGGGTACACAGAACCACTATCTTTCCCACTACTTTACCCTAACCTCTCCAATCTTTAACATCATCTTTACTCTCCCTGAAAATATAATTTTAAACTTTGCTCTCCTCAAATTTCACATCCATTTCCCTCAATCACAGTAGATGTCATTCTTTTCCTGTGTTAAAAAAAAATACATGCACTTCAAATATCTATCCATTAAATCTTACAAAATCAACAGCATCTGTACTCATGCTCTACTACTTCTATCCTTTTAAAAATGCTTTTTATTGCTGACTGGAGGACAATTTTTTTACTCTCATTCAGATTTTATTTTTTAATTTATTTTGGCTATTTCAGTTATTATTCACATTTTTATTCATTTTCAACTCTACCTCTTATTTTCTCATTAGCATTTCAATATATTAAAACATACCCCATCTTAAAAAGAAAAAATGGGAGTTCCCATTGTGGCTCAGCGCATTAGAACCTGACTAGTATCCAAGAGGATGAGGGTTTGATCCCTGGCCTCAATAAGCAGGTTAAGGATCCAGAATTGCTACAAGGTGTGGCATAGGTCGCAGATGCGGCTCAGGTCCCATGTTGCTGTTGCTGCAGCTTTAGCTTTGATTCGACTCCTAGCCTGAGAACCTCCATATGCCACATGTGCAGCATTAAAAAAATAAGAGAAGGAAAAAAAAAAAAAAGAAGACAAGAAAAAATATTTACAGGGATCCACTTGAACTTGAAGCTATTGCTTTATCTCTGTCCACTCAAATGGGAAGGAAAAAAAAAAAAAAAACTCAGAAGTTTTCATTTAGGGTTTCCAATTCTCATTTTGTATTTGCTTTTCCAGTTGGTCTAACTTGAATGCTACCAGTGAATCCAGTGAAACTGATTGTTGTTAGCATTAGTGTAAACATTTTATTGATAGAGCAAATCTTACGACTGTAGACACACTATGACAGAACTGGGCTCTTTAAACCTCTGCATGTTCCACTTGATCAGGCCCGCTGTGAAACCACCACTAGTCTTTTAAATTCCATCAGATTATATTATTATCACAGCATTACCATATATCTTCAATTAAGAATAGCAAAATATATAAAAAGAGGAAGTTTATAAAAAATACAATTTTAGAACAATTTTTACTTGATTAATTCCATACTTCTGAAATTAAGATAAATAATCTTTATTAAATAGCATCCAAGATAATTTCCTCAGAGTGTTGAAGCTTTACTTTGTCACGTATTTATGTTTTAATAAATACAATTAGATTTTGGGAGTTAATTAGAATTTGAGAAATAACTGGTGTTGTTCAATGTGATTTATGGCAGCTACCTTGTTTTCTTAAGTGTCTGCCTTTTCTCTCAGGAAGAAAGAAGGAAAAGAAGAAAAAAAGGAACAGAAGGAGGGAGGGAGACAGGGAAAAATAGAGAAAAGGAGAAAAGTTGAGCATTTACCACTTTTTATACAAAGTAATTACAAACGTTAGAGAAAATGTAGAAACCACAGAAAATTAACATGTAGAAAATGTAAAATACTCAAATCCCACTCGTAAGCAAGCCTCTCATAAGAGGCTGTGAAAATATTCATTTTGCTGCACTAGCAATTATTCTAACCAAACAGAAGGCTTAGGTGAATCTCAAAGCATATATTGTTGTCCTATGACCTATGTGACTTCATAAAATTTTCTAAGAAGTATTATTTAATCAGTTTAGCTTACATTTACACATTTAAATAACCAATGTAATCAAGATTTAAATAAGAAAATTCTGCAGTAAAATTTTACTGAACCAATAAATATTCAACAATCTGTTAAATGTTATGTTTCTTTTTTATCTACTTATAGGTTTGAAGAGCCTTTTGACACAGTAATATAATACCTATGATTATTTTCCTTTATTTTTTAATCTCCACTTATAATAATTCCAGCTCTTTCCAACTCATTTTTAAGCACTTATGTTCAAAAAGTGTTGTTTGGGAAAAAAGTTACTTATCAAAATACTGTAAGAGGTGTCATTTAATTGGGTCTTAAAATATTCAGGGCACTGGGTATGTATTATTTATTATTCACAACATCAAGCATTGCTTTTATTTTAGTTTTTTGTTTTATAGAAGTGATATTTAGATAACTCCCCTAATCTAATAAATGGGGAGCACCATTCTGAACTCTAGTATTATATGTATCAGAAGCCCATGCACTGATACACCAAGTGACATGCCCCTAATCTGAGTTGTTCTCCTTGATAATATGCACACGACCTAATGTGGTGGGTTTATTTAGAAAAAGTGTATGATGTAGATGCAGAAGCAATAGTTATTTTAAAAGAGTAAATTATTGTTTGTTTCTTTTTACTTTTAAAAGAGTAAATTATTGTTTGTTTCTTTTCACCATTCTTTAAATTTGTGAATACAATACTTACTTTTCTAAGCAAATTTACATGAAAAACACACCATCTACCATCAGCCTAAGTTCACAGCATGACACGTTTAACACCAACAACAGTTCTGGTCAGGAAGGTCATCTTAGCAACACAGGTGTATCAGTCTTATTTTTCTTATTTCAGTTCAGACCATATAAAACTTAACAGAGAAACAACTGATCAGAGGTTAACATTTGATATCACTGGTTTAAGGGAAGTATTATGCTCCCATTTATGCTGTGAGCATTAGAAAAGAAGAATAAATATGTGGTAAAAGTGAAATCTTAAACAAGACAGTTGTGTTTTAAATTCTCAGAGTTCCTGCTGTGGTGCAATGGGATCTGCAATGTTTCTGCAGTGTTGGGATGCAGATTCAATCCCTGGCCCTGGGCAGTTGGGTTAAGGGCACTGTTGCAGCTGAGGCATAGTTCACAACTGCAGCTTGGATCTGATCCCTGGCCCAGGATTTCCATAGGGTGAGGAAGTGCCAAAAAATAAAAATTAAAAATAAATAAAAATGAATTATCTTGTTATTTGGGTGACATAATCTTTTGAGGCTGAAACCACTGGGCATATCCTTACAGGTTTTCCACTTAGCTGACTTTCCAAGTATAAGCTTCCTTAAAGGAAATCATGGGGAACTGAAGAACATATTAAAATCGAGTAAGAGGCTGGAGTCCTAGATCCACAATACAAACCACAGCATCCCCTCAGAGTGGAACAGCACTTTCTACATTACAAGGAAAATTCTGATGTATACTGCATTCCTGCTATACTAAATGAATGTCAAATTATTTACATTTAGGCGAAGTTTATTGGCTACTGTCATGCATGGGATAATGTAGATATTCTTTTTTTTTTTAAAGCTGGGAATGTATTCTTCAATGAAGATTTAGGGGATATTAGTCTGCTCTTATTGTCATGACAACCCTTTTTAATATATAGGGAGAATACACACTGAACTAAATAATAAGCTTTGCAGGCTAGCTTCCTAAAGAAAATATCACATTAATTATATCTTGCATTTGCACATGTATTTTAAGGGTATTCTGTACGTTTCATTTACTATTGAAATATAATTATGTAGAAATAATTTTTGAAATTATAGAGCAAGTCATTTAAAACTATGCTTTATAAAAGAAGTTACTGAAATTTTCTTTAAATACTTTAGCTAGGAACATATCTAAATTATCTGCTTAAAAAATGAGAACAAGTTTGTTTGCTCTAATAAGACTTATTCAACAACTGCCATTTCAATTTGTCTCCACTGACCATAAATCATGCACAGATTACCACTAATTAAGTTCAGTAATTGAAAGAAATGTTAATTTGACATTATAATTCCCATTAACCTTTATTTTATTTTTGATACTTTTCACCAACGTTTTTTAAAAAATTGTGATAGCTCTTGCCATAGAATTTATTAATTTATCATTCCCAATTACTTTCAAAAATGAAGATGATTCTATTAGACATGAAGGAACTCTTTTATATGAATTTATCTTAAATTTACAAAGAAAGTGGAAACAATAATATTGAAGTTTGTAAGATGAAATGGATGATATACTAGCGAAATTAAAAGAATAAAACATAAAATTATGTATTTAAAATTGATTTTGTTTTAAAAGAAATTTAAAGTTTTTTTTTTAATTTCCAGAATATCTAGAAATTATTCAATACTCAGTCACTAAATTCTCAGATCTTCTAAAATAAATTCTTGTTTATTTCTGCAAATTCAGGTCCTAGTATTAGGTTTAGCCTCAGTAGAAGCTCAAATTGTTTTTGAAACAGATTTTAAAAATATCTGTTTAAAGATGAACTTTAAACAATTATGGATTTTCTCTTCTAACTTTAATTATATATGTAGACATGTAAAAGTACATAAGATATCTTAATAAATTCAAACAACAGAATGGACATTCAAGTGTTTATTCACTCTGGTCATTTTAACTTTGCTCATTCTGATCAATATGCTTTTTTTCCTCCCTTAATAATAACACAAATATGGATTTAAAAAATATGGTACCAAAAAAACTGATGATTTTGGAGCCCAAATATTTCTAGCGCACCCAGATACTAAAACTACTTAACAAATATTTAGTTAATTCTATATTCCAAACTCATTGTTTGTATTTTTTTTTAATTTTTTCACAGCAAAGTTAACATAACTAATAGTAGAAAACAGAGAAAATTGTAGGATATAATCAGATTTGTTAATGTAATTTTGTGGGAGAAATGTCTAGTAAAAATGGCTTTAAAACTGATAAGAGGACTTCCCGTGTGGCTCACAACATAACTACTCGGATTTGCTTCTACAGTGGCTGTGGCTCAACCCCTAGCCTGGGAACTTCCATATGCTGCAGGTGCGGCCAAAAAAAAAAAAAAACTGATAAGCGAAAGAAACAAATTAATGAGCTAATTCATTAATTAATATTACTGAAAGTTGCGAAAGTGAGTATAGTGGATATGACAGGTGAAATGAGAAAACTAAAGGCTTATAAATAATCTAGTGATTTTTATCATGATCTTTGATGAACCTGCAGAATACACAGTCTCTGGTCAGTAAAATTATTTCTTTCAAAAAAGAAATTAAAAAATACCTTGAGACAAATGACAATGAAAATACAACCACACAACTTATATGAGATGGCTCAAAAGAAGTTCTTAGAGAGAGGTTCATAATGATGCAGGCCTACCTCAAAAAAGAAGAAAAATTTCAAATCAACAAATTAACCTACCACCTAAAAGAGTTAGAAAAAGAAGAGCAAACAAAACCTAAAGTTAGCAGTTGGAAGGAAATCATAAAGATCAGAGAGCAATTCAATAAAATAGATATTTTAAAAAACAATAGAAAAAATCACTCAAACCAAGAGCTGGTTCTATGAAAGGGTAAACAAAATTAACAAAACATGGCCAGACTCCCGAGAAGAAGAGAGATAACCCAAATAAACAAAATATGAAATGAAAAAGAAGAAATATCAATATGTACTGCAGAAATACAAAAAACCATAAGAGAATACTATGAACAATTATATGACCACAAACTTAACAACCTAGAAGAAATGGACAAATTTCTTGAATTGTATAGTCCACCAAAACTGAGTCAAGAAGAAATAGATAATTTGAACAGACCAATCACTAGATATGAAATTGAATATGTAATAAAAAATACTCCCTACAAACAAAAGTCTAGGATCAGATGGCTTCACAGGTGAATTCTACCAAACATAGAAAGAAGAACTTATACCCAACCTTAAACTTTTCTGAAAGACTGAAGAAGTAACACTTTCAAAAACATTCTATGAAGCCATCATTACTCTAATACTAAAACCAGATAAATACATGATCAAAAAAGAAAATTATAGGCCAATATCTTTAATGAATAGAGATGTAAATATTCTTAACAAAATTTTAGCCATCTGACTCCAACAACACATCAAAAAGATCATACACCACTACCAAGTGGGATTCATCCCAAGTTCACAAGGATGGTTCAACATATGCAAATCAATCAATGTCATACACCACATTAACAAAAGAAAAGCAAAAAAACCACGTGATCATATCAATAGATGCAGATAATGCATTTGAGAAAATTCAACATACATTCATGATAAAAACTCCTACCTAAATGGGTACAAAGGGTATATATCTCAATAATAAAAGCCACTCAAGACAAACCCACAACCAATATAATACTCAATGGAGAAAAGTTGAAATCCTTTCTTCTAAACTCTGGAAAAAGACAAGGATGCCCACTCTCACCACTTTTATACACCATCATATTGGAAGTCTTGGATACAGAAGAAAGGAAGAAAGAAAGGAGGGAGAGGGAGAGAAAATTGAAAGAGGTAAAAATGTCATTATATGCAGAAGACATGATATTACATACAGAAATCCTAAGGAGTCCATATAAAAACTACTCCATCTGATAAACGAATTTAGCAAATTAGCAGGATACAAGATTACCATTAATAAATTGGTTGCATTTATGACTACAAAGTGAAATAACAGAAAGAAAGGTTAAAAAAAATCTTTTAAAATTGCACCAAAAATATAAAATACCTAGGATAAACCTGACCAATATATAAAAGATTTAAATACTGAGAACTATAAAACATTAATAAAGGAAATTAAAGAAGATTCAAAAAAATGGAAAGATATCCCATGCCCTTGGACTGAAAGAATTTATATTGTTCAAATGGCCATAACACCCAAAGCAATCTACAGATTTAATTCAATCCTTATCAAATTACCCATGACATTTTTCACAGAGTAGAAATATGAACAAATGATCCCAAAATTTATATGGAACTATAAAAGGTCCACAATTGTCAAAGCAATCCTGAGGAAAAAAATCAAAGCAGGAGGCATAACTCTCCCAGACTTCAAACAATATAACAAAGTTATAGTAATCAAGAGTGTGGTATTGATATAAAAACAGGTATACAGATCAATGGATCAGAATGGAGAGCCCAGAAATAAATCCAGACACTTATGGTCAATTAATCTTCCACAAAGGAGGCAAGAATATAAAATGGGGAAAAGACAGTCTCTTCAGCAAGTGGTGCTGGGAAAACTGGACAGCTGCATGTAAATCAGTGAAACTAGAACACACCTTCACACCAGGCAAAAAAAAAATAAACTCAAAATGGCTTAAAGACTTAAACATAAGACAAAGCATCATAAAACTCCTAGAAGAGAACTGGCAAAACATTCTCTGACATCAACTGTACAAATGTTTTCCCAGGTCAGTTTCCCAAAGCAATAGAAATAAAAACAAAAATAAGTAAATAAGAACTAATCAAGCTTAAATATTCAAGCAACACACACAATTCAACAATGAAAAAACAAACAACCCAGTTGAAAAATGGACTGAAGACCTAAACAGGCATCTCTCCAAAGAAGATACATGGATGGCCAGCAGTTACACGAAAAGATGCTCAACATCACTAATTATTACAGAAATGCAAATGAAAACTATAATGAGGTACCATGTCACACCAGTCAGAATGACTATCATTAATAAGTCTACAAATAACAGAGAATTCCCATCATGGCTCAGCAGAAACGAATCTGACTACTATCTATGAGGATGCAGGTTGGAGTCCTGGCCTCACTAAGTGGGTTAAGGATCCAGTGTTGCCATGAGCTGTGGTGTAGGCTGCAGATACAGCTTGGGTCTGGTGTTTCTGTGGCTGTGGTATAGGCCAGTGGCTACAGCTGCTATTGGCCCCTAGCCTGGGAACCTCCATATGCTGTGGTTGCAGCCCTAAAAAGACAAATAAACAAATAAATAAATAGCAAATGCTGGAGAGGGTGCGGAGAAAAGTGAACCCCCCCACGCTGCTGGTGGGAATGCAAATAGTTACACCCACTATGGAAATTAGCATGGAGATTCCTTGGAAAACTAGAACAGAATTACCATATGATCCAGCAACCCCACTCTTGGGCATATATTCAGATAAAATCATACCTCAAAAAGATATATGCGTGCTTATATTCATAGCAGCTCTATTCACAGTAGCCAAGACATGGAAACAACCTAAATGTCCATCAACAGATGAAGGGATTAAGATGATCTTTGTAGGAACTAACTGCTTTTAAAATATACATGAAAATGTAAGGGATCTAGAATATACAAAGAACTCTTTAAAAAAAGAACAAATTTAGGTGATTTACATTATTTCACTTCAAGTCCTATACTCAAGAATTCAAAGAAGTATGGTGATGGCCTGGGGGAGAATACATTTTATACATAAATATATAAATATATACACACACACATATACAACATACACATACACATATATAAAGAGCAAAAGAGGAATACTACATATAGATCCACACTTAATAGGTATATACATTTTTCATAAAATCTTCCATATTTTTAATGGAAAAAGTAAAATCTCTACAAAAACCAGACTAGAATGTTTGGATATTCAAATAGACAAGCAAACTAAAATAAAAACTTAATATCTGCCTCATTTAATGCTCAAAATTCCTCTAAGATTGATACTATATATTTATATAACATATATATATATATATGACATTCTAAAATGCTTTTAGATCAATATGAAGGACATGTCTACTTAACACAATGGTAAGCAAGTTAATAACAACCAGTTGGTTGTACCAGTATGTTTTTCTCCACAGATGTCAGGATAAATGGTGCTAACACTTGGCCAAACTAGAATGTATTTATTGACTGATGAAGATTTGCACAAGGTTTGAGACAAACTGGATGCAGCATATACATACCAACGTTTATAGAATAATGCAGACTAACGGCTTGTCTGGTTTCAACTCTATACCAGAAGGTATACAAAAGATCCCTTCTTGGCTAAAAGATCCCTTTGGTGGCTTCCTTGCAACTGAGCTATTTTACAAGTATCTTGACCTATAAATGAAGCATATCATGTGTGAAAAAGAATTTGGATACTGAGGCTGGATGTTTTGGAATCCTTGTTGTTCGTGCTTTATTCCTGCTTTTCCTTTAATTTTTTTAAAAATTATATCTTTCTGCTTTTTTGGCTGCACCTGTGACACACAGAATTTCCTGGGCCAGGGATCGAACCCGCACCACAGCAGTGAACGGAGCCAATGCAGTGACAGCACCAGATCCTTAACCTACTGTGCCACAAGAGAACTCCTTCCTTTTTGTTTTACTAAAGTGTTATGCAGGTATACCTTGTGAAATCTTACAAGAACTTGGACAGGCCCAAGGAGAACAATATAAACAGACTTCATCAAAATTAAAAACTTACAAATCAAAATACACAGTTAAGGGAAAGAAAAGGCAGAAATCATTTCTCTTTATGTAAGGTGTGTGCTGTCAATGTCAGTAAAGAGCCCAGACTGCCAAAGCGAAATTTAAATCTTTATCTCCAAAAATAAATAATTGAAAATAGTCGACAAATTTACAAATATTCTTCAAAACCCCTATAAATTTTTAGGTAAAATTCAACATCAAAGAAGTTTTAACCTTTTCTTTTCAAACCAGTTTCTGTGGTCTAGAAAGCTTTCCCTATATCCCAGAGCTCCCAGCCATAAGTCAGCAACAGTAGTACCTATCCTCCAGACAAGGCACACCCCATGAGTCATGGATTTCCCTGATCCTATAAGCTAAAAAATTATCCTGATCCTATAAGCTAAAAAATCATCAGTTTTTACTACTAAATACTATTAATTACATTTTTTCTTAACTTGGTCCCACTAAATATATGTACTAGTTTAGTAAAAAATAATTGGACAAACACCTCTTGTAAGTGAATCTATGGAACAAATAAGCCTATGACTCAGGACATCTTATGTAACAAATTTAGGACATTTGGGCCAAATGAGAACTGAAAAGAGTAACTGTATTAAGTGCTTAACCCTGTGAAAGGCCTGAACACTATATTTTTATTGTACCACAGTATTCCATATGCAACTTAATTATTTTGGCTACTGTGGATTATGTGCCAATAAGCAGTCAAGTCATAGTCCAGCAAAGGCCTAGCAACACTCAGCCCAGAATAGAATAACGAGATTTGGTGTATGTCTTTGAACAGAGAATGGACAAATTAATGAATGGATTCTTTCATTAACAGTGATTCATTTATTCATTCATTCAATCAGTATGTACTGAACCAATCAGTATACTGGATGATGGTGACTGTATCTTATGAAATGATAGTAACCATCTTAATGGACCTTACAATCAAATATGCAAAATATATATACAGGAACTAAATGAGCTCTGAGTGAAAAGTAACAATACTAAACAATACTAAATGTTCCAAGTGCTATAAAGAAAAATAGCACAGTGCTGTACCTTCTGTCTTAAAAAATAACTTTTTTCTTTTTGAAAATTCTGATCTTGAGTAATCAAGTCAATCTATCTAAAGGAGCCTGAAGAGAGGTTATTTATCTCTACTTTTATTTCTTCAAGTCCTCCAGGTAAGGCTTTCATCAATGGAAGAAAAACCTACTTTATAGGCCAAATGTCTTCTCCCCACACCCCACATATGACTGTAGAAAAATATAGTGAACTAGTTGATTTACTTTTTACTCTCTTAAATGCAAGTTTTTATTGAATAAATAATTAGATAGGACAGAGGAAAACTGAGGGAGAGGCATTACTCTACAACCAGAACACTGAATGCACAGGTAATTATATGCAATGCCTATATGAACTCTTATCAGACACCGATTAAGAAAATTTAATACTAGTTGCAAGCTTTGAAACTAGAATCACAAAGCCAAATCACCTGTGTGCTGAAATCAGACACTGGCAAAGATGAGGAAGAATGCCAAAACTTAACATAAATAGCAAGAAAAAATAGGATATCAAATATTACGATTACACAGCAGGAAATATTACATATAAATAGGCCAAAGAACAGGTTATTGGTAGCTGAACTACCAGAAAGCTGGAGAGATTAAATATTCTATTTTGAAACTGTAATGGTTGAGTTCAAAATAGCAGGTGTGCTCAACTTAGACTAATAATAAAATTTCCAGAAGCTTGCAAAACTGAGACCTGGGATTAGATCCATTGGGGTTTCTGTGTTTTAAAGGTGGATATTTTCATCTGATTCTTGTGCATTATACACAAGAAGAGATTCATATCATTCCTAAATTAAGTTCTTTATTCATAGCAAGTCTTTTTTTTTTTTCTTTCTATTTATGACAATACCTGTGGCATATGCAAGATCCCGGGCCAGGGATTGAATTTAACTGACCAGAGCAACATCTACAGCAATGCTGGATCCTTTGGCCCACTGTGCCAGGAAGGGATCTAACCTCCACCTCTGCAGTGACCTGAGCCACCGCAGTTGGATTCTCATCCCACTGAGCCAAGGTGGGAACTCCAACAAGACTTTTTTTGAACTTTTTATATTATCATGATAAATATATTTACATATGTTCTTAATATACTAAATATGTTAAGTTGTACATAGGAAAGTGGGAATCTTTATATTATTATTATTATTATTTGTCTTTTCTAGGGCTGTGGCATATGTAAGTTCCCAGGTTAGGGGTCTAATCGGAGCTGTAGCCACCGGCCTACACCAGAGCCACAGCAACACCAGATCTGAGCCGCATCTGCAACCTACACCACAGCTCACGGCAATGCGGGATCCTTAACTCACTGAGCAAGGCCAGGGATCTAACCCACAACCTTATGGTTCCTAGTCAGATTCGTTAACCACTGAGCCACGATGGGAATTCTGGGAATCTTTAAAAATACGCTTACTTTAAATATGAAAAGAAGCAATGAGTATTTGTTAAAAATATACTGAATAACAAACAAATGTTTACATTTCTAGTTTTATTATGTTAACTCTCCACATCTGATTATGGCCTGAGCATGATTTCCAAGCCCCACTCCCCGGGATCAGAGAAACCATCTTCCTGATTATACTGCCTGTTTTGAAATCTAATCTCTCAGTCAATTTAGGTTAGCCCTCCTCCTTTTTTGACACCTGCCTCACATGAACTTTATCTTTATTCTTGAATTAAATCTTTTTGATATGAAGGTAGTTTCCTGATGCATTTACCTAGCTTATCTAGAAAGAAAACACTTCTCTAATTCTTTCTGTTTTTAATTTATTTTACCTCTCTGTGGCACTCATTCTGCTGTTGTCAGATGCCTCCATTTGAAACAACCAACATGTCCATTGACAGAGGAGTGGATAAAGAATACATGGTTCATATACATAATGGAATATTACTCAGCCATAAAAAGGAATGAAATAATGGCATTTGCAGGAAATGGATAGACCTAGAAATTATCATTCTAAGTGAAATTATTCAGACAGTGAGACACAAACATCCTATGTGATCACTTATATGTGGAATCTAAAAAAGGATGCAATGAACTTATCTGCAGAACAGAAACTGACTCACAAGGAGTTCCTGTTGTGCAGGGGAAGCGATTCCAACTAGTATCCATGAGGATGCAGGTTCCACCCTGGTCTTGCTCAGTGGGTCAGGGATCCAGTGTTGCCATGAGCTGTAGCATAGGTTGCAGACATAGCTCAGATCCCATGTTGCTGTTGATGTGAGTTTGGTGTAGGCCAGCAGCTGTAGCTCCCAGTCAACCCCAAGTCTGGGAACTTCCATATGGCCCTAAAAAGCCAAAAAAAAAAAAAAAAAAAGAAATGGAAGAAAAAGAAAAAAGAAACAGATTTTAAAAATTTATGGTTATCAAAGGTGATAGGTTGGGGGGTTGGCTGGGGGTTTGGGATGAAAACGCCCTATAATTAGGTTGTGATGATGGTTGTTCAACTATAAATACAATAAAATTCGCTGAATTAAAATAAAAGAATCTCCTTTTCCAATGGCTTTCATGAAGACTTTCTTCCTGCTCTCTGTACTTTATTTTTCCGACAACTCATTTGCGGGAAACATACTTTCCTCTAACAGTTCGTAAATTCTTTTTTTTTTCTTTTTTCTTTTCCTATTTTTTCTTTTTAGGGCCATACCAGAGGCATAGGGAAGTTGCCAGGCTAGGGGTCAAATCAGAGCTATAGCTGCCACCCACAGCCACACAATGCAGGATCTGAGCTGTGTCTGTGACCTACAGCACGGCTCACAGCAACACCAGATCCTTAACCCACTGAACAAGACCAGAGATTGAACCTGCATCCTCATGGATACTATTCGGGTTGGTTACTGCTGAGTCACAGTGGGAACTCCCCTTCAATCATTATTTAGAAATGTTTCCCTGGATTCCTTTTTGTTTAATTCTTCACATGAACTCAGGAAAAGTTATCAACATATGCTTTCATTTGCCACAGATGTTTCCATAATTCTCAAATCTAAAACAACTGCCAAAAAATACATGCTGTATTCCAATAAAATCTCACTTCCATTTACCCCCCTTAAATTTACAAACACCATTCAAAATTTATGCAAATCTAAACCAAACTCTTCCCAAACACTGATTCTACAGATTCAAATATACATGCCTTATGTGTAACTCAATAAATTGTGGTGCAGTTCCAAAATTTTAAGTACTAGAAACTATCCTTAATATGTGTAACTCTTAATGTTTAACTTTAAATCCATGTAATCATTTGTCCTGTATATGCTTCATTTTAGGTCTTTCATCTTCTCTCTCCTCTCTACTGCCTCAAAACTATTCCAGCTTGGACTTTCAATATCTCTCTCATTTATTTTGTGTTAATATGCTTAGATTCTACATTGGTAGGATAGAAGGAAAAGCTAGAAGAACCAAGAGACCCAATTATTTAGTGACTTACAGGACATTTACATTTCTCTTTCTTACGTTAAATTGCCAAAATGGATGGCTCATGACTGCAAGCTAGCTTGGTGCCTTTCCAAATTTCCTTCCATCATTTCTTTAGATTTTTTTTTATTATCTACATAATGAATGTTTGGTTACTTCTGGTTTCACTCTGTAAAAAAATAAATAAATAAAAGAACATCAAGAAAGCAGACTCGAGTCTTAAACCAAAATCCCAAAGTAGCGCACACTGCTTCTGCTCACATCATATTGGAAAGAGTTTAATCAAACAGGCTCACCAAATGTAAAGAAAGCCAGATGATGTAGTTATGTGCACAGGAACAAAGGGAAACACATTTTCAAATACAACGAACAGTCTTTTCTAAACAATCTATGGCCTCAACCTATTATTTTCATCCTTAACAAACCACCCCACATATTCTCAAGTATTTAGTGATAACCTACAACTCACAGGGTAAATCTCAAAATTTTGCACATTATACTAGTACTTTATGTTCATCTTTGCCTTCAAACCAAGCATAATCTTATCTCTTTCTCCATTTGAATTCACTCCAGAAATTCTGAACTATGTATGATACCATAAATGCAATTCTTTTGCTTCTTCTCCCTCCCCTCCTCCTCTTTCCTCTTTTCTTTCTGTTATCTCATTCTCCTTCACCATTTCCTCATTATTATTTTTTCCTTTTATTGTTTAATAATAATGACTTCATTCTGAAATGTATCCTCCACCTTTCCTTATCTAAAATATTGTATGTTAGCTTACTATTTCTCCCAGAAGAATTAGAGGGATCTAAGGGTTGCACAGGGTTTAATGAGGCTCCCATTTAATAATTATTATTCATCTTGCACTCTCAGCAGCAGGCAAGCTCCTTGATATCAAGGCCTATGTCTATTCATATTGGTAATATATGTTCAGTAACCATTTTTAAATTAATTATGCACAGCTTATGTTGTACAACTGCTTAAATTACTAGAATACAATAACATTGAGAGTAGAACACTCTAAGTATGCATTTTATTTGGCTTAAGGAACTCATGTAAAAACTAAGAATACAATATAATTTCAACATCCATATATAGACTACTTATATTACATTCACAAGTAAGATTTCTAGCATCTAGTCAAAGTGATGTTTTAAAACTTTGCCTATTTTTATATGCTACCCTTTCAAGTAGACAAATAGGCAAAACTGTTGTATGGCCTTGTACATACATTTAAAATAATAACGATAATAAAGTACATAATACAATCTCATTTTATTGGTACTGTTCATTGATTCCACATCTCTTCCATTACTTCAGATATTTTGCATAATTTCCTGGCTGTGAGATCCATATGAAGATACGTTTCCAGGCAACCTGAACAAGTCATTAATCCTCACTTATGACTAAAAGTATTATTATTCCAACAAGTGGAGTTCTCTACTACTGTGATCACTGAAAACTCTATTTGCTGTCAGCAGGCTTAGTGCCTGACTCTAAGGATATAAATCAGAGAACTGCCAGACTTATCAGTGTCCAAGTAAAAATTTCTACTGAATAAGTATGAAACAATCTGAGCAATGAGCTTCTGTCCACAATAATAAAATAAAAGGTAATAAAATAGATGCATTATTCACTTGAGGATAAGTCAAGAGAAATTTTTTTCTTTGCTTTTTAGGGTCTCACCAGAGGCATATGGAAGTTCCCAGGCTAGGAGTCAAACTGGAGCCACAGCTGCCAACCTCTGCCACAGCCACAGCAACAGGGGATCCAGCCGCGTCTGTAACCTACACCACAGCTCACTACAGCACCAGATCTCTTAACCCACTCAACGAGGCCAGCGATCAAACCCACATCTTCATGGATACTAGTTGGATTCTTTTCCACTGAGCCACGACGGAGCTCCAAAGAGATATTTTTTGAGTAGATAAAGTTTTATGAAAGATTTTGATGTAGGAAATGAGTTTGGATGATGTAAATGTCATTCAGATTTCCATTTTCTTCTTAAGTCTCTGTTTAAAGCTTTTACTATTTGTTACTTTATTTGGACTTATCTCTGTCCAGAGAGATCTTAAAACATACCTAACTAGATGATAAAAATCAAAATAATTTGTCCCTAAGTTTTTCTTTAAGGGGAAAAACAGGAAAATATCACTTCTATTACTACTGCTAACATCAAAGCCACTTTCCCTCACATGACATTTATTGTATGTACAACTTTTATTCTGCCATCTCATTAATTGAAATATTGCAATATGCCAGATAATGTAACATGACATTAATTAATTCAGATAACATATGGCATTAATTTAATCTCCGATTATACCATGTAATGATTTTCTTATTTTTCTGTGGCTCAGACAGTTTGAGTAATCTGGCCAGAATCACACAGCTAATGAATGAGTAATCTAAAATTCAAAGCCTATGCTATTTTCATTAATCATAATCCCAATATTGTAACTATCATAAGGTCTGGTACATATAACTTAGGTCTACCACCAAGAACATCCAACAGATAGCCTTAAAATATGTATACGAAGAAGTTGAAATTAATTACTTAATCTAGAGAGTCCATGCACTTTCCTTTGAAATTTTAGCAAGTTATATTTTGGGGTTTTGGGGTTTTTTTTAATATATATAATGGGGTTTTTTTTTCATTATAGCTTGGTTTACAGTGTTCTGTCAATTTTCTACTGTTCAGCATGGTGATCCAGTTACATATACATGTATAGGTTCTTTTTTCTCACATTATCATGCTCCGTTATAAGTGACGAGATACAGTTTCCAGTGCTATACAGCAGGATCTCATTGCTTATTCATTCCAAAGGCAACAGTCTGCATCTATTAACCCCAAGTTCCCAATCCATCCTGCTCCCTCTCCCCCTCCCCCTTGACAAAAACAAGTTAAATTCTTTTTCTCATACTGTCTTCCATCATGTTCTACCCTAAGAGACTGGACATAGTTCTCTGAGCTGTACAGTAGGACCCCATTGCTTAACCATTCTAAATGTTATAGTTTGCATCTACTAACCCCAAACTCCCAGTCCCTCCTTCCCCCTTGGCAACCACAGAAGCAGACTCAAAGACATAGAAAGCAAGTTATCTTTTAAAAATCAACAACCTGATTCTAAATTTTATATGGAAAAGCAAAAGGCTCAAAATATACAACACAATACTCAAAAAGAACAAAGTTTGAAGACTGAGAATATGTGACTTCAAGATTTACTATAAAGCTACAATGATCTAAAGAGTCTAGTATTAGTGGATGTTTTAAACAAATGGATCAATGGACAGAATGGAAAGTCCAATATCATTATATACCACTAGGTTCCTGAGAATTGTAATCCATCAGATATGGCATACGTAACAGTATTTTTGTCTTTTTTATGTATAGGAGACTTTTTATACAGAGACAAGTTAATGGAATAAATATTAACATCTATGTCTTATGTTGAATAAATACACAAAATATCCCACATACAGTAAAATTATGTAGTCTTATAAAGAGTTGAAATAAACCAAAACTTCCCCAAGGTATTTATATAATTTGCTTACACACTAGGAAATTTACTTTTCCTGACACTTCTGAGGCCAAAAGACCAAGTTATTAACTCCTCTGATTTCAGATTTACTATGCCTCTGATAGTAGTGCCTTATTAATTTGTGCACCCTGCCCTTGCATGGAAAATATGAAACTATCTAAGAGTTACTGCCATGGACAGTAAGGGCAGTCCCTTGAAAACAGGCTTGACACAGAAGCCATAGTGGGACTCCTAAGTCTGCAGTCATACATCACCCCTTGTCATCAGCATTAATCATTTTAAATTCTGGAAAAGATGAGAAGAAATGCTCAGAATTATTCTATAATTTTACTCAATTGTCTTAGAATGTATTCATGTTATTCATTAATTTATTCAAGTATAGTAATATTGAAGTAGTTGTATTTATGAAATAAGTATTTCTTTTACCCTGTCATTTAATAGTGACTTTCAATCTCTCAATCCAAATCTCTGAGAAAATCCTTTTACAAGGGTTAAAACAACAGGCATGGTAAATGTACAATAACAGCTTAAGATTATGTATATAAAAAGCTACAGAAAATTTATTAAAATATTGCCATTCAGCAAGTTGTAATGCATTCATGAATTTTTCTATAGTATTTATACCAGTAATACAAAATGACTGCATATACTAAAAGAGAAAATTAAAATTAACAGCATTTCTAAATATCATCAACAGTCAAAAAAGAATTTAAGATTCAAAATAATATGGCTCATAAGAGCACTAAAATATCAAATAACTATAAGAACATCTAAAAATGGTAAGAAAAAATTTATAAGCTCTAAAGCAATTAAAGAAAAAAATTAAAGAGCTCCTAAATAAATGGAAGCATGTCATGAATTTAAATATTTAATAATTTAAAGATTTAATTTTTACCCATATTAGTTACAGATTTTATGTCATCCCAGTCAAAGTCTCAAGAGTGTATGTGTTTGCATGTATAAGTATGTATGCATATGTGAAGCTATATAAACTGAATCTAAATCTTATATGGAAATATAAAGGACCACAAGTAGCTAAGACTGACACAGTGGAAGGACCACTGTAATGAAAAGTAATACATCAGAACTATCAAAATTAGGAGTAAAGAAATCTGGCCAATGCTAGCACAGACAGCACAGAAAGTAACCAACACAAACATGTGTACCTAATTTACTGGGGAAAAAATGACATTACAGAGAAGTGAAGAAAGGACAGTATTTTCTTTTTGTTTTTTTCTTTTTTGCCTTTTTAGGGCCACAATGGCACATGGAGGTTCACAATTTAGGGGTCAAATCGGAGCTGTGGCCTCTGGCCTATGCCACAGCCACAGTAACGCCAGCCAAATCTGAGCCACGTCTGGGACCTACACCACAGCTCACAGCAATGCCAGATCCTTATCCCACTGAACAAGGCCAGGGATCGAACCTGCATCCTCATGGATACTAGTCAGATTCACTTCTGCTGAGCCACGACGGAAACTCATAAGAACAGTATTTTCAATATGTGATTTTAATCTAATGCACTAGTGTGAAGATAAAAAAGTTAAAATGGTTTACTCTCAAATATTCTCAAAATTAAGTTCCCTGTAATGAAAAGTAAAATCAAAAAAATAATAAAACTCTTATAGGATAATATGAAATACAGCTCTTACTACCAAGTTTTGAAATGCAGTAGAAACAGTAGTATTTATTCTTTGTTGGTAGGAATGAAAATTGGTCAATTATGGCAGAAGATCTGTCAGTAACCACTGAAGTTTAACATACACAAATTTAATGACAGAGTGATTCCACTCCTGTGTGTTAATGATGATGGATGTATTTGAGCACTGAAACATAAACACGAATGTTTATAAGAGCATTGAACCAGAAATTACACAAAAGTCTATTAACACTTGCCTATGTGAAAAGTTTGAGAATACAGCAATACAAATGAACAGATGACACCTACATGCAACAACATCATTAAATCTCACAAAAATCAAGTTTAGTAAGTTATCCAAAAACATTTAATATACTAATCTATTTATATAAAATTCAAAAACAGCCAAAATGTAATTATATTCTTAGGATTCTGCTGGTTTCAGGGAATTGGAGGAGGGATGTACTTTTGCAAATATTAAATATATTGTTTTACTAGACTTGGGTATGGTTATATGTGATTAACCACTTTTTAATAAATTCTTATAGTTAATTTACAATGTTTTGTCAATTTCTGCTGTACAGCAAAGTGACCCAGTTATATATACATATATACACACATTCTTTTTCTCACATTATCCTCCATCATGTTTGAACAAAAGTGACTGGATATAGTTCCCTGTGCTATAGATAAGGATCTCATTGCTTATCCACTCCAAGTGCAATAGTTTGCATCTACTAACCCTAAATTCCCAGTCCATCCCACTCCCTTCCTCTCCTCCTCTGCAACCACAAGTCTGTTCTCCATGCCCATGAGTTTGTTTCTTTTCCATAGTTAGATTCATGTGTG
The DNA here is from genome assembly GCF_054392235.1 of Sus scrofa. Classification (NCBI taxonomy): domain Eukaryota; kingdom Metazoa; phylum Chordata; class Mammalia; order Artiodactyla; family Suidae; genus Sus; species Sus scrofa. Next base: position 64,449,858 of record NC_139393.1, on the reverse strand, counting down.
CAATATATTAGATTCTAGACATAGGTGATATCATATGGTATTTGTCTTTCTCTTTCTGACTTACTACACTTAGTATGAGAATTTCTAGTAAAATCTGTGTTGCTGCAAATGGCATTATTTTGTTCTTGTTTATGGTGAGTAGTATTCCATTGTGTATATATACCACATCTTCTTAATCTATTCATCCCCTCGTCGGTAGACTTTTAGGTTGTTCCTATGTCTTGGCTACTGTGAATAGTGCTGCAATGAACATGCGGTGCATGAACTTACTGAATGAAAGTTTGTCCAGATATATGCCCAGGAGTGAGATTGCTGGATTTTATGGTAGTTCCATATTTATTTTTCTGAGGTACCTCCATACCGTTTTCCATAGTGGTTGTACCAATTTACATTCCCACCAACAGTGCAGGAGGGTTCCCTTTTTTCCACCCCTCTCCAGCATTTGTTATTTGTTAACTTGTTAATGATGGCCATTCTGAACTGTATGAAGTGGTAACTCATTGTACCTTTGATTTGCATTTCTCTAATAATTAGTGATGTTAAGCATTTTTTCATGTGCCTGTTGCCCATCTGAATGTCTTCCTCGAAGAATGTCTATTCAGGTCCTCTGCTTATTTTTCAATTGTGGTTTTTGTTTGTTTGCTGTTGAGTTGTATGAGTTGTCTATATATTTTTGAGATTAAGCCCTTGTCAGTTGAATTATTTGCAACTATTTTCCCCCATCCCATTAAGTTTTTTTGTTTGATTTGTTTTTTAGGGTTTCCTTTGCTGTGCAAAAGCTAGTAAGTTTGATTAGGTCCCATGGTTTATTTTGTTTTTAATTCTATTTCTTGGGAGACTGACCTAAGAAAACATTTGTACAGTTGACATCAGAGAATGTTTTGCCTATGTTCTCTTCTAGTTTATGGTGTCTTGTCTTATGTTTAAGTCTTTAAGTGCCATTTTGAGTTTATTTTTGTGTATGGTGTGAGGGTGTGTTCTAGTTTCATTGATATTCATGCAGCTGTCCAGTTTTGCCAGTACCACATGCTGGAGACTGTATTTCCTCCATTTTATATTCTTGCCTTCTTTGTGGAAGATTAATTGATCACAGGTGTCTGGGTTTATTTCTGGATCTATTCTGTTCCATTGGTATGTATGTCTGTTTTGTACTGGTACCACACTGTCTTTATCATTGTAACTTTGTAATATTACCTGAAATCTGAGAGAGTTATGCCTCCTGCCCTCCTGCTTGTGTTTTTTTGTTTGTTTTTCACCAACCTCAGGATTATTTTTGCAATTCTATGTCTTTTATGGTTCCATATAAATTTTTAGATAGTTTTTTCTAGTTATGTGAAAATGTCACGGGTAATTTGATAGGAGTTGCATTAAATCTCTAGATTGCTTTGGGTAGTATGACCATTTAACAATATTAATTCTTCCAATCCAGGAGCATGGGATATCTTTCTATTTCTTTGAATCCTCTTTAGTTTCCTTGATTAATGTTTTATAATACTCAGCACATTAGTCTTTCACCTCCTTGGTCGGGTTTATTCCTAGGTATTTTAATTTTTGGGGGGTGTGATTTTAAAAGTCATTATATTTTTATATTATTTTTCTAATATTTCATTGTTAGTACACAGAAACGCAACCAATTTCTGAAAGTTAATCTTGTATCTTGCTACTTTGCTGAATTTATTGTTCAGTTCAAGTAGTTTTTGTGTTGAGTCTTTAGGGTTTTCTATATGCAGTATCATGTCACCTTCATGAGTGACAATTTTACCTCTTCTCTTCCAATTTGGATACCTTTTATTTATTTTCTTGGTCTGATTGCTGTGGCAAGGACTTCCAATATTATGTTAAATAGAAGTGTTGAGAGTGGGCATCCTTCTTGTCTTTTCCAGATTTTATTGGGAAGGCTTTGATCTTTTCTTGAGTATTATATTGGCTGTGGGTTTGTAATAAATGCCTTTGATTATGTCAAGGTATGTTGTCTCTATACCTACTTCAGTAAGAGTTTTTATCATGAACGATTCTGGATTTTTGTCAAATGTTCTTCTGCATCTATTGAGATGATAATGTAGTTTTTGACTCTTGTTAATGTGGTGTGTGACACTGATTTATTTGCAAACCATTTTTGTAAATTTGGGATGAATCCCATTTGGTCATGGATTCTGTTTGCTATAACTCTGCTGAGAATTTTTGCATCTATATTCACCAAAGATATTGGCCTATAATTTTCTTTTTTGTTACTATCTTTGTCTGGTTTTGGTATTAGGGTGATGGTGGCTTCATAGAATGTCCTTGAGATTAGTCCTTTTCTTCAAAGTTTTGGGTATAAGTTTTCTTTGTATGTTTGGTAGAATTCATCTGTGAAGCCATCTGGTCTTAGACTTTTGTTTGTAGGGAGTGTTTTTTATTACATATTCAATTTCTTTCTAGTGATTGGTCTGTTCAAATTATCCGTTTCTCCTTGATTCAGTTTTGGTGGGCTGTATGTCTCTAGAAAGTTGTCCATTTCTTCTAGGCTGTCAAATTTGTTGACATATAATTGTTCACAGTATTGCCTTATTTGTTTATTTATTTTGGTATTTCTGCAGTATCCATTGAGATTTCTCTTTTTCCCTTTCCTATTTTATTTGGTCTCTCTCTCACTACTTCTTGTTGAGTCTGCCCAGAGTTTTGTCAATTTTGTTTACCCTTTCAAAGAACCAGATCTTGGTTTGATTTTTTTCTATTGTTTTTTGAACCCCTATTTTATTCATAGAGATACCCCTTGAGATTCAGTATGCATGTGCTTCCAGGAAGATGGAGGCAATGGGCAGTGCTAGTAGTCAGTGCCTGTTTGGTGGGCCCTTGGGAGTGGCAAGGATCCACAGGTAGGTGGTGCAGGCTTCTGTTTGCAGGGCCCTGGGAAGTTGCAGTGACCCTCAGGCAGGTATAGGCAGTGCCCATATCATTTGGCAGTGACAGCAGCAGAGCTTGTGTGTTCCAAGGGGAGTAAGAGCACCAACTGGTGGTGCTCAGTTCCAGTGCCCTCATTTGCCCTGACCCCTGATGTGAATGGGGCCACAAGTGGTGCCTGTTCACGGATCCCTAGGGGTGACAGGCCACACCCACCTCTGGAGTCTGAGATGGCTGTTGTGGTTTGTCCCTGCCACGCTTAGCCTACACCAAATGCTCCTCAGCCTGTAGTCTGTGCAAGAAGTGCCCTGTCACAGGAGGAACCCAGACACCTGAGAACCTGCACATTAACAAATAAAGATATTCTTAGGGTGATCCTGCCCACCTTATTTCACCCTCCCCCAACAACGGCATTTTGCTTCTCTTGAGGGCCCAGGACTCCTCCCAGGTTCCCTCAGCTGTGGTGCTCCACTTCCCAGCCCATGGTGCACCCCTCCCTAGTCCCTCAGGCTGTCTCCACACGGGCAACACCAGTCCTCTCCCAGAACTGACCTCTGAAGCCTGAGTCTCAGCACCCAGTCCCTGACCAAACATCCCGGGCTGTGGTGTCTGGGGGCATTGGTACTGATGGTTTACATGGCTCTCTCTCTGATCTGCTCTCCTCTGCCTGGCTGCTGCACTTTCCTCCAGTGCTTTGTGGTCCCTCCATCTTGACTGATCTCCCAGTCAGTTATGTGGTTTCCCAGGGTGCAGATTCCCTTCCACTTTCACAGCTCCCTCTCAGAAGTTCTGGTCCCATTCTGATTCCTTGGTTTTTTTCTCTCTTCTCTCTCTCTCTCTCTCTCTTTTTTTTTTTTCCCCTTTTGTTCTACTCAGTTATGAGGAGGGTTTTTTTTTTTTTTTTTTTTGCCTTTTTTGGAGGTTTAAGGTCCTCTGCCAGCATTCAATAGATGTTCTGTGCAAATCGTTCTATGTGTAGTTTTTTTTTTTTTTTTTTTGATGTGTTGTGGGAAAGGGTAAGCACCACATCTTACTCCTCCACAATCTTGATCCCACTGATTAATTACTTTTAAGTAATTTGCTGAATTGTAAAATTTTGTCCTGTGCACTTTTTCAAAATTATATTTTACAATAAAGAAGTTTAAATAATAAAAAAGATTTATTTTCATCCAGAAATCTGACTTCTTCAGTCCAGCATTCTCTAAGAGTTAGCTATTTCATTTTCAAAATTTCCTATAGAAGTTTAATTTCTAATTATTTTCTAGGTATCCAAAGTTTCTTATCCAAATTATCCCTTATATTTTCTCCTAAATACCATGCTGTTTATATAACTCATGCATTAATTTCATTTTCTAAACAATTATTACTTTAGCCTGGCCTACACTTTTACTTCTTATTGAACTTGCATATTTTTTAAACTTCCTTCCCAATGTCTTATTAGTGCTTTTTCATCACCATACATTATTTCCATTTTATCATTTTCAGGTCTTGTACATGACATTCTACATATGCAACTCTTTCCAACAATTCTCCAGGACAGTTACCATATAATAATTGCATTGTTTCACTATATAATTAGGTTTTTAAAATAGGTATTTAAAGAATTTTTTTTTTGCTTTTTAGGGCTGCACTTGTGGCACATGGAGGTTCCCAGGCTAGGGGTCTAATCAGAGCTACAGCTGCCAGCCTATGCCATAGCCACAGCAACACAGGATCCGAGCTGCATCTGCAACCTACACCACAGCTCACGGCAATGCCGGGTTCTTAACCCACTGAGCAGGGCCAGAGTTTGAACACACAACCTCATGGTTCCTAGTCGGATTCATTTTTTGTTGAGCCACAATGGGAACTCCTCTAAAGTATGTTTTTAAAATTCTGATGCATTAATAATTTAATTATTTCAATTCTGTATATCTTACATTCTCCATTATCAATGTGCCTCCTTTGTTTCAATTATTTAAAAAGTGACCAAATAAGTTTAGAAAATTAGATAAATCTGTTTACTCTGAGGTATCTAGAAACCTTGCAAGCAATTTAGAAATAATGGATATTTGGCTTCATTTGGCGCTATTTGTGGTTAGAAGTGATTTGTTAATTATCAGTACACAGGTGTTAACCTTCTCAAGATTTAGGGATCAATATATATTACCAATGATCTACCTTAATAAACTTAGTAATCAGGTATATGCTAGATTTAGATTTTGTGTTTTGTCTGATGAATTCCACGTTTCTAATTAAAAGCAAATTACTATCATTGTTTCAGTTTTTTTACAAGGCAGCATGCCATATTTCAAGCATGTTTTCTTTATTGTGAAATGTATCATGAAATTTTTGTTAAAAAATATTGCTCAGGATTTGACACTGATTGCAGAAAGAAAAAAACACCATAACATATGATAAATTATAGTTAAGTGTCTGAGTAATTTTGGCAAACTTGTATTAGTCATCTCAGTGTGTTATTAATTCCTCAGAATATTTCATGCATATGTTTTGAAAGACAGTATGGTTGTAGATATTTCACTTAATTTGTATCAGGGTTAAGCAGTGCAAAATATACTCCCAGCAAGCATAATTAGATGGTGGTTTATAAAATTGCCTTAACACATAAATATAGCAAAACCAAGTCAAATGAACAGAGAATAAAGATGTGAATGGTTAATGAAAATTCATTTTATTCTGAGCAATAATAACTTAGAGAGTTGTGATTTTGAGATACATTTAAGCTATATAAGATATAGAAAACTTTTTATAGTTGTTATTAAAATCATGCCATTTTAAATGTCCTTGAAATAAATTACAAGCATTGGATGATAAATACATCCTGCCCAAAGAGAGGGAAAACAATATTTCAATTCTTACAAGTTAAATGACAAGTAAAAGCCAAAATACCTAGTTAGTTATTGTTGGCTGTACATTTTATGATGGGTTGATTCATTAAATGATCTAAAATAACAACAAGAAAAATAATTTTCTGATGCCATGTCTGTGCTTAATAGAAATATAGAGCAATAGCTATGCTAAAATTTTGAAATTATGAGGTCAATAAAATCATATACCAGTCAAAAACTGCTATGACAATATAATGATAGTTTTATAAGAGAATGTAAATTAAGTAAATATAATATGGGAGTCAAACTAGATTGAGGATCACTAATTAGCTTTGTGTCAAAATGACTGTAACATTCCACAGAAAATTTTAAAGAATATTGACTCATCTGTAATATTTTTAAGAGTGTGAATCTAAGTTACAATCAGTTAAAAACTAACAGTACATATACATGGCTGTTTATATACAATTTGGCTAATATAAAACAAGGTTAGGTGTTTCCTGGTGGCTCAACAGGTTAAGTACCCAGCATTGTCACTGCTGTGGCACAGATTTGATTCCTAGCCCAGGAACTTCTGCATGCTGCAGTTGTAGCCAAAATATTTTTTAAACTTTTATAAAATAAGGTTGAAATCTTTGAAAATTTGAGAATTGTCAATATTGGAAAATTAATAATACATTACCAATAACTGTTAACATCACTTAAAAAAATGTATTTCTTTAATCAATCCACCACCATCAAAATAAAAGAGACAAAATGAGAGCAAGTGCAAAAGCTAGAGGGAGAGAGATTCATCACATTTTTAAAAATATATATATATTTCAAAGTAAAATACATGTTAATAATAAAATGTTGATAAGTCTAAAAAGAAAGCAAATTTTTTATTTTCTTTGCTCAAGGCTACACTTAATTTATGCATTTCTAACTCATAGTAATGGGCCACAGATAATAAAAAAAACCTAAAACTCTGGAGTCCAAATATTATTTCAATCTAAATCCTAAGGCCAGAATGAACTCTGACGTTAAAGGAGGAAGGAATGTGAAAAGCTTTTTTTGAGTTGTGAGAGACTTTGAAGAACCCTTCATACAAGCTGCTTTATTTTCTCCACCTAAATTCAATGTAATCTATAACACTCATCCCATAAACTCTATTAATGCATTTTGTGAAAAATATTTATTGAAAATATTTGGCAACCACCAAATTTTTTTTTCAGTTAGTATTAGATGAGGTAGTTTATTATGAAATGAAATATCTTCTACTTTACAAAGTTTTATTCATTCAACAAAATAATGTAAGTTGTACTATTAAAAATATTAAGAATGGAAGAGTTTCCATTGTGGCTCAGCGAAAATGAATCTAACTAGCATCCACGAGGATGCACATTCAATCCCTGGCCTTGCTCAGTGGGTTAAGGATCTGGCATTGCAGTGAGCTGGTGTAAGTTGCAGACGCAGCTCGGATTTGGCATTGCTGTGGCTGTGGTTTAATCCAGTAACTACAGCTCTGATTGGATCCCTAGCCTGGGAAAGTCATATGCTGTGGGTGTGGCCCTAAAAAAGGAAGACAAAAAAAATATTAAGAATGGAGAAATATAATAAGCATAGCTTTCCAACAAGAAATTTAGTTTTCAGTGGAGAAGAATGTGAATTAACAAGTAGAGTTTAATATTGGTGATGCAAAAACAGAGAATTTATAAAAGTTATGGTAGCAAAATAACTCATGCTGAAAGTTTTGGAAAGGTTTCTTTGAGTTGGCAAAGCATGTGCTGCACCATAATTGTAACCTGAATTTTTATCTTTGCCTGACTTCCAACTCATTTTCCCCCTTTCCATTATAGGTAACCACCTTTCCTCAATTATTTCTGTGACCTTTGACCTTCTACCAGTAGTTAACATTGAGTTTCTGTTATGCATGATTTCTTCAGTTATTGAAAAACACCATATATTCAAGACAGATCATTATAGTGCATTTTCTCCCATCTAAATGTCATTTCTATGACTTATCTCTTAGGGCTATATTTCTCAGAAGAGATTCCTATAGTCATTTGTCCATGGTGAATTAAAACTGTTACTCTTCTCAGAGCTAAGTGTTGAAATAAGGTTGTGACATTTCTATATTCAGCATATGAACTTGCATGTATTCCCTCTGATTTTGGTTTTAAAATCCCATCATTAGTTATTAAATGTTGGAAGTCACTTTGGCTTAAACTAGAGTATGAGAAACTTGCAAATTTCTTCCCCAAATTGGCAAAAAAATGTCATATGGTTGTTTACTTTTGGAAAAGATTCTAAAGATCTAGAGTTTTCAACCTATCTGTTTCTATCCCACCTCCCTTAGAAACATATGCTTTCAGATGTGTTTGTATTTTCTGAATATTAGTGCAAAAATTGGCTTCCATCTTAACTTCTCTACATACACACACCAAACAATAGACAACTAAGCTGTAGCTATTTTTACTATGCTTATTAAGTTACCACTCCTTGTTACCTTGATAGCAAATAGAAATTTGACTGCTGTTATTTACATTCACTTTTAGAATTCAGGAGGAACAATATGTAAACTCAGGTATTGAGTTTATAACATCCAATCCATTAAGAATAAATCTGGAGTTCCCTTAAGGCCCAGTGGATTAAGGATCTGGAGCTGTCACTGCATCAGCTGGGGCTGCTGTGGAGCGGATTTGATCCCTGGCCAGGGAGCTTCTACATGCCATGGTTGTGGCCAAAAAATGCGAAAAAAAAAATAAATCCAATGATAGCAAAGCAAAAATTATCAGAGCCAGGGATTAAGATATTGGTAGTGGGTCTCTATATAACTATAATCAACTCTTAAAATGAAAAAATTATATAGAGGGACACCATTTCAAACTACTGTACAAGCAGCATAGAGCTACAGTCCTTGAGAGAAAAAAAACAGAGGAGACCTCCATATTTGCCCGTGGTTGCAGGCTACAGGCACTTTCCGCAGGAAGGCAGTGCCCAAGAAGACCCTATTATGTTAAGTGGGGGCAGCAGATATGGCTGAATTTGTGAAGCAAAATACCAGAGGAAAGTGAGCTCTAGAAGATGGGGCACATAAGGATGCCTGGTAGTTACCTTGTGGGCCCTTAGCCTTGGACTATCTGTGCATGTGCAGGGAGAGATTTCATGATGCAGAGAAGAGAGTATATGTGTATGAGGTGGGCTCAGATCTGTATGGAGATACTAGAAGTGACATGTACTGGAAATCATTGTAATCAGGGCATCACAGGGGTGGATGCACCTTCCTGAGCATGTTGGGCGTTCAGCTAAGCTCCCACACACTCTACTTTGTCTATAAAAGCCAAACACTGTAAGATAGAATCATGACCTAGAGTAAGAGTCATGCTCTGGAACTCGGACCAAAACAAATTAGAGCCACATTCATAAGGAATCAAAAGCAATCTGACTAGAAAATAACATATGAGAAAATATAGGTGATCTTGAGTTTCACAGTTTCTGGATACAACATCAAAAGCACTATCAATATATTACGTGGTCTTTTATATTTAGTTTTTCTGCTAACCCTAATGTCTATGCGATCCCTTCACTTAACTACTTAAAATATGACTATTTTGTTGTATGCACATTGTATCTATGTAAAGTTCATTTAAAAAATAATATCTGAACCTTATAAGTGAAAACAGTATTATCAATAATAGAAATAAATTGGTTTCTGTGTCCGTCTACTTTAAAGTTTAAAACTTCTGCTTTACAAAAACACTGTTAAGAGTATGAAAAGACAAGCTACAGACAGGGAGAAAATATTTGTATATATCTGATAATCTGACACAGGACTGGTATCCAAATATAAAGAACTCTTAAAATACAACAATATAAAAACTCAGTTAAAAAATAGGCAGATGATCTGAACACTTTACTAACAAAAATACACAGATGGCAAATAAACATGATGAGATATTCAAATCAGACATGATTACAATTAAAACAATACTGAAATACCTACTTTAAAAAAGTTAAAAAGTTGAATTTTAAATTTATATAGAAAGGCTAATGATATAAAATAGCAAGATCAATTAAAAAGGATATTTGATTAATCGCATAATCTGATTTCAAGATTTTAAATAACAGTAATCATGAGAGTGTGATAACATGCAAGAATTTTTAAGACACATCAATTTAACAGGAGGAGTCCATAAGATGACCCTTATGTAGGAAGCCAACTGAGTTTTGACAGTTGGATTTTACAGGGGATAGGAGGTGGGAGAAACATACTTTCAACAAATGATAAACATCAGACAAATACACAGAAAAATGACATCTATCTTAGGCCATGAAAAAAAAATTAAGCTGAAACACTGCTTTAAATGAATTTTTAAACAAAATACATTAAAAAATAAAACCACTGAAACTTGCAGAAGCATGAAAGTATATATTCAAAAATGGGGGAAAGTAAAGAGTTCTTATAAAGCCCATAAAACCACTAAATAAAAGGAAGATAAAAAAAGAAAACTTTAATTTAAATCTTACACTCATCAAAAAATAGAATATGAAAAGACAAGACACATTCTAAAAAACAGTATGCCTAATACTTTTTTTCCGGGAAATATTTTGTATCAGAAATGTATAAAATTGGTGTAAATCAATATATATTCACACAGTTAAATTAATAAACAACTGACATCTCAAAAACAAAGCTCATGGTTAGTAATGTTCAACATTAGAGATGAAGAACATGAAAACGAAGTGAGATAACATTTCACACCCTCTAGAATGACTAAAATTTTTAAAAGGCTGCCAATGCCAAATATTGGTGAGCATGTGAAGCAATTGGAACCTTCCTACATTCTTGGTAGTGTTTAAGAGGCGCATTCATTTTGAAAACCGCTTTAGAAAAATCCAGTGAAACAGGGCCTTACACAGACCCGCACTGACCTGGAAAAGCTTCAGAAGCCTCGAAGGGCGAGCAGCAGGAGGTGGTTGTGGACCCAGAGAGCCTAGAACCGGCTAGACTGACGAAGCCGCGCTACGCACAAGGCGCTTCAGGTGCATAGGGCGGAATTTTCCGAAAATGCCGCGTCGGGTCTGCCCCCAAAAGCCCCACAGGAAAGTCCTCCGTGCTGCACGCGGAGGGACACACGGTGTGCGAGAAGGTCAAAGCTCTCAGCATCCCTCCAGGCCCTGGGCCTCTTCAACGCCTCACCTGAGCTTTTCTGCCTCTGCCCTTGTCAGCAGATCCCTCTCCCATCCACTATCCATCCCATTCCGGTGGAGGAAGGTGTTGACAGGAACTGATTTTTCTTTTTAACGCAGAGTAAAACACACTCCATTTCTAGAACTTCACTTACACAAGGAATGTGGCGGAGTGATCTGTTGGCGAAGGCCAGTCCTGGCTCGTCCTGCGCCTGCGCGGCAGGGGGTGGGGTTTGAACCCTGGGGCTGCAAGCGGCAGGGCAGAGCAGTGGGGCGCCTGTCCTGCTTCTGCGGTGGGGCTAGGAGTGGAGACTGAAGTGCACGTGCCAGCCTTATCTCTCCGACGTGAACTCTGAGAGACGGGAATCCTGACTCCGAGACTAAGCTGGAGCACCGAGCTGAATCCTGGGAGCCAGGAGGGCTGCCAAGGAGGCTTGGCCTTAATTCGAAGTTGCAGCCGAAGGGCAGGAGTCGCTGTTCAGGTACATGGGGAGGGATTGCAAATGTTCTTTTTTCACTTCGCATAGACTGGGCAGTGAAAACAAACACTTTGAAATCATCTTAGGAAATTAAGTATGAAGCACTATGATCTGAAAATTTTTATTAAAGTCATAAATCAAGAGAAATATGTAGAAGTATTATAGCTTTATTCATAAACTCAAAGCTGGTATATTCCAATAAAATTTTTATTTTTATTTATTTATTTTTTATTTGTTTATTTTTTGGAGCCTTACCTTTAGCATATGGAGGTTCCCAGGCTAAGGGTCTAATCCGAGCTATCGCTGCCGGCCTACGCTAGAGCCACAGCAATGGCAGATCCGAGCCGCCTCTGCGACCTACACCACAGCTCGCAGCAACGCCAGATCCTTAACCCACTGAGCAAGGCCAGGGATCTAACCAGCAAGCTCAGGGTTCCTAGTCAGATTCATTTCCGCTATGCCATGATGGGAACTCCCAATAAATTTTTTTTTTAAATACAAGAGCAAATATATAAAAATTCTGTTTAATTATTCAAATTTATATAAAATTAAAAAAAAAAACAGATCCAAAGCTGGTACTAATCCAAATACCCATCCAGAGAAGAATTAAAAATCTAATTATGGTATTTCATATGATGAAGTAATACTCTACAGTGAAAAAGAATGGACTAATCGTAAATAATATGCGGAATCCCAAAATCATTATTTGAGCAAAATAAGGCAAACAGAAATTAGTTACAGAAAATCTAGTTTGAGCTGATTTAAACTGTAAGGAAATATTTTTTTCTAATATTGATAATAGAGAGATGTAGTGATCTCTGTAACAGTTACCTTCTCAAGAACCAAACTTTTTTTTCTTGAGACTTTTTAGAGTAGTTTAGATTTGCAGAAAAATTAAGAGTACAGAGATTTCTCATATATTCCCTGGTCCTACCTAATCTTGTTTTTGCCTCACTGCTTAGCCAGAGTATTGGTTTATCCTAAATCTGTTCTCCCTGTGGCCATAATACTGCTACCTGTAGCAGTCATTGCTGCATGGGCTTCATTTGTATTCAGTAAAATGGAGAGATTGACTTCCTATGAATCCCTTAAGAAAAAGGAAATTTTTGTTCCAGAAGCCTTCTCCTTAGGTCTAACTGTTCTAAAAACAGTTAAATTTCTCTACAATATGTCCAGTCATCACTATTAATGGAAAGAGATTACTTTCATTGGATTATATTGATTGGCTCAATCTGGCAGTTCAATTGAATGGAAATATCATCCTCAAGAAATACTTTAGAAATAAAATAGCCCTATGACTCCCTTCTTAATGACAATCTTATTAGAGTGTTTTCAGAGAAAGATTACCATATTTGGAAGCACCAAATGGTTATTTTAATAGCTAGAGATTTAAGTTTAAAAGTTTCTTTTTTTTTTTATTAAAGAGATCTACCCAAGCCAGGTTGAGCCACAGAGATCTATGTTTATTTTAGATATATAAACCTAAATGCAAGCATTTGGTAAAGAAAGCAGGAAACCTCTATGACAATGATGTTTGAAGGATCTATTTAACATCAGGTTACTGTTGCTTCTCTTGAGTTTAAAATGTCAAAGGTGAATCTCCACAATTAAAAAAACTATGCTTTGATAGTTGATGATAGTGAAAATTACAAAGCTCTTTTGCCTTTAGTGGGGAAATAATTCCTTTTAGCACAGAGGAAAGAATAAAATAATAAAATTTTATATATAAATGAGTTGGTTTTATGGTAATTCTGGCTATTTTAATAGCATATCACATAAAACAAAAGGTCAAGTATCTGGCTGTATTGGAGGGTGCTGGGCCACTATTCAAATATTTAAATCCACATCTTCTGTTATGCATTATTGACATATAAGAAGCAAGGCATGATAGTTCAGAAGTTGCTAGCTTTTAAGAAGCCATCTGCAGTCACACTGGGTGGTTCTGCAAACAGTTGGTATTAAAAAGTCACTCAGCTCATTAGTGGTCCAATTACCTCATGTGTAATGCAATACTCTGGCAAGTTGTCCCCACTGCCATGTAAAATCTAGGCAGGATTCTCAACTATAGAAGCTGCTAGAGAAATGGAACAGGTGGACATCCCAGTGCAGAGAGTTATCTAGAAACTATTCTTCACATATCAATGAATCATCTAGAAATCTGCTCAGAATATGTAATTTGCCTGGATAGGCATCCTAATCAAAATGTGATATCCTTCCAAGGAACTATTTATATTTAATAAATTTAATTCAGGACAAATTCTGATGTTTTGGTATGCATATATACTTTTAAAAAGTGAAAATCAGTTTATTTGCCGGAAAAAAAATCTAGAGCTCTTCAGTTATGGTCTCAGATGTATTTATCGTACACTCTATTTCAAATCCAGTGATGTGTTGGAGTTCCCATTGTGGCTCAGTGGTTAACTAACCTGACTAGTATCCATGAGGACTCAGGTTCGATCCCTGGCCTCGCTCATTGGGTTAAGGATCTGGCATTGCCATGAGCTGTGATGTAGGTCGAAGACACTGCTGGGATCTGGCGTGGCTGTGGCTGTGGCTGTGGAGGGTGGCTACAGCTCCGATTCAACCCTTAGCCTGGGAACTTCCATGTGCCTCAGGTGCAGCCCTAAAAAGACGAAAAAAAAAAAAAAAAAAAAAAAAAAAAACCACAATGATGAGAAAAATGAATAATCCTCTGTGCCTCTAAGTAAAACTTTGTCATATGAGATGAGGAAAGTTTTGAACCAAAATTCAACAAAAATAATAATTAGTGCTCATAAATTAATTATTGTGCCTAAAAGGAGAATAATAAATACATTTTCTTGAACATAACCTTTCATTTCCTGAAACGATACCAGTGACCTTAAATCAAGTGTTTAATCTCATGTGATATTTCAGTCAACTTAGATCATGTGAGAAGTAAATAAAGAATTATTAACACAAACCCCTTCTGTAAATACAAAGAAAAAGACAATTATAAAAATTTCTATATTTTTTAAATTTATTTGTAGAAGATAAACTTATTTACCTGAGGTTTTTAAAGATATGGTTAGGAGGCAAAAAGTGGTATCTCTGACTTCTAGCCTGCAGAACTTTGAGAAAATGAATTTCCCATTTAAGCCATGTATTCTATGATACTTTGTTATGGCAGTCCTAGGAATTTAATACAAGTTTACAATAAGAAGCAACAATGTAGAGGTTGTTTTAGTAATATTAATAAAATTGTTACTGTGTTTCTATTAATGTAGTCAAATTTACTTTGTATCTTTAAGTATTTTCCTGACAATATTTTATGATTATAAATATAAAAATACATATACATGAATATATGATTTTAAAAGGAATCATATCCAAAGTTTGCTATACTTTGAGATTTTATTATTTCCTGGAAATATTCTAATAAGATGGTTAAAGTTCAAGTGAAACACAGGCCTAGCAGATATAGATTTCATTTTTTCCTGATTAATTGCCTTTAAAATCGAACATGGTTAATTGCCTGGCTAATTCTGTTTTTAAAAAAGAAAAAGTGAGATTTTTCATAACCAGTGCTATCATAATTGCATTTAATATCAAACATAATATGTATTTTTGCTGTTATTAGCATTTACAGAAAAAACACATCATCACTCCTTAATATTAAAACATCTTTGAGTATGTACAATTTAGTGATATTTACATCAAAGCAGTATTGATTAGAATATTCCTCATATGAAATGTTTTATGAATTTTTTTAAATTATTGCAAAATACGCATTTGCCTATTAACCACTTTTAAGTGTACAACTTATTGGCATTAAGTACATTCATATTGTGCAATTTGACTATTCTACATACTTTGTATAAGTGGAATCACATAATATGTGCCCTTTTTTGATTGTCATATTTCACTTAACATAATGTCCTCAAGTTTCCTTTCTTTTTAAGGCTGAAAAATATCCCATTGTATTTATTTATCACGTGTTGTTTATCCATTTGTTTGTCAATTGGACAGACACTTGAGCTGCTTTCAGCTTTTGGCTATCATGAATAATGCTTCTATGAACATAGTGTACTAATAAATTGTTGGGCTTTTTATTTCAATAATTTTAGGTATATACTCAGAAGTGGAATTTGTGGGTTACATGGTAAATCTTTTTTTTTTTTTTGAAGAACTACCATACTGTTTTCCACATAGATTACACTTTTTATAGTCCCACTAGCAGTACACAAGGGATCCATCTAATGTATACACATCCTTTCCAACTTGCTATTTTCTGTTACTTCTGTGGTTGTTGTTTTATGATAGTAACCATCCTAAGAGTGTAAAGTGGTATCACATAGTTGTTCTTATTTTTATTACCCTAACTTTTTGTGATGTTGAGCGTCTTTTCGTTTGTGTCTTGGCCATTTTTATGTCTTCTCTAAGGAAATATTATGTAAGTACATTGGTCCAGGTACCTAAGTACCTTTTGGTATTTCACTTTTGAGTCTGATAGCTGTGGGCATAATTGTGTTGAGGTAGTTTTCTTCTATTCCTAGTATATTATATTTTTTTTATCATGAAATGTTGAATTTTGCTAAGTGCTTTTCCTGAATTAGTTGAGATAATCATACTGTGCATGTTTTTGTTTGTTTTCCTTCATTCTGTTAATGTAATGAATTACATTAACTTATTTTAAAATGTTGAGTCATCCTTTCATTCCAGGAATAAACCATAAATAAATAAATAAATAATTTTGAACCATACTTGCATCCTAGGGTTATAGTGTATTATCCTTTTAATGTGCTAGTATTTTGTTGAGGTTTTTACACCTATGTTCATCAGGGATAATGGTTTGTAGTTTACATTCCTTACAGTGTGTTTTTCTGGCTTTCGTATTACGGCAATGCTGGCTTCATAGAATGAGTTTACAAGTGTTCTGTTCTTTTCAAATTTTTGGAGGGATTTGAAAAGAATTAGTGTAAATTATTCTTTATATGTCTAGTAGAATTCACTAGTGAATGGGTTTTAAAATGATTTTTTTTTTTTTGGTCTTTTTAGGGCCATACCAGCAGCATATGGAAGTTCCTAGTCTAGGGGTCATATCAGGGCTATAGATGCCAGCCTACACCACAGCCACAGCAATGCTAGAACCAAGCTGTGTCTTTTACCTACACCACAGCTCATACCAACACTGGATCCCTAACCTACTGAGTGAGGCCAAGGATGGAACCTGCATCCTTATGGATACTCGTTGGGTTCGTTACTGCTAAGTCACAACAGGAACTACTGAAATCATTTTTAAAATTAAAAATAAAAGGTAATGAGGAATAGATTCATATTCTAGTTTACTATGTTAAAATTTCAAAATATGATTGAGTCAGTATCTTAAAAATTATAATAAATCACTGATATTTAAAATATCACTTTGCTCCTGAGTAAAAATCACATAATACTTTAAAACCACTTTTAATAAATCTATATATTATCCTAAATTTTCCAGATTTAGATGGTACAAACTGGAAGTTATGATATTATGTGTTGTTGCAAGTGTTCCTCCAGAATGTATATGTTGCACACCTAACCCCCAGTAGTTCAGGAAGTAACTTTCTCTGAAGATCAGGCCCTTACAGAGATAATCAAATTAAAATGAGGTTATTAAGGGGGCATTAATCCAATGTGACTAGAGTCCCTATTAAAAAGGAAAATTTGAAACCAATTCTCAGAAGTGCTGGTGTTTGTAATAGGCATGATAGCTTAAAGGTTATCGCGCAGACCTGGGTGCTGGCTGCAGAGGTTCAGAGGGCCCGAGGTCCAAATGGAGTTGCCGCACTGCCTGGGCCTCTCGTGTATGTGGAGGTGGTGTTCCTACTGATGAGAAGCAGGTGCCTGGGCTGGAGAAGGAGGTCATGATAACTGCCTGCAGGGGACTGCACCCATACAATATGCTTGCCCCAAAGGCAGCCTCAGACACCAAGGAAGATGCTAATTTAGTTCCCTCCATCACCAACAAGCACGTAGTGGGCTGCACATGTGAAGAAGGCAACAGTGCCGTCATCCTGTTCTGGCTGCACAAAGGTAAAACCCAGAGATGTCCTAGCTGTGGAACTCATTACAAGCTGGTGCCCCAACAGCTGAACTCCTGCACTAGCTCACTCAAGATGTGCTATAAAGTTTCTTATTTCCAATAAAAACCAGCCATTACATTGGCTCCATTAAAAAAAAGGGGACATGGAACCACTCACATGAGGAATATGATGTGAAGAGATGTTGAGGAGAATTTGGCTTTCTATGAATTAAGAAGAAAGACCTGGATCAGATCCTTTCCTCACAGACCTCAGAAAGAACCAACCCTCTGGATGTCCTGATTTTGGACTTCTAACTTACATTCCTGTGAAACAAGTACAGGCATCCTCTGCTTTTTGAATGTTCAATTTAGGCCACTTCACTTTTACAAAAGACCTGCAATAGTGCCTGTTTTTGCTAACTGAAAAAAAAATTCAGAGAGGATTTTTCACTTTCACGAAAAAAGATGAAAAGTGAAAATAGTGCTCAGCATTGGTTTTGTAGTAGGCAGTTAGTAGGGCATCTTGTGTCCTGAGCAGTGAACAAGCCCAAAGAGTGGTGCTACCAAGCTACTCCCCCAGGAACTACACTCAGCATCTCAGCTTCAAACCGCCAGGGCTTTGACTGTGTCTGAAAACATGTATGCTTTATCTTTTTTTATTTTGGGCTTTTGTTAGTAACATAGGTCCTGAGATAGTAATAGTTTCTTCTATTTATGCCATTTCAGCATATGAAAGACATCATAGAAATGTTCAACTTTTGGATAACGGAGAAACCTATACTTTGTTAAGAAAGTCCTAGAAATTTATTAAACTGCTTTTTTTTTTTACTATCTCCAGAGTTAGGTCATCATTTTACTTCAAATTAATTAATTCTTAAACCATTACACTATATAACATTTACTTATGTTAAAAATATAAATGCATTATCTAATGATAAACAGCATTTTAGATTGTTGTGTCCGTTGTAATGTATTTGCATTTAGGGACACATATGCTTACAGATACATGTATTGATTTTCAAATGAACTTGCCATATTGGAAAAGCAAATTAAGGACTTTTAAATTAAGGTTGCATCCTACCATATTTAGGAGGAAGAGGTGTCTTTTTATTATATATAGGAGAAATAGATTACTTTTTAAAGGCATCTATGACCTACATGATTTAACTTTGAGAAACATGAAAGATTAGGAAACAATTACAGAATTATATCATTTAGAGTACTGTTTATTCTTTAACTTAGAACTTGTAGCCCTGAAAAGTTTGCCTGGCCGCATGTATTATTCAAATCAAACAAGTGAAAGATGAATATTTTCTAATGGACCAAATATTCTATGATAGGAAATCTGATGAAAGCTCAGTTAAGAATCATTTCTCAAATAACATTATTATAAACATGCAATGTTCTCATCAATAACCTTCATAAATATTGTGGTGATTATGACGGTTTCTGTGGCATGGTAATAGCAACAGTTTTTAAAACCATAATGAGAAGAAAGATGTTTTAAAATTAGTTATTCGGAGCTACTATCAAATGTATTCTCATTTGAACTTTGCACTTTTTCCTCTGTTGCTTCTGAAAAGTTCAGAGCTATTTGACTTGATTTTCTGTGGTACTAACCACTAGGGTGGAAGTACTCCCTTAAATGAATTCTTCAGGCTATTAGTTTGGATGTGCCCCATTTATTTGTGCTCTGCTATTTTCTTGTACATATATTAGAGACTATATAGGTAGATTCTATTACTTTCCATCACTCTCCTACCATTCAATCTGTGATTTTGTAACTAAGGAATTTTATTATAAGATCAAATAAACCTGTATCTAAAACACACTTAGAGGCATAGAATATGTCCCTTAGTGTTTAAAATGCTTTAGTTTAGTGCCATTTAAGGCATTTAGATGTCAAAGAAACTAAATAATGGGTTATAAGAATTTCTAAGGATTATGTTATGTTAAAAGACAATCATTATCACAGCAGCGTGTTCAAAGTCACTATATAACAATTCGGTTAAAGCTTTTCTCACTAGCATTTTATCTTGACACTTGGCATAGACGTTTTGTAAGGAAATATATTCATCAATTCTTTTATGTCCTTGAATACACTCTGAAACACATGAAAAAAGAAAAAAAAGAACTTTGTAGTCACATGAATTTGTATTTGATTATATGATTATATTTATAAATAAATAAACTCCATCTTAATGTTTGTCAACAAGACTGAGGTTTCATCCTCCTTTGCAAGTTAATAAATTAGCCATTATAACAGTTTCATATATACTGGTGGAAGGCATGAAACCTGTGTTGGAGACAGGGCACTTCTCACTCAGTGCGAGAGTAGTTGCAGGACGCCAGCACTTTCTCGAGCCTGTTTTCCAAGACCCAGTTCCCACAGGGTGTTGAGAAGGCCACGTTAACCTGCAAAATCAATAAGTTGCATTAAAGGAGAGGAAATCTGATCTTAGGAAATTCAAATTTTTATACTGTAGAGTAAGTATGCCTTCCTTGTGATGTGTATCATATATATGCTACAGGTGGTATAAAAAAATTGCAAGGAAAACTACACTAAAACCAAGAAACAAACACACTACACTCGGACCATGCAATTGTATGAATATCGTTAACCACGTTATTCGTTAAGCTTCCTTTCTCATATAGTCTGTTAGCAAATATACTGTGATTTGCAACACAGAAAACTACACACACCTATATCTACACCTATATAGAAATATATGTGCTATACACATTTTTTTTGAGACAAGTAGGAAATTTATTCTATATTTTATCCCATTTTGTATGGCTTATATCTTTACTTTTTAGCATTATCTATTACATTTCAATTTTTCTTTAAAAATTAGCACTATATTAAAATTGTGTATATTATGCAACTAAAATTTATAAAGAAGAAAGCCTTATATACCATTAAATATTTTATATAGCATAATAAAAAGAATAACTTAACTGGTAAGAATAACAAAAATAATACACCCTCTGAAAATACTTAAAATATAAAATGCATAAATTGGTTAAAAAAGTGTAACTATATAAATATGTCCTCACAATTTGTTACATCTTATTGATTCTTCAATAAAGGCATTATGCCATTCTAGGTGATGTGATAAAGAAGACATTATAGACTTTACATTGTACCATGGAGAGAAATGGTTATTAATAATACAATTGTAGAACTATATTATTTAATTGTACAGTTGAATTATTGAATTATAATTATCATAAATTCTTTGATGGAGAGGAAATCAGAATCAGTTCTAAGAAGACTTCAGCATTCCAAGAATGATGTCAAATGACCCCCTTCATGGTGGATTATGCACTTATTTACTATGAGATATATTTCTTCTCCAGAGATACCTTGTTTGTGTATCAATTGTAGAATTTTGGTTTGCAGTTATAGTAGTTTTGATATAAGAGTCTATATGTATATGAGATTGTTTGAAGTTGTTGTTCTCTTAATTGCAAGTTCATCTCCAGTGTCCTGCATTTGATTCTCATGATTTCTGACTTTGGTGGTATAATTGTGCATGCATGATTTCATATCTTTACTGTATATGTATCTTTACTGGTGAGCCTTGTCGTTTGTGGAATTTTTGTTTCCTGTTGCTGTCTTTTCTTTTCTGCCTAGAGAAGTTCCTTTAGTATTTGTTGTAAGGCTGGTTTAGTGTTGCTGAATTCTCTCAACTTTTGCTTATCTGTGAAGGTTTTGCTTTCTCCTTCAAATCTGAATGAGAGCCTTGCTGGGTAAAGTAATCTTGGTTGGAGGTTTTTTCCTTTCATCACATTAAGTATATCATGCCACTCCCTTCTGGCCTGCAGAGTTTCTGCTGAAAAATCTGCCGATAACCTTATTGGGGTTCCCTTGTTATGTTACTTGTTTCTTTTCCCTAGCTGCTTTCAAGATTTTCTCTTTGTCTTTAATTTTGGTCTATTTGATTAATATGTGTCTTGGGGTATTCCTCCTTGGGTTTATTTTATATGGTACCCGTTGTGCTTCCTGGATTTGAGTTGGTTCCTTTCCCATGTTAGGGAAGTTTTTGGCTATTATCTCTTGGAATACTTTTTCTGTCCCCTTCTCTCTCTCTTCTCTTTCTGGCACTCCTATAATACGGATGTTGGTTCGTTTAACATTGTCCCAGAGTTCTCTGAGACTCTCTTCAGTTGTTTTCAATCTTTTTTCTTTTCTGTTCTGCACCCATAATTTCCACTAATCTGTCCTCCACCTCGCTTATTCGTTCTTCTGTCTCCTATATTCTGCTGTTAGCTGCTTCTAGTGAATTTTTTATTTCCGTTATTGTATTTTGCATCTCTTCTTGTTTAAGTTTTATATCTTGTATCTCTTTGGTCAGTGTTTCCTGTAAGTTATCCATCTTTGCCTCCAGTTTATTTCCAATGTCTTGCATCATCTTCAGCATCAACAATCTAAAGTCTTTTTCCTGGAGTCTAAGAATCTCCTCATCGGTTAGCAGATTTTATGGGGTATTTCCTTTCTCTCTCATCTGAGTTATAGTTCTCTGTCCTTTCATTTTTATAGGCTTTTGGTGTGGTGACCTTTTTATAGATAATAAGTTGTAGCCTCTTGTACTTCTGGTGTCTGTCCCCCTTGTGGCTGAAGTCTTTATGGGAGCTTGCTGTAGGCTTCCTGATGGGAAGGGCTGATGCCTGCCCATTGGTAGGTGGAGCCGATTCTAATCCCTCTGTTGGGTGGGGCTTAGTCTCTGGATGATATTAGAGGCAGCTGTGTGCCTGAGGGGTCTTTAGGTAGCCTGTTTACTGAGGGGTGGGGCTGTGAGCCCATCTGGATTGCTGTTTCGCCTGGGCTTCTCAGCACTGACTGACGGGTGGGGCCAGATTTTCCCAAAATGGTCACCTCCAGAGAGAGGCTGCTGAATATTCCCAAGAGTTTTGCCTTCAATGCCCCTCCCTCACAACAAACCACATTCACCCCTGTTTTCCCAGGATGTCGTCCAAGAACTGCAGTCAGGTTTGACCCAGATTCCTATGGAGACCTTGCTCTGCCCTGGGATCCAGTGCACATGAAAGGCCATGTGTGCCTCTTAAGAATGGGGGGGTCTCCGTTTCCCCCAGTCCTGTGGAACTCCTGCACACAAGCCCCACTGGCCTTCAATGCCAGATGCTCCAGGGGTTCTTTCTCCCAGTGGCGGATCCCCGCACATGAGGGTTTGATGTGTGGCTCAGAACTCTCACTCTGGTAGGTGAGTCTCTCTGTGAACCAGTTAGTTTTCAGTCTGTGGAGCTTCGCACCCAGGAGGTATGGAGTTGTTTATATCGCGAAATCGCCCCTCCTGCCTCTTGATGTGGCCTCCTCTTTTTCTTCTGGAGTAGGGTATCTTTTTTAAGGTTTCCAGTCCATTTGGCTGGGGATTGCTCAGCTTTTAGTTGTGAATTTTGGGTGGGGATTTCTCAGCTTTTAGTTGTGAATTTTTTTGTTTTTAGGAGAAAAGTTGAGCTCCAGTCCTTCTATTCCACCATGTTTGTTATACGCATTTTGATCTTATTTTCCATATGGTTTTGATTCTCAGTTTTTAGTTTTAGCATTTGATATATCAAAATGGAAATAAATTATTCAATAAAATATACAAAAATATTCTAGGGGATTATTCATTCATGTTTCACTTTATGAGGAGCTTGAACTGTAAACTGTCACGACCTGAAACTACCATATGTATACAAAATTAAGTGACTAGAATTTTAACAGCCTAATTTCAATAGTATTTCCAAAATAATTTGATAAATCTTTCTTTGACAAAGATGATTTCAATAGTATTTCCAAAATATTTTGGACAAAGAGATTTATCAAATTATTTTAGTGGTACACTAAAACCAATTCTTTATCTTTGACAATAAGAACATTTATTTAAAGACATGTCACTTTATTAAAGACATGTCACATTTATTAAAGACATGTACCCTGGTGACTCAGTGGGTTAAAGATTCAGTATTATCACTGCTGCAGGCACAGCCAAAAAAAAGAAAAAAAGAAATGTCATCTATATTTTTCAATTTACCCTAGACATCTAACATTTAATCATGTGACTATTTCCAAAAAAAATATGAAATTTTTTTAATTTTCCCCAGATTACCATGCTGTTTTAAAGACTACTACATTATTCATTCTTATTTCATGTTTTAGTCATTTTTTGTCACTTATAATGATGTTTCTGTTTCATTAATTAAATAGAAAATGTTAATTCTTGAAATGTCCTAGAAATTGATTTAGCTCAGCCATAGATATTCAGCAGTAGTATATGTAGATTGTATTATGTGTTACTATGGTTCCTTCATATACCGATCTTATAGACTAGTGGAGGAGATAGTCATTGAAAAGTAGTAACAAGTAGAAAAATCACATAAATATGTGTGTATGTTTATATACATGTCTGTGTGTGTTTATATACATGTGGTTTACTTTTGTATTCAATATAAGCATAAATATGGTGAACTGGGCTGATCCCAACCAACTCAACCCCACTGTAAACTAACATACACTTTATGTTGGGTACAACATAATACTTAAAACATACATTGTAGCTTAAATGTAAGTAACTAAAATGTCCACATTACAGAGATTAAGAACCAACTCAGTATGAGAGGACACTAGAAGATTATGGGGTTATAGGAACCAGGTATATATTAAGAGTTGATGAGAGAGAAATATGACAAAGTGGAAACTTGGTCCTGTATGTAAAAACTTGTAGGCACAGCTATAGCAGTTTCAGAGTAAACAAAAAGGAAGGAATTATAAATGTGAGCAAAAAGCAAAAAATAAAAGTGGAGAAGACTAGCAATGGTGAAAAAGACAAAACTGTATAGTGCAAAACCATTGAAGATTTGAAGATAAACTCCCACCTTCCTTCACATACTCACTTTTGTACTTACTATAAATACATTATATTCAGCATTTTGTAAAACTTGTTATTACAAAGTAATAACACAAAGTGGCTCAAATAATAAGCAACTCTTTTTCAACTACGTTAAAATAGGGAATATACAAAATCACTTTATAATGCTAGTACATCCTCAAAGCTAGTCACAGATAATAGAAGAAAATAAAACAGACCAATTTGGCTTACACAAGTAGTTGTAATATTTGTATATAAATTACAAGAAACCAAAATTCTGTAGAATATGAGATGATAGTAACAGAACATTTAAAACTAAAGTTTTAAGTCACTGTGACTATCAAATTAGATACTGAAGAATTTCATTGAATTCTGATGCTGATTCTTGTTAAAAATCAATGATATTGCAATAAAGTGGATTATCATGAACCTAATACCTATATTTAAAAACTTAAAAATATCAGAACAAAATCATACTCAAGGGCAAATTAAAAAATTATCTGTTAAATCCACAAAAATCTAATGATTTTTATCAATCTTAGTTTGAACATTAAACTGGATTTCCTATCCAATGTCTGGTATATAAAGAAGTCTAACAGCTAAGGAAGGTTGGAGAGTGAATGAGCATTACCTGGTAGTCTTGGAAATATTTATATGTACTAGCGATTTCACTTTTAGGCATATTATCTAAGTTTTTCACATACATTTCAGGATATGTGTGATAATGTTTTTAGTAGTAAAACTTAGAAAAACAGTACTTGTCCACCAATATGAGAATAGATAATTAAATTATAGTATGTTGTAAAATAGAATACTATTTGGCAGCTAATAAGTTGAACAAACATATCATGTATTTTAATATTTCTGATATTAAAGCAAAAGGTTATTTAAAGAATTGACAGATTGTCATTATATGTACATGTGAAAAAACAGGGCAAATTGAAACACACACACACACACACAGAAAGATGATGCATCATTCATCAAATACACATAACAGAAGTATAGAGACAGAACTTTTTGTTCTTGTGTGGACCCTGGCCAGTGTTTCAGAAGACAAGATTGGATGAGCAGGTGTGTGTCTTCGGGGTTCTCCTGTTTGAGGGAGAGAAGTTAGAGTCCTGCAGTTTCCTTCACTTGGCTGTCGTTGACAGCCTGCAGGTAAGCACTATTTCCACAGATGAGACACTTCACCTTGTCTGGAAACAGTCAACTAAGGATCTCTGTGCCTGCTGGGCCAGATAAAGGAAGAGTCTGGCTTGCCCCGACTCTGACTTTAACTTGAGAGGAGAGTATTTTCTCTTTTGGTCTCTAAGTAATGCTAATAATTAATTTTTCCTGGCTTTCCATAGCCAATCCAGTAGAAATCACACTTTCAAATGTTAAAAATTTTGAGAAATGCTAAAATCAGAGGCAAATATTTGGGCACCTAGAACCAATACCCAAGAAAAAAAAAAAAAAGAATTATTTTAAATGCCAGAAAATCTTATTTGTATGCTCAAAAGCATACATTTGAGCAAAATAAACAATTTTAAATGATGACATTATAGTGTTAATTTAAATCCATTGTACTGATTTCAAAAACCTTTCATTTTTATAGAACCATGTACTTCCTGGAAATAAAGGAAAATTTAAGATCATCACGCTAGCCTATGCTCCCGTACTTTGACTTTCACCGGTGTTGCTATTCATTAACAACTCAGTGATATATCTTACCACCTCACCCTGGAGGTAACTGTCTATTTCAGTGTGGCAGTTCTAATTATTATAAAGCTTTTATGACATTATACTCACATCTGTTTTCCAATAACTCTACCTTTGAAGCCATAGCAAACAAATCTAAACTCTAATTGCAATGGAAGTTCTTCAAATATTTGAAACATTATAATTGTCTGAAATCTCATCCTGTCCCAAAAGAATCTACAGGCTTAGAACTTCTATGACAAATTTTCTTTCCTTTCTCTATCCTTACTGCTACCACTTGGAAAAAAATCTAGCTTAACGATATCCTTGTTAAATCATGGTTGTGAGAACTATGTACAACACTTCAATTGAAGTCTGAGAACCTGACAAACGAGCAGATGTTAGAATTGTATGAAAAATATTTACCATTTAATGATGTTATCATGATTAATCTTTTTTATTCTCTCTCTGAAAAGAACAAAATGTACTGCTTGCCTGTGTTTTGTGTCCAGTCTTCTGTGCAAAACACAGAATTTTTTTTTCTTTGTAGCCATTAGGGTTAGCATATTTTTTGTTAATGTTTTTGTGATCAGATTATAATTCTGAGCATTTAAATTGTATCGGGTATGAACCATTCCACCCAGTATGTGTACTGTTTTTAAGCTATAAGCCTTATTAAATCTCAGACTTTTGAAAGAATTTTATCAACTTTTCATATTTAATATATTAGTTATTTTCTCTGGGTTTATACCGTCTGCCAATTTAAACAACGTAGTCCTAAATTAAAATTTTTGAAGAGGGAAGGTTAAGGAAAGAGGTTCATTACACTGAACTCTCTTTCTTTATATTCCCAGAGTCTAGCAATATTGAGTGACAATGAAATGATATTTATTGAATGATGAGTCCTTTCATCATTAAATTTTCAGTGAGTGGTTAACTATCTATGAATTTACTTAAATGATTTATAATTGAGCCAAAATTTTCACCAATTATTACTTAACATTGATAATGTCTTTTAATTTGTTCCCCTTTCTTCCATCTTTTTCCCCCCTACTTTTATTTATCCCATTTCCTCTTGCCAGATAAACTTTCTTCTGATAAAATACTGAGAAGCTTCTTATCTAGCGTAAGAAACTTATTAATAATTGTTCCATACTAACCATGTATTTTTTCTTATCTCTTACCACTCCCATCAAAACTGGTAAAATCCTCCGAACTTAAGGTTTTAACCATTCTTGAACTTCTGCAATTGAATGAAACCTATTTAAGTCACAGATTCCTGGTTTATCCTTATTGTAAATGACAATAATAACAGTTATTGATTACTTAGATTTGTGGAGTTTAGTGATTAGCACTTTGTAAACAGTAAAAACTATGCTAATAAATGTTTTGTAGCCTTTGCCTAATAGTTCCCTCTAGAAAGTGGTGAAGTCAGAATTTAAACCCAGGTCTCTTGTATTTCAGTTACTGTGTTTATAATTGCTCTACTGTTTCCTCTAACCTCTCATAGTAATTTGTCATTTGCTTGTACTTCATCATTTTGCAGTAAGTGATACATACAGTTATACCCAGGTCTTTTATATGGTTTAGGAAAAATAATCCCCTCCCTCTTCCTCTTGGTTGGTGTTTTCTCCTATCTCTCCACTTCTCTTAACTCTTTCTTCCTCCTTCTCTTCCTTTCTCCCAATTTCATAGCTCAACACTGGATAAAAAGGTGTACTTTTAAAATATTCTCTTCAAAAATCAAGGAACAATTGGCCCACTTTTCCCTTACTTTATTATTTTTTCCTCAATTTTTTATTTCCTGAATTGACTTTGAAAACTTTGAAAATGCCATGAATAAAACTGGGTAGTTTCAAACAGATATTATATATTTTACTATTAATTTTAGTTTTGCATTGACCATACCATTAAAGGTTCTTTTAGATTTTGAACTTGTGGGTTTTATCTGTTAATAATTCAGATGGATTTCCCTGGCTGCTCAGCGGGTTAAGGATCTGGTGTTGTCATTGCCATGGCACGGGTTCCATCCCTGGCTGTGGAACGTCTGCATATTGTGGGTGTGGTCAGAAAAATAATAATTGAGCAATGATTTTGAAAGAGAAGAGTATTGGTTGTTAGCCAGATACTATTTTTGGAAATAATAATTTAAATATATTTTGATCTACCTCAAAAATTTCTCTCAAGTACCATACATTTAGGACTTCATTAATAATGATGCTCTACACTAGTTTGGGATAAAATATTCACCCAGATTCTTTAAGATATTTCTGTGTCATAATTATGAATTAATGATTTTAGTTTCCTTAGAGAATGCCTTAGTATATTTCTAATTTGCATATCTTATTTAAAATGAGTACAGATCAGTATGTGTTTTTTCATTCATAATATGTTAGGGACGATTTTTGACACGTCGTATAAATAAGGATGATTTCTGGAATTAATTCTTGTAATCTTAGGATCCTAAAATTACATTATTTTGTTTAATTGAGTTAAATGCTTGTAAATAACACTCCTCTTGGAATAATCTGGGAAACTAAAACAATTTACTGAGTAAATACATAGAATATTTAAATTTCAGAGTAATGATTTGACTAGAAAGAAAAACATGGATAAAAAATAGGTAATTGTGGTACTGGCACCATTTTAATTATGCTGATTAACTGTATTGCTTAAAATGTGTGATTGGAGAATTTTCAATAAAATAGAAGCCTATATTTCATTATTTCAAAGCCACCTTTTATTATTAATCACAGTGCATTAAAGGCAAACAAGCAACAACAGTAGGAAAAGCAATTTATCAAACTACTAAAATACTCAAACATTTTTGACTTATTATCTGTGAAGTTCTGCAGCAGGTAAAACATTGAAAACTCTAATACCTTAATCATTTAAAAACTTCTTCATTATATGGGTTTTGTGATCCAATGTCTTTTAATGGACAACAGACTCTTGAATATTCCTTTATTAACATTTTAGGAGTTATATAGCAACAAATATTTTGGCTTCCCAAAACCTTCATGATAGTGACCACATTAGACTATCTTTGAGTCCTTTCTGACCTGGCATTTCTTTTCTCTCACAATAATGCACTAGAAAGACTTTTATTTTCAGGATAGCTGCCTCATTACTTATTTTTATTTATGCATATATTTCCTATCATTTTGCAAATCGGTGATTGGTATGTATAGATGGACAGTGAACAGAAACTACTTACTTCACCTTCAGTCTTTAATACACTCATAATGCTTACATTTCTTGAACATTTCCAAACATGCTTTAAAATGCACCTTCTTCAGCATACATCATATTCTGTCTTCATTGCCTTCCTCTTCAGGACTTTGAAGATGTTCAGTTCTTTTACAGTATCTATGGTTGATGATTAATGACATAGTTGTGAAAATCAGTTCACAGCAACTGTGATTCTCTTCTTCTCTCTATTAAAAGTTAAGTAAAGTAGTGAAGCTTGCCAAAATCAACAAATTTTCATAATTTCCTTTTTTGTCTCAGCCAGAAATAAAATTATATGCACAATTGTGCAGATATTAATGCCAACCTTATTTATTTATTAATTCGCTTCTCTAGATAAATGGATTTGTCCTTTGAAGGATGAACTGCTGAGTTTTTCCTTTGAAGGATGAGCTGATAAAAAGTCTTTAAAACTCACCTATTTTCCTTCACAGAAGGATATATTGGCTTGATAATGTGGGGTGATGATGACACAAATGAAAAACCAACTTAAAAATGCAACCATGAGATGTGTTCCTACTAGGACACACAGCAATGTAATCTACATTCTTCCCTCTTAGCTCATATATTTTCTCTGGTGTCTGCATGTAGATTAAAGTGTGCATTTATAAATCCAAAATTAAAGTTAAGATAACTTTTGAAAGGAATTTTATTGAATATGTGAATAGTAAATTTTAAATTGTGAATGGTACCTGCATTTTTTACAATATGTACATGGATCTTTCAATTTTATGATACAGTCAAATTAAATCTTTATTACTTATGTTTCATCTGTTCTGGTCCATTTTCCATGAATGTCAATTCTCCATGGGTTTTATTGTCATTCCTCCCTTCATATCAATTGGTTATCCTTTACTTTATTACTTTCTTATTAATTCTGGGATAGATTTCCTGGAAGAGAAACATTACTGAGAAAATTTCATGCACCATTAATTTTTATTTTTACAAATATAATTTGCATATTTCACTTTATGTCTTCCTAGTAATTTAGTTTTTGTTGTCAAATTCATCCATCTCCTTATTCACTGCAATTTTCTATCTCTTTATCTCACTTTTTATTTATTTTTTCCATAGATTTAAAATAATTTATGATAGAAATAACCTAGATTTAGTTCCAAATCTTTTTATTATATATAATTATATATTACACATATTTATATATAAATATGTATTTATACATTGAAAACTATATATATATATAATATATGTAAATATAAAACTATTCCCAGGCTCCATGTGCCTCTGATTGCACATTTTAAAAAATAGCATTTGAAGTTATTAGTTATCCTCATACTTTGTAAACCATCTAATACAGTCTTCTTGCTTACTCCAATTTTATATTTTGGCAAAAATTGAAAACTGCCAATTAAAAAATATGTTAATAAGCCCATATGATTTCTTAAGATTCAAACTCAACAATCAAGTTATAGCTCTTATTCCTTGATCGAGAAGTAGAATAGGAAGTCACCTAGTGATTTTTTGGTTAGTAATCAGCAATTTCACCACTGTAGCCCGGGTTCTATCCCACACAAGCTGCTGCACACTGGGGCCAGAAAAAAAAAGTAGAATAATGTTAGCTCTCATCCGTAGGCTGTTCTTTTAAATTTTATGGTGGATACTGTAAAGATAATTAAATTCTTGCCTTGTTAATTTAATTTATAATAGATTTAAACATTTTTAAAAAATAAGAGAAATCAGAAAAACAAAGTTCAGATGAACATTTGAAAAATAATATTATTTATTAAATTTACTAAAATATGCTTTACTGTACATCTATTACTAGGTGCTGCACATTTTTCTTTTATCCACATAAAAGTTAAAATAACTAGAGAAAGTCTCTGTATTTATGGATAAAGTTTATAAACTGTGTTGGAAAAGTCTTTAGCAAATTAGTTAAAAAGAATTACCGAAACAATGCTTAGAACTGAAAGATGGCTGCACTTACTAGTTTTTGCTTTGTAACAAGTTCCTCTAAATTAAGAAGTTGAAAACCACAAACATTTGCTATTTTCATGTTTCTCTAGTTTGAGTAGTCAGTTATATAAGGCACAGTGCATGATGCCTTTCATGTTTAGTGGTTGGCTGGTTAGCCTTTGGAACCTCACTCATATGTCAACAAATTGGCTCAGTGTCAGGTCATGTGTGTCTCCCTTAAGCAGGCTAGCTTGTACTCGCATGATGTTGTTGCATTTCCCAAAGAACAAGATGCGATGAGTCCTCATGGGAATGTATTTCTCAAGCATCTGCCACATTTACACAGGCAAGTCTCATGTTCATGACTATTCTGAAAGGGTGGAGAAACTAATAATACATCCATTTTTTTCTCTTCTTTTTGCTTTTCACAAACACATTAACTCATTTTTCTCCCTAGAACAAAGTGTCATCCTGTGAGGGAGTCAGATAATCTTATATCCTTGGGGTTTAGATATGAAGGGTACAGCATGCATGGATCAAAGAACAGAGAACATGGAGTATCCAGACATCTCAGCAGGCACTGCCTGGAGGCATGTCTATTGGCAGAACAATACATAGATAAGTCAGAGTCAACATATCCTGGTGCCAATAACAAAATGTGATCATAGACTCTTTCCTGGAACTTAGATGCTGCCCTGCAGAGATGATTTTTTATTCCTATTATAAATTCTGGTTAAGTTTGTACCAATCATTATACATGTGTGTATATATGTGTGTGTGTATATATATATATATATATATATAGTATAAATGTGTATATATACAGATACACGCATATCTGTATGCACACAAACCAATTAATCTTGACTATAGTTGTTAAATAAAAACTGATACTTAAAGTTGGATTCATTCTCATAGGGAAGATATTCTTGTTCATGTTTCCAGATTTCCTTCGCGGCAGAAGTGGATGTGACTAAGGCTGTCTATACATAATTCAGATTCGTGTGGAAGCTTCCAGGTGTCTGCAACACAACTTTCTGATGAGTTTGAATGTCACATGAATAAGATTGACACAACTCAGTGCACATTTAAGAAAATTTTACCACTAAAATGTCTACTTTAAATCAAGTACATAAGCAATAGACAAAATGAGCATTGCAATTTATTTTATCTACTGTTCTTTTAAAATAATAATCATCATAGGAAAGAGTCTCTAAAAATAATTATCAAGTGTTTAATTCTCTGTGCACCTAGAAACTATGCTATTAGCAGTCCTTGAAAAAGACCTCAGTACTACTTTGTTATTCTAATTTCAAGTAAAGTAAAAGTTAAATACTGTTTTTTATCAATATAGAAATCCTTTAGAGTGCTTTTCATTGGTCTTAATTACTGGTAAGACTTTTATTCAAAATAAGCCATTAATTCAATAATTTTCCAGTATGTTTATATAGATAAAAATATACACAATAATCATGATTTCTGGGTAATACAACATCATTATTTAATTTTACCTAATATTTATTGATCCCACTGTATTATTTATTAATTTATCCATTAATTTACCACAGAAAGCTCTTTCATGTAACTTAAGTGTATTTGTGTTATAGTATATATTAAAAAATTATATGTGTATTAATATGTAAAATAATTTATGATTGTTTTCCTCAGATCTGTGTTTAAAATTATGTTAATTATGTTGCTATTTTTCAAAGTAATGAGTGCCCCAGTAGTGTTCTCAACCCCAAATATCTTTTACTATACGCTCTGATAGAACCTCCATCTTTGGAAGAAAAAAACCCTATCCCACAATGTATGTAGGGATTTATGAAGACTCTCCGTTGGGCTAAAAACCATC
The DNA here is from genome assembly GCF_054392235.1 of Sus scrofa. NCBI lineage: Eukaryota > Metazoa > Chordata > Mammalia > Artiodactyla > Suidae > Sus > Sus scrofa. The sequence continues at coordinate 64,416,901 of NC_139393.1, read as the reverse complement.
ATCCTCTTAGTTACCAGATGACACATGCATTAATGTGCATTCATATCCAGACATTTATTTGTCTTATATCAAGCTTGGATGTCACATATAATATAGAGATATTCCAATCATGGATACATTTAACACTTCATTTCAATTCTATTTTAGTTTAGTGCTGTAAATTTTATTAGAAAGAAAAATAGCTCATCTAATTTCATTCAGATTGTTGGCAGCTTAACTTCTTTGCCAATGTGGGACTGAAGTCACCCTTTGCCTGCTAACTGTGGGCTAGGTTCACTATAAACTTCTAAAGGTCACCTCTCTCCATGGGCAGTTCACAGCATGGGTTTTTGCTTTCTTCCAGGCCAGCTGGAGTTTTTCTCTCTTATTTCCATTGTTTCTTCTAGCAAGACAAAACACTTCTGTAAAGGACTAATGTGATTTGATGACACTCACCCAGATAATCTTCTTATTTTAAGATCAACTGTGCCCTATAACATAACCTAATCATGGAGTAAAATTTATCATTTTTACAGATCTGGGGATTATGTAGGGCATCTATGCCAGGAGGAGGAAAATCTTAAGGGACATCTTAGTATGCTGCCAGACATTAATGACAGAATGTTAATGTAGGTGTAAGAAATGTTCTTCTAAGTTTGATCTCTAAAAATTATAACATTCTGGGAGAAATTCGAAAGGATGTAACTGACTGTACAACTGAAAATTGAAAATCTAAGGGCTGATAGGAATATGAAATGTGAGGATCTTACCACCCGCTCTGTTTTCATATTTGATTTCATGGCACGTTTGTAGAAACATAGCCATTACCAGCTATTTTTTGAAATTTATGGGTACCCATTTGTGCCATTAACTATACTATATTGCATGGGCCATTCAGATTAAATCAATTTTTGTCAAAGCCTTCCTCAATTTCCTCTTTTACTAAAAGCAGTCAATGTTTGCAACTCTGCAAGGCACACAATTTCTGGAATCTCTCTTCATATTTCATTACTTCTAATAGACTATCTCCTTCTTTTATAAGCCCATATTGCCAAAAATATCCACTAACAACTAATACATACTATTAACCTTATTTTACCCCAAGATCTTTCTCTACAGAAGGTCATTGGGAATTTGATTACTCAGTCAAGATAACATAGACAGCAAGATAAACAAATATTTTGCTTTCCCGTAATGTGTATGAATCTATTCCATGCTTACCACCTACAAACTGACTGCTAAATCAATACTATGTATATCAGATTTTTGCTTTTGTCACAGTCTCTAATTGAGGTGAATTTTACATCCATTTTATATGGTTGTTAATGGGCTTCTTTTCCCTATATAGGGCCCTACACTTCTGGAGTTTCTGCTGTCTTGTGTTGTGCCATCTGGGTGGCCTTCAAGGGTGCTACAGAAAGAAAAGAAAGGGATGGAGGAAGCACACTTCTGTTTAAGGCCCTGATCCAAATAAGAGTCTAGAACATGGCATAAACCTCTCATAACCACTAAAAGTTTATACTACAGCCCTCAACCAAACACACTGCAGAAAGAACATAAATTTAAAAACAATGAAAACCTTTGTTATTTGTAGACTTATTAATGATGGCCATTCTGACCAGTGTGAGGTGATACATCATTGTAGTTTTAATTTGCATTTCTCTAATAATTAGAGAAAATATTCAGCATTTGATACCATATTTACCATATGAAACAGCATTTTATTTATGGAGATTGAGACTGAATGTTTAAAATGGTAACTAAAAGTTAGAAAAAATTCAAAAATAAATATTTATGGGAGAATTAATTTTTCTTTGTCAAGTATCTGTCTTTCTTTCTTTCCTTCCTTCCTTCCTTCCTTCCTTCCTTCCTTTCTTTCATTTTCTTTTTTTTGACCACACCGACAGCATGCAGAAGTTCCTGGGCCAGGGATAAAATCTGTGCCACAGCAGGAACCTGCAATATAGCAATGACAATGCTCAGATCCTTAAACCACTGAGCCACCAAGGAACTCGCTCATGTATCTATTTTCCAATAGTTACATAATATGTACATATTTTTTATAATAGGAAAATAAAATGAAAAATATTTCTATTAATTAACAGAGCAAACATTGAGTGATAACCGTCTTTCTAGAACTGTATTAAATATTGCACTGATGAGCTGTAATTCTAGAGTTATGTGAATAGTACACTTGAGTACATGTTGGAAGTACTACATTAACGTAATATAAAAAGAGAACTGTGTAATTAATCTTATTGGAATTTATTAGGCATTATCAAATAAAAAACAAATATATGACTATGTATTAGAAAGATTTTACTCAAAAGGATTACAATTGTCACTTGATATCTGTGGGAGACTGATTTCAGGATCTTCCCTCCATGGATATCAAAATCTAAGGACTCTCAAGTCCCTTATATAAAATGTCCTCATTTTTGTATATAACTTATGTACATCCTCCCATATACTTTAAATTATCTCTCTGTTACTAATGTTGACCTAAAATGAATAGACTGCCAGTTCTCTCTATAGAAAAAATGGGTTTATTCAGGATCAGCAAAGAATTGCAATTTTGGGCGTGTCACCATAGTGAACTCTTCTATAGAGGAGAAGAAGGAAGTTGGGAGAGCTATAGCAAATAAAGAGTCCATAGCTATTCATTGACTGTGTTGTGACAGTCTCTCATTGGCTGAGCTCTTGCTAGGAAAGAAGAGGAATCTTTCTTCTTCCTATTGGTCTCTGCTATCCCAGTAGCAGTGAAGTTTCCCTTTTCTGGTCTACCAAGTCTATATAATTGAGGTTTCCATTTAAAATTTTTACTCCTCTAATACCTAATACAAATGTTTTGTAAATTGTTGTAAAAGCTATATAAATAATTTGACAGCACAGCAACTTCAAATTTTGCCTTTTGCAACTTTCTGGAGTTTTTTTTGGGGGTAGATATATTCTGCATTCTATTTTTTAGAAATAAATTTTATTGGAGTATAATTGACTTAGAAAGTTGTATTAGTTTCATATTCACAGCAAAGTAAATCAGTTATACATACACATATATCCTTTCCCTTTCAGATGCTTTTTCTCTATAGGCTATTATACAGAATTGAGGACTTTTTTTTTAATGTTTACAATCTGTGGTTTGTCAAATCCGTGGATGTAGAACCCACAGGTAAAGAGGGGCAGCTGTTTTGTAATAGGGCAGTTCTCTAATGAAGATCAAAAGTCTTTAAATAGGGAGGTATGCATGGAACTAGAAAGAACCAGAATTTGTGCAGTGGGATGAAAGGGTAGAGGGTAGATAGGTGAGTCTTTTACCTTGGCAGATGATTTGAATATATTCCTACAGGCAATGGAGAATCATTGAGTATATCCCAGCCTGTTCTGGGAAGGGGCTATTAAAGAGGGGCTGGGCGGTGGTTCAGATTGAGGGTGGGTCAAAATTCAGGGGCTTGGGGAAAAAGAGTGACTTAAGCAAAGTTTTGTTTATGGGTATTTTGTTTTGATTGATCAGTGGGTACAGGAAATTGAGCTAATCATTTATGAGACAAAGAATGGGAATTTGGAGTGTCTGGATCTGTTCATATAGTAGATAAACAGAAATGAGTGCCATCTTTGAGTCTTATCTAAATCTTGTGGTGAAAGGTGGTTGCATCCAGTAAACTATTTCTAGACATAAAGGGGTGAGAAGATTTCTTTTACTGTTGATCTTTTCCATGATCATTCAGGTTTTAGGCAAAGTTTAGTAATGTCAGCAGACTACTATGATATAGTACCAAGAGTGAAAATAAAGAAAATGTATCTTCGGAAACAATCAGTCTATCAGGGAAGGGAGGTGTGTTAACAACTCTCATAATTAACTGTTCTAATAGAGTTATGGAAAGAATATGTGAAAGGATGTGCATAGTTTTCATTCTCACTGTTAAAGATTTTTCCAGTTGACATTGGATGGAGCTCCTGAGGCAGGCAAATAAATGGAAAGACCTACTATGTAAAGTAAATAATCATACTTAGGAGACACAGACTAACTTTAGCATACATACAGGGACCACAGGGTGCATATGGGGAGAACTAAGAGACCTGGTTATGAGAAATAGACAGGGGTCAGCTAAAGACCTTGGCAGATGATTTGAATATATTCCTATGGGCAATGGACAGTCACTGAGTATATCCATTCATCTGAAAATTCCTCATTTGGTTATTTTTTGCTGCATGTAAACTTGGCTGAAATTTCACTCATTCTTTTCTTTGCTCCATGTTTTGAGAAGGAAGGGACTTTTTAAAGTTCACTTTGTAACTCTGAAATGTTAATTCAGTCAAAAACATTTGCAGGAGGCTAAGATAACAGCAAAATGTAGCATTCTTACCTTTATTTCACTTGACACCAGATTTTCTAGAGGAAAATTTAAATTCTTCAAATAAATTTTTATAAAAAATGGAACAATATAGCCACTATAGTAAGCTCATAATTTGATTATTTAATATTCTCCATAGATAGGTGGGGCCACTTCACTTCTAAAGAGGAAAATTAGTCAGATTTCAAGACGTTGAGTTAGAGTGCCAGTTAAAAATCTCAATGCCAAATTAAAAATCTGTGTGTCTCTGGATTTTGCCTATGGATAAGAACAACATTTCAGCAATCTTTTACTGTTTTTTTTTTTCATGCATTTTATCTCATGAACAAAGATTTAAGATGTCCTTGCCAATTCTACTCTTTCACCCCATAACTGTCTTTTCTTCCTGTCATTAGCAGTTGTTCAAACACCCCTCCAACAACTGCTCTTTCTTAATTCCTGTCCTACTTTAATTTTTCCATACTATAACATTTCTGGTTGGAGGACTTTCTTTTTTCCTTTTTAGTAGTGCTGTTTATGGGCTATAGCAATGGTTCTTAAACTTTAATGTAAGAATCTGTAAAAGAACTAATTTAAATGCAAATTCTTATAGTTGTCAATAAAGATTCTGAATGCATAAGTAGTCTTAGGCCAAAGAATGTCTGTATTTAATAGTCATTACAGATAATTTGAATACAGTGATTTCCTCAGCATATTTAGAGAATCATTACATGATGGGACAGAAAATCAACCTAGTTCATTCTAGATATTTCATTTTTAGAATCTGAGGTTGAAAACTTAGCAGATAATAGAGTTTGATATTGCTTTTTTGTATATTTTGCATATGTGCCATGTTATGTTTTAGTGGAAAATTTGTATAATGTGGTTTTTCTAGCCAAATACCATCACAAAGTCATCAAAGCATCAACATCTCTAGGACTGAGTTGTTATTATTCTGGTCATTATTTTTTTTTTTTTTTTCAGTGACTAAATTAGGGAAATTGACATTTGGTGGTTAAATTATATGAAATAAGAAAGACCACTGCATGTGACACCACCTTTGTAGAAATGACATTAGTATTGTCACTGAACATTTTGCACATAGTAACATGGCATCAAATACATTTTTCAAAATGAAAGATGATCTATTTAACACTTAAAATGGTAATAAATTGTGCATTTTTTAACTTTTTATTTTCTATTTTGTTTTTCCCTTCCATCCTTTCTTCCTTCCTTCACTTGTCTGTCTGTCTGTCTTTCTTTCTTTCCTTTTCTTTTCTTTTTCAGCAGCAGCTGCCACAATGGCTATCACTGCATAGGTGTTTTTTTAAATATTTGTGAATGAACAATTTAAATGAATTAATAAATGATACAATATCAAAATTTCATGTACTTAAGTAAATTATATTAACTCACTAAAAGGGGATGACATTAAACATACTTTATATTGATTATTACTGTACTGGGTTGAATATAGTCCCTTAAAATTTTATTTCCAGAGTTCCCGTCGTGGCGCAGTGGTTAACGAATCCAACTAGGAACCATGAGGTTGCGGGTTCGGTCCCTGCCCTTGCTCCGTGGGTTAACGATCCGGCGTTGCCGTGAGCTGTGGTGTAGGCTGCAGACGCAGCTCGGATCCCGCGTTGCTGTGGCTCTGGCGTAGGCCGGTGGCTACAGCTCCGATTCAACCCCTAGCCTGGGAACCTCCATATGCCGCGGGAGAGGCCCAAGAAATAGCAACAACAACAACAACAAAAGACAAAAGACAAAAAAAAAAAAAAAAGAAAATTATTTCCACCAGAACCTGTGAACGAGACCTTATTTGTAAATAATGCTTTCTGTGGAGGTAATCATGTTAAGATGATGTCATACTGGATTAGGGTAGGAGTTAAATTCACTGTCACCGGTGTTTTTATAAAAAGGAAGATATTCGGATACACACACACACATGCACATGCATACACACATAACAAGCATAGGTGGAAATAGCCATATGAAGATGGATGTAGAAATTGGAATCATAATACCACAAGTTAAGGAATGCCAAGGATAGCCTATAGCCAACAGAAGCTGGGAAAGAAGCATGGAAATTATATATATATTTTTATGTGTTTTTATTGAAGTATAATTCACTTACAGTATTATATTGGTTGCAAGTGTACAACATTGTAATATGATATTTTATGCATTGTAAAATAATACAATAGATCTAGTTACCATCTGTCATCCCACATAACTATTAAAATATTTTTACTATATTCCCTATGCTGAATATCCATCTCCATGACTCATTTATTTTATAAATGAAAGTTTGTACCTCTTGACCTCCCTCATTTATTTCATTCATTCTCCCACCTCCATTCATTTTGGCAACCACCTATTTATTCTCTGTTCTCTGCATGAATCTGTTCCTATTTTGTTATGTTTGTTCTTTTTTTTTGTTGTTTTTAGATTCCACATATAAGTAAAGTCAAGTCATATGGTAGTTTCCTTTCTTTGTCTGACTTATTTCACTTAGCATAATACCCTCCCTGGCCATCTGGAATGATGATTTCTTTTTTAGCGAGTATTATTCCATTGTGTCTATGTACTACATCTTTATCCACTCATCTGAGGGCACTTAAGTTGCTTCCATATCTTGGCTATTGTAGATAATGCTACAATGAACATGCAGGGTATATATCTCTTCAAATTGGTGGTTGGTTTTTTTTTTTTGTCTTTTGTCTTTTAGGGCCGCACCCATGGCATATGGAGGTTTCAAGGCTAGGGGTCAAGTGAGAGCTATAGCTGCCAGCCTACACCACAGCCACAGCAACGTGGGATCTGAGCTGCATCTGTGACCTACCCCACAGCTCACGGCAACACCGGATCTTTAACCCACTGAGCAAGACCAGGGATTGAACCCGTGTCCTCATGGATGCTAGTTGGGTTCGTCACTGAGCCACCATGGGAACTCCTGAATTGGTGCTTTTGTTTGTTCAGAAAAATACCCATAAATGGAATGAACCATGAAAATCCTTGGACTTTCAGAGAGAGTATGGCCTTTGCTAATACTTGATTTTGAACTTCTAGCTTCCACAACCGGGATAGAATAAATTTCTGTTATAAGCCACCTACTTTGTAGTACTTTGTTATGGCAGATCTAGCAAACTATTACAATGACCAAAAATTTAATTAATATGCAAATTAAGTATCTCCTTTCTGTATACTATTCTCTCAGTCTTTACCTCTGCTTCTTAAAATCTTTATCATACATAATATCTCTGCTACTGGGTTTCATACTCAAACTACCCATTGAACAATAGGCCAATAAATTAAGAGATGAGAGGTTGGGTCAAGGAATAACAAAATTATTCCAAAAGCCAGCAGATCAGGAAGATGGCAGACTAGTGTCCCAAAAATCTTCCCTGAGTTCAAAATTCAGGGTTCTTTTATGCTAAAATGGGAGGGGCTGTGGCTGTTTGTTGCAGACTTCTTGGTGCAGGTCAGACCCCAGAAGGGACATGATCATCCTTTGTTCCTGCATTTGTCCACTAGGTCTGGTCATGATGTTCCTATGAACCTTTTACAAGACAAATGTTATTTTCTGTTAGATAACTTTTTATTTCTATATGAATGAAAAATGTTCTGCCTTTAAAGGTCAAGCCAGGGAGGCAGAGTCTGGAGAATGGGCTATAATGTATATTTCAGGCTATAGGTAACAATCTTCTACAAAAGATACAGAGCCAGCATGACTAAGCATAGGCACGGAGCACCAAGGTTACAGTCAAAGGACTGGAATCAATGTGGAGTCAGGTTTGTTTTCCCTCTTACATCCCCATATATTGTATTATGTCTATAGTGGTATACCTTCATATAAATCTTATTTTAGCTTTCGGTCTAAACTATTTGCTAAATAATGTAAGAAATATTATATTCAATCATACATAGCATATGAAATTCTACACTTGGAAACTCTAGAAGGAAAAAAAAATAATTCCAAATAATAAAGAAGGATCAGTCTTTTTTTTTTTTTTCCACTGTGCCCATGGCATGTGGAAATTCCTGGGGCCAGGGATTGAACCTGAGCCACAGCAGTGGTAACTCTGAATCCTTATCCACTAGCCACCAGGAAACTCTAGGGTCAGTCTTAATAGGAGGAGGGTTGATCAACCCTAAGTTTCAACAAAAGTGTCAGACCATCACTGGTGATAGATTGGTATGGAAAAGAGGTCATTGGTAAGCTCAACAAATGCTTTTATCTTCTTTAGACTAGCAGTCATTTCTTTAAATTTTAATTATAGGAATGCTAGAAATGCTCACTAGAAAATAAAGCCACAATTTAACAGAATTGAAAAGAGAAAAGTTCATGATTTATAGTTGGTGTGAGATTAGGCTAAGCATTTTCTAAAATGGTTCATGCAGCTCACACTGGGTTCCAAAGTCAGTACACTTTGTATTAATTTTAACTATATGTTTGAAGCTAGTTATTTTGAACCTCTTGTTGATAGTGCCCCTTTGTAGGATTTGAAATAGTGTAGAATAACTCATGCTGCATTGTACCCACATGGCTTCCTACTTAAGAATTAATTGCTAACATTTAGCCATGTCCTTATGTGCATTATGCTCTAAACATAAGGAGTTTTTATAATTAAGATAAATTGCTAGTACCCTGGCCAGCAGAGTAGATGAAAACTTGTATTAACAATACTATAAACCCCTGTGTTTGTGCAGGAAATTACAATAATGTCCTAAAACTCAATGTCAAGTTTTATTTCTACAGTAATGATTTTTTTGGAGCCAATGCTTATTCAAGGAGAGCATAACTGTATGAATGTAATAGGCAGTGGGGTTATAGCTTTATCACTTCCAGGAATCTTTTTATATATGTGATACAGAATATTATTCAATTACCCTTGAAATAAACTAGGTAATTATCAAAATTTCTTTGAATTTTAGTATACTTTCCAAATAGTCTTAATTTCCCAGATACTCAGGATAGGTGTAGAGGGGGAGAGAGGGACAAGAAAAAATAAAGCAAGAGCGAGAAAGAATATCTAAGTTGTATTTTCCAAAAATCAGTTATTTTTTTATTGAAAGTATTTAGTTTTATTAAGGTATCATTTGTGTGCCGTATCATACATAAATCTTAGGTATGGAAACCTATATATGAGTTTACAAATGTGTAAATCCATGTAGCCCATGCTCCTAACAAGATACGCAATATTTCTGTCACTCATACACTTCTCTTGTGCACCTTCACAGCAGCTGTCATCCCCTCTGACCCTGCCCTCTTTCCCACCATTGTCTTAATACTTTTCAGTACTGACTGGACTTGCCTTTGCTGGAAATCACATAAATGAATCACAAAATGTATACATTTGTAACTGACTTTTTTTACTTTATATACTTGATGGGCTCCCAGAAGAATGGAGACGGAGCCCCCTACCCCCAGCCACCTAATGTGGCTGTTCACCTTGGAGACTTGCTATAGACACCCTCTTCCACAATGTGGATGCTCAAGTTAGGCAGTAAGAAACAATGGCCTGAAAAAAGACAACTGCCCGCATACATTAACCTCCTACGAGGATTAACTGCCCTTTGTCATGGGACTCAACCCTCTACCCCTCCCTAGAGATTCCCATCCTTTTTCATTGTTTCTGCCACAAGTTCCGCCATGAACTCCAATCACAGATTCCTGCCACAGATCCTTTATAAGCCTAGGACCTTATATAGTCAGGGCTGGTTCCATCTTGAGCTCAGCCCCTGCGCTCTGATGCCTTAGTAAGTCTTTCTTGATTTACCAACTTGGCCTTGTGTGTTCCTACCTCAACAAACCTAACAATACTCTTCTTGAAAGTTAATTGATGTTGCCTCATACTTCTCTAGTTCATTCTGCTATGGCTAGGTAGTATTTTTTTTTTTTTTTAATATATGAACAGACCAAAATTTGCCTATATGGTTCTCACGTTGTTGGACATTTGGTTTGTTTCCAATTTGAAGTTCTTATGAAAAAAAGCAGCTTTGAAGTTATGCTCATGCACCCATAATTTAATTTATCTTGGGAAATACCTAGATATGGAATTTCCAGGTCATTGTTTGCGTGTAACTTCATAAGAAAAAGAATTCCAGAAGAGTTTCTGAAATGATTGTTCAATTTTACTCTCTTACCACCAATTAATGACATTTCCATTTCCTCTATATCCTCCCCAACATTTGTTGTTGTCATATTTTGAAATATTTTACCATCGTGGGTCAGTGCGTAATGGTATCTCATTGTGGTTTCAATTTGCATTTCCTTAGTGACTGACAATAAAGTACTTTTCAGTGTACATGGGGTAAATTCTTCACTGTTGTACAGGGTAGCCACTCTAGCTTTCTTGTGTTTCATCTACTTCTGTTTTGAACAGTATTTTGTTAAGTCTTGCTTTAAAGAAAATACAGTCTGAAATTTGTCTTGTAATTGTGGAGTTTTGTTGAATTACATTTAATATAGTTATATTTACATGGTTATTTTTAAGTTTAATCATGCTATTTTTTTTTCCTATCTATCCAGCCTCTTCTTGGTGAATTTTTCCTCTTCTCTTCAATGATACACTGATTTTTTAGGGTTTTCTATTTCTCGTATTGACTTTTTAAATATGTATTTTGGTTTTAAATTTTTAGTTATCCCTTTAGTGTTTAGAGTGACCATTGATTTATCAAAATCTACCTCAAAGTAATATTATTCCATGTTTGCTGTAGGAATCTTAACATTCTATTTTTCTGTCTCCCATTCTTTGTGCTATTATATATTTTAAATGTTAAAACCCCATTAGATTGAAGCATAAATGGTATACAAAAAAGCTGTACACATGCAATATATACACCTTGATGAGTCTGGAGATAAGCATTCATGAAACCAGCACCACAATCTATGCCTTAAACATACACCTGAGCTCCAAAAGTTTACTCATATTATCTTTATTATGTTTTACATTATATTATATACTCAAAAACACACATTTTACTTTTATATATATTCTTAACTCTGCAATATGCTGTCACAGTATTTGATTTGCACATTTAATTACCATCATGAAATAGGGAGTTGGGCACAATATTTGTGTATTTTTCATATATTTACTACCTCTGTCTTCCACCTCTTTGCGTAAGCTCAAATTTCATCTAAAATCCTTTAACTTCCACCTAAAGCTCTTCATTTAATAGTTTTATTGTATAGGTCTGCAAACAGTATATTCTTTCAGTTTTTATTTGTCTGGAGTTTGCTTTGGATTTAAGAATGTTTTACTCTAAATAGAATTCTAGGTGGACAAGTTTTTTTTTTTTTTTTCTTTTTTTAATTTGTATCAGCTCCTTAAGATCATTATTTCAGTGTTTCCTGGTTTTTATAGATTCCTATGAGAAGTTTTCTTGCTTTCTTTCACTCCTCTATCTACTTTTTTTTTTCCTTTTTGCCTTTTCTAGGGCTGCTTCCACAGCGTATAGAGGTTCCCAGACTTAGTGGTTGAATCGGAGCTGTAGCCTCTGGCCTATGCCACAGCCACAGCAACGCCAGATCCAAGCAGCGTCTGTGACCTACACCACAGTTCACAGCAATGCTGGATCCTTAACCCACCGAGCAAGGCCAGGGATCAAACCCGCAACCTCATGGTTCCTAGTCGGATTCGCTAACCACAGAGCCACGATGGGAACTCCCTCTATCTGCTTTTAAGAAGTGATCTTTATTAGTCATTATCAGCCTTTTGTTATGATTTTCCATTGAGTGGTTTTCTTTGTGTTTATCCTACTTGGGATTTTTTTTTTTTTTTTTTTTTTTACTTTCTTGAATATGTCTCTTCATAGTTGTCAAAATTTGAAATATATTCAGTTTATTTTTGAAAATTACTTTTGCTCACCTAACATTCTGTGGCTAAATTTATATGCATAACACTTAACGTTTTCCCATAAGTCAATTAGTTTTTTTTCATTCATTTCCACAAGTTTTTTAAACACTGTGCTTAATTTGGCATAATTTGTATTTCTCTACCATCAGCTTCACTCTTTTCTTATGTGCTAATATGCTGTTAGCACCATCAGTGATTTTTTTAAATTTGAATTTTCATATTTTAGTCTTAGAATTTCCATTTGATTACTTTTCATTGACTCCATTTACTATCAAAATTGTTTATTTCTCATGTTCATCTTTTCTCTAAAATATTTGAATGTTTTTATAATAACTGCTTCAGAGTTGTTGTTTGCTATTTCAATTTTTCAGTGATTTTTGGATCTGTTTTATTTTAAAAAATTCCTTTTTTGTGGATCAAATGTTCTAGCTTCTTTGTATCTGTAATAATTTTGAATTGTAGGCCTAAGAATTGTATGCTGAGAGTTATATGCTGTTTTATCATGGACAGGAAATCAATTTACTTGAAAGTGAGTGTGATCTTTTTGAGAATTACTTTAGATTTTGTTAGATATATAATGTTTACTTGTGTGTTGTTTACTTTTGATCTAGTTTAGCCTAATACTTTGGTAAGAGTCCTCTGTGGTATCTGCCAAATTCTGGGTCCCCTGCTTATTGCTAAAGGTGTTCAGTGTGCCTCTCCAATCACATTATTTTGAACACAGTTATCTTCTAACCTTTTATAAGTTTTAGAGATACTCATCTCACAGTCCCTGGATACTTGTTCTTATGCCAATAGTTTTTTTTTTTCCCCCAATAGTTTTTCTTTTTTTAGCTTGATACAAAGAGTAGGAAAGCATGGGAATCAGCCCAAAACTCAACAGAAGGCTCTTACTTGTGAATCTTTTTCTATGCCTAGCTTCCTCCTCTCCAGTACTTTGTCCTGCAGTGTTAAAACATCTTAGTAACTTCACTTCTGCTTTTAGTGTAATAAGGCTGACATATTCTATATGCCAGAACTGTCCTTATCTATATGCTGTGATTTAGAAGATGCCTTTAGACAGAGAGTGAAGATAATCATGGAGTTCCTCTCATGTTCCTCTCATGCGATAAGTTCCTCCTTATCGCACAGATCATGATCCTGAACTGTCTGCTGGTCAACATCTAAAACCATTTATTTTGTCCTTTCCACCTCAGTTATTTAGTTGTTTATGTTAAAATGTCTAGTTTGGTACTTGTCACACCCTCATATCTGAAGGTGAATTGTAAATTGGTTGTAGAGTTTTAATTATGAAAGCCTATTTCTAAATTTTAAATTTATTAGGTTTATTATGTTATTTAATTCACCAAAGTGGTTTGTTTTAAACACCAGGTAAAAGAATGTATAATTGTGAACTCCTTCCTGTTTTAAATCCCAAAGGTTAACAAACCTGGCTGAAGTCACGTAACTATAGTTTGAGATCTGGTATCCAAACAATGTGACTCAGATGCATATACTTGATCATATTTCTCTCTTCTGTGATCCTGTGACTATGAATTTCATGTATCTAATTGCATCTGTGTAGTCATGTAACTACACAGTTTGAGATCCTGTATTCATTGTGACTTATTAGGATACGCTTGATCATGTTTCTCTTTTCTATGATCCTGTGATTATTGACTTCATGTATCTAATTGACTTGGTCACTGGGTGGCCAGATAGCCAGTTAAATGTTATTTCTGCGTTTCTCTGTGATAGCTTTTTCTTGATGATAATCAGTAGACTGAGTAAAGCATATTGCTCTTCCCATCGTGGGTGAACCTCATTCAATCCATTAAAGACCTAAATTAAATCAAAGGCAGAGTAAGAAAGAATTTTCTCTTCCCATGTCTTCAAGATGGGACATAGATCTTCACCTGCCTTTGTACCTGGACTGGGAATCACACCATTATCTCTCCTGGTTCTCAAGCCCTTGGATTAGGATTGGAAGTTACACCATCTGTTTCCAGGCCTTTGAACTCAGAATGGAGCTGTACTATTCATTCTCCTAGGTCTCCAGCTTGCCAGCTGCACATCTTGGATTTTTCAGTTTCAATATTTGAAAAAGCCAATTCCTCACTTTAAATCAATCTCTCTCTCTTGCTCTCTTTCACTCTCTCTTTCTTCTCTCTCTCTCTCTATATATATATATATATACATATATATATATATATATATGTTATGTTTATATAAGCAGAAGCTTCATCATTAATGGGTCAAAATACCTTAATTTTCCAAATTTTGTAGTCACTTGTGTATTATGGTAAAATATACTTTCAGTCATGTATTGTTATGCTGCATGTAGCTGACCTTTAGTAATAAACCAAAGGTATATGTCCTAGTCATAATTTATTCATATTAGTATATACTTATTTATACAAATTTTGTTATTAAGTAGTTATATGTTAATAAAAATGTAGACTCTTTAAAATGAGCTAATTTATTAGGAGCTGGAGTTGTTTATTTAATATCTCAAGATGTACAAATGCATAAGGTCCATGAAGATAGAAAACATATCTGTAATTTTCAAAGGTGTATTTTCATAATCTGGCATGGGATCTAGAATCTTGTGTATCCACTTAGTGCTTATTGAATGACTGAAGTCCACAAAATGCATTCCATGCATGCTTTATTGTATTGAACATTACAATAAACATTTTATTCTTTAAAAAGGGATTAAGGTTTACTCTGTATACAACTGTAAGTATGATTTGGAATAAAATGTGGTTAAAAATTTGAAAATTATGATGGAAGACTAAACTAGACTTTTGGAGAATTGTGACTGAATTCAGTCTCTAATTAGGCTGATGTCTGCATTCCATGTTCATTAGGAAAGGAGGGATAAAAATTAACTTAGCTCTAAAGGGACAATATTTAAAAATAAACATTTATTTGAAGGTAAACATTAGATAATTTTCACATAAAAAATTATTTGATGGCTTAAAATTGTAAATAATCAATGTTCTCACATCTAAATAATCAATTTTTTTCTGTCTTTTCAAAAAATAGCAGACCATTGCACTCTTGTCATTTTTTCCTGTGGGTTTGTTCCTGTCACTGCCCTAAATTAGTAGCACACTGCTTTTTATATTGACATCATATCAAATTATTTAGTTTTCAGATCATGCAGGATTTTATGATTTATTACTCCATCTGTGTTTTTAATGTAGTATTTAAATATCAAAATAAGAATGAATATTTTCTATATGTTAAAATAGACACATACACAAAACAAAACATTCTAGGAGAAATGAGGCTATATTTCCCTCTTTTATATGTATATTCTAGAAGAATAGACTTGTCTGCATACAGCAGTCATACTATGCATATTATTAAGTGACAGATAATTAGGCTTATTCTTTGTGAAAGTCAATCCTCAATGTTTATCTAAATCAAGTTTAATCCCTAAACAGTTATGTAAAAATTACACCAAAAAAGGTATCCAGACTTTTAATTTTTAGAAGAGAATATTGGAAGCAATATTACAGATGTTAGAGGAGACACATGACATTAATAATAAACAGAAGATGTACTGGGCATATAATTACTTCCAGGTGCCTGTCATCTTATTTAATCCTCATAATAGCTGAGATAGGTATTATTATTGCCTCTGCTTTTCAAAGGAGGTAATTGAGGACTAGAGAAGTTAAAATCTTGCTAATAATCACACAATTAGTAAGTGACACAGCCAGGACTGAAACTCAATTTGGCGCTACTCCAAATTTCGCAGTCGTTGCCACCATGGGAAATGTGAGTGTAACTAGTTTTTGCCTATGAATGATCAGACAGGGAGTCAAAATTGTCTTACATCCATATTTTACATAGGCCCTAAGACTGTAGAAAGCAAAATGTGAAAAAAAAAGTAATGACAAAAGTTTTTCTACAAACATGAATTTAAGTGCTGAATACTTCTGAGGCACCTGAATCCAAGGACAGTCTCACACACACAAAGCAGTACAAGTGGTCTAACAGAAATTCCAGAATTAAGTAACACCTCCATTTTATAGACTCTCAATTAATTTACATCATGACACCTAACCCTGTTTTCTATCGACTTTCAAGTCAACTTCGAAAAGCATTTCTGGGACTTTTCAAGATGAACAGAATGTGCCCCAATGATACAGGCATAGTTTTCTTCTTGTTCATGCCATAACTTCTGTCTGATAATGACGTAAATGCCAAATTGGCTTCATCCAGATAAAAGTTTAGTGTTTTCCTTTTTCAACTTATAGCTAGAAACTTTGAATTCATGAGCTTTTTCAAAAAAAATATAGACTCTAAGTTTTCCAAACCTGTGTGATAATTTGCAGTTTAAATTATTTTTCTAGACATGTAAGTGTATGTATTTGAAAATTTTTGCAAAAAATTAATGGATCTCAGCAAATAATTTAATCACTATTTTTGCTGTGTGAGGCTATGGAGATATCCCTTATCAGGTGAAAGATAAGTGGTTTCTCCTGTAACTGAGAAAAAAGCGTATTGCCTCATGGGCTGAGAGTTTGAATTAGAGATTGTTGTAGATTTGTAAGATGATCAATGAGCGAAACTTGAAACATGATATTGGCAAGGCTGAACTTCTTTATGATGTGACACTTATATTATAGTTCTCCAGTGAAACAAGATCAATAGTACAATTGTGTGTGTGTGTGTGTGTGTGTGTGTGTGTGTGTGTGTGTATAAAGAGATTATGAAGAACTGGCTCAAGTCATTAGGTCACTGAGAAGTCCCATGATCTGCTGCCTTCAAGCTGGAGGCCCAGGAAAGCCATTGATATCATTCTGGTCCAAGTCCAAAGACCTGAGATCCACAGGAGCCAATAACCTACATCCTAGTCCAAGGTCAGGAAATAATGTTTAATCTGGGTGCCCCTGGACTATTCAAATTTAGACATAAAACTAACCATCACAATGCTGGAAAAGAATTGAAAAGTAGGAGTTCATGTTCTGGCTAAGCAGGTTAAGAACCTGATAAAGTGTCTGGGAAGATGAGGGTTTGATCCCTGGCCTCACTCAGTGGCTTTAAATCATTGCTGCAAGCTGAGGTTTAGGTTGCAGACCTGGCTCAGATCCCATGTTGCTCTGGCAGTGGTGTAGTCTGGCTTTAGCTCCAATTCATCGCCTATCCTGGGAACTTCCATTTGCCATGGGTGCAGCCCTAAAAAGAAAAAAAAAAAAAAAAAGTAATAATAGGATTTAACCAGCTGGCATAGGGGAAAGCAACTTCTGGGAAAAAGAGAGTAAGTAAAGGCTCAGAAAGAAAGGCTCTAATTGGTATTTTTTTGACACAGTATGTAAATAAATGTTGCACAGAACATGTTTTTTTCTGGAAACTATAACAAATCTGGTGTGCTGGGTCATAAAGTGTCACAGGGGATAAAAGATGAGTTTTGCCATAGGGACAGGACTCAGATGATGTAGGGTCTTCCATGTCTTCTTAGAGGAGCCTTTATCTTTATCCTACAGTTTATGGCTAGTTATTTAAGAAAGAGGAATTGTCCCATACATAGTTCCTGGGATAATACTGGAGATAAATAAAGCAATTACAATCCAAGAAATGCTAAGGGTCTGAATGCATAGAGGATATTGCAAGAAAAATAAAAAAAGAAACAAAGATAAATGACCAATTCCTAACTTGTGAAATAAGGTATATATAGTAATACCATTTCCAGAAGGGAAAGCTCCATAGTGGTCAGTTTAATTGGAACAGTAAAAAATATTCTAGATAGAAATAACAGTAGGAAGTTGGATTCACAAGTATGAGACTCAGGTATGGAATGATTATGTAAATATACATCAATGTGAGAGTCTAAAGCATCTTTATGGTCATTATACTAGCTAGCTGTGGCAGTAAAGGTGGAAAAATAATGGGAAAAAATAAATTTGACAAACAGAGCTAAGTAACTTAGAAAATGATTGAGGGACTATTTCATTCATTAATCAAACATTCCAGGCACGTGAGACATTTTTGGAAGTAATTAACCTTCATTTTCCTGTTTTTCCCAAGTCGTCAGTCAACTTACTTATTTTTAGGGAACCAGTGGTAATAACTAACACTAAGGCCTTCCACAGGGTGAGTGAGGATTGTGTTGTTTGTGGAATCCTAGTTGAGAAAATGCCTCTGGGTAAATTTTCACTGAGAACATCTAATATAATCCTGGGGAATTGATTGTTAGTTAGGGCCTTGGTTACAATGAGAGATGCCTGGAGGTTATAGCAGTCAACTTAAATAAAAATGAATGTTCACAAATCTTAAAACCACTTCAGGACTGATGAAGATAGAACAAATATAGAGATAGACAATTGGTTGTTTTCGTGGATTTTTATATCTTTTTCCTTAAAAATCATATAGATCCAAACAGACCTTTTAAACAGCGAGGGAAAGTTTATAAGAATGTGATTGTGAGAAAAGGGGACACACAGAAAACCTAATTTAAATGTTCAATTACCCATGTTTGACTACATTCTGCTCTGCATACCAAACGTCTCTTGGCTGCAGTGTTAAAGCCGGACTAAGCGAGAGCTTTAGCAGCCCATCATTGTCTTAGTGTAATCAGGCACTTAGCAACCCTGACATTGGATGCTGGCATTCTTTGTTTGGAAACAGCAGTTGATTCCACAATGAACTAGTTGATTTCTAATTTAGTGCACTAATATGGAGAAGCAGGGGGCCCCCATACTGCACCTGAATCCAGATGTCAGTTTGCTACCAAGAGATGTTATTTAAAGATTATTTTCACTCATTTATTGGTTCTTTAGAGATTTTATAGTGTATATTTTCTCAGACCTTTCAGCTCTTAAGTTTCTCAATAGTGATAATTAATGGTCATTATTCCTTCTATAGATTTTCCCTAAACTATACAAATCTTAGAAAAATGAGCATATTACTTATTGATAGAAATAATTAAATGACTGAAAATAGTTAAACTAGCAACACTCTTACAGTGAGATTTAAGAGTATATTTCCTAAAAAGTTTAATAGTTAAAACAATATTTTATTAACATTTTTTAATTTTTCAAAATCTATCATACATAGCAAAATTTCACATATTAAGAAATACTTGAATAACTCTACTATTTGAAACTATAATATAATATATTTGTTTCAATAATAGCTACATAAACATTTTCACAGGTCAATGAAAACTAATGTAATCTCAACTAAACTTTTCTAGAAGAAGAAACAGTAATTTATCATTTATGTTTATAAATCATTCATAGAAATATTGTCATTTCTGGAGACTCAAAAAAAATTATTTAACCCTCAAGACACAAAATGGAGCCAAGTTGCAAATGATATGGTTAAAATAAATATAGGAAGCAGTTAACATATCCAAAAATGTGCATACAAATGAAATAGTATGAAAATAGCATAAAACAAAGTTGTAGGATTACATTATATAATGAACAGGCATGAGTAGTTAATCAAAAGAAACTAAACATTTTTGTCACAGACTAATTTTCTATGGCTATATATTCAGTAGTAGATTAACAGAAAATATCAAAACCCTTTAGTAGAGAAAAATCTACAAGATTGCATTGTTTAAATTAGATGAAGTTATATATATTTAACTGAAAGAAAATATGGTATTTCAATTTGATTTAAGTTCTGTTAAGCTAAATGTGGATAAAAAGATATATGCATAAGTGTGTATATATGTATACAAATATATTTTATGAAATATATAATTTATATAATTTATCTAGGCAGTATATGCCTTTTTTCTTGTTAACTGCTTCAGTTAAATGATTAAAAGATAAATTTATTTAATTATAAATAGAAATAAATTCACACATTTTAAATATACTTTGAATTAAAAAATAATAGAATTTATATTATTAAGCAATATAGCAGTGATATAAACAAAAAAGATGGAAAGAGTTAGATGTTCTCATTTACAAAATGCTGCATAATGACATTCAAAATCCATTTCCCCCTTGCATTTTAATCAGAAAAGTGTTATTCTTTGGAAAGTATTCACCGAGTAGAAAGAAGCAAAGTTGTCATATTTCCCTGCTGGCCAAGTTTAGAACCTTGGTGTGTTGGATAGGATTAACGTGCTCCAAGGAGACTACCTACTAATCAAAAGGTGGTTCCCAGACACCTTTTTGCAAGTCTCTCAGGTCTACGACATAGGTTAGTATCTTGGCATCATTCACTTTAAGCAGAACTTCTAACAGATTTATGAAAAGTATGTTGGTTGAATGAATGAATGATCACTTCTACTTGTAAATTAATCTGTGATAATTAATGTGTCAACTTGTCTCAACTTTGGTTGAGGTTCGCATTTAACTCAGTAAAACGTGAATAGAGCATATTGTTTTCCATATTGTGAATGAGCCTCATCCAATCAGTTGAATGACTGAATAAAACAGAAAAATCAGCCTTTCTGAGCAAGAGGGAACTCTCCAGCAAACTGCCTTCCTCTGCACCATCTCCTTTCCTGGTTTCAAACCTACTGGACATCACTATAAAATTGGAATCACTAGTCTCCTTAATCATTCCTATGATTAACTCCTTATAATACATCATATGTACACATATATAAAATATTTATTTATATATGCAACAGTCTTTATTTTTATATGCAACATAAATATCTAAAGATATTTATAAATCATAGGCATGTCTCATTGATTCTTTTTTTAAAATTTTTATTATAGTTGATTTTATAGTGTTCTGACAATTTCTGCTGTACAACCCAGTGGCCCAGTTATACACATATATACATTCTTTTTCTCATATCTTCTGTCATGTTCCATCACATGTGATTGGATATAGTTCCCTGTGCTATATTGCAGGCCCTCATTGCTTATCCACTCCAAATGCAATAGTTTGTGTCTACTTAACCCCATACAAATGTTCTTTTTATAAAACTAATTGGTTCTGTTTTTCTGAAGAACCCTGACTAAAACAGACTCCTTTTCAATTTTTCTACCCAGTCTAAATTCACATTAAAATTCTCAGTAAATTTACTAAAATTCTTTTTTGTCATTTATGTAGGCCTGCATAAAATTTATCTCTGTCTTACATATAAAATTTCAATATACTTACAATGAGTAAGCACATTGGCAGAAGCATTCATTCATAAGGATTGCCAAATTCAAAATCCTGGATCCCAGCCAAATCCCAAGCAATGAGGCAATGCATATTGTAACACAGTGCTGCTTGGGAAGACATCCAGGAAGACAGATGACAGCAGGATGACAGCTGCGATATGGTGAGGTGAGGAGGGAAAACCACCAGTGCACAGCATGCAGGAGAAATGCTGCGAGTGCTCACCGAGGCACAACTTCATACTACATGACACAGCAATGGGATGTGGAGAAACAGCAGTGGACTGACTGTCTTAGGCAACAGTAATTGTAAATGGGTGACTCCTGTGTAGTAAAGGCCTCAGTTACTCCGTGGGGAGAGGGGAAGTGACACTGCATAAATGTGTGGCCTCTCATAGCAAGTAAAGTTTTGACATTTATGAGGTGTGTAAAGAGAATCAGTGATCCTTGAAGCACATGTATACAAATAAACAACATTGGTACTTTTTTTTTAATGCAAAGATCCGTGTAGCACAAACAAATAATATTTGTTATTGTGGTGGAACAAGCACTTTTAGTACTATTTTTAAATACATTTTATTGTAATATAGGTGACTTAAAATATGTTAGTTTCAAGTGTACATCAAAGTGAGTCGGTTTTATATGTACATGCATACCCTTTCTTTTTCTTTCTTTCTTTTTTTTTTTTTTTTTTTTTTTTTTTTTTTTTTTTTGGTCTATTAGGGCCGCACCTGCAGTATATGGAGGTTCCCAGTCTAATTGAAGCTGCAGCTGCTGGTCTACATCACAGCCACAGCAACACAGGATCTGAGCCGCATCTGCGACCTATACCACAGCTCACGGCAACACTGGATCCTTAACCCACTGAGCAAGGCCGGGGATGGAACCTGCAACCTCATGGTTCCTAGTCGGATTCATTTCTGCTGTGCCAGGTGGGGAACTCCATATCCTTTCTTTTTTGATTCTTTCCCCTTATAGGCTATCACAGATTATTGAATGGATTTCAGTAGTAGGTCTTTGTTACAGATTGATTTTGCATATAGTACTGGTTTTTTGTAAACAGAATTGGAAAGGTATACATTTTATAAATATAATGATGAAGAAAAAATCCTTAAAGAAATCCTAATTGCATGAGTTGTACTACAGGATACCTGGTGCTATTTACATTCTTAAATATTTTCAACTATTTCTCTTTTACTTTTACCTTGCTTTTCTATTTGACTTTAAGTGGTAGTAGGTATATTTATTGAATTGTGTGTTTTACAGCTTTTGAAAATTATCTAACACCAATGACCATTAATATGTTTTTTGGAAGTATATCCTATTAAATTAAAGAAATTCATATATGCAATAGTATAACAAATGTTCGTATGACATAATTTTGTCTGTTAATTACTTTTTTAGTCTCTTTCTGATGTGAGAGTTGCTGAGTAACAAGGATGTTTTGGTTTTCAAGTCCTAAAAACATTATTTTTAGTTAACTTAATTAAGTGGGTTAAAGATTCAGGATACTCTTGGGTCCCTAAAAGGATTTTCCCAGCACCTTCATTGACATAAATGATTTAGGCCAGATTGTGGCGATTTTAATTCAGAGAAGATCAAAATTTAATTCAAGTTTATTTTCTTTCTTTTATAGGAAAAATTGAAGCTCCAAAGTTTAGTGCATTTCCCTATTTTATTTAACTTGCCAAATGTTTCCTTGCAAATATGCCATTTCTTTTTATGACCTCTAATTTCTTTTTTTCTTCTCAACATAAAAATCCTCTTTTTACCCACATTTTAAACACTGATGTACAATTTATTCTCTTGGAACATATTTGTATACTTACTATAATAAAACATAGGAGATGGAAGGCTAAAAGTTAGGAAGAAATTATGGCTTTAGTCCTCATGGGATTCTTGACATCATAGGGGGAAGTACATATAAACAACCTCGGTAAAAGATAGGGATGTGTGAGTTGACATTAATAAATAGGAAAACCACATTTCTAACTGAGATCATCAGGGTTTGCCTCACAGAGAAAGTACAAATTGCCTCTGGATATAAGAATGGTTCGGCCCTTGACAAGAAATGATTCTAAGGAGGTATTTATCCCTTATTCACTTATGTATAATGAGGCAAACATTAATATATCAATAACTGACATAAAAATTATTATTCTGCTCTGCGAAAATACCTTCAGAAACTTCCTGATGTAGAAAGTGAAATTATGAGGACACAGAGCCAGCAAGATCCACAGTAAATCGCCATGATTGAAGAAGAGGGTAATTTCTCTGTTGATCCTGATTAGAGAGTGGATATGAGAACCCAGGGACATTGCATAGGAAGGAATTCATTTTTAAAATATATTTGAAGATGATATCTTGGTTTCAATAAAAACTTTCCCTTACAAATGCTCCTAATTTTAAGTAAATGAATTCTTATATTTTATTTATCATTCCTTTTCCATGGAAACTGGATTGACATATTTCATTGAAGATAAAGTATGTTCAAAATAAGAATCTAATCTTCAGGGGAAACTATTATTATGACATTTTTCAGTGAATTCAAAGACATTTGAAGACAGCTTTGATTCGTATGGTTCAAAGAATAGATGCTGAGAAACGCTGAAATCTAAATACATATTTGCAAACGCTTGTATTTTAAAATCAATAACTTTAAAAATAAAATGGCATATTGTTAATAATGGTAAATTCTGATATGTAGAGGCTGTTCAGGTTCTGTCAAATTAACTTGTGGAGTTCCCATGTCTCAGTGGGTTAAGGACCTGGCGTTGCCACTGCAGTGGCTCGGGTCACTGCTGTGTCATGCATTCAATTCCTGGTCCAGGAACTTCTGCATGTGGTGGGCATGGCCAAAAAATTAACTGTTTTTAAGTGATAAACTATGAGTAGAAAAATAATGTTTTCTAGGAGTTTCTCCTGTGGCACAGGTTAAGGATCCAGTGTTGCCTCAACTGTGGTATAGGTTGCAGCTGCAGCTTGGATTCAGTCCCTGACCTGGGAACTTCCATATGCCACAGGTGTGGCCAAAATAGTAATAATGATAATAATGTGTTCCATACAATTATGAAAAGTGAATTTCAAAATTATTTTATCATTGACACACTTAACATAATTTTATATCTGGATCTGGAAAAATATTAGATATTTCTAATTATTGCATATCTTTGCAATAGTTACTTAATTTAAAAGTTGACTTCTAAATCAGAAATATCAATAGGTACATATTCCAATTCTAGAAGGCACCATGAGTTAACATTCTAAACTAACCCTCCCTGTTCTAAACCTTGCCATCATGTCACAGACACTTTTAAATTCAAAATTTGATAGGCAAGAAACAGCAAATTCCCTCCACTATGAAAGGAAGAGTTGAAGATATGTCTCTTCGTTCTCATTTTGAGGAATGGAGAGTGGTGGCTAAGTTTCAGGTAATCTGTGTATAATGATTAAGGCCAGGCCTCATGAACTAGGGTTAGGACAGGGCTTTCCCATCCATTCATGTGGGTTTAAAAAAAAAAGGAGGGGGGTTGTTTACTCTCTGGTGCAGTGGATTGTATAATTATAATAAAATAATGATTCAGAAAAACCCTTAAAACCAAAAAATCATAATCACCCACTGGTTCCAGAAATGGGTTGGCAGTGTCCTCTGTAACACTCAACAGGTAGTATCCTCCAGGACAAGTAGTATCACACAAGTTTTGCAGGATCTCTTTAACTTTCAAGGAAATAAAAGAGAGTGGGCAATCTCCTTGCTCTTGTAGAATTGCAATGTTCTGTCATTCTTGCTTTGGCTATTATCATAGTCTCTAAATTAACTATATTGTAATATATTAGCATTGATACATAAACATACATATATATGAATATATATATTCATACATATATGAATATATATATACTGTGTATTCATATATATATGTATGTATTACCTATATACACTACAGTATCATTAAAGATTAATACTTCATTAACATTAAAGCGCCACCTAAGCCCAAGGATAATTATTATTTTTGCCTCTGATTTGGGCCAGAATTTACTTCAATTTATTTATTTATTTATTTATTTATTTATTTATTTACTTCTATTTATTTATTTACTTCTATTTATTTATTTATTTACTTCTATTTATTTATCTAAATAGTAACTTTGTCAACAATTTATTTGGATACTACCATCTTGAATTTAAATTTTTAATAATCTTTTTTCTTTTCCTTGACATCTTTTTTTTTTTTTTCCTATTACTAATGTGGGGTATAACTTGTTTGATGTCAGGATTTTCATTCTGCCAACAGGACAGAAAAAAAAAGATATAAATGTGGTATCCTGTTTCAAATTGACTAAGCAAATACAATATTGGATAGAACCAGTCACATATGCTTTAGTGAACAACATAAATGTAATAAAAATGAAACTAATATTTAAAATTCATAAGGTAGCACATAGGAAAAATTAATATGGTAGACAAATTTAAAATGAAATGAGAAAAGATTATGGTAATATTGTCACAAATGGTAACTTCTAGCAAATTTTAGTAGGCAAGGAAGTAAACTGATGTAGTATTGTATGGAAATCAGTCACATTGTGCTAAAAGATGATAGCTATAGTGCTTATAAAACAGGAAAATAACAAGTTGGACTTATTTTAGACTTTTAACACTAAATTTATTTCAAGGCTTTGCTTGTTTTACACAGTGGCTTTCCAACATATGCTGTTTGAAATGAATGTGAATTTATGTGTCTAAAATAATATTTTTTGGGGGAAATATACTTAATTTTTGTATTTTCTTTTTATATTATTTTAATAATTTTGAATTTAGCTTGTAGTTTTGAAATGTCACTTTTCCCCTAATGAATAGGTTATACATACATATCGTCAAAAGATTGATAAACAAAGGTGAGGCCATGGACCTAATAATTTTGAATTTTAATGATGCACATAGTTCTCAGAAAAATTTAATTTTTTTCCTGTAGTTTATTTTATGATCTAGTACTTCTAGGTGTATTTTTTCTTGAAATTAATAGTCGTCATCAAAATATGTTTGCATTTTTTTCTCTCCCTTACCTAATTATGGTGGGTTCAGAATCTGTCTTTTGTTTAAAATTTCGGTTAAAACACATAAGATGACTGCTGCTTTGTAGTATAGTCTGAAGTCTGGGAGCCTGATTCCTCCAGCCCCATTTTTCTTTTTGGAGAAAGACATTCAATTGGCTATTCTGGGTCTTTTGTGCTTCCAAACAAACTTTAAAATATTTTGTTTGAGCTCTGTGAAAAATGTCCTTGGTAATTTGATAGGGATTGCATTGAAACTATATATTGCCTTAGGTAGTATAGTCATTTTGATAATATTAACTCTTCCAGTGCACGAGCATGGTATCTCTTTCCATCTAATTGTGTCATCTTTGATTTATTTCATCAGTGTCTTATAGTTTTCAGAGTACAAGTCTTTTGTCTCTTTAGGTAGGTTTACTCCTAGGTATTTTATCCTTTTGGATGCGATGGTAAACGGGATTGCTTCCCTAATTTCTCTTTCTGATCTTTCATTGTTAGTATATAGAAATGCAGTCGATTTCTGTGCATTAATTTTGTACCTTCAACTTTTCCAAATTCATGGATGAGCTCTAACAGTTTTCTGGTAGAGTCTTTAGGATTCTCTAGGTATAGTATCATGTCATCTGCAAATAGCGATAGTTTTACTTCTTCCTTTCCAATTTGGATTCCTTTTATTTCTTTTACTTCTCTGATTGCTGTGGCTAGGACTTCCAGAAGTATGTTGAAGAGTCGTGGCGAGAGTGGACATCCTTGTCTTGTTCCTGATCTCAGTGGGAGTTCTTTCAGCTTTTCACCATTGAGAATGATGTTCGCTGTGGGTTTGTCATATATGGCCTTTATCATGTGGAGGTAGGTTCCCGTTATGCCCACTTTCTGAAGGGTTTTTATCAGAAATGCGTGTTGGATTTTGTCAAAGGCTTTTTCTGCATCTATTGAGAGGATCATATAGTTTTTATTCTTCAGTTTATTAATGTGGTGTATCACACTGATGGATTTGCAGATATTGAAGAACCCTTGCATCTCTGGGATAAATCCCACTTGATCATGATGTACAATCCTTTTAATGTATTGTTGGATGCAGTGTGCCAGTATTTTGTTGGGGATTTTTGCATCGATGTTCATCAGTGAAATTGGCCTGTAGTTTTCTTTTTTTTTGTAGTATCTTTGTCTGGATTTGGTATCAGGGTGATGGTGACCTCATAGAATGAATTTGGGAGTGTCCCTTCCTCTGAAATTTTTGAAATAGTTTCAGAAGTAGAGGTGTTGGCTCTTCTCTAAATGTTTGATAGAATTCGCCTGTAAAACCATCTCATCCTGGACTTTTGTTTGATGGAAGTTTTTAAATCACCGTTTCAATTTCAGTTCTTGTGATTGGTCCATTCATCTTTTCTATTTCATCTTGGTTTAGTCTTGGAAGATTCTTTTCTAAGAATTTGTCCATTTCTTCTACGTTTTCTGTTTTAGTGGCATATAGTTGCATATAGTAGTCTCTTATGATCCTTTGTATTTCTGTGATGTCTGTTGTTACTTCTTTTTCATTTCTAATTTTATTGATTTTAGTCCTTTCTCTTTTTTTCTTGATAAGTCTGGCTAAGGGTTTATCAATTTTATTGATCTTTCCTATGGTTTTCTTTGTTTCTATTTCATTGATTTCTGCTCTGATCTTTATAATTTCAAAAGTGTATGGTACTGGCACAAAGAAAGAAATATAGATCAGTGGAACAGGATAGAAAGCCCAGAATTAAACCCATATGCCTACAGCCAACTCATCTCTGACAATGGAGGCAAGAATATACAATGGAGAAAAAACAGCTTATTCAATAAGTGGTGCTGGGAAACCTGGACAGCCACATGGAAAAGAATGAAATTAGAACACTCCCTAACACTATACACAAAAATAAACTTAAAATGGATTAAAGACCTAGGTATAAGACCAGACACTATAAAACTCTTAGAGGAAAATGTAGGCCAAACACTCTCTGACATAAATGACAGCAACATCTTCTCAGATCCACCTCTTAGAGTATTGACAATAAAAAGAAAAATAAACAAATGGGACCTAATCAAACTTAAAAGTTTCTGGACAGCAAAGGAAACCCTGAACAAAATGAAAAGACACCCCACAGAATGGGAGAAAATCTTTGCAAATGAATCAAGTGACAAGGGATTAATCTCCAAAATTTATAAACACCTTCTGCAGTTCCATACCAAAAAAACAAACAACCCCATCAAAAAATGGGCAGAAGATCTACATAGACAGTTCTCCAAAGAAGATAAATGGATGGCCAAAAAACACATGAAAAGATGTTCAACATCACTCATTATTAGAGAAATACAAATCAAAACCACTCTGAGATACCACCTTATGCCAGCCAGAATGGCCATCATCCAAAAGGGTACAAACAATAAGTGATGGAGAGGGTGTGGAGAACCCTGTTGGTGGGATTGTAAATTGATGCAACCACTGTGGAAAGCAATATGGAGATTCCTCAGAACACTAAAAATAGACCTACCATTTGATCCAGCAATCCCACTCCTGGGCATCTATCCAGAGAAAACCACAACTTGTAAAGACACATGTACTCCGATGTTCACTGCAGCACTATTTACAATAGCCAAGACATGGAAACAACCTAAATGTCCATTGACAGAGGAGTGGATCAAGAATATGTGGTACATATACACAATGGAATATTACTCAGCCCTTAAAAGGAATGAAATACCAGCATTTTTAGCAACATGGATGGACCTAGAAACTATCATGCTAAGTGAAGTCGGCCATACAATGAGACACCAACATCACATGCTTTCACTGACATGTGGAATCTGAAAAAAGGATAGATTGAACTTCTTTGCAGAACAGATGCTGACTCACAGACATTGAAATACTTATGGTCTCTATAAGAGACATTTGGGGGTGTGGGGGGATGTGCTTGGGCTGTGGGATGGAAATCCTGTGAAATCAGATTGTTATGATCATTATACAACTACAGATATGATAAATTCATTTGAGTAAAAAAAAAATGGAGAAAAATAAAAAAAAAATAAAAAATTTTAAAAATACACTTATGATATAGCCATACAATAAATGTTAGTCAGAAGTGTAAGAAAATGTTACAACAATAATAATTATGGAGTCATTATGATAAGTTAAAGAAGCCAGCTCCCCACATCACATGTTGGATGATTCCATTTATATGAAATATGCAGAATAGGCAAATCTATAAAGACATAAATTGAATTAGTTTTTGCCAGGGGCTAGAGTGAGAAGTAAATGGGGAGTGACTGCTAATGGTTTACATGGTTTTGGGGGGAGTGATGAAAGTATTCCTAAATTAGTGGTTATACTTGCATAACTTTGCGAATGTACTAGAAACCAATGAATTGACACTCTAAAAGGGTGGATTTCATGGTATGTTAATTATAGATGATTAAAGCTACTACCAAGAGATTATCTGTGACAAACTATTGTAGAAAACTTTTGTATTAAATTTTGAGTCTTGTCATTTGTAATACATTGGTTTTGCTGTAATAAAATTTGATAGGGTAGTTTTTCTTTGCCAATTTCCTTTTTTATATTTTGTTGTCAGAATTTTTTTAATGCGGCATATTAGAAAAAAAGGAATCCTCAGTTATAATAAAGATATATTTAGCTAATTTGTCCACTACTTGAAAAATGAGGAAACAATAACATTTGGAAGAAGACTTGGACAAAATTTGTGCACTCCCCGATGCCAAACTATTGGATCATTAATTTAGTACTAGAAAACATCAAATCTGTAAATATACTAGTAGCCTTAATATATAAATATAGAGTAGAATTCTAAAAAGTCAAAAGGAAATGGGCTCATGGAGGAAGAGTGAAAATTGACAAGCTTTTCAGAACGTTCTTAGTTCTTTGCTAGAGATTTAAAAGATGGCTAAGAAGCAATTATTTCTATATGGATGTGTATCTCTCATTTTAAATAAAATTATCTACAAAAAAAATGAATTACTCAAATGTCACCTTGAAAAAAGAATTATCTGGAATGACAGATTTTCTGTATGTTGTGAGAGTCAGAGCATTTCTCCTAACATTTGCAGAAGATGTAGTGACAAACATATCTGCTTTGTAAAATCCATAGTGGGAGGACTGTCTGTGAACCACGCAACAGTTTTAGGTTAGAAAATAGATTCCAATAGCATATCAGTTACCAGGAGGTACTTCTCTGGTATCAGTAAGGGCTACATAGCCACTCATCTTATAATGAGAAAAATCTCCTTTGAGACCTTGTTTTTCAAGATTCCTGATAAACCTCTTCCCTATGTTTCATTTATTCATTTTTCCTGTGACTGCAACAATTAATGTGGACAAATTCATCATAATCAAAATGAAATAGAACATTTCTGTTTCAAAAAGGACGAGTAAGAATGTAGCTCTCTGTTTCAGCTGTTCTAAAACACATAGAAAGTAAGCTATAGAATTAAAACTTAAGTTCATCTGACTGATCCAAATTCAATTAATTTTTTTCCTATACTGCCATTATATGTCAACATCTGAAACTCTTAATGTAGTTAAAATTTGAATAGACTAAAAATTCTGAATATGTTCACAAAAAAGGATAAATAACTTACATGCACGTATTGAAAGTTAAATTATCTTGGATTTAAAAGGTTATATATTGATCATAATATTATCATTCAATATATCTGAAAATGTCCATGTATTTTTTGACTTTTATCCAAATACCACACAACAGTTTATAGGCATTGTTTACTAATTTTCACTGGACTCAATGAGAAAAAATTATAGTTATTACCTGACATTTTACATAATTTCAGGTTTTCAGGGGCTATTTTAATATTTCAAATGTATAACCTATTGAAATTCAATGATGCTATCAAGAAGCCAGCAGAAGTTGAACAAAAGAATTGATTGTCCTGAACCATCTCAAAAGGGTATATTTATAAGTTTTTTTCCCCAGGATATGCAGAAAATATAAATGTGTATATTATAGAAATGGACATGCCAGATTCATAAAAATAATGGAAACCACAGAATTAAATTTTATCATTTTTATTAAAGATGTATAAGACATTTTGTTAAAAAAAAAGTACTACCTAAAAGTTAATTTTACATTTTACTAGGAATAATAATAGAATGTATGAACATGGAAACTGATAATAGAATATAATAGAGCATGAAAATCATTTATTGAAGTCAAAGGATAATTTCCATGTCTCTCTTACCATAGATTAATGTGTCTGAAAGAGTATCTAGATGAGATTCTCAGATGAAGGTTTGAAAAGGAAGAGTAAGAAATCATTTGAACTACAATGCTTATAAGTATTTTATTAGCCAAAGAAGAGAAAAAGACATTTGTTGAGGAAATGGTCCAGAAATAGAAACTATTTTCTCTAAACAATTTTGTTACCAAAAAAAGGATGACTCACAAATCAACATTAAAGTGAATTGTGTTTCACTGTTTTTTTAGTATAATAGCTAAATTTAGATCCTCAAAACATAGAACAAAGCATTTTCCTGATTTAAAAAATGTATATAATCAAATAATATAAAATACAGGAAAGTTGATATGAATATTTATGAAACAACAAATGGGAAAGTTATTTAGCCTTTTGATGGTAAGAATAAGATTTTTTTAAACAAAAACAGCTGTATAGTTACAAAAAGATGAACTTTATTCATATAAAGTAAACCAAAGTATCCTTAAATCAATACATATTTCCTATTTTTTACTAGTTTAAGGTACTGTTATTCATAGATGAGATAATTTGGATAATAAATTTGATCATAATCTAAATAACTGTCAAATGTTAAATAAAATGTTTAATGGAAGCAAATTCAATATAAAACAAGATATATTTCTAAAGAAATGCCATATAAGGAACAAGTAGGGAAGTTATCTATTGCTAAGACAAATAGCACATCAAGAAGATAAAGCAATTACGAATATATGGACACCACAATGAATTTTCACCTTACAAATCCATGGAGAGAAATAAATAAATAAAATGTTATCGCTAGAGATTTTAATATACTCCTCTCAGAAAACAACAAAGCAAGCTGTCGAAAGCTGAGTAATGATGTAGAAGATGTTATATGATGTCTTTATACCCAAACAAACCAAGAATGCATATTTCAATAAATATTTTTGAGATATTCAACAAATATGTTTTAAAAAATATATGGAAGCATTATACTATCTATGAGTCAAATCAGTTTGAGAAAGAAGCGTTAGTCAACCACATATAAAAGAATACTGTTAAAAAAAATAATCAGAAGTGTGTTCCTGGTGCAGGAACAGCAACAAAAAATCAAAGATGACAAATAGAAGCAGACCCATCTATAGATAGAAAATGTATAATTGAAAAAATGGCACTGTAAATGAATGAATAAAGAACACACTATGAGACTGGATTGGGAAGATGCGATTAATCTCTAGAGAAAAATTAGGTTGAGTTTCTCTATCACGTTACTTTAAAATATGAAATCTATATTCCTTAAAGGACCAAACATGAAAAGTAAAACAAACCTGATGGATGAAAATGTGCACAAATACAGTTTATCCTTTAGCAACATGAGTTTGAACTGTGTGAGTCTTATTTACACTTTTTTTTTTTTTCCAGTAAATACAGTATACACAATTGCAGTTGGCTGAATCTGTGAATACAGAACCATGGATACAGAAGGCCAACTATGAGACCTTAGCATCCCTGGAGTTTGGTGTCCACAGAGGGTCCTGGAACCAATTCCTTCACCACCACATGGATACCAAAAGACAACAGTATCTTTGTGGCCAAGAGCCATAGAAGAACACCTTAAGCAAAACCTCAAAGTGTAATTCCTAAGGTAAGTCGATACATTTTATTACAAAACAATTTCAGATTTCTTTTCAGTAAATGATATCTTAGGTAAAATTAACAGATGATGGTGATATGGAAGAACATATTTGCAATGTCTGAAACTGACAAGAAACTCACATAAGCAAATTTAAAGATGAAAACAACTAAGAAAATGGATGGAAGTTAAGAATAGGTAATACTCTAAGCGAAAGTCTAGATGCCTTATGAGAGTAAGACATTAAAGTCACCATAACCAGCAAAACATCAATGAGATACCATTTTATATCCACCAAATCAGCAGAAGTTAGAATAGTGGCTAATTCCAGATGTTGGTCAGAATAGGGATAGAAGAAAATGATTGTTCTGACTGTGATTGCTAAGGTTTTCCTATACTCTAACCGCAACAATGGAGAAGATATTTCCAACTTTGAGGCTGATGAGTCAGCTAAGGAGGAGGGTCCCCTTCACATGTGCTCCAAACTCACACCCTTCAAAAGTAGTAAGAACGGGGTCAGCTTTGTGTATAAAAGTCTCCATATTATTTATGCAACTTGAAAATGGATATTAGACTAAAAGGTGTTAATTCACTAAACAGGAAAGGTCCTCATTCTAATTTATATTGCAAATATTCAATACTGAAATATGTGCATTTTCATTTTAATGTGCTAAACAAAATCAGTAAGATTTAAGAATTGAAGATATTTTGGAAAATCAATATTTTAGATATATTTAATAAACTGAAAACCAGAAATTAAGAATCATTTCTAATTATCTTTAGTATTTTCTTACCAAACATGTTTACTATCTTATATTTTCTATGCTTATTTTATTTAGATGCTAAATCAACATTGGCTATTTCTAATGAAATAAAGTAATACTATAACTTTTAATAATAAAGTTTCCAATTAGCTAACCACAATTCATTTAATAATCTGTTATTTTGTCTTAATTTTCTTGTGTTTTTTCCTACCAAGACTCCCTTTTATGACATGTTAATTTTAGATTATTTTGGTTTTAATGTTTTATTTGTCTATTCCTTTTGCAATTTTACACTTCATTTTTTTTTATTTTCTTTTATAGCTCTTTTTAACATGATGTCAGATAATTTCTACTCCATTGAGTCATCAGTTTATCTTTAAAATTTTTTTGGTGTATTTGGATACTTACTCTTTGAACTTAAAATTCAGCTTAGAAGTTTTGAAAATAATCAGATGAAGATGATTAAAACAGAGCTCACAATAACAGAAAAATATTCATATGCCATGTTCATCAAACAGGGAAGAAAATACGTTAGAGATAAGATACAAAGGAACAGCTCTCATGCCTCTTTTAGTTAAGCAACATCAAGTTAATTGAATGTGCTGCTGTTTGTCTAGATTAGTAGAAGTGAGTAACAGAAGTAATGGTTTGCATTTTGAAATATATATGGTGTTCTTGTGTGTTTTATCTACCAATTATATAGACAATGATTGATTACCTCAAAAAGTTTGAATATTCTATAAACTTTATTCTGTTATTTAAACTGATAACGGGATGTTCCATCAGGTAATTTTTGTGTTAGTTTTAGGTAAAGGTCTAAATCCTCTAATCTAGGCACACTTGTAGTTGTTCATGCAATTTTTTTTATTAATTAAATATGACACAAAATATCATGTAAATTTAAGTCATTCAACATGTTGATTGGATACATTTATACACTGTAAAATGATTGTGATGGTAGCAGTGTTAGCACCTCTATCATGTCACATAATTATCTTTTCTTTTTTGTGGTTGGAACAATTATGGTCTAGTCTCTCAGCAAATTGGGTAGTTATAACATTGTTGTCTATCTACTGTATTTGGATTACTACTTTGAGTTGTATATATGTCATAAGATCCATTTATATACCTTTATTTGCCAAATGTTTCTTATGCATCAACCTTGAAAAGAATGAAAGAAAATATTCATTTGCTCATAGGCTCTGATATTTCTAAAACCACTTTCTGGACTTCTTCTCCAAATAGGTTTTAGTACTTGATATTCACGCTCTTGTCCACGAATGCCTTCACTTAACTTCTGTATAACTAGCAATACAAATTAATTAAGTAACTTTGAGACATTACCTTTTTCACAATTCTAAAATTCAAAAAATTCTGAAAATCATAATAAAGGCATTTAGTGGGAAATCTGAAGAAAATGGATGGCAGGCTATTTATATTCTTCGTATATCTCAGTTGTTGTGATCAGTTTCAGCTGCAGAAATATTAATGTGTTGCTATAGGGATGATGCCAGAGATCCTTGCAGGTTGCAAATATTGAATGGTTATGAACTTGCTTGCTTTTCTAAAAGCCAAAAAATTTCTAAACCCAGGTGTTTCAAATAGAACCGAGGATATGAAGTAGATAATAGATTTGTTGTGTAATTGTAATTATCAACTATCCAAAAGTTTGCTGTGACATTATGTGCCTCTACAGTTTCTGTTTAGACCCTTATATTGAGCTTCTCAACCTAAAAGATTGAAAGATATTTAAATTTCAGGATGATAAATCTAATGATAAAGACATTTGGGGTCAGAATAAGATTCTTAAAGCATCCAAAATGCCATAATTTGAGTTGTACAAAGTCAACCAATACTTTTTTTTTCTTTTTATGAAGTTACTGCAAGAAGCCCAAGAATGACAAGGGAAGGTCACTGGGCCCTGATGATAGTATGCTTTAATTTCCATTGTGACTTAAAAAGAGTAATAATGAATTACTTACATATTCTTCTATTTTTCTTTCATAGTATGTTCTGTTGTTACTGATGTAGATTGTATTTATGAAAAAAAATTTTCCTTCACATGTATGTGCTTCCCTAGTACTTGCCAAGCTGACCTTGGCTGATGGAAATAATGAGAAGAAAACCTCTTCACATCTATGTCTCCTTCAGCTTACAGTGGCTTTTGTTTTTGTTTGTTTGTTTGTTTCACATACTTATTACTTAGTTTCAGTGTCAGCTTTACTTCAGCTAAAAAGATATGATAGTTTGATATTATCTCCAAACCAAATTAGCAGAGTAAAAGGCTTTATTTCATATAGCTAATAACATGAAATGGTTTATTTTACTTCTCATTTTATATCATTAAAGATGGTGAAACAAATGCATTGATTATTTTATTTTTGTTCATAAAATGTAATTGTTGATATATTTTCTCTGTATAGAAATTAACTAGTTCTATTTGATATAATAATAGGTAAAATGTATGTAGTACTTATGTATGAAGCATGTCCAATATTATACTTAATTTTTAGAAAAATCTAATGAATGACATATATTATTTTCACCCCTGTTTAAGTGAGAGGAAACTTAGATGTAAAGCAATAAGTCTGTGACTACAAACCTGACTGAAAGGCTGAATATGTACTTAATCCAGCTGGCTAATTTCAAGCTGGAAATTTAGCCATTGTGCTCTGTGGTCTGTCAATTTGATGAAATGATTTAGTAACTGCTCAAGTAGAAGACATTGGCATAGATTAGTTATTTATTATAATAGCATGCTACGGTTAAATCTAAATAGTTTAAATAGTTATGTTCTCCAAGTAACACAATTTGTGGGAAACATAGGGAAACGATAAAATAATATTAAATTTGCATTGAATGATTTCATATCTGTGCAACATCATTTTGTGTTTCTCAAATTAGGTGGGGGCAATATATTAAATATCTTACATGTCACACTCAGTTTAAAATGATAAATACTTCCAGACCCAAAGATGTATATGTAGGTAGCATGATCACAGCCTGAACAGGATGAAAGGAACAAGGTGTAGTGATTTAGTAATTCAGGCTCCCTGCGTTCAATCTGTGGATCTCCATGACTCAAGTTTCTTAATTTGCAAAAAGAGATGAATAAATGGTTCTACGCTCACAGAGTCTAGATATTATTAAATTATTAAATTAGTCAATACCTGCAAAGTATTTAGACAACTCTCATATGTATATAATGTGTAAGTATTTTATAATTTTAAAAGTACATAGATATTATAGACAAATACTACTTTGTTTGATACTTTGCCACTTAACTTTCACTTAGAATATGTCTCATCCATTCTAACATACATTAAAAAATACCTGGGAGTTCCCACTGTGGCTCTGGGGGTTAAGAACTCAACTAGTATCCATGAGCATGAGGCTTCAATCCTTGCTTTGCTCAGTGGGCTGATGATCTGGCATTGCCTCAAGCTGTGGTGCAGATTACAGCCAGGCTCGGATACTGTGTTGCTGTGGCTGTGGCTAGGCTGGCAGCTGCAGCTCCGATTTGACCCTAGCCTGCGAACTTCCATATGCAGCCAAGTGCAGCCCTAAAAAAAAAAAAAAAAAATCTGGGAAATAGGGTTAAGATCTACTTTGAAATATAAGGAAAAGTTGCATAGAATAAGAGTGAATCTTAAAATATTTGGGAAAAGACCTAGTATTTAAGAAGATTTGGAAAATTATTAGTCAAAAATTATCTTACAACTCAAAAAAATTGGTAAATGTTTGTACATTAAAAAACGTGAGGAAAATCCTGGTGGATACTTGCAAATTACATAAAAAACAAATTATTCATTAAGAATTTCTTAAAATGGCTAAGAAAAATCAATAATCCAATTGAATAATAGTTTCAAGATTTAAACAAAAGATACAAACACACACACAGGCACACACACATAGAGAAATGTAAATGTCCCTAATATATGAAATAATGCTTAATAAGCTATGTGCTTATGAAAATAATATACTGTTAATTAACTATCCAATTAAAAATATAATAACTTGACAACATATTCTTCTGGAAAACTTTTGGTCAAGTGGGTGGGTAAATTTATACCTTCTTGGTGTAAATGCAAAGTAACAGAAGCACTACGTCCAGATACTTGACAATATCCTAGAAAAAGAACATATAGCTTCAGATGCATTCACTTTCACCTAGGAAAACGACTTCTAGGGAATATTCCTAATATGTATTCACAACAATACAATTAGGCATATGTATCAGGCTATTTTCTGTATACTTGTTAATGCAAAAGACTGAAAATAACCCATTTATTCCTTAGCAAAAGGAGACAGTTTGAAAATGTTCTGATTTAAGTGCAAGTTAAAAAGCCTGATTTAAGTGCAAGTCATGTAGCCTCAACTGGCCTCAGGTTTCTTATTTGCAAAGTTGGGTAGATTAACTAAATAATCTATTTGATTATTTTCATATAAAATTAATTATTCAAAGTGTTCTCTTGTATCTTAGAATAATTATCTTTCATTTTGTGATTTATAACAATTCACCCATGATAGACCCCCCTTAGAAAATATCTCCAAATATAACATGAAAATTATAATTCTTTAAAAATTTTAAGCTAGGAGTTCCCGTTGTGGCGCAGTGGTTAACGAATCCGACTAGGAACCATGAGGTTGGCGGATTCGATCCCTGCCCTTGCTCAGTGGGTTGACGATCCAGCGTGGCCGTGAGCTGTGGTGTAGGTTGCAGACTCGGCTCGGATCCTGCGTTGCTGTGGCTCTGGCGTAGGCCGGTGGCTACAGCTCCAATTCGACCCCTAGCCTGGGAACTTTCATATGCCGCGGGAGCGGCCCAAGAAATAGCAAAAAGACCAAAAAAAAAAAAAAATTTTAAGCTAACTAGATTAATTTCCAATAGGTAGTAATGTGTTATTTTAAGTACTTATCACCTTAGCTACAGTAACAGTATCTAAAAATTTATTTTATTAAATGGTTAGCACTTTTGTGTAAGAAACAGCATGTAAATATAGACACCAAATCCTATTACTAGTGAATAATTAAATAGAATGTAGAGCCAGTTCTGCTAGTTGGTGGCTGAATTAATCTGAAGTTACTTAACTTTTTTCTAATGCAGTTTCCTTACCTGTAATTTGGGGATAATAGTAGTAGCTGATAACCTACCACATATTTGCTGTGAGGATTAAGTGAGCTCATTTAAGTGACATGCTTAAAAATTTTCCTAAAACACAGTAAATATTCAATAAATGTTAGCTATCATTCTGTTTATTGACAAAATGTCCAATAGTTGTGTAAAAAATATCCCTCTGGTGAGACTGTAAAGAACTCACTCTCTCCAATTTTAGTTAGTTAACCTCAAGAAGTTGTCAGTTTTTAAAGTTTTTTTTTTTTAAATAGTTTACAGAATTACAACTCAATGTTATCTTTTACAGCATTCTTGGCTAACAGAGACTGCTATAGAGTGAATGTTTATGCCCTCACAAAATCCATTTATTGGAACTTATTTTCCAATATGACAGTACTTGGACAATGGGGCCTCTGGGGGGCTATTTGATAAAGAAGGTAAACCCTTATGAATAAGACTAGTGCCCTTATTGAAAGGGCTCCAGAAAGAAGACACCATCTTAGAACCAGGAAGTAGACTCTCATCAGCATCTTGATCCTGGACTTCTCAGCCTCAAAACTGTGAGAAACACATTGTCACTTATAAGACCCCCCAATATATATAGTCTATAGT
This sequence comes from Sus scrofa, assembly GCF_054392235.1. NCBI lineage: Eukaryota > Metazoa > Chordata > Mammalia > Artiodactyla > Suidae > Sus > Sus scrofa. The sequence goes on along the minus strand of NC_139393.1, from coordinate 64,377,273 downwards.
ATGTTTGTGATAGCAGTCCAAATAGACTAAGATGGAGAGTCTTTTATATCTCTTGCCTCTTGCTGATTACCCTGCAGAAGTACTTCTGATATCACAGAACAAATTCAATTTTTTATTGAAGGACTTCTAGAAAAATCACTATATATTCACTGTCTTTTTACCTTAAGCAAAAGGTAGAGATTATGAATCTGTTTATGATAGTTCCAACAATTTTCTCACTCAATAGTGACTTTTAACTCTTTTTTATCTGTGATACCAGTCTCTTGCATTCATTTATTATAACCTGACCCCAACAAATGTGCTCAGAAACTTTAGCAAAGCTAATTAGCATAAAGCATCTGCAAACTTCCTGGTTATCAGCAAGAGTTCTGGTACCATCCTGGCTTTGAAAGGCAAACCACTGGCAGCTTAGTTTTGGTCATCACACTGCCTCATGTCCTATCTACTCCTGGGAGAACTCTGCTGCCATACACTGTACCACAACCGCCCCCTCCACTCTTTTACTGTCATGCAATGTTTAGCTCCTGGGCAAAAGCCAAAATTTCTCAATAAGCTTTACATAATTTTTCCTCAGAGACTATTGGGGGGTAGTTTTATTCCTGCTACAGCCTTCAGTGGCACCCTGGGTACCCTCTACCCAAGCTCCTCACCTCAGTAATAGGGGTGGAAGAGTAGTGAAGAAAAATCCTTAAAGAGAGAGAACTTTCATTTACTGATAAAATTGCATCACCCTCCTTCCCAAAGGGTTAACTGAACAGAGCAGCTCATGTATCTCTCTAGAAGCATTAAACAAAAATTTTAACTCTTTCCCAGTATGGCCACAGAGGAGAGAAGGAAACATGGTGGAAGACAATCAGAATCTGCCAGAAGCTTCTAATATTGGAATGTCTTTGAATAGACTTGCACCCAAAAGATGATCTACAAGAGATACATACCTGTCCTTCTAGTGTCCTAAAATCAGCCCCAGGAACAATTTGTCAGGTTCTGAATGCTGTGATTAGTTACATTTCTACAGTCTTTCTCAGACAGAAATTCTTCTGGATTTCTTTCCATAGTCTAGATTTCTAGGTTACAACCAATTAATTAGACCTAAAAGTTTTGCTTTTATTAAAGTGTTTTTTAATAAAAATTAACTTGCTGATTAATGACTTTTATCAAAATATGTCTAGGAGATACATCAACTGTGTAAACTCTGAGGGAGCAAAATATCTCTTTTTACTTGACATATCTTGTGTAATAGTGTGATTAATTTACAAAGAAAAGTGGTGATTTAAAAAAAAAAGAGCTTTCTATGCATTCATGATCCAAATGTTAACTCCTCTTCTACAATCCCCTTTAGCACCAACAATGTCTGAATTTTAAGCATGAATATCTTGGAATCTGACCTGCACTACAAATTTCGAATGTGATATCCAATGAATAATTTATAGATGGTTTTATTCAGAAGTTGCCATGCATACACAAGTAAATAAGGAGAAATAAATAAGTTGTGATTGTATAACAAGACACAATTTAAAGCCATAGGCTAAAACTCTAGATCCATTTAAGTAACACCCAGGCATACTGATATTATTTCTTGAGGCAGAAAATATATAGAAGTTTAATATGAATATAAATGCTTTTTTATTTTTGTAAATAATAGTTTGGAATTATCTGCTCAAGGAAATATTTTATATTCAAAATGCCAAGGCTGCAAAGTATGAATTATATTGTTGATGGGCTAGAAAAATTTATTTAATACTGTATGTTTCTGTTTTATCACTGGTGAATGAAAATAGTGATAATTTCTCCACATCTTACGGGGTGGCTTGAAGATTACATGGTTTAATGTATCATAAAGGACTTTAAGAACCACAGAGCATCATAAAAGCTAAAAATAAGTAAATGATTTGAATTAAACTTTTCAACTTATAAATAAGGCACCTGAAACACTGATAGCTTCATTTATTTTTTTTTTCCCAAAGTCATAATACTGAGTTTTACAGACTGGATAAAATGAACTTCTCTGAAAGCCCACTCCCTCTAAAACCCATTTTGTGTGTTATCATGACTCATTGATTCACTTTAGAAAAGTAGAAGATGCATTCAAATGTATATCATATAAGTGAGATATCTAGAACACCCCAATATATAATACTTTAAAAGGCTCAATTCTCCAGATAAATCTGGGACTGGAAAAACAGAAAACTAATGAAAAAAATATATATTATGTATTATTTTCCAAAAAGAAGGTATTCATCTTCTACAAATTTGACAAATACTTCATTTGAATTCACTTGCAAATTCCTTGTCAAAGAATGCTTTGAACATCCATGTCTACAAAGGAAGTACTTTAAACGGGTTTTCTCCAAATTTCCTTTTCTCCATCCTAGCTGAAATAGATGTGGTAGGCATAACCGACTGGGATTTTGCACTGTAATTCTTCAGTTGCCAGACTCCTGTCTATAAACCTGATTGAGACAGACTTAGATTTGGATCCTGACTGACTATACTAAACTTGAGGAATGAATCTCAACTGAAATATACAGTTCCATCTAGGTCATTCCAGTGGGAACTGGCACTGTTATAGATATTTCTGTTCTTGTAACTATCAGCTTCAACAAAATCTTGTATTCACAACTTTGGTCCAGGTGAAAAATCTTCCTTATAGTCTGAAAACTTTTATATCTCTAAAGTAAACTGAATAGATAAAATATAAGCTTGCAGGACTAATCTGAAACAGAGGGTCACCATTTAAAGCTTTCCTTGAAATGGCAGTAAATAAATTTTCCAATAAAGATTCAAGAAAATAGGAACAAATTGAGCATTGGGTGGTAATTCCATCAAAATACTCTGGTGGATCAATTTATTGCTTGTCCAAATGTTGTTTTCTTTGTTTAAAGAGATCTTTCATGTTTGTTAAATGCTGGTAAAAGAGGAGGCAATATGAGGACAATGTACAGTTGTGTTTCACAAAAATTTTTATGCACTTTGATATATAGTGTGTGTGTGTGTGTGTGTGTGTGTGTGTGTGTGTGTGTGTGTTTCTTTTTAGGGCTGTACCTGCAGCATATGGAAGTTTCCAGGCTAGAGGGCGAATCAGAGCTACAGCTGTGGGCCTGTGCCACAGCCGCAACAACACAGGACCCAAGCTGCATTTGAGACCTACACCACAGCTCAACAGTAATGCTGGATCCTCAACCCACTGAGTGAGGCCAGGGATCAATCCTGCATCCTCATGGATACTTGCTGGGTTCTCAACCCACTGAGCCATGACAGGAAAACCTAAAATATGTTTTATCAAGTTTATTTTAATATGAAATATATTGACATAAGTCAAAAAGCAAAATGATATAAAAAGGTTATATGTTGAGAGGTCTTGTTCCAACCCTGTTCTGACATCTACTGGTCCCTCAACACCCCCAGTAAAAATTGATTCTAAGTGCCTTTTCATAAAACATACCTGATTTAGTGTAAATATAGATAAATTTTTAATTGTTATTTCCCCAATACTATTATTTTTTTCTATTGTACAGCATGGTGACCCAGTTACACATACATGTACACTTCTATTTTCGCACATTATCATGCTCTGTCATAAGTGACTAGACATAGTTCCCAGTGCTACACTGCAGGATCTCATTGCTAATCCATTCCAATGGCAATAGTTCGTATCTATTAACCCCAAGCTCCCCAGCCACCCCACTCCCTCCCCCTCCATCCCCCTTGGCAATCACAAGTCTATTCTGGAAGTCCATGATTTTCTTGTCTGTGGAAATGTTCATTTGTACCTTATATTAGATCCAAGATATAAGTGATATCATATGGTATTTGTCTTTTTCTTTCTGACTTACTAAATTTTCATTATACTCCCTCTCATTTCATATATGTTAGTATACAGTAAAAACTCTTCTGCAGTTTTTTAACATCAGTATATAATAGGGTACTATGTCAGTACTCAGAGAGCTTCCTGTTATTTTGTAAGATGCAGAGTTTCCCACTTTGTAAGTACAATGTGTTTTGTCTAACAGATCTCCTTTTACTTCACCATGGATTGTTTTTGGTCTTTTGTAATATAAATGATGTTGCTATGAAGAGATCTGTGTACAGATGATGATGTATGTCTGCTGCTATGTCTTCAAGGTACATTTTCAGAAGCGAATTGGTTATTTGAAATGTAAATGGAATGTGTAATATTGGTAGTTATTTTTAAGTTTGTTTCTATATGGTTCTTTCATTTTTACTCAAAACGGTAAAATGTAAGAATAAGTATTTTAAAACCTGATCAGCAGAATCTATAATTGCCATTTCAATACTTAACATAGTATTATTCTCTTATTATGAATATGTATCTCTTATAAGAGAGAACAATAGCAGTTTTTGTGAACATGTATATATGTGATGACAGTCTTACCAGGAATAAGCCTTAGAGTGTCTGTCTTCAACTAATTTGACTGTTCCTTCTGGGAGCTTTTTTTTTCCCCAATGGTTTCTACCAATAACGTGCTTTCTTTGTGTTGGGCACCTACCCAAGAAAAACTTCTTGGGACATTGATTTCAATTGAAAGTCTGCATAAAAATCATTTGTATATCTCAACATGTATAGATTCCTACAGTCTATACTAATTAATCTAACAAGAGATTGAAAAACTTAATTTTCTACAAGCAGCCCAGGTGATTCATTTGTAGCTTTTCCATGGGTTATATCTTGAGAAATACTATTTTTGAGCAATCATTAAAATTACATGTCCATTCTTTTTTTTTTATTTGAGGGGTGTGCACATATTCCATAATTATTTTTAATTACAACAATAATAAAAACTCCATTAATGAAGCAAATCTTGTTAGAAACTAATTAAGAAAACTTGGTAGAATTCAAATTGGAAGCAGTTTGAATTGACAATTCTGAGTGTATAGTGGTAAGAAACTATCTATCATACAGTAATTAAAGAACATTTTAAATCTTAACCTTCAACTGTATCTTCATAGCTCTTTTATAATTGTAGGTAACTAGCTAGTTAACTAATTCCAAAGCAAATATATTCATCACTGTATACAATTTTCTTTTCATGTTCAATAATATCTAGTGATTGGTTTGCATGGTTCAGGAAGAATGCCTGTTCTTTAATTTTTTTTTTTACAAAATGAAATACATATATTTAAACACAATTACATTCACACAAATTATTATATCATGAATCTTAAGAGACATATTAAGTGACTCCCTCTGGAGAAATGGAATGGAAAATATGCTGAGACAAATAGGAAATTTATTCTATACTTTATCCCATTTTGCATGGCTTTCATATTTACTATTTAGTATTATCTATTACATTTCAATTTTTCTTTAAAATTAGCATTATATTATGTCCATTGTTTAATATTACAAAACAATATTTTTTTTTGTCTTTTCTTAGGGCCACACCCACAGCATATGGAGTTGAATCAAAGCTGTAGCCGTGTGCCTATGCCACAACCACAGCAATGCCAGATCCTTAACCCACTGAGTGAGGCCAGGAATCAAACCTGCATCCTCATGGATACTAGTCAAATTCGTTCCCACTGAGCCACGATGGGAACTCCCTGCAGAACAGTATTGATTATTAGTATTTCTTAAACTAAAAGTTTCGGGGCTCTCTCCCTCTACACAAAATTCCATAAAACAGTGTGGCACAAATGGCATTGTTCTCAGAAAATTTTTCTCTAAAATACATATTAAATAGGCAAAACTTAAATAAATAAATAAATAGGCAAACCTTGCTATTATAAGGACCAATATTGCAAAGTCATCCCCAACCACCATTATTGTCAATGTTTTGTACTTTGTATCAGCAACAGCTTTCCTTTTTTTTTTTTCTTTTTAAGAATTATCTTCTAAGTTTCAATCTACATTCCTAATTATGTCTCCAAGTCTGATTAGTACTAGTGATTAGAAGCTTAGGCTGTGAGATCAATATGACATGCTGGAGTCTTAATTCACTTTGTAACAGCAGCTTCCAAATTGTGTTATAAAGCCTTTTGGATAGTTTGGATGATGACAGATTTTTGGATAATATTATTGAAGAGTTCATATTTGAGATTTCAGATAGCATGGTATAGTCTGTGTACAGAGCCTCTACTCCACTGAAGCAAGTCGTCTCAATAATCTGTCTGTCACAAGTATTAAATTCAATGATATGACCGTAAAGAACCCAAACATACTTAGAGAAGATGACCTTTACATTATCTTGAGCACAATATATTTCCTATTCAACAATGTACTTTAAAAGTGTTTTGGGCAAAATAATTATTTTCTTTCTTTTATCTTTTGGCTGCATCTGTGGCATGAGGAATTCCCAGGCCATGGTTTGAACCTGAGCCACTACAGTGACAATGTTGGATCCTTAACCCACTGAGCCACCAAGAGAATTCCTCAAAATAATTATTTTCTATCAGCATGCAGTTGAACTTAATGTAGAGAAATAAATCAAAAGTTGGTATGTTGGTCCAACAGAGAAAGAACTTATCTTTCAATGAAGAAGAGTAGATGAGAGAGAAAAAAATTACAACATTGTATATTGAACAATTATTATGTGTCAGGAACTGTGCTAGGTGCTTTCTAACACCCTCATTAATGTCTAGAAGAATCTAGGAGGTTATTACAATTAAGATTTTGATACTTGAATCAGAGAGTGTACATAACTTTTAAGTGGCAGAGTTTGGACATGAGGACAAGCCCCAAGCCCATACTTTTAAAATATTTTCAATATTAATTATTAATTTTTAACACCCACTGTGGAAAATAATTTTTCTTGTTAATTCCTATCTCAAAATATTCCACAAGATGTTTTGATTTCACATCCAGCTTTCAGCATAACAGTCCCATCTCCAACATGAATATCCAAAGACTCAAACTATCCGTGCATTCTCTTCCCTCGGGGAGGCTACAGGACAGCCAAACCAGAGTCACCGTGTCTGTCTAATTTATAACAATAAATGCAAATGCTCAGTTAGACCAAACATTTTGTAAAGTTCTAAGAGCTATTTTATCTCTAGGTAATTTCTTTGGAGCTTACTAGGTATGTGTTAGAACTTGAAATCAGAACAAAGATCTTTATGAAGGATTTCTGAACTGGGTAAAGCACTCTCACCCACTTGCCCACTCATCTGCTTTCTCTCTCACTGTTAGAGGACATATTGCTCTTTGGGGGCTTCTTCATAGCTATGGTTGAAATATCTCACACATACTCTCATCATGCATATAAATATCAAGTTATATTAAAAAACAAAGCAAGGGAATCATGAGTACAGAATTCAGAATAGAGATAGTGATGGTTGGAGAATGAAAAGGAAGAGATGGGAAAAGACCAAAAAAGTTCTAAGTTGAGTCACTGTTCTAATAATCAAATATATGATGCTTTTTACTATATATAACAGATAAACACATAGATAAACAAAGGTATAGAGATAAAGAAATATATAGAGAGATAGGTAATAGATAGATATAGAGGCTTCCATGAAACAATGATGCATGTAACTAGGATTAATCTAATTCTTTGAACTGAAAATCCATTAAAAATAGAAGTGGAAAAAAGAAAAAATAAATTAATTACATTTTAACTAACAAAAGACAGTCATGATATAATTCCTGAATGAGTTTCCATGAGATTATTACTAGAACATCATAACTGGAATCTGAGTCTTCCCTAATTAATTAGCACACATTGATATATAAATTCTTGGTTATTTCTCAGGTTGCTAATAGTTTCTGTTAAATTTTACTAACTTTTTTTTTATAAATAGGATTACCTAATGTGTCTCCAATATCCTGGAAAGGAATTCATTTGAATATCACCAGCAGGTATTCCTTGAAATATGCTGGTTAAAAGGATTAGTCAAAATTAAAAACAGAAGAAACAATGAGGGTTGGAGAAGAAAATTATGCCAACATTATTCAAGCAGTGTAACAAGAAGATGTATGCCCTCTCTGGTCCTAGAGACAGATATATTTCCACTATGCAGATAGATGCATCAGACTATCAGAAGCAATTATTTAAAATTCTCCCCTTATTCGGGCTCCATGACTCCCAAGGCATCCTTGAAAAATGTGTCAACCTCTGATGCAAATCCATCTCAATAGAGGAAATGCACTAATCAGACAAGAAGTAAGTGGTACTTCTCATTGCAAAATAACACAGTGATGTTGGAACTTCTATATCAGCCTCAGAGAGTTCTGTTAAGTCAGTCTGTCCCTGAGAAACAGATCCAAGTCCAATGTACTGCCAAAAGGTAATTTCTGCCTGAAGTCTCCATAGTGGGGTGGGGACATTTTGCTGGAGCAAAGCTGTCCTGTGATGTCACTTGGTTGACAGCCAACTTAGTTCTCCCGATGAAATTCTGACTTCCCCTGCTCTTCTTATTCACACTTCAACAGGTTCTACTTGATTGAAGTGCCCCCTCAAGCCTGCACAAATGGAGATAACTCTCTTAATTAGAGTTCTCAGTATGTGACAGAAAACCTACTGTGAGAACACCAATCACAAACCTACAAAGAAAAAGAGAATCGGATAATGCCTGCTTTACAGTGCTGGCTTCCTTGGAGTTCCCTTTCCACCTCGCCCTTCTGTCTTTTCATCTTGCCTGTCTGGCTAGACTAGCTAATTTTAAATTCAGATCTTGCCTCCTCTTAAACTTGATGAAAGCAGTCTTAGCAAAGCACATTTGAAAGAGTAAGGATTCCACTTTTCAGTGTCAGCCCCAGCATTTGATAGCACTTGAATTAGGGGAGAACTTTTGATAGTTACTCATTTTGTTGCTAGGGACTGATAAATTAATCCTTTTCCAAATATCTGAAAAATTATTCAACATTTTGGGTGAATTGGCAAAACTCTAGTAAGCTAGCTTGTAACAAATATCTTGAAATATAAGGAAAAATAATGAATTTTATTAATTGATTTAATGAGGCATTTTTAAAAGAATAAACAGAAGTTACTGTTTTGTCTCAGTGGGTTAAGAACCTGACATAGTGTCCACGAGAAGAATATGGGTTTGATCCCTGGCCTCGCTCAGTGGGTTAAGGATCCAGCATTACTGTGAGCTTCAGTATAGGTTGCAGATGTAGCTGTGATCTCACACTGCTGTGGCTGTGGCTGTGGCTGGCAGCTGCATCTCTGATTATACCTCGTGCCCAGGAACTTCTATATGCCACTGGTGCTGCCCTAAAGAGGAAAAAAAAAAAAAAAAGAATAAAAAAAAAAAGAATAAATCCATGAATTGACTTTCTTATACCTATCTGAATTCTTTCTTATACCTATCTGAATTTGTTTACTGAAAAATATTACTAGCTTATTATATAGATATGGCATACACATGTAAGGTGATACATATTTCTCACTTTGCAAAGTAATTGTGTGTGTGTGTGTGTGTTGTGTGGTCTTCACAGTTGACCCTTGAACAACACAGGTTTGAATTGTGAAGGTCAACTTATATGAGGATGTTTTTCAGTAAATACACATATGTGCTATAAATATATTTCTCTTCCTTATGATTTTCATTTATTTAGCTCACTTTATTATAAGAATACAGCATGTGATACATATAACGTACACCATACAAAATACGTGTTAAACTGTTTATGTTATCAGTACTGCTTTAAATCAACAGTAGGCTATTAGTAGTTGCATTTGGGGGAAATCAAAAGTTATATACAGACTCTCCACCATGGACGGTGTTGGTGCCCCTAACCCCTATATTGTTCAAAGGTCAGCTGTATAGACATATATATTTGATCAGCTGAGGTCAAACAAGACAATACCCTGCCTTCTTTTTTTAGCTCTCATAACCTAAACTAAGTGTCCTTTTCATGGTATTTTTACTGCCATATTTTCTATGTTTTTGTGCTTTTTGTTGGTGACTTTGCTGTTTACAATGGCCCCCATGCTGAAGTTTTGTCTAGTTTCTCTAAACTCAAAGCTGTAATGTGCATTTTAGAGAAAATACATGCGTTAGATAAACTGCATTTGGACATGGGTTATATGTTGCTAGCCATGAGGTCATTGCACATGAATCAAAAAATTAAAGAAAAATATATATAATAAATTTTCTCTTAAATAGAAATGCACATAATACAAGGTTATGTATTGATTGGTTGACAAAGATATTATGGCAAGAAGTTCTAGGAAAGCTAACCCTATATTTCATCCAGCAGCAAAGTTCATTATTCACAAATTCAGTGTCTGCAGAAACTTTATAGAGATTTATAGAACATAACAACTGTGAATAACAAGAATCAACTTTACACACACATAAACATGGCTCACACATGTGAGTATGTGTATATATTCGAGTTTAATACCACTTAGTATAATTGGAGAGATTTTACTCATACTAAAACGCTTTGTGGTCATCTACCTAAATACCTAATATTCTAATTTCTGAACAAATTGAGTACTTATTTGAATACATTACCCAATTAACAACAGATTATTTCATTGATACAAAGTAGATAATGCAATAAGATATAGCAAAATAATGTAGTAAATTTAAACAACTTCTTCCAAAATTTGTCTTATGGCCTCTCCACATTACCCCAATTACCAAGAACCTGCCCCTTCTCAGCTTTGTAAATCTTCCTCTGGCAAAAGAGAGCATCTAACTAGAGAAAGACCAAAATAAGCCAATACTTTAGAACTCAACTAAATTACATGGATTATAAAGCACTAAAATGAAGTGTTCAAACTTGCCGATGTCTCTAGAATTCCCTTAGACTTAGAACCATATGCCCAGCCTTATTTTAGTCCCTGTTCTTGGATTAATAAGAAATACTTTCTATACATATACGTGCAATTACAACTACTCTAACATACACCGAATTATGTTGTTTTGAGCAAGAATAGCTGACTGAAATAACTACTGCATTCCATTAAGAAATTTGGCTTTGCACTACACTTCTTTAAATCAGTAACAGTTCCTTAACAAATGTTGGGTCTTTTACCTTATGCTATTTGCATGCTAATAGAGTTGATTCTGAATTTCTCATTTAATATTTTGATGAGAAGAAACCAGATATTTACCCTTTTCATAATTCTGGTGTAAGAAAATGTAAAACAAGCATGTAATTATGAAACAGGGGTTAGAATCTTCCATTTTTCACACAAGATAAATGATTTTGCCTATCTGAGCTATGGTGTCTCAATATGAAATAGAAGGAAACATACCTCTCTTACTTATATTGAAATATTGATATAGGCCATTCTAAATAAGGAACATACAATTACAGAATTTAATCACTCATTCCTTGGTGTTGTCAAATGCTTCACTTTGGATAAAATGTGACAATGTAATTAATGAGAATCTTTGGCTTGTTGTATCCATCTTGTTATAAAAACATGTGTAGTGGAAGTAAAATAAACATGAATTAATTAACATAGGTATGGGTTTAGTACATGGACATATAACCTGTTAGGCAAGTCATTCTGACTCTGATTCAATATCTGTGTTTGTACATTGTAGCAAATAGAGCTAGCTGTCTCATATTATGCACTGTTCTTTCATTTAATAACCACTCTCTCTGATTTTCTGCTGGACAATTGAATATCCAGAATAAATATGTATTTTAAACCTCTTGTTTGAAGAGGAGTCATCAAGTCAGTAAGTATAGGCTAGTAAAGCTTTTAGTGAAATCTTATATTACAGCTTAAGCTTTGAGAAAGATCCAGCACACACTTTTATCACTTATATCTTTCTCTTTATTGCTGCCTGAAACTTGGAATTAGACCACAAGGCCTAATTAGACCACCTTCATAGAAGGTGCTAAACTGTGTTCAGACTTCATCCAGTAGGAGTTAACTCTCCAGCTTCTAGAAAGTTTTGCCTTCTTGGGAGGACTTAGTCACCTGGACTTGGTCTCATCACATTTTCATGAGTAGGTTGCATACGATGATTGACTGATGTGGAAGAAAGGCTCAATCCCTTGTTGCAATTCTGGACAACTCTATAAATCCATCACAGCTCCAAAGCTTGCCATACTGTCAGGAGGGACCTTGTTGTAACAGCATCACAGCCCAGTTTTCCTTTTCCTCAGTGCTGCTTCCTCATCTTCATACTAAGATAGGGATCCCAAGGGTAATCTCTAATAAATTTCTTGTACACAAATTTCCAACTTTAATTCCAGAAAAATGTGGCTTGCAAGAAGGTAACTTTCAGAATGATGTCACCCTGGGGCTCAAGAAAATGTCCTTAAGTTGTTAAGGACTTCATGTAGTAGAAATATCATAGTAGTCCTGGAAAAATAAAATCTATCTCATAAATATGTATATTGTTATTATAAAGTTGTATCATTCATAGGCAAACATAATCATATAACATAATCATGATCATATAAAAACTAATAGTCATTGAACATATTGTTTAAGCATATTACAAAGGCTAACATTTCTAATTTACTTAGTGTTTGGGAAATGGGAATTTTTCACTAAAAATTTACATTCTTTCTATATCTTTATATCTGTTCTTATATGACACTACATACTTTTTAGAGTATTGATTGAAATATTTAACACGCCTGATTTTATAATAATCTTCAATAATTTCAAGGAATGTTATAACCTAGAGTCATATGTTCCATTCAGTAATAAACATGTAGTACATATATTAATGAATATTTAATTTTTAATAAAATTTGAATGATGTAAGGACTTGGCTTTGAAATGAATTGGAATGTAAAGAATCTAAATGGTGGTTTCAACTTGATCTTAAGTCATGGCTCTATCACTTCTGAATTGTGTGACTTCTGACATACTACCTAAACTCTTAAATCCCCATTTCTTCTCCTTTAAAATAGTGAAATAATTACTTTCCATTAGAAGATTATGATTATTGAGCTAAATGCAATATATAAGCAGCTTATATCCTTGTATACTTTCATAAAAATATTAGTTGCCAATATTATAAATGTTATACCATTTTCAACTTTATTAATTAGTAGTAATTTGCAGGGTGTGGAACACTGTTTCCTAATTAAAATATGATTATCTTTCCCCATTTTGGAACTTTTGTCAAACACATATTTATTCATGTTATTCTTGTGGTTTGGTAGATTTTATTCTCTATTATTCTAAACATTTATTAAATCTATCATTAAAATTTCAAAGGAAGCCCTGATTACTGCACTTAAAAAGCATCAAGTCAGCTTCTTATGTCTCAAATTAGTGTCCTAAACTATTACTTGATTCTTATAGATTGTTCCTTAATAATGAGCTTCCAGGGAATCAAAGTGAAAAAATTTTAGTGTTAAACAGTTAAAAGATTAGTGTTGACAAAACACATGCTTATAAGAGAAAATCTTAATTGTGATGAAACAGGTTGTTTTATTGAAAGAAATTATTTTTGCAAATATGGGTGTTCTCCTGTGGCACAGTGGATTAAGGATCTGGCATTGTCACTGCAGTGGCTTGGGTCACTGCTGCAGTTTCCATTTCTGGCAGGGAACTTTCACATGCCACAGGTATTGACAAAAGAAAAAACGTTAATGAAAAATATGGATACATTTAAAAGTAGATACAAATGTCTATTTTAACCAGTACACATAAATCTAGACAGGAAAGACATCTAGGGATGAATTGGCCAAGGTTATAAAACAGGATATACTCACAGCTCGAAAGCAGATTTGGTTCCTAATTCTAGTATTTGATCACAGCACTAAAAAAAAAAAAATTGAAATTTTTTTCTCATCATTCAATCTTTCTACCTTTTATAAGGTAGCAAATGATAAAGAATGATGATATTTCATAAAGTAGACAACAAAAGTGTCAAATTTAAGACAAGTGGTTTTATTTCCTAATGATATGATCACCTGTTGTCTTGGACATAGTTGAGGGTTGATCTAGCATTGTTTTTCTCTGCTAGTACTTGTACCATTCAGAGGCCAATCAAGAGAGAGAAAACATAGCAATTTAAACAGAAAATTGAACTTAAAGGATGATTAACTTGTAACTAGAAACTGATTGTGAAGGGGTAAAAACAAACAAAGAATTTCTAAGGAACAGAGTAATGTCAGATGTCTGTAGTAAAGACTCCCTTGAAAGCTGAATCAGAGCAAATAGGAAGAAAACAAAAGGAAAACTTCCCTAACCCCGACCACAGTCTGACTTCTAGACTGTTGGAGACTTTGCAGCCATTATTTATGAGATAGGGAAGTCCACTGAGGAACCACAGGCTGGAACATCCAAGCAGGCAACAATTCTCTGATTCGCCAAATTAAATTCACAGGAAACCCTGTGAGACCCACTTGGCATTCCTTTAATGTTGCCCACAGCGGTACCAGTGGAATTTGCCAAGAGCTCACAGAAACTCACTGGGAATCCTTCCGCTAGGGGTGTGTTGAAACTTGGGGCGAGTGCCATTGGATATTCTTCATACCCACCATTAGCAGCCATAGGAGAAATAAGAGGAACAGAAGCACACTGGAACCAAAAAGAGAAGCCCTTTGCTCCTTCAACGACCCTCCCATTCCCTCTACTGATAGAGTTTACCATTGTGTCAGGTGATACAAGAAAAAAATTTATAGAGAGGCAAGATTTATCGTTGCAGTACAAGCAGGGAGGTATGCGTATGGAGATTTGTGATTCAATAAACTGATAACTAGCCCAGTGCAATTATGTGAAATATGGTGTCCTTAAAAACTAGAACAAAGCGTATCATTAAAATTGTCTCTCTATATTTAGGACCCTTTCCTTTTAACATTGTCTCTGCCCCATTCTCAACCCCACTGCCACTACCATTAAGAAAACTGAGAAATATTACTACTAATAAAAAACTCATCTTTCTTATTAATTGCATATTTTAAACTATTCTATTAGACATTCAAAATGTATCTGGGTGAGTCTTTTTCTCAGAGAAAAATAAGACGTGAATCAACAGTCTCGTTTGGCTCCCTTATTAATAAAATATTACATTGCTTCTCAGATTTGGGTAACTTTTATTTATAAAGGATTATACTAAAAGACATATCAATAAATTATGTAAACATTCAAGTAAATTTAATTTTTTTCAAAATTATAAACCACTTGTTGATGCTTTTTAAGCATGAAGCTGAAGATTTGATAGCATTATTGCAGCTTTATAACACGGTTTGCAGAATGATTCATTTACTTCTCAGATGTTTTTCTACGTACTTCCACCAGAGGTAGATGCCGCAGAGAAAGGCCTGAGGAAATAACTTGTTAGATTCATTTACATTCTGCTGCAGAGTGAATAAAGGAAAAGCAGAGTTCCATATCACTCTAAGTGACCACGAACATATGTTCAAAAAGGATATAAAGACAGATTCAAAATAAGTGAAAAATATCCACAATATTATGCTTTTTGTCTGAAATTTGCTAAAATCACTCCTTAGATGAATTTTATAAGGAGTTAATGCTTTATCACTTAAAATTAACCTGATAATAGCTAACATCATGCATTGCAGTATCTCATCTTACCTTTAAATTTCTTTTGATTTGGCCTATTTTTTGATAAAAACAAAGACAAGTAAAAAAACTTTTGGAAATTCCTTGAGGAAGAGAATATGCTAAATAGGCAAACAATTCTTTAATGTAGTTTAAAATTTCTGCATTTGCAAATCACTTGTGTGTAATTAAATTGTAAATTATTTATATATTTAAAAATTAAATATATAAAGTGATATTTTCAAGTCATTATATAAGTTTACATAAATGTTTATTATATCTCTAAATAAACTGAATGAGCAGAATATTTAATAAAAAGTAACAATGCATAAAAAAATTGGCTACTTTTAACATGGAGCCTTTGCAGAACACCTGGGGGGAAAGATACCAATTGCTTTAATAATGAAAGGCATAGCTATCTAATTTTTCCATATAGGAAAGGAAAGTCCTAATTGGAGATATTGTTGGGATAATGATATTAATAATAATCTTAATTATTATTAGCATGAGGAAAATATACTTAACATTAGTAGGAGGAGCTTCAGGAAAGAACTGGACCTCTGCTTGCTGGCCGCCAGAGACACTGACAGTAACATTCATATTCAGGCTTTACATACTGTAGTGTGAGGTCCCTAAATAAGGAGACTTTGTTTCAATGTGTTTCTGAAAAAAGCAGTAATAGAGAGAAGAGAGATGTGTTACCATTACTAAGTGAAAGCTGTCAAAACTTATGTGGAAATAAAATCCACCTTATTAACAAAGTAAGGAAGAAAATCCCATCATCATATCAACTAATGTAGCATTTAACAAAATTTAACATTCATTCACAGTAAAATGCTCAGAAAATGTAAGAATAGAGGGTAAATTCCTCCACTTGCTAGACATTATGCATAGTGGTGAATGACAGATGCTTTTCAGCTAAGATCAGGAAAAAAAGTAAGGATGGCCACCCTCACTGCTCTTATTCAACATAGTGCTGGAGATCCTAGCAAGTTCAGTAAGTCAAAAAACTTAAAAAAGCCTTCAGATTGAAAAAGAAGAAATAAAACTTCCTTTATTGTAAGCATAATGTCTGCATAGAAAAATCCAAGGAATCTCAAAACAAACAAAACCAAGCAAACTAATAAAATCTCTGAGAACTAATATGTGATTCAGCGAGTCACAGGATACAAGATAAACATACAAAAATCAATGACATCTTTATATTAGTAGTAAACATGTGGACAGTGACTTTAAAAATACAATCCCACATACAGAAGCTCAAAAACATTTTTATGCAAATCTAACCAAAAGTGTACAGGATATATGCCCCAAATCCCACAATGCTGAGGAAATAACTCAAAAATGATCTAAATAAGTGAAGAGTCATTATGTGTTCAGGGTTTGGAAGACTCAATATAGTGAAGATGTCAGTTCTCCCCAAATAGGTTCAATGTAAGTCCTAACTAAATCCCAGCAAGATTTTGTATAAAGACAAGTTTCTTTTAATATTTATGTGGAAAGAAAAAAGAACTAGAATAGCTAAAACCATTTTGAAGAAGAATAAAATAAAAGATAGCAGGTTAAGAATCCAGTGTTGTTTCCGTGGCAGAGTGGGTTTGATCCATGGCCCCGTGCAGTGGGTTAAAGATCTAGCATTGCCTCAGCTGTGGCACAGCTGTGCTGTAGGATGCAGCTGCTGATCAGATTTGATCCATGGCCCAGGAATTTCCATCTGCCACAGACAAGGTGGAAAAAAAAAGTAATAATAAAATAAAATAAATCACTATGCTCAACTTCAAGATTTTGTCACAGAGCTCCAGTAATTAAAATGTTATATATTCGTTGAGGAATAGATATATTAAAATAATGGGGCAGAAAAGAGAGTTCAGAAACAGACCCATGTTAATATGTCCAGTTGATTTTTGACAAAGATGTAAAGGTACTTCATGCAGGAAAAGTAGCCTTTTCAACAAAGGGTGGAGGAACACTTGGTTATTCATTGGTTGAAAAAAAATAAGTTCCTTGAACTAAATCTTTCATGTTACACAAAAATTAATTCAAAGTGAATCATGACTAAAATGTAAAATTTAAAACCCTTTAAAACTTAAGAAAAAATGTAGGACAAGAAAATCTTCAGGATCCAGGCATAGGCAAAAATTTATTAGACCTGACAGCAAAAAAATGATACATAGAAGGAAAAAGTGATCAATTCATCAAAATAAGAAAAAGTTTTCTCTTTGAAAGATCTTAAATTATAGGGTTGCATAAAATATTTCAACACTACATTTTTGACCAAGTACAAGTGTCTAGAATATATAAGAATTCTCAAATAGTATAAAAGCAAATAATGGTATTAATGGCAAATAATCCAATTATTTTATACTTAATAGTATAAAAGCAAATAATTCAATTAGAAAATGGGTAGAAGACATGAATTGTTTCACATAAAATGATGTTTAATGGCAGAAAAATAAATTATTCAAAAAAGTTATCCCCTAGGGAAATGCCAATTAAAACTACAGTGAGATATCACTACACACCGATTAGAATGCCTCAAATAAAAAATAGTATCAACATCAAATGCTGGCAAAGATGTGGAGAAGCTATCACATATGCCCACTCACATATTGCTGGTGGGAATATATGATATCAGAGCAAGACAGTTTGGCAGTTGCTTAAAAACTATTTATGTAACAACAAAATGATCTAGCAATTGCACTTGTAGGCATTTAGCGCAGAATAGTGAACACTTATGTTCATACAAAAACCTGTACCTTGTATTCATAGCACCTTTATTTGTAGTATCTAAAGTATGCAATGGGGAAATTCTAAAGTTCTCTCTATCTAGACTTTTATGCTATCCTTTTTTTTTTTCTTTTTTTTTTTTTTTAGGGCTGCCCCCATGGCATATGAAAGTTCCCAGGCTAGGGGTTGAATTGGAGCTGCAGCTGCCAGTCTGTGCCACAGCCATAGCAATGCCAGATCTTACACCACATCTTCGACCTACACAGCAGCTCTTGGCAACCCCAGATCTCCAACCCACTGAGCAGAGCCAGAGATTGAACTCATGTCCTCATGGATACTGTTAGGGTTCGTTAACACTGAGACACAACAAGAACACCTATGCTATACTTTACTATATAAAAAAACCCTCTGGTTACATAATAAGGTAAAGAAAAATCATTAAAAATGAAAATAAAGTTTTAGAAACATGATCGATATCTCTATTAAAGAAAATAGAAGATCTGTTTAAGTATGTCTAATTTCATCCGAACCTAAGCTAAAAATCTGAAGAAATCATGATGAAATAAAAATAATCAATTGTAAGATCCAATTTTCAACAAAATATTATATTTACAGTCTCCAGTTATAGTAATGAAATAGTTTTATTTGAAGATAAAGGGAGTCATATTGCCTATATCTAAATGTATAAGTTAACTTGAATATATAGAACGTACTGGCAATATTTAGTGACATAGCACAGCTTGCAATTTGTTCTCTTAATTAGTTTCATGAGTCATTGGTATTGTATGTATTTTTTCATAATTAGCAATCCTCTTTGAATGGTGTTTCCATATTTAGTTTTTTTCATTATTTCCATAAATAATATGTATACCTTTTTTTCTATACCCAAGAATTCAGGCCCCAGAGGTGGATAGAACTGCCTTCAAGAACAGGTTTCGTAACTTATTAGCCATGTATTTTGAAACAAATTATAAGGGCTGCAGGAGCATAAAAAAAGAAAAAAAAAAGCTGTGTTTTGAAGTTATTTAACTTCCTCAAGGTTCTTGTCTTCATAAAAAATGGGCTATAACAGCATTGACTTCACAGGATTGTAAAACAGCCAAATGGAATAGAGTATAAAGTTCTTATATGTATATCCATAATATAGTAAAACTACATACAATAAACTGTGTGCATTGTTATTATATTACCAGAAACTCTATGTTGATCTCTCTGGCAGATATTTGAAAAAATTTGAAAATTGACCAATTATTTATCGTTTGTTTGTATAAATATAGTAGTCATTTCAAATATTGCCTTGAAAATGTTGTAATTGAACAGTTGTAATTGAACACAGCAATGTTGTAATTGAACACAGCAATTCCTTTCGGTTAAAATATTTTTAAGAAAGTAGACTACAACTGGCCAGTTGGTTAAACTAGTAGGGTAATTTTTTATAATCAAAATTTTATGTAAATGTGGATTACTTGCCAAACAGAATATACCATCCACCAATTTTCTTTGCTTAATTTCAGTGCACTCTCTCTCATATTGTTCCTCCTAATGCTGTCTTTTTCTACTTGTAAAATCAATCCTGTAGTTTAGCCCATGACTACTTTAAAGTGTAGCAAAACTATACTCTGATTTAAAGCCCAAATGATACAAAATTTAGATAAATTAAAGCCCAACTTTTGACTTTCTCTTGCTTTTTTGTTTTGTTTTGTTTTGTTTTTAGGTGGCACCTGCAGCGTATGGAGGTTCCCAATCTAGGGGTCAAATTGGAGCTACAGCTCAGCCTATACTACAGCCATAGCAACTTGGGATCTGAGTCACGTCTGTGACCTACACCACAGCTCATGGCAATCCCGGGTCCCTGACCCCCGAGAAAGGCCAGGGATCAAACCCAAAACCTCATGGTTACTAGTCAGATTCATTTCCACTGTGCCACAACAGGAACTCCTGATCTTCTCTTACTTTTTATTGTACCTGAAAAGTCCATTTATTTCTTATTCATATATTTGGGACAAATCTACAAAGCAATACAGTTATATCCAACTCTTTTAACAATGAATTAACCACTCATAACTAATTTCACTTTAGCATGTTGAAATTACAACCAATGCAAAATGTATACTCTAAATTATACAGATTGTACAGAATGAAAAGTGTACAAAATAATCATTGTGAATTTCCATTCACCTACTCATGGACAATTACTCTCCTCTTTAAATGTAACCACAGAAAACATTTTGCTGTGCACTCTTTCAAAACTTTTAAAATGATGTGTACATGAACATATAATGTATATAATCTACATGCATAAATATTTGCATACACATGTAAAAGCTTTAGGAGTTCCTGTTGTGACTCAGCAGATTAAGAACCCTACTAGTATTCATGAGGATTTGGGGTGATCCCTGGCCGGACTCAGTGGGTTAAGGGCCCAGCGTTGCTGCAACCCGTGGCATAGGTCACAGATGTGGCTAGGATCCTACACTGCTGTGGCTATGGGGTAGGCCAGCGGCTGCAGCTCTGATTCGACCCCTAGCCTAGGAACTTCCATATGCTGCAGGTGAGGCCCTAAAAAGACAAATAAACAAACAAACAAACAAAAACCCTTATTTTATCTAAATATCACAAAATACTTCCATAAACACACAGCTGTTATGTCTATTTCATTGAAATTATCGGGATTCCTTTTTTCTACCCAGCTGTCTCTTATCTGTGTCTGTTAGCACTCATCATTTGTCCTGTCCACAGTGTGCAAAAACTAATTTTGTTTGATGCTCCACTTGATAGATACTGCAAATATTTCCAATAATTTTTATCTTTTGTGATTCCAAATGATGATGGAGTTCTCTTTCTTGTTTATATACACGCATAAAATATTAAACTATTTCCAACCAAATCAGATACTTTTTTTGGCACATTTGTAAAAGTAAAATGTTACCCTATAAGATTACTAAAAAATAACTTATACCATTGACTAATGTGCACTTGCCCCTATATATTATGTAACGCATGGTCATCATACACCCGAACAGGGACAGCTCTATGCTGGCCTTTAGGAACACTTAGAAGCATGGCACTAACTTTTGGCCAGTTGAAGAACAACATGGGATATTAGTAATCTACAATACTCTATGTAATGTTTAAAATTCCTCCACTGGAAGGACCTCGTGCCAGATGGTTTATGTTGTTTAGGGCTTTTTACATAATGGCTTATACCTGGTTTACCCAGCTATACATTCCAGTTTGCCTGTGTGAGCTTGGGGCATAAAATTTTGCTAGAATGTTTTGCACACACTCTCCAAAAACCAGGATTCCTTACATGTATCTTTGTGATTTACAGTACAGTTGTGAAGCATATTCTATGCAACAAAAAATGTCTCAAAGGTCGGGTTCTTGTCTGTGTTTTGTTCTACTGCTGTACCATATCCTTTCTCTGCATTAAAACTAAAACCTAGTCGAAGGAAATCTGTGGAGTCTTATGAATTCTTTCAGTTATTCAGATATTTGAAATAGTTGTATATGTGTGTATATAATTTGTAATTTATACATAATTAATATATATGTCATTATATGACTAGACAATGAATATGTATAGAGCAGAGGTCACAAAAGGAGGCTTTCAAGGTAAATCTAGGAGTCAGTCCTGTTTTGCTTGGCAATTGAAATTATTTAAAATTTAAGCTTTGTATTTGAACATTTTTAAGAATACATGATTATCCATTTCATCACTCATTGACATTTTCGTAACTTTAATACTATCTTGAATTACTTTTGGCATATCAATAAGCATTATTTATTTGTGCCACTGTTCTTAAATTATCCTCGGGACAACTGCATGTCTGACTACTGGTTGCTTATTTTTCTATAATTTTATTTCATGTTATTCTGCAAACATCTACTGATTTTAAATAATAGAGAAGTTCCTAGCATTGTTTTTTTTTTTTCAACTATATCTTCCTTAATTGTTTTTTTTTTTTTAATTTCATTTTGTATCCAGCATATGGAAAATCTCAGGCCAGGGATCAAATCTAAGCTGCAGCTTTGACCTATGCCACAGCTGCTGCAATGCAGGATCCTTAATTTGCTGTACCACAATGGGAACTCACTTAATAGCTTTTGACTAAAAAATAGAAGCTGGTTTTTCAGTTGTGCATATGGAGATGGAATATTTGTCTAATCTGGATTCATTTGGTGGGAATAGTCAAGAAATATACTGTGGGGGATCTCCCTTTGTGGCTCAGCAGGTTAAGAACCCAAGTAGTATCCTTAAGGACTCAGGTTTGATCCCTGGCCTCACTCAGTGAGTTAAGGATCCAGCATTGCTGTGAGCTATGGTGTAGGTCTCAGACGCAGCCTGAATCTGGCATTGCTGTGGCTGTGACACAGAGCTGTAGCTCTGATTTGAACCCTAGCCTGGGTACTTCCATGTGCAACATATGTGGCCCTAAAAAGCAGGAAAAGAAAAAAGAAAAAAAAAGAAATATACTGCAGGAAATAGAGCCCCTTCAACTATTGGAATATCCTTGTTTTGGAAGATGTCTCAAAATTGCTTTTTATAACTGGCACATAAATATAAAAATTAGCTGCAATTCTGGGAGATGTGAAACAAAGACATTTATTTTCTTTTGCTGGCATTGTAGATTTTTTGACAAATGTCTGGTTCACCCTTCTTCCTGTAGTCATAAATTTCGTTAATCCTCTACCATACTAGGTCTAGTTTTGGTGATGTGACTTATCCTGACCAAGGAATCAACAGCAATTGTGTTATAAGCAGAGGCTCAAAAGAGTTTGCACATTGGGATTTGCCTCTTTCTATTGCCAACATGTGAAAAAAATGGGAGCTAGCCTTCTGGAGGATGGGAATGCATTTTGAGAGTGGAACTTGTGATTCCCAAAGTCCCAGGAACAACCTCAGTCATCTCAGCTGAGTCTCCAGATATGTTAGGATGGTCATTCCAGGCCACTCAGCCCTACCAAGTTTGTTTGGCCAGAAAGAATTCCCCAGCAAAACCAACTAATTATGAGAAATGATAAATATTTTTTGCTTTAGGCCATTAAGTCTTGAAGTCATTTATTACATGATACAACCTAACTGATACATCTGAATATCTTTTTTCTCCCCAAATACCAGTAGTAAATTTCTACCATGGTATATTTCTTTCTACAGAAATATATGTCTAAATTATAATGTGTACTATTGTAACGTGTACAATTTCTTTTTCAAGGCAGACTCGCTCTAGTAAGTATACAAGATAATGAAGAGCAGACAAGAATATACCATTTCAGCCCTTAAGTAGAATTGAAAACAGGAGGACATGCATGCCCACTCAGCCATGGCAATTATATTATTTCTCCTAAATTAATAAATCAGATAATTTATTCTCCCACATTTATTTTCCTTCTGTAGAGTCAATTTGAGACTTCTCACATTATATGGAAGTAAGAAGAATAAATATTATTTCCATCAATCATCTTGAGATTTGGAAACCCTTGAAACTCCCAAGACAGAAAGTTGCAAAAAGGAGATGAGAGTTTACTCTCTTAAATCTGGTCTATTGATATAAGTTTTTAGTGAATAATTTGTGGGAAGTATAGATAGTTTAAGGAACATTATACATTTTTAGTAAATTAGGTCACATCTTGCCAGGAACATGATGAGGTTAAAAACTAGCAATATAAAATTAATGTTCTACTACTTCACTTCTATGTATTCCACTCCCTCGTTGCATTATCACTTTTAGGAGTCATCTTTTTTTTTTAAGTTTTACTGGAGTATTAATTTACAAGGTTTTGACAATTTCTGCCGTACAACAAAGTGACTCAGTCATGCATAGACACATATCCATTCTTTTCCCACATAGATTGTCACAGTACTGGGTAGAATTCTCTGTGCTATACAGCAGGTCCCCACTGGCCAATCATTCCATACTGCTCAGTGTGCAGATGCCAATCCCAATTCCCTAGTCCATCCCTTTCACCCCCACACCTGTCCCTTTTGGTAACCATAAGGAATCGTCTTAAACAAATAAAAATTTGAATGATTACCTTTTTCATGAATAGTACTTTAAATTAAGCATTATTACTTGAGGTTCTGAAATTATACTCCTTTGTGTAGTTCAGGGGTAATTTTGTTTTTATGGACATTATTGAATAAAAATGAGTTTGGGGATCAATTTGAGTATGATTTATAAATGCTAACTTATGCTATATTCATATAAATTCTATTTTGATAATATACAATAATCTACTTTTATAGGAATAAATTGAGGCATAAAAATCATGTGGTTATGTAAGCAGTATCATAAGTAAAGTTTTATTTATGAGAACACTATATATATGCAACAGACATATTCAAATACTAATTTATTTGGGGTTCAAAAAGGAAATATTTTAAAAGGTAGTGTCAATTTATTATTCAAAGGGAACTTTTGTTAAAAGCAAACTATACTATGACATAATTTATAAATCATTTTTTAAAATTTATGCTTTTTTATCACAAGATGTCTAAATTATGGAAGCATCCTTGGAGATCATAATTCACTAATGCATTCAGTTGCTAAAAACCCAAACATGATTTTTACTTTTAATGTAGGCGGTGTAATAAATAATCAACATAATGACAGTTTTTTAATTGGTCGTTGACATTTTCCAAAATGAAAAAAGATTGTTCTTGCTATAATCTTCCTTTTTATTTTCTTTCTCCTAATCAAGAACTCTTGAAACTACATTGTCCTAACTTGGTTGGAATGAGTTATTTCTGCAGATTTATTTTTAAAATATTAATTCTCATTAGTTAACTCTGCTTTTCTTTTTATACTAATGCTTGTTTATAAAATCCATGTATATAATAATAGCCAGTGTTACATATTTGCCAACTTACATTGTTTTCCTAATGCTAAACTTTCCTCAACATGCTCAAAAACCACCATCTGTTTATTACAATTTCTGATTATATATTGGATTGAAATCCACACAATTATCAAAAAAACCTGGTAGCTGACAATTAAAAGTCAACATTGCTATTAATATTTTTAAATGACTGTGAACTATCTAAAATTTTTAAAAAGTCATGTAATAGATGAGTTAAGATGAAAAGAAACAATCTCCTACCTTAATACTCCCACATCCATTCCTCTTATTAAAAGCAGTGATTAAATCATTTCTTTTTGGATTTCTCGTGATAAATTCTGCCTCTAAATTATTTAATAAAAGTTTCTTGGAGTTCCCATGGTGGCTCAATGGTAATGAACCTGACTAGTATCAATGAGGACACTGGTTCAGTCCCTGTTCCCGCTTAGTGGGTTAAGGATCCGGTGTTGCCTTGAGCTGTAGGGTAGGTTGCCTGGGATCTGGTGTTGCTGTGGCTGTGGCCGGTGATTCAACCCCTAGCCTGAGAAGTTCCATATGGGCTGTGAGTGCAAAAAAAAAAAAAAAAAAAAGTTTTGTGATATATAACTTTAGATCACAATTTCAAAACTGTAGCAATATCAACATTTTGCTCTGTGTGATTCTTCGTTACAGTTTTCTAGGAGCATCCTACATACATGGTCTCTCTCCTCTAGTTCCTATAGCATGGTCCCCCCCCACCCCGATCCCCACTTGTTCTGGCCCCACACCCAAGCAATGACAATCCAAATTTATTCAAGGGGGTTCCTGTTGTAGCTAAGCAATAACATACCATACAGGTTCAATCCCTGGTCTCACTCAGTAATTTAAGGATCCGGCTTTGCCATGAGCTGTGGTGTAGATCGCAGATGCAGCTTGATCCCAGGTTGCCGTGGCTGTGGTATAAGCCAGCAGCTGCAGCTCCGATTTGACCCCTAGCCTGGGAACTACCTTATGCTGCATGTGCAGCCCTAAAAAAGTAAAAAAAAAAAAAAAAAAATATTCAAGTCATTGTTGAATGTCTGTTGGGAACAAAATAACCCCTAATTGGAGTTCCCATCACAGCTCAGTGGTTAACGAATCCTACTAGAAGCCTTGAGGATGCGGGTTGATCCCTGGCCTCTCTCAGTGGGTTAAGGATCCGGCATTGCTGTGAGCTGTGGTGTAGGTCACAGATGTGGCTTGGATCCCGCGTTGCTGTGGCTGTGGCGTAGGCCGGCAGCTACAGCTCTGATTCGACCACTAGCCTAGGAACCTCCATATGCTGTGGGTGCGGTCTAGAAAAGAAAAAAAAAAAATAGTAATAATAATAACCCCTAACTGAGACCCACCAATTAGGAATTATATTGCCACCCCACTCTGAAATGCAGAACTTCAACCCCCCCCTTGCCCAAACAATACTAGATCAGTTTTTCTTTCATTAACTGTTTGAGTTTTACTATTAGTAAACACTTTTTTTTTTTGTTGACTTTGTAATTTGTAATTATACATGTAAATCTCTTCCTGTTGATCACTTTATTTAAAAATTAATTATTAATTTCTCATCATGTAGAAAACTCTCATGCTTCAAGGACTTATCCTTTCTTTTTTCCCACTTCCAAAATCTGTTACAAATTTACTTTTTTTTTTTTGCATTTACTTTTAAATTATCAAGAGAAATGTATTTACACTGTGTTCAGTAACCTTATTTAATCATATTTCTGCAGTGTTACAAAACCAGATATCTAAAGGGGGCCAGGCCAGTAACAAAAATTAATGCAGTGGGTACATGGGAAGTCTCCCTCTATCTGCCTCTCAATATGGCTGTGGACCTGAAAGTGCTCCAAAAAATAAAGTCTTAACAAAGCAAACAAAAACAAAACAAAAAGGATAAATGTACTTCTCAAGAAGAATAAACAAAACAAATACAGTGTAAACAAAAAAAAGAAAAAAAAGGAATGAGCTAAGAAGCAGAAATCTAGAAATGCTAAATTAGAAAATAAGCATATAATAGTAAACAAAAAATAAGTGGAGACTTATTTAACATAACTGGAAATAATAGCAGACTGGAAAATGTGTGACCAATATAGAAGTGTTCATATCCAAATAAATATTTTTAAAAATACTCTACAAGATTAATGAAACAGTTAATTACAGACTCATGGGCTAACTAATATTTTTAACACTATAATTTATATTTGTATTATTGTGATAAGTAGTGATTGCTAGTGATCATTTATTCTTTTTTTTTATTTCTCTATGCTCCTGTGATTTCAATTCCCGGTGTTAAAAAGAAAAAACAAAATCCTGAATTAATCATTGTTTTAGCTTGTGTTCCCAAAAGAGCTGAGCACTAACAGAGGACTTACTTTTCATTATTTTAACTAAGGAATAGAACTTCAAGGATCAAGAGTGAGGGTTAAAAAGAATGGATCAGATAAGGGTATAAAGATCCCTTATGGAAAAGCTTTTGTGACGTGGCTGTTGCTTGAGAGTTGTCAGAGCCATTGTTTTTTTTCTTAGAGAAGCTCTCTAAATTGCTGTTCAGTACCATCATTGGGGAAAAAACAGAGAGAAAAATCCTCCACCAGTTACCAACTCTTAAAGTCAAAGGTGAGGCTTATGGAATATTAAGACCATGACCGTTCTAAGGTACAAAAACATACGTACAGAGGAGAAGTCTGTAGTAGTTTGTAGGTGGTGTCATCCTGAGAAAAGATGCTGTCAGGTTATGCACTTGGGGATTTACCCAGAACCCACAAATATCATTGACTCAGTAACACATAGACAAAACAAATTTGGGTGGATAATGTTTGGGTATAAAGGTCAAATGGTTTATGCTTTCTTGTGCAACTTTTTTTCCCCCTTGATCTCAAACCATACTTCTTTTTTCTTTCTCCTCTATTTATTTTAGTTTTTATTTTATATTAGAATACAGTTGATTTATAATGCTCTATTAGTTTCAGGTATATAGCAAAATGATTCAGTTACACATGTAATCAACTCTTAAAACAGTGTCATGTTTACTTGGATCATGAGTCTATTTTACAAATACCTTTTATGTGGAGACCCTAATTACTTTTATTGAGATGGTAAGCATATTTTTATTAAGGTGTTACAAAGTATGTGTATTTCATCTTTGTTATGTAATGACTTTCTTTTCTTCCTGAAGACATTTTTTCCAGATATTATTTTCTTACTAATTTGAAATAATTACTTTTTAGACTATACAATTTTACAGTTTCTTTAAAAAACCACTGTTCTTGTTCATTTCTAGTTTTTTCATTTCATTTCCATTTTCCAGTAAATCCTAAGCTTTCCCTATCCTCATTTGAATGTTAATATTGTTGGACTGCAGTTACATTTAGTTTTCTCAAAAAGGGTAAACGATGATCATTTTTTGAGTCATTTGTCTGTAAATGTTATTAAATTATGCATGTAACTGCATTACTTAAAAGAATATTTGACTGATAAAGCATAATTTAAAAATGTACCATCCTCCAATTCCATAATGATTTTTCCTATGATCTTTTATCAGCTAGTGTTGCTGATGAACAGTGTGATATCAGTCTGATTTCCTTGCCTTTAGATGTGATCGTCTCTGTCCATGTCTCTCTGTCTCTCTCACACACAGATGTACACATACACACAGCTTTTAAAATTTAGTCTTCTACACATTGATCTTATAATACTAGGCCATTTTGTTTCCTCAGTTATGAATATTTTATGACATATTTAGTTCAGATATTTTATCTCCTCCAGTATGTTCACTCAGAATCTCTTAATTCTCAAATATTGAGCAATCTGGATTTACCATCTTCTACCTACTCATAACTCAGTATATATGAAATGGTATTATATATATTTATGTATGTCTACACACAGATGCACATGCATATATATGGCTTGATATGTCATTAAAAGTTTAAATATCAAGTCAAGTCATTAATTGCTTAATCAAGAGATCCATTGTTGGAGAGTGTTGTTTAAAATAACATTTCTGTTCATGATAGAAAATCTTGCTTATCCTTACACTTTTACATCAAAATAATGTAAAAGATTAATAAACAGAAACCTCACTTAAATAGTGTTGGAAGATCCGAAGCAGGTGCTCTCGCATCCTATGACAATTGCAGGCCCAACAGGAAGAAAGACTCCACTTCTTTACTGGCAAAGACACAGCCAATGCAAAGCCAGGAACTCTTTGTTTACTAGAGCCCTCCCTAAATCCTCTTCTCATCTGTAAAAGAGGTCCCCTGCCCTTGTTGCTGTGCTGGGACTTGCAGGTGTCTTCCCATGGTTGCAGAACCTCAATTACTTGCAATTACCTGTTAATCCCAAATAAATTTATCTTGCTGGAGAAATATTTTGGTGGTGGGTAAGAGGACTGGAGAAGACTCCTTAGGGCTCCAGGGCTGGTGAGCAAACAAGTATGGAACCCACAATTAGGCCCATTATCAGCCACTGCTTCTCTAAGGTAGGTCTTTCTCCTGGGGTCACACTCACACTCTCTTTGCATTTAAAGCTCTCCGGGCTTCATTCAGGATCTATTGAAAAGTTTTGTCTTTCTGGTTAAGACCTTGTTCTATCTGTGAATTCTCATTTGGCACTTCAGTCTCATTTTGAGATCAGATAGTTTCATTGAAAGCAGCTAGCCTTCAGCCCATTCCCATCAGAACAAGGGATGCTTCTCCTGCAGCTGGCTAGCCTTCAACCTGTTCCTTCAGGAGTAAGCTTTTTTTTCCTTAGAAACTGCCAGATTTTTCAGTCATTTACCTATTCCTTTGGAAGGGCTGCCCTCTGGAGACTGACTTGAAAAAAAAAAAAAAAAAAAAAAAAACCCAAAAACTGCCTCACTCCTCAGAAACCAGGCTGTCGTCTTAGAAATGGCTGGGATTGATTTGCAAGCTGTTTAAATTCAGCCCTCTGCATTGTAAGCTGTTTAAACTGCTCTTTACTGTAGAGAAAAAACTGCTAGTGTTGCCGAAATAGCAGCTACCTCTGTATGCCAAAGCTGAATAAAAACATGGAGATGGAGTTGGAGGAAACAGAAAAAGTAGCTTTAATTGCCAGGCTAGTGCCTCAGGGACTGTGCCCCCTCTGGAGAGGGTAGTGAGGAGGCTTACAGTGTTCAAGGAGTAGGGAGTGATCGGCCCGTGAACATGTTCCTGACCAGTTGGTGGTAAGGTAATTGGGAGTCTGCATTATCAACCTCTGGTTCCAACCGGTCTGGGATCTACATGCTGTGGGCAGCATACAATTAACTTCTTCCACCTGGTGGGGGCTTCAGCATCTGCTAAACAGCTCCAAGGACATGGCTCAGAATATTATCTACAGTTCTTGAGGAAGAACTAATCCTTGACTTTATTGAATGGTTAAACTATTATTACTTGTCTTGCTTAACTGTTTTTCCTTTTCTCTTTATTTTCCCATTTATCTGATTAAATTGATTCTTTGACTAGAGTTTTTCTACAAACAAAGGGAAGTCAGAGGACAAGAGTGGTGGTGGTAGGTTCTAACCTGCAAAGGCCTCATATTGTCCTGCTCAGTTATACTAGGAAATGGGATCCCAGTTATCTAAGTATTTCGAGGGTGCTGCCTTCCTCAAGGACTCCAGTCAATCTTATATTTAATAACTGCATTCCATCCTCATGCACATTCCTAACCAAGGGACTGATCTGACTCAAGGCAATGTAGAATATCAACGGCCATTATGGGGAACTTCTGAAATCCCCAAATGTAATTTCCTTAAAATTAAATTGGACAACAATAGCTCAAAAACTTCCATAACTGGTGGAATGCTTATTTGGATTGGCATTTTGAAGCTTCCCAGTGGTTCTCAGGAGACTAAAACTGCCCCTCTAGGGGGTGGGGGCAAGTTAAGATTAACCAAGATAAACAGATGAGTAAAGAAAGATAATATGGCTCCTGAAATCATCCTTGGCTTCTTTGTCTGATGGTAATTCTCTCACTAAAATTCCTCTTTTCTCTGAAACTTTCCCGACTCCCTTTTCCTCTGAACTTGCCAGAAACTGTCCCTTTAAAATGAAGCCTTCTGAGAATCTAGAGGTTAAATCCTTAACTCATAGTCCCTGGACTAAAACTGAAATATGTACTATGCTAAAAGATTTCTGAAAAATAACCAAAGTGTCTCACAATTTTGCTGAAAAATTTGCTATAATCTCTCAAATTTATCAACCTGGTTTCTCTGATTAGTATTAGCTAATTCATATGTTTGTTGATGAAGACCAGGGTGAGTATTAGATGCAAGCTGCTAATTGGGAAAATCCTGAAAGGTCTGTAGGAATTACATCTGAGAGCATCATGCTGACTCATTATAAGATTACTAGGTAACTTCAAAGAACAAGTCCTGGGGCTGTTCCAAAATCTGTCGATTGGAACGAATTCAGGCTCGCACAAAGAAA
Source organism: Sus scrofa (assembly GCF_054392235.1). NCBI lineage: Eukaryota > Metazoa > Chordata > Mammalia > Artiodactyla > Suidae > Sus > Sus scrofa. The sequence goes on along the minus strand of NC_139393.1, from coordinate 64,345,862 downwards.
TCAGACAAATCAGTTCATGATGATTACAATTGACTTCAAATTATTTTTAAAGAAATTTCTAGTCCGTAGATGTTGATTCCAGCTGGGTAGCTTTTATCTCTATGTTTATTAGTGGTGTGAACTGAAGTTTGGCACTTGCCATCAGCCTTACATGGAGTAAAACATGAGTAACTGCAGCTACAAACCCACAGCATCCCCTAAGTGGAGCTCAAGGTGGAGATCAGGAGTGAGGCACTCTGTGCTCTGGGAGAATTGGAAGAACAGGCCTTCGGATAGTCAGATATTTTTAGAAGATTTTTTGTGCCCAATTCTTGCATGTCCTCATATCTAGAAAAACCCTAAAATCCTTCATGGTAATGTCTGCTCCTTGTGACTGGTAGTAACCTTCATGAGATGAGCAACAAACTTTTGTAAAATGTGTGTATGCTGCATGCACCTCCTCCTCACCTTTATCATATCCTGATATTACCCCTTTCCCTCCTTGGGTGGTATTTCAGCCCGGTCTGTAGTTAAGGATAAAGTGTCATAGTCATCTGCAAATGCAGTCACCTCCAAGGGTGAGAGATGGTGAGTCCTGTAGGCCATGAAAACTCAGGTTTTTATGATAAACCGGTTCTCTCTTACTCTAGATGAGTGATCTCAAAGGAAGATGGCCCAAATTCTTAATCTTCAAACTCTGGGAAAGAAGGCTCCTAAGTGGAGCAAAACCCTCCTAGCTTCTGCAATTTTTGCAAAGCTCTAGGGCATTGGAAAAGAGACTGTTACAAATGGAAGCATCTAGGCAACTTCACACTTATAACAAGCGTTTTCAGTATCCTCTCAATTCTCAACCATGGGGTTATGAGGAACTACAGGGGATCCTTCCAACCCTCCATCTTTATTGGCTTGGGGAAACATTTCAGCATATTGGGGATGAAGCTCTTCCAGTCCTAAATGATATCGAGTGGCACACTTCGTGCTTAACTTGACTACTATAAAACCAGTAGTAAAACAGTTCAAAGAGCGGGAATCTCTAACGAATTTTAAGAGGTTCCTACCTCTACACGTGTTTCCTTTTGTTTAGGTTGGTTGAGAAATACACATCCTTTTATTAGTTCCTCTACCCCTCCACATTCATTAGGCTGAGACTTAGAGAAATATAATGCTAGTATTTCTTTCTTCCAAGAGGAGGAAATAATTCTAGAATGTGACAGTAGTCATAAAAGTCACTGATCACATGAAGTAAATGACACTTTCACATATTTTATTTGTTACATCTCTGATACTACTAAAGTATATTCTGGAAGCACTGACCATTTGTTCTTATTGAATTAGCTATCACTTTTCTCCTGAGCAAGAGATACTACTGAGCAGATTCTGTTGTTGGCAAAATTTGAAGCACATTTACTGAGAGTCTTATTTCTCACAAATCCTAAAGGCTGATCTGGATGATATAAAGTTCCCTATAAGTTCTGCTTTGCTGCACCAGGTGGATAGTTTGCTTCTTTGCTCTCCTTCTCAAGCATCCTCACAAGAAGACAGAATCTAGTTCAAGCTTTTAGAATTAAAGAGACACAGGTCACCAAAGAAAAATGCAGTTTGTACAAACCCAGCTTAGATATTTTGGGCATCTTATATCAGGAGGACTACATCCAGATCAAGACTTCCTGGGGTCCTAAGGTTCTCCAAACGCAAAATTTAATGCCAACTGCCGGGGCTGGTTGGTTATTGACAAAATCTGATTCCAAATGTTTCTCTTACGCCCAAAATCTCTCTTAGTTTTACTCAACAATAACAACCCTGACCCAATTCTATGGAAAGAACCAAGCAACATAGCCTTAAAGGCCTTAAAGGAGAGATTGAAAAACCCACCTGCCTCTGGGCTTCACAATTATCAGATGCCCTTTTTCCTTTTTATAAATGAAAAGGGACTGAATATCCTTGGGTTACTCACCCTAAAATACACAGAGATTACCATATGGTCCATAAGATAGTACAGGCATCAACTGGATCTTATTGCATGATGTACCCCTTCACTTAGAGCCATTATATAAAAAACAAAACAAAACAAAAATAAACACTTTTTATTAAGGCCACTAAGAAAATTGTTGTGAGACCACTCCTCGCGCCTTAAATCAACTTTTCACCTAGTACAACCGAAGCCCTCCTGAATTCTCGTCACATTTAATGTTTCCCAGCCAACTACCTTGGCTCCTAAGAAGCTCCTCATGTAATTCTTACACTGTAGTAAGCTGAACCCAGCTACTCTTCCCTCTGTTACCAATGACGCCCCTCTCCACTGAGGTCAATGAGGAGGTGGACATACTACCACCAGGCTTCTTGTGTAGCTCTGCAGGAAATTCTTTTGGGTAACATCGACTTCTCATGTGTCACTGACTGTTCTCATTTAAAAGGGGACAATAACAAATACTCTGCTCGGTATATGATTACAACTTCTTTTGATGTTGTTGAGGCAGCATCTTTACCTATGGCTATGTTGGCTCAATAGACTGAATTACATGCTCTTATTATACGAGTTTAAACTTTAGCTGACTGCAAAACTGCCATTATTTATACTCATAGTAGATATGATTTGAGAGTAGCTTAGGAATTTGGAATATTGTGGAAACAATGTGGCTTCCTTACTTCCAGAAGGCATATGATTGAAAAACAGCCCATCCATTCACAATTTATAAAACGTTACATTTTTACCTGCCACTTTAGCTATTGCTAAGATTATGGAGCATTGTAAACTTGATTCTCTGGAAGCAAAGGAAAATTACCTTACTGATATTTCCTCATTGAATGCTTCCTTTAAAGAGACTAATAGCAGCCAAAGCACTATCATGGTCCCCAAATGATAACTTAGAAAAACTAGCTAGGGAAACCCAACAGTTGGCCTCAAAAAAGTAAAAATGAGATTGAAAATTCCACAGTAGTTGGTGTGATAAAAAGGAAAAGCTCTAGTTTGGGCCAGATAACAACCCAGTCCTATTGGTGAGGAGTGGGTTGCAAAATGGTACAACCAACTGGAAGACATTTTGGTAGTTTCTTGCAAAACTAAATATCCTCTTATCAAATGATCCACAGTCACACTCTTTGGTTTATGTCCAAAGGAGTTAAAAACTTATATGCACACAAAGACCTGCACCTAACTGCCAAAAGGTGGAGGCAATCTGGGTGTCTTTCAATAGGTAAATGGATAAATAAACTGATGTACATTCAGAAAATGGAATATTAATTGATCCTAAAAATAAATGAGTTACTAAGACATGCAAAGACATGAAAGAATCTTAAAGGCACGCTATTGAGTAAAATAAACTAATCTGTAAAAGATACATATTGTGTGATTCCAACTACATGGAATTCTGGGAAAGGCAAAAGTATGGAGACAATAAAAAGATGGTTGCCAGGGGTTTAGGAGGAGGAGAGAAGAACAGGCAAAGTACACATGATTTTTAGGGCAGTGGAAACACCATATGATACCGTAATGTTGGATATATGCCATTATACATTTGTCAAACCTGTAGAGCATACAGCACTAACATACAACCATAAGGTAAACTCAGGTGATTATGATATGTCAATGTAGGTTTATCAGTAGTAACAGATGTGTCATTCTGGAGGGGGATGTTGATAATAGAGGAGAATATGCATGTGGAGGGAGCAGGGTTACATGGAAGATGTCTGGATCTTCTGCTCAGTGCTCAGTTTTGCTGTGAATGTAAAATTATTCTAAAAAAATATAAAGTCTTAAAAAAAGAAAGGAGTTAGGAAATATGCAACAACATAGATGAACCTTGCAAACACTGTGCTAACTGAAACAAGCCTGTTGCAGAAAGATGAATACTGGATGATTCCACTTATACAAGGAATCTAAAATAGTCAAATTCATAGAATTAAGGAGTGAAAGAACAGTTGCCATGGGCCTGGAAGATGAGGGGGAAATAGGAGGTCATTATTCCAGGGGCATAAAATTTCAGATAAGCAAGATGAATACATTCCAGAGGTCTTCTCTGCTATACATTATGCTTATAGTCAAAAGTACTGTACTGTGCATTTACACAATAGGAGGATAGACCTCATGTTAAGTGCTCTTCCTACAATAAAAAAAAGTTGATGGAACAATTACAAAATGTGAATGTGATCCAAGGACTATATGATACCAATATTGATTTCTGATGTACTCATTAATTTCCTAAATCATAGTTGTATTGTGGTTATGAAGAATATTGTTTTTCTTTGAATAAATCATAATATAAAATATAGGGGGTTGACAGAGCATCATGGCATCATGTCAACAATGTAATTACAAAAAGCTCAGGAGAAAGAAGTCCTTTATATTGTACTTACAGCTTTTTAAAATTTGAGATTACTTTTTTAAAATGTGTAAAAATTTTATGCCCAATTTTATATATTTCTCACTAAATGTTACAAGCTGAGTCTACCACCAATGTATTAATTTAGTCGTTTATTTTTTGAGACCTCAGAATAAAGCTATTCCTTTGTTTATCAACAACAACAAAAATAAATAAATAATGGGTTGATTTTCTAGAAAAAAGTTTGGTTTTCCTTTGCTGTTGTGTATATAGTTCATTTCCATGGCATGACTTTCTCTAAGAGAGAAATGAGTTGGGTAGATCTTTTCAATATGTACTCTCTGTAATGGAGTGAAAGAGACAAGTTCAAGAGCTAATTAGTAACATGACTTTGTAGCTAGAACTTTAATTAATGAGTTTGTTCTCAGCTCCAGTTCCCCACCATTTCCATGTGTATATCATGTTTTGGGGATTCTCCAGTTTTCTGCCTGGAGAACTGACTTCCACTTTCAAAGCAGCCTGATATTAAACATGTTTTGGAAAGATGCTCTCTTGTCTCTGTTTCATTAGTGAGCTCACTTCCAACTTCTTTACTCATTAAAAAGAAAAAAAAAAAAGAGTTCCCTTCGTGGCTCAGTGGTTAGCGAAACCAACCAGCATCCAAAAGGACACAAATTCAATCCCTGGCCTCGCTCAGTGGGCTAAGGATCCAGCAGTGCCTTGAGCTGCGGGGTCATAGATGCTGCTCAGATCCAGCATGGCTGTGGCTGTGGTTGTGGCATAGGCTGGCGGCTACAGCTCCAATTTGAACTTCTAGCCTGGGAACCTCCATATGCCATGGGCGTGGCCCTAAAAAGACAAAAGACCAAAAAAAAAAAAAAAAAAAAAAAAAAGGTTAAGTTAAAAATCATCCACTCTGATACCCCTCCCTCTATACTCTTTGCTTTTGTGGGTCTATTCTCTTTTGCATCATATTATTTTCACTCTAATAATGCACCTTGAGAAAGGAGAAAGGAAAATATACATGCTTATGCTTATTTTGGCACATTGTTAGTGAATCAAATAAATAAATATGTACTTAAAACTGACTTTCAAAAAGAGTCACAGTGATGCTGGTAAATAGAGTCGTGTTTCCTGCCTCTCAGAAAAAAAAATATTGAGAGAATTGCCAGAATCTGTACTATTTTTAAAACCTTTTATTATTTTTAGTTATATTGAAAATGCAATGCGTATGTTTAAACTGAGATCTCTGAAATAAAATTGCCTAGCCTTTTTCTTGATTATACTTAGTGAACAAAAATCAATGATGATAACAGAAGGAAATTAGCTAATTTTACAGCAACGTTAAAGCGTATATATAATCGAGGAGCAGTGATATTGGATATGACTAATGGATTTGATGAGGTCAATAAACACATCATGGAGTTCTGTACAAGAGGTTATTCCTGATGGCTTATTTCCAAACTGTAGATTCAGAAAAATGAATTAGACATTCCATATCATCGAGTTAGTTTCATTTTTCTATGCTGCAAATCTATTCATTATAATTTTTAAAAAATCGTACAAATCAGTTCATCTTTGTTGCATATGAATACCATGTTCTTTTCTTCCTCTCACTATTTTCTATCAAGTACCATCATACTTATTTAATAATTGTTACTCTTAAAATTTCTAGCCAATGAATAGATATATTAAAAATTATTTATTTTCAGGAGGGATGGGTTAGGATTTGGGATTAGCACATGCATATTATTGTAGAGGAATGAATGTTGAGTGAAGACTTGTACAGCCCAGGGAACTCTACCCAATATACTGTGATAATCTATATGAGAAAAGAATCTGAAAAAATTGATATGTGTGTATGTATAACTAAATCACTTTGTTGTACAGCAAAAATTATCACAACATTGTAAATCAACTATAAAATCATAAAACCTGAAAATTATTATTAACATATTAGTAATTGTATATTTTATAATATAATTTTATTATTGTTATTAATAAGCAGTTATTAGTAAAGTTTTATAATGACTAAGATCAACAATTTGTATGAGGTTAATTTGACAACCTATTTGTGTCAGCTCAGCGTCATTCATATATTTTTAAAAAGTAATTATAAGGAATTTGCAAATGTGGTTTTTACCGGAAAATTAAGAAACCTATCAGTATTATTATAACTCTTAAGATGCCTCTTGATAATGTTTAGTGCTGCTTGTATTTGAAATTCAAAAGGGTAGAAGACCTGAAATGTTTGAAGGAGAGTAACTTAATACTGATTATATTGACAATGTTCCTTATAATTTTTAATAGATTCAGTTAGATAAAATTTAAGACTGATTATTTAGATGTTGGGGATCTCTGAATTCATAAGTGTTCTCCATATTCATAAGTTTAGTTATAGGTCTGAAATAGGAATCCTCTTGCAGAACTTTGTCTAAGACATGTAAAATAATCATATGGATCCATAACTATAAGCAAGAATGGAGGATATTTTGAAGAGAAGGAAAATGGTTTCAGTTTTTAACATGCTAAATCCATTCTATTGGTAGATGTTTGATTTATTCTCTATATAGTTGGACTGTCTTGTTCAAATCTCTGAGTACATAATTGAAAACTTGAATATTTATTAACTTTTTAATGTGGACATAACATGATCAAATAGACATTATACTGCTGAGATTTCCAAAATTTCGATCCTATGTGTGTGTGCAAAAGATTATCACTTTAGTCTTCACCTAACAGGAGAAAAAGTGAAAGCTTAACACAGTAAAATAGTGTAGTGTAGGTATCTGTACCACAAAGGACAAAAATCCCTAATAATTTATATTATCTTTTAGGCAACTTCATTTGGCTATATTTTCTTGATATTTCCTAACAAAAGTTATGGAATGCTTATATTATCAATGGATGTAAAAGAAACCTGGCATATTATATTTCCCCTATTGTTAAAAAGTAAATGAACATGAACTAGGATGAGCCTATAAAACTAACATCATACATCATTTAACATTTCAGGAGAAAGATTGTTGTATACCATCCTGAAAGTAACACGACAATTCCTCTTCCTTTGCATAATTAGATGGATGGCTACAGCATGAGTATATAATGCTATAATGTTCCTAGCAAGCTTGTTTATGAAAAATGGCTGCACTCTCTGGACTTACACCATCATGTTGATACAGTAAAGCAAGAATGCTGTTATAATACAAAGTGGTAAAACCATTTTTTTTCATCCTTTTATAGTATAATGAAGTAGCAATGTGTCAATTAGTTTTATTCCAGCTACAAGAAAAATGGTAGGTCCTATAGGTACAACTGGTGCAGTTTTTATCACTAAGTGCTGCCAGTATAATTCTTCTAGAATGGAATTCAAGAAAAGCAACTCTACCTAATGGACATTAATTAACCCTGATGGAAGTAAGATTAACTGAAAGGGATATTTGAATCTGTGACATGCTTGTGACATAATAGTCAAATCTTAATTCAAATTATCAGCCTTCAAGTATTGAAAGGAACAGTCAATAGTCTTGAATTGTTTATTTTTCTTAAATCATTATTAGTGTACCCTTTGCAAATATATGTAGATAAAGTATATGGAGATGCACAATAAATAATCTTACCTATCATGCTGCAAGGAAAATTCAAATGGAATTTTAGGCTAGTAAAATTTGGCAGATATGGGCAAATGACAAATGGCATGAATCATTTAATGAGTGAATAGTTTTAAAACTTTTGATTAGTCAACATATAATTTAAACATTTCTATTTACTAATTCATCTGTAGCTCACTAGTTCTTTTCAAAGTATTTCAGATCATAAATAAAAAATGTCCAAAATACATAATTTTTCTTAATTGTCTTAAGTACAGTTCAGACTTAACCCTGTTTTGCCAATTCCATAGAAATGGCTCTCTTGGTTTAAACCCTTGTTTTCAGATAAGAGTTCATTGTCTGGTGTTCGCTTTTTTATGATGATATCGCTAGCATAAAGCAGAGCATATTTTTCACTCCAGAAGAGGAAGGACCAAAAGTGATATTTAATCAATGGAGAACTGAGAAAAATCTGTACTGTTAGGGCCAGAATATTATGAAAAATATATACTTCCTGAATGAGGCCATTTTACAAATAATAGAAAATACATCTATGTGTGCATTTAAAATTTTCTGCAGTAATCATCTAATTTATCAGAACTGAGCCTATGAGTCAGAGGCCATTATGATTCTAGTGCACAGCAAGTTTTAATTTTCTCACTCCATTAGGCCAATCAAACACAAGTTAAACTACTACAGTGAATATGATGATTTTTGTTCTACTTTTGTTTAAAATGTCTTTATGCCTACCTGGGTCCTTCACTCAGATTTACTAATCTTTTTAGCCAAAAGAACTCCTGAGAAACAATTTCTTGTATTTTCTTATCTCAGTGGTCAATATTATAGGTAATGAGCAAATTCCCAGAAGTTTTTGCCTTAAAAATAAGTTTCATTCCAGAATTAATCATAATTATTAAGTTCAATATAAATGCATTGGTGCACACTCTCATTGAATAGAGCTGTGCATTAACTAGTTTATTTAATTGGTAAGTTTCAGATTTGCAGTTTTCTTACTCCAAGCCTGGCATATATTTCCATTCTTATTAGAAGATTCTTTCTGTTAGTTTTCAAGATTTTCCAAAATTCCAGTAACATTTATCAGAGACAGAATTACTAAGAAGTTGACAAAGCTCAGAATCCATGTATGGGAATTTTCAAGGGTATAGGGACGGATCTTAATCATATTTACTTATAGTCACAATGATTTTATAAAGTTTATAAAATTTAGAAATTTTCACAGCAATAATTTAATATTTCTTCCCTTTTTATCTGCTCCAATTTCTCCTTTTCGTATCCCTTTCAAGTAAGTGATTCAATTGTATTTATTGTTGCCTTTCTATGAATTTGTATTTGGCATATTATCTTGTGACAACCATTTTGAATGTCTCTTAAAATAAATTAAAAAATTAAGATTCTCAGAGTTCCCATCGTGGTGCAGTGGTTAACGAATCCGATTAGGAACCGTGAGGTTTCGGGTTCGATCCCTGGCCTTGCTCAGTGGGTTAAGGATCCGGCGTTGCCATGAGCTGTGGTGTAGGTTGCAGACACGGCTCCGATCCTGGTGTAGGCCGGCGGCTACAGCTCCGATTCAACCCCTAGCCTGGGAACCTCCATATGCCTCTGGGGCGGCCCTAGAAAAGGCAAAAAGACAAAAAGACAAAAAAAAAAAAAAGATTCTCTATTTTCTCTGTATCTCTTTATGTAATATTTATATTTATATTAATTCTTACATATTTAGCAAAATTATTTTATTAGTGAACTACCATACGCTGTTAAAGGTTTTTAATTTCCCACAAAATCAAGATTTCTTCTGAAAACTGTTCCAAGTAACCATGATTTCTAGTTTTCAATACTAACAATCCTATAAAAAAAATAGAATGATGAAAAAATAATCAGAAAAGCTCTCATTTCCTTTTTTATTTTAACCTTCCAAAAGAAAATTGCAGTTGTATAAACAGATGGTTGATCACCAGAGCAACCAGAATCTGATAAGAATTTTTCAGAAGCTTGTCAGGATCACAGCCCACACACTTGTACTTATAAAAAAAAAAATGATTTAACAGAATTTATACAAGAGCTATTAGTGGGCTTTATGACAAAATCAGAACTCTTCTCCAATTCTATCTAACTTTTTCCAAGTGTAAAAATTAAATATATCTAATTTTACTCATTTATTTTTCCTTTTTCACCTGCACCCTCAGCATATGGAAGTTCTCAGGCCAAGGATCAAATCCAAGCCATTTCTGCAACCTATACCACAGCTGCAGCAATGCTGGATTCTTAACTCACTGCCACTGGGCTGAGAATCAGACTGGCAAAGCCACAGAGAAAAGCTGGATCATTAACCCACTGTGCCACAGCAAGGACTCCTAAATGTATTTAATTTTAGTATTAAATGTAATGAGGAAATGGTGGGAAATAAATCTTGTAAACACTGTAATGAAGTAGCCAGTATTCTTGCAGCACTCATGAGTTATTTTCTACTAATTGCTAAATTCAATAAATACCTAATGAGTATCCTTTTTTATAGGTCACTATACAAAAAACAATGACAGATAGGTACACATATAAAAAGCATATAGGCCTTTCCCTTTCCCTCTAAAATGTAACGATCTAAATAGCAAATTTATAAGTGCATCCAACTGCAAAAACATTAATTTGATAAAAGCTTAATTTCATCATATAGATCATCAGTGTATGAAAAGTAATGACCCGAGACTTAGCTATATTGTCGTATACTGTTGTTTTTGACATTGCCGTTACTATTATTACAATAAATAAAAAGGGTTGGTTCAGTCATATTGAGAACATGTTTCTTCCGGGAGTCAGTCTTCAGTGTGTAGGGGGACTGAAGACATGTGAGGACTGCTAGTACTTAGGGGTGACTATTTTGAAAGTGGTCAGAAATGTTGACTGAAAGATATGTTTCCTTGGAACGTGCTCACTGGTTTTACCAGTAGTTTATACTATTTGGAGGTTTGGGGTGAGTGTGTGTGTGTTCGTGCTTATATGTTAAGGGAAGCCAGGGTGAGAGAAATTAAAGTCTCTCTAAATCACCAGTAGATAATGGAGATGATACTTTGTATATTTGGGGGTTATGAAAAATAACTAAATGGAGAATGGAAACAATGGGAGTGTGTTCATGAATGAGCAAGGAATTAAGTTTGTCCCCAGAGTGCATTTAGGGCAGTAGAGGGAGAAGCTGGCATACTATGAAGTGTCCTGTAATGGTCTTGTAGATATTAGCGTTTTCTTGACTGCCGATCATCTGAATCCCCTATATATTTTAGAATTTTCTCTTTAATGAGTCTTAAAAGGTAATGCCATAATATTGTAAGAGAATGCAGGATTGTGATGTGCCAGATTGTTCTAAAGAATGTTTTCATGACAGTTTAGAAGCAATTAGTAATCTATCATGCACTATAATTCTTAGAGTCTATGAAGTTAAATTATGAATACCAAATCAATGTCCTATAGACGTCATTGATTTCAATGCCCATTCATGTTCTTAGTGCACTGTCCTTCACCTAGAAGATACTCATTAACTAGGCATTAAATGAATGGTAAGATAATCAATTAATTCAGTCGTGCATGCATTAAGAAATATGTTGGACAGAGGCTCATGTAGATAATGCAACAAAAAGGTGAGGTACCTTTTGTAAGAAACAAATTTCATCTAAGGAAGACTTATTATAAGGCTTATCTGTAGTCAAGAGTGAAGGAAAATAAATTAGTAAAATATTTTACTGGAACGTATTCAAATCCTTGGTCTAATTTCCTAAGTCAAAGTATATCTTCCATATGTATTTTGTCCTAAACTAGTTATCTTACTTGTATTTGTGAAAAAAAATGCATTATGTAATTTGAATTTTAGAAGGAATGGTATGTATGTTATATTTTGAAAGTAACTGTATATTAAAACCTTTACAGTAGTAAATAATATCTTAAAAGGGAAAAATTAGATCGATGACTCTATCAAAATTAAAATATGCAAGATAACACATTGGATTTTCTTAACGATCACATAGCATTGTATCAGAGTAATAATTACTTGGAATGCCAACTAGCAAGTTAAATGATTTGTATTCTTATAAATGGACTCCAAATACTTTTGACATTTGAAAATATAATAATAAAAAATAATCCAGGCAGATGTAGTATGATTTATAAAAAATAATTTTCAAAAATTGTATAATCCTGTGATATAAAATAGAGTAAAATGTTGCTATAGTTTTATTATATCACTGAATGTTTTTCTATCACCTTAATCTGCTTTTATTTTTGATACTTATTACTCTCTTATATTTTATTTATCTACTTAATTAATTATATTTATTATATCATGCCATATGATGTAAGATCCATGAGATAACGTAGGAGAGTTCTAGACATATGATAAGTACTCAATAAACAGAGATAGGTAAATAAAAGAATTAAATGTATAAATATGGGATGATTACATTAAGTTGGGAATTTTCTGTTTGTGTGTATTTGTGCATGTGTGAAATAGGTTTTGTGATAGTCAAATGGAAAAGTATAACAATTAACAATGTTAAATATGTATGAAAAGTGCTGTTTCTTATGCCTTGCATATAGTTAATATTTAGTAACTAATTTTGAATAGGTAAATGAATAAGTGTGATAGTGAAATAATTAACTAGTTAATTCATATTAAACTGATCATATTAAATTAGATTGGTCATAGTGGTTCTGTTACAAGTGCTTCTAAACACAGTGAAATTACATTTATTTGATATTATAGGGTCAAATGAAACAAAGTAATAGGAACTAGTGGAAACTGAATTTATAGTAGCTTTATTATGTAATGAAACAAAACATTACAAAGTAAATATTTTAAGAGAACATTGCCTTAAAGATAATAAAGAATGCTTACAGCATTTAAGAAAAAAAACCCTTTTTTTGTTTTTCAGTGATTTAAATGAAGTTCTTAACACTTCATTTAGTTTGCATTTTGATACCAAAAAAAATCATATGAGAATTTTTTGTATTTTATTGATAAAATTTAAAGATAGTTAATTCATTAAAATTTGTTATTATAATGTATTTACTCATTCTATGCATTCAGATTTGTATAATCTTTGTTTTGTTACAGAAAGAAGTGATGCTCATGTAGAAAATTATTTAAAAAGATTCTTGTGGTTTCTGTCCTCATTCTCATATTAAGACTAATATGAATGAAATATGTCTTAAAATATATCAATCTTTATTAATATATGATTAATAAAATCCATGGAATAGTTTTCTAAAATTTTGGGGGGAAAGACAAGTGTTTAACTAGATTAACCATTTTTAAAAAATTAATTTTTCTAATGATTTAAGAGATATTTTCACATCATTATGTGTAATTCATATTTAGGGATATATTTTACATAGATGTATAGCTGATGTATGCATAATAGTGTATGTAGTGATGAATATACAAATAAATTTTAGGGACATTTTATGTTAGTTTATTGATCTTTTTTTTAACTCTAGTGAAAGACTAATTTTATTATTGTGCTTAAAAGTAGTAATAAGTAATTATTAAACAGTGATTTCAGTGTAGTGTTAAGCCCTGGGCCAGACCAGGCACCATTTGTGATCATTATTGGGCTTATTTCCTTTAATTCTCAAACAATCCCATAAAACAATTGCTCCTCACTATGTGGTTTTAAAGGGAACATTGACTTGGCTAGGTTAGGTAATTCTTATCAGGTCACAGAGCTTCCATATGCTGGAGCCAGTGCGTACCAGGCATTGTGTTCCTTAAGCCAGATATTTCACCACTGTTTTCTCTTTTTCTTTTCAACTCTCCTTTATTCTTTATTCTCTTTTAACTGGCATGGAATAAACAGCATTATTTAGGTCCTATCTTGTCGAGGGCCCTTGGGGATTTTCTACTGTATCATTCTCACAAACCATGCTATAATAAGCTCCCTTGTTCATGTCTTCTTTTATTTATTCATTTATTTGTTTATTTATTTATTTTGTCTTTTTTGTCTTTTTAGGGCTGCACTCACAGCATATGGAGGTTCCCAGGCTAGGGCTCTAATCAGAACTACAGCTGTCAGCCTACACCAGAGCCACAGCAGCGCGGGATCTGACCCATGTCTGCGACTTACACCACAGCTCACAGCAACACCGGATCCCCAACCCACTGAGTGAAGCCAGAGATTGAACCTGCAACCTCATGGTTCCTAGTCAGATTCATTTCTGCTGCTCCAGGACAGGAACTCCTTTTTGTTAATCACCTCTGTGATTATTTCTCCAGAGCAGAAAAAATAAATGGAACTGATAATACAAAATGTTTGCAGATTTTATAATGATAGATCCAAACTGCAGGAAGTCTACTTTTGCCTTATATCAGTGTAGCTAGAGACCATTGACACAGTAGTCTCTTCATCAACAAAGGTTAAAAAAGAACATTTTACAGCTATAGACCAGTGAGAATAATATGTACCCCCAGTTCAGCTGTGTGACTGGCACTGATTTATACCTGAGATACAAATTCATCATTGTGTTCCAGAAATACAGTGAGCCTATGAAAAAGTAAGGCACATAGTAAGTGAGATGTGTTGCAATATTGGTCTCAATTCTTCACTGCTCCATTGTAGCGTACTATATACCCGTGTGTGTTCCCACACTTTGACACTAGGCTTGGCTTTGTGACATGCATTAGCCAATTAGACCTTTTTAGATGTCAGGTGAGCAGGAACTTGAAAAATGTACTTGTGCAGTTGAGCTTGCCCTGAATCTTGGCCATGAAAACTTTTGCCTAAGGTACCTGCTGATGCAGAGAATGAAAGATGTAGGACAGAACTACATTCAGTCCACAGCCTGGAATCAAGCCCAGGGAGCATCCCAGCTGATCCAGACAGTGAAGAATCATACTTTGCATTTAGTTAGTAATAGTCTATTTAATTCTCCTTCAATCTGGAAGAATTCTTCAGTCTTCATGACCTTTACACTTTTGGAGATTGCCAATCAGTTATTTTGTAGAATATACTTCAATTTGGTCTTTTTTTTTTTTATTGGATTATAGTTACGCATCTTTGGCAAGAAAATTAGAGAAGTGATGCTGTGTTCTCAGTGTGTCCTGTCAGGTCACAGTGCCCAATGACTTGCCCCATTGCTGATGATGTTCACTTTGATCACCTGATTAATGTGTTATTGGCCAGATTTCTCCACTGTCAAGTTATCCTTTTACTCTTTGTATATAGGTATTTTGTAGAGAGAATACTTGAAACCGTGTAAGTATCTATTCATGTAGTAATTTATATTAGTATGGAGCCAAGGTTTCCAAATTTGGTCAATGGATTATAATATATGACTGTCATTAATTTTGATGTTTAAATTATCCCAGATTTGACCAGTAGAAGCTTCTTAAATCTGGTGTCTGTGTTCATTTGACATTTCTCCTTCATTTTTTGAGTGTTTCCCTGCTTTCTGGCACAAGAAGAGGTTCTAGGTCTTATTTGGGGGGGACCTTTTTTTGTGCTTTACTTGCCCTAATCAGGGAATCCCTGGATTCCCTAGAGAAACTCCATTTTTCTAAGAAACTCTACTTCTTCTAGTATTCTCCATAGCTTAATTTACATCTTACAGAGAGGAAAGACTTGGTGGCAAAGCTGTACCAATTAGTTCCCCAAACTTGTTTCACCCTTGTATGCCATTTTGCTAACATTTCTTAGTGGTAGAGAATGAGTTTCTGGATAGCAGAGCCATGCACTATCTCAGTTGTGACAACTACTGCCTGCTAATGCAACAGCACTACCTCCCTAACACCTCCCAACCCCTGTGCCCAGAAATACCATTCTGTGGTCACTTTTTTCTCTTGCCACTATTATTTTTATCTTGTCTTGAAATTATACTTGGAACAATATCCCTTACTGAACATATTTTTTGGAAATTAATATATATATATGTATATTGGTGTGGTTTCTCTTGCAGATAAATTTAGGAACTTCAAAAGTAATTAAATCTGTCTTTACATGCTTTGATAGAATTTAGGATTTTACTGCAGCAAAAATGTTGCCTCAAATCTATTTGTTAGACACTGCATTTTAGGAGAAAAAAAGCATAGTAAACAGAGAGATTCATCTTAATTTCATATAAAATCCAATCAGTCTATGCAAGTTGATAAGATCCTATGGATTGAGATTTTAAAATCAGATGACAGAAGTCATCCATAAGGAGACTAATTACCTGTTCCTATGTCCAAATTAGCAATAGGTTGCTATTGCTATAGGTTGATGTACAACAGGTTAATGACAATAGGTTGATACCAATTTCTCTCCATATTGAACCTCTTGAATATTTGAAACCACTCTTTTTCCATTTTCTTCTTTAACAACTCCACACTGGAATTGCAAATATAAATATATTCTCTGTAAAGAGCAGGCCACTCAAAATTGAGTACAAGCCATAGTTAACATTATTAGTTTTACCCTAATCCCATCTCATGCTTTTCTGTCTGCATTGCTTTAATCTCAGGAGAAACTCAAGGCAGTATTTGGAATGTATTTTATTGGGTGTCTGTCTTCCACTCTCTTCTCCTCCTGAGTTCCTTAGGTCTGTAAATCCAGGCTTTTGGAAAAACTTCCTTCTTTCAACATTTATACCAGCTGGAGAATCATCATTAACAGATTTCTGAACTGAAGCTGCTTTATTGATTCTTCCAAGTTCTGTAACCTTATGCATCCAACAAGAAACTACATGTACTCACCCAGGTCATAAATAACTTGCAGTACATCATTGACTGCATAAACATTCCTTACTTGCCTCCTCTTCTACTGTAGCAATTAGATATACTTTTAATCTTTCTTTAATGTTTAATTTCCCTTGTTGTTCCTCTAATCCTTTGAAGCAGACACAGCTGTTAAAGATATATGTTAAAACTTAATTTTCGGCTTATCTTTATTCTACCTCTGTCACTTTTTGCTGGATCAGAGTATCTTCCTCTCCCTTTGCATCTAGGTTATTACCTTCATTTTCCTAACAAAGTACATCAAATATTGCTTTGCAAAACTTGGAAGTTTCAGAGGTTTTGACCAGCCTTTTCCTTTGTGTTAGCTCTAACCCGCACAGCTGAGGATGTAATGTGAAAGTTATTCCAGCTGTCAGGTCAGTAGATGTTACTTGTACATCCTGGTCGGGGAAGATTACTAGTGGTTGTGTCCATTAACCCAGTGAATCCAGTGTTTACCATGATGCTATTTATTACTTGGTCCCCATAAGCTGCCTCTAACAGGAGGTCCATACTGACACTCTGGGTTTCTGGGTATGCATGCCCTCACAGAACCCTGTGTTCACTAGTTCTCTGTATATCAGATTATTCTCCTTTTCTCACTGTACAATAAACTGAGTGAATGGCCATAGGTTCTTTGGGAGAAAAACTGAAGGAATCAGCATGGTGTAAACTTGCTATGCAGTTTTGGCATATTTTCTCTTAAGAATTTTTAACCTTATCAGTGAATAGATTCCAGAAATGCAAGTTGGGTAAGAGCTTGGGACTGAGCAAGTGTCACGAATTTTTATTGAGGTAACCAATTGCAGCTGCCTCTTCTGGCACCACTGTTGACTGTTCCAAGGGACATGATGTTTTATTAACTATCCATAAAATTCCTTGCTGGTGAAGCCCCATTGTCTGCCCCTGAAGTCTTGCTATTCATTAGAGCAATTGCAGCCTTCTGGTTTCACACTTATGTGCTGTCATCTGGCCCCTGTTGGTTTGGGGCTCCATGGATATTGACTGAGCACCATTATCATTACTCTGATGTCATGCCCAGCCTGAGATAGAGAGCCATCACCAAAATTCTAGAAATCTAGCCCTTTTTCACCAAGTCATTCTTGACAGCCTTGATGAATGCTGTGTCCTTTTTCCTTTCCAATATAATACAACACTTGGGCAGTTTTCTTGACCTCATAGAATATTTTGATTTCAGCTTGCCCACTTCCCTCAGGCTTTCTCTTCCTTCCTCCACTTGCAGACAGAGTAACAACCATTTCTACTCTGCTCAGCATTAGTCATCAATTTCTCCAGCTCTCTCAGAGCCACCCTAATAGAGTTTGATCCATCTCCTAGGACCTTTGCCAGGTCGTTAAATCCCATATCCCTAGAAAGTTCTCTGAAATAATGAATTTTTAGTTACCTATTTTTATATGCTCACCCTCTTGATACAGGATCCTCAGTATCCAATGCCTGGCATAGTCCCATTTTTGACTAAGTTTGTCTTGGTTGAGTATTTAATACCTACTAATTCTGTACCTCTAATTGCTAGATGTCCTGTATTCTGCTCAACTATGTTCATCTTTTCACTGAAAGGACTTATTTATAATCTAAAAAATAAGCATGTTGACTTTCAAACATTGTTTTTAATTTACTACTAATGGTCTTAACTTACTCATTATACCTCTAGGGAGTGTCCGCAGTAACTAGCCACTCATGCTACCTTTCACACTTTTAAAATACATCTGCAAGGGCATTTCCTACATCTGCAGCAATTTCCCAGGGCACCTATAGTGAATTCTTTAGCAACTGAAGTGCCACATACACACTCACACTACTCTGGATATCATTATGTTTGCCCATTAGGTGATAATTAAGTGGTCTCAGAATACAGATCACTACTGGCACCATTTATTTTATTCTGGGTTTCTAAGAAGCAGACACCAATGAGGAATTATACATAGAAGAGGTTTTGGGGGTTAGATAGAATGGAAAAGAAATGGAGAAGATCAGGAAAGCCCTCAGACCATAATGAAGGTCTGAATCCTGTGGTGGAAAGGGGGAAGTAAAAAACATTAGATAGGGGAAAAAAATCTTTGACAGAAGTACAGTACTAAGAAAGTTAATGGCAAGGACAATGTTGAGTACTTAAGCCAAAGTCAACAGTTAGCAATGCAACATATCTCCCAGGAAACAAGCCAGATTGGTGACTCTGACATACTCAGTCATTGCCAAGAGGACCCCATTGGACATATGAGCTCACTGAGAATGCAATGATACATTTCCAACCACAGTACTGGGAACAAAGGTCAGAGATCCCATAGGCATATCGGAATGACAGTGATTACTAGTCTCCTGCCAGCCTCAGGGGAATGCTCTTATGTAGTCACACATGATCCCCTGTTTAGAAGGGCTTGCACTTAGTTCAAAGCTCTGATAGTGACATCTTAATTTATTAATAATTTTAAAATAAGGAGTCCTTTCTTTTCATTTTGTGCCGGGTCCCAGAAATTATATAATTAATTCTGTCTGTGACTATGACTGCAATTCACACTTTAAGAAAGTTTGCCAGTTTCCACCTTTTTTTTTTTGTCTTTTGTCTTTTTAGGGCCACACCCTCAGCATATGGAAGTTTCCAGGCTAGGGGTCCAATCAGAGCTACAGCTGCTGGCCTACACCACAGCCACAGCAATGTAGGATCTGAGCCACGTCTGTGGTCTACCCAGCAGCTCACAGTAACACTGGATCCTTAACCCACTGAGCAAGGCCAGGGATTGAACCCCTGTCCTCATGGATACCAGTTGGGTTGGTTAACCATTGAGCCACGACAGGAACTCCCAGTTTCCACCTTTTATACTAGGGTATTCCCACACAAGGATTAAGTTCCAATTATCAATCCAAAATGTATCTCAAACCCATACTTGTTCAATTATGATTTTGCAATTTCTCTGTTTTTATCTTTCATATGTTCCAACTCTATATACTTCCTTGGTTTGACTCTAAAATAGATATAATTTCTCTTTTTCACCTACAAACATTACGCAAATTCCATCAAAGTTTAATGATTCTCTGCTGAACTTTACCTTATACTCAAACAGATTTCAGCAAAAATCAAGAATAAAGATGAAAAAAAAAAAGCCACTCTGGCTTTAAGAACTAAAGAAAAAACAGTGAGACTCAAGATGAAAAGACTTTAGAACTAGAACTTGAAATAGGAAACCATTAATTAAGCTTTTGAAAGGGAATATTAAACATTAAACATAAAAGGAAAACTTACATTGTAATAAAATCATCTTAGGGATGGTCTAAAGAGGAAAGTGTGGAATAAAAAACTTGGAGAAAAGCTACTCATTGTTCTGAAAAAAGCCTTTTTTTTTTTTGAAGATCAGGGAATGTGGGAACTATATACAAAGGAAAGAACCAGAAAAAACTGTGAACTTTTAAGCCTTGATCTAGATAATTATTCTTATTTTTTGTTATTCATATTTTGGAGACTGAGTGACAAAGACATATAAAAGTATGAGAGAAATCATCTCAACAATCAAACTGGAATGAGCTCACCAGAACTCCAAGGTAATGAAAAGATTTGGAAAGCTACTCTTTAAAACAATATCCAGAATATATTGGTACCTATCGTATATAATAAGCACTCAATAAATGTTAGTTAGTCACGGTGGTCCCTTCATTCTCATTAGTAGTTGAGTGAAATTCCACTCAAACTTTTTTTTTTTTTTTTTTTTGAAGAAAAGAGGGCATTTATATTCTCTGTAATTGGGGAATCCCAGAATATGGTTGCTTCATCATGCCCCACCTTTTGAATACAGTAGAGATCAATCTGATTTTTTTTACTTTTCAACATGTCTCCTGAAGTATTTTGTAGTCATATAATATGCAGAAAAGAAATTAAATGGATTTGATTTAATGAATTACCATGGTATTGTTGCAGATTGTTTACAAAAAGAGCCTGCTATTTCCAAAATGATCTATTAAAGTAGAATAGGTTCAGAATCTCTTTAAATAAGAACTTTATTATCATAAATGGATAACATTGGGAGAAGTGGGAGATAGTATGTTTTGAACTAGAAACAACAAATACACATTACCATATTCATGTACTCCCTCAAATAAAATACAAGGAATTAAAATAGAAATCACACTCTACAAATGTGTGTGGTCTACTTATTTATTTTTTTTTTCTTTTTTGTGGCCACCCCTGCAGCCTATGGAAATTTCCTAGCTAGTGGTTGAATTGGAGTTGCAGCTAAGGCCTGTGTCTCAGCCATAGCAACCCCAGATCTGAGCTGCATGTATGACTTACAAGACAGCTTGAGCCAATGCTAAAGGCCAGGGATCAAACATATATCCTCATAGAAACAACATCAGGTCCGTAACCTACTGAGCCACAATGGGAACTCCTGGCCTACTTTTTTTTTATGTCAGTTTGAATATTTTTTAAGAGAAATATGGGGGGTGGGGGGATGCACTGTGAGTTTGGGATAGAAATGCTATAAAATTTGGTTGTGATGATCATTGTACAACTATAAATGTAATAAAATTTATTGAGTAGGAAAGAAATTGAAGGTAAACTGTAAAAAAAGAAGAGAAATAGAACATGTAGGGTCATTTGTTTTTCTTTTTATTTTAGGGGGGTTAGTTGGGGGAATTAGAGCTTGTAAGAAGAAAGAATAGGGTATTAATCCTTGAAAGAGAAGCAGGAATTGGATGTAAAGGAGAAAAACTAGCAGGACAGAATTTTTAAGGCTTATGATAAAATCTGTTTGCATTATGGAAACCAAAAAGTCAAGAATGGTATGCATATTTTGAATGTAAATGTTTTGTTTTTTATTTCTGCTACAGTAACAGAAAAATTAACATATGAAAATATATCAAGTATTACTGGCTTGTAAAGCTGTTGTTAAATAAGTTAGCTTTCCAAAATCCTCTATAGTACCAGTGTATTCTCCAAGTTTGCAAAATCTTCCTTATTGTCCATTACTGGGTTCAATATGTTCCTTTTTCTTAGCATGATATTTTAAAATTAATGTGTGATAATTTATTTAAAACAGTTTTGGTTTATGCATAGTCATAAAGAGTATATGCAGCTCTTTCAAAGCTTTGTAATCATTGTGATAAAACAAAAACGTTTAAATCTCACTTTTATTCATAAAGTGCTATAATGAGATTCTCAGCCTTCAAATCCATTCATAGCTGAACTTTTTCCCCTGGATCTGAAAATTCACTGAGTAATATCATTGTGTCTTTTCACTAGTAATTGAATTTTATTAGTCATTAAAAATCTCTGAATAAAGGTGAAAAAGACATTCATAAGTACTGAGTCAACATGAGGGAAGTATTATGTCATTGTGATAATAATACCATATATTTATATAGGGCTTTATAGTTTATGAGGTGCTTTTATTTGATCTCTACAATAACTGAATAAGTAAGGGTATTTGTGATTGTACATGGCAGACTTATTAACCTATGCTAGCTTAAGTATTTAGGGAATTTATTATAAAGGTCCTCAGCTGACATTTGGAACTCAGTGGACTATTGGGAGGTAGAGATATTGAATAATATCCTTTGAAAGAAAGAACTTTGAGACCAAAAAACAAAGCAAGCACTCCATAAAGTTCAATTGTGAAGTTTATTGTGGGTAACTTACATACAGGTAGGCTCAGGCAGAAAATGATCCAGAGGCATTTGCAGCTGCATGTAACATCATAGAAAGGGGTCCAGGGGAATTTAAAGGGACCAAAGCTAAAAATAGAACCTAACCACTAGGAAGAAGCATGTCTGCACCAATGGGAACCAGTTTTTCCTCTCTGCCAGGGATCTCATAACCATTAACCATCTGTGCCAGCAGAAGTCACTCTTACAGCTTTTATATCAGATGAAGGCAAGGATAAAAGTTGATAGGGACCTTTTCTGGCTTCAGTGCATTCCTTGTGAGTAGGCTAAAGCTCAGTCATGCAGAAAGGGGAGAGGGTAGGACTATGGACCTAAGATGGGGCTGACAAAATGGAGTCAGTATGGTTCAGCCACACAGTAGGGAAAAATGTGGTTGTGGAAAAAATGCAGACAACAGCTTAAAAGCATGAGCTTGCTCAATCATTCCTGCTCTTTCTTGTGTGTGCACTCTTTTTGGAAGGAGGGGAGGAGGTCTAGGAGAGGACATGGATATAGGCTGATCTGGAATCTGTACCTGGGCAATTGGAGTATCCTTATATCTTGTCCTTGGAAGCTACATTCAGTGCCTAGTTCCCATAGCTGGAAGGAAGCAGCCTTGAGTCATGTGTTCTTGAGATCATCTGGCCTGCATATGTGACTGAACCCAGTTAAGATCTCTACATAAATTTTAAGATTCTGATGTGTAGCCAGGGAGAGCTACTTTCACTGGACCAAAACAAGCCATGTATACAAGTTCCTTTGTTTATTAAACATGCTACCTACCAGTGGGTGGGGTCTGCCTCTTTCTTAGATCTGTTCTTACCCTCTATGTACAGGGGCCAGTTTGTGAACCAACAACTCTCTTTCCTATTCTATTCTCTTCATTGTTAATTCCCTTTTTTTCATTCTAGTTTTACCCATTTCTCACATCTGAATGGCAGTCAGTGTTTCCGTTGATAGATTTAAACTTTGCAACTCATATATAGAAAATCAAAGAAAGAGAGACTCTTTTTATCAATCTTCTTCCCAGAATGTTTGAGGATGGGCCATCAAATGTCAGGGAGATGTGTAGGAAATAGGGTCAAGTCTAAAAAGAATACGTTTCTGAGAAAAACAAGAAACAAATCATGCTTAATTTCCATAGCTATCAAGATACACACACCACAAAAGACCCAGAATTGCCAAAGCAATTCTGAAGAACAAAAACCAAGCAGGAGGCATCTCTCTCCCAGACTTCAGGAAATATTACAAAGCCACAGTCATCAAGACAGTGTGGTACTGGTACCAAAACAGACATACAGACCAATAGAACAGAATAGAGAATTCAGAAATAAACCCAGAGACCTTTGGTCAATTAATCTTTGACAAAGGAGGCAAGAATATAAAATGGGAAAAAGTCTATTCAGCAAGAATTGATGGGAAACCTGGACAGCTGAATGCAAATCATTGAAACTAGAACATACCCTCACACCATGCACTAAAATAAACTCAAAATGGCTGAAAGACTTAAATATAAGACAAGACACCATCAAACTCCTGGAAGAGAACATAGGCAAAACATTCTCTGACATCAACCTTACAAATATTTTCTCAGGTCAGTCTCCCAAAGCAACTGAAATAAAAGAAAAAATAAACCCATGGGACCTACTCAAATTGACAAGTTTTGCACAGCAAAGGAAACCAAAAAGACAACTTACAGACTGTGAGAAAATAGTTCAAATGATGCAACTGACAAGGGCCTAATCTCTAAAATATACAAGCAACTTCTACAACTCAACAGCAAAAAAGCCAACAACTCAATTGAAAAATGGGCAAAGAACCTGAAAAGACATTTCTCCAAGGAAGATAATGCAGATGGCCAAAAAGCACATGAGGAAATGCTCAACATCCCTGATTATTAGAGAAATGCAAATCAAAACTACCATGAAATACCACCTCACACCAGTCAGAATGGCCGTCATTAATAAGTCCACAAATAACAAATGCTGGAGGGGATGTGGAGAAAAGGGAACCCTCCTGCACTGCTGGTGGTAGTGTAAACTGGTACAACCACTATGGAGAACAGTATGGAGGCGTCTTAGAAAACTATGCATAGAACTACCATATGACCCAGCAATCCCACTCTTGGGCATATATCCAGACAAAACTTTCCTTGTAAACGACACATGCCCCCACATGTTCATTGAAGCACTATTCACAATAGCCAGGACATGGAAACAACCCTAATGTCCATCGACACATGATTGGATTAGGAAGAAGTGGTATATATACACAATGGAATATTACTCAGCCATAAAGAACAAAATAATACTATTTGCAGCAACATGGGTGGAACTAGAGACTCTCATACTGAATGAAGTTAAGTCAGAAAGAGAAAGACAAATACCATATGATATCACTTATATCTGGAATATAATATGTGGCACAAGGGAAACTCCACAGAAAAGAAAATCATGGACTTGGAGAACAGACTTGTGGTTGCCAAAGGGGAAGGGGAGGGAGTGGGAGGGACTGGAAGCTTGGGGTAAATAGATGCAGACTATTGCCTTCGAGATGGATTAGCAATGGGATCCTGCTGTGTAGCACTGGGAACTCTGTCTAGTCACTTATGATGGAACAAGTAATGTGAGAAAAAAGAATGTATACATTTAACTGTAACTGGGTCACCATCCTGTACAGTAGAGAAAAAAACATATATAAATAAATGAGAAAAATAAATAAATCTAGGTGAATGAAAGCAAAAAAAAGATATACATATGATTATGATTGTTCCATATTTATAAATGAGGAACAAATGAGTGGGGCTCAAATAATTTAATTTATGATTTCTTTTAAACAT
Source organism: Sus scrofa (assembly GCF_054392235.1). NCBI lineage: Eukaryota > Metazoa > Chordata > Mammalia > Artiodactyla > Suidae > Sus > Sus scrofa. Next base: position 64,320,737 of record NC_139393.1, on the reverse strand, counting down.
ACTGCGTACGTTTTTGTCCAAAGTACCTATAAAAGATTTTGTACTGAAATTTCCTTGAAATTTTACGTATAATAAAAAGACAATGTGATTAGGTGTCGGCAGCACATCATAGATGTAGGTAATTCTATTTACGACTATTTTAAAACTTCTCTGTCAATATTCAGTCTTTAATTTAGCATTATTGATAGATGGATATATTGCCTATACATTAAACATGTACATAATTATATATACATAAAATGTGAGGAGCATATACACATATATATTATAACAATGCTTTAGTTGCATTTATCAATCATTAATTTTTACTAGGTTTTGAATCCTAGTTAAAAAACTTTCTTCATTTTTCATATATAAATGAAGTCACTCATTTCTCCTTCCATATCTTGTTTATTTTGATATTTCTTTTTAAGCTTTGGATCTCCAATCACTTAGCGTTTTTTTTTTTTGTCTTTTGTCTTTTTTTTTTTTTTTTTTTTTTTTTTTTTTTTTGTGTTGTTGTTGTTGTTGTTGCTATTTCTTGGGCCGCTCCCGCGGCATATGGAGGTTCCCAGGCTAGGGGTTGAATCGGAGCTGTAGCCACCGGCCTACACCAGAGCCACAGCAACACAGGATCCGAGCCACGTCTGCAACCTACACCACAGCTCACGGCAACGCCGGATCGTTAACCCACTGAGCAAGGGCAGGGATCGAACCCGCAACCTCATGGTTCCTAGTTGGATTCGTTAACCACTGCGCCACGACGGGAACTCCCACTTAGCGTTTTTATGATGTGTTTTATGAAGTACAATACAAATTTCATTTTTTCTAAGTGACTAATACCTATTGTCCCCACATTTTTTTTATTAGAAAATGTTGTTTTCCACATAGATTTGAAATAGCTCCTTTATCATATACTAACTGTTTAGTCTAATTCTGGATCTGGGCTGTTGTGTTTTTCTGGCAGTCTTTTCTGTGTCAATATCATACAGCTTTATTTATAAAATATTTATACTACATTTTTATCATTGGTTTGAGTTAGTCCCATTTTACCTCACCCACATCATTTCTTCTTGAGGATTTTCCTTAATTTAGGATTCTTAACTTAATCATATCTACAAATATTTCCACATAATATAATATATATTTAGAGGCTCCAGAGAGTAAGTCGTGGTGATCATTGGGGAGCCGTTATTCTGCCTACATCTACTTAAAATATCCTGTCACCCTTTTATACCTTCTTATAACTTAGGGTTCATTTTAATCATTCTTAAATCAGAAAATCATTCCTTTCTTTAATGGACCAATCTGATCTGTGTTCTATAGAGACTCAGGATGCTACATACCTCTCTATTATACTGCTTAACACAATCACTAAAAACACATAATTGTGTGTTCATTCTTTGTTCCTGCTTTTCTCATGAGACCTATAAGGGCAGAAACAATTTCTGTCTTGTTTACTGCAGAACCCTAAGTGCTTTGCACAGTTTGTTAAAGATTGTAGATGCTGAGTACACAAATGTTGAATGGAGGAAATAGCAAAACTCTAAGGAATTAGGTGAAATTATTTTACCATTTTCAAAAATGTATGTTTGCAAATGGCCAGTAGTATTACAGAAAAATTAAAAACTATTTGGAGTCACACGAACCTATATCCAAGACCCACTTAGTCAGTCAGGTTACTGGCCATACAATCTTGTACAGGTTATATAATATTACATGCTAAAAGGGAATAGTAATATATTCTAAGATTGTTTTGAAAATTGAATATATGAAGGAGCTAATAGAGTTCATGGCATATTTTGAATAGTCAATACATAATATTTCAAACATCCTCTTACTCTTGCATAAACCAGCTTAGAATGACTATCATGTATTTTGGGCCTTCTTCAGTATTTTTATTGTTCAATTTTTAAATCCTTTAAATCTGCAAAGTAGTAATCACATATTATATATTTCTGTGTAGTCAAAAAATAATAGGTTCTTACAGTAAGTTTGAGGCCCTTAAAAAGCTAGACCAGTTGGAAAATGATCACTCCAAAACAGGAGAAATTCACATACATTTTTATAAGGAAAGAGACCAAGTAATAAAATTCAAAAATCTCATGTTAATATATCAAAACTTCTAAAATGTCATATTAATCATGTGTTTTATGAATCCTGCAGACATTTACAAAATACTTTGGATAAGAGCTGGCTTAGCTGTTCACTTGTATGTGTGCTTCTGTCAAAAGACATGGGCAGTTAAGGAGATAGAAAATGTGCCTAATTAAACTATGAATCCAAGATACCTAAAAATTGGTAGCTAGTAAACAGGTGCTTTTTAATTAAATACGTAACAGAATATATTATAATATCACAGTTACTGTAATTTTATACCTGTTAAGTGTCAAGAGCAAGATTTTACATATCTCAGATATGGGAGGAAGAAGTCCATTCTCACCCAATACTTGCTATTGAGGATAATTTTGAGGCCAACAGAAAATAGTTCACATCACTATGATCTTAAGTAAACTAATAAAAGCTATGAAAAACAAAATACACACACGTCTCATTTTTTAAAATGAATTAGGAAAACACATGTGCAATTATAGTGAGTTGCAGATTTATATTTAACAATGTTTCAAAAAAAAAAGACTTTATGGCCTTTTCCTACAAAAATGCAAATTTTCCTTCTGCATAAAGTTGGGACACCATCTATTCTATTTGAATCAATTGCCAAGTGCAGATCCAGTCTACTTATTGGTAATAGAATGTCAGAGATGAGCATGTCTGTCAACCATAAACTTTATAAACTATGCTATTAAGTGTGTTCTCTCGATAACTATGTTTCTTCACTTGATTAAAAGTTAGAGCACATATTTATCTGACGTAATGTATGATTGAGAAAGAAAGTTTTGAATGTAGTAAATATAGTTAAGATTAAAACAAGAAAAGAAATCAAAAGATTTAGATCCTCAGTTAATTAACCTCAGGGTCTTCTTCCCACTAGTAGAAAATAAAATAAATTTGTCTATAGTATGTTAAAATTTGAATATAAATCACAACTAAAACTCAATATAACTTTAGTAACAACCTATGTATTTTAATACTGTTTGTATCATCTTTGTTCCCCCAAGTTGTAAGGATGGTAATTTAATCAGACTTTACAGATAAAATAAAATAAGGAAATCAAGTTATTTTCAACTATTTTGAGATATAAACTTTTTTTCTTATTAAATAATAATGAAAGGAAAGTAACTTCCTATCCTCTACTTTATAGTCATACAGCTCCTCCTAGAGTTATATTTTATATATTTCAAATCTTAGTTGATTTTTTTCTTATAGTCTTCCAATAAGTGGTCTCTTTAAAAATGGCATTAAAATAACAATTTCTTGTGGTTGGTAGTTTGGGATGTTGCTTATGTAGGTATTCATTTTTACTCATTTATTTTGCAATTTTATATAAATACTATATATGTGAAATATGCATTCTGAACATGAACATAAATTTAGGATTAATAGTTAATATAGCTTGAGGTAAAGTTATTATCAAAATACTTTATACATGCTGGAGCTGAGCATTTTAATACACATCTAAAATAAGTTAAACGTTATCCCAAGAGTTCACTCTCAATTAAATTTTAAGAAAAAGACAGATAACATAAATTATAAATCAGTATTGCACAAAGCATGGTATTATAATGTCATGGTTCTAAGAACAAAAAAGCTTTAAATTTCCCTACAGACTATTCTTGCCTGTTTGGGTATGTTGCTCAAGTTATGCATTGTCTAAAGGGATATATTTGCTATAAACAATGCTTTCTAAACAAATTGATGTTCTGTACCAAGAGTTAGGATTTGATTACTGAAAATGTGTATATAATGCAAAGCTAATTATAAAACCCCAAAACTGAAACGTACTTTTTTCAAGGATTTAAATGATTTCCACCAAGGGAGAAGACTTTTCAATATGCCGAGAGCTAGTATGATGCTTCTGCTAAATAGCAAAATAGCTTAAGCCAAATATCCCTTCCCAATTTTTTTTTTTTTTCTAATGATTCTATGTGGCTTTGGAGAACTTCAGAATAGTACTTAGGATCATATTCTACACAATGCTTATCTCTAAATGCAAATGTGCATTGCCTTTCTTTAAAAAACATGTTTTATGTATAGAGAGGCTGTATTTCTAATTAGTGATTCTGTAATTAGCAATCTAATTTTGGCTACTCCTGAGCAATATTAAAATGAAAATTTCATTTGCCATTTTGTTTCCAAGGGAATTTCCCAGCCATGCTAAATAACAGCCATGGAGTCACAGATTGGATTGAAAACAAATGTCACAATCTTTTTTTTTCTTGTAATAGCCAGAATGTCTTTAACATTTTATAAAGAAACCCTATACTTTATCTTGTTTAGATGGTTACTTTAATATCCTATACATACATTTCTTTATCACTGCTCTTTTTTCCTGAAAAATTCATGGTTTTTCTTTTAAGGACAATCTTTACGTCTTTATAACAAGGATTTTATGAGGTAATATAAATATTTACTCACATCTCTGAGATACTGAAGTCCCGATTTTAAAATCATCCTTAGCTACTCTGTGTTGCTGCAAATAGAAAATAAAATAAAGAATAAAATTAGGTCTTATAAAGTTACAATGTAGTGGAAATTTCATAGAGCTATTCTGTGTATTGCAGAGAATAAAGTAATTTGGGAATTAGGCGCACTGGAGTTAGGCTTATAGTCTTACACTCTAACTTTATGACCTTATTTCTACCTACATTTTATAATAAACTATATTCTTTCTTAGGATTATTTATTGTATGAATAAAAGCCAACTCAGTGATGAGCATGTTGTGTTGTTCAATACATATAACTTCAGTAATTTGAAAATAAGAAGGGAGTTCCCGTCGTGGCTTGAGTTCCGACTAGGAACCATGAGGTTGCGGGTTCGATCCCTGGCCTTGCTCAGTGGGTTGAGGATCCGGCATTGCCATGAGCTGTGGTGTAGGTTGCAGACGTAGCTCGGATCCCACGTTGCTGTGGCTTTGTCGTAGGCCAGCAGCTACAGCTCCGATTCGATCCCTAGCCTGGGAACCTCCATATGCCCCAGGAGCGGCTCAAGAAATGGCAAAAAGACAAAAAGGAAAAAAAAAAAAAAAAAAAAAAAAGAGAAGAAGAAGAAGTAAAAGATTCCTTAGATGCAATATGAGCCGAGAACTAAGGGATGAATGGAAAATTGGAGCACAAATATGAATGGAAGCAAAGACAAACTACATGAAGCAACATAGAAACAAGAAAGTGCATTTTGTTAGTACATAAAGAGGACCTCACATCATAAAATGAAGCCATATTAGCCAAATCATGAAAAGCCAAGAAAAAAAATATAAGATCTCACATATCAAGCTGCATTTAATATATCACTATGGGAAAATTTAATTTGGAAGTGGCTAACATCGTGATAGCTTTGCAGTTCCATTCTTCAGGTACTTGATCCATCCATTTATCAATTCATTCAGAGTGAAGATGGATTTCATGAGCCAAATTTGACAACTGGGAGACCAGTTAGAGGGCGACTGTGACAGTGCATCTGAGAGGTTCTGAGGCCATGAACTTGGTCTATGGTAATACAAAAGGTAGAGATAGGGCACTTTCCAACAATTGAAAGATTGTTTATTCTGATGAATAGTAACACTGTCTCCTTCTTCAAGTATTCATTTACCTATTTAATAATACTCATTATACTCTAAGTGACAGACCCATTTTGAGACAATTTGTCTGTGGTAAGACATGGTTCTTGCTTTCAAAGAATCTGACACTTTAGAAAGGTGATGGGGTAAGACCAAATCAATAAATGTCTTACATTTATAAATATTACCAGGAAAAATTTAAAGAAAGATCAAGACAGATGACAAGGCAGCTATATTTTATAGAGTGCAAAAAAAATTTAACAGAGAAGATAGCATTTCAATGTAGACAAAATTGCTGATGAAAAAAGCCACACAGATATCAGTGTGGCTTATTGATGACAAGAGTGTCATTGGCCAACGAGGACAGTGCATGTGAATAAAGACCAAATATGTTTTTAGAAATTAGCAGTTAGACTGGTAGAGCTACAACTGAATTAATTTAGGAAAAGGGGTTGGAAGAAAAAGGTAAAAGAAAAAACAAGGAACCTAATAATGTAAAGATTTGTGTATATGGAGAGGACATGCACTTTGATATAAACTGAGATAGCAAACTTTTGGAGGTTAAAACATATAGTTCACTCTGACCGCCATGTAGAAGGCGTTGTTAGAAGGCAGCAATGGAGGTAGAGACATCACTTAGAGTTTATTAAAATGGACTAGGGGAATTTCCATCGTGGCTCAGCAGAAATGAATCTGACTAGCATCCATAAGGATGCAGGTTGGATCCCTGGCCTTGTTCAGTGGGTTAAGGATCTGGCACTGACCTGAGCTGTGGTGTAGCTCACAGACATGGCTCGGATCCCGCATTGCTGTGGCTGTGGCATAGGCCTGAACCTCCATATGCCAGCCCTAAAAACCCGAAAAAAAAAAAAAAAAAAAAAGGACCAGGGAACAAAGGCCAGTGGGTTGGATTAGGGTACAGCAGTAGAAGTAACAATATGCAGTTTATATACATTAAAAACAAACAAACAAACAAAACTTTAGGACTTGTTGATAAATTGCTTAGATAGGTGATAGGATGGATGAGAAAGAATCTTTAGAGGCAAGAATGAATTTTTTTCCTGAAAAACTGGAGTAATGAAAAATCATTTAACTGAGATAGGAAATTTTGTAGGAAAATCGTAGCTTTTAAATTTTTGAAAAACATTATAAAAAATTGCTTTTGGACACATTATGGTTGTTATCTGTTAAATATATTCTAACTATTATAGTTGGATAATGAGTCTAGAGTTCTGGGGAGAAAACAGGGCTGGAGATTAGCATGCAGAAGTCATCAGGAAATAGATTAAATTTAAAGATATGAAACTTAATGAGTTCTCCTAGGGAGTGAATGATAAGATACAAAAGGAATACAGAGAGTGATCAAAATGTTAGCTTCATTTAATAAAATAACTTTCAATAGCAGATGTAGACCTTTTGTATAGTGAGTGTCTGTTTTTCTGGGACACCTCTGGATTTAATTTATTTTTCCCTCAGTGACTGAACCTACACTGCAAAACTTAATGTATGGTGGAAACAAATCCAAGAATGCATTTCTTTGCAGGGAAACGGTTGTCTCAAAAGAGAAGTGGAAAGAAATGTCATCATAAAGCATACTCTTCCCAATCTTTTTTTTTTTTTTTCAAAAAAGAATTCAATTTATTTTTTATTTATTTTTTGCAGATGCAACTTTTATTTATTTATTTATTATATTATGATTTTTCTTTTTTTCCATTATACGTGGCTTACAGTGTTCTGTCAGTTTTCTACTGTACAGCATGGTGACTCAGCCCAAACTTAAAAAATTGTTAGAGAATTTCTAATCATGGAGGAACAAGGGTGGGAAGAGAGGTCATAGGTGTCTTTCTAATGTTTTCCTGTCATGAGGAGTGAGCACCTTATTTTCTTCCTAACAGCAATGTTCATTGGTATTAAAATATAATTTCAGAAGTTCCTCTTGTTGTTCAATGGTAATGAACCTGAGCAGTGTCCATGAGGATGCAGGTTTGATCCCTGGCCTTGCTCAGTGGGTTAAGCATCCATCGTTGCTGTGAGCTGTGGTGTAGGTCGCAGATGAGGCTTGAATCTGGGGTCATTGTGGCTGCGTTGCAGGCTAACAGCTGTGGCTCTGGTTTGACCCCTAGCCTGGAAACTTCCATATGCCTTGAGTGTAGTACTAAAAAGACTATATATATAATTTATGACATTTTATATATATACTTTCATAAAGGTGATAAGGGAGAAAGCGAATCTAGGTCAAATTCCTAATCAGGATATTGAACGGATTACTATTTTACCGGCACAACCAGAGAACTCAGGAGGTAAGTACACTCAGTAGAGTCGCTAAAATTGCTTTTTATAGTCTCTGGGATGAGAACAGCACTTCCCAAACATGTTCATAAAATGGCATGCTTATAAGTAATTTAAAAATATATATAGTTATGTTAAATAAACAGAAAGTTGATCTCAGGCTTAACTGACCAGTTGATGGGTCCACATTATAGCTTTGCCCATTTCAATGGATAAGATTATCAATATGTTGAACATATTTTACTTTCAATTAAGGCTTATTAATATGCTTTAATATCTGAAAATACTGTTTGGGAAATTTTAGCATAGATAACGCTTTCAGACATTACCCTTGACAAAATAGCCCCTGGCCTACAAAAGGTAATTCTTTTCTTTACCTTTTTTTTTTTTTTTTTAAATGGCCGAATTCCCACATAGGGAAGTTCCCAGGCCAGGGATTGAATCAGAGCTTCAGCTGTTACCTATACTGCAGCTGTAGGAATGCTGGATCCTTTAACTCATTGAACTGGGCTAGGGATTGAACAGTTGCAGTAGAATTCTTAACCCATTGCACCAGAGCGGGGATTCCAGTAGTTATTTTCATAGCCATTATATTTTAATTTTATCATATAAAGCAATTTCGCATGGTGTTTATTCATCCAGTATATTTTAGATGCACAGTGCCTTAAAAGCATATGCGTTTAATTTTGATCAAAAATTGTACTCATCTTTTGACCATTCAAATAGCATTCATTATATTACTGACAGAAATCTATACAGCTTCTTTAATAACAGCAATTAATTCAAGGCCAACTGGCCTTGAATTGAATGTATTGATATTGCAATTTAAAGCATGTTGCAATATGTCTGCTTAATGCTGGAAGACTCCAGCATGTATGGTCATTTGCTAGCAAATTAGTATCTCTTTACTCTTAGCTTATTTTGCTAACACTGCTCATCCAGGCGATTATCAAAAAATGTATCTCTACTGTTATCAAAAGATGCATCTCTACTGTTTATTTGCTTTCTCATGGACTCTTGAGAGCAAGTTCTTTAATTCATTGATCATCTCCTTTGCCTATTTCTGTGCCCTAAATACAATGTACTTATTAATCATATGATAGATACATTTTAAATAAAAATATTTCAGAGTTTCCTGGTGGCTCTGAGGGTTTAGGATCTTGTATTGTCACTACTGAGGCTCAGATTGCTACTGTAACATGGGTTTGATCCCTGGCCTAGAAATTTCCCATGAATGGACAAAATATAAATAAATAAATAAATAAATAAAAATATTTCATCTTCTTGGTTTGTTTGTAAATAGATGTCAGAGTTGGAAAGTAGACATAATTTGTTACAACAATCACAACATTAAGATATTTATTTTTAAACTAAAATTGTTTAAATTTTCTGAATTTGCTTTTTATGTGACGAACTTTTAAACTATACTGAAAAGGCCTGGAATATTGCATAGGGAGTTTTCAGCACATATTTGAACGTGAAATTGTAGCTGAGTTATGAGCAATATAAAAGAGTGAATCCACCTATGCTTGTGTCTTTTACAATTTTTATCCTTAATGATAATCTAGCAATATCATGGATACTTGCAAGTTAATTCATACACTCTATCTCATGGGGATATAATAAGTTATCCCCATTTACTTATTTATTTATTTTTATTTTTAGGGATGCACCTATGGCCTATGGAAGTTCCTGTGTTGGGGTCGAATTGGGGTTACAGCTGCCAGCCTACACCACAGCTACAGAAACACAGGACCCAAGTCTCGTCTGCAATGTACACCACAGCTCTCAGCAACACTGATCCTTAACCCACTTTGCCCAAGGATCGAACCCTCATTCTCCCAGGTACTAGTTGGGTTCAAAACCCACTGAACTGCAAAGGGACCTCTGGGGACATCCCAATTTAAGCAGTTGTCCTTGTCTGTGTAATCATTATTGATATAAACATAATTGTGATAACGGATATTTTTATTTTCAGAAATTTGTAAAAATATTAGGTAATAAATTCTGCCTATGTCCAAGGGCTTCTGTGCCACTGGAAGTAGGCAAGATATTTACAGTAGCGCTCTGTGTTTTCAAAAAGTTTCTTTTGACTGGTTTGCCCCACCAGGGTTTGTTCCCTGAAGTTATAAAAGCACTATGATCCTGAGTTACCACCATCAGTGATCTGTTCTTTTGTATTTAAAAAACCCACAGAAGTAAAATGTCTACATCCTATGGAAAGATCATTAAACTTTTGACAACGAAATAGGAACATTACTCCTTAGGGGGAGATAGCTGCGAATTTTGGAACAGGGTCAAAAATACGTTTCCTGAAACATTTGAGTCTAAGCAGTGCAGCTTGACCAAAGGGTGTTTAGAACAGGCTAGAGTTGAAGCACAAAGATCTAATGTTTTAATGGGAAGAAGAGAAAGGATCTATCACAGAATAGCCTGTTTCAAAAAAAAAATAAAATTATTATAGGTGAAGCTATATAAGTTTACACAGGGAAACCCAGAATTTCCTTTTGGACTACTGGAAGGAAGAAGAGAGGTGAGGATTAAGGCTAACGCTTAAAAATAATCTTTATTATGGTTATTTTTAAATTTTTACTTAGAATATGAAAACATATTTGGAGACTTCATATACATTATATTTGTTAATTATCTGATTTTCCCCTGGACAAATGTTAGATTTTTTGTTTGTTTGTTTGTTTTGGGCATCTTTTGGTGATATGCTCAGATAATACTGGAACACTATTTTTTTCCATACTATAAATCCTTCTACCATTACCAATACCATCCTACTTAGTGACATCACCGGACATGAAATTATTGGAATAGATGCAGACAACAGCATTTATAAGTAGGTACAAGCTAGCTCTAGTATACCACTTCTATTACCTTGACACATTTTATGTTTTCAGCTTCACATCATCTATTATTTTAAATATAAATCACCTTCTATTTAAACAGGTATCCTTCAAAGTTTAAATGAAGCATCAGTCTGATCGCTATGCCTCCATGACTTGGAAACAAAGACTCAAAAAGCAAACTGGGGCACATCTGATCTAAAGCCCTCATTTCAGATATTATAGAGATTAAATTATCTAGACAATATAATATGTAAGGAAGATATACAGAAATAAGGCTTATTAACTGTAACATTCTGTAGGAGATGCTATTTATCTGGCTTGCCAGATTTCAAGCATCTATTTATAAATTCTTTTGCCCAAAGAATATTTTAAAATTTTGTTTCTTTCATTCAAAAGAAATATGTATGCCAAAAGACAGTCTATGGAATGGCAGGAAATTTTTGCAAATGATATAATGGACAAGAGGTTAATTTTGGAAAATATTACAAACAGTTAATACAATTCAATATTAAAAAATAACCCAATAAAAAAGGCAATATAGACAGTTTTCCAAAAGAAGACATAGAAGTGGCTAACAGGAACATGGAAAAATGCTCAACATTGATAATTATTATTGGCATGCAAATCAAAACAACAAGATGGTCCCTTCGCACTTGTCAGAAAGGCTATCAAAAAGTCTGCAAACAGCAAATGTTGGCAAGGATGTATATCTTCTCCCTATATTTGATTTAAAAATCAAGTCTAACTATATTACTGACCTACAAATGTGTTCAATTATTATTGTGCCTTCAAATAAAGTTTCAAAATATAGGCCTTAAGATTCAGTGTGGGTAACTGATGCCAGTACTTTCCCTTCCTCTTACCAAAGATAGACCCACACATGGTAGTCCCAAAAATACATACTCAAATTACATAGTCTGCTTACAACAATCATTTTACCATTTGATGAGAAATATAGAAAGTGTGCAATCATCTAACATACTGTATGTCAGTTTTCTTTGTATGCTATAGCTATATACATTACAAAACTAAGTCAGTGCTATCATTTTTGTTTCAAACATCAAATGAATTATAAAAACTCAGAGGTAAATAATCTATTATATTTTACCCAAATATTTACCATTTCCCATTGTTCTTTCATTGCAAGTTTCCAAGTTGCTGTCTGGCATAATATTGTTTGGATTTACTTTGTTTAAGATTCTCTGTGCCTCTTGAACCTGTTACTTAATGTCTTTAGCCAAATTCAGAAAATTTCAGCCATTACTTTTATAAATATTTTTTGTTTTTTATGTTTATTTATTTATTTATTTATTTGTCTTTTTAGGGCCACACCCGCGGTATATGGAAGTTCCGAGTCTAGGCATCAAATCAGAGCTGTAGCTGCTGGCCTGCTCCACAGCCACAGCAATGCCAGATCTGAGCTGCGTCAGTGACCTACACTGAAGCTCATGGCAACTCTGGATCCTTAACCCATTGAGCAAGGCCAGGGATCAAACAAGCATCCTCATGGATACTAGTTGGGTTCGTTACTGCTAAGCCACAATGGGAACTCCCTCTAAATATTTTTTTAAGCACCACCTTCTTTCTTCTTTTATATTGGAATTCATATTACATCAATATTTAGCCTTTTGTTTCTTTATGTAGATTCCTAAGAATCTTTTCTGTTCTATGTTTTCTTTTTTACGTTTTTTTTTTTTCTTTGTTGTTCAGAGTGGATAATTTCTATTGATCTATCAGGGTCACTATTTCTTACTTCTGTCATTTCCATTGTGCTGTTGAGTCCATCCAGTGTATTTTTCATTTCATGTATTGTATATTTTGTATGTAGTATTTCAGTTTGATTCTCATTTGTATCTTATTCATTTACTGAGTTTTTTTTTCCATTTTTCATTCAATTCAAGAGCAAGCCTAGGAGTTGATAGACAACTTTAGGGGTCACTGTGTCATACACTTTCCTCTCTGCAATATTCCTAGTACTTTAGGGTTCTGTGTGACTCCTTTTTTGGTTATCAGTCTAGATACCTGGGTGTTAGTCTCCAGCTTTCTGACACACTTCAGTGACCATGTCCATGTCCATGTCCATGACCAAGTGCTAGAATTACAGAGAGAGAACAAAAAGCAACAGTGGTTTGGTCTAATCTTTTGGGATCAGAGATCCACCAATCAAAAATAAAGTTTCCTCTCCCTCAAAGTTTTGGCTTCTGTGGTCTCTTGTTGTGACCCTTGCGATTTCTTCAACCTGGTGAGTTTTAAAGGTCACTTTCCTGCTCTATGAAGCAAACAAGGAGGATGTGTATTCTCTCATCTATGGATCAGTGTTCACTTTTGTGTTTTATGCTGTTTAGTGTTCAGGTTCTAGAAAAACAGTGGAGGAAAAAATTGGTAAGTCACCATTGGTTCAGGGTTGCTTGGAAATTTCCCCAATTAGTCTGCTATTAATTAATTTTCAGTCTTCAAATAGCTATGAAATCCATTCTTGAAATATTTTATACTTTCTTTTAATGGAAGAGTCAGGGTGAATTATGCTTACTCCATCTTATTTGAAACTAGAACACAAAACTTTTTGGCATTTCTACAAATCAAATGTTAATGTAGTATTTTGGTTTGATAGTTTGTTTTTAAACACATGGACTGTGCAATTTCACAGAGCTAACAAGTGATTGTATCAGTAAGTTATAAGATTATATGCCAGTCAAAATGTCAGGAATTAATTTCAAAGGAATAGCTGTAAGATAACAGCTAAACTTTTAACATGGGATAGTGTCTGCATCACATTATTTCTCTATTTTAAATATCATGCCTTTATTTCCATCATTGTTTTATAAAAATCCAAACATTCCTAAATCTTATCTCATTTATTCAAATACTTCCATGCCTCTCCTCTGAGTAATTAAGAAAAGTTCTTATCAGCTTAAAATAACACTTGATTTCAAACAACATATTAAATTAAGAAAAAAATCATAGTACATCATTGTTGGTAATAGACTTAAAATCTATTCAGAAAGGAGGAAAAAAGCGTGTGCTCTACCTCTAATTAACTCCAACACTTTTGGTCATATATTTTCCATGCATACAAATATAGAAGAGACAATAGGCATTGTCTACTTTTAATACACATTACCTACTTTTATAATAAATAACTAACCTAGCTTCATAATCATCCAAATACCATATACAGAGCCATAAATAAATGTTTAATGACTAAATTTCTCATAAAGTACATAAAAGCTGGTATCTGAAAATCTCTATTAATATTTAAGCTCTAAAAACAACATTTACAGTAAAATGCCATATTATATATTCAGACTTTAAGCAGAAGTAGCCTGGGTTACTTATGTATTTTTAAAAAAATATATTCTGGTAATGCAAGTTTTCCTATAATTTGCAAATTAGTCTCTGTGTTTATTTTAGTTCAAAATAGGTTGTTCTGTGTATCTCCTAACAAAATTATGTTTGAAAGAATATTCATACTTTATGCTGACAATATTAATATAATTTTAACTTTCTATTTTATCATATTCTTTGACTGTGACATTTTATTTCTTCTATAGATTTTTCATACAATTACAATTATTTATGATCAACCTAAGTTGTTCCTCATTTAATCAAATTCATCAATTTTGTATACAAACCAGTTCCCCTAGGGCACAAATTATGATAAGCATCTCAAATTTAGTATCATAATGAGCAAAATCTCACTGAACTATTTTTGTATAACTCCATAAATTTACTCTTGATTAACATCTCTTCCTGATATTAAAACTCTATTACTTTGGAATTTGAAAATGAGTCTGAAATAAAACACTGAAGGCTATATTTAGGAGTGTTATTTTTCTGACATCAGAATGATCCAAATGATCTATTAAGATTTTTCTATGCTTCTTTTTTAAAATATTGCTTGGGGCCATTGAGATGACTTTAAATTTATCCTGCTGAGAGGCTAAGCAGAAGGGATTAATATAGGGTATGTTCTTGCATTTATAAGAGCTAAACTAGGTTGTTTAGAATCAGAACACAGCACGTCTAAAGGCACACCTAGCAATGACTTTAACAGATTATCACCCAGTTTTAAGAAGAAAAAAATATATCCTCTAGAACTGTATTCATTTAAATGTAATTAGAACACAATGAAATGGATCTATAAGCAGACTTATTTAGTTTCTCTATTTTCAAAAGTACTGGCTGGAGGGGCAGTTGTTATTGTATTATTTTGTCGACATCATCTAAAGATATATTAATTTTTCTTTCATTAAAATTTGATCTGTTATAGGAACTGCTGTGATCAAAAATGAAACAAAGGGGCTTCTCCTCCTGTTCTTTTGCCTTTTTCCTCTTTTGTAAATGAGAACTACTTAAATGTACCAGAGAATCACAATTACCTGCGGGGATATTCTAGCTTTAGCTGCAGCAGCAGAAAGAATTGCCTTTTTAAAGCTTATCCTTTATTTCCTGGGGTGGATTTTGTTTTTTTCCCATATTAGTTGCCTCATTCTTAAAAATATGAAGGTGTGAACTAGACATTGACCAAAAAATGACCAAAGCATTTAAAATGCTTTCACTTCCCGATTTTTACATTCTACTTAGCTCATAATTGTCAGACATTTTTTGTCTCCTATGAATCTTAATTTACTAACAAGTTAAGTTTAGTTAGTTGGAATAAAATGATGAGATTACTTTTGTTTCCAGGGACTTTCATTTTTTTTATCTTCAGAGCTGTAAATGAATTGAATTTCTTTTAAAAGAGTATTCACAATTTGGTGATGTTCAAGAATAAGATAATGTCTATATATTTCTTTCAAATTAAAAAAATCCTTTATGAATGTGTTTTTTAAAGGTTTAAATAATATATTTCTGAATACCAAATACAATTTTTGATCATTATGCCCAATATATGTGGCTAACAAGCCTCTTTGTATTTCTTTTAGTTGCTGGCATTTAAAAAGAGATACCCCAAAATTGAACTTACAACTCCTTGATGCATTGACAATGTGGAAAATAAATCCTTACACAATTGGGTTTTTTTAAATCCAATATTTAGTAAAATTAATAAAAACCTTTAAATGATAGTAAGTAAAAGTTTCCCTTCTTAGGTACAAAGAGATGTTGAGGTATTGAATGCATCTAATGAGAAGAGCCAGGAAGAGGGGAAATCAAATGTCTGTGAAATATCTGAAGGAAAGTTGGTTTATCAAATGTTAGGACTTAATTAGTTTTTAAGCTGTGTTCTTCCATTTTAAAAATGCTCTACTGAAGATGCCTTAAACATCATAGGACAGAATTTGGGCCAGACTAATGACTGTGACCAAAAACAAAAAAGATAAATTTTGCTCAGTATTAGAAAGTACTTTCTAATAACTAATTATTCCCCTTCATATGTGGAATACATAACCATTAGGGGCATTATAGCAGGGATTCAGCATTGGGAGAAAATGTTAAAATGAGCTCTGAAGACATCTGAAATTCTAATAATCTATGCATTCAATGTGTCCATTCCACATTTAATTAGTCTCAGTACACTTTTTCATTGATATTGTTTTGTTCTTAGTTCAAAGAAGATGAAAGGAACAAAAGTATATATTATTGCTTAATTTGGGAAGAAAGTTCTAATTAGATCTAATAACGAAAAGTATTGTCAAAAATTTAAAAGAAGGGAGCATCATGATGTTCCTATGAAAATCATTTATGCATATCATCATTACTGCATACCAATAAAACAGTGGTCTTTGTAATAAATATAACTTTATGTGGAAAATTATTGAACAAAAATGCGTTGTGTTCAATTTGTATAACATACTCAATGAACAAAGTTTAAAAGTAGTGTGCTAACAGAATTGAAATTTAAAGAGCCATTTGGAATATGGCTTTAAATTTGAATTCTTTAAATTTGAATTCTGTTAGCATACTACTTTTAAACTTTGTTCATTGAGTATGTTATATTATTAATGATAGTGATTTTTCATATTTTATTAGCTAAAAAAAGGGAAATGTGAGCTATTTATTTTCAGCTATAAAGAATATAAAACATTTGTATGGATATAACAATGCTTTTATCCATGTTTTTCAGGTATGTGTAGAAATACATTATTTTATTCATTCCTAGAGATCATTTTAGTTTCTAAGATTGACTAAATGGCAGTCTGATCATATATCTCATCTTAAAATATTGATGCCTTTTTACTCTTGAGGATCTTATCTCAGGGAATTGACCCTGAAGGAGGACATAGAGGTATAGTAGCTGCTGTTAGAGCACTGTGTCTAATGTCTACAATAAACAACATGTATGTGCTAAAATGCTACTGTTTGTTTATGATTTCTTACATACATTACCTAACTTAAAACTCACAAGGGTCATATGATGTTAGCTACATATAGTATGTACATTTTACAGATGCAAAAATAGAGGCACAAAGAAGTAACATAACTTGTCCAGAGTTACAAAGATGTTGAAAAATAAAGATTTACATCAAAGAAATAATTCAAAATCAGTCCCAATTCCTGTTTCATGATATCCGTATAGACTTAGCTCTCGATGATTGAAGCATATACTCTCAATAATGAGATACCATCCAACAGTACATAGTGGTTTAAAACTATAATGTTTAAAACTGATAAAAATATTTGTTAAGTATATTTCATATTCTAGGAACAGATTTAGTATCTTCAATATATTAAATTCTTGAATCCTCTAAAACTATAAATTGCCTTATAAATTGGGCAGTTTTTTTAAATCTCATATCTGTGGATAAGGAAACTGAGACACAGAGGCATAAATGAACTTGGAAAATGTCACTCAGCTAGTTAAATAGAGATGTTAGGTTTGAATCTAAGCACTTCTGATAATGCATAACTATTGGTGACAAATTATCTGGGGGTTTTTTTGCCTTAAATTACTTTATTTCCCATTAATTTTCCAGGAAAATTTATGTTGAATATAAATTTTTAAAATCTGCTTTTTTAAAATTTTTGAAATTATTTTCTCTTTCCATTTTTCTGACTCATTGATTTTGTTAAAGTTCTCTCTATAAGTTTTCTGATTATCTTTGATTGTGATGTGTCTTTTTCCTTTCAAGCTATTTTGAAAAATTGCTTTTCCTTTTTCTTTTTCAGAGGCTTCACTATGATGTATGCAATTGTGATTTTCTTTGTATCTCTCTCACTTTGAGTCCATTTAGCTTCTTGAATCTATGTGTTGCTAGTTTTGATAGATTTTTATTTATGTTTCTCTCCTGCTACATTTCCTCTTTTTCTCTCAGGAACTCCATTTGAACTTATTTTAGACTTTTACTATGCTGTCTATGTTATAGACTCTACTCTCCTTCCCTCCACCCGCTATTTTTTTTCCCACTTTTGTACATTTTATATTGATCTGATCTCATGTTAGCAAGTAGAATTTTACAGTGCTCAATCTACTGCTATATCTATCTAACGGGTTCTAAATTAGAGCTATTTTGTTTTGTATTTGTATTATGTATAGGTTATTCACTTTATTCATACTAATTCTCTCCATCTCTTCATCTATTTCTATAATATATTTTATTAATTTCCATTAATATTGTTTCAATTATTATTCTAAAATCCTTATCTGTTAACCCCAATATCTAGATTCTCAGTGGATCTTATTCTCAATGTTTTCTCCTTATTATAAGTCATGTCATCTTATCTCTTGATGTGTGCAATAATTTTTATGTCATCCTAGAAAAATATAGAAAGGAACAGAAAAAAATCTCCAAGTGATATCTTTTAACAGGATCATTGCCACTTTCTACTGTTAGGCAGACAGAGTAAGTGATAAATCTCTTCACTCCATCAAGATTTATTTGGTCAGGACAAGGTTGAAATTTGAGGAAGAATCATTTATCCTTTTGTTCTTTCCTATTCCCTGTGCATCTTTGTCTTAGTCCGTTCAGGCTGCTATAACACAATACCACAGATTGGGTGGTTTATGAACAACAGAAATTTATTTCCACGGTTCTGGAAGCTGGAAAGTCCAAGATAAAAGAGCTGGCAGATTTGATATCTGATGAGGGGCCTGCTTACTGTTTTATAAATAACTATCTTTTCTCTGTGTGCTCACATGATGGAAAGGATAAGGAAGCTTCCTGGAGTCTCTCAGTAAAGGCACTGATCACCTCATGACCTAATTACTTCCCAGAGGCTCCACCTCCATATACTGGGGATGGGGATTCAATATATGAATTTAGAAGAAGGGCCACAAATTCAGTGAATAGCAATGCTCATAACAAATTTTTATTTGATATTCTGGTTGGGTCTCTCTCTATATTATCCACTGAAGGATTTGTGAGCCTGTTATTTGGAGGTTTCAGGATTTGCAGTTTTTTTCTTTCTTTTGCACCCTACTCAAATCATAACAGATATTTTAAGTGAAAAAGACATGGTATGGACTTGAAAGAGGCCCTATCCCTAGGTGTAAACATTTCTTCTAAATTATTGCAAGATTGGGAGTTCCTGTCAGGGCACAGTGGTTAACGAATCCGACTAGGAACCATGAGGTTGCGGGTTCGATCCCTGGCCTTGCTCAGTGTGTTGGGGATCCGGCTTTGCCGTGAGCTATGGTGTAGGTCGCAGATGCGGCTCAGATCCTGCGTTGCTGTGGCTCTGGTGTAGGCCGGTGGCTGCAGCTCCGATTAGACCCCTAGCCTGGGAACCTCCATATGCCGCAGGAGCAGCCCTAGAAGAGGCAAAAAGAAAAAAAAAAAAAAAAAGCAAGATTACAGGAACTTTGCTCTACAGAAACTCTTAACATGCTACTTAGCAAAAGAATTTGGCAAATGGGCCATAAGATAAACACAATCATGAATTTAGGGACCCTGGATTTTTAAAAGTGTTGTGCCAGAACAGCAAAAACATCCAAACCTTTGCTAGATTTTTCTTTACCCAGTAGAGTACCTCTGTAAGGACCAAGTTCAATCACCAGCCATGCTCAGGGTTAGCATATGCTCTCCATGCAGAAAATCTTCAATGATAAACTGCTACCTTACAAAAGCCTACCTTACAAAAACTCCTCTGGAGTTTCAGTTTATTTAGTTTGTTTAGCTGGAATTTTTTGAACATCCTAGACAAGATAACTTATATCTGTAAAAAAAACTTTGAATACCATCTTTGATATAAAACTTCTCTAGGACTAACCCCCCACCACTTAGAGATGGTCCTCAAGATGTGGTCCTTAGAGATGGAAGTACAGACCTTAGGGATTTCAACTTTATGGTTAAAAAACAGGTTCTTGCATACAGTTTTGCCTACACTTCCACAAAACTTTGAGTATATGAAAATCAGTGTTTGAGATTCTCTTCCTTGCTATATTCATCAAGGAAAAATTAGCTGATATTTTACTCCATTGGGGTTACAAATTTATCGGCTTACAAATTTGTAAGCTTATCCTTACAAATTTATCAGCTTATAGATGAACTGATGTCATCCTAGAAAAATATAGAAAGGAACAGAAAAGTCTCCAAGTGATATCTTTTAACATATATCATAAAACATTCTCAGGTGTTATGTAATCCAGATGCATTGTCAGCAACAATACTGGAAAAGACATTTCCTTCCATTTACTTTTCCATCCAATTGACTCCCCTTTATTTCATTTAAATTTATCAAATTCATCAATGTCAAAAATTGGACCAAACCCAATGTACAGTTTCTGACATCATTTTACTTCATTTGGCAGCAAGACAGATGTGTTCCACCAATTCATCTTTCTCTTCAGTATTATCTTTCTTTTGGGGGCATCTTAATCTTTGATTTCTCTTTATTTATCTTTCTTTTTGTTTGTTCATTTTATCTTTTTCCTCTTGGTCCCCTTTGCTATATCATATTTGGATTACTGAAGCCAGTGAATACTGCAAGACTATAGTTGAATCATAATCAGATAAAGAACATTTAAATTTTGAAAAAAATTAACATAGAACCTGTGACTTTAAACTTTTCTCTCAAATATATTTTATCTTATGGGGGAAAATATATTTAATATCTGTCTCCCTAACTTACAGGTTATTTAGTTTTTGTTGTGTTTTATTTATTACTCAAAGAATTTATTACATTCATAGTTGAACAATGATCCTCACAACCCAATTTTACAGCATTTCCATCCCAAACCCCCAGCGCATCCCCCCACTCCCCAAACTGTCTCCTTTGGAAACCAAAAGTTTTTCAAAGTCTGTGAGTCAGTATCTGTTCTGCAAAGAAGAAGAGAATGTTTCTCCTATATTTTCCTCTAAGTGTATTATAATATAATATCTGGTCTTTTATCTAGGTCTTTAATCCATTTTGAGTTTATTTTTATGTATGGTGTTAGGAAGTGTTCTGATTTCATTCTTTCCCTGTGGCTGTCCAGTTTTCCCAGCACCACTTATTGGACAGGCTGTCTTTTCTCCCTTATATATTCTTGCCTCCTTTGTCATAGATTAGTTGACTGTAGGGACGTGGGTGAAATTCTGGGCTTTCTATCCTGTTCCACTGATCTATATGTCTGTCTTTGTGCCAGTACCATATGGTTTTGATGACCATTTCTGTCTAGTATAGTCTGAAGCCAGGGAGACTGATTCCTCCAGCTCCATTTTTCTTTTTCAGGATATCTTTGGCTATTCTGGGTCTTTTGTGCTTACAAAAAATTTTTAAATTTTTTTGTTTGAGTTATGTGAAAAATGTTCTTGGTAAGTTGATAAGGATTGCATTGAATCAGTAGATTGCCTTTGGTAATTATAGTCATTTTGATAATATTTTTTTTTAAATTTTATTTTCCCACTGTACAGCAAGGGGGTCAGGTTATCCTTAGATGTATACATTGCAATTACAGTTTTTCCCCCACCCTTTCTTCTGTTGCAACATGAGTATCTAGACATAGTTCTCAATGCTATTCAGCCATTTTGATAATATTAACTCTTCCAATGCACGAGCATGGTATGTCTTTCCATCTATTTGTGTCATCTTTGATTTCTTTCATCAGTGTCTTATAGTTTTCAGAATATAGGTCTTTTGTCTCTTTAGGTAGGTTTACTGCTAGGTATTTTATTCTTTTGGATGCAATGGTAAATGGGGTTGTTTCCCTAATTTCCTTTTCTGCTTTTTCATTGTTAGTATATAGAAATGCAGTCGATTTCTGTGTATTAATTTTGTATTCTGCAACTTTGCCAAATTCATGGATGAGCTCTAACAGTTTTCTGGTAGAGTCTTTAGGATTCTCTAGGTATAGTATCATGTCATCTGCAAATAGTGATAATTTTACTTCTTACCTTCCAATTTGGATTCCTTTTATTTCTTTTACTTCTCTGATTGCTGTGCCTAGGACTTCCAAACCTATGTTGAAGAGTCGTGGTGAGAGTGGACATTCTTGTCTCCCTCCTGATCTCAGTGGGAATCCTTTCAGCTTTTCAACATTGAGAATGATGTTCGCTCTGGATTTGTCATATATGGCCTTTATTATGTTGAGGTAGGTTCCCTCTATGACCACTTTCTGAAGGGTTTTTTTATCAGAAATGGGTGTTGGATTTTGTCAAAGGCTTTTTCTGCATCTATTGAGAGGATCATATGGTTTTCATTCTTCAGTTTGTTAATATGGTGTATCACACTGATTGATTTCTGGATGTTGAAGAACCTTTGCATCCCCGGGATAAATCCCACTTGATCATGATGTATATTCCTTTTAATGTATTGTTGGATTTGGCTTGGTAGTATTTTGTTGAGGAATTTTGCATCTATGTTCATCAGTGAAATAGGCCTGTAGTTTTCTTTTTCTGTGGTATCTTTGTCTAGTTTTGGTATCAGGGTGATGGTGGCCTCATAGAATGAGTTTGGGAGTGTCCCTTCCTCTGAAATTTTTGGAATAGTTTCAGAAGGATAGGTGATATCTCTTCTCTAAATGTTTGATAGAATTTGCTTGTGAAGCCATCTGGTCCTGGACTTTTGTTTGTTCAAAATTTTTAAATCGCCGTTTCAATTTCAGTACTTGTGATTGGTCCGTTCTTCTTTACTATTTCATCTTGGTTTAGTCTTGGGAGATTGTACTTTTCTAAGAATTTGTCCATGTCTTCTAGTTTTTCGGTTTTATTGACATATAGTTGCATATAATATTCTCTTATGATCCTTTGTATTTCTGTGATGTCCATTGTTACTTCTTTTCATTTCTAATTTTGTTGATTTTAGTCCTTTCTCTTTTTTTCTTGATTAAGTCTGGCTAAGGGTTTATCAATTTTGTTGATCTTTTCAAGGAACCAGCTTTTACTTTCATTGATCTTTTCTATGGTTTTCTTCCTTTCTATTTCATTAATTTCTCCTCTGAACTTTATGACTTTATTCCTTCTGCTAACTTTAGGTCTTGTCTGTTCTTCTATCTTGAGCTGCTTTAGATGTAAAGTTAGCTTGTTTATTTGAGCTTTTTCTTGTTTCCTGAGGTGGGCTTGTATTGCTATAAACTTTCCTCTTAGAACGGCTTTTGCTGCATCCCATAGGTTTTGGAGTGTCGTATTTTTGTTGTCATTTGCTTCTAGGTAGTTTTTAATTTCTCTTTTATTTCTGCAGTGATCTATTCATTGGTTGTTTAGCAGCATGTTGTTTAGGCTCCACGTGTTTTTGTTTTTTGAAGTTTTTTCTTGTTGATTTCCAATTGTATAGCATTGTGGTTGGAAAAGATTCTTGACATGATTTCAGTTTTCTTAAAGTTTCCGAGGTTGGATTTGTAGCCCAGATGTGACCAATCTTAGAGAATGTTCCATGTGCACTTGAGAAGAATGTATATTCTGTTGCTTTTGGATGGAATGTCCTATAAATATTTATTAAGTCCATCTGGTCTAATGCTTCATTCAGGGCCTCTGTTTCCTTATTGATTTTCTGTCTGGATGATCTGTCCACAGCTGAAAGTGGGGTGTTAAAGTCCTCGACTATTATTCTGTTATTGTTGATTTGTTTTTTTTAGGTTGTTAGCAGTTGCCTTACATATTGTGGTGAACTTACGTTGGGTGCGTAGATATTTGAAATTGTCATATCTTCTTCTTGGATTGATTCTTTGATCATTATGTAGTGACCTTCCTTGTCCCTCAAAATATTCTTCATTTTAAAGTCTATTTTTTTCTGATATGAGTATTGCTACTCCAGCTTTCTTATTCCCGTTTGCAAGGAATATTTTCCTCCATCCTCTCACTTTCAATTAGTATGTGTCCCTAGAAGTGAAGTGGGTCTCTTGAAGACAGCATATATATGGCTCTTGTTTTTGTATCCATTCAGCCAGTCTATGTCTTTTGGTTGGGGCGTTTAGTCCATTAAACATTTAAGGTAATTGTTGATATGTATGTTCTTATTGCCATTTTATTCATTGCTTTGGATTTGTTTTTGTTGCTTTTTTTACTTCCCTTCTTCTCTTGTTCTCTCCTCTTGTGGTTTGATGACTATCTTTAGTGTTGTATTTGGGTCAGTTTTTCTTATTTGTTTATCAATTGTAGATTTTTGGTTTGCAGTTATTCTGAAGCTTTGATATAAGAGTCTATACATATATGATATTGTTTTAAGTTTAAGTTTGTCTCTTAATTGCAAGTGCATTTCCAGTGTCCTGCATTTGTACCCACCTCATGATTTCTGATTTTGGTGGCATAATTGTGTGTAGATGATTTTGTATCTTTACTATATATATACCTTTACTGGTGAGCCTCATCATTTGTGGTATTTTTGTTTCATGTTGCTGCCTTTTTTTTTCTGCCTAGAGAAGTTCTTTTAGTATTTGTTGTAAAGCTTGTTCAGTGTTGCTGAATTCTCTTAGCTTTCAGTTATCTGTGAAGCTTTTGATTTCTCCTTCAAATCTGAATGAAAGCCTTTCTGGGTAAAGTAATCTTGGTTGGAGGATTTTTCCCTTGTATGTTATTTGTTTCTTTTCCCTAGCTGCTCTCAAGATTTTCTCTTTGTCTTTAATTTTGGTTAGTTTGATTAATATGTGTCTTGGGGTATTCCTCCTTGGGTTTATTTTATATGGTACTCGTTGTGCTTCTTGGATTTGAGTGAGTGGTTCCTTTCCCATGTTAGGGAAGTTTTTGGCTATCATCTCTTCAAATATTTTTTCTGTCTCTTTGTCTCTTCTCTTTCTGGCACCCCGATAATACAGATGTTGGTGCATTTAATGTTGTCCCAGAGTTCTCTGAGACTCTCTTTATTTGTTTTCAGTCTTTTTTTTCTTTTCTGTTGCACATCCGTTATTTCCACCAATCTGTCCTCCACCTCACTTATTTGTTCTTCTGCCTCCTGTATTCTTCTGTTAGCTGCTTCTAATGAATTTTTTATTTCAGTTATTGTATTTTGCATCTCTTCTCACTTAAGTTTTATATCTTGTATTTCTTGCTCAGTGTTTCCTGTAAATTATCCATCTTTGCCTCCAGTTTATTTCCAATGTCTTTCATCATCTTCAGCATCAACAGTCTAAAGTCTTTTTCCTGAAGGCTGAGAATCTCTTGATGACTTAGCTATTTTTCTGTGTTTTTTCTCACTTATCTGAGATATCGTTCTCTGTCTTTTCATTTTTATAGATTTTTGGTGTGGTGACCTCTTTACAGATAGTAGAGTTGTAGCCTCTCTTACTGGTGTCTGCCCCCTTGTGGCTGAAGTTTGTAGGGGGGCTTTCTGTAGGCTTCCTGATAGGAGGGAATGATGCCTTCCCGCTGGTAGGTGGAGCTGATTCTAATCCCTCTTGTGGGTGGGGCTTTGTCTCTGGGTGAGATTAGAGGCAGCTGTGTACCTGGGGGGGGTGGTCTTTAGGCAGCCTGTTTACTTATGGACAGGGCCATGATCACAACCTGGATTGTTGTTTGGCCTGGGGCTTCTCAGCACTGATGGGTGGGGGCAGATTTTTCCTAAAATGGCCACCTCCAGAGAAAGGCACACTGATGAATATTCCCAAGAGCTTTGCTTCCAATGCCCTTTTTCCCCAACAAGCCACATTCACCCCCTGTTCTCCCAGGAGGTCCTCCAAGAACTGCAGTCAGGTCTGACCCAGATTCCTATGGAGATTTTCCTTTGCCCTGGAACCCTGTGCACGTGAAAGTCTCTGTGCCTTTTAAGAATGGGGTCTCCATTTCCCCAAGTCCTGTGGAGGTTCTGTGCACAAGTCCCACTGGCCTTCAATGCCAGATGCTATGGGAGCTCTTTCTCCCAATGCCAGATCCCAAGGCATGGGGACTTGATGTGGGGCTCAGAACTCTCACTCCTGTAGGTAAGTCTCTGTGATAACAGTTACTTTCCAGTCTGTGGGGCTTCCCAACCAGGAGGTATGGGGTTGCTTATATCATGTAATCACCCTTCCTACCTCTCGATGTGGCCTCCTCTTTGTCTTTTGGAGTAGGATGTCTTTTTGAAAGTTTCTAGTCCATTTGGTTGAAGATTGTTCAGCATTTGGTTGTAATTTTCTTGTTTTTAGGAGAGAACTTGAGCTCCAGTCCTTCTATTCTGCCATCTAAATCCCGTCTGTTTGCTTCCCACATCCTCTCCTTCTGGGTACACAGGCACCTGGGCTTATGTTTGTTTTCCCATGCCTGGGGTTTCAACTTTCCTCCCACATCAGCCTTCCCTTCTCCGTTTTCTGGAGACTCCCAGCTCTGGGGGTCCTTCTCTCCCAGCAGCAGGTTTGGGCGTAGATCCAATTTTTGTTGTCTTGAAAAAAGACATTAATTATTTAAACCAACAGAAGAAAAGAGAGATATGAGGACATTTCAGCTGTGCAAACTTCTTTGCATTAATCAGTAAATATAAAAATAAAATACTCAAATGTAAGGAATTGTTTATAAAAAATCATTATGTTTAAGCCAAGAAAGTTAATGAAAGCATAGTAGAAAGTAATTTTTCCTATTTTCCTGCATGTGACCTTACTTTAATTCTAAAATTATTTTGGTAAATAAACTAAAAATGGAAAAAATGATGTCATTAATGATCTTCCCAGTGAAAATTTCATTTAAAGTTACCATCACTTATTACTATCAATCTAACTTTTATCATACTTAATAAAAATTTAGTAATGTTTGAAATTTTTGTTTCAAGATCTAGTAGTTTATGTATACATTTAAATACATATTTACTAATATAATTCTTCAACATAATTTTCCATTACCTGAACCTTTAAGAAGGCCTAAGGGGAGATGATAGGACCACAGCCTCCTACAGGTATAAGTCACTGCAATATAAAGATTTTATAATTCGAGATCACTTAACCATAAAATTAGCAAATATAAACTACTTACTCTGTTCAAAAACAGAAGTGATGTAGTAATCAGACTTCCTTTTATTTCTTTCCAGACTTGACCTAGATTTTTTTCATTTTCTTTATTATTACACTTATTGTTAGCAAAATATATAGCAAAAGAAACTGTGATGTTCTCTAGGAAAATAAATTCTATGTAGACAAATTCTGTCCAGATTAGTTATTATTACCTCAAACATCCTACTGAATGTGCTAATATAACATGCATACTTCAAAATATGCAAATTCACCTAATTCCAATAAACTATGCTTTTCACAAACAATTTTGTTGTGGTACCTAGGAAATTAATATGAGTGGGTCATATTCCTTTAACATTTACCAGGAATTTATAATGAAAGTTGAATAATTTTATAGGTTGGTAGTTAAATTCAATTAGTTAAAAGGAAAAATCATTGGATTTAAAACTTCTACAAAAACTTACTGACCAAAAATGGAAATAACTTCCCATGAACATGGCATTAATGTACATTTTTAAGTGCTAAGGATCTCTATGAGGTAGTCAAAATGTAATTCTTCCATTAGTGAAGAATTTATAATTGAAGTTTATCCTCATTGTCAGTATTCTTTGAATTATTGCTTAACAAGCCCTTTCATGCCCTGCAGAAACTAAAAATAAAGAAGCATTTTATCTCCATTTTTTTCAAATTTTTTTTTCAAAAAAGATTCTAATATTTCTTGGTAATACTATATATGTATATACATATATATATATACACACACATATGTATTCAGTAAATAAGGTATTACAGTGTATGTATATATACATAAGTACACACATACACATATATGTTTGTGTGTAGAAGATAAATACAGACATGATATATACACATTTTCCTTTTTGGCTGTGTCTGCAGCATGTGAAGTTCCAGAGACAAGGATCAAACCCAAGCCATGTAGTAACCAGAGTCACAGCAGTGACAATGATAGATCCATAACCGGTTGAGCCACCAGGGAACTCATATAATTTTTTTTTTTTTTTTTTGATTTTCAGGGCTACAAGTTCCCAGACCAGGGATTGAATCAGAGCTTCAGATGCAGGCCTATGCCACAGCCACAGCAACATCAAATATGAGTCACATCTGCACCCTTGCTGCAGCTTGCAGCAACATCAGATCCTTAACCCAGTGACTAAGGCCGGGAATTGAACAGGCATCCTCATAGAAACTGTGTGGAGTTCTTTACCCACTCAGCCACAATGGGAACTCATGGATTATATTTTTGACTGCATTTTTAAGTTTATTTTTACCATGAAATAGTAAAATTACTATATCTTATATCTAGAATTGATATTACTTGTAACATTACTAACTGCTCCATTAATGTTATACACTTAACCAAGCTACTTATCAATAAATTAATTCATGAGGCAATTGGAATTTCATTGCTTTCATCTCTTATCTCAAGACTTTACATTTTATAATTCACATTATTTTTCATAGTTCAGGATGTTTGTTCAAGTAAGATGGAATTCATCATGTAGCAGATTCACTGTCCATTGTAATAGATCATTAATCTTTGCCAGCAGGTGTATTTCTATTCTTGGCATTCATACTTTTTCCAGATTTTCTTTTCCATTAGAATGAGTAAGCAGAAAGTAGAGCAGATGGTCAAAGTGATGGCTCTTCTAAATTTTCTGTAGTTACAAGCAATAAAGATGAACATTCATGTATATTATGACTTTTCAGAATATGTGCATTTATGTGGTTGTGTTTTGTTATTGTAGATATGTTTGTGTGTGTGTAAAATTGCTGTTATCCCTTAAAATCAATTGTGAATACTCAACCAAGCTAATAATATTGCTATATATGTAAGATCAGTGCAGTCTACTCTCTTTTTCATTTCCCCTCTTAATTATTAAAATTGAAAAATATCCTGATAATTACTGTCACCATATGATTTAAAAAAGACCTGAGATGAATCATCAGAAGGAGTCAAGATACCAATCATGGAGAGTCTTTTAATTCATATAAAGATCTTTGACCTCTATCTAAAAGCTAGTGAGTGGAAACTGAAGGGTTTTATGTGGGATAATCACAAATTTACATTTCAAAAAATTCACCTTATCTGCATGTTAGAAAATCTTTTGCAAGAATATGAAAATGTAGTATTGATAAAATATTATATGGCTAATATAAGAATACTGATGAGAGATAATGCTACCTTAGTCTAGAACAGTGTCAACAAAGAGAAGAAAAACATACAGATTTAAAATCACTAGAACTTGAAATTGTTTGAAGAAATGAAATAGTGGAATGATTTATTGTTGCCATTAAGGTTTCTATAAAATGCATTGTTTGAATGATAATTTATTATGATTGGGGACACTAGAGCATGAATAAATTTGGTGTGAAAATCATAAGTTCAGGTTGAGACGTGTTAAACTTGATACATCTCTTTGGTACTCCAGAGTACTTAGAGCAAAAGACAGATATCACAGCTCAAACTGTATCTGTCAGGCTTTCTCTGTCAGGAAAAAAGAGAGAAAATCTTCCCTTTTCCACATTTTCCTTCTGCTCGGGCCCCCAGGAGTTAGATGATGCCACTCGTATTTGGGAGTACTATCTTCTTCACTCAGTCTTTGGTTTGCAATGCCAATCTTTTCCACAAACACCCTCACAGACAAACTTAGAAAATATGTGTAACAAGATATCTGGGCATGAATTGTTGAATTAATTATTTGGGATTTTTATGTTAATAATTTTGGGGATATTGGCCCCAGGAAGATAATTTTCTCTTAATACTACTAATCCATTAAAATATTAATTTAATTTAAACCACACATCTAAAATAAATTCAGGAAGGAGATAAACAAACCCAGAATTCATGAAAGGAAAAACCAAAGAATCCAAACAGAAAATATGACCTGATTACATTAGATTTCAAAAACACTGTATGACAAAAGTTCCTGTTGTGGATCAGTGGGTTAGGAACTAGACTAGCATACATAAAGATGCAGATTCAATCCCAGGCTCTCTCAGTGGGTTAAGGATCAAGTGTTGCCACAAGCTGAAGCATAGGTTGCAGATGTAGCTCTGTACTGGTGTTGCTGTGGCTGTGGTGTAGGCTGGCAGCTGTAGCTCCAATTCGACCCCTAAGCTGGGAACTTCCATATACTGCAGGTGCAGTCCTAAAAAGAAAACAAACAAACAAAAATACACACAGTGTATGACAAATATATTTAAATTTTAAGCCTAAATTGATTACGAGAGCTATTGGAAGTATAGTGAAAGCAAAAACATTAACATTGGAATTACATTAAAAATATAAATCAATAAGTAAAAAGCAAGCCATTAAAAAAATGCTGAGTGTCTAAAATTCATTTAACAAAGATAGAAATGCCAATAACATAAGTATTTAAAATGACTGTTCAGCTCACTGCTATTAGATAAATGCAAATGTGAAAATGAGAGAACAATGAAAAATAGACTTTGGTATACACATTTGTGGGAATTTAATGTATTGCCCAATTTTTTAAGGTCAATTTGAATATTAAGCTACAGTTTAAAAATGTATCATTTGACTTCATAAAGTGTATGGATAGGTAGGTTACATGATATCCATTTTAATTCTTATAATAATTACAAAAAGTGAGAGATCAGGGGTTCCTGTCATGTTACAGCAAAAACGAACCCGACTAGGAAGCATGAGGTTGTGAGTTCCATCAGTAGGTTATGGATCTGGCATTGCCATGAGCTGTGGTGTAGGTCTCAGATGCGGCTCGGATCCTGTTTTGCTGTGGCTGTGGTGTAGGCCAGCAGCTACAGCTCCGATTAGACCCCTAGCCTGGGAACTTCCATATGCAGTGGGCGCAGCCTTAAAAACACTAAAGACATAAAAAAAAAAAAAAAAAGTGAGAGATCACTTATTAAGTAAGCAATGCTTTAAAACTTATAAGAATATTAAAATATTCCAACAAAGAATTGGGAATAAAATCTATTTTTTGCTGTAAGAACAATGTGAAACCTTCTTTTTTTTACTCTATTATCTCAACTATTACTACGGAAGAGTATTTGTTAGAAGAAACTTGATAAAAGTTTATATGATCCTAGAAAAATATATTCATTTGAGTTTTTATTTGTAATTTAAATCTTTATTATATCTAGTGGCAACTCCATATTTTTAAGATATTAAAAGATCTATAATAATTATTAATCACTAAATTTTCTCAATTATTTGTTAGTACTTAACCTAATAAAAATAGCATACCGTTAAGAATGGCATATTATTCTACATGTGCCCCAAATATTGGATTATATATATTTTTAGAAAAGTGTTCTAAGCTTTAAATCTCTTTGCTATATTTCTTATTCAATTGCTTTCATCTAGTAAATAAAATATTATTACAGGGTATAGGCAAAAGAGAAAACAGAGAGATTGTGCAGTGACTGTCACAATGATAATAAAAAAGTACATTTCCCACAATAAAATATGAAATTAATGTTCAAACATTAAGTATACTTATCAGTAAATTAGTATAATTTTGTATTCACTTTAAAGTTTTTCTGTTAAGTTTGCATAAAGTACATTATCTTTGGTAATAACATCTTTGAAAAATGAATCACTCAAGCAAAAATAAAAAGTTTTATTGATACTTGCTTATTTCCACAAAGACTATATGTTGTTTTTCACAATACATATGTTGTAACACAAAAAATATATAATTTAAAGAAAAAACAAAAGTTTTAAATATTCATTAAGTAAATGGTAGTTCCCGTCATGGCGCAGCAGAAAAGAATCCAACCTAGAACCATGAGGTTGTGGGTTTGATCCCTGGCCTCGCTCAGTGGGTTAAGGATCCGGTGTTGCCATGAGCTGTAGTGTAGGTCACAGATATGGCTCAGATCCTGAATTGCTGTGGCTGTGGCATAGGCCAGCAGCTGTAGCTCTTATTTGACCCATAACCTGGGAACCTCCATATATGCTGTGTCTGTTGCCCTACTGAGCAAAATATAAATAAATAAGAAAATAAATAAAAATTCTCTAAGTAAATGAAACCAAATGTAGTTAACATTAATTTATAAGGAAGACAAATATATGTGTTAAATACTCTTCTTGGAAAAATTGTATTTATGTGCTTTCTAGCACTGGTTTCTTTTCAGTCCTTTGACTATGCTTCAGTTATTCATTTAATCAGCCATAAATGTCAACGTTTGATTGATTGGTGGTTATATGGGAATATGTGGAGAGGTGAGATGCTTGGGGCTGTGCAGTCTTGTTGACCTATCAGCATTTTACATGGTCTTCTTCTTTTTCCATATACAAAGAAAAAGAGACTATAAAGTATTTTTGGAGACAGCAATATTTATTTTGGTATGATTCTTTTTCTTTATTTAATCTTATAACTCACAGTTCTTTATTGACAGAAGCCATCCTATACTACACAAAACGGTTCTCCCAACTCACCAGTGTAATACTTGATCACTCCCAGAGCTGTTATTGTCTCTGACCTTTATCAGTTCAAAGATCTTACCTTTAGCTCTCTTGGAACCACACAGTTTATCTCAGTTTCTCTTTTACCCCAGTTGCAACACATCTCCTAGGCTTTTTATATTTACAGTTCATCGTTCCTTGTCTTTTCATAAACTTACTCCCTTTTTTCACCTTATATTTCATGGCTCATTATAATTATATCTTGCATCATTTTCAGTAATGCTGATCCTATTTTCATCTCTCATGCACATCAGTCAAAATTCCAAACAGAGTTGTTTTTAAGAAGTGGCTAGATGGATTTCCCTGGTCATCTAGTGGTTAGGAGTTGACATTTTACCACTGTGGCCTGGATTCAATTTAATCCCTGATCTGGGAACTGAGATTCCCTCATCAATTTGCTGCATGTGGCCACAGGAGGGAAAAAAAGTGGCTTGAACTTCTACAGTAGTTGAAAATTATTCCCTCCATCATACATAGGAAAATTATTTCATATCTTCTCTTCAAATCTCTAGCATTTCCACTCCTCACTCTTAGTTAAGATTAAACAGAAAATAATGAGAGGTTTCTAATTAGTCTTTTGCTAAATCTTTCTATGTATCAGCTTCTACGCATCACACTCTCCCTGATAGCCCCCATTTGCCCATCCTGTCCACTGCGTCCCATTTCTACTCACCTTGTCAAAGACACCACATCTGCAACTGTGCCTTAATCCTCTGCATCACAAATTCCTTTCTCTTAGCATAGTCAATAAAAACATGTTTTAATGTTTTTCACTTTAAACCTTACAAGAAAAATAAAGCAAAATAAAATTTATTTTTTCCCTCCTTTCAGCATCAACTATTTGAACCTTCTCTTCTCCCCTTCACAGAAAATCTAAGAAATCTGTACTTAGAGACACCAAGTCTTCATTTTCTTCTCTCTGGAACCCATTGTCCTAAATCCAACCCAGTAATTCTTTATTTCCCACAACTCAAATGAATCTCCTGTTAAAAGTCATTTGAGTCATTCATTACTGTTTTTTGTTTGTGTGTTTTGTTTGTTTTTTGTATTTTTTTTTAACAGCTGCACCGAAGGCATATTGAAGTTCCTGGGCCAGGGACTGAATCCAACCTGCAACCCTGTTGCAACCTACACCACAGCTGTGGCAAAACTGGATCCTTTAACCCAGTGCACAGGCCACGGATCTAACCCTTACCTTTGTAGCAACCTGAGCAGCTGCATTCCAACTCTTAACCCACCGTACCACAGTAGGGACTCCCATTCATTAATTTTTGGAAGCAAAATGTTCATATGGAACATTTTCTGTACTCAGAGTTGTTAGCTGTCTGACCACTACCTCCTTTCAGAAGCACTTTGATTTATATTCTAACTTTATTATGAAAAATGTACACATTTATACACATACAATCTGTGTACTTCCTAACCAGTTTAAACATAAAATATTACTATTACCTTTAGCCCCTACTGAGTATCTTCTTAATCACATTCTTCTCCCAAGGGTATACATTATTTCAGACTCTGTCTTTATCATCTTCTTGTTTATCTTAGTGGTATACAATTATTTCATGTTATGTGTAATCATTTGAAAATTTTGAGCTTCACTGTTATTTTCTGCGATCCATTCATGTTATAAATGTAGATAAACTTCTCAATTTTACTGCTGTATATTGAGCCATTAAATGAATGTGCCACAACCCATTTATTCATTCTCCTGTCTATTGAGATTTTCCTCACTTATAACTTTTTTTTGGTTTAAGTTACAGCAAAGGGTGATATAGATATTCTTTCTGATGTATCTGTGAAGGAGTCTCCTTAGGATTTTTGACTAGAAGAGGAATTGCTGGGTCATAATTTATAATCCATATATTTAAATTTATTATGATACAACATTTTGTCAAAATTGCATTCTTATTTTAATTCAAACAAATATTTTATTACAATTCCTGTTATTTGATATCTTCCTCAACACTGGGAATTTTCAGGCTTTAAAACATCCGTCAAATTGGTAGGTGTAAGAATATTTCTTTTCACGGTGAGTCCACTGAAAACTGATCCTATGTTCACTTCTTCGGTCCCTATGTATTTAATTGAAACACATTGTTGAGAGCTGTCAGACACCTCACATCACTCGTCAACCAAAGAAGTAAGAGCCATTATAGTGGAATGAACCTGAAACTTATTTACTACAAGTAGTAAATGATATTTATGTACATATTATGTGTTTATTAAATCAGAGCACATAAATCAAAAGAAATACCACATCTGAGGTGAAATTGCATAAAGTATCACCATCAAAATTTTAAATAATACAGGGGGTGATTATCCCTATTATACTCCTATTCTGTTAATGTACCCATGTTCTAAAACATTTAAATAAATAAAACAAAAGAGAAACAGATGGTGAATGGTGAGTGATAGTGGTTGACTGTCAACTCACCCAGTTTATAGCTTGAATATCAGCTTCTGTGCAAGATGTTTTATCTTTATTTCCACAGATTAGTTAATAGCCTCTGGCACCAAGTATGGAGATCTGTGGAAGCAATTCTTTAGGTCCTCTTCAAGAAAAAGGCTAAAAAATTTGTTAAAATTAGCATGCAAAGGAGAGCATTACACATTCACTGGATTGTCCCATAGATATTTTTATTCTCCTACTTTCAATTACATGCAAGGAAAGACCTTGGACATCTTAGTCTTCCTCAGAATATCACAGTGATCCAGCGTATTGGTGAGAGCATGTGGATATCCTCTTACTTACTGTAATAATCTGATGCATAACAAACCAGCATGAGATGAGTTAGTGCTATAAAACAATAAAATCATGATTTTTTACACCTCAACTGAGACAACTGCCCCTAAAAGATGCAACATGATGTAGAACCCAGGAAACCTGGTGACTACTGAAATTAAAGCCAAAGGCATATGGCCCCAGTTAAAAAACCCTTGCTGTCTACAGCTGTTCAAGCCTACTGTTGGGAATGAAGGAGCGAATCAGGGAAAGAAAGGGATATTTTCTTTTGAGCAGGTGCTAATGTGAGCACCTGAGTAATAATTCTTCCAGGGACTCTCGGGAAGCAATACGGCTAATGCCTCAAAGTTATAACAAAGGATAAATTCCCTCAGATATTTGTTAAGAACTCTTCCAAGATATTGCTTAACTCCCTAGTATTTTGCTTGGTGGTTGCACTTAGTTTGGGATGAGTGGGGTCCTGAGGCCAAAGAAAGTACTTGAAATTGAAAAGCCAAACATTTGACTTAAAGAAGCATATTACTGTTTCCAGCTCTTCCCCAGAAAAGCTTTACATTTAGTAAAGGAGAAAGATTTTTAAAGGGCTGATGAGTAGGAATTTAAACTGATGTCAAAATACCAAGAGATCTGTAATGTCATCATGAACTCCTTAGATCTATTTCATTTGGATGCCAAAAAAAGATGTGTATGTAACTGTGGAGTACTTACTGACTGATGTGAGCAGAAAAGTAAGGTTGTCTGCTCAGCATCTCATCTTACACAGTGACTGTTTTACCCCACAGTAGGTATTGCAAAAATATTTTGATTAATCAATAAATTTGCAGTACCTATAAATGTTATACCAAACTGCTTCCTTTGTAAAATTAACAAGGAATTTTTACATTTTTTTGAAAGCATAGATCTGTTCTTTTTAAAATCCGTGATTCTCCTGTCACTAACTTTGAGACTGTCTATTAAAATCTACTTACTAGATAAAAATATTTCTGGCCCACAGAATTTAGAACTTATCATTAAACTGTAATAAAGCCTGCTGAGCAATAAAAACCTACTCTGAAAAGAAAAAAGTATAAATATTGAAACCCAATTAAGTGTCGGGGAATCACTGAGTTGGATATATAAGATTAAACAATACTGTTGATGGAGTTCCTGTTGTGGCTCAGTGGAAGCGAATCTGACTAGCGTCCATGAGGACGCAGGTTCAGTCCCTGGCCTTGTTCAGTGGACTGGGGATCTGACATTGCCGTGAGCTGAGGTGTAGGTTGCAGACATGTCTAGGATCCCGAGTTGCTGTCGCTGTGGTGTAGGCCAGTGTAGCTCTGATTTGATCCCTAGCCTGGAAACTTCCATAGGCCATGGGTTTGACTCTAATAAGCAAAAAACAAACAAAAATTAGTATTGTCAATAATAATACTCTGACATCGTCTGTTTATTGGAAAATACTAGAAAGTTGCCTCGGAACCTAAGACTCACACCCACCCTCCATCAGACAACATTCTCAGCTTTAAATGTCCCCAGGAAATCCCCATGGCAAAATACCTAGGCTCCTTGGAGAACATGTCTCTCTCATCTCTCTGCCATGCTCTTAAGGCTTTTTATACTCAAACCCTATCACAGTGATAAATAAGAACAAAATTTCAGCTTTTAAGCACTGTTATTTTAACTTGAGTAAATTTATTTCTTCCAGGGATGAATTTTAAATAGCTGTATACGCTAACTGATATGACAATATTTTCTAGTCCCAATATTCTGTAACATAATTTGCATTTTTATTAAGGTGTAATTTACATACACAAACTATATCCATTTTAAATATAAACTTTGATGAGTTTGATAAATGAATGAGCCCTGTTGCCATCCCACCAATCAAGATAGAGAACATTTTTCTTATCCCAGAAAGTTCTTTCAGTGACTTTTTCCAGTTGATCCTGCATCGCCACCCCCCAGCTGCAAGGTAATAATCCCTTTCTAATTTCTAGTACCATGATTACCTTAGCTGCCGTGGTTCAGTTCATAGAAATGTGGTAATAAAGTATGTTCTCTTTTATTTTGCTCTCTTTGGTACAACATAATGGTTTTGAGGTCCATAAATGACATTTTGTATATCACCAGTGAGTTTTTATTGTTGAATAATATTTCACGGAATGAATATACCATGCTGTGTTTATTGCTCTTGTTTTCTTGAACATTAGGGTTGCTTCTAGATATTGGCTATCATGAATAGCTGTTACGAACTGTCATGTATGACTGTTGTGTGGTCATATGTTTTCTAAAGCTCATAAAGCAACTATGAATGGAACTGCTGGATCATTAAGCAGATATAGTTTACCCTTAAAAAACACTGAGCTCTTTTTCAGAGCAGTTCTACTGTTACACAACAGCCCCAACAATGCATTAGTGTTCTGGTTGTTCCAATTCCTTGCTGATGTTTCCTATGCTCACAGTTTAACTTTTTTCATTTTTATGGCTAAGTGACCTCATTGGAATTTAATTCAAAGTTCTATAAAGAGTGATGAAGTCTAGGAGTTCCTGTCGTGGCTCAGTGGTTAACGAATCCGACTAGGAACCATGAGATTGCGGGTTCAATCCCTGGCCTCTCTCAATGGGTTAAGGAACCAGTGTTGCCCTGGGCTGTGGTATAGGTCACAGACATGGCTCGGATCCTGCATTGCTGTTGGTGTGGCTGGCAGTTACAGCTCCAAATAGACCCCTAGCCTGGGAACCTCCATATGCTGCGAGTGTGGCCCTAAAAAGACAAAAAAAAAAGAATGATAAAGTCGCTCATCTATTTTTGTATTTATTGGCTAATTGTATATTGTGTTACTCATACTCATTTTAGTTGGGTTGCTTATTTTATTGATTTTTATGAGTAATTATGTATATATGTGTATATGTGTGTGTGTGTGTGTGTGTGTGTAGTCATGGCTGCACTGTGGGCTAGGGATCAAATTGGAGCTGCAGCTTCTGGCCCACGTACAGCCTCGGTGACACCAGATCCAAGCCACATATGTGACCTATGCCTCACAGTTTACGGCAATGCCAGATCCTAAACCCACTGAGCTAGGCCAGGCATTGAACCTGCATCTGTATAGAGACAATGTCGGGTCCTTAACACACTGAGCCACAACAGGAACTCCACTTATATATTCTAATACAAATACTTTGTTGGATAAATCTATTTGAAATATTTCCTCTCTGGTTCTTGCCAGTTTTTAAAAGGACTCTTTGATGAAAACATGTTTTTATTTTGAAGAAATTGGATATATTATTTTTCTTTTTTATGGTTAGTAGTTTGGTCCTAGGTAATATTTACTACTTGAAACTTGTAAAACTATGGCTACTATATATGAACACATTATATACCACATCCATCCATTGTCAAAAACAACAGCCTTCAGCTTCCCTCTAAAGGCTTATCATCTATGTAATTCAGCTATTTGAAGTTTTCCTATGTCTACTGCATTTTGATAGCATCATAGAAGTGTTAACTTTTAGGTTGTCTTTAAAAAATACTTTTATTGTATAACGTGTAGTTCTCATGTTCACATTTTAATCAGAAGTCAAGGTTCAAATTTTAATAACCTATGTTTCAAATTATAATAACCATCCTTTGCACACATCACTGTCCCACACAATAATGGATGTTTATAGTTGTGTATTAGACTACCTAGATAATAGAAAAGTTATGTTTTAAGAGGCAAGGAGGAGTTCCTGCTGTGGTGCAATGGGATTGGTGGCATCTTGGGAGCCCTGGGACACAGGTTTGACCTCTGGCCCAGCACAGTGTGTTAAGGATCCTGTACTGTTGCAGCTATGGCTTAGGTCAGATCTAATTGCTGGCCCAGGTACTCCATATGCCTGCAAGGTGGGGGGGGCTATTTTTAGTTAATGCAATGGTAAGAAACCTACCGTCACTGATTAATCATAGCAAGCATTTACACTTAGTAAACGAGATTTTTTTTTTTTTTTCTTCTCACGGCAGCACCTGGGACATATGGAAGTACTCAGGCTAGGGGTCAAATTGGAGCCACAGCTTCTGGCCTATGTCATAGCCACAGCAACATGGGATCCAAGCCATATCTGTAACACAACCGCAGCTTATGACAATGCTGGATCCTTAACTCACTGAGCAAGACAGTAGATCAAACCTTCATCCTCATGGATACTAGTCAGGTTCATTACTGCTGAGCCACCACAGGAACTCCTTATTTTTTTAATTTTTAATTTTTATTTTTTTTAAGATTTTAATTGCATATAAAATTAGAGCATTTGCAAAAAGCTCACCTTCTGATACTACTGGACAAAGTGATTTTATTCTTTTGTGTATATATAACTTTTGTTAAAAAGTTCAGTTACAAATTTTAGTTAAATTTTGAAATTTAAAAATGAGAAAATCTAGGTCTAATACAGTGCTCACCATATAGTATAACTAAATAAATATTTTTCAGTAAAAAACTGGTTCTACAATGTAGGATTTGGATTGTAAAATAGTGACAGTTTTAGTTTTGAGAGAGGAATTTCACCTTCATTTCATGCTTAATGATATGAACCTAATTAGCCCCTTGCATTTTATATCAGTGGTTAGGTCATCTGAGACCAATTTTAATGTTTGCATTCATTTCTGGTGCTAATCATATTCCAAGAAGTAAGAATATGATTATTACTTTCAGTCATTTGAAAACAACATCCCTGAACTACTTTAAGATTACTGAAATCTAGTTATCTCTTTAAAACATTTTATTAGAATATAGTCACCTATAAAAATTTTGCTTCAATATATTTTCCAGTGTCATTATTTATACTACATGGTTAGTATCAAGAAACTGAAATCAAATACCACAATCTTCTCTTGTTATTATGGTCTGTAATTTTGTAAATTGTTATTAAAGATTAAATATTCATGAGTTTGTTTTATTTTTTAGTTGTCAGCCGTGACGCAGTATGGTGCTGGAGGCTAGTCTTTCTTGTGGACATTGTTATTAATCAAAAAAATGAATTAAAATGCTCTTTAAAGAATAAACTATATGAAGTAATAAGAATGAATATTTTATATTCCATTAGTCATTCCAGGGAAAATCTATCAAATATTTAAGCAATATTTTTCATTAAAAATGAAGTCAAATTCATTAATCAATTCACAACTAAGACAATTAATCCAGCCCTGGTAAAATTCAACCCAGAGTAAATATTTTCTAAGACTTTTTAACCCACATTCATTTAGCATTTTGCCATCAAAGTGCACATAGCCTAAAGGTACACCTGGACCAAGGCCAAAAAAAGTAAAAATTTTCTGTGTGAACCTCCCCTTCTCAAAGTATATATTAGCATAGACTCTATTTGAGTGTATATAGACAGCATTCTTTCTGCAGTTGTTTTCAGAAATAATTTCAGAATGCTAGTATGGGGGTCTATACTTGAGAAATAGTATATTATGAAGTACTTCTGTATAATAAAATAAAAATGATGATAACACTAGTAAATCAAAATATGAATGAGTTTAATTATCTATGAACCCAACTTTGTGATATATTCTTAAAAATTTTTATAATCAACATATGATTTTCCACACTATCCTATATTTCATTTTGAGTAGTTTTAATGCCTGGACTATATTAAGTTCTGCTAGCAAGAAAGCAACTCTAAGGTAACACAGCTTGATAATCCTGACATCTTTATTCAGTGCAGTGATGGTAAATGTGGGGTTTTTTTGTTGTTGTTGTTGTTGTTTTGTTTGTTTGTCTTTTTAGGGCCCCACTCCCCACATATGGAAGTTCCCAGGCTAGGGGTTGAATCTGAGCTGTAGCTGCCGGCCTACACCACAGTCACAGCAACATGGGATCTGAGCCGCATCTACGACCTACACCCCAGCTCATGGCAAGCCAGAACCTTAATCCACTGAGCAAGGCCAGGGATTGAACCTGTATCCTCATGGACACCTAGTCAGGTTCCTTAACCACTGATCCATGACAGGAATGTCTGTGTTTTTTGCGTTTTGTTTTTTGTTTTTGTTTTGTAAATGGGGACATGGTCTTTTAACCTTTCATGGACCAAACCATTGCTTCTGCCAGTTTTGATCTCTACATATCATCTGATGAAGTAAGTTTTGTAGAAGTTCCACTAACTAGCCAAGGCTCAACACCCTTACACTGATTTCTTTCCCATCTAACCATCCCTGCCCAGGCCTATGGAGGCTTTGGATTTCATCAAGAACAGGTCTCCACTGAACACCCTATGCTAAATGTACTTTATTGAGATGAATCTGAGAAGCAGACTTTGATTTAAGTTTACCTAACTTAGAGAAACAGAAGTTTTCAGTAATAGAAATCAAAATATTTTGGCCTGATCCTAATGATTCATTCAAAGTTGTCTCAGATTGTTTCTACTAAACGTATTTTAAACTAAACATCAATTTCTAAAGTTTAAATGTTGGTAGGATTTAGGTTTTTCTTTTTCAAGGTAGTTTCATTGAGAAAATTTATGAAATGCCTATTGAAAATATTTCTCAATATAAATATTAAAAACTTTTTGCCCTGTCCTCATATTAATTAAATTTCATAGTCACAAATGGAAACTTAAGAAATATTATAACTATCCATTACAAAGGTCAAAGTAAATAAATTATTCAAAAAAAATCCCAGAACATAGTAGACAACCTTAATTTCCTATTTACTTCAATGGGAAATGTGAAGGACTGCTGGGGGGAAAAAAAAGTTTCCTAAAGTCATGAGAGAAAAATTGGAGCAATAATTTTAGTTAGACAGATGAGTCAGAGATCTGTACAATTTCTAATTTTCTCTGATTAAAAGTAAATAAGATACCAATTTTATATGAATAATTACATTCAACACTTTCAGAGTATAAAAATTGAGTGTTTGACAGATTCTGTTAGTTTCCCAAGGTTATATAAATAATAAAAGGGAAGTTTATCTAAAGTAAGGCTTACTACCTAATCAGGGTATCAGTCAGATGGGGGCGGGCTATATGGCAGTGTCTGATGCCTGGTATCTTGCAGGTCTAACTTTTTTTGAAAAAGTTATTTCTAACTCATGTTACAGGTCATTTGCAACTAAGTCAGGGGCCCTGCCTCATCTCCCGAACAGAAGCTAAAAGAGTCATTGTCTAGAACAAGACCAATCACTGTTGCATTGTTAAGATGTTTTCATGAGTTATGTACTGGATCATAAATGTTGCTGCTTTAAGGAACTCCAAGTAACAATATTCAGAATGCAAATGTATGCAGCCTCTCTTACTTGAAAACTATCTATTGAAGTTTAAAGTTCATATATTATTCAATGTCAGGAAATCTATTTCACAGGTATGCTACTCATAACCACTCACAATTCACTGACTGAAGCAAATCATGTGGCCACACCATCTCCCCTGTGGCAGGGAAGGCAAA
Source organism: Sus scrofa (assembly GCF_054392235.1). Lineage (NCBI taxonomy): Eukaryota > Metazoa > Chordata > Mammalia > Artiodactyla > Suidae > Sus > Sus scrofa. Next base: position 64,278,117 of record NC_139393.1, on the reverse strand, counting down.
GTACATTTCCCCAAAGAAGGCTTTAAGTGTATCTCCAACATGTTCACTGTGTTTGCATGCATATATATGTACATATATAGGCTTATGTGTGAGAATGTGTAGATGTGAAATATTTCTTATATTCATTTCTATAAATAGTTCCTGTTACTTTAATAAGAAAAATTCCTATTACTGTAAAAATACACCAAAAGGCATTCATAAATGTATTATTTAATAGATATATAGGCTATTTTTTCATAGAATATATGTGTATGCATATATATGTATATGTATATATAATAGAGTATATAAATATGTTGTATATGAATATATCTATATTTAATTTTAGTTTGTTTAGGCTTTTTTTTCTTTCACTCAATAAAAGCTTTTTTTTTCTTCCATTACATATTATAAATATAACAGTCTCTGTATTTTTCTGTAATTTTATTAATATGTCTTCAGTTTAGATCATTGGTGAAGTTATTGGGATAATGAATTTGAGTAACTATCTAGCTTTATTTATTTTTCAAAATAGCTACTTCCAAAACAGTTTGCTAAATCATCTACTCTTCCGTGTTATTTTGAAATAGGATCTTTAGCATAGTTGCTCTGTACTATCAACTCTGCTTCATTACTATAATCACTTACACCTTTGTTAGCACCAGTTTAAACATCATAATGTTAAAAGGCATTTTATTTACTAGTAAGATTTGGTCTTTATATGACCATTCTTTTTCAAAAGCTCTATAGCTGTTCTAAGACTTTTCCACCTAAACTTATACACATTCTTATTTGCCTGTACTTACTTTGCTATGTGTTTAATTTACTTACATCCTAAATCATACCTTTTCACTTCCTCTTCTTTAGAAGTCTATAAGGCCATATTATTTTCTTCATGCACAGCTATAACAATGTAACCAGGTTTCTAAATATAGTGGTTGGTATTAACATTTTATAGTCCTAGTTTTTAATTTTCACTAGGGCATATATAAATAAAAATCTAAATGCATTTTTATGGTGACTAAATTTCATTAAAGAAGCAAATCAGGGGTTCCTGGTGCAGTGGAAATGAATCCCACTAGGAACCATGAGGTTGCAGGTTCGATCCCTGGCCTCGCTCAGTGTGGGTTAAGGATCCGGCGTTGCCTTGGGCTGTGGTGTAGGTCACAAACGCAGCTTGGATCTGGCGTTGCTGTGGCTGTGGCATAGGCTGGCAGGTGTATCTCCCATTGGACCGCTAGGCTGGGAACCTCCAAATGTCACGAGTGTGGCCCTAAAAAAGCAAAAGAAAAAAAAAAAAGAAACAGCTGGTTTCATAGCAGACTTGAGCAGTGGTAGCCTCTAATTCTATGCCTATTTTAAAGCTGTATCAATTAAAAGCACTGGTCAAGTAAACATCATTGTATCCATAAAAAAAAGAGAGAGAGAGAGAAGCAAATCAAAAGGAATAGACTTACTTAACCCTGAATTTTGGAAAAATAAACTCTTTTGAAAAGGAATAAAATCAATAATCAAAGTTTTTACTATTTCTCAAATATATACAAAAACATACCTTCCCAAAAGAGCACATTTCTATATTAAAAAATGAAAACAATCTGCCTGTATTAAACATTGCAGTACACCTGTAATATTGCCCTTCGGATTTTCAGCCAGTCAAATCTCACCAAATATCACAAAAATAATTAAAAACAAATATAATATTTTGTAACCTAGAAATTAAAGGGTACTTTGTTTTCCTCTTAAAATATCTATTAAAAAATCTATAAAACATCATTCTTAAGGATAAATATTATCAATTTTTCCAGTATAGTTACTAGAAGGCCAGAATATTTGTATAATTTCATTTTACAGTGAGACTGAGCTAATTTGTCCAAGGATGTACAACCAGAGAGCAGCCAAATAAGAATTTAATACATAATAGCTTAATCGGCAGGTAGGCTCATTCTTAACTATCTATGTACATAGTCTCCTTTAGTAACATGTGAATAAACAATCATAGTAAAAATTTTAAGTATAAGCCCATTATTATGCAAAATCATTTAAATGACCATAAACACAATCAAGTACTGCTCAACTTCGCAAAAAATCAGGGAAGTGAATCAATGCAACAATAAGATTGGAAAAAAATAAAATGGTTATAATCACTACTGCAGGAAATTTGAGGAAATGGGAACTCTCATGCAATATTGATAGGAGTATGTATTTTTTAAAGGCCAATTTGGCAGTAACTATCATATATAAAATGTGCATATCCTTTGCTTCAACAGTTTTACTTCTAGAACTTTTGCTTTAAAAATACTTCTGGTACATGAATAGGATAAAGGTACATCATTATTTGTAATAGTAAAAAAAAAAATAAGAGATTTTTAAGTAATATATTTAAAAGAATTGTCTAAACCTCTATAAACAAAAGAGTGGATGATGGTATTTTTCAGTTCTTCTATATTCCTGCTGTTTTTCTATCACCTGGTTATCTTGGTTACTGAGAACAGAGCTGAAACCTCTTGTATATTTGTGGATTTGTCTACTACTCTCTTCAGTTATTAGCGCATTAATTCTTCATTCCTAATGCTTTCTTCTAAAATTCCTCACTCATTTCTCCCTCATACCTTTGGGTCCTACAATTATTTATCTTTGTTCTTTAGTATATAGTCCATGACATATAATCTTGATTTATATAAAATTTGTTGAATTTTTATAGTTTCTGACAAAAACATGGCCAAAGCTTGCATTGAATATAATAAGGAAAGTATTTATACGTCGTTGCAATTAATTAATTTGACTAAACTCTCTTGTGAATTGAAAGGAGAATGAAAAATCAATTGTGAGCAACATTTTATGAATTTGTAAAATTTCATAGTTTGTTTTCAAGATATTGTATTGTTGTTTTCATGGATCTACATAAACTTAAAATGATAACATGAAGAATTTTATGGCAGTAAATCAAATAGCGTAAAGATAAAATGTAGTATATCTTATAACTGTAAAATAATCTGTTATGCTTAGGATACTTGGTAAAGAATTCCTCCTATTTGGATTGGAAATGCTTTCAAAAGAATTGCTCCTCCAAAAATTAAAAATTTGCACTTCTCTGTATAAAACTATGTTGAAAATACGAAAGTATAAAGTCAAATCTGCAATAATTTTTGAATAATAACCTTCTTGACAAATATTGCCAAATAAACTTGTATTCAGTTTTTAATTATAACTAATTAAATAATGTTTCCCTATATTGATGAAGTGTATTCCATTGCTTTTATAAAGTACTCAATTATTTTAAGTTTAAGAGATTTTGGTGGGGAAATATATAGATTGCTTAAACTGGTATGTCTATATTATGAAGTATGACAGATAAATGTATATATTCTTTATGAATTTCTATATTACTATATGGTGAAATAAATAAATTTGCTTTACTTCTCTGGATAAAACATGTTTGTTGGTAAAATTAAATCTTTATTTTTTAAAAATAATAAAATTGCTATCACATGTAGGCTAGTTGTAAAAAAGTTGTCTATTATCAAGAAAATAACAAATAAAAAAGAAAATCAAGAAATCACAACGGATACAGCAGAAATACAAAAAACCATAAGAGAATACTATGAACAACTGTATGGCAACAAGTTTGACAATCTGGAAGAAATGGACAATTTTCTAGAATCTTACAGCTTGCCAAAACTGAATCAAGCAGAAACAGACCAACTGAAAAGACCAATCACTAGAAATGAAATTGAAGAGGTCATAAAATCACTCCCTACAAATAAAAGTCCAGGACCAGATGGCTTCACAGGTGAATTTTACCAAACATATAAAGAGGAATTGGTGCCCATCCTCCTTAAACTCTTTCAAAAGGTTGAAGAAGAAGGAATACTCCCAAAGACATTCTATGAGGCCACCATCACCCTCATTCCAAAACCAGACAGAGATACCACCAAAAAAGAAAACTATCGCCCAATATCATTGATGAATATAGATGCAAAAATTCTCAACAAAATCTTAGCCAACCGAATCCAACAACATATCAAAAAAATTATACACCATGACCAGGTTGGGTTCATCCCAGGTTCACAAGGATGGTTCAACATACGCAAATCAATCAGCATCATACACCACATTAACAAAAAAAAGGTCAAAAATCATATGATCATCTCAATAGACGCAGAAAAAGCATTTGACAAAGTTCAACATCCATTCATGATCAAGACCCTCGCCAAAGTGGGTATAGAGGGAACATTCCTGAATATAATCAAAGCCATTTATGATAAACCCACAGCAAATATAATCCTCAATGGGGAAAAACTGAAAGCCTTCTCACTCAAATCTGGAACAAGACAGGGATGCCCACTCTCACCACTGCTCTTCAACATCGTTTTGGAAGTCCTAGCCACAGCAATTAGACAAACAAAAGAAATCAAAGGCATCCATATAGGAAGAGAAGAGATCAAACTGTCACTGTATGCAGATGATATGATACTATACCTAGAAAACCCTAAGGACTCAACCCCAAAACTCCTTGAACTGATTAATAAATTCAGCAAAGTGGCAGGATATAAGATTAACATTCAGAAGTCAGTTGCATTTCTGTATACCAGCAATGAAACATTAGAAAAGGAATACAAAAAAATGATACCTTTTAAAATTGTACCTCACAAAATCAAATACCTCGGAATACACCTGACCAAAGAGGTAAAGGACCTATATGCCGAGAACTATAAAACCTTAATCAAAGAAATCAAAGAAGATGTAAAGAAATGGAAAGATATTCCATGTTCCTGGATTGGAAAAATCAATATTGTGAAAATGGCCATCCTACCCAAAGCAATCTACAGATTCAATGCAATCCCTATCAAATTACCCATGACATTGTTCACAGAACTACAACAAACAATCCAAACATTTATATGGAACCACAAAAGACCCAGAATCGCTAAAGCAATCCTGAGAAACAAAAACCAAGCAGGAGGCATAACTCTCCCAGACTTCAAGAAATACTACAAAGCCACAGTCATCAAAACAGTGTGGTACTGGTATCAAAACAGACAGACAGACCAATGGAACAGAATAGAGAATCCGGAAATAAACCCTGACACCTATGGTCAATTAATCTTTGACAAGGGAGGCAAGAACATCAAATGGGAAAAGGAAAGTCTATTCAGCAAGCATTGCTGGGAAACCTGGACAGCTGCATGCAAAGCAATGAAACTAGAACACACCCTCACACCATGCACAAAAATAAACTCCAAATGGCTGAAAGACTTAAATATACGACAGGACACCATCAAACTCCTAGAAGAAAACATAGGCAAAACACTCTCTGACATCAACATCATGAATATTTTCTCAGGTCAGTCTCCCAAAGCAATAGAAATTAGAGCAAAAATAAACCCATGGGACCTCATCAAACTGAAAAGCTTTTGCACAGCAAAGGAAACCAAAAAGAAAACAAAAAGACAACTTTCAGAATGGGAGAAAACTATTTGAAACTATTTGTTTCAAATGATGCAACTGACAAGGGCTTAATCTCTAGAATATACAAGCAACCTATACAACTCAACAGCAAAAAAACCAATCAATCAATGGAAAAATGGGCAAAAGACCTGAATAGACATTTCTCCAAGGAAGATATACAGATGGCCAACAAACACATGAAAAAATGCTCAACATCGCTGATTATAAGAGAAATGCAAATCAAAACTACCATGAGATACCACCTCACACCAGTCAGAATGGCCATCATTAAGAAATCCACAAATAACAAGTGCTGGAGGGGCTGTGGAGAAAAGGGAACCCTCCTGCACTGCTGGTGGGAATGTAAACTGGTACAGCCACTATGGAGAACAGTTTGGAGATACCTTAGAAATCTATACATAGAACTTCCATATGACCCTGCAATCCCACTCTTGGGCATCTATCCGGACAAAGCTCTACTTAAAAGAGACACATGCACCCGCATGTTCATTGCAGCACTATTCACAATAGCCAGGACATGGAAACAATCCAAATGTCCATCGACAGAGGATTGGATTCGGAAGATGTGGTATATATACACAATGGAATACTACTCAGCCATAAAAAAGGATGACATAATGCCATTTGCAGCAACATGGATGGAACTAGAGAATCTCATCCTGAGTGAAATGAGCCAGAAAGACAAAGACAAATACCATATGATATCACTTATAACTGGAATCTAATATCCAGCACAAATGAACATCTCCTCAGAAAAGAAAATCATGGACTTGGAGAAGAGACTTGTGGCTGCCTGATGGGAGGGGGAGGGAGGGGGAGGGAGGGGGAGGGAGGGGGAGGGAGGGGGAGGGATCGGGAGCTTGGGCTTATCAGACACAACCTAGAATAGATTTACAAGGAGATCCTGCTGAATAGCATTGAGAACTATGTCCTGATACTCATGTTGCAACAGAAGAAAGGGTGGGGTAAAAAACTGTAATTGCAATGTATACATCTAAGGATGACCTGACCCCCTTGCTGTACAGTGGGAAAATAATAATAATAATAAAAAAAATCATAAATATAGATATATTATAATTAAATTTAGATAATAGTAAATCAATGAGCAGTTAAATGGTTTTTATTGCCTTAAATCTACATTAGACTGCTATTAAAATGTAGATAATAAAAATTTGTTGATATAAGTTATATTTCCAGTAATCTATTTCCAGTCCTTAGTTACTACGTAAAAGGCTTAGCAAAAAAGTAATATGCTCTTGTTTACCTCAGAGTTCGTGACAGTATTCACTGAAGTAAATAGTGACATATAATATCCAAAACAAGTAGATATTGATTTACATAGTATATTAAAACGTTTTTTGTTGATTTAACTTTTAAATTCTGGAATCATCTTGCATAGTTTATTATCAAGAACATTACTTCTCCTCTAAGAAAAAGAAAGCAAGATTATATTAATTGGTTTGCAATTTTGTTACATATAGGAAATGGCTTTTGGGGAACTCAAAGGACCTATAAACTCGTTTGCCCTTATTAACTTGATTAGAAATATGAGGAGCTTTAACTTTTTTTTCAAGTCAAGTCATACAGTCTTAAGGAAGATACTGCTAAAATTAAACATATTCAAATTTTGTGCTGTATAAAATGATGTGCCCTTTTAAAAAGGTAATGTTACACAAATTCTTAGTTGCTGATACTGCTTTTCAAATTTATTTTTAATGTTGCTTTCAAGAAATTCCAGGATTTCTATCTGTTAAAACCATCCTTTCTTTATAATTTTTGGTTCTCATATTAGAGTGGCATTTAGGGACTTCTGGTTAGCAAATGAGAATGAGTAATAACATATTCAAATATTCCAATATTTGTTTCCTAAATAATATGGAATTAGTAAATAAAATTAATAAAATAAAACTAGACAAAAATCTTGCTTTTTGGTATAAATCAGAAATAGAGAATTCTTAAAATTCAAAGTAAACTCTAAAAAGCAAACTCTTTAAATCCCAGCAAACCCTCTCTCATGCATCAATCCTGCCACAAAACTTCACAGAAAGCAATCACAAGATGATGAAAATTGTGAGAATATTGCAACAATCTTAAGACTGATCTCAAACCACTGTCAGTAAGAGTAAGTTTACCTTAAAGCTGAAACACACTTTAAAAAAAAAAAAATTCTTGTAGGTCAGAAAATAGACACATATTTTCTGACCCTGAGGTCATAGACAGATGGACTAAGGAATTCATGAACTGCATTTCTGTTCTTGTATTTTTTTTTTTTTTTACAGCAATCACTTATGTGCCAGATAATACTAGGGAGTAGGATAAAATAAAAAGTAAAATAACAAAATTTTTCCTTTTATGAAAGAAAATTAAGAACAGTGGCAAAAATAACTACCTCTTTTTATTATGCTTCATAGATACTGTGTTTTTTACTAATTAAATGTTTGTGAAAACCTGATATTGAGCAACGTTCTGGCACTATTTTTTGACAGAATTTGCTCACTTTGTAGCTATCTCTATGTCACATTTTGCAACAATTCAAGATTTTTTGTTATTATTATATGTGTTATGATCACCTGCAATCAGCGATTTTTGATGTTAATATTGCAAAAAGATTATGACTTTGAAGGTTCAGATGGTGGTTAGCATTATTTAGCAATAAAATATTTTTAAATGAAGGTATGTATATTTTAAAAAACATAATGCTATTGCACACTTAATAGACTACGGTATAGCATAAACATTACTTTTTTTTTTTTTTTTTTTTTTTGTCTTTTTTCTATTTCATTGGGCCGCTCCCGTGGCATATGGAGGTTCCCAGGCTAGGGGTCTAATCAGAGCTGTAGCCGCCGGCCTACGCCAGAGCCACAGCAACGCGGGATCCGAGCCGCGTCTGCAACCTACACCACAGCTCACAGCAACGCCGGATCGTTAACCCGCTGAGCAAGGCCAGGGACTGAACCGCAACCTCATGGTTCCTAGTCGGATTCGTTAACCACTGCGCCACGACGGGAACTCCGCATAAACATTACTTTTATATGTACAAGAAAAAACAGATAATTCATGTGACTTATTTATTGTGATATTCACTTACAATAAAGTGATTGTCTGGATTCAAAACACTAATTGTCTGGATTCAAAACACTAATATCTCCAAGGTTTTTCTGTATACAGTTAATGAAGAAATTCACGGTATGTCATGACTACTCTACATGTAAACTTGGTAAGTAGTAAGTGTCTCATCTTTTTTGCTATGCTGAAGCAGAAAAGGGAAATAACATACTATTTAGCTTTCATTTTAGAACAGGTAAAAAATGGGTAAAAATTATCCTATGGTTAATCTTCCTTAAACAAAATTATTCAAGTGGGGTTTTCTTTTCTAATTAACATTTCTGTGATTAAGAATATTTTATCAATGTACACTTTTATGTATTGTTGACAACTTTAATTTGTTTTCAGTCATGGATAATTAAATAGATATATCCTGCTGGCATCATTAATGAAATAGATCATGCTGGTTAAATCCTCTCATAATGCAAGAAATTGAAACAGTCACCTAAAAAATATATGCAAGTTTTCCATGGAAAAAATCAGTATTAAGTCCCAGAAGTCACGTGACTACAGTAGGCACATGGAGTATAAAATTTAAACAACTATTTAGCTAAGAAGAAGTGATAAAAACTAAAAACAAATTGCTAAAATTTGCATATTTCCATGTATTGAAAATTGATATTGGATTTAATACAAAAGGAATTTCTAAACATGTACATTTCAACAATAAAAACTAGTAAAATAATTTATGAAGGTAAGTAGGGTTATGTTCCAATATATATTGGATAGAAAACTACTTATGTGGTTTTCTTTAAGAGCATTAAAATAGACTACTCAATGCAGTTATGTTACTCTGATACCTCCTATTTTTATAACATGACAGTATATATGGAAAGAAACAAGCTTTCTTAGTCATTAGTACCTGGATTAACTTGAATTACGCTAATTGATAAAAGAGTAGAGAAAAAACACATAAAAGCCCTAAGTGCCAGCCATGTAAGGGCAGCAAACATTGAGGAAATATTGCTACACTGGGGTAGGGAAGTTTAAAATATTTTATTGTCTCATTTCTCCCACTGCATTTGAGGACTAAAGATTATCTTAAGCAATTTCTAAATTATTTTCCCTAGTTACCCTAAAAGTAAAGAAATTATCAGGAATACAGAGTGAAATATCAGCCTATAGGATGAAATGTTAGAACATGGACTTTCTTTTTAGGGCTGTGTATGTGGCATATGGAAGTTCCCTGGCTAGGGGTGGAATCAGACCTGCAGCTGCAGGTCTACACCACAGCCACAGCGATGCCAGATCTGAGCCACACCTGTGACCTATACCACAGTTTGTGGCAACGCTGGATCCTTAACCCACTAAGTGGGGCTAGGGATCAAACCAGCATCCTCACTGACACTGTATAAGGTTCTTAACCCGATGAACCACAACAGGAATTCCAAGTGAGTCTTTCTTTTCTCTCAGAACATTTTTATAATAAGTTAAATTAGTGAATGTTTAATAGGGATTCTTAATTTTACTATATAAACTTGGAAATTCTTTTCAAAATAAAGTGTATTATTAACTTTATTGCTATATTAATTTCAGCTTCAGATTCCTTTTCTGGTATATTTTACAATGTACTCTAACTTCTCAGATTTGTTCAATTATATTTACCAGAATTTTTTTTAGAAAAGAGATTTTGGGGAATAGAAATATAGCATTTTAGGGATAAATAGAGAAGGGAATCAAGGGAGAAAATCAAGTTTTTTATTGCTAAATCTCCCACAAGTAACTGTTCCCTTTTATGGAAGTCTTCTCTAAGAGATGCTAAATAAATTGAAATGCGGAAAGTCATTTTGTCTGACTCATTTCACTATATCAATGTTAAGAAGCTAAGAATATTTGAGTATGAAAAAGGATACAAAAACTGAAAAATAATTAGCTTCCATTTACTTAAATATGTGTATAAACCATGTAAAATAAATATCCTCTAGTTGCAATGTGTAATTTGTATCTGTGTATATTTATTGTACACTTAGTGTTATGTACTCTTTGAAGATGCATAGCTTGTTCAATTTCTCACGTTTAATTGCTGATGGAGCTAGGATTCTACCATCAAAATTTAACTGTAGAGCCAGAAGTCTTTACCTTTTACTGTGTCATTGATTTTTTTTTTTTTTTTTTTTTTTTTGTCACATGCATGGCATGTGGAAGTCTCTGGGTCAGGCACAGCAGTGCCAATGTGAGTCCTTAACTGCTGGGCCACCCCATAGCTCCTCATAATGGAGTTGTGATCCAGGGATCACATCTGAGCCGCAATTGCAACCTACCACCCAGCCGTGGAAACACCGAATCTTTTAACTTTCTGTGCTGGGGTGGGGATTGAACTTGCCTCCTGACGCTGCACAGAAACTCCCAATCCTGAAGCACCATAGTGGGAACTCCTGAGATTAAAACATTTTATAAAGTTAAATATGCTTTGGAATGGATAAGCGATGGAATCCTGCTGTATAGCACTGGGAACTATGTCTTGTCACTTGTGAAGGAGCATGATAATGTGAGAAAAAGAATGTATACATGTGTGTGTGACTCGGTCACCTTGCTGTGCAGCAGAAGAGTGACAGAACACTGTAAATCAGCTATAATGGAAAAATTAAAATCACTATTAAAAAATACCGTATATATTTAATAGCATGTGATGAATTATGACAGCCATTTATACTCTTTATAGACTACTGTAAGAGTAACACTTAAAATGTATATTTGGAATCTTTGCTGGTTTGGGTGGCTCATTTTCCACTGAGGTTTCCCCTGGCCTAATACACAGTTTTACACAGTATAAAAATTAGAGGTAAGTATGTTAATAAAAAAATATTATTGACTGTGCAGATATAATGAACTGAATTTTTTTTTTTTTTTTTTTTTTTGCCTTTTCTAGGGCCGCACCTGAGGCATATGGAGGTTCCCAGGCTAGGGGTCTAATCGGAGCTGTAGCTGCTGGCATACGCCAGAGCTACAGCAATGCCAGATCCAAGCTGCGCCTGCAACCTACACCACAGCTCAGGGCAACGCCGACCCTTAACCCACTGAGCGAGGCCAGGGATTGAACCCACAACCTCATGGTTCCTAGTCAGATTTGTTAACCACTGAGCCACGACGGGAACTCCATAACTGAATTTTTTAAATGACGCTATTGTTAGAAAGTCTTTCATAAATTTTCAGCATAAAGTTATAAACTTCCATTGCATATTTTATATTAGTTTAGTTTACAGATTTAGGTTTATACAAAAAAAAAGATGTAATTTATGCAAAGCACCAAACATCAACCTTCAGACAAATTAAGAATTGTTAAAATGTTGCTCGTTTCTTACAATACTATATTTTGTCCAGTTTATGCATACTGGTGTCATTATTCCATTACACAGTTCTCAATACTGGCAATCTTGTGCTATTTTGTCTTTGCCAATAAACAAGATACAAGTTTATTTTGCATATGAGTCAATAGCAAAGCATTAAATTCAATAAAGGCCGTGTGCCACAAAAGACTCCCTGGATCTATTCAGCTAATGGAAAATATTTTGTTAGCTGCCTAGTTAATTAGCATTCACCAAAACTTTTAACTCTACTATTTCCTGAAAAGCATGAGAGATGGACTCTAAGAAGTGTTCACTATTTAGCTGAGGTCATGGGTCAGCTACGGAAATTGGGGGTGGAGGGGTGGAGAGTTGAGAGAGAAAATAGAAATAACTGCATTTCATAATTGAAAAGTTTGAATGCTATTTAAACTTGTTTTGATGATTAAAATATAGCATTATAATTTTTCAGTGTCATTAACAACATATTTAATATTACTATAATTTAATTAACCAGAAACCATTTCTAAGTAACAGATAGAAAAATATTTAAAGCTTTTGCTATATATTGCCAATTAAATCATATAAAACATTATGAGTGAGTTACAATTATCTTGTGCTGAATTTTATAACAATCAGTATTTTAACTAAATAATTATCTTATGAACTAATTAAAGTTGATTAAATTTCTATTTTAAGTTGCATTTATTTAATTACCAATGAAGTTGAACATACTTTTATGTGATTGTAACCAGACTATCTTTTGGCAATTTTAAAGGTAAACACAGTTTTTCTGTTGTGTTTACCTTCAAAATTTTAACTTTTAAATAGCTTTAAATGGGATATTTCACCAGTGTCTAATGTGATTTTAATTTTTCTTATTATATCCTTTTTGATATTAAAGAGAATAAAGAGCAAGTTAAAGAACAGTATGGATAAACTAAGATTTTTTTTTGTCTTTTGCGGTCTGCATCCATGGCTTATGGAGGTTCCCAGGCTAGGGGTCATATCAGAGCTGCAGCTGCCGGGGCCTACAACACAGCCACAGCAATGGGGGATCCAAGACGCATCTGCAGTATGCAACCTACACCACAGCTCATGGCAATGCTCGATCCTTAACCCACTGAGCAAAGTCAGGGATGGAACCTGCATCCTCATGGATAACTAGTCAGATTCATTTCTGCTGAGCCTTGACAGGAACTCCAATAAACTAAGATATTTTTAATAAAATAATATTTGCATTATCATATACATAGAATAAATGTGCAAAGGAATATACACCAAGACTTAGATACTGGCTTGTAAGATGGGTTTATGTAACATTATTTTAAAAAGCCATTTTAGTGTAGATTATTTAAAATGTATTGCCTTAATTTGGAAGCACACTAGGTATTAAGATTTTACTTTTTAGAGTGCGTTTAAATATTATCTCTACAGATTCTATCATTGGTGTTAAAAGTCACTCTCTTTACCTCAAGAATATATGATGTACTTAACTATCATATCTGTTGATATATGTTATGAATTTTGATTTACTTACTTATGTATTTATTTTGACCACTTCCACAGCATGTGGAAGTTCCTGAGTCAAGGATCAAACCCACACCACAGCAGCTACCCTAGCCACAGCAGTGACAATACCAGATCTTTAATGCACTGAGCCACCAGGGAACTTCATGAATTTTTAAATTTGATTATATATTTCTTCATTATACTTAAGAGTTTAATTTAATTTTACTTTAACATGACTAGGGATTTTACTAAAGCTTTCCTAAGTAGTTAACAGTTTGTGAACTTTAGCTTATCTGAGAAGTAAATAAAAATTTTTCAGATTATGGATGGCCATAAGCACAAATTCTGTACAACATATTAATATTAATATATAATGATATATATATAAATATGTAATGTGTGTTTTATTTATATTCATATTTTATTATACATCATCTGTTTTATTTGAATAAGCACATAGGCCTTTGTGTGTGTGTGTGTGTGTGTGTGTGTGTGTGTGTGTGTGTGTGTGTGTCTGTCTGTCTTTTTGCCTTTTTTCTAGAGCTGCACCCATGGCATATGGAGGTTCCCAGGCTAGGAGTCCAATCGGAGATACAGCTGCCGGCCTATGCCAGAGCCACAGCAACATGGTATCCAAGCTGCATCTTCGACCTACAGCACAGCTCACGGCAACGCCATATCCTTAATCGACTGAACAAGGCCAGGGATTGAACCCACGACCTCATGGTTCCTAGTCACATTTGTTAACCACTGAGCCATGACAGGAACTCCAAGCACAGAGGCCTTTTAAAATTGTTCAACTATATTAAGATTCCTGAGAAATATTATGTGATTGTGTAAGATGAAACAACAAAAAGATTTTGGTCAATGGATACAGGATGCTATAGGAAAAAAATGTTTTGTTTGAATGGAAAAGAGAAAATTGAACATTGTATGTCATATTTATGTAAGGAAGGCAGCTCTTAATAAGGCAGCGTGGATAAAGTGTTTGAAACTTTAAACATTTAAGTCAACCAGTCCTCATCCAAAGACCAGTTGTGTTTCTACTCCTTGGTAAGTAAGACAGACAAAAGAAGAAATACTTACAATAAAAGTAATTGACAAAATTTGATATCTACACTAATACATTTCTGAAAATTAAATAACAATAAATGAGAATAAAAATGAGCAGTTTATGTGAATTAGCTGTTCATAGAATGGCATACCATGAAGGTAATCTACAAAGAGATTGTAACCATATGAATTACCATGGAAGGTAAATTTTTAAAAGGTATAGACTTTGACCCTATGATATTTGAAAAAGTCAAAGTCAAATAATACAAAATAGTAATGAAAATTTGGGGTAACTACTTCATAAGAGCATGTAATATATAGTCTATAATAGAGTCAATGATATATTCATACACTGTGACCCAGTAATTTTCCCACTGTTCACCCTTCTGAGAAACACATGCACACATTTGCAAGGATATGTAATGCAGTAGTGTTTGTTATGCAGAGTAGGAACTGACATAGAGATCTATCACTAGAGAACTGGGAATAACATAGGAGTAAATGCATCAAATTGCATTTTTGGCAGTAGATCCATGTATATTAACATACACAGATACAAAAGAAATATATTTAGTGTAAAATGTAAGTAATTTAGGAGTTCCCGTCGTGGCACAGTGGTTAACGAATCTGACTAGGAACCATGAGGTTGTGGGTTCGATCCCTGGCCTTGCTTAGTGGGTTAACGATCCGGCGTTGCCGTAAGCTGTGGTGTGGGTCGCAGATGCGGCTCGGATCCCACGTTGCTGTGGCTGTGGTGTAGGCCGGTGGCTACAGCTCCGATTAGACCCCTAGCCTGGGAACCTCCATATACAGCAGCAGCGGCTCAAGAAAAGGCAAAAGACAAAAAAAAAAAAAAAGTAAGTAATTTATTATTCTCTCCTTACAATAGATGTATTGCATTACGTGCTGGACCTAATATGTTGTCCAATCATTTTTACTCAAAAGTGCCTTTGAATGAAAAAAATAAATTATATAAATAATAAAATATAAGCAAAACTATAATTGTTAGTAAAATTAGTTTTATATTTAAATATTGTAAAACATATCCTCATAGTCAAGCCAAATCCTAAATATATAATAAAAATTCAGAGTATTCTCATGATAATACTTCAAATTAAGTGTCATAAATATGCATCTAATTGAAATTTAAAATGACGAAATTATACATGACATAAATTTATAATCAACTGATTGGCTCAAAAAAAAAAAAAAGATGTTCCTACTAAAAATATTTGTTCTTACTCAAAGAGGTCCCAATAATTTTAGGTGGTTTATCACCAGTTGTTCTTGCTCACGACAGTTAATTGGTAAACCATTTTTTGTCTATTTTATGAGAAAAATGTAAGAAAATCAGAGTTAAAATATTCTACCCCCACTCCAGTTAATACAAAAAGAAAATGCACAATTTTTCTTTCTGCACCTTTTAAAGCACATGTGCTTAAAATTTTTAAATCAACAAAATTAAAAAAATATTTTTAGAACATAAGGAAATATGAACAAAATATATAATTTTACACTGAACTTCTTTAAAAATTAAATCCAGATATATTTCTGGAATAAAATAGGAAATGGTATATCATAAATTTATATTTGCTTTAAAAAGTTATGTTTTAGCGTATAGGATGTTTAATATGAATTATAGTTTTTTTGAAATAAATCTTGACAATATATTTTGTATCCTATAAAGCTCTAGTCATTCATAGAAGGCTAGATATAAATTGTTAATTTGCCATAAGTAGCTTTTTTATATTTTATAAAAATTAGTACAGTGAAAATCACACACCTAACAATATACAGCTGAAAATATTTAAGTAACTTAGCATATAATATTGTTGCAGATGATGTAGTTTAAATGATAAACTCATTCAACCCCTTAAACACTGGTTGCAAAAGGACTACTAAGTGGAATGATGACTCAATACTGATGAATGAACATAAATGTTTAGGTTAGTTTTTTTAAGTGACGCTATACTTAATTATCCTGGACAAATACTCTCAATCTTAGGAATCTCTTTTAAGAAAATAATCCAGAAAAATAAAAAAGGAAAGAAAAAAGAAACCTGGTTTTCTTGGTTAAATTTTTGTCAACTTGACTGGGCTAAGGGATGGCCAAGTAGCTAATGAAACTATTTCTGGGTATGTTTGTGAGGGTGCGTATGGAAAGGACTAGCTTTTGAATCAGTAGACTGAGTAAGGAGATCCGCTCTCACCAATATGAATAGAACAAAGCAGAAGCACAGGTGAATTCTCTTTCTTCCTAAGTTGGGACATCCATCCGCTCCTGCCCTGTGATATCACAGCTCCTGGTTCCCAGACCTTCAGACACAGACTGAATTACGTCAGTGGATTTCCCAATTCTTAAATCTGCAGACAAAATATTAAGGGATTTGTGGGAGTTCCCGTTGTGGCTCAGCGGAAATGAATCCTACTAGTATCCATGAGGTTGCAGGTTCTATCCCTGAGGTTGCGGGTTCAATCCCTGGCCTTGCTCAGTGGGTCAGAGATCCGGCATTGCTGTGAGCTGTGGTATAGGTGGTAGGCGCCACCATGCTGGTGTTGATATGGCTGTGGTGTAGGCCAGCAGCTGTAGCTCTGATTCGACCCCAAGCCTGGGAACATCCATATGCCACTGGTATGGCCCTAGAAAACAAAAAAATAAAATAATAAACAAACAAATAAATAAATAATTGATTCTGTTTCTCTAGAGAACCCTGACTAATACACAATTATATAGTTTTTTAAAGTATCATTATGGAGGCAAAATAAGGAAGGGGAAAGTTGAAATAGGTCAGTGCTAGTAAATTAACATATTTTGGTAGACATAGGCATAAATGGTATCATAATTAAATATGAAGTAATATAAGTTACACCATCAAGACTGCATAAAAACTTGGGAAATAGCATATACATTAATAAAACCTGACTTAAAATGCTGTTTCTAAAGACTGATTTATCGTTATGCTACCATGTGCTACAGTTTAAAACTTTTGGATAAGATCTTAGCAATATAAGGTATCAGCAGATGATATTGTCATCAGAAAATGTTATAGCATTTTATAACAGCTCTTATTATGAACTTAATTGTGATTATCCTGTTGGAAAAAAACATCTAAAAGAATTGTGTCTCATCTTCCTCTCTACATGTTCTTAACAGATATACATGGATTAAAGAAAATACTTGCAGAGCATGTACTTGGAATAATATTCAAGTTTGAAACTATCCAAATGTTTGAAAATATCTTTTTTCTTATTTTGTGTTAACATATAGTTCTTGACTTTTATCTAACAATCTAAGACTTTCCTTTAGTATCCTCCACAAAAAATAATAATTCATATGTAGACTACCTTATCTGAGAACAAAGGCACAGTTTGTAAATTCTGATTATTAGAATTACAAAATAATCTATTTTATTTCATTGCTTTTTCTATTTGATGTCATATCTGCACTGTTGCAGCAGCATCTAGTATTTGTGGTGTAGTAGTAGGGGACCTTACAGTAATATCTTGTATTCAATCCAAGTGGTAAAATCCTTAGGGTACAATGTTCAACATTAGTGGCAATTGTGTCTTCACTAGACTAATTCCTTGTTATTCTGAATGGAATTCTGTTAATTAGCATCTGAGATTTTTTTGTATAGGTTTACTGGTGTTTTGGTTACCTTGCCAATAACATATGAAGTTATTTTCTTCTAAATTTCATCCAAATTTATTTACACTGACCGCATGATAAACAAATGAAACAAAATAGCAGAAAACTACCTGCTGCAGCCATCAAGACAATAAATGTTTGGGTCACTCATGAGGTATAGAGATAATAGTTTAACGGAATGCTGGGAATGAAAGAGGCTATTTTGGTTGGAAATTATTTTTACTAGCCCCAAATTATCTCTTGATAAAAACATCCAAGTGTCTTTTGGGATAGAGAATTACTTCTCACACTACCATGTATATACTCCAGAAGTAAATCAAGATACAGTTCTTTTCTCAAAAAGAGGGAAAATCTATGATAAAAAAAGAGACCAGTGAAAGGATGTCCTCTGGAAAGCAAATTTTGAAAATGGTTGGTCCATATTCATAACAACGAGCGTTTCTTAGAATCCCTGATCTCTAGGTGTTGATGATATTGAACTTTAGTTGCCCAGTATTTTCAACAAAATATTGTTTTCTTACAAAGTACAAGTATTGAGTACTTAGTATTAAGTACAAAATACAAAGTACAAAGTATCAAGTTCCTTGCAATGACCATTTTAAAATTTTTAATTTAAAATGCACTACAAAATAATTCTAAAGAAATCAAAAGGAGAAAAAGGCTTATTTTCAACTTCATGGCTAAGTTTAGACCAGGTTAACAAATTACGATTCTGAAAAAGAAAATGTCCAGCCCATTACACCAGTTCCCTAAGTGCTGACATATTTTTAGAGTAAATACTAGGCTGACTTTTTATCAACTGCTTCTATTCTTGTTTCCTCAAAGGCATTTTGTATTTGACAATATTTGTTATATTGACATAATTAAGTCTGATAGATACCTGAAGGCAGATATAAACAAGAAAAAGGTTGCAAAAAAATCTGTTTTCCTTTCTTTCTCACCATGGACATGGCATCTAAACAGTCAGCTCACATTAAGAAGAAAATCATAATCTATAACCTATGAACCTTCCTCATAATGGCATATTGCCTATAGCTATAATTACCAATTGAGAAAATGGAGCATAAAATTACTAAAGAAGCATAGATAGTTAATATTTAAACTCACAAGAAAACTTAATTAATTGAGAGAGCAATCAACAGAAGTAGAAATGTTATTGAGAAAATGATTATATGAACTGTGATGGGGTGAAGATGGGGAGAAGATAAAACACTGAATTTCACATTAGTTTCATTACTTTTTATAAAGTTAGGAAAATTAAATGCCATGACTTTAATTAATGTTCAAATGAAAGAGTGACATCTTGAATACATTTTAAAACATTATGTTTCAGAAAAGATTTTTCAAGGGCCTCTTGTAGTCTAATGGTGTGCTTGGGATTTTTTGGTTTGGTTTTTGGTCTGGGTTTTTTTTGGTGTAAAATGTGTGTGTAAGGCATTTTCTCAGTCTTTCTCCACTTCTCCCTGCCATCACTGATATTCTCTCCCTTCACAAGAATCCCGTTTTGTGCTGCAACCTTTCAACCCAAGACTGTTATTTCATTTTAAATTTATCTTCCATTTAGACTGATTATTTTGCTAATTTTAGGATAATTATAAGGTACAGTACTGGAAATTATGCTCCTCTTAATTAAAAGCTCTTTTAAAAATAAAATAATTTTTCTATTCCTCAAATTTACCATTTGTATTACATGGTTTTAATTTTTTTAATTTTTTGTTAAGGTGAGTGTTGCAATATCTATAACTGCTCTCATTTGCTTTCTTCCTTGTAATCGTAAGATCATAAGCTCACCATAGGTTCAGGTATTAGTCTACCAAATCCAATATCAGTTTTTCAAGAAAGCTGTAATGATACAGGCTAATTTGATTTCTAAAGATATCTCATTCTGTAATGCTCATCATTAAACTCATTTAATTTTTTTCCAGAAACTCTGATAAGAAGTCATCCTAAAATTGGACATTTAGTAAAAGACAAATTATTTTCTTTTTTACTTTACATTTGCTTCATAATAGCATATTTTTGAGTTACAACTTTAAATTGCATTTAAGACAATTATTCTTATGCAAGGCCATCTTATCAATTTTGATGTATATATATATGTGTTAGAGATAGAACCATCATGTGCTTTTTTAGTCATTTTTGTTGACGTGATGATATTTAACACAGAGCTTTACTCACATTGTAAAAAGTTGCATATAGCATTTGAACAGATAGGTATATCTATTATCTGTAACACTCATTATTATGTATGTGTATAATGGCCATTATGTGTATAAACTATATCATTTATATCCATTATATATAAAATGTGAAACTTTTGTATCTCTATATACTGAATGTATTTTAAATAAAGTATTTATTCCCCTCTGGACCCAAATATGTGCAGCATGTAGAAGATTATCAGCACAAAAATTTTAGTGTGAAAAAATAGATAACACTTTTGGCAGTCACTACAGTCACTCTTAAATATTTAGATGAATTTTATTATTTAACTCAAAAAAATCATGTCCATGAAGCCATAATTAATCCTCATTTTACAGATCAGGAAATTGGGGCTGTTAGCTACTGCTCTAGTAATTGAGGATAGAAAAACAAGCCAAAAAAAAAATGTTATTTACCTTCATAGTGCATGTATTCTAGTGAAAAAGACAACCAACAACTTAGTAAAGAAACAAGTAAGTACAGAATTTCCAGATAAACAAAAAGAGGACAACCATTCAAAATAAGAGCAGAGAGGCTGCTTCATTTTCATTTTCTTTTCTTTTCTTTGGCCATCCTGTGGCATGTGGAGTTCCCAGGCCAGAGGTCAGATCTGAGCTGCATTTGGACCTATGTGGCAGCTGCAGAGAGGCCGCTTCAGACTGCAAGATGGAGAAAGCTTTTCTGATGGTGTAACACCAACAATGAGACCTGGAGAAAAATAAAGAGCTGCCTATGGAAAGACTCCTAAAGAATTTATCTCAGTGTAAAGGAACATAGAAAATGCAAAAGCTCCAAGTGAGAGGATCACTCCTAGCCTATAAGGTAGTCAATTGACAGAAGAACAGTGTGGCTAGACTATTGTGAGTGCACATAATATAATACAGCCTAGCTGAATGATAACCAAGAGTGCTGGAACTCAGGGGCAAGATTAGGCAGAGCCTTGACAGCCATGCTGACAATTCCTGACTGCATCTTAAGTCAGTAGAACTTTCAGTGTGGACTGAAATCCTGCGTTTCCTCACGTGCTTAGCTATTACCTTGTTCACGCATGGTAGTTTACATGGCATTTCAATTTTCTTTTTGTTTTTATCTTCCACAGTATTTGAATTGTTTTAAGAACAGGGCTTCTTCTTCCTCTATTTATTCTCAGACCTAACATAATACTGGCAAAGTTTTAGGACATGATTAACTTTAAATGAATGATCTAAACTTTAGAGGATTTAATAATGGCTATTTCCACTAACTAATGTATATGAATTACAATCAGAGACACAGAAAATTTTAACCCAGTTTTGCAAACTTGTATCAATTACTACTCTCCAAAAATCGTTTTTAGAATGAATTGAATCTTTAATTGTGGATTTTATATAATGACTTACAAGTTTGCTCATTAACAGGAGGATGTAATACAATATACACCAGATCTTTCAACATCTTTTATAAAATATCAGACACATATTTTAAAATACTACCAAATGGTTAAGATTATAGTTAATTGCATTGTTTGTATTTTTTACCATTTTTCCCAGGTATTAAAAATGTATATCTAAAAATTGTTACATTAATATAAGCCCTTTTGCCTGATAATCTATACCACTGAAAATTCTTCAGAAGGCATAAAGCTTAATATGGCTTAATGCCTAGCTTAAAATCCATCTATTTGATCTCTCTTCAAAGCAGTCATTCATATTTATTCCCTAACTTTCTTATTTCTCACAAAAGAAAAAACATCCAGCAAAACATCTGCCTATAATTGCCGTTTGTGCTGAGGCTGATAGATATGAAATAAGGTACAGAGATACGGTGAAAGTGACAAGGCTTTTTTTCCCTTGTATTTTAACATCATTTTATTTCATAATCCCTGTTTATCACTGCACTGGAAAGTCACTTTGACCCTGAGTGAAAAAGCTCAGACAGACTTCTTTTCTAACCTTTTATGTCCCATTTTTCACTTTGTAGTTTCTTACTAATTTAAAAACTACTTGGCTTTATCAATTTCTTCACTCAGGACCTACATTACTGGGTTTTGCACTTTGAAATTGTAATTATTAATTTAGATTAGAGTCTCATCTAGTTTCACAAATGCTCCTCCACCAGGAAAGAGAAATAAAAGACTGATGAAGCTCTGACCTGACTTTGAAATCAGAGGATAGAGAGCCCTGTTATAAATCAGTCTTAGAATAGTGAAGACATAACAGATCCTTTAAAAAAAAAAATAGACATCTACACTTTTTACATAATGCCAAGTTTAAGAAGCCTTTCAGCTTTGAGGGAATGATCTACCCTAGTTAAATTACATATTTTTTCCTATATTTTCAGTATTGTCTCATCAAAGTTAAATGCAACTTGTTCAAGATAGTTCAGAGACCCAGAACTTCTAGTCCACTTCCTTGGCAAACTCATTTTATTTACACTGAAAGAAAAAGCATATTTTTTCCTACTGCATCCTTACTTGCTTCTCCCTGTGTGTCAACCTTCTCAATATTTAGTTAATAAAAGATATATTTTAAAGTATATAGTTAAAACAACACTGAGATGTAAATTTCATTTTTTTTCCCTTAAAACCACCTTTATTACATATGTAATAAGTATTACATATATAAACACCTCTATATGCGTTACAAAATGTACATCATATCCATTTTCTTAAATAAGACTGTTCTCAAAGTAGCAAGTACATACCACTCTTAGAACTGTCTTTTTTACATTTTTAAGTAAATTGAGTTGTAAGACATATTGGCCACTAGAGATTTGTTAAATGTTGATCTGGGATTGATAGCAGTTTCTTTACAAAGAGAAGCCATCTGTGCCCATGTATCTATGACAGAGACCAGGAGAAAGACATGATTATATAAAGAAACATTGTGGGCCAGGATGAATGTTGACAGTTTAATATTGTTTTCTAGATTTGGCACAGGAAATGTATAATAAAACTGAAGACTATATTACAAACAATACCTTCTACCTTAATTAAACAGCATGTGCTATATTTCAACATGATGTCTATGTTTATAAAGATGATATAAATAAGTTCAAAATGGTATGTTATTACTTTCTTACTGTGACAAATATCTACTTTTATTCTGTGCTTATAATGTCAGAGGCTTTGTTTGCTTTACGTTATCTCACTTAATCTTCAAAATTATCCTACAGTAGAGCATTATGTTCATTTTACCCATTGTCCCTGAAAAGAAATGACATGGTTTGCATCTACCTCTCAAAAATGCTTTCACCCTTAATTTTCTCATTTTAAACTCATGGAAACCTGTGAAATAGCATCATTATTTCCATTTTGTAGACTAAACACAGAGGCAAAGTTCCTTTGCTGGGACCCAAGAAAAATTTAAGATTCTCTATTATCATTTTCTTGAAAGGGCCTAACAATTTCTCCCCCTCATATTTCACACTCTCTATATATATCTGAAGATATTAGAAGCAATTGTATTATACAGATTATTGTCTTTTCTGTATTGAATGATAAATTGGGGTGTGCCAAAATAATTAAAAGTCTTTATTTCGAAGATTAATGGTAAATTGAAAGATTCTTTAAATGTTGAGCTTATCCATTCTTCCACAGAACATTGAGTAACAGGAGAGCTGGTGATTTGAAATGGCATTTTACATTATAATTTCAACTTAAATGAGATTTTGAATATTTTAATAAGTTATGTAGTGTTTTCAATAGAATCTATAATTGACATCTCAAAGTAAAACTTTCCCTTTCATTTCTTTATGCTTGAGCAACTTTTTAAAGAACGTTTATATGAAATGCCTTTTAACATTTTAATTATTGATGTTAATGTTTGACACCAAAAGTTGGTAAATTCAGTTTCCTAGAGCACTACCCTCTTCAAGGGAGCACTTAAAAGAATATATTGACCCAAGTAAGTAGGTCAACTTTGCAAAGAAGGTTTTGAAACTCCTGCCTAATTGCCTCCATAAATGTACTGTTTTGAATATTTTTTAGTGTAATAACATCTTTTCCATGGAAGGTGATATTTATGCCATATCATGATTTGATAATAACACTATAGTAAATGGCAGCTATGTTACCATGTCAGGTCGGAAAAATTGAGTGATCTTTATAAACCTCATCAGCTGTATTTAAAAGACTCTCCTTTTCCAGCCTTTTCCCAAATTCAGCCTCATATATATAATTTACCCCCAAATTGTGATTATTATAAATCATATGACTGATTATAATGGAATAAATGATTTATAAAGCAATCATTCTCTGGGCTGCTTCCTTGCTTGAATTATTCATGTATTATAAAATATACCAAATTAAAATTATCAATATTTTAGTTGCAAAATTAGAAGGGTATATCTAAGGAAAATATTAACAAAGTAAATTGTACCCTTGACTGGTAAAGTCTTATTTCAAATGAACCTTTAAAAAGTGCAATATCAAAAAAAAAAAAATGAGGAAAGAGTCAAATCATCTTTGTTATCTTGGTAAATGTGAAAAAGAAACTCCAGAGAATGAGAATATTTACAAATTGAAGAATCGTAGGATGTTCTCCTTGTGACAGTGAAGAAACATTGATGACTTTTCCAAACTACACAAGGCATAAAGTCCATTTTCACCAGGGTCCTCTGTTCTGGAGATTCCCGCTGAGACCAGCTTCCTTGGTGTCCCCCACAGAGGCTGTGCCTGGAGCACAAATGTAGTTTAGGCAGTTTAGCATCAACTGAGTGAGACTAGACTGTCACATCCATTTTTGCATCAAGAACATTCAAAAATGGAAGATTGTATTCATGATAAGTCCTCTACTACTCAGACAAAAGGTTGAGAGGAAAGAAGAGAGAATGGGAGTCATACTCTTTGTTAACAGAACTTAATTTTTTCAACCTCTTGTGGTTTCTGTTCTTGTTTTCCAGAACTGCACAGATGTAAAGTGTTACACTCTTAAAGAACCACTACACTTGAATGCCTTTGCTGGGGAATTTTTATAATGGCCTGGATCCTGCCTTATCAATACCATTTTTTTATTCTTAAACTCAATGTTCAGGTCAACTTTTAATTGCAATTCCCAAATACCCCATTCATCTCACCTTGGCATTTGTTTTTTCCTCATCTTGTAGTACCCTTCCTTCTTCACCTGGATAATGACCATGCATCTCTTGCCTGAGTTTCTATGCCATTACTTAACGGAAATAAATTTCTAATGGTTCACAAAACCTGTGCTGTCTCATCTAGTCTACCTATACCCTGTATTTATCCTCATCTTAGCCGTGAAAGCAATGGGCTGTAAAATCTAATAAGCTCGTTTTCACAAATACTGTGGAACTTTAATGACAGCTGGGACTGTGTGTCTGTCTTGCTGCTGTTTTTTTAATGCTAGCACAATACCTGGTACATAGGAGATTATCAGTGCATATTTTTTGGTTGTATGGGAGATTATCAATATGACTGTGGAACAGCTACCCAAATCCTACTGTGTATAACACGTTTGTACATAAACATATTGAGTTTCAACAAAGGAAATCAAGGAAACTTATTGCTAATCACTTTTGGTGTCTGACCATTTGTAGAGAAGACAGTAGTTGCAAACACATGACTGCATCTCAATATTTGACTACAAAACAAGTTTGAGCTTTTCAAGTACTTTAAAAACTATGCACTTTTATTACTATTATTATTTTGCTTTTTTAGGGCTGCACCTGTGGCATATGGAAGTTCCCAGGCTAGGGGTTGAATCAAACCTACAGCTGCCAGCCTACACCATAGCCACAGCAATGCCAGATCCAAGCTGCATTTGCGATCTACACCACAGCTCACGGCAATGCTGGACCCTTAATCCACTGAGTGAGGCCAGGGATCAAACCCGCATGGTTCCTAGTCGGATTCGATTCCACTGCACAATAGGAACTCCAAAAGCTATACACTTTAACACCCTTAGAGAAAGGAATTATGAAACATAAGAATCATATGTCAAAAAATGGAATCATTAGTAACTAGATCCACCCTAAGAAATCAGTCTCCTGAGTCCAAGTTTGGTGAACTTAACTTATTAATCTATCCCATAACTTGTCCCTTATGTAAAACAAATTAGAAGATTTTGCCTTAAAAATATTGTGCTAATGAGGAAATGTTCCCATATTCTATAATACTATATTCAAGATTTGTAAATCATCATTAAGAGATTTTGCTGTTTAATTATAACATCTCCCATATAGTGTATAAGTTATGAATAATGCACTTGCAATACATAAAAAATATATTATAGTTTAGAAATTGCATTTATTTTCAACATTGAAAATTACTGAGCTGTATATTCTCAAAGCAAGAAATATTCTGGTTACCCAGATACCAGTAGGAATTAATGAGTCCAAAGCAATTGAGAATTTATGCAATACCAGGTCAATCTTGTTCTCTTTTATACCATCTTTGGGAAAAAATTGACATAACATTTAAAATGCTTTATAAGGGAATAATTCATAAGTAATAATTTAATGATCATTATAGATATAGAATGCTAAAGAGGTAATAGCAGATTTTGGAATGAAGATCACAAGTTATGATTCTTCCCTGACGTCATCTAGGCAGATCAGAAACATGCATTCCTCTTTGCATTATTCATCTAGAAGAGTGGAACACTGAAATTTCTGCTTTGGTTCATTTACCGTCAATAAATATTCCTACATTATAATTATAAAGCATATCATGAAATAAAACTATTTCAATATTTAAAAAAGCATTTTATGAGCATTCTTGGCTAAAATTTTATATACTTTTATGTTTGTCATTATTACATTTAAGAAAATAAGTTTAACAAATTATCATATGTGATACTGTATATTTTGTTCCTTTTAAATGTTAAATACAATGATACCTATATATATGCACTGTGTGTGTATATGTATATATGAACATATTTGTGCGTTTGACGTTGTAGCTCATACCGCATTTTATAATAGTTACATTTGATTTTTACAAAAATTACAAAAGAAAGTATGCATGGCATTATAAAGGGAGACATTTAGATAGAAAATCTTCATGTTCAAATATTTGATTCTTTGTATAGGACTCTGCAAACCAACTAACTGAAAGTCTCTTCATTCTAAATTGCATGTGAAAAATGCTGCATTATGTGGACTGGATTTTGATTTTAATCTATGTATTTACTATCATTAATAATTCTTATTAATGGAAAGTTTTGGCATACTGAAATTCATCAAATCGATAGAATTATCTGTCACATTAGATACAATGAGATAATTTTTTCTACTAGTTTTTATTACTATTTACTGATATAAATAATTTAATTATGCATTTTAAATAAAATATATAAAATAAATAAATATGAGAAATAAAATTACACATTTGATTGTGAGATAAAGTGTAGACCTCAATTTTTTATTTTTAAAAGGTGTGATTATGTAAAACAACAAAGTTAGAACTAGCTCATCTTTTATTAGCTGTTCTACGAATCTCTTAATAGATGCTTTTTTTTGTCCAATGGCATTTTTTAACATCACCATACCCCACTTCATACTCTGTCCTTATGATTGAAAGGCAGGGTCCATGTGGTTGATTTTTCCACCATATTGTAAACTGAACATCTCTTTCGAGCTTTATGCTATTTGGACATATGATCCTCTATCTTCATTATTTCCAGTAACTTCAGTTTCTTTGATTACACTTTCCTGATTTTTTTCCCTCTTATCTATCTAGCAAATTCATATTCATTCTGCTTTGCTGATATTTCGGCCTCTATTCATTCTGAAAATATTGGTATAACTACCAATTCATTTCTAGGACACCTACTCTACAAAGACTTCTTAAGCAGAAAATACCCTCTTCTCTGGATTTAATGTCACATATATGCTTGTGGTTCATAATGCACATGTCCAACACAAATATATTTTCAACCACCTACCCACCCCACATTAGAAGTAAAATTAAGTGACATTTTGCTAACTATTCATTCCAAGGTTCATTCTCTCAAAAAAATGATGTATAAATAAATGTTTAAAAGTTTAGATTCAGCTTTGATGATGCCATCTTTGTCCTTATCTTTCCATTTCTTAACAATCATCAAGCCGTTACAATTAGCTCCCAAATATTTCTCCCATCTATCTACTTTATTCCCTCCCTACTGCTTTTGGTAATCTTGCTCTCTTCCAATTAATTGTTCTCCAAGTTGATAAAACTGTATTTATAAAATACAGATTGAATTGAAAGTCTCCTTGAAGTCATCTAATGACACTCCTTTATATAAAGATTGAATTCCATACCATGACTTACAGAATAACTCATCAATAATTCCTCCGTATTTTATGTTCCAGACTCTTTGGATCTCTTCCAATGCATTATTCTGTCATACCTCTAGGTTTTCACCACATATGCACAACGCTAAACTTTTTACTTCATGTCTTTCCTGATCTGCATTACTCCTACATTTATTGTGCTCTCAGATTAAGCATGATTTTCCTGGAAGTAATTTAGGAAGATTAGAGGGAGTTAAGATAGAAAAACTGGTTCAGTTGAGTTTAAAAACGATAAATTCATAACGTTATGCTATGGGTGTGTAGCATAACACACCCACACACACACACACACACACATATATATATACACACACACACACATAATACATATATATGTATATATGTATGTACTTGAAGTATTCTATATAAAGTATTTACTGTGGGAGTAAAGACTGAAAATAGTGCCTACATTGGCTTATTTCATGCAGTTTTTAGGATATCTCTCCAATAAAAACTATGTCAAACACTAAAACAATGGCTTCAGATAACATTTTTTTTTAAAAAAAAGAATACTGCTGTGTAGCACTGGGAACTCTGTCTAGTCAATTATGATGGAACACGTAAAGTGAGAAAAAAGGATGTATACATGTATGTGTAACTGGGTCACCATGCTGTACGATAGAAAAAATATATATATAAAGAAATGAAAAAAAAAGAATACCATGTCATGTTATCATGTTTCTTTATCAATGTATCTTAAAAGTTTAACAAATCTAATTTCTAGTTAGCTACTGTTAACAAAAGCATGCCCCAAACAGAAGCTGTTTTCTACTATTAACTAATTGATTCTCAGTGGAACAAATTAGCTACAAAATTTACATAAAATGAGGTGATAAGGCTGATTCTCAAACAACTTTTGTTGTTACAATGCAGCATCTTTTAAAAGGTATAATAATAAGATTTTAAATACTAATTATACAAAAAAATGTATTTTTTTTACATTTTGTATTATAATTTCAGTTGTCATACTTGCATCTTGCCAGCTTTTTTTTTTTAACATTTAAACAGGTTGTTCCAACTATCAGAGCATTAAATTAGAATATAAAAGTAAAATTTATCTCTGTGTTGTAAGAGTATTTTGACTAAAAGTAGACTCAAGTAGACAGGTGAATAAGAAATGTGATTCCCATAATTTTGCTTTTGTTGTTTTCTGATTAGAGTTTATGTTTTAATTTTAACATTAAGAAATCCATATTTACTTTTTGAAATAAAATTATATAATTTTAGGTCATTAATTTACTTCTATTTTGCCTAGATTTCCAGATCACTGCTTGATGACATTTCAAACTGTGGGTACATAATCTTTTGGTTTATCAGAGATTCAATTTTCTCTTTGAGATTGCTGTCTCTGAAATGCTTGTCTTTAGATTCAAATCTATATCCTGCTTCTCCTCTCATTTTGGATGCCTAAGAAAGTGATGTTTTTCTCAAAGCAAGCTCATATTTGTGGTTTCCTTTGAGTAAATTGCACCAGTGAACTATAGGATAGTCAGGTTTAGAAGGGCAAAGACTTTTCGGATTACCTTGCCTCCATACCTCTCTCTCCCTATGGTGTGAGAGGATGAATGGCACCGCACAGCAAGTCTGTATTAAATTCTGATATAAGAAGTCCTCAAGAAGCAAAGGAGAAAATGTAGGTACCTTACTAAAAACAGACAAAATAAATATTTGGAACACTGCATCAGCTTTATCTTTAAAAATTTCTATTTAATCAATTTTATTTCTCACATTATCACTGCGAACTACTGCTTTTTGTACTTTTGTGTGACAGTCACTAATTCTCATGCCATGCTTGATTTTTCTTTTCATGCATGTGGCAGTTTACTCTTGTCTCACAAGAACTAGACTGGGATATTTTACTTTCTGTATCTAATAAACTATAAGTCGAAGTAATGGGTGACACATCTGGGTAGACCCTTGAGAGTTGTTCACTTCATTCTAGCTTCCTTGCCTGTGTAACCATGGAAGCATGTGGAGATGAGGCCTGAATCTCTGAATAACCAGCGTGGAGACTTTCGGCTGACCCGAGATAGAAAGGTGGTATGAGGATAGTTCCTGTTGTGGCTCAGCAGGTTAAGAACCTGACTAGTATCCATGAGGATGCAGGCTTGATCCCTGGCCTCACTCAGTGGGTTAAGTATCTGGAGTTGCTGCAAGCTGTGGCATAAGTCACAGATGTGTCTCAGATTTGGTGTTGCTGTGGCTGTGGCTATGGTCAGCAGCTGCAGCTCTGATTCAAACCCTAGCCTGGGAACCTCCACATGCCAGATGCAGCCCAAAAAAATGAAAGAAAAAAAAGAAATGTGGTATGAGGAAAATTTTTTTGTTGTTTTAATACACTGAGATGAGTGTGTTCTTATTCCATCACATAATCAAATCTTTCCTTACTTACAGTTTCCGTACCAACTTCCATTCTCTACTTACTCAAACTTTTTTTATTCATAATCACCTTAATGATTTCTCTAAAAGCTCAGCTACTTCCATATCAAAGTATTATGTATCTCTCCACTCCCTGGTAAGTTAAATACAAACTCTTGGGACCTAAATTTGAGATTATATTCACCATCATTGCCATTTTGGCAGTAGTTGTGAAATAGATATTTGGATACATCGGATAAAACCAGAAAAGGAACAAGTTGTAACTGGGCAGGTTTTAATTCTATAACATTTGCTGAAAATAGGGAGAAAATTTACCGTCTTGGCCTACAAGTCTGACTTTGGGTCTACAGAAAGATTATTCTCATGAAAGAAAGAATCATTATTATGGGGAAAAAATATAGTGATTGAATTGATCATTTAAATTTTAATTGAAAATAATGTGCCATGACGTTTTCCTCTTCAACCCAGATCTAGTCTCCAATCTTCTTCATCATTTTCTGTGTATTAAGTGGCTGACCTAGATGGGCTCTGTCAACCACTTCCCATGCAAAACCCTCAAGAATGAGATTAGTGCCCTTATAAAAGAGATCATAAAGCGCTTTGGTCTCCTTTCTGCCACATGAGGACACAAGGAAAAGATGAGGCAGGAAGGAGCTCTCCAGAGATGGAATCTACAGGTGTGTTAATCTTGGACCTCCTGGCCTTCAGAACTATGAGAAATAAATTTTGATTATTTATAAGCTATCTATTTCTATGGCATTTGTTATAGAAGCCTGAACAGACTAAGATAGAAACTGGTACCAAGCTGTGGGTATGTTATTGTAACAAATACCTAAAAACGTAGAAATGACTTTGGAACTGCTAGTTGAGGCCAGAAGAGTTTTGAGGGGTGTGCTAGAGCCTACCTTGCCATAAACAGACCTTTAAAGGTGACGCTGGTGAAGTCTCAGAAAGAGAAGAAGACAGCTATATGAAAGCTTTAGTTTGCTTAGAGAACACGTAAGTAATCCTGTTTACAGAAGGTTGGTTGAAATATGAACAATGAAGGTCATTCTGATGAAGTCTCGTGTGGAACTGAGGATCACATTTTTAGTCACTAGAGGAAAGGAGATCCTTGTTATAAAGTGGCAGAGAACTTAGATGAGCTGTGTTCATGTCCTGGTGTTTTGTGGAAGATAGAAATTGCAAGAACTGAAATTGGGTGTTTGGCTGAGGAAATCTTTGAGCAAAGTGTTGAAGTAGTGACCCACCTCTCCCTATCTGCTTATAGTGAAATGTGAGACGAGAGAAATAACCTGAAGATTACATTGAGAAACAAAGAGGAACCAGAAATTTAGAATTTGGAAGATTCTCAGGCTTTTCATACTGAAATGGATGAGAAAGTCTGTTGGGGAGAGAACACTAAGGTTGGGGCCTCATTGCCATTCGATAAGGCAATTAGTCAGCCATCTCAATAGCCACCTGGAAATACTATCCCAGGTAAAGGAAGAAGGACCCCAAAGGCAATCCCAGATCATTAGGATGGCTTCGTCTATCAGGGGTTCAGAATGCAAGGGCCAGAGGGCAGAGTGGTTGACCTCAGCAGGTCTTGCCAGCACCACCTCACATGGCAAGCCCCATTTCCTGTCTGGAGCAATCCCAGGTGGGGCATTGCAGGCCTCAGTGAAGGCCAGACCCAGTGGCTACCCCTCTAGAGGTAGGTGGCAAACTCTGATGGTGTCTTCATGGCTTTCCATGTTGGCACACATGCACAAGCTGAGAGCCACTGGGCAAAGCTGCCTTCACCTAGATTTCAGAGGGCCAGGCCCTGCAGAAAAATCTGGAGAAGGCAGCATCCGCTTAGAGGGTCCAAACTAGAAGAGCCACCTGCTCCCCTGTAGAACTGCATGTGGCAGGTCCCAATTGGGAAGAGCAGAAGAAGCAGAGCTGTCCCTAGGAAGAAGTGCAGGCAGTAGACTCCAGCCCCTGGGAGCTAAGGAGGTGAAACCACAACCCCAGCAGAAAGAAGATTCTTTTTTGAGCCTGAACATTCAATGCTGTCGTGTTAGGTTGTAGATTTATCAAAATCACTCATTTCTGCCACTCCTTCCTTCATTCCTATTTCTCCCTTTGGGATTAGCAGTGTCTATTCTA
The DNA here is from genome assembly GCF_054392235.1 of Sus scrofa. NCBI lineage: Eukaryota > Metazoa > Chordata > Mammalia > Artiodactyla > Suidae > Sus > Sus scrofa. The sequence continues at coordinate 64,245,078 of NC_139393.1, read as the reverse complement.
TGCCGATTACACAACTGTGTTTTAGAAGCACTATACAGATTCATAGCTGTAGAGGACGTTGCCTCAGGATGAATTATACGTTTAGTCTCAACCATATCTAATTTTGATGATTTTTAGATTAGACTTTCAACTTTATACTTTTGAGTTGATGCTGGACCAAGTTAAGACTTTGGGGGATATTCCAGTTGAATGAATGTATTTTGTGTGAGAGAAGGACATGGATTTGGGGGTTCAGGAACAGAAAGAATGCTATAGACAGTGTTGTGTCCTCCCAAAATTCTTATGTTGAAACCTAATCCCAGACATGATGTTATTCAGAGGTGGGGCCTTTGGGTGATTAGGTCAGGAGAGTGGAACAGCCCCTTCACTTCTTCCTCCATATGAGAAAGACAACCATCTAGAAACCAGGAAATGGCTGTTACCAGACATTGAATCTATTGATGCCTTGATCTTGGACCTTCAGCCTCTCCAAGTGTGAGAAATAAATTTCCGTTCTTTATAAACCACCCAGTCTATGGTATTTTGTCAGAGGAGCCCAAACAGATTAAGACACCCTGGAAGATTATCAAAGTCAGGGGGAAGTGTGGACATTCATGTGTGTCTCTTAGTCCCTGTGGGATCAACACAGAGGGGCTGTGTTCCTGTGTGAAATTCCATACACTGTACTTCTGTATTTCTGGATCCTAGCAACGAGCCTATCCCATCTTTCCCAAGGAGAGAGTCACAGCTCCATGTGGTTAAACAATAGTAAATGCACTATCCTTTCGCTGCTCAATAACCCCTCTGCTCTTTGTAAATGACCGTTTAATTACCCCATTAATTATTTTACTTTGGGTGGGTTTTATGATAAGTTGCTGACTGACTTAAATTTAGCTAAATATGGTCTAGTTGCTGAATATTTGTAGTTAAAAATAATTTTCGTAGTTAACATTCTATAAATTTGAGATATAATATTGATATAATATTGAGTAAATACATCTTGGGGCCAGAATGATGAAATAAATATGAAAAAGTGCTATTAACAATTAGTGTCTGGCTTACTGTCAAAATCTGTTTAAATATTAATAAAATCACACCTAGGATAACATCCATGATTATATTTCTACGACAAAAATAGTATCAAACCCTAGAGTGAGACTGCAGGCTCTATAAAACTATTGAAAATGAGAATCTAGAATGTAGTCACAACCTCATTTGCTATGTGTCTGTTATGTACCTCATGACTTTTTCTGTTTTAGTACATATTCCAGCTTCTCTCAACAAATCTAGCCACAATGATCATCTCTTTGGGGGATGATAAGCATTTAATTGAATATATTTATCAAGAGCACTTGAATACAAAAATGATTGTCATTAAAATAAAATAGCCATTATTTTTGTATAAGCTTCACCATTCTGTCATTACAGAGGAGGTCAGAATATAATAAAATGTCTCACTCAGGTTTTGAATGAGACAGCAGAGACATTAAGAATGAGGGGAACATGATGCATTTCTTTTCAGAAAATGTATTCACAAAGAATCTTAAAATTTGTCCTTTTGGGCTGTGCAGTTTTGCCAAATGGCCCAGGTAGAGTTACTTCTTTTTCTACTGTCAGAGGTAAGGACATAAAAAGAAAGAAACCCTTCACCCTTTAAACATTCTTTCATGCTTCTGCCTACAGTCATTTAGCAATGGGAATTATAACATTTTTTTATATTTATTCCCCTGATAACAATGCTTTGAATAACAACGTGACTTTAGAATTGAGAGTAATCTTTAGAATAATTTATATGCTTACCAGTATTGTTAAAATTCACTTACTGTCTAAATATTTCTATTTATATGCAGGGATAAGTATTGTGTTAGTATTCTTATCTATTTATTAATATTTTAATAAATAGATAAATCTTAAGCTGATTTAAAACAAAAACCTTTAAGGAATTCCCGTTGTGGATCATTAGGTTAAGAAACCAAGTAGTATCCATGAGGATGCGGGTTCAATCCCTGACCTTGCTCAGTGAGTTAAGGATCCAGCGGTGCTGTGAGTTGTGATGTAGGTCGCAGACACAGCTTGGATCTGGGTGTTGCTTGGGCTGTGGCCTAGGCTGGCAGCTGAAGCTCCAAACTCCAATTTGACCCCTACCCTGCGAACTTCCAAAAACCTCAGGTTTGACTATAAAAAGTAAAAACAAACAAAAAACCTCTATTATATTTCAATTTAATTCAGTATTCATCTGGCATAGTATAATTCACATACAGCAAGCTGTGGTCCGTAACAATATTAATAATAATATTTGTTGAATAATCCACATGTATTAAATTTTAACAGCATCATACTAACATTGTTTATTTTAATCCTTATTTCAATCCTGTGAAAAAGTTATTTAATTTTAGGAATATTAGAATGTTTAAGAAATTAAAGACCACTGAGATTTGGAAATGACCATCTCACATAGTTACCAAATGAAAAATCCCTATAATGTTGGTGATGCTGACAACTACTTGATGAAACGATTAGAGAAAATAGTATACTCTACTCTGTCTCCCAAAAGAATGAGAGTAATCTTTGAGTCATTTAAAAAACAAACAAAAAAAACTTTCTCAAATTAAACTTTCCCATTCACCTACCATAGTGAATGTTCTTGACATTTTAAGTAAGTCTTTGCTGTCTTGATTAGCTATCTTAATAAATCAAGTACTGTTATAACACATATGTGATCTCATTTTTTTAAATTTAAGAAAATAAATATTACTCAACTTCAATTGTTTTGAAACTTTGTTTACATCACAAAGTTTCAAATATTCAGCTGTCTCTATAAACAAGACCAATTTATCTATAACATAAATAATTATGAGTATTTGTATATATTTTAATTTCTATTTTATAGCAATAAAATGAAAATATAATAGTGTGAGGTCTGTATAGGTCATATTTCTTAGACACATGATGATCACATAAATATCATTTTGCTGAGAATGAGGAAAATTAGGAATATACAGAATATTAAGTCTTTCTGAATTTTCTTTAGGTGACTTAAATTATAGCTGGAATTGATCATATTACTTCACTCAGTAGGATTCAAAATAAAATTTATACTAAAGCAATTTGAGAAAAAAAAGTGTATTTTTCTTTATTTTCTCAAAACTGTTAACATTCACCATTATTATAAGCAGGTGGATTTTCAGTATAATTCAGTCATAATAAAAATGTAATTCAATATGCTCTTTTTTCACTTTAGACTTAATAACATTTGGTATTCCTTCAGTTGTTAAGATTAAAATACAGAGAGCCAAATATAAATGGAATATATCCAACTTCAATATAAAAATCAACTTTCCCAAAGGAATATTTTCCTAAACTCAATTTCATCCAAACACCTGGGGTAATAGGTTGTATATATGCATCAAGAGAGGGCCAGAGGGTTAAGGATCCATCACTGCCACAGGTGTGGCTCTGGTTACTGCTGTGGCAGGGGTTCAATCTCTGGTCCAGGAACTTGCGCATGCATCAGGTGCAGCCAAAAAAAATAAAAAGTAAAAACATTTAAAAAAGGAAAGAAAGAAGGAGCCGTTGTTAGAATGTTATAATTTAGAACACAGATTCCCAACCTCTGCTTATGCATCTGTAAAACTAATAACTGTACTTTAATATTGGGAAGTGTAGATTATTTTTTTAAAACTATTTTAAATTTTAATTAAATCAATAATCCTTTCCATGAATTTGTGCTCTGAATAGATTCTTCTTTACTTTCCTAGTAACTTATTTTCAGACATAACTCTAATTCTTCTGCCACTTTCTAAGCTATCACATTGGAATAAGAAACAAAAATATTATGGCCACAAATAATACCTCCTGGAGAAGAGTTAACTTGATAAAAATTCTCTATTGTCCTGTTGGTGATGATAAAGAATTTTTGTTGGTCTTATCTCTTTATAACTCAAAAAATAAAACAAAATGATAGAATTTGTAGGCAAGAAAATTGCTTTTTTAGTGTTCCCTATCATTGCAGTTCATGACATCAGAGAATATTTATATTTGCATTTTTTTTCAGATTCTGACTGGAGATGCAAAGATGTTGCTTATTGTAAGAAAATTAACTGTTTATCCATAATATAAACTTGGATATGAATAATGTCTCGCACATAACAAGTAGTCAATATCTACATAACGAATAAGTTCATAAGCATAAAATATGGCAGATTTAACATCCTATAAAAAATATATTATATATGACTGATCTCTTTTTATACTCTATAAATACTATTGGCATATAGAATTATAATTCCAAGTCAGTGCAAAATAAAAAATCTGTGACTTTAGGATAAATGAAAACTTTAACTCAATTTTAGTTTTTGCATAATGTAGTACTTATAAATACTTTTAAAATACATATACACGAGCCCTAATCAAAGTCTAAATCAGGGTTGTCTGAAGGATGACATAGTTTGCAATTTCAGTAATTTTAAATTAATTTTAATGTCTTTGAAAACTTTTTATTATAGTTTATTTACAATATTCTTCCAATTTCTGCTGTACCGCAAAGTGAGCCAGTTATGCATTTATATACACATTCTTTTTCTCACGTTATCGTCTATCATGTTCCATCACGAGTGATTATAGTTCCTTGCACTATACAGCAGGATCTCATTGCTTGCTTATCCAATCCACTCCACCTGCAATAGTTTGCATCTACTAACCCCAAACTCTCAGTCCAACCTACTCCCTCCCCGTCCTCCTTGGTAACCACAAGTGTGTACTCCATGTCCATGAGTTTGTTTCTTTGATGTAGATACTATCAAATTTTTTAGGTATAGAGAAAAAATCTTAATTAAAAATATTTTCTATAAGATGGGAAACTAAAAGAGATTTATATGAGAGATATTAAAACTAAAGAATAAAGGATATAATTTTCCACAGTCTTCCATGCTCAACTTTCTTTCACTGCATGCATTACTTAGCCAATAATCTTCATACATTCTTAATGCTTGAAACTATGCAGGGCATCGGAGTATGAATTATGCTTAAACAAAGTTGAAATTACTCAAGTGTTTTAAGAGCTTAAAGTGTGATTATACCTATATTTCAGAATGCATATATGAGAAGATTGAAGAAGTGAAGCTGAGGAGGAGACCATCGAGAACGGATCAATCAGGACTTTAACACAGTAATGCAGACAAGCCAGGAGAGAGTCTTGGGCTAGGAAAGTGAAGAAAAAGTGATTTCAATGAATTTCATTTTTGACAATCAACTGAAATATGCAAGTCCCAGCTATATATAGATGAAAGATCCAAAGGAAATGTAGCTCTCTCATACGGGGGTGACAGCATGTGAGATTTCAAGTCTCTATGTAATATAATTTCGTCTGAACACGTGCATGTATTTGGCAGTTCTTGGAACTGGTTGTGTGTCCAATTGAAGCTTATGAAAAAAAATATAAGCTAAAGAAATTTTTATGGGCCTAATTAAGTTCCTAAATTATTTTCAAGGCTTTAATAAATAGTTATCAAGATTAAGTCGTACTACAATGAAGAAACAGTGGTATAGAACATATGGTCTTGTATTTTGGATAGAGTTATTTTTGTTTCTTTTTATTTGCTCTGCATGTGGTTTATCTATCTCTTTATCTAGCCATATCTATCTCTCAGTTAATAGCTTAGCTTTTCTTTATTTTATGCTGATTTTCTTGAAGCCTGTGATTGAGTAGAGATGCCAGAATTTAAATCTGAGTGGAGAATTAGGATGCAATCTGGTCTGTACAAAGTGGGTTCCTGGATAAAATAAAAATATAGTTTTTATTCATTCTGATATTCCTAGTTTGAGTAGACCAAGCCATCTGCTCTTTAAAATCTTCCAATGAAGAGCTATTTTAGTTAGATCTGAAACATGTCAGTGATACATGCAACCTGAATACATTATTGTAATTCCATTAATTGTAATGAATTTGTGATGTCCTTGAGGCACCCTATTTTATTCAGCTTTATGGCAGCTGCCTGCATCCAGCATACAGTTAGTAGTTAACAAATGTTTGCTATTTTAATTATATAACATATATTATCACAAAAATAACTGAATAAAATTGTGTAGTTAAGTATTTAACACAGTTCTAAAACAATTATGAAAATGTTTTGAAAATCCACCCCCTACTTGAAAAAATTGTTTTGTGTTTGAATGTATTCATGTTCTTTGACCCAGTAATTTCACTCCTATGTGTATTTACAAATTTGTACATAAATGCAAAAAAAAGACATGTACATATATGTCTTGGAGGCATAAATATTAATAGCTTAAACTATAAACAAGCCCCATGCTGTAATACAATGGTTATAATTGGTGTATTATTTGTATATGTTATACATTACTATAAATAATATATATGGTACCTATAGTTATAGAAACACATGTGTAAGATATACATAGTAATAAATAGACATATTTTAGGTTATAATAAACACAAAATAAACTATTCAGTAGTATGTTGGTACATGATTTTCAAATTATTATATATTAATCACAATTGTCCCATTCCTCCTAAAATCATAGATACTGTAATTATACTTTTGTGTATCTATCCAGGGCAAGGAACTGCTCACACATGCACATTACTTTTTCCTCTTTCTTATTCTTTCAGTACTTGGTATTCCAACCAATGATACTATTTGACTTTCAATATTATGGAGGAAATAATCCATGGAGTCACTCTACTACTCATCTTCTTTGTTATTTCTTGGTTAATTTTTAAAAATTTGATCATATGTACATGATTAGAGGACATATAACTTGCAATATTTCTGTTGCTCTAAAACTCATATTTGTTTTATATTTACTCTTTGTATAAATATGTTCAATTATCACTTCTTGTCCTTTAGCTGTAATTTCCCAAGTTATTTCTTGTTTGCTTAAAGCTCATCCTCTAGTAATTTCCCAAGACAGCCTCATGAGCACAAAATGAGTTCTTGCTTGCATGTTTAAAATAATTTTATATTGGCTATATACTCGAGGAAATTTGAACTGCTTTTAAAGTTCATGGATCACACGGTCTTTCTCAAACTATACAGTAGGAGTAACTCAATTGGACTGTGATTTTTCATTATGCTTTTGAGAATATTGAGACCACTTGATTTATTTTCCATTACAAGTGATTAAAAAAAACTTGATTCCTTTTATTTTTAGTGTACAAGGGTGTTATCTGAATGTGACAATTAACCATTTTAAATGAATTTTTCTTAGCACACTGAATAGAATAACATTTCAATATGTAGATTCATATAGCTGTGTTCACAGAAGTATTGCTGTGCCCACAGCCTGCAGAAGTACCCAGGCTAGGGATCAAACCCACACCATAGCAGTGGCAATATCAGGTTCCTAACCCACTGAGCCACCAGGGAACTCCAAGTATTTCATAGTTTTAATAACTCATTAGACTGAAGGGGAGAGGGGACACAAGAAGATTCCCTCAGGAGTTCCCATCGTGGCTCAGCAGGTTAAGAACCTGACATTGTCTCCCTGAAGATATGGGTTTGATCCCTGGCCTCACTCAGTGGGTTAAGGACCTAGTGTTACTGCCAAGCTGCTGCATAGTTTGCAGATGCAGTTCAGATCCAGTGCTGCTGTGGCTGTGGCATAGGCCAGCAGCTGCAGCTCTGATTTGACCCATAGCCTAGGAACTCATATGCTGTAGGTGAAGTCCTTAAAAAAAAAAAAAAAAAAAAAAAAAAGATTCCCTCAGGAGCAAAAACTGAGTTTTCTTATCTGTTGCTGTATTGTTTTTCAGGATGGAAGGTAGAATATGTGAAGACAGTCAGTAGAAGAGGAAAAAATAATGTTAAAAAGGAAAAGCTGGAATTTGAGTCACCCTTCACAGCAAAAAAAGAGATTTCCCAAAGGGTTAAACATAAAATAAAACAAACAACAAAAATTATAAAAGGAAGTGCATTTACAATGGAATGGGAGCTGTAACTGCCAGCCTACATCACAGCCACAGCAACACCAGAACCGAGCCACATCTGCAACCTGCACCACAGCTCATGGCAATGCCAGATCCTTAACCCACTGAGCGTGGCCAGGGATCAAACCTGCAACCTCATGGTTCCTGGTCGGATTCATTTCCTCTGCACCATAAGGGGACCTCCAAGAAAGCATATTTTAAAAAGAGTGAAAAATCTTTAAGATAACACATATACAGCTTTACAATGTTACTTAAGAAGTTATTATTAGGGTATATTTATAGTCATAATTTCTTGATTTTTTTCCCTTTTGTTTATTTATTATCTTAATTGAAGTCTCTGTGTGTTACATTGTGAAGTTATACTTTTATCTCACTTAATAAGAACTAAAATGTAAAAGAAGATACTAGTTAATCTCACATATTTCATGGTAGAGTAAAGCATACATTTCTGGAATTTTAGAGACAAAGACTGCTTGAGAGGAACTCAAAGCAATTCACTTACTCTGCCATTAGTGTGATTCAGTGGTCTGCCTCCAATTTTTAAAATTTTCTTCCTCAAACATTCACACTTCATGACAAGTTGTGAAACTGTATCCCACTTGTAAAATGTTTGTCTGACTACTTAGCTTTAACCTTGGAGAGAAAATATAATACAAACACTGTGCTGACAAATAGATGGAGGGAGGAAAGGGAACTTAAGAGAAAGAGTTAACAAAGACACACAAATGGAAGCCAATTGCATTTGACTCTCCATTGTTATTCATTTTTGCTCTTGTGAAAGAGCCAAATACAAATATTCTATCTATAGACAGGTAACAAAAGAGAAATATGGACTTTTCACCCAGATGTTCAATGCTTTTCAAATGTTGAAGTATATCTTCACCTTTTAAAAATGTTGGAACACGTATTTGAAAAGCAGAACATTGATTATTGAGATCTAGCCATTAAGTTTTCTTAATCATAAAATATCATTAAAATAAAATCTTACTGCATATATGTTAAACATTGTGATTATGTGTGCATATATGTGTGCATGTTTATATGTATATATCATAATTTTCCCTTTTAATATACAAATTGTTTGCAAGTTGATTTTGAAAATTAGTGAAATCTAAGATAATGAACTTTTATTTAAAATGGAAAGAATGGGAGTTCCTGTTGTGGTTCAGTGGTAACTAGCCTGACGACTATCCATGAGGATGTGGGATCTATCCCTGGCCTTGTTCAGTGGGTTAAGGATCTGGTGTTGCCATGAGCTGAGGTGTAGGTCTCAGATGTGACTAGGATCTGACATTGTTGTGGCTGTGGTGTAGGCTGGCAGCTGAAGCTCTGATTAGACCACTAGCCTGGGAACTTCCATACACCCTGGGTGTGGCACTAAAATGGAAAAAAAAAAAAAAAAAAGGAAAAGAAAAAGAAAAAGAAAGCATGTTCTCAGTACTCATAGTATCTCAACAGTTTGAACTCTCTATTTGCAAGGATTTTCTGTTTCGTTTTTTTGTTTTTGGCCACACCCATAGAAATTTATTTACACGTTGCAAATATGCTCTATTTATGCTGTGCTCTGAAATACTAAAAAAAGGCAAATGCAAGAATAGACTTGGGCTATCACATGTCTGCAATTAAAAGAAGTAGAGAGATCCAAGTAGAGAGATCCTTCCTATTGTGGCTCAGCAGTAATGAAACCAACTAGTATCCATTAGGATGAGGGTTGGATCCCTGGCCTAACTCAGTGGGTTAAGGTTCTGGCATTGCTGCAAGCTGTGGTTTAGGTCACAGATATGGTTTGAATCTGGCATTGTGGTGACAGTGGCATAGGCCACCTGCTACAGCTCCGATTCGACCCTTAGCCTGGCAACTTCCATATGCCACAGGTGCAGCCCTTAAAAAAAAAAAAAAAAAAAAAAAAGGTAGAAGTAGAGAAGAAGTTGAGAGGGATAATTTGGGAGGATGGGGTTGGCACATGCACAATACTATACATAGGGTAGATAACTAACAAGATGTGACATATAGCAAAAGAGGTCTACTCAATGTTCTGTAAGAACCTATATGGGAAAAAAATGGATATAGGTACATGTACATCTAAAGGTAGCCCAACATTGTAAATCAACTCTACGCCAATAAAATTAAAAAAAGAAGACAGGTAATTTTCTGATGCGATAGGTAAGGTAGCAATTTGGGAAAGAGTGATAAACTGCCTTTACGCTCAGAGATGTTTGATGTGAGGCTACAGATTTCTTTGTAAACTTTCCTGTCTACAGTCTGAAATGAGATTTATTCTTCAGTGAGAGATTCTTGTACCGTAGCCTTTGCTTTCTAATCCAGGCTATTCCAAAATATTGAGTTTTATGAACAGTTAGTATTGTGAGGAACTAATTAATCAAATAATTATTATGCTAGGGATCATGAAAGTGACTAAGTGAATGATCTCCCTATTGTGCATTAACACAGTATTGTAAGATCAAGCATTGGAGTCAAGATGCCCATGGAAACTCAGCTCCCAGACTGATAGACTGACAGACTGTGTGACTTTAACTTTAATTTCTTTATTCCTGAAGCTCCTTATCAATAAATATGTATTGAAATAATAACTATCTTACTACTTTTGTAATGGATAGTGGGTTTTAGTATTTCAAACATAATAAATTTTATATATTATTGTTAATACTAATTTATAAATTATTACAGAGAGATAACAAACTTCTACCAGGTAACTTTTCTGGTTAACAATTAGCTTAGCTTATAAAATTTGAGAAACCATAACATCAAATCAACAATGACCAAGCTATCATATGTGCTCTATTTAACAATGAAGTGAAAAACCAAAGCAATACTATTCCCACTTAGGTCTTTAAGCAAGAAGTCTAGAATGGAATTTTTTTTTTTTTTTTTTTTGTCTTTTTGTCTTTTTGCTATTTCTTGGGCCGCTCCCGCAGCATATGGAGGTTCCCAGGCTAGGGGTTGAATCGGAGCTGCAGCCACCGGCCTACACCAGAGCCACAGCAATGCTGGATCCGAGCCGCGTCTGCAACCTATACCTCACGGAAACGCCGGATCCTTAACCCACTGAGCAAGGGCAGGGACCAAACCTGCAACCTCATGGTTCCTAGTTGGATTCGTTAACCACTGCGCCATGATGGGAACTCCCTAGAATGGAATTTTAATCAATAGTGGCAGAAGTTAATTTGGATCAGTTAATTTGGATCATTCATGCATCATTATAAAGCAAATACTTATTTGTTAATTTTTATTCCCACATGATAGTGAATAAGACAGTTTTTACTTTCAAGATGATTTCAAACTATTGTAAGAGATGAAATCAACAGAAAATATAATCTATTGCAATCAATTTTATTATCAATATAAAAGTCTTATAATTGTACAAGAGAAACTGAGTCAGTTTTGCAAGCCTTTGGAAATGAGGTCTATACTGTTTCTAGCAAAATGTAAAAATGACAGCTGGCTTGGGGGAGAGAGAGAGAGTGTTGGAGAAAGGAAGATGATTAAAAAATAGATACACTACAAGTTGGATGGATCGTATAGATTACAATATGCAGAGATGGCATTCAATGTCATCTTCATAAAAAGTGTATATTATGCTAAAGATGAGAAGATGCTGGCAGACTTAAAAAGTGCAGTAAGAGCTGAAGTATTTAATTATGTATTTTTGAATTTTCACTCTGAATTCACTGTGAAGACACTGAATAGAGAATAGCTTGGCTCTGGCCTGGGAGACTTAGTGAAACGCCATTTGAATTATTGCGACAAAATGACCAGAAACTAAATTTAAAGAACGGAAAATTCAGAATAAAAAGTAGATGATTTCAACTTTACACATTGCTGATGGAGTCACTACAATCACTTTGGAAAATTTTACAGTATAATATAAAGTTATGTACACATCTATCTTTGACTAAGCAGTTCCATTCATAGATATTGAACCAGCTTTATATATATACATATATATATATATGAACTTTTGTATCTATATCTTAAAGCATATATATCTATATATATGTATAGATATATATCTATATGTAATATATATATTACACAAAGATGTTTACAAGCATATTCTTAGCAACTTTATTCATAATAACCAAAGATTAAAAACACGAAAAAAACAAGAAATTCTATCAAACAAAAGATGGATAAACAAATTGTTTCACAGTCATACAGCGAAATATTACTCAGAAGTAAAAAGAGGGTGCTGACCTTTGTAATCTGATGGATGATGCACATATAGTTTATATAGACAGGAGGCAGACACACATACACATGGACTAGTAAGACTACTACAGGATTACTCAACTCATACGAAATTACTTCAAAGTTAACCCCTCATTTATTACAAAAATATGTTTCCAATTATAGTGCTATAGTTCTATAATAGCTATAATGCTGTGTTTAAAGTTAATAGAGCCAACAAAATAGAAAAAAAATGAAATGAAGTATATTCACAAACATATCACAAAAGGCAAAAATTAAATATTATACCTGAAAGTCAAGTGGCTAATTTGACTTACACAAATGTGGAGGAAATAAAGGGATGTTGAACATGGTCGTGTAAAACAAAACATTAAGACAATTATTTGGCATTAAACATTTACAGGAACTTGGTCACATCATGCTCTTGGATTCTCTAGTTTCTTACTCTCAAGAGAATGGTCAACTGCAACCATGATGCTCCCCATGGACAACTTGCCTTTTGAAACCTCCCTTATGGGCATCACAGTTTGATTGAATGCATAGTTTCGTTTATCAGTCCTTTCCTAATATAAGCCAGAAGTTGCTAAATTTTTTATTTTTTACTTTGAATGCTGAAAAATGAACTTCAACTCCTTGAATAAAATCTCTTCAAATTAACTTCCCAAGCATGACCCTTTACCCTCTTCCCTCTATACCAATTCTCTTTCTGCACTTTACTATGTTTATTGTCTCCTCAATACTTTCCTCTAAGTTTATTATGGATATTTTTTTCATGTCTGCTTATGGAAGGAGAAAACCCATTCAAAATCATTAGCTTAAGCATTTATTAAAATGTTACAATTCTAGAATAATTGCCATGGGGGGGCAGATTTTAGAATTTATAGGAAAGTCTGACAAAAGTCAGGTACAGTTTTGTATTGAGAACTGTTCACTCTTCAAATTCTTGGAAGGTGTAAGTATATTTAGGGATATTAATATAGGATGAAGTTCATTAAAACAGGCATCACAGATGAGAAGTCTTTTGTATAAAAAGATAGATGGAAAGAGTTAACAGTGAATGAATGGCTTGCAAGGTTCAAAGTGAAAAATGTCTAGTCTTTCTGGCATTGAAACACTGAAAAATGAATCTTGAATCTGCTGCATACACTTTCTGATATGTGAGCAAACTATTCTCTTTGAGTCTTTCCTTCCTGACTATGAAATATGAATACAACTTATTTCATAAGTTTTTCAGAATATATGTACAATACTTAATAAACTGTCTAGCCTATAAAAACAAAATATAGAGTGGCAACTATTTTTATTAAAAATCAGTGGTTTTCTGTTTTTTGCTTTTTTTTTGTAAATCTCAAACTGCCTTACATTAAGTTCACAGGATTTTTGATAAATCAAAGGTTTTTGCTTTTTTTTTTTTAAATGAGGATTTTTGTGATTATCCCATCTGTTACCATGCCTTGTCTAGGCTTCTTCCAGAATATTTTTGAGACCAGCTCTCCATATTGCTTCTTCTTTAGTTCTAGTCTGTATTAATGAAGTTGTAGTGGCTCAAAGCTAATTTCCTTACTCAGTCTGTAACTCATTTAAACAAATGTATATGTCAATGCCAGGCGAGACTTCCCTAGGATTAATTCGTTTCTAGTCCAAACATCTAATGGCTCCTTATTTCTAGAGTAAGATATACTTCTTCAGTTTTGTATTCATAATTTTCTGTTAAATTTATTGTCTGAAATAACTGGCCCTATTTGATTTCTAAGGCTCCTTCTTACATAACCTTTCTACCAACTAAACTGATACACATGCTTCTTTTAAACTATATCTCATAATTTCTTGAAATCATTTTTTTTTTTTTTTGCTTATTTAGTACTCTTTAGCCAGAATTCCCTTATTTTTTCAGTACAGGTTAAAGTATACTTAAGCTTTCCAAATTACTATCTTGTTGTTCTCAAAGATTTGCCACAATCCAGTAATACTGTAGTAAATTTCTCCTTAATCTGAACTTCTGTAATACCTAATCTATATCCTACAACCATGTAGATAATTCTAAATTTACATTTTTTTTTGCCCACACCCATGGCATGCAGAAGTTCCTGGGCAAGGACTCCTCACTATGGCTCTAACCAGAGCCACAGCAGTGACAATGCCAGATCTGTAATCCTCTGAGCCACCAGGGAACCCCCTAAGTTAACATTTCATATTAGTTCATTGATTAGGCCAAGCTTCTTGATACTGAGAGCTATCTTTGATTTTTTTTTTGTTTTTTTTTTGGTCGCCTCAACCAGACCTAGAATACTCATGCGTCTCAATGACTGAATGGCAGAATTTTTTCCTGCCATCACGTGCTGACAACTCTCTAATATAATACCACTGGCCTTTACAAAACAAAGACTTGGCATTATACAGGATAACTGACTCAAAAATTAGAGTTGCAGGTTTCTAATGTGTTGTCATTTCTTGAAAAAGGGATTCAGACAATCATTCTTTAGAATATCATGTGTGGATATAGTATAGTACATTTTGGTTTTTATGTCTGTAAATATAAATGAAAAAAACTGAAGGTGAGAATCTGTAACTGTACTTGTCAATGAAGCAAAGTTTGTTTTGTAAATGATTTGGGTCACTGTAAGATCAAATATTGTAAGTACTTTTTGATCACACTTACCAAGGGCGTTTTTTGCAAGATAACAGTCTCCTCACATTTCACTCTCATCACTAGACTAGCACATAGTAAGTAGGCGGCTTACGATAAAAGCTGAGCTGCTGGGTTATGTCTATCCTAAACAGTACTAATCGAATGATGAAAAGACTGCCAAGAGGTTTGACATTTAAATGGAACTATTTAGCAGGCTTTGGGAGTGGTTGGGCAGTAATGAAGTAGTCTGTGATCCATGATAAAAGCTTAAACAACGAATTAATTCATTGATGTGAATGATTCAAAGGCATATTTGTAAAATACATCTTCGTGATACTGGTTTAACAAGAGTTTTTAAAGACCATTTTAAATGATTTTCATTCGCATCTATTCCTATTGATAGAAAAATAAAAACAGCATGGTACTGTGCCTAAGAAGTGGGGAGCATCAGGATGAATTACAAAGGCTTAACATGGGAAGATGTGATTTCCAGTGTCAGCTTCACAGCCTAAAGTTTATGTGACTTTTGGATAAGTTAATTAAATTTTAAAATTTTGTTCCTTTAAACTCCAATACTGGAAAAATTAAATATCTGCTTGTATTATTTTCCAGAAATTTAGGCAAGATTAATTGAAATAATAGATGAGATTATGTTTTAGCTAATGAAAGATAAGGTGAGGTGAATGCATTGCAAATGTACTAGTTAAAATTGAAGCATTATAAAAAATTAAAGAACAATTGAAACAATGTTTAATATATATACAAATAGGTTAAGTATTTTGGATTTATTTTTAAATCATTCTCACAAATAGTACTTCCTAAGAACCTATTGAATGTTCACTCATTGAATAATGTAGAATAAGGTAGCAGATATGAAAGAGAATTTATGTATTAGGGTAGATCAAATAAACACATGAAAAAACTTTAACTTCAAAGAAAATGGAAAGGTTTTGAGGATGTGGTAATAGACTTAAAGTAGGGAAGAATTCATTCTGAATCATGATAAATCAAAGAAGACCTCAGAGGTCAGGTTTATTTTAAGATAGCAATTAAATAGTTTGTAGAACATATATTTTTGCCCCCAAAATGAGATAATCTTATAAATAAACCAGCAGAAAACAATTCAAGGTCTGTCTTGTGAAGTGCCAAGGTAAAGAAACTATGTAAAACTGAAGAAGAGAATGAAAATCAAGATTGGATAAGTAACAAAACTCTCTCAGACCACAATTTGCAAGATTTTGGAATGAACAGCATTCCTGCAAAGCAATGTTTTTGCTGTGTCCTCTGATCAAACAACAACAAAACCCCCCAAAGAAAGATGTAAACCAAAAATGAAAAAAAAACACACAACAAACTCCATCTTAAATGTACGTTTCCTGGTCCAATTAAAGAACTAGTCGAAGCCAGAATCAAATTGTGCCTTTCCAAGTTCCAGTGTTTGCTGTAGTTTCAGATCATTTTCAAATACACACATATACATCTGGATTACATGAAAAATGATGATAAAGGATGATTGTAAAATAAAAGCATTACAATGTCAGCTATGCTTCATCCTGTTTTATAAAGTTCTTAGTAGCCATGATATTAACCTGGTATCAATCACAATAATAAACCTGCTTCTGGCAACTGTTCCTTGTCCCCATTCCTGGTGTGTATTGAATTAAGGATTAAAACAATATTTTTAGAAAAATTTTTGAGACGGCTTAACTCTCATCAGTATAGGTGGATTTGTCCCTGAGTAGCTTTGCAGCAAGGCGGATAATAGAATGGGGAGGAGCATGCCCTGTGGTGAAAGTGACCTGGACTGATCTGTAGCACATGTACTGGAGGGATTCGGGAAAATGGCATTTCCTCTCTAAGCCTCAGTTTTCACCAGTGTCAAACCGAGATATTCAAATGTCTCTCAGACATTATTTACGAATACAAAATGAAATACTCTTTATTTTTGTGACCTATTTAGCTTAATGCCTGGTGCATAGAACATGTGCACTGTATGGTGACTAATTATCAATCACTATAGCCCAAGATTAACTCTTATTTCCCCAAAGCAATTTTACCATGAATTAGATGATAGAAAGTAGTCAGCATTGCCGCCCACTTTTTTTTCTTTTTTCTCATGGCTGCATCAGCAGCATATGGAAACTCCTGGGTCAGGGATAGGATCCAAGCTGCAGCTTCAACCTATGCTGCTGCAACATATGATACTTTAACCCACTGCACTGGATGGGGGTTGAACCCTCACCTCAGCAGCTACCTGAGCCGCTGCATCTGGATTCTTAACACACAGCAGGATCTCCTCAATCCCTTTTTATATTGAGAGGAACTGTAGAGTTTGGGTGCTGAGAAGTCATATTTAGACTTGTAAAGTAAGTTACAAGCTCTTTGCAGTCAGGGACAATCTTATTTGCTTTCTTCATCCCCAGTGCCTAGCAAAGGGTCCGGTAGATAGTAGATGCAATGAATGTTTGATGAAAATAGCTATTGAAAGGAAGAGGGAAAAACCAACAAATACTTTCTGCCCATCAGTTGCAGCCAGTGGAATAGACCAGTTTAGATAACTTCAGGTGTTGAACAAGAAGCAAGTCTGAAGGGCTTGAGACAGCCAGTTTTGAATTGAGCACTGATGCTCTTCTGTCCATTGGGGAACTGAAACAATCATGCTGGAATGGTAAGTTTTTAGAACACTTCTAGGAAAAGGAGTTGTTTTATATTATGACCTGATTGCTATTGTTTTTCCACAGGGTCTTTTCCAGTATATTATGCAATAATATGTTTTATAAAAATAACTTATTTGTATATATATTACTTTCTTAATGCATGTAGGAGGAAAATACTTATTTTACACATTAGTAACTCAGTACTCATATATAACAACCATTGATATATTAGGATCATTTATATAAAGTTGCCTAGATGGATAAATATGTCTTAAGTTTAAAAAACAAGAATAATTGTTCAAAGGGAGGAACATTAAAATTGGTATTTTAAAACAAATATTTTCATTAGAATGCGTGAAACTTATAAAGAAACTAAAATAAATTTGATCAAATTACTGTGTTATAGATAAGTGTGTACACCTAAAGGAAATATTGATTCTTTTTAAAATTAATGAGGTCAAAACTATTTTTATAATAATACTAAGATATTATTTGCCATTTCCAGGGTGCTGACATTAACACTGATAGTGTCAAAGCAATGATGGTTACAGCTGCTGGCACTTTATCACAAATAAAAACAGTACATTTTCAGAATGTCCCTAGTGAAATAGTACTAAACTATTAATTTCATTAAATCTGGATCCTGATTACACATCTTTTCTTTTTTAATATTGGATATGACAAAAGGCATCAATATGGAATGCACTTCTCCCACAAACTGAAGTATAAAAAATATTGTGTTTTAAAATACATTTCTGCATTCATCATCCTCATATTTTGTCGAGAATTATTGCATCTACATTGATAGGAATGTTGATCCATACTTTTCTTTTTTTTTTGTCTATATAGTTCAGATTTTGTTTTCCAGTACTGCTAATATTCCCCTACATAAGTAGTTTCACATCTGGAATTTAGTGATGATGTCATGTTAACCTTAGGAACATATATTTAATTTTAGTGTTTTTATATTTTATATTATCACTTATATGTACATGGCATAAGGGATATTCCATATTTTATTATTAACACAAAAATCTCTTTTCTCATCCTTCCATAGCCCAAGGTACAGCCTCCGGAAGGAAAATTTTTACTTTTAGATTTAAACTACACATTATTATAAATAGAATAAAAAACAGATTAATGTAATAACCAGGTTCCCACCAGTTGGACAGAACAAATATAAATAGATGCCACATTTAAGTGAGATTTTTTAAAAAATACAATTTAATTAAACTTACCTGACCTACTATCTCTCCCATAGATAATATTACTGAAATTGATGTAATGTTTTCTGGTTTGGATTGTTTTCAAAGGGAATTCTTCTGTCATTCTTATATTTTTTCTTATGTATGTAATATTTTTGTCTGTTTTTAAGATCTCCTAATTATTGATGTTAAACAAATTGGTTATGCTATGACAGTGAATTTTTTATCTGGCTAACACCCATCTTACTTTCCTGAGGCTACCATTACAAACTACAACATACTGCATAGCTTAAAACAACAGAAATATCTTCTGTCACAGTTCCAGAGGCAGAATCCAAAATCAAGGTGTCAGCAAGGACCACACTCCTTCCCCTCCAGAGGCCCCACAAGAGAATCATTTTATGCCCCTTTTAGTTTCTGACAGCTGGCAGCATCCTTTGATTTGTGGCTGCATCTCTTTCTCCTCATCCCCTTCTGTGTTTCTCTTGTAAGACACCTGTCATTGGATTTAACACCAACCAAGATAATCCAGGGTGATCGCCTCACCTTAAAATCTTTAATTATATCTACAGATTCTTTTTACAAGTAAGGTAACAGTCACAGGTACCGAGGAGTAAGATACAGACATATCCTTTGTGGAACTACCACCCAGCCCATTACCACCCTAACTAGTCTATTCTTCATATCACTCATTTTATTTTTTACCTTTAGAAATGTGATGGTCCTTTTATTATACTTTTTACATTCCTACTTAATGTATTTCTTTCCCTTTTTGAGCATAAGAAGTATAGTTATAATAGCTTTTTATGTGCCCTTTTCTAATAATTGTAACATTTGTGTCATTTCTCAGTCTGTTTCTTTCTTTGTTTTCCTCTTTATAAGTCACATCTTCCAGTTTCTTTGCATGTCTGGTACTTTGTGATTAAAGGATAGGGATCTTCCATTTTAGCTTTTTGGATGCTAGATAGATTGTATCCCTGCAAGTATTCTGGAGCCATGTTCTGGGATATAATTATGTTATTGAAATTAAATTTGATAATATTATACTTTTTTTGGTGTTTTTCTTAGGGCTGCACCCTAAGGGTTTCTCAGGCTAGGGGATGAATCAGAGCTGTAGCCACCTGCCTACACATCAGCCACAGCAATGCCATATCTGAGCCACGTCCATGAGCTACACCACAGCTCAGGCTACACCAGATCCTTAACCCACTGAGCAAGGCCAGGGATCGAACCTGTGTCCTCATGGATACTAGTCAGATTCATTTCTGCTGAGCCACAACGGGAACTCCATTACACTCTCTTTTAATCTTTACTTGTCCAGGGCCATTTTGTCTCACTAATGAGGCAATATATTTCTGAATATCCTATCCAATACTCTATAAATTAGGAAATTTGCTGCTGTGGATGTTTGAATTACTCCTAATCCTTTATGATCCACAGCCTCTCTCCACTTTCCGAGCGCTTCTTTCCCTAAATGCTATGGACTGAATCGTGTCCCCTCAAAATTCACATAGTGAATCTCTGGCCCTCAGTAGGACTGGTTTGGGGTTATAGAGCCTTAGAAGAGGAAATTAAGCTTCAGTTAGGCTTTAAAGGTGTAGCTCTAATCCACTATGACCAGTGTCCTTACAGAAGAGGAAGAGACACCAGAGATATAAGCAGATAAGAGGCCATGTGAGGATAAAAGGAGGAGATGGCCATTTGCAAACCAAGGAGAGAAGCCTCAGGAGAAACCAAACCTACTGACATCTTGCTCTTGGACTTCTAGCCTCTAGAACTGTGAGAGAAAGGATTTCTCTCTTCCAGCTCCCCATTCTGTGGTATGGCAGCCCTGGCCTGCTAGTACATTGGTGATGGACCATTTCCACTTCAGGAGAACCCCCTGCAGATCGCTGGTTCTCTCTCTGTGACACTCTCTCCTCTCCAACACATTTCCCTGTGACTCTCCCCACTTCAAACTCCTGGACTTCCAGCTCTGGTCTTCAAGAGAAAGACGCAACAGTGTACACATGTCAAGTTAACCTTAATTTAATCTACAAATCCAATGCATTCTCAAAGTTATTTCAAAAAGGATTATTCTCAGAAATAAAGTTACTTTAAAGTGCATCCTTTAGAAAAATTAAACAATAATCTTAAAATATATAAAGAGGGCAGTAAAGGATTGGAGCTGTTCAAGCCCTGCACCTCAAAGTTCTTCTATAGGGTTCTCTATTGATTTTTATCACCATGACATTTTTTAACTCAATTTTATATTTTCATTATATAATTCTATACTTTTAACCACAAATTTTATATTATTTTACCTGACTAAAACTCCATGATAGCTCAGCCTTCCTCAAGAATGACATACTTTTCTGATTTTATTCATATTTCTTTAACACTATCAGATATTGATTTGAGAGACTTACGCAATACCTAATGATGCTCTACAACTACCTGTGCAGATTTAACTATCTCCACATAGGAGAAGTTTCCCATCTCCTCCCAATACTTCTTAAGTATATTATTTGAGTATTTCTAGTGGCTAAATCTGTACCCATGGGTATAGTATATCCAATTGTTTAACATCAAAATAAAACAATCCTGATATTAAATGGGCCGGCAATTATTTTTTATATCCAATAATTATTACCATCAATATTGTCCACTAATTTTTATGGCAGTGTGGAAGTATATATGCTCTAATTAAGAGACGTGAACCATTTTCCCTCAGGCACTTTTGACAGAGGGGGAATGATCCTCACAGGCAATATTGCCCACTGGTCAATAATAGCTCGTTTCTGCCTAGGTTTGTCCTATATGAAGTGCTATGGGATATTAGAGGATAAAAGGGCCAGAGACACTGGTTTCTTATTTCTCCTTTTTATCTAGTAGATTCTTGTCATTGCTACCTCTTTTCTTAGTAACTAGGAGATCTCCAAGCAGATCTCTGTAATTACAGCTTTTGCCTGTTGAGCCTGTTCTGCCCTGGGCTCTAGCAGTATCATGACTTCTGTTGACTGAGCTGTTCCATCATCTCTTAAACCAATTATCTACATCAAATCCCCTATTTAAAATACTTAGAGTAGTTTGTTTCATCCTGGATGTAATCTCACTAAAAACATTTACATTAAGAAATCCTCATTAGAATATTATTTTATGCATTTTTCCTGAGGAAGTGGGTAAATTTAAATTGATAAATTAGACTAATAGAATGGTCCATAACATCTCAGTGAGTTCTGATTGTTTAGCTTCAAGAAAAATAGGAAAATGGGTAATATTAACTGGTTCAACCATGTGAAATATTAAAGAGGAGGACAATAGACAGCTATTATTAATCTCAATACAGAGATAGAATAAGAAAAAAAAACATGCAAAGTGTTTCAAAATGGACAAACAGCTGCTAGCAAAATAACCCAATTTAGAAGGAATCGTAATGGAAAACTAGAATGCCCAATAGGGTAGGGCTATTACATTGTATACAGATACATACTAGAAACAGCCTTCTCTTATGGAAGTTGGAGAAATTTCTATTCAGAAAGCATATCACAGTACCCAAAGCTATGGTGAAAAATACCATTTAATAATTGGCTTATCACAAATTTAAGTGAGGTACATTAACACCTAAACTTGGGAGCATGCGATTTTAATGCTTTAAATAATCTAGAGAGCATTAAATCTAATTTGTTCACGTTATTAGAAATAAATCAAGTTAAAAATTTTAAAAGTCAGGTGATCTGAAGTTTATAATGTCTGAACTCAATCTAAAAGTCAAATATTTGCCTCTTAAGATTGTGTTTATTTCGCTGTTTCTAAAAGTGTTATAAACAAGGTTATTTAAATTGGTACATTGTAATGACTTTGTGTTTATTGAATGTCTACTTTAAAAAATAGTGACTACATATTTAGTTAATTTGTATTTAGATAAGAAATCCAATGAATAGTACACTGTATCACAAATACTGTAACTTAGTAAAATTTCTTATTCCTTTCTTATTGCCTGCTCTATAAGGAAGAAGAACAATGGTGTGGAGAGAGACACCCTTCTGCTGAATGCATGCCTCTTTGGGATAAAGAATGGGTTGAAGAACTTATGCCTTCTGTTAGTTAATCTTGATCCCCAAATTTTCCTATTTTTTAAGTCAAACCATATGATATCAAGGATGTCATCTAACTTTATATACATGACAATTATTTGAGGAATAATGTAAAAGGATTTACACTAGCAGTACTCTGCACACATATTACTACGTAAATGGAATGCTGGGGCTTTGTAGTGCTAACAGCTAGAAATCATTTCAGATTGTATAAGGGACACTTAAGGAGTGCTGGTGTATGCTAATCAATAGAGATGTAGGCTCAAAGGGGGCCAATATTATATAAATGAGAATTGATGGAAAAGGTCTGCCAATAGTTGGGTAGTTCACATACAACTTGACCTTACAAGAAAATCAAAATGACATTAGAAAAGAGAAAGACCTAAAGCTCAAGACAGGACTAGATCCTCTTGGTAAGTTAGTAAAAGACTTAGCATTTACATTGGAAATGTACTACAGGAATGGAATTAATTATAGCAATAAAACAAATGGAAAATAACATTAAAGATAAAAAAGAGTAAGTCTGGGAGTTCCCGTCATGGCTCAGTGGTTAACGAATTCGACTAGGAACCATGAGGTTGCGGGTTTGATTCCTGGCCTTGCTCCATGGGTTAAGGTTCTGGTGTTGCTGTGAGCTGTAGTGTAGGTTGCAGATGCGTCTTGGATCTGGCGTTGTTGTGGCTGTGGCGTAGGGTGGTGGCTACAGCTCCTATTAGACCCCTAGCCTGGGAACCTCCATATGCCGTGGGAGTGGCCCTAGAAAAGGAAAAAAGACACCCCCCCCAAAAAAAAAGAGTGAGTCCGTTCTGAAGCTAAATCATCACTTTCGTTAATCTGAAGTATTTCATATGCTCCTGACTAGTATCACAGGTTCCCCAGTCTTTGTAAGATGCCTGTACCTATAAAAGTAATAAAGGATATTTGGATATTTATTGTGGCTAGATTCCAGAGTCAGAGATTTGCAGTCATTACAAAGGGTTTTAAAGGGGTTTGAGTTAACTGACTCATTGTTTCTTAAACTATGGTTGGTGCAAAAGTCAACTACACCAGAATCACTTGGGAAGGTGTTATAATATTTATTACTTCATCCTCCAAACCTTTAAATGAAGCACAATTCTGGGAGTGGGTCCTGGCGATCTGAATTACTAACAGGCTTCACAGGTGACTCTTATATATAATATTGGAGAACCTTAGGCCTAAGCAGATGCTATTGATTGGACAGTTGACTAAACAGAGGCTACATTTCTAAAGAAAGGTATGAGATATCAACCACAGATATCTTTAAATATAGGATTTAAAAAATCTGCTCCAAGGAGATAAGCATAGCTATCCCTGGAGGTGACCTTCAGTTCTGAGATTCTTTTTTTTTTTCTTTCTAAAACAGGATTAATCACCTCTCACTGGGTGGGTGTTAGTTTCAAGTATTTTGATTATTTTCCCCTTCCACATAATTTTGTTTATGAGTCATCAAAGCTAAGCTGTTTTAAAAACAAATTTCACTAGTTCTATTAGATGATCCTCATGTATATACAATATCCTCGTTTTGAACCCTGGTTGTATTTCATTTTTTAAAACCACCGTTAATACATGCTAGCTATCTAATTATTTTATAAAAGCACAAATAGGACCCAGTATAGCCCCAAGACTGTCTCCATGTTGCTAGGACTTTATCTTCTGACCACATTAGTAAAGATAAACTTGTTAATTGCATATATTCAAAAGGATCATGTATTTCAGAACTTGAGAACCATAAGCAGGTCTGTAGTTTTCTGGCACATCAGACTGGCTTGTCTGTGTTTAAAGAACTTTAAAATGAACCTTGAGGAAATTTTTGCAAAATAAGAAAAGCTAAGTGTGCGTAAGGACAGAAAAAAACGTACCAGTTTTGGCAGAAAATCCATTGACAAATTCTATGCTTATTTTTTAAAATACATTTGTTTCTAAAACCACATATTTTTCACATCTACTGAAAAAGAGTAAAAAAAAAAAAAAAAAACTACTGTCCCTCTTTCAGGGGGAAATTTCTACAGTGAGTACCCAGTTTACTACAGCACAAAGACACTGAAGTAGGACACCTATGGCTATTTCCTATTTCAACAATAGTGTTAAATACTCTGTTTTCAGATAGGATTAATCTATCTCACGGTCTTGGTTCATGAGACAAAAGCTGTTGAGGAGGAAAGGCTATTGTAATCTAATATCCTTCAGGAAAAGTAGGAAAAATCTGAAGAGTGATTGAAAACAGAGGTTTTTATGATGATTGTAAACTTCAATTTTCACATTAAGAATTAAAAAGCCATGTTCACATTTTGCATTTATTTTTTTGAGAAGAAGCAATAAGTTATAATCTTAAATGGAGGACTTTTCAAAAATATTTTCATGAATATTCTCTAGTGACTCTGATCCTTAGATGATGACAAAGGAATTGGCCATCACCAGAAATGAATGAATGAGGCAGAAATGAAACAGACTGGCAAGGAGAGAACAGTCTCATATCAAAATATCTGTCTTCTCATATTCTGGTTGAAATGAGGCATTTTTATTCATTAGTTGAGAGATCCTCTTTTGAAGTGCACAATGTATTGTTTGCTGATTCAGATTTGACAGTACCTTGGTCAGTTACTGAAAGGATCCAATTTCATTCCAAATCAGTGCAACACACAGTTTTAAGCATTTCCTTTCCTGTCTGTGGATTTTAAGAATGTAATCTCTTGTGTTGGTTGCATTCAGATTTCTTATGTATTCTGGAAGAAGCTTCACTTTTGATATGTGTGATAGATTGAATTTCTGGCCATCCGTGTCGCTACAACATAAATTGATATATATTACCTTCCTGTTCACTTTGGGTTTTACATTTTATGCTTTCTTAATTGGGTTTGGGACCCTTTTCCCTACTTTCTCTGTCACACACATATACAAACATGCAACTGCATATATTTGCTTTGCTCCCAGACTCAAAATTTTTTACTCATATTTCCTTATAGTTTTAAATTACTTGTCCCCAGAAAAAAATGCTCTTTGACGCTTGTCTGTATATAGTCAGCATAGAAAATATGCTGTAATATTGGGATTGGTCTGAGGAAAACAATGTTATTTAGGATGAATGATTAGATAATAAATCATATATAAATAATGTAAATTTTAATATTTGATGTTGCACTTTTGAATTTTAGATATGCTTTATGCTTAGAAAAGATATTTAGTTAGATTTGGGCATAAGCATAAGCAATTCTTTTGAGAATTGTATGATGTAGCTATTAAGGTCAAAGCCATGTGTATAACTATCATTTTCATGATACATCAGCAATAAGCATTCTTAAGTAGTACTTTACACACCCATAACATAACAGTCATCATAATAATATTCATTTTTCAGATTTGGTGTAAGGAATAGTTGATTTTATATATAAAATGTTTGGAGAAGTTTCTGATGTCTGATAAATTCTCCTGTGTTAGCTGTAATTTGGGGCTTTTTTAAATAATTAAAGTATAGAATAATGGTAATATTTGTATATACCAAAAAAACATGTATTGAATTCCTAATCCCAAGAACCTATAAATGTGACCTTATTTGCAAATAGCGTTTTAGTAGATGAGATAAATTCTAGATTTGGTCATACTGGATTAAGATGCTACAAATCCAATATGACTGGGTGTCCTTAGAGAGGTAGTCACACAGACACAGATGGTGAGACTGTCATGAGATGGCAGAGACTGAGATTGGAGCGATGCATTTACAGGCCAAGAAACACCAAGTTTTGCTGATAATTGCCAGAATCTAGGAGAGGGTCATGAAACAGATTCTCCCTCAGTGTTTCCAGAAGGAACCAAACCTCCTGACACCTTGATTTCATACTTCTAACCTCCAGAACTGTGAAACAACAAATTTCTTTTGTTTTAAGCTTCCTAGTTTGTGGTACATGGTAATGGCAGCCCTAGGAAACTAAACAAACATGGCATTAAAATTATAGCAACATTTGCCATTACAATTGAATAGATACAATTTGTGAAGCCCAACTAAGAGAGGTTAAAGTGAAGTCACATGCTAAGAGCACAGCAAGAAAAAGCAGGTAGAAGAATCATCCACCACGCATAGTGCGGATCAGGAAAGAAACAGGTGGAGAGAGGATACCCAAGAAAATAAATCAGGCACTATTCAGGTGTCAAGGGAGGACAGCCAAGAGGTGAACCATTAAGATAGGTGGGTAAGCAAAACAAAATGAAACAGATGTATGCTAATCAGAAAAGTCCAACATAGAATACTGTAACTTGGATGGATCCAGGAATAGGACTGTGGAAAATATCAGAGCTAGTTATTTTAGCTTTGCAAAATACTGGCAAATGGTATAACGATATTGCATCACTATATACTGACACAGAGCTCTCAAATAATCTCTGTACAAGTTATTTCTCTAGTTCAGTAACATACTTAGAACTTGGAAAGGGCAGACAAGTTTAGGAGTGGGAATAAAAATTTTGCCTAGGATACAAATGATGTGGGGCAGGTAATTTTTAAGCAATTTAGATAACTTTT
Source organism: Sus scrofa (assembly GCF_054392235.1). NCBI lineage: Eukaryota > Metazoa > Chordata > Mammalia > Artiodactyla > Suidae > Sus > Sus scrofa. The sequence continues at coordinate 64,217,841 of NC_139393.1, read as the reverse complement.
TTCTAAATCCACCCATTATCTCTTCCAGGCTTTACCTACCATTACCCCAGTCTTTTATAAGTATTATTAAGATTCTGAATTTTAAATAATTAGATATCCTTTAGCTTTCCCTATCTGTCTAAAGTTTTGCCTTCAGTGTTTTGTGACTCACAGCTATTCTACAGATTAGGGATTTTTATTCAAATAAACTAAAGAAACTCATATAAAATTTATCTAAATATATCTAGAAAATAGGGGGAAAGTGTTAGACAATGGAAATAATTGTGAGCTCTACTGAATCAGTAAAGTACATTTATTTGGGGTTTTGTTTAAAGTCAAATCTTGGTTATATTGTTCTTTTTCCATCACCATGTTAGTATGTTCATTTTGTTATCTGAGTCATTCTATTTATCAGTTTCAGTGAGTAATCTTCTTTTGTTTCTTAGCTTTAGCTGAGACTAGATATCATAGGTATCACCACTACCTTAACTACTAAATTATGTTTAATTTCATGTTTATTTCTCTTTTTTCATTTTTAAAGTTTTATTGAAGTACAGTTGACTTACAACATTGTGATAATTTCTGCTGTACAACAAGGTGGTTCAGTTATGCATGTACACACATCCATTATTTTTCATATTTTTTTACTGTATAGGTTATCTTAGAATATCAGGTAGAGTTCCCTGTGCTATATAGCAGGTCCCTGTTATTTCTTTTCTCTATGTGAAAACACTCATTTCCTTTCCTCTGTTACTTTTGGCTGTTTTGGAAACTTAGGAAAACTTTTGCAGAGAAATTCTGTTCAACATGCCCTATAAATGTTCTTCCGTGTCACATAGATAGACAAATAGACACACACATCCTCAACGATCATAGAAATTTGTTTTATAAGTAATGTGATCTGCTTGTTGTGTGACAATAAATGGCGTTCAATTGTTTCTTTACATTTATAGCAAAATATTACCCATTATGTAGATAAATCAGTCAATTCATAATTTGTTTTCAAAATCTTAACTATAGTAAATGCAGAGCATGGAAAATGTGCTGCAGTAAAAATTAATATAAGTAAAAATAACTCAATATTAGACAATTTTGACGCATTAATGAATTTGACATTTAGGCCCATTAGAGTTTTCAGCATATACAGAAAAAAAAAAAAAATCAAGCAACAATATATTTAGTCTGTTACAATCATGAGCAAATTTCAGACTTTTTAATGAGAAATCCAGATGTTATCCTTTAGATTTCAAGCTCCTCTGTCTTATTTCAATATATCAGCAATTCTTTACACCTTAACTTTGTGAACTTGTAGATTTTCGTTGGGTTCTTATGTTGAAATGATTGGTGAACTACTGCATTTAAAAAGAAACAAGACTCTTTATAGAATCAGTTCCAATTATTATCTGGAACTTATTATGAAAGAAATATTAACATTATTTCTCACTGAACTTTTCACACTGTTAGCAATCTTTCACAAAAGTAAACATATCAATCAAATAAATATAGATATGTTCTCTATACTTGTTCTTGTAAAAGCTGAGCTTGGTATTCAGAATGACATCTTCTTTAATCATTAGCTCCTAGTAAAGGACTCCCACAGCTTTCTCAGGGATATTAGAATCAATCTTCCATAAAGATAAAAGGTATTCAAGAGCATTCATACTCTTTCATGAGCTAGGATTCTTACAGGTGCATGGGAATAGAGTGATGAGTAACTGCTAAATAGGCAGAAAGTGGAACCTCTTTTTCCCTAACTCTAGACTCTCTTATAACCCCATACCAATCCCTTCAAACAAACATAAATATGACATAGATTAAGCAGCTGACAGAACACTTTTGGGCAAGACCAACTGCATAACTTGTAGAACCAGGTGCTAAATGGAAACTCAAGCTTATTGTTCAGAAATTAATAAGAATTTCAAGATGTCAGCAGCATAATGTTAAACCAAGTCTGGGAGACCCTATGATACTAAATAGATTGCATGTCTGTAAATCCAAAAAAACTTGTTTTGAGGGATTCTCAAGGACTCTGAATGGGTGAATCTAATGGCCATCAGAGTGGCTCCAGTCTTTTACATATTTATTCTATTTAAGCCTTCTGCCCAGAAAGGCAGGAAAAGCATTTCATTGGCCTCTGTTTTCTAATACTGTTAATGTCACAAACAATACCCAGCCCTGCAACCTCCCTTTTCCAATAGACCCAGTTGGGGAAAAAATTGCAAACAATCAGCTTCCTTACAAAGACTAGCATAATAGGAGTTCCCGTCGTGGCGCAGTGGTTAACGAATCCGACTAGGAACCATGAGGTTGCTGGTTCGGTCCCTGCCTTTGCTCAGTGGGTTAACGATCCGGCGTTGCCGTGAGCTGTGGTGTAGGTCGCAGACGCGGCTCGGATCCCGCGTTGCTGTGGCTCTGGCGTAGGCCGGTGGCTACAGCTCCGATTCAACCCCTAGCCTGGGAACCTCCATATGCCGCGGGAGCGGCCCAAGAAATAGCAACAACAGCAACAACAACAACAACAGACAAAAAGACAAAAAAGACCAAAAAAAAAAAAAAAACAAAAAAAAAAACAAAGACTAGCATAATAAACTACTATATTTTAGAATTGCATCTTGATAAGCAAAAGTAGTATACTTATAATTTGAGCATTATACATGCTGGGCACTATTCAGTGGTTTCACATGTATTAGCTCATTTAATCTTCAAAAAAAATAGGAATTACATTATTCTCAATTTACTGGGAGTGAAACAGAAGTGAAGAAACAGGGAAGTAAGCCATTCCTGCTTTTCCATGTAGTATAGGCAGACCCTGGTACAAATCAAGGCATTGTGTGTTCAGAATCTGCACTCAAATATCAGGTTATTTTATATTGACAAATAATGCACTTTCTTCTTGGTGATTTATTGACTATTTTATTGATGTGAGACCTTTATGTAGAAAAAGTAAATATATCATATGTGTATAGTGCAGTTAATTAGCACAAACTCTCCAGCAGCCTCAATAAACCCCTTCAAAAGCTCTCGCAATTGTTAATCACTCCTGTTCTCCAAAAGCAACTACTATTCCAAATTCTAAACCCATAAACATACTTGCCTGTTCTTTAAATTTATATAAATGGAGTTATTCAGTATGGGCTATATATTTGGGCATCATTCTCTTGATATTATGCTCGTGAAATTTACCCATACTGCTGGTGTAGCCATAGTGAAATCATTTTTATTGCTATATAGACATTGCACTGTTCTATATCAAATTTATTTTTTTAATGTACTGTTGGGCATCCAAGTTGTTTCTAGTTGGTTTTCCTTTATGGGTGATTCTGTGGTAAACATCTGTGTGCATGTGTTTTGTTGCCCTGCGAGTAAAACTGTTAAATGACAGTATATACATATGTTCAATTTCAGTACATACTGCCAAAATGATTTTCAAAAATTTTAGAACAACTTACATTCCTACCAGCAGTCACTCTAAATTTGTCTACTTTTATAAGTGTGGGTAATATTCTCAGATATTACTTTGCATTTCCTTGATGAATAATGGATTTGAGCATGTTTTCAAATGTTCATTGACCATTGCAATAGCATCATCTATGATGTGTTTGTTCATGGTTTTGTAATTTTTTTAACTATCTTGTTCTTATTTAGATGTAGGACCTCTTTATGCACTATAAATATGACACCTATGGTAGTTATAAATTTTATAACTATCTTCCTTTACTCTGGGGTGAACTGCTCATTTTCTTATTATTTCTTATTGATGAACAGAAGCACATTTTGTGTTTAATGTATTCAAATTATTTTCTGTTTAGAGGTTTCTGTAAACTCCTTTTTTTGCTGAAAAGTTTATTTTATTTTATTTTTGTATTTATTTTTTATTGTTATTTCCCCCAACGCACCTTTTATCCCCTCGCCCCCCCGCCACCATAAACTCTTTAATTCTACATCAAGTTCAGGAAGGAATTCTCACATGTGTTTTTTAAAAGATTTATTTTCTCCTTTAACATTTTACATTTATATTGACTTTAGAACTCAGTATTTTATAGTGTGAATTGGGGTAAAATTACTTTCTTTCCTAAACAGATATCCAATTGAATCAGAAGTTTTAATTTAAAAAATTGATCTTGGAGTTCCCTTCGTGGCTCAACGATTAATGAGCCTGAGTAGGATCCATGAGGATGCAGTTCGATCCCTGGCCTTGCTCAGTGAGTTAAGGATCTGGCATTACTGTGGCTGTGGTGTAGGCTGGAAGCTATAACTTTGATTCGACCGTAGCCTGGGAACTTCCATATACCATGGGTGCAGCCCTAAATAACAACAAAAAAAGGAGTAAAAAATCGATCTTTCCTCAGGTTTGTAATTCCACCTATAATTATATGTCCATACGTGTGTGATTCTGTTTATCTTTTTTCATTCTAATAATCTACATTTCTAATCTTGCCCTAGAACCATCCTGTCTTAATTCAATGTTTCATGATAAATAAAGATGCCAGTCAGACATTTATCCAGCTATGTTTACCTCTGGAGTGTCCTAGCTATTCTTGGGGCTTGGTTTCTCAATATATGTTTTAGAATTGACTTCAAGTTTTATGAAAAAATCTAGTGAGGAGAAAATACATATATATATATGATACTGAGTCTTAACATGGTAAGAATATTAAATTTTCTAATCAAGTTATGTTTCTTTAAAGTCTTTCAATAAATTTGAACAATTTTCTTTACAAAATGATTATACACATTGTTCAATTTATAATGAATATGGTAGTATAAGTCCTATACATTTTTTTTTCGTTATTTCCTTTGCTATCATTGTTTCTCGGCATTTCAGGGTCATTTTAGGAAAAGAATATTAATCTCCCATTCTGCTTCCTTCCAAAATATTTTGGGACCCTTATTCTAATTCCACTGAACCTATAGATCAAATTGAGAGAAGGACAATTTTACAATATTAAACATTCAATATCATAACATAGTATATACCTTAACTTATTGAAGTATTTCGTATTTTATCTCAATAATGTTATATTTTTCTATGTGAAGATCTGACATATCATTCAGTGATTATTTTTAAGTGATTAAATTCTTTAACATATCAAAAATATCTTAACCCTTCATTTCTAATGTTTTACAACTGCATTACAGAAATGAAGTTGACTTTTATTTTGATTGATATCTAGTGACCCTGACAATTTCACTTATGAAATGTATGAGTGTCTGTAACTATTAAAGATTTTCTGTGTACCCACTAATGCCATGTATGGATAAGGACTTTTTTTTGGTATTCTTTTCAAGTGTTTCTGCCCTCTATTTCCTTGTCAATGCTCTGATTAGTTCTCTTAGTAAAAGAGTGACTAAAAGAGCAAGCATATTTCTAATAAGAAAATCTCACCAAGAAGTTTTAAATATTTTATTATTGGCTTGGACTCAACAAGCTTTTCCCATAAAGGGACAGATGTATGTACCTTCATCTTTGTGGCCCATACAATGTCTGTCACTACGACTACAAAACTGAGGATGGGGCAAAAAAGCAGCCAGAGATAAAATGCAAATGAATAGCTATAGCTCTGTGCATACATACTTATATTTTATAACAAGGAGGGGCTGCAGCTGTCTGAGGGCCACTGTTGGGCAGCTGTTTTCAAGAGTAAAGATACCTCTCTGTGTGCAATTTTCTGTTTTATATCATGAATATATGTTGAATTTTATCAAATATGCTGAATCTTTTATGACAATAGTTCTTTTTATCTCCTTTATTCTGTGAACCTTCTGAATTGCAGTAACTGATTTTCAAATATTAATCATGCATGCCTAGAGTATAACCCAATTGACTGTGATGAATTATTTATCTTTCTTAAAAACTATTTTTATTGATTTAGTTTTTTAAATATATTCGTTCGACTTTTTGTTTATTTTTTTGTTTTGCTTGTTTGTTTTTTTAAATTGCTCTATGCTATAAATTTTTCCTCCTTGTGTTATTTTTGTCTTACTTTTCTATCAAGACCATTCCTCAACTTAATGAGTTTGGAAGCATTTTCTTTTTTTTTTCTTGGCTGTTACGTGGATGCTTCCAGGCCAGGGATTAAACCCAGGCCACAGCAGTGGCCCAAGCCACAGCAGTGACAGCACCAGATCCTGCAGAATCATCAGGGAACTCTAAGGAAGTAATTTCTCTTATTCAGCCTTCTGATTTCTGGGAAATATAACAGTATGCTTGTCTTTTAGATATTTGGTGAAGTAATCTGGACATGAACTTTTCTTGTGCAATAGTTTTTAATGGCAGATTAAAATTGTTTCATAGATATAGTACTGTTTAGAATTTTTAACACCTTCTTGTATTAGTTGACTATGTTTTTGAGGAATTCTTTTTCCACTTCATAAAAATCATAAAATTTTATGGCAAATATATATTCAGAAAATCAAATTTCTTTTTTCTGCCCAAGTGAGGCAGTCCAGAGAGGGCAATTGTCAGGGCATAGAATAAGACCAAGCAGGGTGGAATATAAAATTCTTGATCTGAGAATGTGACTGAGAGGAAAATGTTTCTACCTTGGTATTAATTTATACATTACAGTTTGGAAAGACACCCATTCAACAACTAAATATTCATTTCCTTATGTTGATTATCTTTAAATTATAATTTGGAGAAAAATGGTATTTAAAATTCGATAGGCTACAATTTTCTGATCTTGATTTTATGCAGAATTTGATTTTGGCATTTTATTAGCATAATCACTTGATTTACTTCATAAGGTAATACAGGTATATTATTATATACTTAAATAAGTTAAGGTTGAATTGATAACAAGCAGTCATGTTATCAAATTCTTGAATATTGTATTTTTTCCTACAGGAATTTCCTCCCAATCACTTTCATCCCAGTTACATTGGCAACAATATTGTGGATCAAGTATGCTCATTGTTTCTGAATATTTATTTACTTGTTTTGTAATCAGCCAATGATTAATAATCAAGAGCCTAATATAAATTCATCTTTGTTCTAATATAGAGAAAGAGATAGCACAGGAAGTAAAATCCATTGCTTATCTCCCTGAACAACTTCTTTTCTATATGAGAAACCTAGAGAACCATAAATCAAATTGAGGTGAATAAAACAAAGGTGTTCATTATATGAAACAATTATATATTTTTTGCTCATAGTGAAAGTCAAGCATATAGTGAGCATCCACTACATACAAAGCTATAATAGATACATGAGATGCAATAAAAAAGGTCTGTGTACATTAAACAAGAATCTATTCATCAAAATCACAATTGAAGTGGTAAATAGGATTTAAAATAATAAGAGAAGATGTTATGGAGGAAGTAAAAGTAGAGTTGGACTCAGATCATGTAGAAAATTTGGATTTTCGTAAACAGCACAAGGTGATTTGTAGTCAGCACAGAAACAGCAGATTTGAAATTTGAAGAGCTATTTTTTATGCTCCATTGGAAAATAGATATTAGGTTTTTATAAAGGCTATCTTATAGTAAATTGGAAAACCAGCAAAAAAGATTTTAAAGCTGTAGTCAGATACTTTTGACATTTTTAAATATTTTAGAATAGTTTTAGATTTACAGAAAAAAATTAGATAATACAGAATTCATTTACACTCTGCACACAGTTTCTGCATTATTCATATCTGATATTACTGTGGTACAGTTGTTACAAGCAATGAACCAATGCCAAAGCCACTGTTATTAACTAAACTTTATACTTTATTCATGTTTTCTTAGTTATTACCTTATATTCTTTTTCTGTTCCAAGATTTCATCCAGGATATTGCATGATATTTAGGTGCTATATTTCCTTAGGCTCTTCTTGGCTGTGACTTTTGCAGATTTTCCATTTTTGATGACCTTGACAATTTTGAGGAATACATGTCAGGTATTTTACTGAATGTTTCTCAGTTGGAATTTATCTGTTTTTTTTTTTTTTGTTTGTTTGTTTGTTTGTTTGTTTTTAACTGGTAGATAGACTGGAGTTGTGGGTGTTAGGGAGGAAAATCATAGGATAAAGAGCCATTTTTATCATACCATATAAAAGACACATACCATTAACTTGATTAATAGTATTAATATTGATGTTGATGTTGGCTTTGATATCCTGGCTGGAGTAGTGTTGTCAGGTTTTCTCATTGCTCGTTTTCTTCTCTTTCCATTTTGTCTTCTTAGGAGGAATTCACTACACACACCCTATGCGTAAGGACTGGGGGTTTATCCTCCACTTCTGTGCAGGCAGAGTACTACATATTTGTCAATCTTCAACAGGGAAGATCTCTCTCTCCTCCATTTATTTATTTAATCACTTCTTTACATCAGCCTGGACACGTGTGACAAGACATTTTTGTCACTTCGCTAGATAAAATTTCAGACTAAAATGATCAATTTCATAGAACGTCTCAGGCACACATTGAGTCAAAATTGAAACTACTAAAGATTTACTTATTGTTAAAATCTTGTTTCCTTTTGCAAGAGTGCTAACCATGCTTCTCTGTGGAACTAAGTAAGCTATTTTTTCCTAAATGTTTATTAGGTAGATCTTTTTATTATTGATTGGTAGTCAATCTTGAAATTTACTTGCTATTTCTTAAAGCTATGAACTAAAATGAAAAACTACTTTCTGGTTGTTTTTGTAGTTCTTTTTTGTGGCTTTTTTTCTCTCTTCCCTTGTGACTTTATGACTATCTCTAGGGCTATGCTTGGGATCCTCTCAGGTTTTTTGTTTGTGGTTACCATGTGATTCATACATAACAGCATAAATAAACTAAATAATCATATATATATAAACCCACTCTAAATTTTTACCCCCCCACCACATTTAATGTTTTTGACTTCAAAGTTTACATCTTTTTGTTTTCTATATTGCTTATCTATTTATTGTGCATTTAGATTACTTTTGTCTTTTATGTCTTTTTGCCTTTTTTTTTTTTTTTTTTTTTCCCCTAGGGCTGCTCCCACGGCATATGGAGATTCCCAGGCTAGGGGTCTAATTGGAGCTGTAGCCCCTGGCCTACGCCAGAGCCACAGCAACGCGGGATCCGAGCCGCGTCTGCAACCTGCACCACAGCTCATGGCAATGCCGGATCCTTAACCCACTGAGCAAGGCCAGGGATAGAACCCACAACCTCATGGTTCTTAGTCGGATTCATTAACCACTGCGCCAGGACGGGAACTCCATAGATTACTTTTGTCTTTTAATCTTTCTAGTAGCTTTGTAAGTGGCTGATCTACTACTTTTACCAAACGTTTGGCTTTACCAGTGAGATTTTTCTTTCCTAATTTTTGCACTTGTACTTGTGACCTTTTCTTTTTCCACTTAAGTCTCTTTAACATTTCTTATAAAGCCAGATTAGTGGTGATGGAGTATTTTAGTTTTTACTTGTCTCTAGAACTCTTTATCTCTCTTTCAAATATGAATGATAACTTTGTCAGGTGGAGCAGTCTTAATTTTTTTTTCCTTTCAGTACTTTGAATATATTATGCCACTCTCCTCAACCTGTAAAGTTTCCACTGAAAAGTCAATTAACTTTGACTTGTGTACAACTCATGGGAGTTATGTTGCATATAACTAGTTTCTTTTCTCTGGCTGGTTTTAAGATTATTTATCTTTAATTTTTGGCAATTAATTATAATGTGCCTTGGTGTGGACCACTTTGGGTTCATCTTGTTTGATACCCTCTTGTTTCCTGAAGTTAGATTTCTATTTCCTTCCAACTTCCAAGGTTAGAGAAGTGTTCAATTATTGCTTCTTCAAATAATTTCTCTTCCTCTTTATCTCTCTCTTCTCCTTCTGAGACACTTGTAATGCAAATGTTAATATACCTGATGTCCCAGAGGTCTCTTAATATATCCTCATTTTCTTTAATTTTTTTTTTCCTTTTCTCTGTTCAGATTTCCATGACTCTGTCTTCAAGATCACTGATCTGTTCCTTTGTCTCCTCAAGCTCACTGTTGATTACTTCTAATGTATTTTAATATCAGTTTTATTGTATTCTTCAGCTGAGTTGAGTTTATTTCTTCTTTACATTTTCTAATTCTATGTTGAGTTCTGTATTCATCCATTCTTTTCCTAAGTTCCTTGAGCGTCTTTATGATCATGACCTTGAGATCTTTATCAGGTAAATTGCTTATCTCCACTTTGTTTAGTTCTTTTTCTGAGGTTTTGTCCTGTTCTATTGTTTGAAACATATTTCTCTCCTCATTTTGCCCAGTTCTCACTGTTTTTGTTTTCTATGTGTTAGGCCAGTTGATTACGTTTCCTTATCTTGGAGAAGTATTCTTATGTTGAAGATGTCCTTATGTAGAAGATGGCTCAGCAGCATGCTGGTCATGAGAGCTATACACTATTCTCTATGTGGGCTACATACACCCTTCTATTGTGCAAGGCTAACTACTGTGGGTGCAAGGAAAGGCAGGGCTGGCCCCTAGCCTGGTGAGCTGCAAGGCCTTGCTTTATGCATGTGGTGGCTGTGGCCTGCTGAGGGAAGGGTATACTTCCCACAAAGTTAGATGTACAGCCCACGGGGGTGCAGGGCTGCTGCCTGTCAACTAATAAGAAGGTCAGTTTCTCTAATAGCTGACTGGCTAAGGGGGCTAGGGCTAGTGCCAGGCAGTTTGTGGGTAGGTTCCAGCACTAATATCTTGAGGGAGAATTCCAAAATAATGCTTCCTATCAGCAGCTATTACAGTAGAATGAAACCCCCAAAATGGCTGCCTCCAGCATCCATGTTCCCAGGAAAAATTGTGGGTGCCCCTGCCTGTCTGAGAGGCTCTCTAAGATCAGCAAGTGGGTCTGACCCAGACATTTTATTTTATCTTATCTATTTTATTTTTTTCTGTAATTCTTGTAGCATGTGGAAATTCTTGGGCCAGAGATCAAACCTACCCCACAGTAGCAACCCAAGCCACTGCAGTGACAACACTGGATCCTTAATCCTTAACCTTCTGTCCCACAAGAAAACTCCCCCAGGATCCTTTTAACCTATTGACTCTTAGGGTGTGTGAGATTTTGTGAGCCCCCTTTAGGTGTGGGTTATCTGTTTCCTATATAGCTCTCCATTTCTCTGTACAGAGGACTTGCTAGTTTTCAAAACATCTCTCCAGTACACAAATGCCCTAGGAAGAATCTTTTTGCTCTAATAGCTCCCATATCAAGCAAAGTGCAAGTGCGTCTGACTGATAAAACTTAGGTAACATTCATTCCTTATACATGAGCGACTTTAAAAAATGTTATGCTACATTTGAAAGTCAAACATAAAAATTTAAACTTTAAAAATATGGGATGAATTACAAAAGATGTTACATAGCTGTGAAAAACAAACATTGGTTATGGCATTTAATCCCATTATGATAGGGGAATCCTCGTAATTGAATGTTAAGGTCTCCTTGTGGAGACTTCTATTATATTAAAGAATATATATATATTGAGAATTGTGACAGGTATATATGAGTGTGTGTGTGTGTGTGTGTGTGTGTGTGTGTGTGTGTTAGGGCTGTGTGCCTGTGTGTATTCATGTATTTGTGTCTTTCATACTATTTATCTTCAGGACTACTTATCACTGCTACTATTTATCATTCAAGACTGAAGTGACTTGAGTACAACTCTACACATTTAAATGGTGGACATTCCTGGGATATAGCAATCCACGACTATTTTATCAGACTTTGACACTTGCTTTGGAAAATCATAAAACAAATAACTAAGGGAAATGTAGCATAATATGAAGGAATTAAAAGGCATAAGCAAGTTGAGAGGAGTGTGGTCTCTATGTTGGGTGGAGCCTGCTGAGATCAAAAGAAGAAAGTAATTTCAGAAAGTTCATGGGCAAATCTGAAGACAAAGTATAAAGTTCATAATGAATGTATTCAAGAGAGCAAATGATTGACTTAGATAATTAAACTTATTTAGGTTATAAAAGCAATGGTATTTAATATATAACTGCTATTTTAATATCTATAAGTTAACTTCATATTTTCCCCAAATTTCAGTAAAGTCTGAAGTACACAGTCTTCTTCGTGTGTCCTATAGAAAAGTGGGAAGAGAGAGAAAAGGATATAAACACTGCCCAATATTAATTTCTCTGCTGACATCCATTGAGATGGATTGGCATTCTATCAAGGGCACTTTGTCCAATATATCCAGAAGATGAACAGCTACAGAGTGAGTGAGCAGCTATCCATGTCAGAACTGGGACAGCAGTGAAAAGAACCAAACAATGCAGAGAAAGTAACAGCATGATATATGAGGATGCAAAACTGACACAGCCCTGCCTCCATTTTGAATAATTATGTGTATTATTCCATCTCCCAGATAGGAAGGAAAAAGTAGTACTTTACTCAGAGAAACAAATGATAACAAAAAACTGGGTCAAACTGTATTTGCCTGGTATCCAAAATAAACAGAACCTTGAACTAATTAGCTGATAAAATATTAAACCTATTAAATACATTTTACAGTGCTGATGTTCAAGGAAATCTTACAACCTTTACTCGTGTCATAATTGTGGAAGAAAATCCATATAACTGTGGAAGAAAAATCATATTTCCACCACGAAAGATATTCAGTAAATTCAGAAGTTCCCATGATAGCTCAGCAGTAACAAACCCAACTAGTACCCACGAGGATGCAGTTTTGATCCCTGGCCTTGCTCAGTGTGTTAAGGATCTAGCATTGCCATGAGCTGTGGCATAGGCCTGCAGCTGAATCTCCAATTCAACCCCCTAGCCTGAGAACCTTCATAAGCTTCAGGTGTGGCCCTAAAAACCAAACAAAAAAAAAATAAGAAAGAAAGAAATTAAATAAATTCAATATTATTTTTATTTCCTTTCAAGCCAGTACCGATGTCCAGTCTCCTTCATAGCTCAACTTGTTTTCTTTCACTTGCCTATCTTTGTTTGACAGTGTCTGAAGGAAAATTTAACACCTTTCTTCCTTTTCTTTCTCACCATTCATTACAGAAAATTAATTTATAATAAAAAAATGAAAGATTGGGGGAAAAAAGACTGACCTGAGGTTTGTATTGTGCAGGATGTGTCCAGAATTATTTAAAATTTGAACTAAATTATTATCCTATCATAGAACCACTTGCCTATTATAATCTCTCAATGTTTATCTAAACAGGCTCAAAGGGAATGTAAATGAAGCACATGAATACGTTAAAACAGCCAAACAGTAGAAAAATGTGGGTAGCCCTGTTATAAAAATTAAGCCTACAGGATCATATCTAGGCAGAGATACTGATTCAGTGTGGTTGTTGTAGACAAGACTGGATGTATACAGTGTTTCATGAACTCAGCAGGTTGGCACTTCCCTTAGATCCATGTACTTTGATTTTAAATATATATTTTTCTGTATAACAATGCTACATATATACAGAAAATCCCTATAGATATCCTACACAGATAATAACACAACAAGGGTTTGAATAGTGCAGGTCTATTTATAGGCAGATTTTTTTCAGGATTTACATAGTAATATACAATCTGTGATTGGCTGAACCTATGGATGTAGAACCTCAAATAAGGGCCAACTGTAAAGTAAGAAGCATATTTTCAACTGTGTGGGAGTCAGGGCCAACCTTTGCATTGTTCAAGGGCAAACTGTACATTATTTCAAAACAATGTATCATTGATGCAATTTAGATTGAGGTTATGAAGAGGTAATTAAGTATACTCTTCAGATCAAAATAATTATTCAGCATAATCTTTGATAATACGTATAAAAAGAATATCCAAGATCAAGCGAGCATTTTTTAAAAAAATGAATGACCAGTAATTCTGGTTTTGTGTAATGAAGATTAGGCTTCCAAAGTAAATGGAGAAAATAATAGCAACAACAACAAAAGCTTTTGAGACATACATTTTCTATTGAAAACAACATAACTCTCAAAAATATTCATCAGAAGAGTAAAGTTGTAGAGATGATATTTTTCGTTGGACACCCTGAAAGAATTGGGAATTCTAGGCCATTTCATCACCAAACAAAAAATAAAATCGTCTAGAATTAATAGCTTGGAGATAATTCTGGTTGAAACAGGAAGCCAATATAAATCTGCCAAGATAGGACTAATATGTTGTTTCTTCACAGTGAAAGTTAAATTATGATCCAACAAGTTCTAGACATGCTGTAATTTGGAGATAGCCTTATCAAAAAAGCCATAAAACTAAATAGTACAGTAATAGGTTGCTATAGCAACTGTGATGTGAAATAAATAAGTGAGACCTTTAAAAAAGCAAGTTATATGAAACATGCAAAGGTATGGCATAATTCATAAGGCATTAAATTCACATAAATTCAAAAAAATCTTGTTGAAATATGAATGCTTGCACTCTTCTTTTGAAAGGGTTTAAATATATTTAAAAGCTTAGAGGTACATATTTAAAAATGCCATGTAAAAGAAGTTTCTTGTTTGCAAGATGGAGAATTCCACTCAAGAGTATAACACAAAATGACTTTTAAGTGCATGTTATGTATTTGAATATTAAATATTAGTATTAATACTATCAAATCATCCAAGCACACACAATTTTAAAAGACCAGATTTTCCTAAAACAATTTTTTCCTTTCCTGTCACATTCTTCTGCTCTTCTCTCTCAGCCTCCCTCTCCCTCTTTTTACTAAGAAGTCAACATTTTCAAAATATTTTAATAATATGTTACACTACAATTAAATTGATAGAATAATATTTTCTCTATAGTCAGGTGAAGGAATATGAATGGTAGTAGTCATATTTGGTTTAAACCAGTCTCTCCACATTTCCACCAACACTTTTGTTTTTTTGATAATAGCCTTTCTGACAGGTGTGAGATATTATCTCCTTGTGGTTTAGATTTGCATTTCCCTGAGGATTACTGACATTATGTATTTTTCAATATACATGTTGGTTATTTGTGTGTCTTTTCCAGAGAAATGACTCTTCAAGTCCTTAGCCCATTTTTCAATCAGGTTATTAGTTTTTTTGTTTTTGTTTTTAGCTATGAGTTTTAAAAGTTCTTTATAGATTTTGGAGATTATCTTCTTATCAGATATATGCGTCGCAAATATTTTTCCCATTCCATTAGTTTTATTTTCTATTATTGTTCTCTTTGCTGTAAAGAAGCTTTTTGTTTGACATATTCTCATTTATTTTTGTTTTTTTTGTCCTCAATTTTGGTATTGTATTCATTAAACCACTGCAGAAACCAGTATCCAAAAGAATCAGAATCTCAGATATTAGCACTTCCATGTTCATTGCAGCATTATTCATATTAGCCAAGATGTGGAGACAACCTAAATAAATGTTCATCGAGAGATAAGTGGATGGAGAAAATATGATATATTCACACAATGGAATGCTGTTTAGCTTTAAAAAGAAGGACATTCTGGAGTTCCTGTTGTGCAACAGTAACAAATATGACCAATGTCCATGATGATGTGGGTTTGATCCCTGGCCCTGCTCAATGGGATAAGAATCCAGCATTGCTGTGAGCTGTGGTATAGGACACAGACGTGGCTCAGTTCTGGCACTGCTGTGGCTGTGGTGTAGGCTGGCATGTGTAGCTCCAATTCGACCCCTAGCCTGGGAACTTCCATATGCCTTGGGTGCCACCCTAAAAAAAAAAAAGAGCATTCTGCAATATGTGACAATATGACTGAATCTTGAGACATCATGTTATGTGAAATAAGCCAGTCACAGAAAGACAAATATTGCATGATTCCATCTATATAAGTTTTCTAAATTAGTCAAATCTGTAGAATCAAAGAGTAGACTGTTGGTTGCCAGGGACCAGTAAAGGGAGAAATGGAGAGTTACTAATCAAAAGGCATAAAGTTTTAGTTAAATAAGATGAATAAATTCTAGAGGTCTGCTATACAATATTTTACATACAGTCTAATGTATTGTACCCTTAAAACTTTGTTAGGAGGGTAGATCTCATGTTCAGTGTTCTTGCCATAACAAAAGAAAACAAATAAATGAAAGCTTATAATCAAATATTTATCTAATTTTCCTAGAGGAAACCAAATTTTAGGTAAGTTAACTGAAGTATTTTGTGTCAAACCCAGCTAAGTGCGTTCATGAAATCCATCATTCTCTTACTCCTTCTATTGGAATCTCAAGTTTTCAGAGGGATTGAAGAGCCCAGATTAAGATTTCCCAGGATCTCATGAAGGAAGGAATGTAAATGCAACATGCTTGTAACTAAAAAGACCTCAGTGAAAGTCTACCAGTGGAGTTTTCAGAAACCTGATTTCTGTCTTGATTGAAAGGTAAAGTGTCTGGTAGTATGAAGATTTTGTATTTATTTACCCTTCTTTATTCTTCTGGTTTGTGGTATCTTTGCAATAGTGGGGCCAGACTATGAGGAGGGTGTAATGTCACCTTCATGAGATAAGTGGAATAGAAAGATACATTGTATGAATAGATCAATGACATCATCAAGCTACATTGTCAGTCCTGGATCATTCATTCAATACCAGGGCATTGTTTGTTTATGTGAGATACATAATCCCCCCCCCCTTTTTTTTTGATAAATCAGTTGCCTGCAGCAGAAATTTGATATCAGTATTTTGGTGCCCTAAATGTTCTAACTCTTACATAGGATAGTCACATTAAAGAAAATAAAATCTTTTTGCTCTTTTGGTTTCGTTCTAGGAGGCAAATTTCCTATTCTCTTTAAATGGCATCTGTATCATCAGAATAAGTCAATATTTGTCCTTTAACTTGCATTTTTAAAGGCCATATCGAATCTATAGGCTCTATTTATAAGGCTCTAGCCTTCACTACTTCCAGATTTTCTCTAATTCTACTAGAACCCAATAGGAAGGGAATGGTTAAAACACAGGATTTAGCATATATATAAGTCCATTCCTTGGATAGTGGAGCCTCCCAGATAGACTCAGATCAAAAAGTTTAAAAGATTCAAGTACTTTCAATTCAATTAGCATTTCCCTTTTGCATCATTTTTTCATACTCACAGTGCCTCTTGATGAGAAAAGATCATGATGAAGAATGTGTTTATACTGATATGTGCTTACCTTAAAAATCTTTGTTACATGGATATGTTTAATTTACTAATGAAACATTTTAGATGTAAGTGAACTAGAAATACTTAAGCTGAAATCTGTTGGGCTTGAAATTACTACAATCAAGTCGCTATAGAAACGTAAATTAATTTGAAATTCCTGAAAGTTTTACAAGCTAGTTCAAGCAAAAATTAAGAAAACCTTCCACTATTATTATAAATACCAACTTGAGGTATCATTGTTGTTCTTGTTGTCTCGGGTGAGAATGCTGAACTCCAACCACTAGATATAAGTCCCCAGAATTTTGTTCCTTTGGAGAAAGAATTCAGCAAAGAGACTGCGGGTGGTGAGGCAATTAAGTGCTTATTTGAAGAGGCAAGAGAAGTGTTGAGAAAATATAGGCACAGACAGGCTGAGGGGGTGGGGTTATAGAAAGGGAAAGAGAAAGAGAAAGACAGAGACAAAGACAGAGAGAGGAGTTCCCGTCGTGGCGCAGTGGTTAGCGAATCCGACTAGGAACCATGAGGTCGCGGGTTCGGTCCCTGCCCTTGCTCAGTGGGTTGACGATCCGGCGTTGCCGTGAGCTGTGGTGTAGGTCGCAGACGCGGCTCGGATCCCGCGTTGCTGTGGCTCTGGCGTAGGCCGGTGGCTACAGCTCCGATTCAACCCCTAGCCTGGGAACCTCCATATGCCGCGGGAGCGGCCCAAGAAATAGCAACAACAGCAACAACAACAACAACAGACAAAAAAAAGACAAAAGACAAAAAAAAAAAAAAAAAAAAAAAAAAAAAAGACAGAGAGAAAGAGTAAGAGGGGAAGAGAGCAACATATGCTTTGGAGGTTGTTTAATCACTTGTACTAGGTTGGTCCTTCTGGAATTCCTATGGCCAAGCATTTTGCTTTGTCTGGCTTTGTCCTGACTCAGGGCCCTGCCCTCAGGATGGATTTTACCACCAGGGTCTCTGGGAAGTTGATGGGATGTACTAGGGTCTGGTGCCCCTCCTTTCTCTGACACCTCCCCCCCCCCCCCCCCCCCCCCCGCCCCCGAGGAAACTTTCTGTGAGTGTGTAGCTCTGGAGGTCAAGAATGAGAAAGAGATGGTCTCTATCTTTTATCCAAGCAGGATGCAGCTTTGATCTTGAAGTTATCTGTCCACAAGGAACAGATTACAGCTGCTCAGCCTGGGACCCATCTATGTCCTGCTTTAGTATTATTCTTATATTCTTATGGCAATTGGATATTCTTCAATTCCAGCAAGACTTTCTTTGATATCTATATTCCTTAGAGGGATATGTTATTTAAGAGTCTGATATTAGAAATTAAAAACAAAAACAAAAACACTTAAAAAAAGAATAAATAAAAAAGAGGTTTTTAAAAAATATCTTTTTATCACCAGATACCACACTTCTGATGAATAAAATTAACAATCATACTCAAGGGATTCTAAAGTAGACAAATTACATGTCAAGTGCCTTTTAGAATACAACGTGGCAAGGACTATATATAGCATAGCCATTCTGATAGAGTTTATGTGACTGCAAGTCTTATATTATTTATAAAACCGATTTCATGGTGATTCAAAAATCACATTTCACAGCTTGCCTTGTCAGATATACCACATGATTAAAACTGGGAATGGTTCTTTTATACTAATCAAATGGTCTAGCCATTTTCTCAGGTCAAATGAGTGTGAAAAAATGAAGCTTACTATCTTGGCAGTGATCTGCTTCATACTTTTATCATAACTCCTCTTTTACACTAGGCAACCATGACCTTAAGTCTGTTCTTTCCTACTAATTCCTACTTTATTTTTGCCCTCACCACTTAGAAATTTTGCCATAATCATTTCCTAAGTCTTTATGAAACAGGTTCAGAGTAGCAGGTCTAACAAAAGATGCTTTCTCAATAATTCCTACAAACTTAGCATCTGCACTGCTGAGATTTTCTTTGACAGAACAAGTAACAGAGTCTTGACTCAGATCACCTAAATTCAAATTTTTGTTCCACTTTGTCTTTGTGATTTTGGTCAAGTTCCTACATTTTTCTGTGCCTCACAACCTTTGACTTTAAGTTGGGGATAAGAGTACTGCCTAGCTTATAGGATTGTTGTAAGAACATACTATGTAATATCCATGAAACTGTATTTAGAACAATGGCTCTAGTACACGAATATTACTTGCCAATCATAATAGGATTGTTATATTATTATAATATAGGAGTAATCAGATGTTTTAAAAACACTAAAGCCATTTTATTTTGAAACAAATTGATGTGAGAAGAGTTCAGCCGACTTTCAAAAGATGTAGTAGCTTATATGTTTGAAATTGTGGAGATGCAAAAGGAATATAAAATAAATGTGTGAATAGAGAACAACACATTATCAAGAATGGTGACATGTCAAGGAAAGAAAAACAGTTATTTAATTATATCCTCTTAGGTTTCAAAACCAGTCTTCCTTCTGTGATTGGGTGATAAATATGTTACTTTATGTCTGAGAGCTTCTACTTAATTAAAGTGAGGAAAATATCACTTAACCTTCTGTGTTGTGACACATAATAAGTCTTGTACATGCACAATAAATTGTATATGTTACAATGTTCTTATCTTGTGCTTTGCTCTTTTTTTGTTTACTAGCCTCTTGTTGCCTTATGTATTCTTACCTCAGCCTCAAGACATGTGGGTAAATCTTTAGACTGTTTTCTTTACTTATTTTATGTATTTATTTTACATTGCAATTGACAACATTGTGTACACCCCTCTGATTTATCCCTTTAAAATGTTTTCCTTTTATTTCCTAACATGGAAACATATGGCTAAATTCATTCCATGATATTTTACTTAAGAAGATAATTTTATTTAAAACAAGAATTTTTAACAAACACTTAATATGAGGGAAAGCTGTTACAAAGTAATGCATATGTATTGATGATGTATCAGGCATTTTAAATTTACTATCTCATTTTAATTCTTAGACAAATATCTACAAAGTCATAGAAGTTAGTAATATTTCAAAACACTATTTTTCAATACTTTTAATTAACAGGTGATTAATACATAGATATTTTATAGGAGCATTCCTTTGTTAGTTTAATATGTTATGTTGTATTTTGATTTGATAATACACTATTCAGAAGGATTGCAAAGAAGATGTGCAGGGGTGATTATCACTTTAAGAAAACCTAATAAGATAACTCAGAGACAAAAAGTATACGAAAAAATGTGGACATTACACAGTCCACTCAATATAAGAAAACCAGGTAATAAATATTTTTACCACCAAGGCATTTGTTGACATAGGTAAAAGAAGCAGGAACATAAAAAGAATTTCAGTGGAAAAGAAGCAGCAGGCTTACATATACAAGGCCCTTGAATTATTTCTCAAAAGGAATGCAATCAATAAACTTATTGTCTATTTTGTTCTAAAACAAGGCAAAACTTCATTATCCACTAAAATACCTTTGATATTAAAAGGCAAGATTGTGGAGTTCCCGTCATGGTGCAATGGTTAACGAATCTGACTAGGAACCATGAGGTTGCAGGTTTGATCCCTGGCCTCGCTCAGTGGGTTAAGGATCTGGTGTTGTTGTGAGCTGTGGTGTAGGTCTCAGATGTGGCTCAGATCTGGCATTGCTGTGGCAGTGGCGTAGGCCAGCAGCTACAGCTCTGATTAGACCCCTAGCCTAAGAACCTCCACAATGCCTTGGGTGAGGCCCTAAAAAGACAAAAGATGAAAAGAAAAAAAAAAAAAAAAGGCAAGATTGTTTAATTTTGTCTTTTCCTTCTCATATGAACAGTCATTCTCCCAGAGAGAGCCTGGTGTCACCTAGTATTAAAATAATCCAAATTTATATATACCGTATGCTTTTGATCTGCTTTATGGTGGAGGCTGAAAATTATTGCAGCAAAGCAGTGATTTGTGATTAAAGTCTACAGCTTCAACTAGTTCAAGGAAAGGGTTGCACCTGATTAGAACTAGAACTAAGTGAGTTCAGTCCCTGCATGTACAGGAACGAAAATGCCTGCCATCCCAAGACACTGAAAAGGTGTATTTCTACCTTTCTCAAGTTCTGCAATTTTGTGCCCTAATTCTGCCACCTGCTGGTATGATATAGAACTGAAATGAGCTGACCAAACAGAATTTTGCAGGAAGCATACAATTAAGTTTTAATTTTCTTTGCTAAGTAGTTTGTATTTAAATTATATAAGTATATTTAATGGAGGATGATAAAGAAGGTAGATAACTTTTTTATGTCAATTATTCCCTATTTTCCATAACTGCTTTTAAGGACTTGATGTTAAAATAAAAGATTTTCCTATCAGGCATTCAGAGAAGTATGCGAACCAGTAATGTAACCAGTAATTTTCTAAGAAACTCAGATAATAAATATGCGTGGCTTACAAACCATCAATTTTAAAAATAATAATTCTTATATTTTCTTGGTTTTCTCAGCTTCTTGGCATCTTTTGCCTTCCACACAAATGTGGGCCAGGGAATGTAGCCACAATGGAGTCACATGAGGGTAAGCTATTGTATTGTTGCCATACAATGATCATACAGAAGAGGAGCTAAATCTGTACTGAGAGAAATTATAGGGACACTGTGTAATTACGGTTTGCAAGGAAACCTATATGATTATAATTTGAAGAATTTAAAGAAATTGCTTTTTCACACTTGAGGACAAAATCTTTATCTCGTGGAAACTAATTCTTTTTCCTTTTCAGGAGAGCAAAGACAATTATATACTCAGAAACATAATTAGTACAATACTGATTAAAGGCAACAGGCATTTTAAAAGACCATTTATTAGTCATGCATTTTTTCATTATGTCAAGAGAATATCTTAGGAAAAGGCAAAAAATAAAAAATTCAAAGAATTAAAAAATGCACTTAGTGTAGTAGATTATGCCTTGTTTTTTTAGCACTTTATCCAAATTAAAATTGTTCATGCTGATTAAATTGAAGTTAGTTAGATATATTTGTAAAGGCTGTCAGATTTTCTCAGGCTGTTTTGCAGAAAGTGGAGCCTGCCTGAGGCAAAGGCTTCTTTGCTAGTACTCTGCTCAGCAGAGCAACTCAGGGAACAAGTTGACATGACTTAAATATTACTTATAGGTCATGAAACTTTGAGAAGAAAGGAGTACCTTTCAGTTAATCATCCATATATTTGTGAATAAATGTCTTTGTAGTGTTGTCTGGAGGAAGAATCTGAGCATCAGATTGTCATTGCTAGGTTAGGTTACAAAAGAGAAAACTCCTGGACAAGCCAAAAAATAATGGCCAAAAGTTTTTTGTACATGTGCTCGTCAGTTTGTTTTAAGGTGTATTATAACAGAACTAAATATTTAAATTCAGGATGGCAAAGAAATGTCAATTTACTGTTACTTTTAAATTGTAAAATATGAAGCTAAAAAATCATCAAAATGCATGGTTTCACATAATGGTTACCAACCAGATTGCTAATGTATATATATATTTTCTCTTTTTATCTGTTCTTTTTTTGTTTGTTTGTATCATATCTATATAAATACAGAATTTTAAACCTTGAATATCCCACTCATATCACTACTAGGTGGCTATCGCCAATTTTTTTCTCTCCATTCAGTCCACTATTCTCATAGTCTACTGCCAATGACTCTGAAGACCCCAGAAAGGTCGCTGATGCTAATTATTGACAGAGAGGTGACCATTAATGGAGTTCAGGTGATTTCTGAAACTATCTTGTGCATTAAATGTTTCTCCTTGTCTGTACCGAGCTAATCAAGGTTTATGTCCAAGGGGGTAGGTCTTGTCTAAAGTTTCCTTCTTTATGGCTGTCCAAGATATTAGCTTAGTGTCCTCTGGTGTTTAAAATACTGCCAAGGGGGAGGGGTAGGGAGCAGGGTGGTTGGGGAGCTTGGAGTTAACAGACACAAACTATTGATTTTGGAATGGATTAGCAATGATATCCTGCTGTGTAGCACTGGGAGCTATGTCTAGTCACGTGATGGAGCATGATAATGTGTGAAAACAGAATGTGTACATGTATGTGTAACTGGGTCAACATGCTGTAGAGTAGGAAAAAAAAGTTGTATTGGGGAAAAAACTATTAAAAAAATAAAAAAATAAAATGACAGAACATTGTAAATCAACCATAAATTAGAAAAAATAAAATAAAATACTGGACGTGTGATGGCATCATAATCTTTTTTCTCTCTAGAAGTCAGAAGAGCTCTTCTCTTCAAATTTTGGAAATATTTTGTTACGTAAGTTTTTGAGATATACTGCCTTTATTCTCTCAAATAGCATCTTGATTCCTTTAGCATTCATCTGTAAAGTCCTATACCTAGACTCAAACACAATCCACAGAATTAGGGCAAGAATACAATTTGAGTGGATATATTCAAAGTTCTACTCACGATGATGGTCATTGCAAGTTGAAGATCAAAGTTAATAATGCCACAATATATTCTATAGTCATTAAATAAAACAAAAAGGAAAAGAAGGATCTTCCCTATAGTAGAACACAAAATTTTATATATATACATGTATATACACATTTAGAAAATCTCCAAATCTACTCTAAAACTAGTCGGTTAAATTTTGAGATGGAACAGGATTTTTATATAATTTGAAGTTAAATACCTATAGAATGATTATTAATTAGTTATAATTATTAATGATTTTACAGAGGAGAGAAGTTGTGGGCACTGCCTTTACCAAGTAGTCAAACCTAACATTACCAAAGGCTGGGGAAAAATGACATCATGCATCTTCAGATACAAGGTATTAAGAAGGATGCAATATGGATGGTGGGTATGCCTGACAAAGAGCATAAGGTGAACCTAATCACTAGGAAATATCAGACGAAGTCAATTCAGAGACATCTTACAAAATAACCGACCTATACTTTTTAACAGTGTCAAGGTCAATAAATAGAAATAATGACTGATGACTCTGGAACTGCTCCAGATTAAAGGTGGCTAAGGAGATATGACAACTAATATCACATGTGATCTTATATTGGATCCTGGAAGGGAAACAATACCTATAACGGTCATTATTTGGATAACTGACATATGAGCAGGAGACTTTATGATTACACTATTTCAATGTTATATTTTCCAACTTTTAAAACTCCATGGTTATGTAAAATAATTCCCTTTTTCCTTGAAAATACAAACTGAAGTGATAAAGGTAAAGGGGCAATACATCCAACTTGCTCTCAAATTATTCTGAAAAATAAATGTATACTTATAAACAGAATTGTAAAACAAGTGAGACAAATTATTAATGCTCAGGAGTAAGGGCAGCATTGGATGAACGATACATGGAAGTTCATGGTGTTATGCTTACAGTTTCCTTGTAAATTTAAAATTACACCAAATCAAGAGCTCTTAAAACTTACTTCCCATCTTATACACCATTTCATGATGGCCCATTTTCCTTAGCAAACGTTGTGCACCTTGGTTTTCTCTTGTCTTAAAATATTCCCAGGAGTTCTTGTCATGGCTCAATAGTTAATGAATCCGACTAGGAACCATGAGGTTGTGGGTTTGATCCCTGGCCTCGCTCAGTGGGTTAAGGATCAGGCATTGCCATGAGCTGTGGCGTAGGTTGTAGATGCAGTTGGAACCGGCGTTGCTGTGGCTCTGGCGTAGGCTGGTGACTGCAGCTCTGATTAGACCCCTAGCCTGGGAACCTCCATATGCCATGGGTGTGGCCCTAGAAAAGACAAAAAAAAAAAAAAAAAAAAAAGTTCTCAGAAGACACTTTGATCCTTCATTTAAGTAGATCTCTAGAAATCTGGGCACATAGGTTTTAATAAAACTATAAAACATTTATGTGTATCTTTACTGTGAGCAAAATTTGGTTGAGAAAGTAAAAAGAAAAAAGGAATAATATTCTGTCATGAATACTTATGGATGCCTTAGATTAATGCCCTAATTTGAGGGAATAAATGATTGTATTAAAAGACATTCTTTATGTAGGACAGTGAACAGATTTCATAGCACATAGCTAGTGCCCAATAATATTTCATATTACCTATCAGAGATGAAAATGCAAATAAAAAAGTGTATGGCAAACAAAAAGCTTTCTTTTATCTTTTCCAAATTAATAAAACATAGTCACAATTTTTTATTGTCTGGTTTCCCCAATGAAGAGAAACTAATTGGGCTTAACATTTCTAATTAAAAAGAAATGTTTTCAATTAATTTATTTTATCATGTCTTGCTCTTTCCCAAATCAATGCTATGGTGTATAAGTTACCTCCAGAAAAGATGGATATTAAGAATCTGTTATGAAAGCCATGTAGTATAATATAATAAGTTTATCATAATAGTAACATGTATATTGACACCACGATTTTCATAGAAATTAGAGAGTATAACTTATTTCTATCTTGGTTAAAGAAATAGGACTGCTGTTGATTTGTTAAAGTCAATACCTGAGGTTAAAAAGCATCTATGAAGCAGGTATCCTATTATTCCCATTTTAAAGATTTGGAAGCAGAGGCCTGAAAGGCTTTTATCAATTTGCTTAATGCTACACAGCTATTTTGCTTTTCAATAATATAGACAGGTAATATAGACAAGTAATTTAGAAATATTTGTGTTATTTGATGAGTACAGACCATTCTCTACTCAAAAGAACCATCATTATTTTTAGAAACTTGCAATTTAAATAACAAAATTCCATATTGCTTATCTTAACATCTGAACATAAAACTCAGTGGTAGAAGTTTGCCTGCTAAACTTGTTGTCAATTATTTCACTGTTTATAACTTATGAATAATCTATTGAATGATAAATCATAGAAATCAGTTAATACAAAATCATGACACATTTATAGCAAACAGAATTTGGCTGTAAATAACATGGCAGTTCACACTTTTTTTCAGGCAAATGATAATATGTATAACAAAAATGCATCCTAAGGTATTTAAACTCTGATCAGAGTGAGTTCCGTAAGAATCAGCAGCTCAGTGCCTCCATCAGGTGGAGAGCAAGGAAGAATTTCCGGAGGTTGTTTATAACTCCCCAAATTTGTTTGAAACATCTGGGCATGAAGCCTAGGACCAGAAAGGTCTTTGAATTCAGACATAGGTAGTTAAAGTCATTTTGTTTTTTATTTTCTCAACATAGTTTTATTATTTAATTCAATAGATGAAATATATGTTTATACTTAATCTTATCCATGTGAAAAGAGTACTCTTTGAATTTTGTGTTATAGTTACTACTGTCTGAAAAAAAAGTTATGAGACCCATTGTGCTAAATGTTCCAGAGACTCAAGGCACAAATTGACACTATTACTTTTCCTTTATTATTCCTTATGCATTCTGTTTTAGATTATGTTATTACATTAATCATCTGGTATGAAAATCCATCCTAAAACATTTCAACACCTTAAAGAGAACTTTCATTTCCTATTTTCTTATCTATTTGTAAGGGTTAATGTTTATCAGACTTTCCATTTCATCATAACTAAGCAATGATAAGAATGTTCTTAAATTATACTTTATGACAATGAACTACCCACAAGACAATTTAAATGCAATTTGTTGTGCTGAAAATATTTCCCCTAAAAGTGTTAATTGATCTCAGTGTTCAGACATTAATTTAAAAACACAATGCTATGTAATCAAGGCTGAGTAGACCCTGCTTATATTGTCTCTGAGATATGATTATTGCTCTGTGGTATAATGATCTTTAATGAAAATCAAAAGTCGTAAGGACATGGCAACATAATGAATTTCCAGCTGGAAATATAACTTGTAAAATGGGGATAATATGAATGTTTAGTCCTTTTGGAAGGAGGAAAAAGAGCAAGATAAACTTAGATCTTCACTGGGGATTAACATGGTAATTACACACATATTTGAAAAATACTTGATTGTTGCTTGTACTTGATTGATATTTAATTGTTTAACTCAGTACAGCTCTCGGAAAAACTGAGCATTTTGGGGGGAAATTATTTATTTTTCAATAATTGTATCAGTAGGTGCACTACTAGGATTATTTTAAATTTTTTCTTTTTTTTGTCTTTTTGCCATTTTTCTTGGGCCACTCCTGCGGCATATGGAGGTTCACAGGCTAGGGGTCTAATCGAAGCTGTAGCCACCGGCCTATGCCAGAGCCACAGCAACGCGGGATCCAAGCCACGTCTGTGACCTACACCACAGCTCACAGCAACGCCGGATCCTTAACCCACTGAGCAAGGCCAGGGACCAAACCTGCAACCTCATGGTTCCTAGTCGGATTCGTTAACCACTGAGCCACGACGGGAACTCCAAGATTATTCTACACTTTTTGTAATGACTTGGAGAATAAGTAAAAACTAATCACTTTATTACTCTGTTTTGAAAAATATATTGAGTGAAACTGATTGTCACTTTGAATTGGGAAAACTAAAAATTTATAAATGTCTTAAGAGTAAAACATGTTTATTTGTTTTCCCAAATCATTAATATGTTTTGAAATAAAATGTAGTATCAGAAATAAAGCTTTGTAGCAGATACTGCTACTATACTACACTAGACATAAAAGGGTTGGTAAAATTTTATTTTCATGTTGAATATTTCTGAGATGTTAAAATATATTCAAATATTTCTTTTATAATTCAAAATATACATGCTAATATAGAATTTGAAATATATATGAAAGATATCAAATATGTACTCTACCAATAAACAACTATAGCTCTCTGAAATAAAATGTAATTTATTGTTAAGCATTTTGATTAAATAGTAACTCAACATTTCATAACCTCTATTGATTTAGAATGAATTTGTATATTTATAGTGAATTCATTGAAATAAAATAATTAAAACTGGTTATTTGGTACTGAACTGAGTTTAATTTTCTATGAAATAATTTTATTCAAATTTGCAATACCAGACCACAAGCATACAAAACTACAAATAGCTATGAGGAATTCATTCGATTTCTTTAATATTCATTTTTGAAAATTTTTGGAGTGATCTTGAAAGTTGACAGCCTTTCTGACAAAATTTTCCAACTTCCTTGGTTTGTGTTTGCATTGTGTAAATGTAACTCCCGGTATATCAGAGAAGATTTAGAAGGGTGAAGATTAACTTTTCTTCTCATTTAACTAAAATTAAAATGTATATTTCTGATTCAACACATTAAATAGAGTTGTATTTGCCCCTTTATCCCATAGCTTGGAATGGAGAATTAGGATTCTTTGAAAAATTAATAAATTCAAACACCATATCATACAAAGAAATTATCACTCTAATTTTATTTTTGTATATCCACCAGGAAAAAAAAATAGACATTTCCTCTTAATACTTAGAGTTGAGATGAAAATTTATTTGAAGCCATGACTGTAGAAGAGATGGGTAATAAGATTAATTACCATCGAGCAGAGCAAGATGTAACAAAAGCTCTAGTAGTTTTCACCTACTATATAATTCAGGTTACAAATGTGCAGATGACAAGGGACATTTTGAAATGAAAATGAATGTTACATAAATAGTATTTCAGCAATAGTTGGACCAATAAATAACATTTGAAACTATATTTATTTTTGAAACATTTTTATTAAAGTATAGTTGATTTATAATGTTGTGACCATTTCTGCTGTGCAGCAAAACTAGATTGTACAGCAAGAAGAGTACCTCTAGAAACTTTACTAATATTCGAAGAGATGGTCTTATCAAGGGAGATAATAATAGCAGAGCATAAGCGAATCCATTTAACGGAGAGAATCAGAGAACCAGGCAAGCAAATAATACATGAATTTACATAGAGAAGAGATAGTTATCCAAGCATTTAAGTGAGATTATAATATACAGTCCAGGACGATAAGTAAAAAACATAGTTTATGTATCATCTAAGCACGACTTACAGAAATGTTGACTTGAAAATTTACTGTGCGACTGATCCACCCAATTCATACCCCTTCACCTCCCCACATCCTGCAATGTAGGATCCTGATTTATTTCCAAGTTTCGAAACAAAGCTAATACTTGTGCTATGCACATAGTAGACTTTAATAGTACTATTTTCTATTTGGAAGGTTGTCAAAACAGATGTATATGAGTGGGGAAAAAAAAAAGAAAGCTTATCCAGATATAATATAAATACTTAGATACAGATTACAACTATTTTCTTGAGTTTTTCTGTTTCCTACAGAATAGTTACTGTGTTCCTTATTTAAAGTCAAGTGATAGTTCCACTTATTATGTATTTTGAAGTGATAAATGTTTTGATATTTAATATTTTTGATAATTAAATATTACTTTATTTTGTCCTATTGCTTTTACTATTGTTTTTTGAATCTCTAGTTTATTGATTTCCTCTCTGATCTTTATGATTACCTTCCTTCTGCTGACTTTAGGTTTCATTTGTTCTGTTTCCAATTCATTTAGGTGGTGGGTTAAGTTGTTGATTTGAGATTTTTCTTATTTTTTGAGGAAGGCCTGTATCACTATAAATTTCTCTCTAAGCTCTGCTTTTGTGGCATCCCATAGGTATTGAATGGTTGTGTCTTCATCATCATTTGTCTCAAGGTATTTTTTAATTTCCTTTTTGATTTCCTCATTGACCATTGGTTTTTTAGTAGCATGTTGTTTAGTCTCTATGTGTTTAATTTTTTCTCATTTTTTTCCTGTGGTTGATTTCTACTTTCATACCATTGTGGTCAGAGAAGATACTTGAAACAGCTTCTATACTCTTGAATTAGTTGAGGTTAGTTTTGTGCCCCAGTATGTGGTCAATCCTTGAGAATGTTCCATGTGCGCTTGAAAAGAATGTATATTCTAATTTTTTGGATGTAATGTCTTGAAAATAACAATCAAGTCTAACTTTTCTATTGTGTCATTTAGGCTCTCTCTCGCCTTATTGACCTTCTGTCTAGAGGATCTGTCCACTGATGTGAGTGGGGTGTTAAAATCTCCTACTATGATTGTGTTCCCATCCATTTCTCTTTCTGTGTCTGTTAGTATTTGTTGTATGTATCTGGGTGCGCTTATGTTAGGGACATATATATTGATGATTGTAATATCCTTTTCTTGAATGGATACTTTTATCATTAAATAGTGTCCTTCTTTGTCTTGATGGCCTTCATTTTAAAGTCTATTTTGTCCAATATGAGTATTGCAACTCTGCTTTCCTGTCTTGTCCATTGGCATGAAATATCTTTTCTCATCACCTCACTATGTATCCTTTGCCCTAAGGTGAGTCTCTTGTAGACAGCATATTTTAGGTTTTTGCTTTTTTATACAATCTGCCACTCTGTGTCTTTTGATTGGAGCATCTAGTCCATTGACATTTAAGGTAATTATTAATAAATATGTATTTACTGACATTTTAAACCTTGTTTTCCAGTTGATTTTGTTTCTCCTTTGTTCCTTGCCTTTACTTAATCAGTTAATAATCAAGTAGCAATTGATGATAATGATGTTAGTACAATTCTTTAATAATAAAGAGAGTGATGCACATACTAAATAATAATGAAACTCCTAACTGGTAAGTGATCGATTTTGTCACTCTCTAGGATAAATAGAAACACATGTCACAGTGCATCCAGTCAAAATTCCATTCATTATGAACTATTTTTAATATATGTCTTATACTTTGCAGAAATCTGCAAACAATTGATGATTGTCATACTGCTTGCTTTAAAGTTATCACTCAGTAAAACACAGTAAATTATAGTTGATGTATGATCACTCAGTAAAAATATGGTTAAATCAGTAACTTAAATGAATATGAGTCAATTAGATAAAAAGATAGCATATATTTCCTGATTTTTCAGAGGGCTTTTTTTTTTTTTTTTTTTTTTTTTTTGCAGTGGTTCATGGGCCAGGATTTGAACTTGTGCCACAGCAATGACAACACAGGATCCTCTTACTGCTAGGCCACCAGGAAATTCCTGCATATGCCACAGGTTTTTAATGACACATTTTCCTTTGTTAATTACCAAGTAGTAGATAAAAGACTAATTACTATCCGGCCCTACAAGATTGAAGTGTAATCAATAGCTAAGCAGAAAGGAATTGGATTTTTATATATTGCATCAACATGTGGGAAAATTTATTTGGCTGTCAAAATATCACCTCTCACCATCCATAAAATCATTTCATTTTGATGGACCCTAGTATCTGCTGATATTTTGGTAAATTATTACTGTTGGAGAAAAATAAATCACATGGTTTCCAGGCATAAGGGCAAAATTCTCTTGGGTCATTAACTAACATCTACTTACTAAAATAATCAGCTGACAGATGAGAAACCAAGTATCAAAGGGCAAGCCTACATGTTCTGACTAGTAAAAACACAGATAGGGGAAAATGAGCTTACTTTCATGTCTTCATAAGGCACAGATGGAATTTTGAAGGCATTATATTTTATTTAAAAGTTAAGCGTCATCCAATACCACATGAATAACTCTGTATAATAAATAAATAGATTTCTTCAGTGAACATATGGCATATTATTTGTACAAGTTAAAGTCATGTAAAGTCTATAGATACACTTGTGTTTCTAATCAGTATGTTCTGGATGATTTCACAACGAGCAAAAATCAGTATTTCTTTCTGAAATTGATAAATTGTCAGAAAAAGACAATTCATGTAGAAGTTTCAATTAGTCTAAGCAATTTTTGAGAGTAGGATCAAAAATGTGCCGATTTAGTGTCTCTAGTGAAATATTTATTAAATGCGAAATAATCATTCATGACTTAAGTACACCGAAGCAGAGATAAAGACTCTACCTAGCCAAGAAAGAGAAAAATGGAATATTTCTAAAATTAATTCCAATTCTAATAAATTTTCTGTTAAAAAAGATCACAGAAGAGTTCCTGTCATGGCGCAGTAGTTAAGGAATCCGACTAGGAGCCATGAGGCTGCGGGTTCCATCCCTAGCCTTGCTCAGTAGGTTAAGGATCTGGTGTTGCCGTGAGCTGTGGTGTAGGTCACAGACGCGGCTCGGATCCTGCGTTGCTGTGGCTGTGGTGTAGGCTGGCGTCTACAGCTCTGATTAGACCTCTAGCCTGGGAACTTCCATATGCCATGGAAAGTGGCCCAAGAAAAATGGCAAAAAGACAAAAAAAAAAAAAAAAGAAAAAAGATCACGGAAGTCAGAATATGTAGCATGCTATAATGTGTGTGAGAGGCAGTATTAGTATTTTGGGTTTCCATATACTGTTTAAATAAATTTAAACAGAAAAATTTTCCATTTGTAGTTTTTACAGCGAATCGTTTCATTTTTCCAATGTTGTCTATTTCGTATACAGCTATAAATATACAGTTACATAGAATCTAACTATAATATTCAGTTCTTGACATGTAAAAAAAAAAAACTCCATGTACTCAATAACTTACTGATCAGTTTATATTTTCATTTCTAATTTGCATATAATACACTCTATCATCATATTACAATGCTTTGAGTTCTATGTGTCTAATTTTATGCTTTTTTTGCCACATGAATCTCATTTGAACCTGTCAACTCTGAAAACTAGCTTTAGGTTCTTTTTACAAAAGAAGTTTGTAACAGAAGTTAAGATAGATTAAATATACAGTTCCATGTCAAACTACCACTAAGTGTGCCATAGCCAGAACTGAAAATAGGCATGGCCTGTTTAACACTGGAGACATAGCACAATCTAAACTCAGAAAATCATATCTGATTTTCTTTATTCCCCCTCAGCTCTCCAACAGCAGTGGTAGAATTATTGCATGGTATATGGTGGAAAGGAGATGTGAGGGGGCAATCGACCTCATATTTTAGTTTATCCACATTAAAAAAAAATGAGAATTATTGAATTAGTGTTAGTTATCAATCTTATGATAAATATTGAGATATATGGAAAGACGTATAAATTCCTGTAGCTATTTTTAGTGATGTAGTTAACACCAATCAAGTTATCCAATTTGCCAGGCTGGACTCTCTGCAAATATAAATATTCTGGTAGAATTTTTTTTTTCCAAGCAAAATATAATTCCTTTTTTAACATCAAAACCAATATTAATATTGAAAAATTAAAATCAAGGCATTAAGGAAATGGAACAATAATCGTGATGCAATTCTAATTCATTTATGGCTGCTGCCCCCCAGCAAAGATCTTACTTATTACTGAAGGAATAAAAGAGAAAATTAACACATTCCCCCCAACGGTCTAGTGATTTACTGTCTTAACTTTGTAAAATAATGGAGAGGTTTCAAAGACTGATTCAATTTTCTGAGCTAATATTGATACTGATTTTACGGATATTAAGAAGACTGTAAAAATGCTTCCTTGTGTTATTTCTAGTGACTTGTGTAGTTGATAGGCAGAGGGAATGTTGAGGAAACAGTCTTCATGTTCTTGTTCTCAACCATCAGCATATCACCAGAATTCAAAAGGACCAGAGGGGCTAGTCTCCTAGATCTGTCAGGTACCCAGCAGGGTGTTGTCTACATGTCCTCCAGTGGTTACCAGAAAGAGTTAAAAGGATTACCTAGAGCACACTTCCCCACTCTCTCAAATACCTCCTAGCCATGAGACTCTCTGTCATCTTCTCGTCTAAGCCCCAGTTACCACTTTAAATCTCAAACCATTCACTTTCTGATGCTCCCCAAATTTTCACATTCATTTTATTTTGACAGATCTGTCATCTTGTCCATGAGCTCTGTCAACCCTTCAGAGTGAGTTGGATAAAAGAAGGCATGGCTCATAGTATTTCTTTATTTCATCAGAAAATGGAAAGACATGTTTTTCACTGTTACATTTTAAAATCTGTAATATTTGTAAAGTGTGACATGTAACATATTACAATTTGAATAACACTGGTGAACCAACCATAATATTTAATGGGATAGGCATAAATTGGTAATATTGGTGTCAAAAGCCAAATCAATTACTCTGAGGAATTAAAATGATGGAATTCATTGGCACACTATGATTTTCCAGGGCTATGAAGAAATAGGAATTCCTAAATTGCAAGTAAAGTTTAAAAAAATGTGTAGTTACTACATCCAATATTTTAATATTTGAAATTCTCCTTCCAGAGTTCAAATTATGCAAAACATATCTATAGAATAAATAGTTTATTATCTAAGTTTAAAATGTCACCATAACATTCTCCATTGAATGTGACAGTGGTATTTTAACGTATTTCTCATAAGTATACTATGCTAACAGAATAAAGAAAAGACAGATTTAACCTGTATATTCTCAGAATGCTTTACTGATGCAGTAGTGCAGAGAAGCTAATAGGTAAGAGTAAAAGAAGTAATATATATATATAATGCTTTTATTTAACCCACATGCCTGTTGTCATATATTTAAATGGAATTTATCTTTAGAATAATTTTAAATTGATAGAAAAATAAACATGAAGATAGTCCAGAGAGTTGGCATACTCAGTTTGCTCCATTTTTAACATTTTACAATGGCATGTTACAACTTTTACAAATACTGAAAATATATTGATACATTAATCCTTTTTTTTTTTTTAAGGTCCGCACCTGTGGCATATGGAGGTTCCCAGGTTAGGGGTCTAATTGGAGCTGTAGCCACCGGCCTACTCCACAGCCACAGCAACACAGGATCTGAGCTGCATCTGCAACCTATGCCACAGCTCATGGCAACGCCAGATCCTTAACCCACTGAGCAAGGCCAGGGATCGAACCCGCAACCTTATGGTTCCTAGTCGGATTCATTTCCGCTGAGCCATGATGGGAACCCCTTGATACATTAGTGATTAAAGTCTCTACTTTATTCAGGTTTCCTTAATTTTCATATAATGTCCTTTTCTGTTCCACCATCCCAATGTGCTTCACATTTAGCTATTAGGTCTCCTTAGAGTCCACTTGGCTCTGACAGTTTCTCAGACCAAGAGGAGCAACTTCCAGACTTGATTGAAGGAACCCTGCATCAGCTCGATACAATGAGCTTTGAAGCAAATATAACAATTTGTTGAGATGCTTGGTCTGGGATTGAATGTGCTCTGTGGGTAAGATAAAATAAACAACCAGCTATTAAAGTGGAAACCAGCTATTTGAGCAGAAACTGATAGCTATTCTGAAGTCCTTCCTCCCCATCTTCCTCTGTAGGGGTGATGTTCAGCCTGGCACAGTGCTGTTCTAAAATAAGATCTCTATTTCCCTTCTTCTTATGTAGCTAATGAGGGCATGTGACTAGATTCAGATGTCCAAAGTACGTAGGAGTATTGAGAGGCAGTTGCAGCAGTTTTCCTTAGAAAGTGGCTTGGAAATAATCTTTGTTTCTTTTCCTTAATTTCTTGTTTTTATTTTTATTTTTTCCTCCAGGAATACAGTCAGAGTCCTGGAGAGTGAAGTCCATGTTGCAGAAGGTGAAGTGATGAACACAACTTGATCCTGGGTCTCTGACGACTTAATATAGCAGAGCCTGCATGCCTGCTCTTATTTGCATTCTTATGAGCTTTTATTTTAAATTTAGATGAAATTCTATTATTTTTAACTGCACTTATTCTGGGATATTTTTTCTTTATATCCATAGCATAGCCTAATCAAAACTAATATAGTTAATGAAGCCAGGTATTAGTTATACAGATTAGAATGTGTGACTTCATTCCTTGTTGGCTTCGTGTTCTCTTAGTTCTTCTTACATCAGTAACATACATGTGCATGTTTTCAGATTGAGCATGCAAGCTGACCTGTTCCTTGGATCAGAATGAAAGAGAGTTTCTCCCACAATTTGACCTCTAGAGTAATGCTGGGAAAATGTGTAAGTTTTTTGTTTGTTTGTTTTGTTTTTGCTTGTTTGTTTGTTTTTTACAGGGGAATAGAGGCAAATACACTCATGCTTGGCATGGAATGAGTAATACAACTTTTGCCTCTAAAATGGGAATCTAGCCTTTTCTACTGGAATTCATGAAACTGTGATATATTAACCTGTGAGCTGGTACAAAGGATAAATGTCAGAGACTCAACAGTTCTTGATATGGTAAACATGATCAAGCAAATTATCTACTGCGGGAAAAGCCCTGCACATTTCCCAGACAAAGGAACCTCTTCTCTAGCATGGGAGAGCTGTCTGCTTTTGCTTGTCCAGAGGTTTCAGGGGAATCTGGGTATTAAATTTCCTCTAGAAAATTCACTGGTATCTGCTTTTCCCATGTGGCTGTAACTCACTCCTTGCTTATCAGGGATCAGTCCTTGCACGGGGACTTACTTGAATGGGCTGTGAATTCAACCATTGTGCCATTTAGCTACTCTACCAATATTCCTCAGCCTGATTTTCCATCAAAGCTGGCTCTCTGGTTGCTGAAGGAAAGGATATCTTTTGACACTTATGTAAGCTTATCTGACTGTCAAACTTTCCCTTGAATGGTATTTTGGCTGAACTGGCCCTGCAAATTACTTTTTATAGGTGTATTAATGATAGTTAAGAAAAGTCAATGGAGTTTCCGCCATGGCGCAGTGGTTAATAAATCCAACTAGGAACCATGAGGTTGCAGGTTCAATCCCTGGCCTTGTTCAGAGGGTTAAGGATCCAGCATTGCCCTGAGCTGTGGTGTAGGTTGCAGATGCGGCTTGGATCTGGCGTTGCTGTGGCTCTGGCGTAGGCCGGCAACCACAGCTCTGATTAGACCCCTAGCCTGGGAACCTCCATATGCCGTGGGAGGAGCTCTAGAAAAGGCAAAAAGACAAAAAAAAAAGAGAGAGAGAGAGAAGTCAATGGACTTCTTTGCCCTTATAATTCACTGTTCCTAATAATTCTCAGATTTTCCTTATTTTTGGATAATTCTAAAAGTATTATACTAGGCCAGTGCATTTCCTTCTACCTAAATACCATTCTAATTCAAATCAGGTAAGAGTCAATAAATATTATGCTAAGAAAGAAGATGGTAGAGTTTTTTTGTCCACTAAATTGTGTCAATCATTAGCCAAACCCACGTACCTTCAAGACTTCCCTGGAAACAGCCAGATTCAGCTGGCCTGAGCAGACTTCAGTATTTACAAGTTTGGTTAATGTGCAGAAAAAAAAAAAAAAAACCCAAAACACAACATAGTAAGTACCGGCGATATTGATAAGACACCAATGGTGTCTGTTGCTTCCAGAGAAGCCCTTCACATTAACACTGCAAAAGCATTTGCTTTTCCAAAGCACTCCTGAAACATACATGTGGACAAAACACTTCTGAAAATGGAAAATGGTGATAAATTGATTCTTGAATCAGCTGTCTTTATTTTATTTACTAGCATTCATTAAAAGATCACTTAGAATAGTGCATTTCCTTTAACACTGGAGTGAATTAAAAGAAAAATAAATGTTTTTAGTAGTACAGTCTAATATTTATTGATAACAGAGATAAAAAGCCATTACAGGTAAAAGTATAATATAAACCGTTTTAGAAGTAATCTCAATATATAAGACTGGTGAAGTAAAGTATAAAAATTCCAATGGGTTTAATACCATTGAATTAATGAATGTTAATTGGTTGGAAAAGTTTCATTATTGAGACATTAAGAGGAGCAATAACAGCAGAATAATTTGAAAGTTCAGGGTCACATGATTCTCAAAGAGGAGCAGTCAACCCACACTGTGACTTAAAATCCAGATAACTAAGGCTGAGAATTATTGCTTTCCTTGAGACTGTGTGACATTCTCTGAAGTATTAAGGCAAGAGCATTGTGATAAAGTGAATCAGTGAAAATAACAAACCTGAAACTGGACGGAATTCCGATGACTTGATGGATTTTCCCAATTTTTGACTGAGAAGTGCTCGAAAATTTACATGTTAGGACAATAATATCTCACTAACTCAACAACATTGTGAGAAATGCACATAATATAACATTTGAGATACAAAGGTGTAATGCTACGAAAAAGATTATCACACAAAAGTAAAAAGTGTCCTACTATAATAAAACATGAGATCTTTATCATTACACTTTAACTGCATTATTACAAAGAGAAGAGGTAGAAAGTATAAAATTGTTTTGAAATTTCATTAGTTTAATTAATTTAGCACATGTTCATTTTAAAGTAGATGCTTAAGGCATAATTTTATCAAATATTTTGAATATCAAATTTATAAAAGAAATTCCAAATATGGACAAATACTTTCTTTAATATTTCTAATATGAATGCCCAGGTTCACAAACTGTACTTTGTTTCCTTGTTTAAAACTTTAAAAAAATTTGGCAATTTAATACCTCTGGAAAAGGACTGAGCCCTATATTTGATATTCTAGTCAGGGGTACGTATTTTTTTTTGTTCTTAGGTAATTTCATTGATGGATACAAATTTACTTGATGTTACATTGATTATAGTCTTATAACTTTTCATTTTTGCTCTCATTATGAAGAAAACATATATATGGAAAACGGCATGAAATCAATATAAGCAGTTTAACAAAAACTTATAATGCAAGGACCCATTAAACCAAAACCATATCAATAAATAAAACATTTCCTCTATCTCACAGCCATTTATGTACCTTTCAAAGTCAAAACAAGTTATCTCCACTATAGAAATAACTAAAGGAATTACTATATTGTCTACTTTGTTTAAAGTTTTAAGATACACATACATATATATATATTCCAAATACATACATATTGTCTAATTTTGAAATTTTAATAAATTATATTGTAGTCATAAGATATACACTATGTTTTCATCTTTTAAAATTGTTCATACAATGTATTATCTAGTCAGTTGTGGTTTTTTTTGTATTTTAAGAAGCTGTTCACCTTTTTAAAATCGGTTTTATTGAGATAAAATTTATACATCATATACTTCATCCACTTAAAATGTGTAATTCAGTGTTTTTTAGTATATCAACCTTTTGTGTCTGTCTCATTCTATTGTTAACCAAAGTTGTGGTTTAACTGAACCTTGTGGTTCTTATGACTACAAGACACCTTTGGGCAATGGCCATCAGGGAACTTTGGGGGAAAAAAATGTGTATTACTTACATGTCCTTGAAATTACATGGCATATCTGGGGCCACGTGGTTAGGTCCTGGGGAGAGAAAAAGAGATAACAAAATTAAAATCAATATCAGTATTAATGTATAGAGTACACCAGGGTATCTAGAGTTTGGTATTTATTGGAGTGGGGGCATCGGCTTTCAAAGTGTGAGTGTAAGGTTTCAAGGGCTGATTCTGTATTGGTTAAGACAAAAGCAGAAATTCAAAGCACAGAAAGAGAAAAAATAAGTGACCCAAATTGTCAGTTATCAAAATCAACCATGATTTCCCAACGAAGCCTAAGGGTGGAAGGTGATTGGCTCTTTTAGTCCTGTGGCTAGTAATGCATTTCTTCAAAATAGCCATCTTTGGAGAGAATGTCTCTTTGATATTGATGCCTCCATAACTAAAGCTTAAGTCTGGTATTTGTATTACAAAAAAAGTGGGGGGGAACTTTCAGAGTTTACACTACAAGTTTGTGCAACCATCACCATCATCAGTTATGAAACATACTCATCAACCTCACAAGAAATCTTAGATTTTAGCTATCACCTCACTACACACTGCCCCATTCCCTACTTTAGCCCTAAACAACCACAAATCTATTTCTGTCCCTACAGATTTCCCTTTTTATACTTTTATATAAATGGACTCATATAATATATGGTCTTTGTGATTGACTTCCTTTACTTAGCATGATGCTTTCAAGGTTTATCCATGATCTACTAAGTGTCAATACTTCATACATTTTTATGGCTGAATAATATTCTGTGGTATGGATATACTATATTTTGTTTCTCCATTCATCCTTTAATGGACATTCGTGGTGGTGTTAATTTTGGCTATTATGAATACCTCTGATATATATATATATATATTCATAGTTTCTCTCTGAACACATTTTAATTGTTCTTGGATATATGCTAAATATTAAAATAACGAATAACAAGTCACAGACAATAGCTATTCACAGAAATCTCTCCTCAATCCTCTGCTACAAGGTTGAAGGACTCCTAGGGTAAAAATCCAACAGATAAATTGTGATAGCAGTGGTAGATTCAGACTGTGATGAATACAGAGAAATCTTATGATGCCTTTAATCCATAAAGCCCTGATCAAGTTAGTTCTATTTATTTATTTTTTGGTCACAACACATCATAGGGAAGTTCCTGGCCAGGGATCGAAACTGATCCACAGCAGTGGCAATGCTAAATTCTTAACCACTAAGCCACCAGGGATCTCCAAGTTAGCTCTATTTAGATCAATGGCTTATAAGGCAGACTTTTTGGAATGCAGCTGGCTTGTTTCATTCCCTCGTTTAATATATACTCCTCCACAGTGTATTTTAAAATTTTAGATCTTCCATCTCTTTTGCTTACTGTTGTCATCTGGGTGAGTTTCTTCAACTGATCTCGCAGGTAAGTAACTAAGTTGTTCTTTGGCAACAATTTTGCTTCTCAATCTATCAATTGAGTTTTTTATATAAACTTTTATATTGTCCATATTCTGAATCCAACATGTTTTTTATAACTACTCATTCCTACTTCATCATTTCAATATCAGACTGGATTTCCTTGAAGATTTCATATCCTTGCTATCAATTCCATGGCAAATAATTTTTCCTTTGAACATATATTTCTTCTGAGATAAAAGGAACCCTGGTTCTTAAAATATGCTGTGATTAGGAATGAAAGCTCAAGACCAAGTTTTTGCCCCTCCTGGTGAGGAAAGGACATACTTTCTTGGGTTTGGGTTTGCTTTATATTTAGAAACTTCGGTTGTACTTATTTTAAAAGTCCTGAATAAAGTAAGAAGATAGAGATATGCAGGGAAGATATTTTTAAGAAATCATGAGGTTTATAGATGCTTTTAACTGAACCAAAGACACTACATAACGGGTATCTTAATGATGAATGAATGATTAGTACAGCAAGATATTATTTAAATATAAGGAAGTCGTGTGTACATGGGAAAGAGTATTAGGTGGGTTATGAGGAATTCTGCTTATCATTTATTGTTCTATGTCAATATGAATAAGAACTCAAAACACAAAATCTAGCCATCTAATATAATATTGAAAATATAAAAACAGAAATCACACAAAACATAAAAACAAGCACTGATTCATCAACAGAGCAATAATTGAAGATCAAAAAGATTGTCAGCTATTTTATATTTTAAAGCTCTCTGATTGTATTTTATTATTATATAATCCTTTATATTAGTACTCTAATAAAAATAAATATTTTCTGATTCAAATGGACACAAATGTAGATTCATAGAGTCTATATCTTTCAAAAATCAATGAAAAGCAACCATAGCTGATAGATTTTTAATTCTTAAAGTAATATTACTTTATTCCATGTCACCATGAGATAAAGTAAAACTAAAAATTTCAGAATAGAAAAGTCTTAGAATAAAACAACATGCAAACAGCATTGAACTAATTCTAATACAAATGGCTGAATATTTATGTAAATGTTTAAGATCTATGTACATGAGTAAATATCTTGTACATAATTCATATAGATGCAGTGTGTAGCAAGAAAAAAATCATAGACTATAAAAATTAGCTCTAGAAATTAGGACAGAAGGAAAATAAAATATAATAAATAAATTTCTTCTTGTGTAAAGGATGAAATAAAAATGAAATAAACAAATTTTCACTCTTGACCTTGAAAATTCAAGAAATAAACACCAAAGAATGGTTTTTTTAATGGAGTTTTTTTAAAATAGAATTTTTTTATTTTAAATAGATTATAATACAGATTATGTCTCTTTAAAATGTTTGAGGAAGAACAATGAAAGATGAACACAGAAGTTATATGTTGTTTCTTTTTGATTATTTATCCTATATATGTATAAAAATCAATTCATGAGGATAAAAGAATAAATATGTCAGATTATTCTCTATATATATGAACTATATTGCCATAAAAAACACATTTATAATTTTTCAGAAATATTCAGAAATATTCAAATTATTCATAAAGGCTAACACTAAAATTTTACATGTAGATGTGGTTTTTTTTCAATTTAAATAATACAAGTAACTTTCTGGAAGTATAATTAACTTTTTATTCATTTTTTTCTTTAAAAAATAGGATACTTAGGATTGCTACGTGAACTAAAGCATAAGAGATTTTGTATATATATTTTTAGA
Organism: Sus scrofa; assembly: GCF_054392235.1. Classification (NCBI taxonomy): domain Eukaryota; kingdom Metazoa; phylum Chordata; class Mammalia; order Artiodactyla; family Suidae; genus Sus; species Sus scrofa. The sequence goes on along the minus strand of NC_139393.1, from coordinate 64,175,808 downwards.
TTAACATATTTGAACATATCAAAGGGATTGGTTTCTAAGGTACATAGTAGTAAAATTAAGTCAGAATAAGAACTTTATAATTGATATCAAAGAAGTAAATTAATTTTTAAAGAAGTATTTCAAAATAAGGATTTGACTAAAATTGATCCACAGTCACCTCCCTTTTTGTAAAACATCTAAGGAATTATAATCCCTGAAGCCTTGGTATCAAATAAGATATGGAAGTAAATATGGAAAAAGCAAAAGTAATTACTTAGAATAAGTAATAATTATAAGTAATAAACAAAAATAATTGTTTAGAATAAGCACATTCTTAGGGTATTTTGGGGGCAATAAAACATTTCTGCCAACAAAAGACGCCTCTGTACCAACATAGAAGAAAGACAAACAGTTAATTACTGAGTGAGCATTAACAGACTTGCGTTCATATAAGATAGCATGGAAATGAATTTTAAAAGGTAGACAGACTATCACAAATTTAAACAGTAAGGCAGGAGAAAGAACAATTAAAACTTCTCTGATCTCTTCCTGAGAGGAAAGGGTCAATCCTCCTGATAGTCCCTGGTATATCTTCTCAGAGACCCCTTGGCTAATTCTGACAGAATATTTTTACATATCTAGAGGTTATTTAGCCCAAAAACTTAAAGATAAATCTACATTGTAAAAACTGGAGATCAACTTAATCCCTAGAGAGATTTATCTCTATTCTATGCTAGAGTCAGTTTCACTATGTCTCCAAGGAAACATAGTGGAGAAAGAAATGAAGAAAGAGGTAAAGTGGTCTCATATATTTATCAATGGAAAAAATATATTTGTATTTACCCTTACAATATCTCCAATGGAAACGTAATCATTGTTTAGAATAAGCGCGTATTTCTGTCTTGTTTCTAGCTTGTTGTCTTTGAGCTATGTTAAAACTAAGTATGTTAAAGAAAACAAATGATGAGACATATGCATATAATTCTGTTCTGTGAAGAGATCATACTCCTTTCCCCCTCAAAAAACTAAAAAAGTTTGACAGACCATTAACAAGTTTATTTTAACGTGCTTGAGCTATAAATATGCCTGCTATTGATAGGGATGGAGTAAGAGAGTTACACAGGTAGTTTTAGTAGTCCCAGTAGGGGACCATAGATGGAGAGGGAAACCTAGAGAACTTTGGGAGATCAGTGTAAGTTAATAATCACTCAAGAAAGCCATCAAAAAGAAGCAGGCTTCGGAGTTCCCGTCCTGGCTCAGTGGTTAACGAATCCAACTAGGAACCATGAGGTGGCGGGTTCCATCTCTGTTCTTGCTTAGTGGGTTAGGGATCCGGCGTTGCTGTGAGCTGTGGTGTAGGGTGCAGATGCGGCTTGGATCTGGCGTTGCTGTGGCTCTGGCGTAGACTGGTGGCTATAGCTCTGATTCACCCCCTGGCATGGGAACCTCCATATGCCATGGGAGTGGCCCAAGAAATAGCAAAAAAAGACCCAAAAAAAAGAAAGAAAGAAAGAAAGAAAGAAAGAAAGAAAGAAAGAAAGAAAGAAAGAAAGAAAGAAAGAAAGAAAGAAAGAAAGAAAGAAGGAAAGAAAGAAAGAGAAGGAAAGAAAGAATAAAAGTACAACATGCTTTGGGTCATTACCCTTAGGGCAAAAGAAAGGAGTTTAAGGACCACCCTTCTGCTGATTTGATGAGCACAGAGACTGTCCTAGTTTGCCCTCAACTCTCTTATTGGAAAAGTAAGGAGAAGCTACTAATTGAAGAAAGAGGAAGAGGTGATCTTTTCCCATTCCCCACTTTCCTTGGATTATAAAAATGTAGCCCCTCTAATCCTTGGGTCAGATCCTCCTCGCCTGCTCCCCTGCATCTCTCACAACCATCTTATCTTAATAATCTATTTCTTGCTTATCACTTTGTCTCTTGCTGAATTCCTTCTGAGCTGAGGCACAAAGAACCTCAGTAAGTCCAGATACTGGGTGAGTGGTTATAATTTAAAAACCATGGATTCAAGTCCCAACCTGGGTGTTGGCTAGGTTTAAGTCATAAGTGTTATCAGCTTCACTATTTTCATTCTTCTTAAACCTTTGTTGTACATACATGCCTTCTTTCCTCATTCATAATGAGTTAAAGAAAACTTTTAATACATGTTGACTTTATATTTCTGTGGAAGTTATAATTTTACCCTTGTTGGAATATGTCTTTGAACAGATACGTTTAGTAGCAAGAAACTTGAAAACAGATTCAAGTTGACTTAAACTATGCATAAGAAAACACAGTTGTGTACTGGGATAGGCAAAGACAGGCATGCAGGTACCCAGTTAAAGGCAAATATCCATGTAGAGGCATCTTGAAAGAAAGGATGTGGCCATAGTCGCTACTCGGAATATCCAGAAAGTTGGTTAACTGGTCTAAATACAAGCAAAACTGATATAACATAATTAATCTGACCAAAGGAAATCTGCTGAGGTCGCATAAATTAGTTACAGAGATGCCCTATCACTGCAGACAACTCTCAAGGGATTGGGGGCAGAAAGGTGTGGGTTAGTCAGTCAGTCAAAGCAGTTTTGTTGATGGCATTTTCTTTCAGTCTCCAAATCCAGCCATTTCCCACTTTTCACCCCAAAAGGTTAAGAATAAGAATACATATCAGAACTCCTAGAACAATGCTACTTTTCACATTATTAATCCATAATTTTAATCACTTTGTGAGAAGAGATGAGATGTAAAAATTCAGTGTGTTTGTATTGGATATTGGATATGTGAAAAACTATGTGCTCTTGATGAACTATATTTAGTTTATCATGGCATCAGACATGGAATATAAGTAAATAATAAAACTTATTATAAAATCTATTGCAGAACCAGACATGAGAACAATCAAATTTCTTCTAGAAATGCTACAAGGAATTTAGGGATTTTGTTTGTTTGTTTTTTCTTTCTTCCTTCCTTTTTTTTTTTTTTTTTTTAGCCATGTCTTCTTGTACATTTCCTATGGCCCTAAAGTAACCAAGATACCAAGATACATTTTAATTTTAATTTTCACAAAGAAAATGTTCAATTTAATTTTAATTTAATTTAGATCTAATTTTCATTTTCACAAGGAAAATATTATTCATTTTCTAAGACTTCTTTGTATCGGTAAAAACATAGGATTCAATGTAGACTTTTAAGTCTGTTTCTTTAACTTAGGGATGTATAAATCTTGATACCACTGTGACTGCATATAGCAACTGTTGTTTTTCACCACTGAGTGATATGACTGATTGTCTTTTCACCATTAAAATAAGTAGCCTTGTTTGAAAAATCTGGCACTAATTATAGTGCTAGCTCTATGGTCATGAACAAAACAAATAAATATAAAGTAATGGGATGGAGCTAAGCCGTTAATGAACCCAACAAGTATCCACGAGGACATGTGTTCGATCCCTGGCCTTGCTCAGTGGGTTAAGGATCCAGTGTTGCCGTGAGCTGTGGTGTAGGTCATAGATGCAGCTCGGATCTGGTGTTGCTGTGGCATAGGCCGGCAGCTACAGCTCCAACATGACCCCTAGCCTGGGAGCCTGGGAGTGCAGCCCTAAAAAAACCATAATTAATTAATTAATCAATTAATTAATGGGAGGATAGATTTAGCCTTCTGTTATATTCTACCCAAGTTTATAAGAGTGATGTCATTTTCAGGATTGCCTTTTCCTGTATAGGCAAAATTAAACATGGCATTGCTCAAAACAATGAACTGTTACACTTTTCAACTTGTATTCATAGAGTTTCATTCAGCTTCCATGGAGATGAAAATGAGCATGTATTTATTTAACTTCAGAAAGGGAGAGAGTAATACAGAAGAGGAGAAGGTGGCTGTATTTAAATAAGTGCATTTGGCTATCACTTATTTATCCTATTTCATGTGTCCCCTAGAATGTTAGAAGTTAAAAGATGAAATATTATCTCAATCTATTGTCAGAATCTAGGTTGATTATCACAAATTATAATAACCACAGAGCAAAACAATTTGTGTCCTGCAGAATGGCACAAATGTTATCAGATGTACAATCAGTAAATATAATGGAATTGTGCTAGGGAGATGGTAGAGATGAGGACGGAAAAAGAGAAAAAAAATACCTGGCCAAAAATTTTTTTTAAAAAATAAACATCCTCAGAAGCCACAAACATGACTACAAATGCTGAGACAAGACATATTGCTGATTTTACACTGGAGTTATTCACTGAACCCTAGTGAACTTAAGTTTCTATTTTAAAGGTCAAGTAGAATTAGAAGAAAAGAGATAAAATATGGAATCTGCCCAAAGTTCAGGTTCAAATAAAAGCTTCCATGTGTATGTGGACCACAAAGGTCTAAACTTCAAATAAAGATGAATTAGATATAAATTAATTCTACAGAACGGCCCGCAAAGAGATTTTTCCTGTCTGAAAACTATTGCTGGATGGAGGGAACAAATTCTCTGCTAAGAATATGTAACTAGAGTTCCCTTCGTGGCTCAGCAATTAACGAACACGACTAGGATCCATGAGGATGTGGGTTCAATCCCTGGAATTGCTCAGTGTGTTAAGGATCTGGCATTGCCTTGAGCTGTGGTGTAGGTTGCAGATGCAGCTCGGATTCCGCATTTGTTGTAGCTGTGGTGTAGACCCACAGCTGTACGCTGATTTGACCCCTAGCCTGGGAACTTCTATATGCTGTGGGTTTGCCCTAAAAAGCAAATAATAATAATAATAATAATAATACGTAACTACAAATAGAACTTCAAATGCATATGTGTTCCAAATCAGAGACCAGTGTCATCCAAACAACTGCTGAGCAGTGAAATGTGTCCATGAACAAAAAGTCGGTAATTGTCAGTCTCTATGTCCAAAATTAATACAGTGAGGGATTACAACTCTAGCTGGTAGTAAGACCTTCTCCTTCCCTTCAGATGACACTTACCCTATCCTGGAAAATGCTGAACTAAAGCTAGAAGGGTAAGGGGGTTTGCAGTTAGGACAGAGAGAAGAACCTGAGCACCTGGCCCAACATACCTTTTTATCTTCATTATAAGCTTTCAATGAGGAACAACACTGAAAATATGAAGAAGACTTCCATTGAACAATGTTTTGAGTTTTAATAATTATAGTTTAATTTTTGTAATAAAACTGCTATTTTGACTTTAAGTGAGAAATGCTTAAGATAATACACAAAAATTGTAATTATACATGGGATTTTTTTTTTTTTTTTTTTTTTTGTCTTTTGTCTTTTTAGGTCTGCACCTGTGGCATATGGAGGTTCCCAGACTAGGGGTCTAATTGGAACTGTTGCTGCTGGCCTATGCCAGAGCCACAGCAATGCCATATCTGAGCCATGTCTGTGACCTAGACTACAGCACAAGGCAACGCTGGATCCTTAACCTGCTGAGCCAGGCCAGGGATCAAACCCACAACCTCATGGTTCCTAGTCGGATTTGTTTCCGCTGTGCCACGACAAGAATTCCTACATGGGATTGTTTCTATTCTTTTTTTGTGTGTGTGCCAGTGTGACAGTTTTAATTGTTAAAATTTAATAATAAATCTGGAGTTCCCTTTGTGGCTCAGTGGTTAACGAATCTGACTAGGAACCATGAGGTTGCGGGTTCGATCCCTGGCCTTGCTCAGTGGGTTAAGGATCCAGCGTTGCCGTGAGCTGTGATGTAGGTCGCAGATGCGGCTCAGATCCCACGTTGCTGTGGCTGCAGTGTAGGCCAGGGGCTACAGCTCCAATTCAACCCCTAGCCTGGGAACCTCCATATGCCGAGGAGTGGCCCATGAAACGGCAAAAAGACAAAAAGACAAAAAAAAAAAAAAAAAAAATTAATAATAAATCTAAATATCTTACTGGTAAAGTCACTTTTTTTAACCTTTCAAATATACTGGTTTAAGTGAGGGCCTTTTTTTATTCATATGAATTTTAGGGACAACTTTTTACAAAAATAATTGGATTTGGAATATCATTTATTTCATTGACAATATGGACGGAAATGCCTTATTAATAGCATTACATCTTTCCATCCATGAATATAGTATAGCTTACCCAATGTTTAGTTCTCCTCGTATTTAGTATATCTAAGTGTTTATAGTGGATGATTTTTCTAGTCACCAAACAGACTAGAACAAGTAATCACCTCTTTTCTCCACTAATAAATTTTAAATCATTCAGATCTTCTGTTGACCCTATACAAATGTACTATTTAAAACTCTTACTTATAAAAAGACACTGACTTTTTAGTCTGTTGCTTCCTATGTAGGAGAATAGTACTTTAAAAAAGTTAAAAAGCAAGCACATATAAATTATATTTGTATGTATTTCTAATGGGCCTATATGCATTTATATTACCATAATAATTCTAAATAATTCAATACAGCATGAACTTATATAGATGCTTTTATAAAAGATTCATTATGACACTGCATTTTTGACACTACATTTCTGTCTTGTGTATATAGGCATTTCTTTGTTGTTGTTGTTCAAAGTTAAGATTTTAACATTAGGGTCTGTCTCTCAGGAATTTTTATCTTAGCCCAGAGGATAAATTTACACTCAACCTTAAAGGAGTTGTAGGTGATTCCAACAGGCAACAAAAATGTGAAATCTTTGTGCTTAAAGAGAGACTGGAGAAGTAGTGCTTTTAATTTTTTTTTTTCAATTTAGTGATATTTTCCAAGCAAAATAGGCAAAATATTTTAAATATTTTCCTTTTAAAACACTCTTGGGATAACTGTCAGTTTTTGGTCCCCCCCCTCAACCCCACCTCTAGTCAAAAAGTAGAGTAAGAACTTTTTGAAAAAAGGTATCTCTCTAGGGATTCTCTTTCTGCACACAGCAGGGTTTGACCCCATGTGAGTGAGTAATTAATTGCCCAGCTGAAGGAAGGGATGAGGAATGACCTCACAGCCTGAAATCCAGAGAGAAACCCCAGAGGCTTGAAAGACAAAATGAAAATGAGACTGGGCTGTAACTCTTCCTTGATTCATTTTTTTTTTCTCCCTGCTTGACTGTCATTTAATTTTTGTGGCTCTACACCTTTTTGTATTGTTTCCTGCACCTTCCCCCACCACATAGCAAACTTATATTTCTTGTAACTAGAAAGGAAGAATTGTTTTCTCTCCATAACTACTGATAGCACTTAGCCCAGGATACCTAAAATGGTTATGGAGTTAAACAGAAATGATAAATGAGAAGAGGAAAATAGGATTTTTGTTCCTTTAAATTATTTTTTGACATTACGCTCGCCTGTAATTCTGTATCAGCACAGTTATATTACAACTATAATGAAAGAGACTTTACAAGAAAAAAAGCATTTATGAACATTCCCCCTCTACCTACATCATCGTTTGGCAAACTTCAAGAGTAAACCGAAACCCATGTGAATCTTATTAAGAGTAGAATAACATTTTAAAGTGTGAGTTAATATTCTGCTTAAATTCTTTTTGTGTGTGTGAGTTTCTGAGTAGATATATGGGTAGTATAACTTTTCTTACATAATTTCAGTTTGTCTTTTACAATCTGAAATTGTTCTATGAGGTTTACAACATTAAAAACCACTGCAGAGAAATGAGAGTTATGATATTTTTTCTTAAAAATAATTATAGTGATATTTACAATACTAATTATTAGTTGTAGAAGTCAAATATCATGCCCATCTCTTTAGTTTAAATGCATCAAGGTCACATTAAATCTGCCTCAATTTTCACATTATACCATAGATTTGTAGAAAGTTTTTCAAGTTCCCATTGTGGATCAGCGGAAATGAGTCTGACTACCATCCATGAGGATGAAGGTTCCATCCCTGGCCTCGCTCAGTGGGTTAGGATCCAGCGTTGCGGTGAGCTGTGGTATAGGTCACAGACACAGCTCGGATCTGGCTTTGCTGTGGCTGTAGTATAGGCCGGCGGCTAGAGCTCTGATTAGACCCCTAACCTAGGAACCTCCATATGCCACAAGTGTGAGCCTAAAAAGATTAAAAAAAAAAAAAAAAAAAAGTTTTACAATAAATTTTGAAACTTGTTCTCCTTATTCCATAATAACCATTTCTTTTTAGAATTGTATTTGATATATTTAAATTTAATTGTTAGGTAGGATAAGATAGGGAATAGAACTGGGGGTGGGGGGGTACTCAGAACAGACCATTCATCATTACCAAAAGCAGGAAGCCTGTGATCAAACAATAAGAAAGAACACACGGAAACACAAGGGATTCTTCCGGACACTTCCCTGTTACCCATGCAGATGAAGCACCCTGCCTGAAACCAATCAGAGGATCAAATGTGCCCCATACAGAGCTCCATCAAGGCCCAGACCTTTTGCACAGGCAGAGGGGTGGGGCAGGAGATAATAGTGGGCCTGGGGTGGGAGAAATCAGGTCCCCTTCAAGTCCCCAGTATGGAGATTTAAAGGGAAACCCAATTGAGGCCAGTCTCTACTCCCAGAGCAGCCCGTGCTCTCTCTCTCTCTGAGAGTGTAAACAAAGCTGTAGACTTCCATGCTGGGCACATTATTGGACTAGATCGCAGTCTCCAAGGCAATCCACAAAGGCAATGTTTTCGTTCTGGTGGAGGTCAGCTGAGTGACACCCCCTTAAACCACCCCAACAAGAGCTATTAACTCTCCTCTCGTGTCAGCGGTCACTTTAAGGGGTTCCCTTTGGGTCGCATTGACTGTTTGGATCCCAGTGCAGCACTCCTGCCTAGAGAGCCTGCCTACCTTCATCTCTAATGCCCACCAGCTTTAATTCCTTGATGTGCAGAGGTGGGGATTGAGGAAATAATGCAGAGCCTTAACATAATTTTTTTTTTTAGCAAGTGTAAAAACTATGGGTTAAATGATTATAAAGAATAAAAATAATTCTATATTTTACATATTGATTGCTTATTCTGAATATACTTTTAATAAAAACACATCAAGAGGTATTTGAAGTGTTACAGAAGACCTCAATGAGTGGAGAGACCAAAAACTGCAGAAATATGGCAAAGAAGAGGCATATGGATGTAACCAAGGAGAGTATGTAAAGAAAACAACTCATTAAACTCTGGTGAAGATTTCCACTAATCTCTGACTTTAGAACAGCCTTATCTATGCAACATTGTTTTTCACTTGTAAGTCATGCCACAACTCCCACCTCCACCACACCAAAGATATCTCTCGCTCTCTCTCACACATGCACATAACACAGGAATGGGCATACACATTGCACAGGGAGGAGATAAAAAGGGAAATGCATGTACACTCGTTCACAAAATCTTTGTGAGAAATAAAATACATAAATCTGGAGTGAGTTCTCCAGAGGCCATGTGGGATCTGGAGAGAACAGAATAGGTAGATTCTAAGGACCAGAGAAGGGCAAGGCCTGAAGTGATAAGTATTGGATGTCTCTGAAGAGTTGCCTCCTATCATGTGTGGAATATGGGAAAAGAGCTCTCTTTTGCATTTGATGTAAATAAGACAAAACTGTGATTGAGGTCGCTATATACCTAATTTCAAAACCACAAGTTGTTTTAGGGATGCGTTCCAGTCGTGAGGCAGTGGAAACGAATCCCTCTAGGAACCATGAGGTTGCAGGTTCGATCCCTGGCCTTGCTCGGTGGGTTAAGGATCCGGTGTTGCCGTGAGCTGTGGTGTAGGTCTCAGGCATGGCTTGGATCTGGCATTGCTGTGGCTGTGGTGTAGGCTATAGCTCAGATTGGACCCCTAGCCTGGGAACCTCCTTATGTTCCATATGGCCCTAAAAAGCAAAACAAAACAAGAACAAAACCAAAAAAAACATAAGTTGTTTTAGTGTGAAAAAGATTCAAAAAATGAAAAAATTTGGCATTTTTTTTATTGTCTAACAAATTCATTGTATTATGCTGGTAGACTTACAGGAAAATTCTACTTGTCCTTCTCAAAAATTAGTTTATTTTTACGAGATGAAAACAATATATATGCATCCAAATAAAAGCCCAATTAAAAAAGTATGCTGCTTATCTAAATATCAAAAGGAGTTCCTGCTGTGGCACAACAGGAGTGGTGATTATGCCACAGGATGCAGCATCAGGATGCAGGTTCCATCCCAGGCCCAGCACAGTGGGTTAAAGGATTGGCATTGCCACAGGTGTGGCATAGGTCACAATGCGGCTTGGGTCTAATTCCTGGTCCCAGAATTCCACATTCTGGAACAGTCAAAAAAGAAAAAGAAAAAGAAAAGACAACATGAAAGAGCAATCTGCGGCTACATATTCGAGTACGCTAATATGTTTCTGAGCCTGTTTCTAAGATCAGAGTATTTTCCTTAAAAATAAATTGACTTTTCAATTTGATCTAATTATTTTTAATTTTAAAATAATTCCTAGAGCCTTCCATGTCATTTCATTTTGTGGTTAAAATTTTTGGAAGGGTTGGCAATATCAATTAACTCTTCTCTCTGTAATATAGTATTTTTTGGAAATAATATGCTCCCTATATATGCTGAGGTTCCTGGCAACCTGAGGATAAACTTGGTTAAACATAGACATTTTTTGTATTCCATTTAAAAATTGAAATATATAAACACTGCAGGCAAAATATTTTTACAAATAGTTTTCCAGTTTTGTTTTCCCCCATACAGTTTATTTTAGAAAAAACATTTTTAGCAAGACAACACATCAAATAAATTGTTGTCACTATTTATAAATATTTGAATGTATTGCAAAATGTACATGCTACAAAATTGTAGACTTTTTCAATTTTATTCCATTTAGATGAAGATTATAAATTTACCCAATTCAAAATATGGACCTATCAAAAGATTCTCTCCACATGTTCAGATATCCAAAGTTCCATCATGTTTTTTAAAATGAAATGATATTTTGTTATTTAATATATATTTGTCTTTCTCTTAGTTGATGAATTTCAACAATTTCTTGCTTGCATGTTTGTTTTCATTAATTGCAATTAGCCATAAAATTTCAAGTGGTGAATATTTTGGACTTCCAATTAGTAATTTCAACATTAGTGATTTGAAAATAAAGGCATTACCATTGCAATACCATTACATGTCACTAATTCTTCAAACTTATATGTTAAATTCTAATTAACAAGAAGCAGCAAAGAGAAAGTGAATATTGTCATGCTGAAGTATTTTTATGTATTCAGCATCAAGCTCCTTATATTAGCATTTTAAAGTTGCTTGGGTATAATGTGTGTGTAAATACTAATAAATTAAGCTTATCATTAGAACATTATACCCTTTTTGGATAGAATCATAAGTTGTATATTCACTACAACCTATTGCAGAATCCTTTTGGCTCCATAGTTTTCTGAGTTTAATAAAAAATATTGTTTACATAATAACATTTGCCTCACCAGATTTGGAATGCATTTTATCATTGTAAAAATTAATTTTATCATTGATGTACCTTTACCTGAATTTATAACATTTAAAAATGTCATATAATCAATTTTTAAAATATACTCTCAAAAGCTTTAGTGTGATTTACAATTTGGATGAATGAATATATTTGAACCATTCTTTGCATTTACCTGATTTTCTATTGACTGTTTTAGATGATATTGTATAAAACTGCCTTTCAATGTTTGCGAATATTTTCTTCTGCTAGTCAGCTAATATATTCACAAGTATCAATTCACTTTTCCATGTACACATGAAAATTTGATTAAAATGATCAAAATTAATTTAGAAAGAGAAACTTTTGACCTAAATAAAAAGCAAATCTCCAGAGTAATATGGAAAAGTTATTTCTGCTACTGCATGTGGGGTATTTTCACCATACCTTTGTATTAACTACTCACTGTTGAAATGGATGATAGTGGTCTGCACCAGATTTGATTTTTCTGACTTCATGGGTTCAGTGATGTCCCTACTACCTCTCTGTCATGGTTGGTGGCTAATGTCAGCAAATATTTTATTCATCATGAACTTTCTTAAAATAAAATATACATATATTTATTTATTTATGTATTTATGTATTTATTTTATCTTTTTGCCTTTTCTAGGGCCCCACCAGTGGCATATGGAAGTTCCCAGGCTAGGGGTCTAATTGAGCTGTAGCTAGCGGCCTGCACCAGAGCCACAGGAACTGGGGATGTGGGATCTGAACCGCATCTACAACCTACACCACAGCTCATGGCAACATGGGATTCTCAACCCACTGAGTGAGGCCAGGGATCATACTTGGATTGTTAACCACTGAGCCACGATGGGAACTCCATATTTCAATTAAAATGCTCTATCATTTGTTAGATCACTGTTACCAAAGGGGTTTACCATCATAATCATTCTGAGAGGTGTGAGGTGGTATCTCATTACAGTTTTGATTAGTATTTCTCTAATAATTAGTGATGTTGAGCATTTTTCATGTGATTTCTGGCCATCTGTATGTCTTCTTTGGAGAAATGTCTATTTAGGTTTTCTGCCCATTTTTGATTGGGTTGTTTTTATGTTTTTGAGTTGTATAAGCTGTTTGTAGTATTTTAGAGATTGAGCCCTTGTCAGTTTCATTGCTTGCAACTATTGTCTCCCATTCAGTGGGTTGCCATTTTGTTTATGGTTTCCTTTGCTGTGCAAAAGCTTGTAAGTTTGATTACGTCCCATTTGTTTACTTTGGTTTTTATTTCTATTGCCTTGGGAGACTGACCTAAGAAAACATTCATATGGCTTATGTCAGAGATTGTTTTGCCTATGTTCTCTTCTAGGAGTTTTATGGTGTCTGTGGGAATGTAAATTGGTAAAACCACTACAGAAAATATTATGAAGGTTCCCTACAAAACTAAATATAGAACTACCATATGATCCAGCAATCCCACTCCTGAGCATATATCCAGACAAAACTATAATTCAAAAAGATATATGCACACCCATGCTTATTGCAGTACTATTCACAATATCTAAGACATGGAAATAACCTAAATGTCCACTGACATATGAATGGATTAAGATTTGGTGCACATATATAATGGAATACTACTCAGACACAAAAAGAACAAAATAATGCCATTTGCAGCAACATGGATGGAACTAGAGATTCATACTAAGTGAAGTAATTCAGAAAGAGAAAGACAAACGCCATGTGATATCACTTATATGTAGGATCCAAAATAAGGCACAAATGAACCTACCTACAAAACAGAAACAGACTCACAGAAATAGAAAACAAATTTGTGGTTTCCAAGAGGGAGTGGGGAAGAAGTGGGATGGTGGGCAAGTTTGGGGTTGGTAGATACATTTAGAATGGATAGGCAATGAGGTCCTACTGTATATCACAGGGAACCATATCCCATCTCTTGAGATAGAGCATGATGGGAAATAGTATGAGAAAGGAGAATGTATACATACATTTATGATTGTGTCATTTTGCCTTACAGCAGAAATTGACACAACATTGTAAATCAACTCTACTTTAATTTAAAAAAAGGAAAAAAAATCCTAAAATCAGGCTGTTGGCAAGGTTGCATACTGTCAGTAACCTCTAGGAAAGAATCTATTCCCTTGCTTTTTCTAGTTTCTCGAATGCCCACATTCCTTGGCTCATAGACCTACCTCACTCCAAATTCTATGTCTGCCATTGTATATCCTTCTCTGCCTCTGCCCTCCTCTTCCCTTTCCCTTACAAGGACCCTTGTGATTACACTGAGCACAACTAGGTAATCCAGGATACCCTTCCCTATCTCAAAATCTTTAATATAATCACATCTGCAAAATCTCTTTTTGCTATGTTACGTGTTCACATGTTCTGGGAATGGACTGGGGCTCCTTTTTGAGGTCATTATTCTTTCCACCAAAGTAAACATTAATAACATGCATGTAAAGCAACTCAAAAGGCAATACCAAGTTAGGATAAAATCTCACACACTTTATATATCAAAGAAGAAAAGATAGCTGCCCTCATCTCTTTTAGAGACCAGGAACTATATTTCCTAATGGTTTTCTTTACATTTTGTGAGAGGCCACTGAGCTAATGTTATGAAAAATTTTTACATATGTAAAGGTTTGCAAACTTGGAGACACCACTGCCTTGTAAAAACTCAACTCCCAGAGAGATCTCTACTCTACAGGTTAGAATAAGGACTGGACTCAGATTAATTATGTCACCAAGGAAACACTCTAGCAAAGATGGAAGGGGATGACAAAGAGAAACTGCACCTGATTTTTTTACCCAGCAAGGTTATTGTAATAGAGGTCAAGTCTATTGCTATAAGGAAGAGCAATTGAACTCAACTCTGCTCAAAAATAATATGAGAGAGATTCTAAGAGCTGGCATGAGCTAATAGAAAAGTATTGGAGAACATTGTGGGGGAAGTGGGTCAATATGATTAGGTCATATGTATTTGCTATTTCCTGCTTATCAAAGTTAGGTGCCTACACATTCTTGGAAACTAAGATAGAAGCTCTATCTCTGATGATTATATTTCCAAAGTGGTGATTTGTGATTTCTAGAGAAAGACACTCCTGCATTGTAAAACTGGCCAGAGGCTAAGAGATTTATATCTTAAAGGGCCAAGAAAGAATGTACATTGTAAGTTTTCTGAAGTAAATTCTCTAAGAAAAAGCAAGTCAGGAGCCTAGACTTAGAAAGAGACCTGATGAAAGTTTAATCAAGCTAAGGGAAATTTTAAGGAAGTCTTGGTCAGGGAAAATGGTCTTTGCCCTTTGTAAATGGAGAAAGGCATTTTTATTTATCCATTAATTTTACCTACACCTTAATTCTAAGTTTCCACATTTCTTACTGGCCTCCCAAAACTGGTTTCTGGGCAGTTGAACAAATGACCTTTTGGAACTACCATATTTAACAACGTCTCCCATCACGTGACTCTGCATTCAACTCTTTTGCTTAAGAACATCGCATTTTATCAAAGAATAAGTACCCTGATTGCAGACCTCAAAAGGAAGTTTTCTGTGGACATGAACATATCTAGGAAAAAAAGAGAGTTTTGGCCATGTGTTAAACTAAGGATTCTGCTTACTGGAAATGTATTTTGCAACATGGCAGAATTTGGAAATATGCGGCAAGCCCACTCTGATATGTTAATAAAAACTTGAGTAATATTTCAGTAAAGAGAACAGTACATGGAAAATATTGATGTAAGTTCTGAACCAGGAAGAAACTTGGAATAACAGAAGGAAACCAAGAAAGTTGTGGGCAAACCTTGACTTCTGGTCTTTATGGAATTTGGCAATGACACATTGCAAGGCACCACACTACTGGCAATAGGGGAGCCTCTTTAACCCCAAGAAAATCAGAAACAGTAGATCTATTTTTCTGTGGACAATAACCCCCCAGGCAACTTGATACATATGGAGTGCAGCGTATAGTGGAAATAAGCTCGTTCCAGGAATGATAATCTTTTGAAACAATTATAGAGATAAGGAATGACTGAAAACTAAATTTCAGCTGTAAAACTAAGAGACCTATCCAGAAGCAATTCTAGAATTGATCAGGCTCTGCTCATGGAATAGATAATGAAAAATGCAGGGATTACTCAGAAATAAAAATATTAATCTAAGGAATGAAACCAAGCTTGAAGACTCAAGATAAAAAATTCAGACTTCCGAAATAAGTCAGGTGATGCCTCCTTAAGTGGTAACACAACAAAAAGCTACTGAGTGAGGCATTTTAATATAAATGGATAAATCAATAATGCACAATCAAAACTTTCTATATAGAATCTAGGTTTTCAAATGGTACCATACAAGACAAGTGTTTGAGATAATCAGTTAAAGTAAGTATATTTGGGTGTCTATATGCACCGTGAGGTAAACACAGATACTGAATAAATTTAAGCATTTTGAACTTTTAATACACAATTAGCATTTTTTTTCAGTGTCACATAATACAGCCATTTTCTGTGCTTCAAAAATCTTAAATTTATAAAAAATGTATAAAGTACATTAAAAAGTTTACTAAATTACCATCTTATTTAGATAGTCTCTATATAGAAAGATAAGTTAGAAAAAATGTTTCAGTATTTACATCTATTTATTAAAAAGTTAATTTGAAGGAAAATAAACCACTCAAACATGCAAGATACTTTTAAGTAAGAAAGTAATAGACAAAAACTATTCTGCCTTATTCCTTTCAAAAGATTAAACTTCAGGCTTGGCTTTTCTTTGTCCTTTGTTATCTAGAGACAGAAAGTTACCTTGGGGGCATATCATCTTCGTTCTGCTAAGAAGACAAGATTTTTTTCCCCTTTATTCATGCAAATGTTATGCTAGAAGGCACATTTAGATGGGTGAGGGTATAAAAGGACCTATTGTGTCCTGAAAAGGGAGCCCCTCATAAATCTTTCTCACTGGGAGCTGTCACGAGGCAGGAATAGGGACGGCCACTGTGGGGTAAGTAGACTCCTGGGAGTATAGGGCTTGACACTCTCACTCCTTCTATAATTTGAAACTTCAGGAATCGTCTGATGCCCGAAGTCTTTGGAGGAAAGGACACAGATAAGAGGAAAACATCATGGAAGGACAAGAACCTCAGGGTGATTGATTCACGATTAATACAATAAACTGAATTTCCTGAAGGACCGCTTACTTCAGCAGAGCATGTGGCTAAGGATGAACACAGTGTTTTCAAGAAGGGTATCAATGATTATTTGACTGGATGGGCTGCTGTGTTTCTATATGCCTGCAGTGCCCAGGGAGTGATTTGGAACAACCAGATGATCACATTAGTAGAGAAAGAATGGGCGTCAATCACAAAGGGCAAGACTAATTTACCAAACAGCTAACTCAAGTCACTGAGAAGCAGCAGTTGTGCCAGAATGATTAGACCCCATGTTTTTTCTCTATCTGGAAGCAAGATTAACCTACGTTGGATATTAAAAGAAAACTCTGGAATTTTGGTCATTTATTTTTTGGTCAAAAATAATTTCTTGTTAATGAAGACAAATCTGTGTTGGAAGGGAGAGGAGATAAACAAATAGGCAATAAATATTGTGAAAAAAGAGTGGCTTGATATGCTGCTGTGAACTGACCTAAAATGATTGCATTGTTCACAATTAATGGATATTTTAAATTAATACTATAAGCTTCCTTCCCACAAGGGTGCTATCAAACAGTATGATAATAATGAAAATGAATGTCAGTCTAAATTCTGCCCCAATTGGAAATGTTCATTATCAAACAACCAAGGAAATACTTATAGAACCCAATTTTTAAGCTTGAAAAAAATCACCAGCTCCCTGGCCTTTTAGAAACTTGTACAATAAATCTAGAAATGATATTCAGCTTGTTTTCTAATGTGATCACACAACAAAATTTTCATATCTGTAGTTAGGATGTGGTATCCTAGTATCTAGGTCACCATTTCCAAGGGAAGAAATCCCTGAGTGGTTCAAAAGCCAACTAAGTACTACTGATCATCTGTGCTAAAAAGTTTAATCACAGACCATACCATATATACAAACAAGTGAACTAAGCAAGTATAACAATATCATTTTTTTCCTCCTTTGACTTACTGGGTAATAGTTGCTTCTAAAATGTCTGAGAAAGTTCCTGCTAGGGGTAATGGGAATTTGAAAAATGAATAGTTCATAACTTAGTTGGAAATTTTAGAAGCAGAAGGAAGTAAACTATTTTTAGAATGGATATGCTGTTTCGGAAGCTGACTGATTTTGGTGAGTAGAACAAGACGAGGTAAGACCAGGAAAACGGCTATTTAATGTGTTCAGATATGAGTCTACTTTTTGTCCTGATCAGTGGTTACATAGGTATGAAAATGTAGCAGGCTGTGTACTTGTAAAGTCTCTAGATTTTTGTAGGATGTCGTATATCATTAAAAGGTTAATGAAATATGTTTTAAAAATTAAAAACAGAGACAACAAATGCATGGTGGATGCATAGTGGGGGAATTATCAAACTGACTAAAGTAAATCTGTACAAGTTTTGCTTAGAACATTTCAGCTTGTATGTGAAAAATGACTTGAGATTTCCAGAACAAAAGTGAGCATTCTAGTGCATATATACTGACTAGATCTGCAAAAGAGCTTTGGAAAATGTTCCAAATAGCCATGGTAAAAGGTGAGTGAAGGTGGGTTATAATGGGAATCGAGAAAGAAAAGCAGGAGGCAGACTAAGAATGCTTCACATTACCAAAGCAACAAGTTAATATGTTATTCCTTAAAAAATGTAAAGGAAATAGAACTCAGAATAAAATCCTGGTGATAATTTACATGAAATGATGAATAGAAGTTCATGATCTTAGCGCTATTATTTGATCATCCCCAGTAGTACAGGTAAGGGAAATGATTTACAGTGTGCTTAAGGAATTTGCACAGATGGCACGTGGTGGAGAAAAGATGCAAAGACAGCCTATTCAAAATGGACCTAGCACTTAATTACTAAAGTAGAGTGGAAGTGGAAGTTACTAAAGATAAGGAAGTTGAGGAAAGGACTGGATGGGTAACACAGATGATTGGCTGAGTTTCCTGTTACTGAAGTTTGGGAATAAAGAAAAGAGTTGGGATTAAGTATCAAATGCCTAGACAGATTTGATAGAGGGACCTACCAGGAAGAGGACTGTAGCAAATGGTATATTGGGGTACTGGGACTTTCAAAGAGTGTTTGCACCAGTTTCCAACGGATCTTGCAAAATATACAGGAATGGTGAGCTGATCTTAGGAGGCTACAAAGGGGTTTTTATTTGCCTTGTGATTATGTTTTAGTTAAGACAAGAGATTTGAGGCAGCACAATTTTTAGAGTAAATTTGGAAAGGGTTATATAATTGAGGTTTGTATGTTAAATTTATCCATAAATATCTTGTCTTTATTCAAGGTTTAAGTAGAATCTGTCAAAACACAATTCAGGTCATCTTTTTTATTTCTAAAGTGGCTGTAATTATAAGGAAAATAGAGTGTGTCTTTAACAACTAATACGTTGCATAGGAAAAATGAAAGAAAAGTCATTATAAAATACTGTTTAATTGCTTCTTTGAATTTGATCTGAAGGAACATGTAGGATATGAGCACTTAATTGGGTCAGAATTTCAGTCCACAATTCCATACTGGCAGGAGCTGTGTATCGCAGCAGTTTACTCGATAAAAGGAAGATGGAAAATCAGGATTTGATGGTATGGGTGATGAGTTATAATACTAGGGAGATAAACATGCATCAGGTGATCTTCATTTCTGATAAGATGAGACACACTACGCCAAAAATCTAAAGTGGGGTTTTAGATTGTGATGACACACGTAGCAGCAAAACCATTTCTGAAAATCTCCTTTGCCATGTGGGTCAGCCTTCTAAAGGGTGCAGGAGTCAAGACATAAGTTATTTATAATCCATTCATTTACTGCTATTGTGTCTTACATGAATCACTGCAAACTGCTGCATGCTTAGAATAATGAGTCAGTTCTCCAGCTACAGGTTTATAAAGAAATTCAGGAATACTGCATTTACAATTCTGACAATGTATGTAATTGCAATTATAATCATTATAGATAGAAGCTTTACCTTGGAAATAAATCCACTGATGCTCTAATTACATTCTAAAGTGTACAAAATAACTGATGTAGCCATTTAACAAACATCTACTTTAAGGTCAGCAGAGTCTCTTGATTTTAAAACACAGCCTGGAGTTCCCGTCATGGCGCAGTGGTTAACGAATCCGACTAGGAACCATGAGGTGGCGGGTTCGATCCCTGCCCTTGCTCAGTGGGTTAACGATCCGGCGTTGCCGTGAGCTGTGGTGTAGGTTGCAGACGCAGCTCGGATCCTGTGTTGCTGTGGCTCTGGCGTAGGCCGGTGGCTACAGCTCCGATTCAACCCCTAGCCTGGGAACCTCCATATGCCGCGGGAGCGGCCCAAGAAATAGCAACAACAACAACAACAAAAAGACAAAAAAAAAAAAAACACAGCCTTACAGTGCTATAGATACTACATGACAGTAAGTTCAGGACAGATTTTTAATTTAAGAACATGTAGAAGAGTAAGTACATAGAGTATTTTTTATAATTTATGTAAAATGCTTGCACATTTATTTGTTTCATATATACCTACATATATGATAACATGTATGGGGAAAAAGAGCTTTTCTAGCTAGCTATTTATCTAGAATCTCTCCTGAAAGAGGCATAAGAAACTGGTAACTGGGTGTTTTCATAGCAGCAAATTAGATCACAGGGAACAGGGGTGTAAAGAAAACTTAGATTTTGTGGTACATCCTTTTGTTTCTTGTCACTTTGCTCATACATGTGTATTCTTGATTAATATTATTCAATCAGCTAATCAGAATCAAGAAAAGAAGATGACTGAACACAGCCTTCTGGGCAATAGACCTCTGAGCCCTCATGAACCTGCATCTAACTCTGAGATTCTAGCGAGGCTAATAAATATTGGAGAGTGAATGTTGTATCAAAAATAATGAAACTATAATGTTAAAAAGACAGAAATGTAGGCCATTGGATTATTGTTAGTTTGGAAATATTAATGTTTTTTCCCAGAGTAAATAAAGCAGGAAGTGGTGAATATGAGCATCATTTCTTCTAACCAACATATCAGGGAAACATGAACTCCTTTTATGATATGCTGGTTGAAGAAGTAGTAGGCTATTGCCATTTTCTTTGTCCAGCATTTAGTTCAGAATATTTTCTCTATACATTACAGAAAGAGCTACTCATTCCACCATTAAATATTTATCCACTCTCTAAATCAATGTGTTTAATCCACCTGACACCAAGTTGACCAAGGCATATAATTACTTTGAACCTATTTTAGAAGAGTTCAATATGCTTAGAAATAAAATCAAATATCCTTGGATAATTAACATTTATATTTTATAATACTTTCCAAATATTAAATTAGATATACTTATATTTATATAGAGAGTTCAATATGCTTAGAAATAGGATCAAATATCCTTGGATAATTAAACATTTATATTTTATAATACTTTCCAAATATTGAATTAGATGTACCTATATTTATATAGAGATAGGTAGATAGATATTTAGATTAAAAATGGAAACATGTAGAAAATATTTTCCTTTTGGTTTTAATTTAGATATTCTGTTGTGAAAAAAAATACTCTCTTAGATCAAGTAACATAATCATAGTATTTAGCAGCAATAATTGGTTGGACAGTACCATAACTAAGAGAATAATAGAAACCCCACGGGGGAAAGGATGATAATTATTGGTAATGCCAAATAGATCCCTTTTGAAGAAAAAGACAAAGCAATTAAAAATGGACTTAACCACATGTACGCCCTTTGTTTTGATGAAGGATGCTTTAAACATTTCCATAAATAAAGAATATACATACATGGAATTATTTGATTGTCATTAAGTAGTCTTTCAATTATTGAAAATTACAGTGAACTGATATGTGTTAGATATTTTTGAAAGAAGTTTATAGATTTAAATAGAGAACACCCTTAAATTTTTTATAGTTGAATATTTTCCACTATGAAATAGTAATATTAAAAGAATATATATCTCTTTAAGGGCACAGCTGATGGTGATTATTTTAAGCATTGTAAAGGAAAGGATCTTCTTTTGATATTTTAGACTCAGTTTAAATAGATAAGCTCATATAGTGCTTTGGCCCTTCAATTAATTTTTTTAAAGTTTAATAGGTTATTGATATACATTTTAATAAAAATGCCTCAGCTTGCATTCTCTCAAGCCATATTAACAAACCATATGCTTTATAATTTGCATCTTTCCAAAGAATAAACAATACAGTGTCTTTGCAAAGTAAATCATCTAAATAGAGATATCTAGATACATTAAATGAAATTTATGTTAATTTTCAACTAATCCATTTCAGCTTATCCTACATTTGCCTAGGCAATTGATTTTGAATTTTGCATCACTGACACAAGATAAAGTCACATAACAATGGCAAACGTGATGGAACAAATTTACACAACTGTATTTTATTGAACATAGCTGCATTTGAGGACCTATGACCATTTTCAGTATTGTCTTTTTATCTTTGAGGCCATTATAACAGAGTTTAGCTTCTCTCTAATGAATTACTGGTTGGTTGCTAACATTTAGTAATCTACCACTAGATGAACACAGATGAACTAATGGATTGGGAGAGGAGAGGATTCAATGTTAATACAATTATTAAGGATTGTCAATAAGTGAATTATATATAATTATTTTTCTCACTGTTTTACTTTGTTTCTAATGCTTTGGGTTATGATGATATACAATATATTTAATGTGAACAATTGTATGTAATTATTTACTAGCATAAATATATTTTCAATAACAGATAATGCTAGAAATACACACTACTATTTATTACTTGTCCTTCCATGTCAATACAAGTATAAAATAAAATACTGGAGATATAATTTGTGAGTCATAATATATATGCATTTTAAAAATTGCCAAAGATGTTAAGTATAGAAGATACTAATATTTTTCCTGTTAGCCACTTATTTATTTGTTTGTTTGCTTTAGTGTAGGGTATTATGTTGTAATTTTAATTTTTTTATAAAGTCATATTTAGTGATATTTTCTAAGAATTCTGTTTCCTGACTTTACTGCCTTGCTTAGAAAAGGATGTTTCATTTTATTCTTATTATATAAAGTGTCTTTGATCATAAACAGATAAGTTACTTTAGTGATATTTCCAAGTTTACTGAGATGACTAAAAACTCCAGTACAGTAGAAAATAGAAATAGTGACAGTGAAAATTCACCACTTCAATGGTAACACCAGGAATTTTTCACTAGTAAGTATAATCTTTGCTAAAGATTTTAGCTAATAAAATGTATTTGAAATTCATTAAGTTCCCTTTTATTTGAAGTTTATTTAAACTTTATTTTAACTTGTACAGTATTATAAATGTTTCCTGACTATTGATATAATTGTATAGTCACTTTACATTAATTTCAAAATTTGGAATTGTGCTATTAAGATAGTTTCTAATAGTAGCATGTTCTTGGATTCACAGTATAAACTCTATTTAGTCATAGGTTATTTTTTAAATTTTTGTTTCTGGATTAAATTTGCCCATGTATTATCTTTGTATGTTTGCATGTAAGTCCATGAATAAAGATAATGCCATGTAATGACATTGATTGGTTTGGGCATCGATATTATATCAATCCCCCAAAATAGCTGAGATACAGGAGACCTCTCTCTACTTTATTTGAAACTTCTTGTGGGATTATAATTATTTCATAGTGAAAAGTAAAAAAGAAGAGAATAAAAAGAATGCATTATTACTAAATGCAACAACATGGATGAACATTTAATGTTGAGCAAAAGAATCTAGATACAAAAAGTAAACACACAATAATGCCATTAATGTTGGGTTCAGTTTGGATAATGGCCACGAGCTACAGTTTTAAGCATTGTGATACACATAAATTTCTTCCAAGCAAAAATCCACCTTTCCACTTCATCTGTTGTCATATTTTTCCCATTTCTCTTTGCTACATTTTGAAATATTTTAAAATGATACTTAGTGTATAGGAGCCACAGCAAAAGTATGAAAAGCATACAGTATTTTGCTTTCTTTTATGCACAGATGGGAAAAATAAGAACATAACATAAAAATAGAAAGAAAAACTTACATGTAAGTAAAAACTAGTAGCACACATTGAAAAGAGTAAAATACAATTGTTTCTTTTTTGTACATAGTAGAATGGTTTAAATATGATGAAAAATAAGATGAACTAACTTAGTTTTCTTTAGTCATCTTTGTATAAAGAAAGAATTAAAATGCTTTGATTTCTTAGGCTATGGAAACTTATGGTTGAACAACTTTGATAATTAAATAGAAAAACAACCTTTGCAACCATTTAGATATAGGTCTATAGATGACAAACATGGACTGAAATTTTTCGTAAGTCCTTCCATTTATTTGATATATTAATTGAATTTTTATTATATGTCAGATTGTGCGGTTAGTATTTCTGATTTAAACAAACAAAAAGAGACAAATTATAACAAAGCAAAACAGATCTGTCTTCCAATAGTCTATAGCTTAGTAGGCAAAACAATAAAAAAACACATGATGTCTTTAAAATAGTTGTCTATTCTTACTATTATTCCCAAAGAATTTTCTTGAAATGGCCATCT
This sequence comes from Sus scrofa, assembly GCF_054392235.1. Lineage (NCBI taxonomy): Eukaryota > Metazoa > Chordata > Mammalia > Artiodactyla > Suidae > Sus > Sus scrofa. The sequence goes on along the minus strand of NC_139393.1, from coordinate 64,151,790 downwards.
ATACAAGCTTACAGTAGCCATAGTCAAGAGCAAAAGAAATCTGATTAGCTTTTAACATTATATAAAAAATGAAGAACTCAAATGGTAAGAGGATCACAGGTACTGAGTTTAGAATCTATCTAAGTAAAATCACTGTTTTCCCTTCCATCAGTCTGGAGGAAATTTCATTTTTTCCACTTGCTATGAAAAAATGGAAACCCAAGATAAGTGGCACTTACGGCTTAAGGTGTGGCCAGTTTAAATAAAACTATAACAGAAAAATAAAAGCAATAAAAAACAAAACTTTAGATAAGAAAGATTAAACCTTAGCCTTTCATAACTGCCATCTGCTGGAACAGCCTTTTAGAAAGTTATGGCAGTTACCATTCTCACTAATGATTATTATGCAGCAACATCCACATGGCACATTCCTACATTCAAGAATATTCTTATGTTTTATTTTCAGAATGTTCAACTCTAATTTCTGGGTGATTATTAAAATATCTGATAATAATTATGTCCTAGAGATGAAAAGGGATGGAAATAGATAAGAATACCAGGTGAAGTTATTTGAATTGTAATAGAAAATTCTTGGAAAGAGAATAGCTTAGTCCAAACAAACTAAATGGTTTCATAAAAAGGAAAATACTTTAAAGGAAATAGTGTTTTTTGTAATACCACTCAGAACTCAAGATAATAGGTCAGCTTGTCTGATTTTGCAATGTAGATGGGGAATTCTGGCTTTGCAGATACATCAATTTCTATAGTAAGTGATTGTTCACTAAAAGGCATAGAACACCTCTCTTCAAAAGAGCATTTCTTTTAGAGTGTGTGTGTGTGCGTGCATGCATGTGTATTTGTGTGACTTGGAGAGGGAGAAGGAGATAGAATGGTGATTCTGTGTCCCTCTGAAAACTAAAATGTGAACACACATGTATAAAGTCTTTAAATGAGTAGTGTTTTATTTATTTTTCTATGCTATGGATGACTCAGTGGCTATAGATGAATGGATGATACCAGTGCGTACATATTGAATTTATTTCAATAACAGAGATCACAATTAAAATCTTATATTTCACAGCTGTACTGTTACTCGAAATCAGAAGTGTATATGGAAATGAAACTGACAACACTTATGACATGAACCCAGTCAAAACCCGGTTTGGAACTTGAAACCATGGTTTTTAAGTTAGAATCACTAACCTGGTGCCTGGACTTACTGAGGTTCATGCTCTTTGTTCCTCAGTGCAGAAGGACTTCAGCAAGAAACAAAATGATAGACAAGAAATAGATTTATTAGATAAGACACTTGTGAGAGATACAAGCAGGCAGGCAAGGAGGTTCTGCCCCAAGGATTAAGGGAGCTACATTTTTATAATCCAAGGGAAATGGGGGTAGGAAAAGACTTCTTCATTCTCTTTCTTCCAATAGTAGTTCCTCCTTGGTATCCAGTAAGAGAGTATTTGACCCTATAAGGTAAAACTAGGACTGTCATGGTGCTTAGTCAAATCAACCTAAGTAAGGATGGTGGTCCTTAAACTCTAGCCCTTGGTCTGAACCTAAGTGCAGACCTCGCCCCATCCCTCACCGAATGACCTTAGGCATATCTCATGCCTCCACTAGTCAAGCAAGGGTGCCTCATTCTGAGGGCCCTCCAAAGCTATCACCAATACCCACAGTGATCTCCCCAAACTCCCCAGGCCCCCCTCTCCATCCATGGTCCCCCACTGGGACCCCCACAACCAACCATGCAACTATCCTACTCCATCCCTATCAGAAATGTCCAGGGTTGTTTCAGGATTGCAACGTGTGCATTTTTGAATCAATTCCTGATTTTAAAAATGATCAGCGTAAGAGAAAGCTAATAATTTTGGGATCTGAATCACCTGGAAATATTTTTTCCTATTAAAAATTTAGGCTTAAAATATTTTTCAAGGACAAACCTATATACTTCATACAAAGGAAGTCCATTTATAATGAAGTAAATTCAATAGATAGGTATAGAATGTGAAGAGACCAGGTACAATTATGCTCCCAAATCTGAATATATAGTTGTATAATTAAAACAATTTGAGCTATAAGTAGGTACAATAAGACACAAAGGTTTGCCAAAATATCAAAGCCAGCAATAATATCTAAAATGTAAGAGTGGAAGTTCCATAAACCTTTCCAAATAGTTATCTCATTCTATGCTTTGAGAAATAACTCTCAGATCCTGTAAATTGAAACAAAGCAGAAAAACTTTACAGCAGCAACCTGCTCCACACGCCGTGGCCTTGGAGTAATGAAAGGTCAAGTCCGGTGATCATCTATCTCCATAATTTCACTAACAATTGACAAACACAATTTAGAAACTGCCAAAAAGTGAAATTGATCTTGTTCCTAGCAAAAATTGTATCTATCTGTTTAGATTTCTCTACTATGTTATGATAGCAACAATGATAAAGAATTCATTCACATCCATCAATAAGAGTATGAAAGCAGTACTTTGTAAATGCTTTGATTCAATTTACAGAACAGAAGTTCCATTTAAATGATATATCTTAGAGAGAACTAGGAAATCCTCTAATGTTATAGTTTTTCTTTACTACATGCATCTATGATTTGAAACAACCACAGTTACGGTATGGTATGAAACCATAGTTATACACCAAATGGTCACACCTTGAAAATATATAATTAAATATATTAGAAATTAGCATAAAGTAAGAGTTTAATGTTTTCAAAGTGTGCCTGAGATTTTATTCTTTAGGAAAAACGTCAGCTGAGAGTTAGCTCGAGGGTTTTTTTTTTAATGTGTCATATCTTTTGGTCATTAGAAGTGTCTGCTCTGCTTGTGTACCACTTGGCATTCTATGCCATGCTTATTTAAAGCATAGCATGCTTAGAATTAAGACTATCAATTTAAAGGAATATTTTATAATGGTTATTATTTAACTGATATTCCTAATTTGGGGTTGTAAATATTAACTATATTGAAAATTACTTAAAACATGTAATTATTTGTTGAGAACATTTTAACACATATTTCATGGTAAGAACTAGGAACATTTCACAATATTATACATTTATCCTTAGGTAGGTAATTATCCATGTATACATGCATCTATGCATTTGTATATATTTACATGCATGCATTGATGTATATGTATATCATAATGTATGCTATTACTACATCATTTGCCATTTATCAGGAGAATATATATTTAAATAAAGGATATACTAATATGTATACATATTAGTTATTCCCTTGGAAACAAGAGGATTGTAAGTCAGTATCAGAATTAACATAAGTGGGTTGCAGCAGTATGCTGTCAGTTAAAATTTTTTTTCTTATTGGAGTTCCTGCTGTGGCACAATGGGTTAAGTATCCTGCATTGTCTCTGTGGCAGCACAGGTTCGATCTCTGGCTGGGGGATAGTTACTGCAGCTGTGGCCCTGAGTGAAAGTCCATGGAGGCAACTTAGAAGACTCCGTGGTATTATCAATACCACTGTTAAAAATAGATAAATAAATAAAGCCCTGAGAAATATGTATATTCAACATATGATTCTTTTTGTACTTATAATAGTGGATATATGAAATAAATAACATGCATACATACACAAATAAAAATACCAAGACATACACAAGTATATTTCAACAGTGACATTTCATTTTTTGAAAGTTGCCATTTCTGTTAGATTTTAAAATAGCCACACATTTCCCCCCTTGTTGCAACCATGCTATTGCACTGTGATATTGTGGATCCTCCCAACAAGAGGCATGAGCTTTCCCTCCACTCTGATTCTAGCTTAGTGATGAGGCTAGTTTTGGCCATGAGACCTTATAAATGAAATTCAAACCTAGGTTTGAAAAGTGTTTGCTCATGATTATGTGCTTTCTTGCTGCCATTTGGAATCCTGAGACCGCCACAGGATATCACTGGAAGAAGCCCAGGCTAGCCTACTGGGTGACAAGGAACCACGAAGAGCAGAAATGAGTTGACACAGCAAATCACCCCATTCCAACAGGCCACCAACTGCTGAACATTTGAGTGAGACCATCCTGGAGCATTTAGCTGCCAGGTGACTCATCAGCTGGCAATGGGAGCATGAGAGAACCCAGTAGAGATCAAAAGAATCTCAAAACACAGCTGAGCCACACAATTACAAGCTACATAAAATGATTTTACTTTAAGCTACTAAGTTTGTGTTAGTTTATTATGCAGGAAAGCCTGGTTAATATACTCTTAATGTTTTTATACTTTGTAAACATGTAGTCCAGGGTGCCACCTCTTTTTTTATTTATTTAGTTTTGATGTGAAGCTAATCCATTACATGGATAAAGAAGTAGATTTATTAATATGCCAGAATGAACTGCAGAAGAAATAGAAATGGTGTAGTGGTTTGGAGAATATATACTCAAACAATTTTTCTTTCACTCTCTTGTACATTAATAAAAACAGTTTTGTGTTATTACTACAGCCTATCAGATATAAATTATTATTTCTTCATGTGATTCTTCATTGAGTTCCTGTACTGTGTTCTTCATTTTTACCTTCTGATTGAGATTTACTCTAATTATTTGGTGCCTTTTATTCAAATTTAAATATACATATATATTTCATTTTATTTTATATTTGTATTAAGATGTAGTTGAGATGTAATTATCCTATATCATTATATGAGTTTCAAGTGTACAACATAAAGATTTGACACTTATACATTTTGAGAAATGATCACAAGTCCATCACCACATATAGTCAGTTTTTTTCCTTCTGATGAGAACTTTTAAGATCTACTTCCTTATTCACTGCCAAATATATAATACAGTATTATTAGCTACAGTCACCTTGCTGTACATTATGTTCTCAGTATTTTTACTTTGTAAGTTCATACCCTTTGATCACTCCCTGTTTCTGATAACCACCAATCTATTTTCTGCGAGTTGGGGGTTTTATTTTTATTTTTATATTCCACATATAAATGAGATTATATGGTATTTGTCTTTCTCCATGTGACTTATTTCACTTTGCATAGTATCATTAGGGTTCATCCATATTGTTACAAATGGCAAGATTTCCTTCTAATTTATGGCTGAATAATATTCCATTTTGTATATATGCCACATTGTCTTTGTCCAATCATCCACTGATGGAAAAGGTTACTTCCATATCTTGGCCAATGTAAATGATATTGCAATGAACATAGTGGTTCATAGTCATATATCTTATCAAATTAGTGTTTTCATTTCCTTAGAAAAATATAGATTTTATAATTTTCAAAGAAATTGAAATCATAGCTTTCAATATAGTGCATTCTGAAACCTGGCATGATGTGTATAATGATATTCAGAAAATTGCACTGCATGCAATTTTAACCTTTAGTAAAACATGAGCAGAGGCTTTTTATTTTTGCTTTTGTTGACATTTTTAGAATAATTTTCATCAGAGTCATACATACTCGTGATAGCATATCATTTGCATGTAGAAGAGTTTATCATGAAAAAGTCTCCTTGTATTCTGAATTATTCAATGCTATTACGCCTAGCTGATATAAAATAATAATCCCCAAGTGTCTGCAGCTTAACACATAAAATGTTTGTTTGTTGCTCTCTCAAAGACTGCTGTAGATGTTCCTAGGAGAACTAATGTGATAGACAGCCCTCCTTTAAGTGGTTCTTGCTATAGACAGGAGAAAATGGGGGAAAAAAAAGAAGTAAATGGGGAGCTGATGAAGGGGAGGAGGACTGTTTCATTTCTATTGACATCATTTGGCAGGAACTAGTTACATGTTACCAAATGGGAACATAGAGACTTGATTATTATTATTATTGTTATTTTTTTTTTGCATGCACAGGATGAAAATGAATAAATTTGGTAAGCAAATAACATTATCTTTGCAAAATTCTCCTTGCCCATTCCAAGTCCTACTCCTCAAAGGCAAATTCTTAAAATTTTTCTATGTTTATATGTAACATATTAAATCCATTTTCCATTTATCAGTGTAAGTATGTTTGCTTTTACTCCTTGCTTTGAAACATAGTTTCAACTTTAAACTCAACATAAAGTTTTATATCTACTTCAATCAACTACTAACAGAATCTCAGTTTATCCTGAGAGTAATTTTTGCCCTGAATCTCCCCAATTTCTATCATTAGTACTTTTAATTTAGCATTTTCAGGGTTGTTAAGAGTTATTTTAAGTTATCTCTTCAAAATTTTTTTTTATTCTATGTTCCAAGGTTGATTAAGATTATGAAGCAACATGATTTTTGTATTCTTACTAGAAATGATGTTTAATGATGTGCCAAGTAATTTAAATATTCAATTTTCATTTGTATGTGGCTATTATTATTACTTCACAGAGAGTCAAATACAACTATCCCTAGCTAGCTTCAAAGCAATTATTTTGATTTTATTGTAACCCTCCAATTTTTTCTCTCTCCACCTCATCTTTTGTTTTGGTTCAATTTAAACTGTAACTTTTATACTTTTTATAAATATTTTTACTAGTTTATGATTACTTTTTTATTATTTTATTCATTTTTGTGTCTTTATCACCAAAATTTTCTGAGTTTTCAATCATACTTAATGTTTTATCCGGATCCCTTATTTCTTAGAAATATCCCTATTGAATATTTCTGCATGATTTGGAGAAGTCGTCCATTAGGACACCACAGGTATTTGTCCAATTCTCTATATTTAGAGTCATTGTCTCCTGGGCCACATCTTCTACACTGACCTTCTCCCCACCACTGTCAACACCATACCACCAGCAATTTGTCTAGCACATAAACTGAATTTATCAAAAGCAAATTTTCTTTCTCTTTTATGCATGAAAATATCTTTCATGGATTTATAGTTGATTGATAATCTGGCTGAGAATAGGTTTGAGATGTGACGCCAAAACATCTTTTTCCTCAGACACTTGACAGCAACATTCTCGTATCTGTGAAGTGCATTTTTTATTTTTATTTCCATTATTAGAAAATATTTTCCCTTTCTTTCTTTTAGTTTAAGGATTTGCTCCTTATTTTTTGTGTTTTAAAATTCTATATATTTTTCACTTACTCTATCTTAAAAGGAGCTTTTTACATCATCTAAGATCATAAGTAAATTTTCTTCTATTATTTCTTTCATAGAAGATTCTTATACATTTTCTCTCCTCTCTTTATACAAAATTTATTGAGTAGACTGTGTGGACATTTACTTAGCACTGAATCCTCTCTTATTGAACTTATCACAAATCTAGCATATAACTGTGAAATTCAGTGTTGTTATTCTTACCTCATCTTTATTTCTTCTTTCAAATGAACATATAATTCCTTTTCCCATCCTATTTGAGTGTATGGGCACAATTTAGGCTGATGTACATCAAGTAAATATATCCTGTGGGAAGGGCAAGATACCTACTTTTTATGGCCTATGGCAAAACGAAAATACAGGGTCTCTTCTTCAAAAAGAAAAGGAGAAAAGTGCCATGAAAACTACCATAATACAACCTTGTAGATCAAATATACTTCAATAAAATTTAAATAAAGGTACCAAAATATAACGTTTCTCTTTCTTTTTAAGTCTCTCTCCTGATGTATTTTTATTTGTTATTTAATGCCATGATCCCTCTGGCAATAGACCCTTAGCATATTTGCAAGGTGAGTACAGACCTTACCTTGACAATCTACTCTTGTATCACACCAACTGCCTATTCTGCATTATGCCAGATACTGGTCCATGGCTCTTCCCCTGTCCTAGGACTTGCCTACTGTTCACAGCTTCAACCAACAGCAGGTGGATGACCCCTATTGTTTACCAAACTCTACATCAGGATAGTCTTAGGATTAGAAGTGGGCAAAAGGTGCATCTCCACCGAATCATAAGGCAGAACACACTCAGTTCTGAGTGTGTGAAGGGCTATCATCATGCTCATCTCTGAAGTGTGGATGTAGGGACATGAAGTTGGCTCTGATTAGGGCTTCTGAAAAAGAAGCTTTCTTCTTGTTCTGCTGAAGCTACTTGGAAAGATACTCATTATCTGGATAGTGTGGCATGTAGATGCAACAAGATAAACTGTTCCCGTAGTCAGGATAAAGATCACACATGCAGGTAAGCACATCTAAGAGTATGACAGAGAAAGAGGCTGAGCCCTTCACAAGGAATTTCCATTGCTTATCCCATCTCTGGACCTTTCAGATACAAGAGCAAACACATTTTTAATACAATTTGTTAGGTTCCCTCCTATGTATGGTAGGAAGCATCTAAACCGACACTTAGTATTGTGCATTTCCAAAGGTATAGGTCTGTCTCTCTTTCACAGGCTTTCTTTTAATGTTTTTCTTTATATCTTGGGAGAATATTTTTGAGTATATCATTTATAGCCCCTTCATTTTTCTTTAAAATATAAATTCCGTTTTTAGTTTTTGAGTTTTATGTTTTTACTTAATTATTTTTCAGTGTCATATTATTTTTAAGGAATATATTTTCCCCAAATATATGAATATTTGAATATTCAACTGAATTTACATTTAGCTTATTGTGAATTTTTCATTTTCCTAAATTGTCCTTGTTTACCTTGGTTCAGTTTTTTATTGTTTTTTCGCTTGCTTTTGTTTTTGCCTAGTTGTTATTGGTGATGCTTAGTGTTCTCCTTTAAGCATGAGGATATTTAATTTCCCCAATACCTATGTTAAGTCCAGTGATGGTATGTGGGGGATTTTTTTTTTTTTTCTATACTGTTGATTTAGTAGGTCTGTTACAGGGTAGACAATCCGTGGAAAAAGCCTGTGAACTTTCTAGCCATCACTCTTGGAAAATAACTGGCAAAACTTACTTTCAGATGAGGAAATCTGGATGCTGTTGGATTATGGACTTTCAGTAATGACACAAGAAATGCTCATGAGTGGAGGTCTTCTTTACAGGCATTCACATCATTATTAGATTGTCTGGGAATGATGCAGGCTCCCTGTTTTCTGTATGCTCCTTGTGAGAGGATATAGTACCACAAATTGAAGCAGGCTTTTAAATATAGGTCTGAATAGATTCCTTTGGTTTTAACATGAATTTCATTTCAGCTCTCCTACTTTCTGACTCTGAGCCTAGAATCTCTCGGAAATCCTCTTGGGCTGACTTCTCTTCCCTTTTATTGGGCAGCATTGAACCATATCCTTTGCCCTGACTTGAAGGTTTGTTTCTATTTCATGTTAGCATCTCTCTTTCTTTCTCTGGAATACTCTAAAATCTTTGTTTATGAGCTCCTTCTTGTTTATTATGTGTTTGTTCCTTTCTCTTCTTCTGCACTCTCATGTCGCCATGGGAGGTGCAAAAAACAAAAGAATGTTCCTACCTTAATTCCTACACTGAATTTCAATAACCCATCACCTTGCTTTTTTTTATTGCACAATTCTACATGAAATGAATTACCTACTCTACAATTGATTGCTTGAATAATTCTGTAATGCACTCTAGTTTGTCAAATTTAGCCTAAAAACAAAAGAGCCATAAAAACAGGTTTTAGCATTCTTCAGCTGTTTAATATGTGTCTCCTTTGCAGTTCAGTAGCTATGCATTACAATATTTGTGGGTATCTCCTTACTAGTGAGAAAGAATTACTGATTTATATTCAATAGCTCATATAAATACTTAGTAAGATAGCATCTGATTAACTACAAATAATGTGGCACATGAAATGGCACTTCCCCTTCCTCTAGAGATTCAAATGCTCTCTCTGCTCTAACATTCTTCTTTTTTTTTTTTTTTTTTTTCTGGCTGCACCTGAGGATATGGAAGTTCCTGGGCCAGAGACAGAATCCAAGCTGCAGCTGTGACTTATGCCACAGCTCTGGCAGTGTGATATCCTTAATTCATGGCTACAGGACACATATTGAACCCATGCCTCCACAGTGACCTCAGCCACCACAGAGACAATGGGGGATCCTTAACCTGCTGGACCACAGCAGGAATTCCCTCTGCTCTAATACTCTTATGAGCACACATATACATGCACTAGTACATAGCAAAAAAATTGTTTTGATCCTTATTTTTGAAAGATATAAAAAATAGCTGTTACATGTCAACCAAAAATTAATTACGATCAACAAATATTATTCAACTTTAAGGTTCAAGATAGAATGAAAGAAATGCAGGTAATACAGTTTAAAATAGTGCCCCCTTTCAGTCTCAATTAGGTAACATTCCCTCAGGGAAGTATAGAGAACATAATTCTAGTTATATTAGCTTAGTTCTCCTCATTAACCACTAATGCATAAGTGTGATGGTTAAGAAGTTTATATAATGATTTGCTTATTAGACCAATCAACACACAATCATTTCTAAAGTCAATTAATATAATAGGTGATAAATCACTTGCTAATTCAATATTAAATTCAGTTTTGTCCATCTCTTATACCTTTAAGCTCACCTCTTTCTTTATCACAGGCATTTGACATCATTAACTCAATACACTTAGATCTCCCCATATTATTAAAAAGAACAACAAATAAATGCTCTCTCTAATAAGATCTCTTTTTAATTTCCATTACAGAACATATTACAAATAGCAGGTTTTATATTCTCTGTGTACATTTTTGTGCTCCAAAGTATCCTTTTACTGGACTCATTAATTTCAATAAAGTTAAAACAAAATCAAAACACGGTTTCTCCCATATTCTACCAAGAGAACGAATTCCCTTTCCTGCAATAACTATCATAGTGAGGGTAATAAGTTCCAGGTCTTTATTTCAGACTCAGATATTTATGCAGATAGCTAGAACAGTATATGCAACTCTTTCTTGAATCCATCTACATACATGTTTCTCAACTTAATACAATGAATGCTATATAAAAAGTGATCAGTGAATATGTATTTAATAAATGAATACATATGTGTAATTTTATTTTTTTCTTGAACTATGACATGGATTTGTGTACATTGGTAACAAATATGGTAAAGAAGCAATAAGTGAACTATAATATTGTTTTGTCCCCAATGTCATATGTCAAATTATTGAGTCCATTATAAACATTGGATTAGTCTTATGACAACAACTTATAACCACTCTGAACAGAGCCACAGCTTGCACCAACACTATATACGTTAGGAAAGTAGGAAAATAAAATGATAAAGTACTAAGCTTTAATATTAAATTAAAATTGACTTACCTGGGCATAAAATCCATTCATGGATTTTAATCATAGACATTGAGGAGATCACAAAGAAAACTCTGGTTGACAATAAGTCAAGTTGCTATTCCCCAGACCACTGAATACAATCATAATAAATGAAATGATAGAGCAAGGAAGTCATTACTAGCAAACAGAATAGTGAGGTTTCATCTTGTATTAGAAAAAAAAAAAAAAAACAACAACTTTATCTGATCCTGTTAAATACATCAGCCAGGAGAAAGAGAACAATAAAATTAATAATGTGTTCCCTGATAACACAGGGAGCAAGCTGAATGATAAATCAGATAGGATGGCACATAGTAAACCTGAAAACGGTGGAAATGATACCAATGAGACTAAAGAGAATGTTCATGAAATGCAAACAAATGAAAAAAGTAAAAATAATAATGGACACAATGATGGTGATATAAGTAATGCTGAGAGGCTTATCTTTAAGAGAAATTACAGAAAAATGAATGCCCTAAGTTTCTTCAAAGTGAATATGCGCTAACTTAGAAAAGAAAAAAAAAGTAAACATTACCTTATGGTTGTTGGTGCTACATAGTATAAATCAAAGTTTGAAAGAGATATTTTAAATTTTTTAAAGTAAAAGTCTCTATATCATTAAGTATTCCTAGAGATGATTCCTTTAACTATTGACTGTGCAGTCCATACAATAAAAATATTACTGATTAAATGTACTTAGCCTACACTGAGACCAAACTTGCATAACCACGAATATAAATAATCGCAGAGTTTCAAGAACCAGCCTACATATTTGAATCAGTTTATCTTGGCTCCTTGTCTTTTGTTGCTGATCCTTGTTTTGACAGAGTTTCTGGGAACCTATTCCTGAGCACACACTACCACACAGCAGATGGGGTCAGCTCATTCAGCCCAGACCAATTACTAACTTCCCTAGCCTCAGGCAGTCTGCATCTCTGAAACCATACCAGATACTGCTTGGGATCTCAGCCTGTTCTAAATGAACACCAACAAAAGTATTGTAGGAAAATTAGTAATTTCAGGTAATTCCTTTCCATTCATGCCATTCTCCCCTGTGATCTTTGGAGCTCAAACAGAAATCAAACAATCTTCAGGCTTCTCTTTCCAATCTACTCATACTTACAGCACTTGTTGCATATAATTCTCATTATGCCTCACTCATAACCTTATATCTACTGTAAATAAACTGACTTGTAAATGTTAAATTCCACAGAATATTCTCTTCAGCCCCAAAGATGAATTGAATCCTGATTCATAACTGAGCCCTTGGATTCTTTTTTTACCAATCTAACTTGTAGTAAAGTAAAATAAAATCAAACTAAACAAAATTGCCAGTCCCAACAGACCCCATTTATCATGGTACTAGGTCTAGACAGACCACCAAATTTCTTCTTGTTTAGCAATACTGCTACATAATATTTACAATTTTACTATCAACAAATTTCCAAATTTCAAGATTTCTGACATTCAGCTGTGTTAGACTTTCAAGATATCTTTAATTATTTGCGTGCTTCCATTCTCTCCAATTCTACCATGTTTCTCATGTTTGTTCTCTTTTTTATTATACCCATCCCTATACTCAGGGTTGATCATCTAAACTTTACTTTTATTTAGAATTTCTTAACCTAGGTTGGCTAAAAAGTGAAAATTAAGGCTAATTCTTTATTGGAATGTACAAGGCTAGGACAAAGAGAGTGAGGGAAAAAAAGAGAAGAATGGGAAAAGATACTTTGCCCACTGCTAGAAAAGATAGAACCAGTCAACTGGTGTGGAGAACAGATCGGGGCAGGTTGTATAGAAACAATCAATGAAATGAAAGGATCATTATACAACTATAGATGTGATAAATTCATTTGAGCAATAAAAAAATTTAAAAAATAATAATAGGAGTTCCCGTCGTGGAGCAGTGGTTAACGAATCCGACTAGGAACCATAAGGTTGCGGGTTCGATCCCTGCCCTTGCTCAGTGGGTTAACGATCCGGCGTTGCCGTGAGCTGTGGTGTAGGTTGCAGACGCAGCTCGGATCCTGCGTTGCTGTGGCTCTGGCGTAGGCCGGTGGCTACAGCTCCGATTCAACCCCTAGCCTGGGAACCTCCATATGCCGCGGGAGTGGCCCAAGAAATAGCAACAACAACAACAACAACAACAACAACAAAAGACAAAAAGACAAAAGACAATAAATAAATAAATAAATAAACTTATCAAACCCACTGAGAATGACTGTTGTACAAAAAGATTCTTAAAAAAAAAAATAATAATAATAATACTAAAAAAAAGAGAAACCACCTATGAAAGGAGGAAATAGAGAAGTTTACCTGGAACACTCTCTATCTCTCATCTATAGTCATCAAACTCTCTCCTATAGGGAATTAACTTCTCTGCAGTTCTGATAGCAGTCCCTTGACTCTTTCAGTAGCTACTGGGAAAGCCAGAAACTTTAATATGTTGTTTAAGTCTGGAAGAACTGGGGAAAGCCAGGACTTGAGGCTTAGTGAAAGGACTGTTTAGGTTTCTACAAAATTCTTTGTTGTGTTTGCTGGAGCACAATCAGTAGCTGAGAGCTGGGAGAATCTGAGGCATTTCATGCAAAATGTTACGGGTACTTAGCAACACCCTCCGTTCTCCTGTATCCCCATCTTAGAGGAGCTGCACAGCAGATCAATATTCCGATTAACCTTATGCTGTTTATACCCAGAAAGTTGAATTTTACAGTTCAGAAATTTGTGTGGCATAAAAATAAAATCCTTTGAGTTAATAATTCCATTATAATTCCATTTCTATAGGAAATGAAAAATATATATTAATAGCTTAACTTATCCCTCTATCACCAAGAACACTTATCTTTATTGTTCTAGAAATCTGGGGTCCTTTTTTTCTAAGGTTCAAATCTTTAAAACACAGACTCAAAATAGATATAGAGTTTAATATTCTGAATGGAAATTGTTTCCTCCCATCAAGTTTAAAACTGAACAATGTTTGTTTTGATATAGAAGCATAAAAAAAAGTAAAAGAATAGAAGGAAGGAAGAGATAGAGTGTAGGAGGTAGGAAAGGAGGAGATTCATATTCTTTAAACAGAGTCATGAAAAGATAGGTGTGCTATTTCCCATTCATTATAAACAAGAATTATATAGCTAATTTCTACTGTTTGCAAACCTAAAATTATGACAATAAACAATCTCAAGTTTTACCCCCCATAGGAAAGTGAGTGTGTAGGTATATCTTTGTGAAATAAATAATAATTAAAAATACTATATAATGAAATATAATAAAATAACAAAATTAATAAATAATAGTAAAATACATAATATATAATAAAATATAATAATATTAAAACTGAAATAAATAATAAAAGGGATGAAAGGAGGAATTAGGTTTATTTTGTTATTATAAAGCACTTATTCATGGGGACTTTCCATTGTGGCTCGGCAGAAACAAATCTGACTAGCATCCATGAGGACACAGGTTCAATCCCTGGCCTTGCTCAGGGGGTTAAGGATCTGGCATTGTGGTGAGCTATGGTATAGATTGCAGATGTGGCTTGGACCCCGTGTTGCTGTGGCTGTGGTGTAGGCCAACAGCTGTAGCTCCGATTAGACCCTTACCCTGGGGACCTCCATATGCTGTGGGTGTAGTCCTAAAAATACAAAAATAAAATAAAGTACTTACTCATGAAGTGGTATCGTGTTACTGGAATGTGGATTTGCATTATCTGTAAATGTATATTTAAAACTCTAGGGTAACATAAAAAAAAGTAAAGAGATAACTATAACCAACATGCTGAGAAAGGAGATCAGTGGTTGCCAGAGGTTAAGACAGAGGGAGGCATGAATACAAAGAGCATTCTTTCCTCTCCCCATAGGTGGGAAACAATGCTAGAGTGGGCTGGAGCTGGGTAATTTCTTTCTTTCAGGTCAGTTTTGCTCTGATAACACCCCAGCATGTTAGGCTCTGGTTAACTAATTTCTCCTGAGGGCAGAAAGAGTCCAGTGGGGAGTTCCTGTTGTGTCTCAGCGGGTTAAGAACCCGATTAGTTACCTAGTTACCCTGAGGATCCAGGTTTTATCCCTGGCCTCGCTCAGTGGGTTAAGTATCCGGCGTTGCCATGAGCTGTGATGTAGGTCACAGATGTGGCCTAGATCCAGCATTGCTGTGGCTGTAACGTAGGCCAGCAGCTGCAGCTCTGATTTGACTCCTTGCCTGGGAACTTCCATTTGCCGCAGGTGCAGCCCTGAAAAGCAAAAGCAAAAGCAAAACAAAACAAAACAAAATAAAACAAAAAAAAAAACAGATTCCTGTGGTCCTGTGGAGTAATATTTTCCTTCCTCCCCACCCTCACCTCCACTCACCCTACTTTGTCCACATACTGAAAGCAAGATTTGCTCTTTGAACTTGGCAAACCTTCTGGAGGTAAGATTCGCAAAAGTGTGGTGTCTCCCCTCTGACTGGGTTCTGAGTTTTAATTCTCAGATTAGTCCACATTGTGGCTCTAGCAATTCATCAATTCCAGTTTAGCACTGGTTGCCATGGTCATTTACCCTCACTGATTTTTCTTTGGTAAGCCTTGGCTCCCTGTATTTGCCTGTTTTTTTTCCCTCCAATCTCAGGGACCATGGATTGTCCTATGTTTTCAAGTCCCATAGATCCTAGAAGAGCTGTTCATTTTTCACTCTCTTCAGCTTTTTCATTAGGATGGAGTGGCAACTTCCAAGCTTTAATGTGCAGAGACAAAAACTGAAACCTTTGACGGTTTTAACAAAAATAGATTTCTCAATGAACAATGATCATAGTTTGATACTCCTTCATATATACTTATTTTTAAATTTTTTATTAGAAGTGTCAACAACCTTTAGGACATATTTTAATTATGATCATGTTCTTTTGGGCAGAATTGTCGCTGTTTCTCTTCTTTCTCCCTGTCCGCTGTTGTTTCCCTGTCTCCGCTTCATCTCTCTCTCTCTCTCTCTCCCTCATCTCTTTCTATATCAGGCAAAATGAATTTCTATGCCTCTACGTGGGGTTCATTTTTTAAAAAAGAGTGACCAAAGCTCACAATAGCATTATAGTTGCCACTTCCCATATTTAAATTACCAATTTGGTCAAAGATGTTTGATTTATTCCTATCATATACGATTCTTCATAATGCTTTACATAGTTTTCTCCTGCTTTTGGTATGTTGGGTAAAACTGGAGACCACAGAGGGAAGTGAAATATTATCTACCAAGAAATGTCCAAATTCACTGTGTGCTACTAAAGGCAAATATGAGTTTTAGAAAGCAGAATATTATTTCCAATATCAAAGTATAGAATGATCCAAATAGTCTGAAGAGAATATTTTATGATATGTTCTACTGTCAGCCCATTAAGCTATTTGGTGGAATATAAAAAGCTACTATTCAGCTGCCTTAGCATAAAAATAATTTTTAACCATAAATGATTTTTAAACTTAAATGCAAGGGGGATTTATGTTGTTAAACCTGACATTGCTCTGGCAATAATAAAATACTAGGGTCATTTCCAAAATCATTATATTATACAAAGGAAATGATTATAAAGCATATTCTGTGTTGAGTGTGTGTGTGTATGTGTGCATGCATGCATGCATGTGTGTGTTGAACTTTAGGCAGAATACATACTAATGCACCTAGTTTGTTGAAATATATGTTTTATGTACAAAAAAAGACTGTGCTCTTAGATTCAGATGCTATATTAAGTCAAGTTGTAGCTGTAAATCACACATATAAATATTTGATTTCTGTACTACTCCTACACCTTGGCTGCTAAACACTGCAGCAGAAAAAAGCAAAGCTATGCAAATCAGTGTCCTCATTCATAGTCATGGCTTCCACAGCCATTTATATGATGTTAAGGCCAAAATCTATATCTTTAGAATAAATCTTTCATCCTGACCTCTAACTTGTAGCATTGTTTCATAATTTATTTACTTTACAATATTTTCCTTGACTATTCTCTGAATATTTGCAATCAGATGTGTTCTAGACAGTACACATTAAACTAGTCTGAAGCTAAACTCATCTCAATATGTGACAAATAGGTCTGCTCTATGTATTCTATATTTTACCACTAACATTGTCCACTACAAGTCACCATAGTAAAAACCCAGAAGAAGTTTAAGGTTACATTTTCTACTTACTATTTACATTAAAACAAAGAAGAGGTTCTTTGGATTTTACTTCCTATATATTTTATAAAGATATTAAATTCTTCATAAACATTTTGTGTATTGCTTTAGTCATGATTTTCATGATTTTGTACTTGGATTGTTTAAATAACTTCCTATCCATACATTAAAGACTCTCTCTCTCTATATATATATATGCACACACATATATGTGTGTGTATACATATCTAAAATTGGAACTGTTGTGGTAAAAGTAACCTGAATTTGAATTTTTTTTTTTTTTTTTTTGGCTGCACTGGCAACATATGGAAGTTTCTAGGCTATAACTCCTTTTTTCTTTTTATGGCTACATCTGCAGCATATGGAAGTTCCCAGCCAGGGGTCTAATCAGAGCCTCAAGCTAAGGCCTAAGACATAGCTACACCAGATCCGAGCTGCATTTGTGACCTATGCTGCATCTTATGGCGATGTTGGATCCTTAACCCAGCATCCTCACAGAGACAATGTGAGGCCCCTAAGCTGATGAGTCACAATGGTTACTCCTAATCTCCACACATTTAAATTCATGGATTTTTTCAACAATGCATGGAGGTAATTTGTTAGTCTTTAATTTTTTTTTTCTGCTTAAGTAAATGCCTGTTACATAGCAGATACTGTCATCGTTATCCTTTTTTAATTTTTTAAAATTATAGTTGATTTATAATGTTGTGCCAATTTCTGTGGTAAGCAAAGTGACCCAGTCATACATATATATATATATACATTCCCTTTCGTATATTATCTTCCATCACGGTCTATTCCAAGAGACAGGATATAGTTCCTATGCTATACAGTAAGACCTCATTGCTTATGCATTCTAAATGAATAGTTCGATTCTACTAACTCCAAATGCCCAATATTCCTAATCATTCCTCCACCACCCCAAACCCACTAGGCAACCAAAAGTCTGTTCTCCATGTCTATGAATCTGCTTCTGGTTTGTAGATAGGTTCACTTGTGCCATATTTTAGATTCCACATATAAGTGATAGCATATGGTTATTTGTCTTTCTCTTCTACTTCACTTAGCATGAGAAACTCTAGTTGCATCCTAGTTGCTGCAAATGGGCATTATGTTGTGATTTTTATGGCTAAGTAGCATCCCGTTGTGCATATGTACCACATTTTCTTAATCCATTCATCTGAGGATGAACATTTAGTTTGCCTTCATGTATTGGCTATTGTGAATACTGGTGCTATGAACATACAGGTGCATTTATCTTTTTGAATTGTGGTTTCGTCTGGAGTAGGATTGCTGGATCATATGGTAGTTCTACATTTAGTTTGCTGAGGAAGCTCCATACCATTTTCCATAGTGGTTGTACCAATGAATATTCCTGCTAATAGTGGAGGAGGGTTCCCTTTTCTCCATACCATCTCTAGCATTTTTTTTATTTGTATACTTATTAAAGATGGCCCATCAATATTTTGATAAGCTGTTATCCAATGTATTGTTAGTGGGAATAGAAGCAAGAACAGACTATTTCTTATCCCTGTTCAATATTTTTTTCTTTTTGGCAGGTCTGCAATTAGAAAAGAAGTATTAGCATATGCTAATAATGAAAATCTTGGAAAAATATTTGTTGCTAAAAATATAAATATATTTAAGTCCAATAATATATTACTAACTTATAACTAATAAGATTTATTAAGTAGCCTGTCTCATAAACATCAAGATATAAAAGTCTCTTGTAGGTCTATGTAATATGAACATTGAAATGTTTTAAAATAACCATGAAGTCCAAAAAAAACCTTTTCTGACTGACATTTTAAAATGAATCAAAATATGCAAACCTATTTTTACTTGTAGGGAGAAAATAGGCCATTTGCTTTCACTAATTTGGGTAAATACATCTAAAATTAACATGCTTTTGGAAGGATTAAGAAAGTTTTAAATTATTGTGCAAAAGCTTAGCCTAGATAAAGTAGATTAACATACCCAAAACAAAGCATTTATATAAATAGATACATATTTATATTTTCTAATGATAAATATTTGAATGTTCTTTTTAATGTACTTTCTTTAGTATTCCATAATTTTAAAACTCTTTTGTTCATATGTAATACAGGTCATAATCTCAAGAGAGATTGATTTATTTCATTTTCTAAAATATGTATATAAAATGAACTGAAGAGGTAATTTTCTACAGTTTTCATCTACTTTATAGATGAATTATTTAAATTTGTATTTTATTTTCTATCAACTTTATAAATAAATTGTGACCTACTGTGTGAAATTCTGTGGAAAAAGTATAAAAGCTCCATGAGTGTGATTAATTTTTTGACAAACACTAATTTAATTTATGAACAAGACAAAACAGATCATTGAAATATCCGTCAAAAATAAAAACACAACTTCCTTGCTCAAACATTAAAAAATATATAATTTTTTTCTGTCATTTAAGTTGTTAGGAAGCAGAGAAGAAAAAAGAGATCCCAATTCACTTTTTTTGTCTTTTGTCTTTTTAGAGCTGCACCTGAGGCATATGGAGGTTCTCAGGCTAGAGGTCTAATCAGAGCTGTTGCTGCTGGCCTATGCCAGAGCCATAGCAATGTCAGATCTGAGCCCTATCTGCGACCTACACCACAGTTCACGGCAACACTGGATTCCCAACCCACTGAGCAAGGCCAGGGATCTAACCCACAAACTCATAGTTCCTAGTCGGATTCACTTCCACTGTGCCACGATGGGAACACCAAATTCATTTTTTTCAATCTAACTTAATCCTGAAATCAAACTCAGAATGAGAAAAAAGTGAAAATTCATCATTTTAATAATAAGTTGCAAATATTCTAAGCTAAACATTAACAATCAAATTTAGCAACACCTTTAAAGATTACTATGTCATAACTAATAAATTTGTTTAAATTAAGGAACAGTTTTAATATTATTTTTGTGTGTTATAAATCAACAAAATCAAAAGAGAAATAATTAGGTTGTATTTTGGTAAATTAAAAAAATAATTTTAATGAAATTTATGATTCATTATGGAAACCAGGGTTAAATAGAAGTGCATATATCATGTGCAGACATTATCTCTCAGTCTTAAAGGTAATATCCTACTTAAAGTTATCATAACAGCACTTATTCAAATTAAAGTCAGAAACAAGAAATGAATGGTTACCTTTATCATTACTGAATACTATTGTCCTTAACATTGTAGCCAAATGAATCATCAGACAAATAAATATAATTCCACAACACCTTTTTCTTCTCTCTTTTAAATAAACATGCAAACACCTTCTTAATTTTAAAGGAAAAAGTGAAAGCAACAAATATAATTTCCTTAACTTTCAACCCCCAAATTTTACAGGTCGTTTCTTCTACTTTTTTTTCTTTTAACATTCCTAGTTCTATTGCTGCTGTTTTTCATATTTTCCCCCAGTTTTACTCTTTTAAATTTAAATTTAATATTTTCCTGCTTTTATTGCAATACAGTTGATTTACAATATTGTGTTTTTTTTATGTGCACAACAAAGTGATTCAGTTATTCTTTTTTTCAGGTTATATTCCATTATAGATTATTACAAGATATTGAATATAATTCCCTGTACTACACAGTACGCATTCTTATTGATCCTTAAAATAGATCTTTTTGTTTACTAAGGAATCAGCTTAACTCAATGTGTTTGAATAGAGTGCTAATTTAGACTTATCAGACTTCCTTAACTGCATCATACCTGGAGTAGAAACACAGAAAAATTGTGTAAGATGACACTTGCATATGCAGTAGGTTGAGTTATAGAATTCTAAATTTAGGAAACTCAGATTTATCTAATAAATAAGCACACTTGCCCTTTGCTCAGGGCCATAGAAGTTAGTTGAATCCTATTCTACATCAACACCACTATAATTTTCATACCAAAGGAAATAAACTATTTCCTAATATCATTTATTAACCTTGAATTCCCACATTTGGCTTTTACAGTAAATCTTTTTTTTTTTTTAAGGAAAATTCAGGATCCAGGTTCTGCTATATATTGTTATTATGTCTTTTTATTTATTTTTAAAAGTAAAACAGTGCTGATCACTCTTTTTTGTTGTTGCTTGTTTCCATGACTTGGATTTCTTAAAGTTCCTTATAGAAGTTAAACATTCTGCATTTGCAAGGTTTGTTTGTTTGTTTGTTTTGGGACGGTGTCATTTAATTTTGTGTCCAAAGAGAAAGATAATCTTAAATCTTAATTAGACTTAGGTTAAATATTTTTGACAGGAATTCTTCATAGTGATTCTGAGTATTTACTATTACATCCCACCAAGCAGCACCTATTACAGGTAGCTCGGCTTTTAGTGATGCTCATTTTAACCAGTTAAAGTGATGACTACCAGCTTTATCCCTTAAAAAAATCTCCCATTTTCAATTAAGAAGTAATAATTGGAATAATAAAACACCACCTTTGAATAGATATGTTTGCCTGAATCTATTTTTTCAGTAAAGGGAGCAAAATTATGATTTTTATGGTACTATATCTTTTATTACTTGACAGTCTTATATTAAAAATGTCATTAAATGAGAATAAAAACAGTTTTTCTTTCAAAATTTGGGTTAAATCTTTACTTAATCTACAGCCAATTTCTTGAAAGAAATTGGGGTCATGTTACCTACAATGGTGAAAATACTTTAATCTTTTGAATATTCCAATGGATAATTAATAGTTTTGTGTTCATATTCTCCAAAATTCCGTAATGAGGCATCTTAAAACTGGTGTTGGTGTCAGATAAAAAAACCTACTTTATATTGTGTACTTTCAGGATCTCTGGCACAAAATGTCCCACAATCGCACAGTTCTCTAAAATTCCAAAGTGTCTGTTCCTCTATTCAGAACAAGATCTGGGTAGAATGTGGTTTATTGCTTCTGAATGTCCTTTCTTTAGGTTCTCTCAGGGCCGAAGCTTAGAAAATATTTTGGAATGATGACTAAAACTTATTTTCCAAGTGCAATTTAATTTTTTCAAACGTTCTTTAAAATGTCATATTTTATTGTTTTACCTTAAATATTTTTCTTCCAAATTTCAAAACAGTCTAATGTAAAGTTCATCAAATCACTTAAATGGCCTTAGTAAATACTAAAAAATAAAATTTCTGAGGCATGTTTATTATCTCTTTACAGATTGCTGTTCTTAGAATTTAAAACTCTAAAAATATATGGTAAGAAAATACAGTAAGTTCATTAGTTACATGTCTGTGTGGTCAATTTGACCTATATTTAGAATCATTTTTTTCACTTTATTTTCAACTTTGCTATTTCTTTTGAAAAAGCAAGTTTATCTTTCAGAATATTTAAATTATGTATATGGTTCAGAAATCAATGTAATGTACATAGCCAACACAATCTTGAAAAAGAACAAGGTTAGAAGTCTCATAATCCCAATTTCAAAAGTTATTACAAGTCATACTATTTAAGCAGTGCTGTACTGCTATAAAGATAGACACCTTTGTCAATAGAACAGCAATAATCCTTTGCAATTATGGTCAATTGATGTTTTGCAACTGTTTTTCAAAACAGTTGAATAAGGAAATGATAGTCTTTTCAACAAATTTCTCATCCATATACAAAAGAATGAGTGAAGATCAACTCCTTATCAAACCATGTAGGTAATTAACTCAAAATGAAGCATGGGTCTAAATTTAAGAGCTAAAACTATGAAACTCTTAAAAGAAAAAATATAGGAGTTGATCTTGTGAACTTGAGTTAGAAAATGTCTTCTCAGATATGATAATAAAAGAACAAGTGTCAAAAGAAAAAATACACTTCTTCAAAATTTAAAACTTTTGTGTGTTAAAAGACACCATTAAGAAAGACAATTCACAGAAGAGAGGCAAATATTCGCAAGTCATGTATCTGATAAAGACTTGCATCCAGAATATATAGAGAATACCTATAATTCAATAATAAAAAGACTAACCATGCTATTTGGTCCTTCCTTGTATCTGCATATTCAGGTGTTGATTTGAGACCTCAATGGAGATCCTCTTTATTTGCTCAGTTTACTCTCAGTTTTCAAAGTCTTAGCCATGCTAATTAAAATCAGATCCAACTATTCCACAGATCTGAGTCATCCACAGGCGTTTATAAACTATTACGGGGCTTGATTTCCAACCTCATAGACATTTTCTGGTAATCTAAATATTCTCCTTTTCAGTCTTTGGCCAGGAGCCACTCACTTCTGGTATAAGCCTATGTCAGGAGCTAGACAGAAAGAAGGCACACCAAAAGAATCAAGGCAATAGGGGTTATCCCTTCCTTGTGGAACAGCAAATCCAAATAGAGAGGACTGCAGCGCTAGCCAACAACATGACTTTGCTGCATTTTGAGAAATTCTGAGCCAGAGGACTCAGATAAGTAGCATCCAGATTCCTGACAATAGAAATTGTGAAATAAGAGCTCCTTTGTGGCATAGCAGGTTAAGGATCTGGCATTGGCACTGCAATGTCTTGGGGAAAAGCCGTGGTACAGGTTCAATCCCTGGCCCAGGAACTTCCACATGCCACAGTCACAGTCAAAAAAAAAAAAAAAAAAAAAAAAAAAAAGTGAAATAATAAATGTTTTTTCTTTTAAGCTGCTATGTTTGGGTTTAATTTGTAGTATATCAATAGATAAAAAATACAATCAATGATTTTAAAATAAAACAGGCATTGGAATTTAACTATAGGATTATGCTACTTGAAATTCTCTGAGGACTTATACCCTGACAATTTTTTTTTCCACTAGCACCTCTGAGGCAAGATTATAGCTATTTCCATACATTTGCATCTGCCTGAAAAGATATGATATGTATAGAACTCAGTGTCCTAGAAATGGAGCTTCAAAATTTAGGTACACCTTACAATGTCTGGGTGGGTGTTTCAAATACACACTGTTTAAACATGAGAACACTGTTGTTAAATATGAGAAAACACTGTTTAAATATGAGAACACTGTTGTTAAATATGAGAAAACAACTGGATACCGCAACAATTGCTGAAAATAGTGATCATCTTATTCGTTAAAAATATAGATGGTTCTGAATTTGTAGAATGAGTTCCTTAATTTTAGCTAATGATTCAATTATTTAACATTGGGGGGGGAAACATTTACCACTGGAACAAAAATCATGTATAATGCCAAATTTCTTAAGGTAATAAAATGTAACCTGGAGATATTACTTCATATCACATACCTATACATAATTTTTGTAATTAAAGGAAACTTTGTATTAGTTTTGTACAATCAGGGATCCTATAAATTGCATTGACAAAACAAAAGTTCCTTGATTCTACATAAACTAAGAAATTTCATCTTACCTTTAAGTGTGGCAAATATCTATCCTTCCTTCTATCAATCTAAAACATATACATGAAAAAATAAGAGCCATAACCAATCAGTGTCAATTTGTCTCTTGTATAGCATCCCTTTTGAAATAAAGAAGACATGCAGCCATGACCAGTTTCTCAACGTAAAGTATTCGTAAAGAGCTAGATTTGAACTTTTTTTTTGGCATTAAAAGAATCTAATTGCCTTTTACAAATGGCCAGAATGATTATCTGTAACTTCTTTGACTGAATCACACCGGTTACTTGATACTTAATTGATGTGCTTGCCTCTACCTACTGTCTTCAATCAAAGAGTTAATGATTTGTTAAAAGAAGAGGCTGGCTTCATTAAACCCATGTGTAGTAACTAGTAACCAACTGGGGTGTTTTAAATTGAAAAATTGCGTGAATAAATTCATGTTTTTTTCTGTCCAAGTTAGTCATTATATAGTTTTAACTGTAGAGGAAAAAAAGAAAGAATAGACAAAATAAGTAGGAGAATACAAACACACACATATATCTGTATATATTGTCTTTTTAGGGCCACATGAACAGCATATGTAAGTTCCCAGGTTAGGGGTCAAATTGGAGCTGCAGCCACTGGCCTACTCCACAGCCACAGAAACGTCAGATCTGAGCAGCATCTGCAACCTACACCACAGCTCACAGCAAGATCAGATCCTTAACCCACTTAGCAAGGCCAGAGATAGAACTTGCGTTTTCATGGATACTAGTCAGATTTGTTTCCATTGAGCCATGATGGGAGCTCCAATGTTGGAGAATAATTTCAATAAAAGAATGTTATACATGGAAACACAAATGCCACACCCTAGTAAACTGTGACAATGATCAAAAGTAGATATAGACTAAAACAGTCATCACATTGGCCTTGCATGTTTTATTGTAAGAGCCTACTGTCCTTTTGACTGGTCTATTTCACTATTCTCATCAAATCTCAGCTTTAATGACATATTGGTAGTCAGGATATTCTATGTAAAAGACCCTCCCTATGATTCACTATAAATAATACAGCGTTTACTTTTTCTGTTTTTCCTTCATAACAGCTGTCACTGCTTAAGTTTATGTTTAATAACTATCTTCAAGAGGAGAGGGATTCACTTTCAAGGGGCGTGGTCAGTTTTATTACTCCGTTTGAATACCTGGCATATGATAATGTTCTTTAAATATCTGGGATAGATGGAAAACAAAAAAAAAAACAAAACAAAAAAACACCTTGAATATTGTCGCTTCCACTAGACTGCCCGCTTGATTTGGCAGGGAATAGGGAACCATACCTTCAGTATGTCCCACTGATTAACCCTGCACCTGGCACTTAATAGAAATGGATAAAAGTGTGTTAACTGAATGAGCAAATAACTGCACAAATGGATAAATTTAATTCCCCATTCTAATGCCTATAGACTTGGATCAGAATTCCTGGGAGAGATAACAGCAAGTGAAAACCTGAAAGATGTGTTTCACTAAAGAGTTCCTGTGAATCACTGGAATCCTAGGGTCACTGCTGGGAGATGAATTAAACCATTGTGAATGGCAGCGCACCGCGAAGACACAGAGGCACAGGGGGGCAGCTTCTGCACATTTCTGCATTGGCACTGCCAGCAATTCTGTAGGCATTAATGTAGCAATGTGCTGCAGCAGCTGCCAGCAGTAAAGATGTATGCTCTGCAGTAAATGTAACCACAGGGAATGGGAGCCAGAACCAAAAGAGAAATAAAAATAGGAAAAGACTGGATCTAGAATGATGGTACTAACAATGGTGGCTGAGATGACCTCAGGCAGCAATGGCGCATGGAATGTTTAAGGATACTTGAAAGTCTCCAATCTCAGTTATTGGCAGAAATGGAGAAAAAATATTTGCCACTGCGCCAGTGAAAGGATATCCCCCCCAGGCTAGTAATAGCAGAATAAACACAGGTGACATAGATATATTAGAGAAAGGCTATGTTCAAGAATGTTAGGGTGCATAATATATAAGCCTCTGTGATTCTCTGTGCATTTTAAGGAACTCTGAACACAAAAATAAAAATATTCAACAGAAAAGCTTCTCCTTGAAAAAAAGGTTCCTCAATGAGGTCATGTTTACTGAGGATATATGTACAGCTTATTAAAACTTATATTGGTGCTTCACAGAAGGAGTGCTTAGGCTTGCTCTAAATATTGGTTTTGAATACAGGCAGAAATAGGAAATTTCGCAATCTCACATCAAACTGTGTAAGTATAAGCATTTTCTGATAATACAAAAAAGCACACTAACCTCCCTAGGGTGGAGGCAGTTACAAAGAAGACTTCTTGGAAAATAGTGAAACCTAAGGATGACCAAGGGTTAACCAAAAAAACAAACAAACAAATAAACAAAACCCAACCAAGCCAGAAATAACCAAGTGGTTGTGAAGATACACACAGTTATAACTAAGAAAGTAGAGAATGCATAGCAACAAAGAGGAATGGAAAGTTTCTCTGCATTTTGGAGTGTAGGGTAATCATATTTAGGGCTAGAGAACTAAGAAGGCCAGACCATAAAGGTTTATTTTAGGCAGTAAAGTGTTATAGAAATCAGTCTTTATTCCACAGATACCTCCCACAAATAGCTATAGCATTGTCAGTGGACTAAACTATCTACAATAGAAAGTTGCAAGGAGGGAAACTGCTTAATCTTTTTATCTGACTTAATATCATTCTAAATGTATCAGAACTGCAGAGCTTCCAGAAATGTAAATTCTTCTAATCAACTTTCAGAAAATGACCTCCTATTTTTCTAGTTGTATACCACTTTTACTACAATCCAGAATTATTTTCCTTCCTCACCAACCCTGAAATTCATGTCTGATCATTTCATGGTTTCATAGCATCCTTCACAAAACCCTTGACTCTGCTTCATCATTTGTATACTTTTTAAAACCCACCTCGTAGGATCAAACCTATTGTATGTCTTTTGCTATAATATTTTCAGGGTGATAATATTAGCCCTTAATCTCATATAACTATGAAAAATTAATTATGCAAATTATGTTTTCTAATATTTGTTGGAGGCTTGACATGACTTCTCAAAGATTTTATTTTCCTTATTCAGCTTTTTAGCCTATTCTCATCAGTGGATCATAGTCAGGTATGTTGGCTATTACACAAGCTTTTTTTTTTTTTTTTTTTTAATCTGGCAACAGTCTGTTACCTCAGACTCATCTTTCAACGCTGAATTAACATTCCAGAACTTTACTTCATAATCCAGTAATAGTCTGAGACTTTGAAAATTATATTCTATTCACACTTTTGCACATTTTTTTCATACTACCTATGTCTGGAACGCTTTCATGCTGTGTCTTCTTCCATTGAGAATGCCAAATCATAAATTCAAATGTAATTTTGTAATCAACCCTTTTAGGTAGCATTTGCTGAATATCTGCCAAGTTCCCAATTAAACCTGTATTGAATGCCAATTATACTTCCTTATGTTGCTTAGTGCATACCTTGAGAATCCTCAAAAGGTTGTACTGAAAATTGCTATGTTAATCGCAAAATAAAAAATAAAAGATGAGGGAGTTCCCATCGTGGAGCAGTGGAAATGAATCCGACTAGGAACTATGAGGTTGTGGATTCAATCCCTGGCCTTGCTCAGTGGGTTAAGGATCCGGCATTGCCGTGAGCTGTGGTGTAGACCGGCGGCTAAAGCTCCAATTAGACCCCTAGCCTGTGAACCTCCATATGCCAAGGGTGTGGCCCTAAAAAGACAAAAAGACCAAAAATAAAATAAAATAAAACAAAAAATAAAAGATGGAAAATCTGCTATATTATTTTTAAATCCATAGAGCATAAAATAATATGTGATAAAAAGTTTTATAAATATTAAAATTAAATAAGGGAGATATTGTGTGAATGTGTTGACCTAGATGATTATAGTTTGTTTTTCCTCTATAGAAATCCAGGGTAGATAAATGACTAGAAACACAATACTTAAGTTTAGGCCAAAGTAAAATATCAGAGACAGGATTTATCTTCCCCATTGAAGCACCAAAACAGTGGGAAAAATATGTGGAGTTTTTCAAGATACAGAGATTAGCTGCTACATGAAAGTGCTCCTAGAGAGAAAGGAAAGAAAATAACAAAGTGAGGTCTATGATTGTCCTGCAATAGTGCCCTGATAAAGTTTGAAGATGATGGTGAATGAAGAAAGAACCTAGAAGGAATTAAATACAGTTTCTGAGTTTAGGAGAAAAATCTGAGACTCCAAGAAGACCAAAGTGACTACAGTTTACAATAAAGAGAACCTCAGATGAAAGACCTGACTGTGGAGAACC
The DNA here is from genome assembly GCF_054392235.1 of Sus scrofa. Taxonomy (NCBI): domain Eukaryota; kingdom Metazoa; phylum Chordata; class Mammalia; order Artiodactyla; family Suidae; genus Sus; species Sus scrofa. The sequence continues at coordinate 64,122,878 of NC_139393.1, read as the reverse complement.
CTGGGGTTCTTCAGTGGGTTCTTCTTGAGTATTCAGCTGTGTACTAAAAAGTGCATATACGTATGAAAATTAACTAAGCCCACTGAAATAGGCATCTTGAAATGATTAGGGGTAAAGTACCTAGTGCTTACATCTGGCTAGGAATAGTGGATGTTTCCATTGGTCATAGATAGCTCAAGACTCATGGAATATTGAGATTAGTATAAAGAAGATGCTGACTCATTGTTGAGGTATACTTAGCTCTACCCTGAATATGACTCCATTCCTGCCTAATGAATCATACAAATGAAACGTCAAAAGATCCAATTTCTACAAGCAACTAAACTGCCTGGAAGAAAGATGAAAAATATTTTTAAGAACAGAATAACTTTCTGATAGGAAGCAGGAAAATATAAACCATAATGGCAAGAACATTTAACTAATGGAAACTGATAGAGAATTGACATAGAAGAAATAGATTTTAAGGAAATTCTCATAATTGCACTTCATATGTTCAATAAGCAAGTAGATATATGAAAGATATATTTTTTACACTGTATACATTTAGAAAGATGTGAAAACTATAGTGTGGAAAATAAAGCTACTCTAGATGAGATCAATAGCAGATTAAACTTCAGAGAAAGAACAATTAGTAAATTGGAAATAAAAAAAGAACTTAAAAATTAAACAGTGTGAAGAATAAAAAAAGAGAGGAACATACTAGCTGTAATACAAATATAAGAACTCTAATATAATTGAATTTTTAATATGATAGAAAAGAGATGAGGGATTACAGTAAAAATGCATGATAAAAAATTGCAGGCCAAATTTTCCACATTTGATGAGATCTATAAAACAATAAAGATTTTTAAATAAAATTTTAATACAAAAAATATGAAGAAAACTATATCGAAGAGGCAGGACCAAGAAGTCAGACCAATATATCTTGTGCAAAAAATTAAAAAATCTAAACAAAATCTTATTTAATATGTAAAAAACAAAAATATAATTTAAAATTATTTTATATTATGACAAATTAACCCAGAAATGTGAGTTTAACATTCAAATACCAATCAACTCAATCCATCATATCATCAACTTTAAAAAGAAAAATACATGATTTTAAAAAGAGGTATTGAAAAACATTAAAAAAAAAAATCCAACATGCATTTTTAATAAAATTTTTCAGTAAATTAGGAGATAAAAGTTCTTCAACTTGATAAAGGGTGTACAAAAATCACACTTAACATTGCAATCTTGAATCTTTCATTTTTAATATCAGAAAAAAGACAATGTGTCAAATCATAATACATCTATCTATTCAAAATTGTCGTGGAACTTCCAGCCAGTTTAATATGTTAAGAAAAATAAAGACCCTTGGATTCAAAAGGAAGAGGTAAAACTGTCCTTTATTTGCAAAAAAAAAAAAAAACCAAAACATAAATTACTTGTAATTAGAACATACAAATAAATCTTAAAACTAAAGAATCACAATACAGCTAGCAATTAAAAAGAAAAGAGAAAAAAATTTGAATAGATTCTTTGTCAAAGATGTTAATGAACACATGAAAACAAATGGATTATTACTAGTTATTAAGAAAATGCAAATTAAAATCCCATTTAGATGATCCTGCACACTATTTGAGTGGTTAAATTAAAATAACTGACCATATCTAGTATTTCTGAGAACGTGGAGGAACTAAATTTGAACTCAAATTCAAGTCTTTTATTCTTAAACTGTATTTTGGCCCTATTTTACTTTTCTGCAAGATACAGATAGTTATTATTTTCCCCATTGGAGATATTTTGAAAATATACAATATTATGTGCTTAAAGCATTTGACAAGGGGAAATGATATACAACAGTTTTTCTTTTTTTAAAGGAATATTTATTATTATTGCACTATTATCCTACTCTATTATCCAAAAATCAGCACATTTCTCAGCTTTCTTTGGGATTTTTCCCAAGTCATTGAGTAGAGCAAAATAAAAGAAGACTAGTTAATAAAAAATGATTAGAAATAAAAAAAAAACCAGATTTTTGTGTACTAGATGCAATGACACGAGTATGAATTAAAAATAAAATCTAATAATAAAAACAAAATTTCTTAGTAGTTATTATGCACTATTTCCTAAAATACGCACATTCTTGCATTGTTTCATTTATTTTTTCCAAGGACACTCACTACAATATTAGTTGTATAATTATCCACATTTTATGATGAGAACACTGAGGCTCAGGGAGATTAAATATTTGATCACATTAGGCTGATTCAAAAGTGCAAGATCTTCAACTACTGTACAAAATACTCTAATACTTGATTAGAATGGTCAAGCTAAATAAATTATGGAAAATTCTTAAAATGGAATACAAAGCAGGCATTAAAATTCTAATAATAATAGGAATGGCTTTTTACTGATTACTTGCCTCTTGAAAGTTTTTTTATGCTAAATACAGACTTATACCCATTTTTGTGATAATCAAGAGTGGATTCACAGGGAAATGTGTACCAGGTGTTTAGTGAGAAATGCAGCACACAACCAGGGTGCACAGAATGATTTTCTCATTCTCTGGTGAGAATGTGTGTTTGTATACATATCTAATTTTGTTAAAATATTTGCCAAAATAAACCAGTGCTGTTTCCAAGTGGTAGAATATAAGTAATTTATCTTTTGTGATTTCTGTTGAACTGTTTGCAAGCATCATGTATAACAGTTTTGATAAACCATCTACATATTGGGAAGATAACATTGTTCCTACATAGGTAGTCACTTGTGCTTCTACACATTTTTTCTGTATCTTATGAAAATCTGAAGAATGACTGATCTCTAGTACTAACTGGAATTTGACTTACTTTTCCCAATTGAACTTTTAAAATCTTTAAGCTCCTTGTTCCCTGTGAAACACTCATTTCTGAGATAATCTCACGTTGCAAAGTATTAATACGGGCTTAAGCTAAATTTTGATTGGTTTATCTCCTTCAGCATCCTGCATACTACATAAGTGGTTAAATTAAAATAATTGACCATATCTAGTATTGCTGAGAAATGTGGAGAAACTAAATTTGAACTTAATTTCAAGTCTTTTATTCTTAAACTGTATTTTGGCCCTATTTTACTTTTCTGCAAGATAGAAATAGTTATATTTTCCCCACGGAGGTATTTTGAAAATATGTATTATGTGCTTAAAGCATTTGGCAAGGGGAAATGATATACAACAGGTTTTTTTTTTAAGACATATGTATTATTATTGCACTATTATCCTACCCTATTCTCCAAATATCAGCACATTATTTTATATCTTTCAACTTAACTGTAGCCCCAACCTGCCCCTGCCATCCCCACTTAGCATATACTCTACTTATCACCCTGAATTTATTTCTGTCTTCCTTTCTCCACTCCTATGCCTTTAAGCTTTCACACTTGCTGTTTAATTCACCTAGAATTGTTTTTCCCCTATTTTCCCACAAAATCCTATTGATTGTTTTTATCATAGGCAGTATTTTAGTCATAGAACCCACCAGAGTGTCTTTTACACATGAATATCTTGATAAATAAATCAACTTCTGCTCAAAAAGGATGCATTTTACTCCATATAGAATGGAAATATCCTATCTTGGCATAGAGTATGGTCAGAGGGTTAACTTTGCCTGTATTAAAGAAAGGGAATTATTTCATCATTAAGAGGAGTGTGTGGCTGTAGAAAGATAAACAATATGTAGCAACTGAACCCCGGTTCATTAATGTTTTTAGTTTTTCCAATATTTATATTTTTGATCCTATCAGTATTTCTCTCTGAAATGTTCTGCTTTCTGTTTATCACAAACTTATTCACCTTTTAGGTTAAATTATATTAGATTTTCACTAGAAATTACAATTTTCCTACAAACACCCCTGCTCCCCTGTTTTGCATAACAAAAAATGTATGTGTGGCAGATCATTAGAGTCATTTTAAGATTAGCAGGTGAAATGAGAAGCATTATTAAAATTTTTAATCACTCTGAGCACATTGGTTATTCTGCTTACTGAGTTAGTATTATTACAAATATACTGCTTGTATGCAGGACTCTTCCTTATATCACCTATGAAAATACAGTGACTTTTTTCTCCAATGTATAGAATGGTTTTGAAATGTGTATGAATGCAATTTTATGTACCTCCAACATTGCAATTAGACTTTGATACTTTTAATGGTTTATGCATTTTTTATTCATACACACTAAAACAATCAGGAATCAATAATAAGTAACAACAGTCAACATTTACATATTGTTTGAGATGTACCAAATATTGCACTAAATCCTTTTAATTTATTTACCATTTTAATCCTTACAATTACCCTATAGTGTAGGTACTATTATCATCCTCATTTTACAATTGACTAAACTGAAGAAAAATATGGTTAACTAACTTCCCACAGTTAAATAAATAGTAAGCAGAGAGCCAAGTTTCAAACCTAGACAATTTAGCTCAGAAGAGTCAGCTACTAACAAATATCCATAATGCCTTTCTCCTTGGAAACAGAGATAACCTAAGGTAATTTCAGGATAACCTAAATTAATGAAATTTCATGGAATATAAATTTTTGAATTACTGAAGTCATACATATTTTAACTTAAAACAGATAATATGGTAAGAGATCAAATTGTGTTAAGAGAAGGAGTACAATTTTACTATACTTTGGACAGGACAGTATCAAACAGTCCATGTTCAAAGTCTAATCCATAAGGATATTGATACTTTTAATATTGCTGCTTTAAGCATTTATTAAATAAATAAATACATGAAACTTTTATGATAAAAGTTGGTTATAATTTAGAATGAAATTTCCATATCACATGCATAACATTTGTATTTTTTAACCTTTATTTTAAGGATATCAGCCAAGTTAGAAAAAAATTTTAGGATGAAGTATTGCTAATGGGAAATATTCACATAGGAAAATATTTTCATTGACTTTTTTAAAGACATGGTATAGTTTATGTTGAATTGAGAGCAAATGCATTTTTAATAATATCCTAAAATATTTTTAAAGAGGTATGTTATTATAACCTACTATATACTATTAAGCCTGAGAATATATACTAAGGAATAGGTTAAAGAAAAAATTACTATGAAATTATCAATTTAGCTCTTAGAAAAGATCAATGTTAAAAAAAAATTCTTATTGATAACAAATAAAACTCTAGTAAACTAAATGATATTTCAGAAAAGCATAAGAATATGAAATACCATCATGTTTTTGGAAAAAATAAATATATATGCCATGCAATAGTATTTAATATATTTGCAAATTAAGTCAAAAATTCTGTGAAGGAAGGAATATGTTTATGTTTTCACCATATGCTTCACTCAGTGACAGGTACACTGCAGGGACTCAATATTTTAAAAAAAGAAAATTATTCTATGAATGAGCACTATATCAACATAGTGGGTAAGCATTTTTCCCCTCATGGTGATCAATAATAGAACTGAAGCATTCAAAATTTTTCTAGGAAAAATATAAGAACATGAGAAATTGCTAACTTTTATTGGTAAGTGTGCTTATTTTGTAAATTATTAAGAAGTGGTACCTAAACTATATCCCAATGAGCCTTTTCAAAATAGGCAATTCTCTAGATTCTGCCATAAATATTGTTGAGTCCTGAAAGACCACATCCTAAGATTCTGTTGCTAAGAGGAGAAAGCTAAGATATTTTTTCTGATCAGTAGAGCTCAGTCCTACCTCAATTCTTATTTCTGGCTGACTACTTAAAACAGACTACAAAGGAGTGCCAAATGAGTTATGATAATGTTCGTGTTTATCCTTCCAAGTTATTTTCTTTTAACAGATATTCATCTCAAACATACCAAAGCAAATAATTAAAGCAAAAACACAATAAAACAAAGCAAGAACTTATTAAAATGACCCCAGGTGAATCACAGGAACAAGAAAGTAGAATATCAACTGAAAATTTGGGAAGATCGAAATCAAGAAAGCAATCAAACCTCAATTACAGAAACAATTAAAAAATTCTTTATAATGCTTTGATAAATTTGAAAAGAATAGAAAATAACAAAATAACAATAATTAATACAAATACTAATTAATAAATAATATTCCTTGTTTGTGACAATGTCATAGTTGATGAACCTGACTTCCATCCTCCCACTACATAGCATGTATGCTCCTTTCCTTTGCTCAACATTTCAGCAGCACAAAATTCTTTGCCAAGTAAAATAATTCACACATTCATCTGAAAGAGGAATATTTCTTTGATGTAAATCTTTGCATTGATATCTTGGTGGTCATCTTTCATTAGTATATAACAAGAGGCATAAGTATATAGGAAGTGTCCCAAGCAGTTCTATAATTTCTATCAAATCCCCTTTCCTTTGACATCTCTGTCATCTTTTGTTGAAGGATTCCTTTGAAATCTCTGGTCATTTAGCCAGAAAATTATGCATGGGATACCTCTGCTTCACTTAAGTAAGTTTTAAGTGCATGTTCTGTGTGTAGATAGATAGATAGAGATATGTTAATATCTCTGTCTATCTTTATAGTTGGTCAAGGTTCTGTCAACTGTGATATTTTTTTCCTTTTCTTGTTCACCCCTGACTCGAGTCACCCCTCACCCTTCACCCATCACTTTCTACTACTAAGTGAGCTAATAAACACTGGAGAATCTTTGAAAGATTGATTTTATGTTGAAGTTATCATGCTACATAAAACCATTTACAAAACTGGTACAATATTGCTTTTGTCCTCTGGTTTTCTTGGGTTTTTTAAATTAACTGGAACCTGGTAGTAGATTCAATAAAGAAACATAAAGGTGTGTTTAAGGAATCCAAACAGTAGCCATATGAATACACTAGACAGAGATTCGATGTGAAAACAATATATACATATAATCCAATTTTTCTGTGCCTTTAATGATTATTTAGACTTCAAAATATTGACTAGACTTCTTTCAAGGTGTATATGTAGCTATTTGAGGAATCATGAACACTGACCATGGAAGAAGAAATCTCTTTGAACTTAGCTACCATTCATAAACCATGTGTTATCTGCTGCGTGCACAGCAGCATTCCATCTTTAAATAGAAATAGTGTATACAAACTGGATCCAAACATATCTTAAAAGATGCAAAAAAATTACATGAACAGGTGGCTCAGACTACCCTATTACCTCGTCCTGCTGTTCTGCCACATCTCCCTGACAACATGGGTATGACCTCATGGGGTGTCCACTATGACTACTAACAGAAGGGTAAAAAATGTAGGTCTGTTTGCAGCTGAGTCTGCATATTAAACTGTTATCATTTCAAAGTGGACAGCTGCTAAAAAACAGCCCTATGCAGGGTTAGTAATAAAAAACAGTGTTGGAAAGAAAACTTCAGAACATTTAGCAAAATTTGTGATTTCCACCTTATTAGGAAGCAAAGATGGCCAGAGACGCAGATCTGGAGCAGTGACTCATGGGATTTCATAATGGATTGACTGGCTAGTTAGGGTCTTAAGCAGTCAAGATTAAAAGATTGATGGCTAGGAGATCTGAAGAGGAGTCATTTGGATAAACCTCTTTGAATAAACACAAAGTATGGAAACAATTTTTTTCCATAAAGATGCACATTTGAGGACATACTCTGCACAAATATCTCTCAAAAATCTAGTGATATTAACCTTGTTCTGAATGTCACCTTAATTCAGTCACCCAAGTTGTTCACTAGGCACACGTACAATCTGGCCAGTATGGCACAACTGGGAAGCATGAATAAACTCAACAAAATGTAACAACCATAGTCTTATCTGCCACCCCAGCAGAGCAGCAAACTCAGATTTATCTTATCAGAATCATTCACCCCAGCTAGTAATAACTTTACTTTTAAGCTTTTAGTTCAACAGTTCAAATAACTTTTTTTTCTTTTTTGGCTGAGTAATTTAAGAGAAACATGGCTGTATTTACTGGGTATTACTTTCACGCATAATGACTTTCTATGCATAATGTCTCAAAATTGTGGTAATGGGAAACAAAAATTCTCAAACAACATGGGTTTGTGCTGAGCAAGGAAAATATTGCCATCTTTTACTTTTGAGTTGAGCTTTGAGTCAAGCCTGTCCCTCCAGCAGAGGACAATATGGAGCAACCAGCTACCTGAGGGTAGATTATATTGTACCCCTTTTTCATGGAAGAGGCTGCAATGTGTTCTCCAAGGGGCTTTACATAATCTGGATAAACATCTGAAGCTCAAAACACCTTTGCCAGCACCACAAACTGTAGAACTAGAAGTGCCGGTGGAATCAATATCTGTCCAATGCTGTGGCGTCTGGTAATATCTTTTTATTTCAATGGTAATGGAATAGATTTTAGTAAATTGAATAAAGTGAATGAATAGTTTCTGAATAGCAAAATTGGTGGATTGTTCTGGTTTTTCTCTTTTAACCCTTTAGATCAGCTTTTCACGCTTTTGTCCCCTGAAGACTGTCTTAACTTGCCACTTTCACCATGTAGCTTCCACTTGGTTTGGACCAAAGATAAATAACAGAAAACATCAAAATGTGGAAGAGGGTGAAGCCAGATATTTAATTTTTTTCCCTCTCTGCCCTTTTGCTGCATTTTGTGCTGTAGTGGTGAAGCCCTGATGACTTCCTACCTCTTACACTGGATGCCACCTTTCCCCTCCCCCCACCCTTGGAAGCCCAAGCTTGTGATATGGAAACGCCACAATGAGATATACCAATTCTACCAACTCCTAGCTTTACCAGGCATTCAAATTCAGGTACAAGACTTGGAAATTAAGCCACATTGAACCCTCTATATCAGCACAGTCATTGCTTGAATATTGCCAAGTGACTTAGTTGATACCATGTGGATTAAATAATTGCCTAACAGAGCTCTCTCCATATTCCTAAAATATAAAATCAAAGTCAAAGGGAAAATTTAAACCATTAAATCTGAGGTGAACTTGTTATATCACTATAGAAAATTGGGGCATATTTTAATAGTGTAATAGTGGTGGTCTAAAAACACTTAAAACATGTAACATTGTTTTGTAATTGTGGCTAAATTTCTTCAACTAAAAGAGCCTGGAAGAGAGTCTTATGAAGACTGGAGGCCTCGGAGTTCCCGTTGTGGTGCAGTGTAAACGAATCCAACTAGTATCTATGAGGATGCAGGTTCGATCCTTGGCCTTGTTCAGTGGGTTGGGGATCCCGCATTGCCATTAGCTGCGGTGTAAGTCGCAGATGTGGCTCAGATCTGGTGTTGCTGTGGCTGTGGCATAGCCCTAGCCTGGGAACTTCCATATGCTGCAAGTGTGGTCCTAAACAAAAAACAAAACAAAAGACTGGAGGCCTCAATGAGGCTGTTAGCGATCTCGAAGAAGACTGAACTGGATGTTTTGCAGTCTGGAGAAAACAGGATCATATTTATGCAGTAATGTAAATTTGTCAACACTGCTTCCTCTTTCGTGACAGGAAACACAGAAAGAGGATTTTATGAACTCCATTATCTAACATGAGATATTTCAGGCAGGATATAGCCATTTTCCATTGGCTTCTAGTTGTCAATGATAAAATATGTGAAATTACAACTGTTAGCTTAGTTTCTGAAAAAAAAAAAAGAAAGAAAATATAAAAGCAGAGATTGATGACTTTAAAACATATAACTCGTTCTCATCTCCACTTCCTTGTAGCAGAGGATTTTCAAAGAAAAGGCATCAAAGTGACTCCAAGGTGCCACCAGGAAATGTGGTCTCAGGGCTAAGGTGACAGGTGAATGGCTTAAGACCCTTTGCACAGGTTTCAGAAGAATACATAGCCATGCTTAATAGGGCTCCTAAGACTCCTAAGGGTATTGTAAAACAACACCCTGACTTGAGCCTAAGGTAGAGATGAGCTGGTCTTTAGAAGTAAAGTGAAAATAATAATAGAGTGGCTTCATAAATAAATACACAGGCAACCTAAACTATCTTTAGAATAATTATATTTGTTCAACTGAAACTATAAAATGAAAGGAGGTCTTTGGACATCCAAACTTCTATAAACAAGATTCAAGTTTAAAAAGCTACTCTTGGAGTTCCCATCGTGGCGCAGTGGTTAACGAATCCGACTAGGAACCATGAGGTTGCGGGTTCGGTCCCTGCCCTTGCTCAGTGGGTTAACGATCCGGCGTTGCCGTGAGCTGTGGTGTAGGTTGCAGACGCGGCTCGAATCCCGCGATGCTGTGGCTCTGGTGTAGGCCGGTGGCTACAGCTCCGATTCAACCCCTAGCCTGGGAACCTCCATATGCCGCGGGAGCGGCCCAAGAAATAGCAACAACAACAAAAAAGACAAAAAAAAAAAAAAAAAAAAAAAAAAGCTACTCTTTGAGGTCCTTGCCATTTTTAATGAATGCTGGAATGAGAAGGTATAAAAAACTAGAGAGCTGACTTAATAGCCAAAATGATCACTTCTAGGAAAAATGACTGGACTTTAATCACTGATCTAGCAATATAGCCAATGACATATGTACTTCACCATCGCACATATACTTTTTGATTGATACTGTCTATTGAGCAATCTCAGCTCTATCTCAAGGATATATATTGAATCTTTGGGTTAAAAATAACTTGCTTTTCTGTTCACAGAACTCTAGATTAATAGATATTATGGTTTAGGAAATACACACAAGGAAATTCACTTGCACATTAACAAGATTCTCAGCTCAACACTTGAGCTGATTTCATAATGGAATGCAATTTTGTGGTCTTGTGTAGGAGGTAAGTATATTCTGCATCTGAGTGGAATATAAATCATTGAGGGCCTGAGGCTGACTGAGATGGCTAGTCTCCAATGGTCCACAACCAACCACACTTCCCTACATTCACTTGGAATAGCCCTGTGGAAGCAAAAATACCTAATGGAAATGCAAGAATATAGTTTGAAGCTAGATATAGAAAGCCTTGCTGCTTCTAGTGTTGATCTTTTGCAGTTTTTGTGAACTGTCATGAAAGAAGTGCAAATACCCTGAGGAAACCCAATCTGTGAGAAAGCCCAAGATAGATATACAGAGAGACAATGTGGAGAAAGACAGTGATTCTGTACAATCTTCAGTTATCACAGCCCTTACAGCAAAAGTGTAAGGCATCATGAAGCCCCCACTCAAGACCAGTCACCAGCTGAATATCAATTAGCGAATCACATATGTAGGTGAAGGGCCCAGCTGAACCATTTAAAAAGAAAATCACCCCACAAAATCAAGATAAAAAATACAAGGGTTCCTTCAGGCTGCTAAATTTTGGAATAACATTATTATACAACAATATACTGCTAGAAAATACTTGTCATTAAAAAAAAGTTAACACTGTAATTCCAATGATACCATTATTTAAATGTGATGTTCTCAATTTAAAATACAAATTTGTATTACATAAATTCATTTGTCAATGCATTACTTGATTATTTATGTCTTTTTTTTGTAATCACTTTTAAATCTTTATTTGGCATTGCTGATACTAAAATACATGGGAAAAGAACTGCAATTATGGTATTTTTAAATTTCAGAAGCACCAGGTATGCACAAGTGATAAAAGGCTTTATAAACCATGTGTGTGACATAATTTTTAATTTTTAACATCATTAAACATGAATCAAATTAACAAATGATAGCTATTTCATGTGGTTGGACCCAAATCACACTTTTACCTCAAAATGTACAATTCACAAAGCTGGCTGTTACAGCCAGTCCAATCCCAGGACAATGCCCATAGGTTCACAAATCAACTATTTCTAGACAAGTGGTCCTTTTGGTCCTATAATTTTTGGAAAAAAAATGAATGATGGGAAGAGAGTTTAAACAATAACATATATTATTATCTACAGGTCTTCAAAGTCAGAAGTAGAAACAAATTCATGTGCTGCTGTAAGCCTCAGTCTCCCCTGAGCACACTATCACACATTAAACTTGTAAACATCACCTGCATGTCCTACCACATGACCTCATTTTTGTTCATCATAAACCCTTTCAAGTGCATCCCCAGATTGTCCCCCAAGATCAAGATAACTAATTAATCTTCCTTTTAATTACAATTTACTTCATTTTGATAGATCACCATTGCCATAGCAACCACAAAAGCTGTAGATATGACTTATAGTCCTACTAATTAGTTGTTTTATCTGGATTACCTCCATGGAATAAACAAATACATGTAAAATATTCTATAATTTTACCCCTGTTTTAAATCATTTTCTGGCGATCTATATAATTTTTCCAAATTAGGATTTCATAATTCCATTCCTACTTTAAAATCAGTGATACATGCTATTTTTTTTACTGTTTCAATAAAAGCACTCTCTAAATTACCCCTCATGGCAAAACATTTATTCATTTCCTAGTTGTTCTCCATGGATCAATGGATGAAATATATATAAATTAAAGAAAATAATTAATTCCTTATTTATACATAAAATGTGCTAACATTATTCATACATTAAAATGTACATCTTCTATTACTAAGACAATGTTGGTGATAACTACTCATGATGAAATTTCTTAGAACATAAAAATTGAAAGTATGTAATTCATGCAAAAGAGGAAATGGCTTCAAGGTGCATGTTTAAAATTGGCTTATTATTTTATGCTGAGATGACAGATGAGCTTTGGAAAATAATTTATGCTATAACTGATATTATACTTACATCTACATCCTTATAATATTTAGACTGGGTAAGAAAAAAAATGTGTTCATGGAAAATATTGGTCTATAAATGTTACATTTTATAATAAAACATTAAAATATTCACCTTTATTGTGATGATTTTGTTACTTTAATAAACTGAAAAATTTGGTTGTAAGATTTGCCTTAAGTACAAAATAAATAATTCATATTTAAATACATTTACCAATTTTTATAATTACATTTATTTGTTGTATCTTATTTATTTTAACCCAAATATATATTAATTTATAGTTGCAATTCATATCCTGCAAAGTATTGCAGTTTTTAAAAAGTTATACTACAATAAGCCTAAGAAATTCAGAAAATTTTTATTTTGATTATATGTGCAAAAATATAATCAAATCACTGAGCAAAATTGATAAAGCTCTAAAATACATTTCTATAACTCTTTTTATAAAATAGGGAAATTATTCTATATGAAAATACAAGTACTGATTTTAGAGTTTATGAAAAGTGCCCGAGAAGAAAAAATTGTAAAGCCCCATTCCTCTGTAGGTATAAAGCATTGGTTGAAACATTATTGTGTATATTTTCAAGTATTTTATCCAAATAGCTAATAAAAGTACAAGGCAGGGCAAAATGCACAGTGCTTCAGAGTGTTTGAAGTGATGGTGAGTACTGAAAATTATCTCCATGGAAGCAGTTAATTTTGAACAAAGCACTGACAGCTTAGAAAAGGGAAGAAAATTGACTCAAAGTGTTGCTATATGTTAGGTTGTTACATTACATATAAAAAGTGTGTGTGTGTGCACATTCAATCATGATGTTCTAGAAAAAGACTGCTTGGATTTGCACAATAGCCCCACCACTTCCTATCTGGCTGGCATATGGCAATTTACATAATATTGCTTTTCCATTTAATCATCTGTAAACTGAGGACAGCAGTGGTACCTATTATGCAGTTCGAATGAGAAAATATAACACACTTAGAATTATGCATGACACTAGGTAGTGTGTAAGTATTTAATTTTATAAACTAGACTTGATTAAAAGGATTAATTAAAAAGATAAACATAAATTATTCAGTAGTATGTTTAATTTGTATCATTCACAATTATTTATCATTAATTCTTTCATCAGCCAAGTACTAGTTTGGCTCTAAATTTTAATGCTCTTTTTCCTCAATCTTGTTTTAGAGTGAATGATAACACTTGCCATATCTCTGTTGCATATATGTGAGTACAAATTGAAAATGAATGACAGGCTCCCAGATACCTATCAAATCTCATCCTGGTGGGTAATAGTTTATTAAGTTTCAACTCTCCTGAATTAGGTCCAATATTATGTAGTCAGAGGCCTCTAGGCCCTAAATTAAGATTAATTAATCAAAACTCACCATAAGAAACTGTGACATTCAGATGTGTGCTCTGTTTGAGCCCAGGCTAGACAATCTGTTCTCATCACATCGGTTTCTGAAACAATATTCCTAAATCCCTGCCCTTCTGTATTCTAATCTTTTATCAGCTTTCACCACTTCTTTGAACAAGTTCAAACTATTAAGAAAAAAAGTTCAGATTGTAGCTAAAATAGGCTACTGGATTGAGAAAATTGTTAAAAGATAGTCTACATAGTTTTCAATAATTTTTTCAGTCTTGCAAATTAACCTTATAAAAAAATACAGATATGCCAATCTGTAAAATCTACATAGTATCACTAATAGTGCTGGTTTGCTTATTGAATTTGTATTTCAGATAATACTATGTGCACTTTGAGTTATCCCCAAATTAAATTCGAAAGTCTCCTTTAGAAATATATCTAGTTCATAGTCACTACTTACGGGGTTTTAAATTTTATTTCGACCCTCTACAAGTTCAAGACACATCGAGTGGCAGCTGTGCCTCTGTGGGGGGCAATGATACCCTAGATATGAATCGCTGCTCTGGAAAAATAACAATGGCAATTCAACATATCGGTGTTCCAACTGTCAATCACACATTCTAAAAGAAGTTCTATATAAATATGAAGGAGATTTCTATTAGTGGTATTTCTGTTTTATTAAATATATTTATTATTCAAAATATAAACCTTTGTATATGACAAGGTATTACAAAAAAGTCTATGAAAAAATAGTGCTATTAAAAATAGTTTTAAAGCTGTTCAAGCCTATGCAGAACACGGACTCTGATTTTAGTGAAAATTTGAATCAATTAAAAATTATATGTTTGGGAGTTCCTGTCGTGGCTCAGAGGAAATGAATCTGACTAGTATCCACGAGGACATACGTTCTATCCCTGCCCTCACTTAGGGGGTTAAGGATCCAGCATTGCTCTGAGCTGTGATTTGTTTGGTGGCTACAGCTCTGATTTGACCCCTAGTCTGAGAACCTCCATATGCCATGAGTGTGGCCCTAAAAAAAAAAAGACCAAAAAATGTATTTGCTGATTATGTGTAAGTCTAATTCAAATTCTTGTCTGAGGAACAACAATTACAGATGAGAGGAACTAAGTGCAAAAGACTTTTGCACAAGAATGTTGTAAACAGGCATTTCACATTCTCATTTCATCAATATCTTAACATTCTCTGAAAATACAAAAAAGTATTTTAATATTTTCATGGTTAAATGAAGCCATTTAAGCCCCTGTATCACTTGCAAGTCTTACTGATTTCTATTGAAATAAAATAGGAAATTTCTGTATATTCAATATTTTAAATCCAAATTAATTGCAATATCCAATGATAAAATGTGATATCCTGTTTTGGGGAATTCCTTTAACTTAGAAAATAATGTAAATATTTATACATTGCAATACCTCTGATGACATACACCATTATATATATATATATGTATATGGAATTTTATGCCCTCGGTAAAAAAAAAATCACTACTTAGGACATTAATTCTATGTAAAATACATACTTGGATATCTTTTATATTATCATTTTCCTTCTCTTTTAATGACTTTTCATTAGTGTGTATGTATGCAAACACATAGACATAAGCTCTTCCCGACACACCTTTATCCCTAGTCACCAACAGAATTTCTTTGCTGACCCATGTAACCCAAAGGAATGGTTTTCTATACTTGTGGTCTCCATATCTTCATCTCTTCTACCTTTTGTTTCCACTCTAATTAGGCATTCTCACCATGTCACTACTATAAAATCACAGACTATTTTCCCAGTCATCCGAAAGGTTTGTTTTTCAAAATCTGCAGTAATTCCCAGCAAACATCTTTCACCACCTCTCACCAGCATTTAACATG
Organism: Sus scrofa; assembly: GCF_054392235.1. NCBI lineage: Eukaryota > Metazoa > Chordata > Mammalia > Artiodactyla > Suidae > Sus > Sus scrofa. Next base: position 64,106,998 of record NC_139393.1, on the reverse strand, counting down.
AGTGGCCTGTCCTTTCATATTGAAACATTTTCCTTTATTGGCACCTTAGATGTCATATTAGAAACCTATTCTTGGTCAGTTTTGTTGCTTTACTTCAGTTTTCCAAACTAAACCTCTGATATCTTCTTTTCTCTCTATTGTTAATTTTTGTCACCTTACATTCATTTGCCTTTAACTCTACATTAAAGTTATAGTCATTAAAGTTAAAGTTTAATTATATAACCAAGTTTTTATCCATCTCACAACTCCTTCAGCTGGACTCCAGACTCTACCTAAAATTATATTCTTGAAATCTTCTCTTAATTATTAACTGTGTCTTGAAATTATGCCCAAACTTATTAATCTTGTTTCCAATCCAAACTCACAAATACTCTTGTCCCCTTTGGCTGTTTCTGTCATCATTGTATATTACTTAGTTCCTTTGTCCCAAAAGGTTGGCATTGTTAACTCTTATTTTTAATAACCAGTATGCAATCTATCTTCCTTTCAGCTCTAGCTTTGCAATATAATCAGATCTCATACATTTCCCTTTATTTCCTCAGCCACCACTATATTCCCAGGTACAATTATTTCTTACATGGGCTAAAGTAACAACTTCCAAGTTGGTTACCAGGCTCTACTGTTGATGTTCCTACATTTTTACTTGTCAGTGGCCACTGGGCAGTAGCTCTGTTATTTTGTTTTGCTTTTTTTTTTTTCCTTGTGGTAGTGAGGTTATTTTTTTTAGCATAGGCTAGATCAACTGTTAGCAGGCAGAGGACAAATTAAATTTCTAAATCTATGAGCCTCCCACATTGTTATTATCTGTATTCTAGACTTTGCCATTCTTCACTTAAACTGTTATCATAGTGTCTCATATTCTTCTTTGATAGCAGCTTTTTTTGATGGTATTGTTTGAACGCTGTCTTGCTTTTCTACTAATTTTTCTACACTTTAGTAGTAGATTTATTTCATAAGAATATTTCATAAGTTTTGTACATTGTACAAAACCCTTGCTTTGTCTCTAAAGAGCTTACAAGACAGATTCCAATATCTTCAATGTTACCTTCTAAGTCTTGTGCTCTAGATTCTGAAGGCTTCTCTGATCCATACCCCTCACCATCTGATACACATTTACCAAACCAAGTAATACTGTAGTAATTTTGAGATCCTTGTGTCTCACCATATTAACCATACTATTTCATATTTCACTGTCTTTGTACTTAAAATCCCTTTTTCCTTCTTCACAAATTCCTGCCTTTACTCTGTATCCTTTGTCCACTACCATTGTATTTCAAAATTAAAGCTCAATGTGCCACTTTTAGAAGAACATCATGTACCTTAACTCCTTACAGTTTTTCTGAGCTGGTGTAGCATTTGCAAAATTCTCTAATTTTAACAAATTAAAATATCATGCATATAATGAAATATCATAGCAATATGCCTATCCTGGTATATAAATAATTCTGGTGTGATATGCTTCTATAACTGCCTGACATATTTTTAATAGTTTAATATATGCTAAGATTGTTGTTTTATCATTAAAACTTATGTTTATGTATTAACTTATAGTAAACTGTAGCTGCATAAAAAGTTTCTATAATGCTTTAAGAAGAATTCTTATAAGGAAGGAATATTTATTTAGTAAAATACTTTTAGAAATCAATCAAAATAAAAAGGATCATGGTTATGAAGTATTACTTTGAGGAAACAGTCGATGGAAGAGACGAAAATTTCCCATTTCATTAGAATGTAAAAGGGATTTAGAAATGACTTTGAGAAGAGACTAAAGCAGAGTAATGGATTGGTTCACCACTGCAGCAAGCTGGCTATAGTGCTTTTGAGAACTGGAATGTTTAAAACTTTAAATAATTTGCTCTGTGGCTATCTAAATCCCCCGTGTCTCACCCCAACAATAAACTTAAGGATATGTGGCATATGCAAAGAGGCTGGAAGTTGATTTTGTCCTTGTTGCTGTGTTTATTTGGGGGAGATTTGTCTGAGATCCAACTTGTACTCTATGCCAGATTAGAAACAAAAGACAAAGTTGTGGATTTGGAGGTACGTATTCAGCCAGGGAAGAAAATAGTTGCCAGAGATGATCATGAGAACCTGAGAACTCAGGTGTTTGGAGAAACCTGGCACAGAAAACAAATGGGGTTAATTTAATTAATTTCTAGATCTCAGTTGTGGTCCACCCCAGGTAAAATCTGTGTCTTTATTGCCTTTATTCTAGGAGGTGAATCAAACATGATGTTGTTGAGATTTATGTCAAAAAAGCATTCTGCCTGTTTTCCTCTAGGAGTTTTATAGTGTCTGGACTTACATTTAGGCCTTTAATCCATTTTGAGTTTATTTTTGTGTATGGTGTTAGACAATGTTCTAATTTCATTCTCTTAAATGAAGTTGTCCAGTTTTCCCAGCACCATTTATTGAAGAGACTATCTTTTCGCCACTGTATGTTCTTGCCTCCTTTGTCATAGATTAATTGGCCATAGGTGTTTGGGTTAATTTCTGGGCTTTCTATCCTGTTCCATTTACCTATATTTCTGTTTTTGTGCCAGTACCACACCGTCTGATGACTGTAGCTTGGTAGTAGAGTTTGAAATCAGGGAGCTTGATTCCTCTAGTTCCATTTTTTTCTTTTCAATATTGATTTGGCTATTTGAGGTCTTTTGTGTTTCCATACACAATTTTAATATATTTTGTTCTAGTTCTATAAAAAATGTCATTGGTAATTTGATTGGGATTGCATTGAATCTGTAGATTGACTTAGGTAGTACTGTCATTTTGACTATATTGATTATTCCAATCCAAGAGCATGTTATATTTTTCCATCTATTTGTGTCTTCTTTGATTTCTTTCATCAGTGACTTATAGTTTACAAAGTGCAGGTCTTTTGCCTCTTTAGGTAGGTTTATTCCTAGGTATTTTATTCTTTTTGATGCAATGGTAAATGAGATTATTTCCCTAATCTCTCTTCCTGATCTTTCACTGTTAAGTATGTAGAAGTTAGAAAGTGTAATTGATTTCTGTGTATTAATTTTGTATCCTATGACTTTACCAAATTAATTGATGAGCTCTAATAGTTTTCTGGTAGTGTCTTTAGGAATTTCTAGATATAGAATCATCCCGTCTGTAAATAGTGATAGTTTTACTTCTTCTTTTCAAACTTGGGTTCCTTTTTTTCCTTTTCTTCTCTTATTGCCAAGGCTAGAACTTCCAAGACTATGTTGAATAACATTGGTGAAAGAGGACATCCTTGTCTTGTTCCTGATCTTAGTGGAAATGCTTTCGGTTTTTCACTAAAATGATGTTAGCTGTGGTTTTGTCATAAATGACTTTTATTATTTTGAGATAGTTCCCCTCTATGCCCATTCTCTGGAGGGTTTTTATCAAGAATGGGTGATGAATTTTGTCAGAAGCTTTTTATGCATATATTGAGGTGATCATATGTTTTTTTATTTTTCAATTTGTTGATATGTTGTATTAACTGATAGATTTGTGGATATTGAATAATCCTTGCATCCCTAGGATAAATCCTACTTGATCACAGTATATGATCTTTTTAACGTATATGTGAATGTGGTTTGCTAATATTTTGTTGAGGATTTTTGCATCTATGTTCATCAGTGTTATTGGTCTGTAATTTTCTTTTTTGTTGTTGGAATCTTTGTCTGGGTTTGGTGTCAGGGTAATGGTGGCTTCATAGAATGAGCTTGGGAGTGTTCCTTCCTCTGCAATTTTCTGGAAAAGTTTCAGGAGAAGTGTTAATTCTTTGAATGTTTGGTAGAACTGAGCTGTGAAGCCATCAGGTCCTGGACTTTGTTTTTTGAAAGATTTTTAATCATATTTTCAATTGCACTATTTGTGATTGGTCCATTCATCTTTTCTATTTCTTCCTGGTTCAGTCTTGGTAAGTTGTACCTTTGTAAGAATCTGTCCATTTCTTCTAGGTTGTCCTTTTTTTTTTTTTTTTTTTTTTTGTCTTTTTAGGGCTGCACCTGTGGTACATGGAGGTTCCCAGGCTAGATGTCAAATGGGAGCTATAGCTGCCAGTCTACACCACAGCCATGGCAACACGGGATCTGAGCTGTGTTTGCGACCTACATTACAGCTCTTGGCAACACCAGATCCTTAACCCACTGAGCAAGGGAAATCAAACGCACATCCTCATGAATAGTAACTGGGTTTGTTAACCACTGAGTTATAGGGGGAATTCCTCAGTTGTCCATTTCATCAGCATATAGTTGCTCATAGTTGTTGCTCTTGATCCTTTGTATTTCTGCCATATTGGTTGTAATGTCTCCTTTTTCATTTCTAATTTTATTGATTTGAATGCTGTCCCCCCCCCATTTTTTTTATGATGAGTTTGGCTAACGGCTTATCAATTTTGTTGATCTTTTCAAAGAACCAACTTTTGATTTCATTGATCTCAACTGTTTTCTTTGTCTCTATGTTATTAATTTCTGTTCTAATCTTTATAATTTCTTTCTACTAATTTTGGGCTTTGTCTGGTCTTCCTTCTCTAGATAACACTGTATTGCTATAAACTTCTCTCTCAGAACTGCTTTTACTCTGTCCCATAGGTTTTGGATGGTTGAATCTTTATTGCCATTTGTCTCTATATATCTTTTAATTTCCTCTGTTTTTTTCAATGATTGTTTAGTAGTATGTTTTTTAGCTTCCAAAAGTTTGTGTTTTTTTCTTTTTTTTTCTTGACATTTGTTTATAGTCTCATAGCATTGTGATTGGTGAAAATACTTGAAATAATTTCAATTTTTTAAAATTTATCAAGGCTTAATCTATGACCCAATATGTGATCTGTCCTGGAGAATGTTCCCTGTATACCCAAAAAGAAAATATATTCTGCTGCTTTGGGATCAAAAGTTCTATAGATATTAGTTAACTTTATTTCGTCCATTTAAGGCCTGTGTTTCCTTGCTGATTTTCTTTCTGGATGATCTGTCCATTGCTGTAAATGGGGTGTTAAATTCCCCCATTATTATTGTGTTACTGTCAATTTTCAGTTTAAGGCTTTTAGTAGTTGCCTTATATATTGTGCTGCTCCTAAGTTGGGTGCATATATATTTAAAATTTTTATTTCTTCTTCTTGTATTGATCCTTTGATGATTATGTAATGTCCTTCCTCATCTCTTGTGACCTTATTATTTTAAAATCTATTTTGTCTGATATGAATATTGAAACACCTGCTTTTCTATACTTTCCATTTGCATGTAATATTTTATTTAATCACATCACTTTAAGTCTGTATGTGTCCTTAGATCTGAAATGGGTCTACTGTAGACAGCATATATATAGGTCTTGCTTTTGAATCCATTCAGCTGGTCTTTTTCTTTTAGTTGGAGCATTTAATCAGTTTACATTCAATGTAATTATGGATGAGTATGTATTTATTGTCATTTACTTAAAATTTTTTTGTATTGCTATTTTGGGTCTTTTTTCTACCCTTACTCTTTTTGTTGTCTTTTATTTTATTTTTTTATTTTATTTATTTTATTTATTTATTTTTTTGTCTTTTTGTTGTTGTTGCTATTTCTTGGGCCGCTCCCGCGGCATATGGAGGTTCCCAGGCTAGGGGTTGAATCGGAGCTGTAGCCACCGGCCTACGCCAGAGCCACAGCAACGCAGGATCCGAGCTGCGTCTGCAACCTACACCACAGCTCACGGCAACGCCAGATCGTTAAGCCACTGAGCAAGGGCAGGGACCGAACCCGCAACCTCATGGTTCCTAGTCGGATTCATTAACCACTGCGCCACGACGGGAACTCCTCTTTTTGTTGTCTTTTCTTGTGATTTGCTGACATGTTTAGTGTTATGTTTGGCCTTTTTTTTTTTCTTTTTTAATGTGTGAGACCATTATAGTTATTTAAATAGTTGTTCCTCTTATATTTTGATATATCCATCCATATCTGTGCAGAATTGTTTTGTCTTGCTGGCCTCCTTAATTTCAAATGCATTTTCATTTGTTCTCTCCTTTTTTCATGCTTGCTAGTTTAGATATCATATTTGTCAATGGGTGATTTCCTACTCTTAAATTATCTTTGCCTTTACCAGTGAGCATTTTCATTTTTAACACTCTTGTTTTTAATTGTAGTTTTTCCTTTTCTGTTTAGGGAAATTCTTTTAGTAGTTGATGTAGAGCTGATTTGAAGGTCCTGAATTCTCTTAGCTTTTTCTTATCTGTGAAGCTTTTGATATCTCCATCAAATGTGAATGAGAGCTTTGCTGGATAGAGCATTCTTGGTTCTAGGTTCCTCCTCTTCATCACCTCAAACATATTTTGCCACTCCCTTCTGGCTTGTAGAATTTCTGCTGCGAGATCAGCTGTTATCCTTATGGTAATCCCCTTATATATGATTTGTTGATTGTCCTGTGACTCAGTATTTTTTCTTTGAACTTAATTTTTGTCAGCTTGATTAGTATGTGTCTTGCTGTATTTCTTCTGGGGTTTATTTTGTATGGAATTCTTTGTGCTTCTTCAACTTGAGTGAGTGTTTCCTTTACATATTTGGGAAATTTTCAGTTATAATCTCTTAAATAATGTTCTCTGGCCATTTTCTCTCTCTTGCCCTTCTGGAATCCCCATGATGTGAATGTTGGTATGTTTAATGTTGTCCCAGATGTCTCTTAGACTCTCTTCCTTTTTTTTTTTCATTATTTTTTCTTTATTCTTTTCTGTAGCAGTGATTTTCACCACTCTGACTTCCACCTCACTTATCCATTCTTCTGCCTCCTAACCTGCTATTGGTTCCTTCTAGATTATTTTTCATTTCAATTTTTGCACTATTCATTTTGCTCTTCAAATCCTCTAGCTCTTTGTTAAACATTTCTTTTAAGTTTTCAATCTGTGTCTCTATTCTTCTTCCAAGATCTTGGATCATCTTTACTATCATCACTCTGAATTCTTTTCCAGGTGAATTGCCTACCTCTTCATCATTTAGTGGTTTTTGTCTTGTTCCTTTTCTGAAAGCTGTTTCTTTGCTGACTCATAGTGTCTACTTTACTATTTATCATCACTTTGACAGTGGGTATATAGATGTTGAAGCAGGTACCCATCCTGGAATTCTCAGGGGTGGTAGTGGTTCACATGTACCTCTTTGCTGGGTAGGTTCTAGGGACTGTTCTCTGTAGATATAGGAGCAGGTTCCAATGTTCTGCCAGCACTCTACTTACTTGGCCACTCTAGGGATCTCTCTAAGTCCTCAGGGGCATGAGGGCTTCTCCTAATTGTTGCTCATAGGCTCTCTCTGTAGCTGTAGGATGTGTGTTTCTGGCGGTCCCTCCCCCTGCCTTGCTGTTCTTAGGAGTGCTCTCTGTAGCCCTGCAGATTGGAAAGTGGGATAATGGGCCTCCCCTAGCTCCCCTGGTGTGGAAAGAGTGCCACTGATATGAACCTTCACAGGGACACTGGCAGGGGTCTTGTATTTTGTGCTTTTCACTGGTTGGACAGCCCACAGCTCTGTCAAAGACTGGGCACCTGCAGCCCTCTTGTGAAAATGGGCACTACCGCCAGCAGTTTTTCTGGCACTGCTTTGCTAGCATGAACTTCTGCAGATTCTCTGGGTGGAGCCAAGGCACCTGTGTTTTCCATGATCAACAGGGAGTGGGCACTGGTAGCCCTCTCATGGGAATGGGTACTGCTTCACTGTCATGAGCTTATGCAGATTCTCTGGGTGGAGCTGAGACACCTGTGTTTGCCTCTGTTTCACCTGGTCAAGCAAGTCACTGCTCTTGCAGGAAGTAGGCACCACCACCACCAGTTTTTCTGGCACTGCTTTGAAGATGTGAGCCTCTGCAGATTTCCTGGGTGGAGTGAAGGCACCAGTGAGTGGGCTCCATTGGCCCTCTTGCAAGAATGAGCACTACCTCTCTGGGCAGAGATGAGACTTCTGTATTTTCCCTACTCAAGCAGGTCCTTGCTTCTGCAGGAAGTGGGTGCTGGTCCAGCAGATTTTCTGGTGCTGCCTTGCTGGTCAGAGCCCCTGCAGATTCTCTGGGTGGAGCCACAGCACCTGAGTTTCCTGATCACTCAGGGGATGAATGCCACCACCATTGGCAGGTCTTCTGCTGCAGGTTGGGCTCCACTAGCATGGGGCCCCTCGCTGGCAGGAACTGGGAACTTGTGTTATTCCCCTAAGTGGTTACTCCATCTGCTCCAAGAAGTCTGTAACTCTAAGGGTAGGGCAGCAACTATGGCCAAATGGCTTCTGAGCTGAGGCAGGCAGTGTCCTGCAGCTTGAGAGAGTGGGCTTAGGGAACAAGTCTGTAGTGGTGGATTCCACCCCTTTCTTCCAGAACCCCCAAACAAAGGCATCCAGGATCTAAGCCCAACTGGGTTGCCTCTGCTTAGATGCTCTCCATTGTGGTCGCCCTATACTCTAGTCCCTCCAAGCTGTTTCCACACCACCAACCCCATTTTTTCCTCACATAGCTGGCCCCCACTCCCTCTTTGGGTCTGATCTCTAAGGCCAAAGTTTTAGTTTCCAATAAATGCTGACACCCACCTCTGGATATCCGTTGCCCATATGGCACCTGTCTACTGTTGTCCTTTGCCCACAGCACTGACTATTTCTGGAGGACTTTCTCCTTGTTAACTGCTTCAGACCATTTGCCTAGAGTTCCTCCTCTGTTTTTGGCTGATCTCATAGCTAGTGGGGGAACTTCCCCGGGGTGCAGGAGCTATTCCTCTTTCCAGGTCCCTCCTGGGAGAGCTGGTCCTGTCTCATTTCCTTTCTGTACTTTTTCTCTTGTTCTTATTCTTTCTTTTGTCCTATCTGGTTTTGTAGTGTTTTTCTTGTTCTATTATAATCTTGAGGTCTTTTGTCAGTTTTTAGCAAATTTTTGTGTGTGAATAGTTTCATATATTGTTGTATTTTCAATGTATTTGTGGGGGTGGATGAGCCTTCCTGCTACTCTGCAATCTTAGCCCCTCCCTTTTATCTTTATATACAGAAAAGTTCCACTTACTAAGAAAGTATATTGGGAATACAGTACAGAAAAGCAAATTTCATAGGAATTGATATATGGAGTTCTTTATAATAAAATGGTGATACATAATGAATTTTAAATTTTCCCCTACATATTGTGAATGCGTATCTTCACCTCTAAATTAAAACATTTCAGAAAAAAAATGATTACTTTAGGAATCTTCAACAGTATGTGCTATGGAGTTAATCAAACATAATTATAGATGGAAAACAATCTAAATATGTGAAAGATTATATGGCTTGGGTGTTGTAATTTTTTTGTTATGCTTTAATGGTATTCTCACAGTACTCAGTATATTTTGCGTGAAAGTTGATGACAATATATGAAAATAAATATGGCTTATGTTATTTGTGTGAATATATTTTATTATGGAAATTAAATAGTACAATTTTTTCTCCCAACGCCCAATTCCATAACCCTTTATTTATCGAAAAATGTTTATAGCAATAACTCATTAATACTGAAAAGTGACATAATTCAGTTTTGATAGACCATAAATTTGGGTACTAATATTTTTTTCCTATTACTTAATTTTGCAAAATTTAATTTGATTTTACTGACAAATATTCAGTCACCAGGTGTTTGAATGTATACATTTTTAAGTGATGCTTTCTGTTACTTATAAATTTCTTATTTGGTGATTATCCTCTTCTTAAACCAGTCAAGGCTCATTTATGGGTCTGCTGCAAAATTATCTTTCTGGGACTTTCTTTCTTTGCAATTCTTGGTTAGAATACAGTCTGTCATTTTTTTTTCCCAGAAAAAAAAATATCTGTCCCGTTTTTTCTTCATTACATGGCTTGAACACATCCTTGTGTAAATTCTTGTTAAGAGTGAATTGAAGTACAGAAACATAGGATGGAGTAACTCACTGGTGTATTCCTTTATAAATTGAAAATAATGTCCTTAATTTTTCTTCTAATTTCTAATACTTAATGTGATTGATGGAAACTCTATTGTCAAGTTGGTCAGGTCTGTGTGATTTACATGGTTTACAAACAATTTTTCAAAATAAAACTTATTTCCTATAACAGTGTCAGATTTACAAAAAAAAAAAAAAAAAAAAAAAAAAAAAAAAAGTACGATACAGAGTCCTCAGATAGCCCACACTCAGTTTCCCCTCTTAATAACTTATGGTATATTTGTATGATTAATGAACCAATATTGAAACATGATTTTTTTTAGTTGTATATAATGACCATTTTTTCTATTCCAGGGTCTAATACAGGATAATACAGTATATTTTGTTTCATATCTCCTTAGGCCTCTCTTGGCTTTGATAGTTTCTCAAACTTTCCTTGTTTTTGAGAACGTTAACAGTTTTGAGCAATAATTGTCAGGTATTTGTAGAATGTTCCTCAATTGGGATTTGACTGACAGTCTTCTCTTTTTTTTTTTTTTTTTATTTTTATGGCCACATCTGTGGCATATGGAAGTTACTGAACCAGGGGTCCACTTGGAGCTGAAGCTGTAACCTACACCATAGCCAGGGATCCGAGGTCTATCTGCAACCTATACCACAGCTTATGTAATGTTGGATCCTTAATCCACTGAGCCAAGCCAGGGATGAAACCCACATTCTCATAGAGACAACAGTCAGTTCCTTAACCTACTGAGCAACCATAAGTACTCCCCTGATGGTCTTCTTATAATTAGATCAGGGTTATGGTTTTTAGAGAGAGATCACAGAGATAACATATCACTCTCCTCACATTATATGAAAGGTACATATTGTCAACATGACATCACTTTGATGTCTAAGGTTGTGTGTGTTTTTTTATTGGAAAGTTTTTCCTTTATCATTCATCTTCATACTTTATTATTTTATTTTTTATTTTTCTATTTTCAACATTAAGGAGAATTTTAGGAAGTTCCCTTGTAGTGCAGTGGGATAAGGATACAGCGCTGGCCACAGATATAGCACTGGTTGCAGTGTGGTATAGGTTTGATCCCTGGTCTGACAACTTCCACATACTGCGTATGTGGCCAAAAAAAAGGGGAAAAAAACCCCAAAACTGGAGAAATTTTTAGACAATTTTCTCTCTCCTCCTACAATTTTTATTAATTTATACTATTTTATAATCCCATATTTTGAATTTAATGTATTCTCTGGTTAAAAAGACAGTCTGCCATTTTTTTTTTTTTTTTTTCCTTTTAGGACCAAACCTGCAGTATATGGAAGTTCCTGGGATGGGGTCAACTTGGAGCTGCAGCTGCCGGTGGGAGATGCTCTATGGGAGCAATGCCAGATCCAAGCTACATGTGCTATCTATGGCTCAGCTCTCAGCAATGTTGGATCCCTGAGCAAGGCTAGGGACCAAATTTGTATCCTCAAGGATACTAGTCAGGTTCTTAACCCACTGAACCACAACAGGAACTCTGATAGTGTGCCATTTTGAAAGGGAAGGTCTGAATTATTTGACTAATTGTTAATTCAGCAAATTACAGTTCACCCTTAAAGGAATTAATGTCCATATCATGAACAAAATATGCATAGCAAAAATATAAATACATAAATCATAAAGGGACTTAGATCTGATAAGTTAAAATATAACTGATTTTGTGAAGAAATAAGATTTCTAGATATAATAGGCAATCAAAATGAGAGAAAAGCAGAGGAATGAATGGAGAGTTTTAACTTCCATCGATAATATATAAAAATATATACATATGAAAGTGCTTCAAGTATCAACGTAATTTTTTTATTTGGCTTTAATAAAGTAGTAACTACAATGGGATTATTTATCAAAGAAAGCTTCAGGGAGCTTAATTACGGTTACATAAAATAACACTTTCAGTTGTTAAGTACAAATTGAGTTAGAAAATTTATCATTACATTTTTAATAACGCACTCAAATTGAAATGTTTAGACATTTGCAACATTTAGCACTTTTCTAAGACTAAGTCGGCAGGTTAAAAATTAGCATATTTATTCAATGTAGACTAATTTAGTTATTAATTTACATAATTTGCTTATTGCAAGCCGCTTTCTAAAACATTTAATTTCTTAACCTTTAGTGAAAATCTAATGTCTTAATAATAATATAGTACTCTCTGAACATGACAATTTAGTGAAATTATCACATAATTTAGCTTTTGCTTTCAGCAATCAGTGAGTTTATATTGTGTTTATGAGTGTGTTTTGGTTAAAAAAAAAAACCCTAAAATTATAAAATCACTTAAGATTTTGAATTTGTTTATATAGCACTATTCCCTTCCCAGAGTCTATACATTTCAAAGAAAAATAATGATCATATAAATAAAATCAGGAATTATTTTTAAAAATGGTATCTCTATTCAATGCTAGTTTATTTTTTAGCTGGCCAGTGAAAATTTTTGTACATTCTGATTTCTCTATGGAAAAAAGGGTTAAATATATATTTCTCCAAAGAAGATTTACAATACAAATAGAGAACAAGAGTTTGAAAAGATGCTCCATATCATTAATGATTAGGGAAATGAAAATCACAACCACAATGAGGTACAACCTCATGCCCATTAGGATAGCTATATTAAAAAAAAGAAAGAAAAAAAAGAAAAATATAAAGTTTTAGCAAAGATGTGGAGAGATTAGAACACACATATACTCTTGGTGGGAATATAAAATGGCAAACTCTTGTAGAAGACAATTTTCCACTTAATCAAAAAGTTAAACATAGACCTAAAATTCCACTCTTAAGTATAGACATAAAACAACTGAAATTAAGTGTTCTAACAAGTTCATGTGCATACCCATTCCTAGCAACATTGTTCACAATAACCAAAAGGTGAAAACAGTGCAAACATTCATCAATAAACAAACTGTGGTATATGTACTGTTGGAGACCACGGAACAGCAGAACCTGCAGAAGGCAAATATCTATGGACTCAGAGTTCTAAAGTACAGAGTCTCCTTCAAAGACAAGATGAAGGACTTTTGCATTAACCAGTTATTCTACAAATAGCTGCATTATGTTCTAAGGATACTCCCTTTGATATTACTAAGATGATAATCTCATTATTGCCTATGCCTGTCCCTGCCCACTAATCTTGTCACTTTCCTTAATCCCCTTAATAATAACCTCATCACCTTCCTTAATAAAAACCATGTGGGCTAAAGCTTAGGCGCCTCTGTTCTATGGAGCAGAGGGCCTCCTGGTCCCCCACTTTCTAAATATAAGAGTCTTGTGTGTTCTATTATACTGCACCGCCCCTCTTCCAGGATTCCCCCTTTCCCTGCAGCGTTGGATGTGGCATATAAAAAATTGGATATTTTTTAACCACAATAAGGAATAAAGTAAGGATACATGCTATGCATCATGGATGAATCTTGAAACACTGTGTTAAGTGAAAAGATCCAAACGCAAACAATACCACATGGTTATATAATTGCATTTACATGACATACCAAGAATAGATATGTCCATCTAGATGGAAAGTGAATTGAGAGTTGCCAGTGGCTGGGAGGAGGAGAAGTGGGAACAGGTTGCTTAAGAGGCATTGAGATTATTTTGTAAATGGATGGAAATATTTAGAAATCGAATTAGGTGGTGGTTGCAGAACACCATGATGTACTACATGTCATGGAAATGTACACTTTAAAATGTTAATTTTATGTTCTAGGAATTTTGCCTCAAAATATTTGTTGTTTATTTGTAATTTAAATTTGACTGAATAGACTATATGTTATCTGAAAACTCATATATTTCATATTAACTGCATCACTTATCAAAATGCCATAAAAATTAGGCACTTAATGAGTTATTTTTTAAAACATCAAATAGCTTATTTTTTTCAGTTTCTCTTTTAGTCACCTAAAATTACACAATTTTGCACTATAACAGCCATTTTTGTCTTTCAGAAGCACATATGCTGTTACAAAAAGCAGAGCTTGAACATCTTTGTGTTTGCATAGAAATGATAAAAAAATCTGTATAAAAGTCAATGCTGTCCTTAATTTTATGTTATTTAGAAATCACTATTCTTATTTGCCTACCTGTACTCTTAGACTTCATATCTTATTTTTATTACCAGTTCAGCATTAAATTATACATATATATATGTGTCTGTGTATATAAATTGATTTTTTGAACTTTGATTTTACTCCAGCATCCTTAATCACAGCACCCATGTTTCTTATATCCTTTCAGTGTTTATAGCACAATGCCAATGAGACCACGCAGAGAGAGAGTGTGAAGGCAAGACAGATATAAGTTTGAAGTTCTTATTTTCTTCTTTTAATTTAATAGAAATGCCTTACTAACAGTTTCTTTTTCCAACTGAGTGAAAAAGATAGTGGTGATTTTTGCAATCTCTTTACAATAGCACAAAACAAAGCCCAGAAAAAAATGCCCGTGCACTAAAGCTAAGCTCGAAGCATGGAGATGTCTATTAGATGTTGGGCTGGGGTTACATGACAAGCATCTTAAAACATTATTTGAAGCAAAGCTTAGTGCATTTTTCCTGCAAGATGATCCTACTAATAGGAGGGAGGCATGGATCGAGCACTCTCTGCTCACTGTGGAGGCAGGATAGCTGAAAGTTAGCACCAGCTTAGTAGAGACAGTTGAATTGAAAGCCTGCCAACTGCATACTTAAAACAAGAAAGAGATGTGCTCAGCAAGTCAGAGGGATCAAATCATTCTGGGATCTTTAACTCGATGAAATTTTCTTCTAAAAAAATATTCTGAAAATAATTCCTGAAAGCAATAGATTTAAATTTATATTTATATAGTCCCTTTAAAATGAACCTAATTTCAGTAAGATAACCTTCTGCTTTTCATTTCCATTTCTCCTAATTTCTGTCGGTTTGATTAAAATGCTAGAAAATTAGCCAAATGTCTGTCCCATATTTAAATACAGACGACATATGTCTTTAATACATATATCAATGTTTTTCCTTATTTCATACACAATATATTTTTCAGAAAACAGAAGATTTTTTTTCCCTTCAAAAATAAGTTTATCAAGAACTTAAATGATAGATACAATAATAATCAGAAGTGAAGTAGTAAGATTAGCAATATTGGTCTATCTAAACTTTCCGGACTTTGTAATAAAATGCACCACATTTGGTAAATCAGGTTATGTTATGTCTTCTAATAATTATAAAAAGACTGCATATATCTTGGTTAAAATCAAAGTTCATGCGATGCAAGCCACTGACTTCTTAATAGTGGCCCTTAGCTGTTCTTCCCAGGAAGGATATATTGAAATACCATGGCAATACAAAACAGGAGAACATAATTCCAACAAGTACTCTGATCAGAAAGTAACAACTTCATTCAGATGATGCTTAATGTTCCCCTTTCATCCCCATAACAGCAGAAAGAATGTTTGATGCTACTTAGCAAACTCAGGCACCAAAGGAAAAACATGAGCAAGAATTCTCACACTGTGGAACCAGAAAGATACACCAATGTCTCTTATAGGTAAAACACATAGAAGCAACCATTTTGGACAATACAGGGTAGATAATTGAAGTTTGAATAAAAATCATTAAATTTGGCTCAGTAATTAGAGTCAGCTGGTTCATTTTCAATTAAACACATTGTTATCCAAAGCCTGCCTCTGTGTTTAATGTTCAGGTCAAAATGAAGAAATAAGACAGGCAGATAAAGTTGCTCTTGAGAGATTTAAACCACATTAGACAGTTACAATAAAGAAAAATAACGACATGCAGAAGATAAGACTGTGGACATCAATGACTTTGGACTAGAGGTCTAGTCTATGTTAGATGAAACGATTTAGGATTGAGAAAGATGGAGTGATACATGCTTAGGAAACAAGCTGCTCTGTGTGGCTAAAATACAGGGTGTATCTAAAGAGTGGGGTCAGGGGAAGAGTGACATTGAAAAAAGAGACACTCACACACCCTGACAGGCCTTATACACTGTAAAATAAAATAAGAGAATAACATGGAGTCATTGAAATTTAATTCTGGAAATTGACCTCAATGAACTTGTGATACTGAAGACTATTTTTCCTGTAATAGTCAGTTTGGACAAAAAGTGGATTTGTGGATCAAAAACAACAGAAACAAATAATGACAAAAACTGTAATGTCAGAAGAGATAGAAGTGAAAAACTTAGTATCATAAAATGTAATGAGTGATGGTATATTAAAGTAGGTAAATGGAGAGTAAAAAATGTCTAGGTTTCTGAATTGCTCAACCAATTGGATGGTGGTACAGCTCACTGAAATAGGGCAAACAGAAGAAAGTAGGCTTAGTTTGGGGCATATTGAGTTTGTTACGCCTACTGTTTATGCAACATTAATTGAATCGGATGATCAAGGCTCTAAGCAGTGAAGAAAACCTCAGTGGCTTAAAAAGACAAAGGTTGATAGCTCATTTGTATTATATGCTCATTATAGATAAGAACTGTTCTCTAAATCCCATTGGATTACTTTTTCCAGTGGGATTCATTATGAATGCTAGTGTTCAATGGAAAGAAAATCAGAGGTTCTAATTAGACTTACAAGAGGCATGGTTCTAGGGGCACCATGATTATTGTGTTAGCCCATAGTGTTTCTGGAAAAAATGTGCCCTGGAATCAACTATTATATACTTCTAAGCTTTTTTTCTAGTCCCACTGTCATTTTATTTTCTTGCATAAGTCACAATAGTTCTTAGGGAGACACTGCTCAAGTAATGACAAGTTCAGTCAAATATGCTTCATATTGAAAAGTCCACCAGTAAACTACAATTTGCATTCACAATTACAACAGTTTGTTAAAAATGAAAACTTTGAACTTTCATTGACTCATCTCATACTTTTGGAGAATTAGAGTTATCCTAATGGAATAATATTTCTTTTAAAATTTGTCACTAGAAGCTAAAAATGTTGTTATATCAAAACAATTTTATTTTATTTTTTTAATTTTTTAAATTTTTTGCCTTTTCTAGGGCCGCACCCGCGGCATATGGAGGTTCCCAGGCTAGGGGTCCAATCAGAGCTGTAGCTGCCAGCCTACTCCAGAGCCACAGCATTGCGGGATCCCAGCTGCCTCTGCAACCTACACCACAGCTCATGGCAATGCCAGATCCTTAACCCACTGAGCGAGGCCAGGGATCGAACCCACAACCTCATGGTTCCTAGTTGGATTCGTTAACCACTGAGCCATGGGAGTTCCCGTCATAGAGCAGCAGAAACGAATCCGACTAGGAACCATGAGGTTGAGGGTTCGATCCCTGGCCTCACTCAGTGGGTTAAAGATCTGGCATTGCCGGCGAGCTGTGGTGTAGGTCGCAGATGCAGCTCGCATCTGGCATTGCTGTGGCTGTGGCATAGGCTGGCAGCTACAGCTCCTATTAGATCCCTAGCCGGGGGACCTCCATATACCGCGGGTGCAGCCCTAAAAAAAAATAAAAATGGACAAAAAACAAACAAAAGCAAACTAAAGCGTTTTTTAAATAATATTTCGAATTCAAAATGTAAAGTATTTTAAAAATACATATGTTCATATATGTTTGAGTGCAATAAAAATATATTAAGAGACAAAAATATAAAATGTAAAAAAAAATTTTTCATATGGGAACAATGGACATGGCTATCATTTAAGTTCATATATTAATTTTTAAAAAGATGAAATAAAATCCAGAATAAAACAAAATGTGAGACATACTTCCTAGCAGAGTGAAACATGATTTTTTGTATGAGTTGCTATGCAGAAAACTGTAAGGATGAAGTGACCCATCATCCTATTTATATTGAAGCATTAGTGAGTCCTATAAAAATCTCATGTACTAGTGGATAGATAAGTTATAATCTGAGGAGACCCTGAGCTGTCAGGAGAAATTCAGTGCAGAAAGAATTTTTTTAACCTTTCAAAAGCAGACACAGGTCTTTCAGTGGGGGAGTGCTTATATGACAATCCAGTGAGAGCAGGAAACTCCTCAAGGGCTAACTGCTGGGAAACTAACTCACTGATAATTTATAAAAGTTACCTAGAAGCATGGTGACATTTAAACTCAAGCAATAAATTACAGTTATAGAATGCTGAGCCATAAAAGAAGAACCGTTGGGTAGACATCACAAACTACCCAATCATTCTCATTCCTAACCTCATTGATGGTCCGCATTAGGGCAAGAAGCCAAGGACATTTAACTTCAATCTGGGAAAAATCAGTGGTCAATCAAGGCAGTAGATAAATGTTCATCTATCATCCAGTGTCAGTAAATCCAGTCACCAAGGGGGAAAATATTTTAAGCTAGTAACTATGAATATTTGTAGTGGTAGGTAAAAGATTTAATTTCAGAGAAAATGAGATTTTATTTTTTATTTTTTAAAATTTTATCATAGTTAATTAACAATGTTCTGGTGATTTCTGCTACACAGCAACGTGACCCAGTCATGCACGTGTGTGTGTGTGTGTGTGTGTGTGTGTGTATACATAATTTTTCTCATATTATCCTCCATCATATTCCATCAATAGTGGCTAGATATAGTTCCCTGTGCTTTACATTAGGATCTCATTGCTTATCCATTCCAAATGCAATAGTTTGCATCTACTAACCCCAAACTCCCAAACTCTACTAATCCCACTCCCTCCCCCTCCCCCTTGGCAACCACAAATCTGTTCTCCATGTCCATGATTTTTTTTTTTTTCTTTTCTTTTCTGTAGCTAGGTTCATTTGTGCCATATATTAGATTCTGGATATAATTGATATCATATGGTATTTGTCTTTCTCTTTCTGATTTACCTCAGTTATTATGAGAGTCTCTAGTTCCATCCATGTTGCTGCAAATGGCATTACTTTGTCATTTTTATGACTGAGTATTATTCCATTGTATATATATGCCACATCTTCTTAATCCATTCATCTATTGATGGACATTATGTTGTTTCCATGTCTCAGCTATTGTGAATAGTGTTGCTATGAACACAGGGATGCATGTATATTTCTCTATGAAATTTTTGTCTGGATATATGCCTAGAGATTTTATTTTAACTAAAAAATGTTATTAAGTATAGGTATAAGTTTTGATTTGTTTAAATATGGGTAAATTATCTAGAAAAGTCAGATCTCTATCCTAATAATAACAGTTTTTTAAACAATTAATGAGTTCTTAAAGTTTGCTATTTTCTGTTTTATAAAACTTTAGAAAATACACAGGATTCTTTGTTCCAGAGAAGTTAGTTTAAGGATTGTGAGAAGAAAATGCCTGAAGTTAGTATGAGGGCATTGCAAAGTGAGGTTTGACAAAAGGTTTGTCATCTAAAGAATTGAAGTTTATTTTAAGATCAATGCCGGAGTTCCCGTCATGGCTCAGTGGCTAACGAATCTGACTAGGAACCATGAGGTTGTGGGTTTGATCCCTGGCCTTGCTCAGTGGGTTAAGGATCTGGCATTGCCATGAGCTGTGGTGTAGGTCGCAGACACGGCTTGGATCCCATGTTGCTGTAGCTCTGGTGTAGGCTGGCGGCTACAGTTCCAATTAGACCCCTAGCCTGGGAACCTCCATATGCAACCGGTGCGGCCCTAGAAAAGAGAGAAAAAAAAAAAAAAAGATCAATGCCATATAACATGACTTCCTTTTCCTAAAAGCTAACTCCATACATGGAGAATGCGTGGAATGGAAGGAGCACAATAGCGGGTTGTCTCAATGAACAAGAAATTATGTACTTGGAACAGCGAGTATGGAGATGTTGACAGGGAGAATAATTGACACAAGAAAAAAATATTTTCAACAAGTCAAAACATCTCAGCTAAAAATGAAAATTGAGGCTGCGCATTTTGTTGAACATGAAGTAATTCTTTAAAGAAAAAACCTAAACAATATTAAACACAATCTGTGCATTTCTAATAAGCAATTAAATACAACTTCTACTTAAATAGAAACTTCAGAAGGTAAATTAAATCAATGAGGCAAATGGTAAGACAAATAACTAAACAAACAATAAAACTTATATGGAAACTAACAAACATGCATAGACATGTATTTGCCATAAGTGGGTGGGATGGGAAAGTACTAATGAAAAATTTGAAACAACTACTTGTCTCCTGTGCCCAGTTACTTCTATATTAAAGAATGCTTGTGATTGCATTGGGTCTACTAGAATAAGCCAGGATGGTCACTTGTTCTGAGGATTAGTATTCAATACCGTCAGCAATCTTAGTTCTCCCTTGTCACCTAATTTAACATTTACAGATTTGGGGGAGTAGAACATAGGCATCTTTTCAGAGTGGTTAGTGAGTGGTGGCATTATCCTGCCTACCGCAATTATTTAGAATCGATAAAACAAATATGTTTTTATTTGAGGAACAAGATAGTGAAAGGAAGAAACTGAGTATTTAAGAAAATGAGCAGTTAATTGAGTGAGACGAAACTAAGGACTGAAATGCAGGGTTCAATTCTTACAAAAGATAGAATATGTTCCTTTGATCTCTTACATATACTTAAACAATCAGCTCAAATATCACCAATTATCCCTAAACAAAATATTTAAATTTTCTACTCCAGTAATAAATAAGCATTACTTGTTAGTGATTTCATTAAGTAATTAATAATTTTCAAAAAATATTTATTAATTGAATATTCGCTTTTTTTTTTCTTTCTTAAGATTGCAGGTGCGGCATATGGAATTTCCCAAGCCAGGGGGCAAATGAGAATTTTAGCTGTGAGCCTACACCACAGCTACATCAAGACCAGGTCTGAGCCACATCTGTGACCTACACCAAAGCTCATGGCAATGCTGGATCCTTTAACCCACTGAGGGAGGCCAGAGATGGAACCCATATCCTCATGGGCACTCGTCAGGTTTGTTTCTAATAGGAACTCCCGGATACCTGCTTCCTTAATATTAAGAGTAAAAGATAAGTGAGTCATAAAATTTTTAAGAAACTTACAAGTTTATGCAAATATTATGACTAGGGAATGTAAATAAGTCACATATAAAGAAGGAAGTTTAATTCTATTGAAAATAAACAACAGACACAATCCTAGTTTCTATTCTCCCCAAAAAAGAAATACATGGCAGGGTTACACGCCGTTTGGACCACTGCAGGGCACTCATTCTGATTCCTTATGTATTGTATTTAAGGTAGAAGATGATGTATACTGTAGCAAAAACTTGCTCAGGAGCATTCATCATACACTAAATGGCACAGTCAAGGAAGGTTTGGTAGGCTCCAGAGAGGTGTAGAGGAAGAAGTGTCCATGACTCAACCTCTGATGCCTGTATATATCTATGTTACCCGGAAAAAAGTACTTTGCAGATTAAAATGACAGACCTTTAAATATAGAGATAATCCTAAATTATTCAAGTGACCAATCTAATCTTGTGAGCTCTTAAAAGACAGAGAACTTTCTCAGCCTGGAAGCACAAGACATACAGCAAAAGGTGAAATCTGAGAGATTTCATGTGTGGACAGGATTTGATACATCATTGCTGAATCTGAAAAAAGGGGCCTATATATGAGGATTAAGGAGAGAATTTTAGAGCTAAGGGAAGCCATAGTCTGACAGCAAGGAAGCAGGAACCTTATTCCTGCTTCAGGGATCAGATTCTGCCAACAACCTAAGTGAGCTAAGAAGTGAATTTTTCGGGGAGTTCCCGTCGTGGCGCAGTGGTTAACGAATCCGACTAGGAACCATGAGGTTGCGGGTTCGGTCCCTGCCCTTGCTCAGTGGGTTGACGATCCGGAGCTGTGGTGTAGGTTGCAGACGCGGCTCGAATCCCGCGTTGCTGTGGCTCTGGCGTAGGCCGGTGGCTACAGCTCCGATTCAACCCCTAGCCTGGGAACCTCCATATGCCGCGGGAGCGGCCCAAGAAATAGCAACAACAACAACAACAAAAGACAAAAAGACAAAAAAAAAAAAAAAAAAAAAAAAAAAGAAGTGAATTTTTCTCAGATTCTCCCCCTATCAACTCAGCCAGCCAAAGCCTTCACTTTGGCTATATCAGTTTTTGAATAGAAAAACAAGTCTAGCCAAACTGAACTTCTGACCTACAGAGCTATGAAATAGTAAATTTATGTTGTTTAAAACCACTAAGGTTTAAGGAATAATATCAATCTCAATATAAAATCAAATAGAATAAAACAAAAGACATAAGTGCAAACATCTTTAATGGAAGTATAACCATCAAATGAAACAATACTCAACAATAAAAAGGCATCATGTACTAATGCAAATAATAAAAGAGATGAGTTTCAGCAATGTTATGCTGTTTGAAAAAACCAGAACAAGAGTGTATACAGCAAGGTTCCATTTATAATACATTCTAGAATGTGCAGAATATATTTAGAGAATTAGAAAGCAGATCATATGTCATGGAATTGGGATGGAAATGAGGTTGATTGCAAAAGGGTATAAAGAAATATTTTGAGGTGACAGAAATATCTTGATTGTGGATCTGGCTACATGGGTGGATATGCATTTTCAACTCATCAAACTCTACAACGAAAATACATAAGCTATGGTTCATATGTTTTATGCTTATAAGTCCCTCCATTTGTTATTCCACCATCAACACTATGGAAAAAATACCTAGTTTAAACAGTAAATTAGATTCTTTTTTTTTTTTTTTTTTTTTTTTTTTGTCTTTTTAGGACTGCACTCATGGCATATGGATGTTCCCAGGCTAGGGGTCGAATTGGAGCTGTATCCACTGGCCTCAGCCACAGCCACAGAAATGCCAGATCTGAGCCATGTCTGCCATCTACACCACAGCTCATGGTAGTGCTGGATCCTTAATCCCCTGAGCAAGACCAGGAATCAAACCTTTGTTCTCATGGATGCTAGTCAGATTTGTTTCTGCTGAGCCACAATGACAGGAACTCCAAGATTCTTAATTCATATTTTAAAATGTTCATTGCCTTCTCTTACCACCTTCCAAAAAATTTTTTTTCACCTGTTCCCCCCATACCTGCAACACTCAAGTAATAGATGTGATTTCATTTGTTTGAAATGGGTGACATTACCTTATCATTTGGGTCTCCTCTCTAGGTGGAAAATGCTTAATTTTTAAATCAAATCTCCTGTTTTTTGGTTCCTTCAATGCATATGTCATGGATTGTTTTTACATCTTTCTTTGATTAATGTTACACCCTAGTGTATTTTACAGTAAGCTGAGTCCAACATTTTTTTCAAATTTTGCCCATCAGTATATATTCAGTGATTAACATAGTACCTGCTGTATACTTTTCAAAATTTATTTGTTGATTCATTCAATACAAGGAAGAAGTAAACTATATCTCATTTTAATTATTCTTAATTCTGCTTCGTTTTATTGTCTTGTTTTTTGTTTTTGCCATCTTTCTATCATCTTATTCTAATTTATCTGTGCTAAGTAATAAGCATCTTTAAGACAGAGGTTATGTCTTAAATCTTCACCATTGTGTAACTAGGGCTAGACCCCTAAGCATTCAATATATATTAAAGAATAAATAGATGAAAAGAAATTAATGTAAACTGTAAGCTAAAACATAACTTTAGAAGTCATTATCAGGGAGTTCCTGTAGTGGCTCAGTGGTTAGCGAACTCAAATAGCATCCATGAGGATGTGGGTTTGTTCCCTGGCCTTGCTCAGTGACGGAGTTGCTGTGGCTGTGGCGTAGGCCGGCGGCCACAGCTCTGATTGGACTTCTAGCCTGGGAACCTCCATATGCCACAGGTGTGGCCCTAAAAGACAAAAAGACCAAAAAAATTAAAAAAAAAAGAAACAAACAAAAAAAGTCATCATCATGTTTTTTCTTCTTTAACTTTGCTTAATTCCTTTTTAAAATTCTCCAGTCTTCAAACTGAATTAATTAAAATACATGCAAAGGAAAACATATCCAATTGTACCCTTAAATGGCATACATTTTAAATTTAACAAAAATGACTATAAAGTATACATAATTGTCATTTCTCAGCATAATATTCAAATTACTATGCAGCATCAATGTAAAAGAAAAAATCATCAATTCCCTGGTTCATACATATGAAATTAATTATTAATATCAAATGACCTATAACCAAGAGAATAATGGAATTGGAAAATGATAAAATTAACCAAATTGTTTTTAAGCATATAGCTATCATTGTAATAATACTTTAAATACCAGGGTAAGTAAAATATTGTCTGCCAGAGTCATAAGAATGTAATTTTTTAGAAATATTTTCTAAATTTTAGGGAGGAAAAATAAACAGCTGAAATTTTTATCTAACATGTTTTATAGTGCTTGTAAGTATTGTTTAATTATGTTAAAGCAATATATACATTATCTTTTCTACATTCCCATTATATCATCAGGTATCTGTGATATCTTGTTTATACAGACACTAATTTCATTAACATCCACCTTCAAGTGTAAGGTACTCATGCATTAAGTATCAGTGATATTCCCTAAATAATTTGAGAGATTTGCAACAATGATGTTCTTTTGACAAGGAAATGTCACACTATAAGTGTCATTTAGAATTCTACACTGAATGAGGTCATCACTAGGAGAGAATTTTTGCCTCCCTTTTTAGAAAAGGACCTCATAAATGTCTTCAAGTTTCTATGTTTTGATATAAATGTCACTTCTTACTAAAACATAAACTTTTAGTAGGTCACTCATAAGCAGTCCTGCAAAGTAAGAGTTTTGGATAAAATGACCACAAGAGGCCAACACATTCCTAGGAGAAAACAATCACAATAGGACAAAAATATCAATCAGGAAAGGCTTATAGAGTGTTTCTATATTGTAGCACCAATTTGTTATTTTATTTTAAGGCTACTTGTTGAGTCCTTAGTATGATCAAGGCATGATTTTAGGTACAGAAAAAAAAAAAAAAAAACTAAAGCAAATAAGTAAGTAAATAAATAAATAATTTCTATTTGAATAATTTATCCAAGGGAGAAGTGGAATGTTCTCTGAGTGCTTATCTAAAGTAGTCTTTGGGGAGATGCAGCAGAGTTTTTAAAGAAAACCTTCTACTGGAAAGTACTATGTAATACGCATTCTCCATGATGTATACAATTTATGTAAGTAGAGTTGAGGGATAGGATGGGTGCCATGTGTTTGAAAGTTGTGAAGCAGCACTTGAAAAAAAATTACAGTATTGGAACTACCCGATCACCTAGATTTAAATTCTATAAATGACTTACTGCAGCCTTCTAACTTCAAGCATGTTCTATGCACACTTTTATTAACAATCACTTAGGCCAACAGAGTGCAAGTCTGAGATGGTAATACTTGAACTTTGCTGTTCTGAGCTCCCAGTTCAAAAGGTTTAATACATATAATTATTAAACTCACTTACTAAACAATTTTTAAAATATAACTCTCAAGGTATAATTTGCATATAATAAAGTGTATTCATTTTAAGAGCAGTAATTTATAATTTTTGATAAGTATATATATTCAGGTAGCCACTACCACATTCATGGTACACAAATATCCTTCATCAGTAAGGTTTCTCCCTGCTCTTTGATTTTATATGAGTAAATCTATGGGTTAAGGAACTGAGCTCTCAGCTGCTTGCTCAAAAGGAGCAAAGCCAGTCTACTGACATCTGGTCGTGGTGAAGAAAAGGGCAGTGAAGGAGAAAGGGCGGCTTACATTCAAAAGACTAGAACTTCCAATGGCTTTTAGGTTTTTAAAGGCAACCTTAGTGGTGAAAGTTACAGGGTATGTGGTCAGCTCCTGGATGTTTTTTGAATGGATGGTGGTGAGATAACAGGGTGGTAATTTTGGAATCTCAATTATCAGTATCTGGGTTCCAATAGGTCTGGGGTCTATGTGCTGGTAGTCAGTATGCAGTCAACTTCTCTCACCTGGTGGGAGAGTTTAATTTCTGCAGAGCAACTCTAGGATGTGACATGGGCTATTATCTATAATTAAATTTGTTGTTTGGAATTCAGAGAAGTCCTAGGAGGTTAAAGCTTTTCTACAAACAAGAGGTGAGAGAAACAGGATGGGTTATGGCTAGGAAGGCCCTGCAAGGTGTGAATCTCACATTTCTTGATATCATGAGAGTGAGGCATTGACTTCCCTTTGTTCCAGATTAAATTTTTAAAGATTAATTATTACAGTAAGTGAGCTTGGAAGAAAAAAGAAAGTACCTCCCTTTAGAGAAAATGACAAGTGTGTTTACTGTGCAATATAATAAAGGCGATGTGTCCCACCAGGGAAAGAACAGACATGTGTAGGGTCCATTAAAAGAGGTTCAAGTGCCCTAAGCTCAGGACCCCTTTCTGCAATACAATCAAGGGTCATTTGACCCATCCCTCTTATCCATGTGGGAATTTGGGCTCAGGAAACTTCGGGCTAAAATTCTGACACTCTACCTACAGCTATTTGAGCATGGTAAATAATAAACTAAACCTCATCTCTAGCTCTGGAGACTCTCTCTTCCAGTATCCATTAGCTTGTGAGTGGGTTAAATCTCCAATCCTTCACAGTCCTTGACATTTTTGGTGACAATGCTGGGGTGCTGAAAGAAACATGTGTTTCTGCAAAAGCAAGTTTGAGGGCTTTACAGATTAATTACTGGGATTTGAAAGAAGGCCATGGATAAGTAGCAAACATGTTGATCGAATTATGTGCTCAACCAGGTTATAAATTGTTCTTGAGGAGGAACTGGGGAGTTTCAGGTACAAATTATGGGAAAGAAGGTTCAACACAGATGTTGCCAAAATGCAACCTTGGGAGTCCCAACTCTCTTTAGGATTGGTGATTTTTTGTGATAATCTGGTGATGAGTCTCAGGTCCACCTCATTTTATCAAATAGGACAAATATTTAATTCTACATGGAAATAACATTCTGATCAATTTTTAGATCAAATTACGCACACACTTAATTGTATGCAGAAGGGTTAAAGTCCATCACTTCTGTGGGCAGAAACTAGACCAGCTAGTAGAAATGTGGATGATTTGTTTGGAAAATGAGGGGTAGAAGTTTGTAGCCTATGCTAAAGAAAAATGTAACTGAAAAGTCTTACTGCTTAATCTCCCTTCAGTCTATGACACCTACAGTATATCAACTGAAAGGTAAGAGTGAACATCTCATAGGGGTTTGTTTTACTTTTTTACCTTGGATGTTTTTCTATGTACTTTTTGTTGTTTGTTTCTTTTTTCCCCAGTGATACCTGGTTGTCATAAGGATACTTTTTTTTGGTCTTCTCTAGGAGGTTTACCTGAGACAAACTCTTGTGGGGGATTAGAGATGAGACATTGACTAGGAACTGTGTTCTTATTGCCCCAGATGAGGTTTACTCTGCTGATTAAGTTGACCCACTGATTAATGAGAAACTGGCATAAAGAAATCTAGATAAAATGTTGCAGTTGGTCCCCTGCACCTTGAGACACACCCCAGTAACACAGAGTAGTCTCCAGGCAAGGACTTAAGATATATTATTTTGGGAATTGGACTGCAAATGTCTGGGATTTAACAGTTATTAAAAGCATTTCCACAGCATGAGCCAAGTTCACAGAAGCTACAGTGCACTACCCTTGTAGCTCTAGCCAAAAAGCAATGTAGCTATGGCTGCTTTTCACAAGTTTTGCAAAGTTAAAATAGATGATGAAAGTCATGAATATCTGTTCACCTGATAGAGATTCACCAAAGAGAAATGGAAAGTTTAAAATACTTGGGAGTTTGTTTGGTTATGTTATGAACCTCCATCATACCACTTTCAAGCAAAAGTGCACTTAAAGCCTATTTAAGGGCATGGGGCTACTCTCTTCCTTTGCAACTTCTGATTCCTCATTTTCCCTCTATCTTGATTCTATACATTTCACTTTAAAGACAAAGATAATTGTTAGTGTGCTTGAGGATTCGGTATGTTTAAAGAAGATTAAAGATCATATAGACTTATCTGAGTATGTTGGGGAATTCCAAGAACGGGTGGATTCAAATATATGGCTCTGCTGGAGATGAACACAAAAATCAGGACCATGGAAAGAAGAGGTAACCGACTTAAGCTTACGAAATTTGTTCAGGGTTCATAGAGGGGACATAAAGTTAGGGAAAATTTAAGGGTGAGGCTTATTAGGCCAATTTTATGTATTGCTTTTGTTTCTTCTACAAAATTGATATGCTGCATGTGTAAACTTCCCAGTCTCATAATTGCCAGAGGGAATTCTTTTGATTGGTAAGGATCCTATGCAGATAAATGCTGGAGAAACACATGAATTTCTCCCCAGCTTTCTTCATATCTCCACCTAAGTGGTCAAAGAAAATTAACATAGAATCTCATAAGGATAAAAGAAAACCACATACTTGTTTAAGGCGTATAGAGATGTGATATGTTAGTAAAACATGTTATAACAATCTCCTGTGGCTAGTGAGAAAGGTTAATAGGACTTGAAAATTTACAGTGGATTATCTCCTACTGAATACATTTATTTCTGTCATATTCTTGATGGTTTCACATACTATAATTGAACAATTGTAAAAATTGAAGGTCCTTTTCTTTGAACACTGTTGACATCTTCTTTGTCACATCACTGGCAACAGAAGATGAAGGTCAGTTTGCAAGATTTATGTGGCAAGATTTCCAATATATGATACTGGATGGATCAAGATTTAGTGTATGTGACTCTAGACATTAATGTCCAAAGCACTCATGTTTAACTAATAGGGTTCACCATTGGAGAGAAAGGTTAATGTAACTGGTGGATTGTTTCCTTTTGGCTAATTGAATGTAATTTTGTTGTTGCTTCTACACCTGAATGTGTTTCAGACACTTCACTGTTCATGGCAATTCTCTTATCCATCTTCTTAAGCAGGAAGTAGATTAGAAAGGAGTCTGACTTGGGGAGCAAAAGTTTTTCATTAACTTCCTGCATTATTACCACTCTATCAAAAAACTTTTAAATTACTATCACAAAGTTACAATTTTTCTTAATTTCTCTCTGTATCTTAATAAGTAGGAAAACTGGAGGGTATGAAATAAAATCACATAGGTAGCTAAAGGGGGGGCATTAAGACTAATAACTTTGTTTTTCTTTTTTGAATTTTGTGGGTTTTGATTTCATATGTTGTGATAGGCAGAATAATGGCCTCCCAAATATGCCCACTTGCTAATCCCTAGAATATGTTCCTATGTTACATTACATAGCAGAGGAGAATTAAGGTAATAGATGGAATTAATGCTTCTGTCAACTGATCTTAGGTAGAAAATCCTGAATTATCCTGGTGGGTCCAATGGGACAAAAAGAGCCGTTAAATATGGAAGAAGGTGGCTGATAACTGCTGGCCTTGAAATGGAAGGGGACATGGATGGGGACACCCTGTAACAGGCAGAAAAGGAAAAAAAGTGGATTCACCCCTAGAGCCTTTAGATAGGAGGGCAGTCCTGCCAACTCTTTCATTATAGCCTAATGAGACCCATTTCAGATTTCTGACTTCCAGAACTGTATAATAATATATTTATGTTGTCTTAAGACACCAAATTTGTACTAATTTGTTGCAGAATCAACAAGGAACTAATATACCTCCCTCTATGAAGATGATGACCATCAAATCCAATACTGACTCAACAACTACAAAGTTAGAGTCAAATAAAACTTGCATTTAAACACTGACTAAGCTGCTATGTTATGTGTGTGGTGTGTTCAAGTGCATGCATTATGTGGATCATTTGGGTTGAACAAATAAAGTAACTTATTTTGAGGCTACTTCAGTACCACAGTTAATTATTTTTGCTCGTTGAGAGCTGTGGAAATGGAGAGGAGTTTATACAATTGTTACATATTCAGATATAGAATTATTCTAAGTAAATTTTAGACAGTCTTCCCAAGACCTATTGTCCAACAACAATAGAAGGAAAAGTGTTGTGGGAGAGAGAAGTATCAGAGACGATTCCTGGGCAACAGACTTGAACGCTTGGATCGATGAGATTGAGAACAGAGATGAAGGACTATCTTTCCAAAGTATGTTAATAACTGGATAATAATTTGGACTAATAGTAATTCAACATCTTATTAAAAACGGTCATGCATTTATAAAGGCTCATAAATGTGTATTAAGTGGTCTGGGGGTATACTACAAATCTTTGGCTTTCCCTGAAGGAAAGCAAAAACTTGACATAAATTCACCTTAGGTGGAGATAAAAAAGAAAATGAGGTTGAGGAGAAATTTTAAAAGAAAGAACAATCCTTTCTTTTAAATTTGGATATATGAATATAATGGACCTCCTTCTTTTTTAAGGTGGTTAAATATATCCTAGGAAAAAATAAGCCAATGTATAAAAGGACGAACATATTATGGTCTCAAAATCATTCTAACGATCATTGATTTCAAACCCATTCATGAGAATATCCAAGGTATAGGAAAACAAGTACCGGGTTAATGGAAAAGTTAGCCGTTAAACCATGAAATGAATATAACAAATCTAAGTACTGATTTCCTAATCTGTAAATTCAAGGAGTATACTAGATTACCTGTAATGTCCTTTAAAATCTGTCACCTTTTTAAATAGTGGCTGTTCCATTTAGATCCACTGGCATTATGCAAATCATTTCTAAGATGTCTCATATTAATGTATATAAAACGGAGAATATTAAAGTTCTTCTAAAAATTATTTGCTGTCATGTTGTTTAATTACTGAAAAGAGGTAAGTAAAAATGCACTTGCAAAAGATTTATTCCAGTTTTCACTTTTTTTTCTGAAGTGTTTTTTAAACTAGAGCATTACAATACAAAATTAAGATTCATTTTCAAAGCATCTATCTTCACTTTGTATTGCCTTTCATCTGAGGATCTAAGAGCATTTCACATCTTTTCATGATTTGCCAGAGGCTCATGATGAGTCCAATCTCACTAGTTCCGTGACACAGTCCCCCTTCTGAGTGAACACCCGTAGCTGTACTACTGTGGGGCAAAATTCTTGACCTGTTATTCTAAAAACAAAGCATTCCTTTGCTCAGCGGTGACTATCCAACAGTTTTTGTGGTTCCAGCTGGTTAGGAACATATTGAAAGAAAAAAAATTACCTTTGTAACATGATTTCTAAAACCTCTTATAATCAAACACCCAGTTAAGTGGAAGATTGTGATCAGTTTTAATTCTTTTATTTAGAGATCTTATTATTTTCTGATAGTTGGTCCTTTTTTCATAATAATTTTCACTTAAATTGATATTTTTAATACAATCTTGAAATATCTTTGGAGCTACTTTTACTGCTCCTTGGCCTGAAGTGTTTATTAAGACCTTTTCATTCTTCCTACAGATAAAATTCATGCAGTGGGACAGGAAAAAGAATGAGCTTCAACTTTTCTCTCATTTCTCCAAATGTATCCCCAAGAAAGCACAAAGATACATAACACAGTTAATACTTCCTGATTGCTCTATCTTCCTGTATTCATAATTTAACATACTTTTTAATGTTTAGCTAGAAAAGCATAGCAATTAGAATTCCTGGCATACATTAAGTGCTTGACTCAGAAATTATATAGTTACTCATGATATACAGATAATATGAGGAGATGTGCTATGATACAATGTTTTAGAAGCATGTCTATGAATAAATTACGCTCCCTATTCATAAGCAGTTGATATTATGAGGTAGGAAATGATGGGATTATGTTCTGACATGTATAACCATTATCCAAGAAAAATGTTTGCATTTTACAAGAATGGGAAAAAATAGTCATAGTAATGGTAGTGAATACATAATCGAAGTCATTGTAAAAATAACCACATGCGTAAGGAATCATGTCACTACTTTGGATTTTCT
The DNA here is from genome assembly GCF_054392235.1 of Sus scrofa. Classification (NCBI taxonomy): domain Eukaryota; kingdom Metazoa; phylum Chordata; class Mammalia; order Artiodactyla; family Suidae; genus Sus; species Sus scrofa. The sequence continues at coordinate 64,075,372 of NC_139393.1, read as the reverse complement.
TATTAATTCTACCCATGATAAAGGAATTTAATTAGGAATTAGAATCGTGGGTTGCTTTTATTTATCTACTAAGAAGTAGGGTAATCCAGTAAATCTGTGTCTTAATGTGGCCTAATTTGTAAAACTGGGTATCAATATTCCCTGCTCTAACAAAGTCAGTTTTGATAAGAAATGGGTGATTTTATGTGAAAGTGCTTAACATACTACAAGCTAACATAAAAATTAAAAAGCACTAGTACAATTATTAACAACAGTTTATATAACACTCTGTTAGGTCCAAATATGAACCAGGGAGCCACAAAAGGAGGGGGTAAGAACAGATAATATGCCAAGGCTTTTTACTGGAAAAATCTCCACAAATGTTGACCCAGGCCACCAGCCTTTGTTAAATCCTACTTAAAGACATTTTGAAAATGTTTCCCTCTTAAAAGTCAGGAAAGTCATACTGTAAACATGAAGAAGAGAGAATGAGCTGGGAGAATCAGAAGCTGAAAGGAACGGGCTTTAGTGAGAAGCTGAAGAGAAATCTCACTGGATTGATCAGTCATTTAAGTGACTAGTGAGAGATAGGTTCCTCTGTGTCCATGTGGGAGCAGGTAACAGATCTCAGGATGAGAGCTGGAAGCAGAGGTGGTTGAGTGGAAAGTAGTTTGAGATAGCTTGTATAGTCATGGTGTCCCAGACATCAGCCACAGACATCATTGTCTATAATTGCCTTATAATCTCGATCAATTCCATATCATGAGGTACTAGTAGACTGTTAAAAAAGAAAGTTATTTAAAAAAAATAAAATAGCAAATATCTATAATAGCTAATGTAAAAAGTACATATGTGCATGTATAACCTCCAAAATTTACTATGTTCCATATAATGCCTCCAAAGTTTACTATGTTCCAGATAATGTTTCATTCAGATTATCTCATTAACTACTAATAACACACAAATACAATAATTGTTATTATTATTCTCACTTTAGAGAGGGAGGGACCCAAAATAAAAATTTTGAGTAATGTGCCCAAGTCCAGGCAGCTAATAAGTGTTTAAAACCAGAATTTTTAAAACCAGGAAGTTTGATTCTACAAGCAGGGTTCTTGAGAAACATGACACACAATTCTTTTTTTTTTTTTTTTTTTCTTTTTCAGCCACACCCACAGCATATGGAAATTCCCAGGCCAGGGATTGAATTCTAGTTGCAGCTGCACCAATGCCAGATCTTTAACCTGCTACACCACAACTAAAGCTCCAAAATATATGCAAATCATGTTTTTTTTTTTTTTTTTTTTTTTTGTTTTTTTTTTTTTTTTTTTTTTTTGGCCATGCCTGTGGCATGTGGAAGTTCCTAGGCCGGGAATCAAACTCAAGCCACAGCAGTAACCCAAGCTGCTACAATGCCAATGCCAGATCCTTTATTCACTGTGCCACAAGAGAACTCCAACACGCTACTTTTAATAGAGTCTACTTTAACCTCTGAATACCATTCACTTCTATACTTTTATTAGGATATTGGGCTGTTTAATCCCACTGCCTCACTCAGTGAGATCACACATACACACACAGAGGCACAAGTGTGTGCACAGTGGCAATGAGACAAACCCAAAGTCAGTAAGAAAACTGTTTAATATAGAGTGACAGGAATTATGTGCTATCTAAATTAATAATTTACATGGAGGGGACTAGAATTTGGGAGTGTCCTGCCTGCATCTAATTGAAAGTTATTCCTTTCCACAAAATATTAGTGTCGTAGAATTCTCGACCCTCAATAGAAATGCCAGCATCAACTTTCAGGTACAGTACAGCAATTAATTAAACACAGATACAGTTCTTTGATTTCTAGCAAATCAAATACACACCAAAAAAAAGTATATTTAACAACAACAAAAAAGGCAATGACTCAAAGTGTGAACCTTGAGAAATATTTAATGAAGCAACTCTGGATTCAATGTAATTGCTATTTACACTTTATAAAATGAAGAAAGTTTTCCCAGCTGTGCAAAGTGTGAATTGCAAGGGACATTTAGTTTTCAGTGTCTGATACAAGGAGAATGGGATGGGAATTGCACTATGGCAAATACATATTTTTTTTTAACAGCATATGAACTAGGGTAGCTCCAAATCTGTAAATCTGAGAATACAATACAATACAATACATCTATTGTGTAACATGTAAATCTATTTGTCTTTTATATATTCTTATCAACTCTCCATATTTCTATTTTTTTTTTTTTTTGACATGTTACTGTTTCCTTTACTTCCTATTCCCACTCAGTCTTCTACTTTATCCCAGCATGTCCTGTCAGGGCACCGCTAAATGGGAACTTGGGATTTAAAGCAGGCTGCCTCTTTTAAGTCCTTTACTCTATCTTTATCCCTATCTATTCCCAGACAGAAAATTTAGAGCTACACATCTAAAAACATCTCATACTACGGATTTTGACTGTGGACAGATGCAATATTAGAGTTGACATCAAAGCTGTTTCTATAAATGTAGTTAGCCTGACTGACATAAATGTAAAATGGTTTATTAAGCAAGCACATTTATCATTCAGCATATAGGAATTCAGAGAAATGTTAAAGGTATTAAATATTTGTTCCATATGTAAGCACCTAACCTCTTTTCCCCAAAGGTGATGGGGCTGCATCTCTTAGATATGAAATTTCCCCTCATCTGACATTACAGTGTTTGCTTAAAGGAATGTATCTCACCAGAGGGACCTGTCCTTCTGCAAAATATCATTCTTATTAAATGATAAATGATTTAATTCAATTAAAATAAGGTCATAATGCATTTTAAATAAAACTAAAAACTAATTCTAAAGTATTTGGAAACTTGGGTGTGTACTTAAGCATTTTTACATGTAACTATTTACATATAGGTCCACAAATTTTAAATAGAATTTTAGAACACTCATTTATCAACTGTATCAGTAGAGAGTCAATTTATTTCTATATTGGTGGAAAATAATTACAATTAAATTTGCTACCAAATGTTAAATGTTTCCTTTAATTTGCCTCTGAAAATACTATAAATAAATATTATGTGCATAATACATATATACTATGCATATATATTTATTGCTCATGCATTGTATTATTCATGTGCATGTGCACTCATGTATATATACATACGTATGTATATATATAACTTAGAACTTATTTTTCATTGGCTGAACACTCTTAGATTTGAGGCCTAATTTATTTCTGGTATGAGGATAATTAATGTTATCTTATTTCTAGACACACATATCTAAATGCTTTCTAGGAATAAAAAGAAATGTTTATTTTTATTTTAGTTCCATAATAGTAAATTTAGAAATATATGAATTTCTGTTAGACATAAATCTTTATCATTAAATTAACATAAAATGTGTCAGCATTTAGATTAAAATCTGAGTTCCTGGAAGAATGTTCTTTTATTTTTCTAGGAAATATCTAGGATTATGTCCTTCAAAATGACTTCAAAAAAAATGAGCTATTCTATAATTTCATTTTGTTTTTAAAGTTGATTTGACAAGCTAATTGCAAACTTCATTATATAACTTTATATTTTAGACTGTTAATTTGAAAAATTATCAATTTAATCTTCTCCAACATTGACAGTTTCTCTGCCCCCCACTGTTTCCCTAGACTAAATATCTATGGTCAGAGATGCAATGATACAAGAAAATATGAATTTCATGAGACGTTACAAATACTATCTTCAGTCAAGGTATGAAAACATCATTTCCAAAGAATGCACAAATCCTTAAAGGGGCAAAAAAATGTTTATTTTAACACATTTGCTTTATTTATTTTATTTCATACAATTTATATATATTTTAGATATTTACTATAAACTCTTAATTTGTTTAAATTCAATTTATTAAAATATTTTTAAACGGTCTATGGTCAGAACATCCTGAATGCGCCTGATCTCATCAATTTTCTTTCTTTTTTTTTTTTGTCTTTTTGCCCCTTCTTGAGCCACTCCCCTTTCATTTGGAGGTTCCCAGGCTAGGGGTCTAATCAGAGCTGTAGTCACTGGCCTATCCCAGAGCCACAGCAACGCGGGATCCGAGCCACATCTGTGACCCACATCACAGCTCACGGCAACGCTGGATCCTTAACCCACTGAGCAAGGCCAGGGATTGAACCCACCACCAGCATGGTTCTTAGTTGGATTGGTTAACCACTGCACCATGATGGGAACTCCAAAATTTTTAAGTGAAGATAAGATTGTACTTAGAAAAAGGAAGAAAGTATATGCATAAGATTTAGATTTTCTGCTCAAGGCCTGCTCAGAATACTTGGTATATTCAATGACTGCTCCAAAATATTGTTTATCATGTAAAATCTTTGAGTTTATATAATCAATAATCTGACTCTGAAGAGACTAGTCTTAAGAGCAACTGAATTAGACTAGTGTATTCAAAGCCATACAAACATCAGTAAGTGGAATGTGGAGCATTATTTGAGTACATTCAGAATCCCTAAAATTGGTTTTGATTACTCAGAACTCCCCTAACACTAGTAAGATTCACTTGGGAACAAATGGAACTCTTCCTTTCTCTCTCAATATGCTGTTTCTATCTTACAGTATCATTAGCTATCTTACCTGAGATACTTAATGCCTCCTTTTTATAATCTCACCAACATCATCCCTGCAGACTCATTAGAAATAAAATTTTAATTAGATCTCAGCCATCAAGTACAACTTTAAAAGTCTTATGCTATAAAAATTTCATTATTTTCATAATTTCCATTGACAAATATTTATTAGGGAAATGAATTTAGATTATTCACAATTTATAAATATGTATATACTTATTTACACTCTGTTTTTTAAGATTTTAGCCATGAAAGAAACACCAACTCTCTGGAGAAACTGCCAATATAAACATCACTATTAAAAACATAAAGGATTCACAAGTGGCAGTTTTATCTCCCACCCAATTACTTTGTTCCACTTTGGCCTGTTCTGATACCACATGGTCTTTAGATTCTGGCAATACATTATTATCATCTTAATCAGGTGGTGTACCCAGTACAGTAAGTAACTACTATTCTAGTTACATTTTCTTTGCTGGAGAAAATCAAAGCAGTCCCCTGGTCTCTGCTGTGAAGCTACGGAGTGCCAAATGCTTTTTTCAGCTAGCAATAAAATAAGTTTAATTTTACCTAGTAGTGTAGGAATATACCTTAATTGTTTTTTATCAGTGCCACAAAAACTCTCCTGACATGTGCTATAGTTTATTCACAGAGATTAGGAAAAATCACACAGGTCCACTAAGTGATGAAATGATGCTTGTAGAACTGGTTAAGTGGCAAGGATAAGCTACATAGGATGCCTCTGTAAATTGTTTTTGTCCAAGAGGATGGGATATATGCCCCACAAAATTTAGGGTCTTGCCACCTCCATTAGTCACCTCAATGGAGGGTCTAGCTTTCTAAAGTGGATTAGGATGCCTTCTCATCAGGTCAGTCAACCAAATACACCTCATGTCCCAAAGACTAAGAAAGCACTTCATGGTCTCTGAGTTTATTGGCAGCATAACAGCATAATTTTGTGACTCCCCACTTTATTTAACTTACTCTTTTTTTATTTTTTATTTTTAGGGCCACACCCACAGCATATGGAAGTTCCTAGGCTAGCAGTCAAATTGGAGCTGCAGCTGCCAGCCTATACCACAGCCACAGCAACACTGGATCTGAGCCACGTCTACTACATACACCACAGCTCATGGCAACACCACGCATCTGACTGAACGAGGCCAGGGATCCAACCCACATTCTCATGGATACTCGTTGGGTTCTTAATCCAAGTGAGCCACAACAGGAATTCTTATTTAACTTATTCTTCACTGTAGGGCTTGCTAGTGAAAATTGTAATTTAGTTCACAGAATACAGTTTAGATTGTATTTTTTTAATAGATGAGACATAGGCATTGCCTAAAGATAGATATGGTGACTGATACTACTTGAATTTTCACTGCTAAGGAATTAATATACTCATTTCTTAAAGGAAAAAAACTGCCATACTGTGTGGAAGCATATTGATTGATATGTCTGTAGTGGAAAACTACAAGCAGGGAGAAGCCTGTCTGTCTATGGAGGTTTCAGAGGCAAATGTTTCATTATTGCCAGTTACTGCATATTGACTCATTAGTATTCATTTCAACTAACTATATTCAATAAATCCCTTGCAGCCTGAATTCACATGACCTAGATTTTGCTAAGAAGAAATACAGGAGAAAGATAGGAATGGGAGTAAGCAATATGAATTGGTGGCCCCATGTGGAGAGATTGTTTCTTGCAAAGAAGTGTTTGGTGATCTTGGGTCATTTATGGGAAATGAACTACTGTTTAGTCCCCAGAGTCTGTCAGAAAGAAAGAGATAACAGTAGGAATGCTGTTCTGCTGCAGTGGATAGTGGGCTACTTAGCTGTTTCATGCTGCTGCATTGTTACTGGGTGAGAAACACACAATTTTGTTTTCTTACTCTCTGAAATTCTAACAACTTATATGATGCAGTACACTAAGTTCACTACTGCTCAAATTAACAGTCAGAGTTAACTGTTACTAAAATTTCTGATTAATAAATTCACAAGTAGGCCATATTACAGAAATGCAAGGATGGATTAGTGGTATAGATTGTAATTTTGTATTTAATTTAAGCACACAGAAGAAAAGCAAGCAATCAATATTAGTTCAGAAATAGTTGCCTCAGAACAGTAGGTAAATATCTTCATCCATCCAAGATACAAAATTTAAAAACATGAGTAACCTTCACATGTCTAAAATCTTTATACTAAATGTATACTGCAAATATATATTGGAGATTCAATGCCAAAGTATCATTAGCATCAGAAAAAAAAAGACAAAAAAGCTTACAGTGATAATTTACATTCAACTTCCTTTGGAAATTTTCATTGCAATAAGATCACTAGAAAGTATAAACATACCAGTATAAAAAAATCACAATCCTGCAACATTTATAATTTTTCTACCTCAAGTATCTAGGAAGAACAACAAAACAATAATAAAACTATTATAAAAATGAAAAGGAAAGCTACTGACTGGGGAAGATATTTACAAATCGTATGTCCAATGAAAGACTTCAATCTATGATATATAAAATGCTCTTCACGCTCCTCAGATAAAAAATAAACAGACAAAAATGGGAGTTCATTTAGAAGCTGGGAAAGTAACTAGCAGACATTTTACAAAAGAGGGCACTGAGCTGCCTGATGGCAAAGTAGTCCTGTCAGGTATAGCCTTTGTAATTGCCAATGAGCAGACCTGAAGTCACACAAATTTTTTACCCAGGAACTGGGCTCTTCAAACCTAATGATGATGAATGAAAATTGTGTTACAATAAGGCTAGTGAAGAGTTAGAGTGAGGCACTGGGTTCCAGAAAGAGAATATAAACTGTGAAAATTACTGAGCTAAAATAAAAATCATAACAATAATAACAATAGGAAGAAGAAGAAGAAAAAGAAGGAGGAGGAGAGGAAAGAGAGGGGGAGGAGGAGGAGAAATGGGAGAAGGAAAAAAGGGAGACAGAGAATTAGAAAAAGAGGTACAAGAAAATGACCATTATATATAAAGGGCAAGGAAGAGGAAGATGAAGAGGCGGAGGAGGAGGAAGACAAAGAAAGAGGAAAAAGGAAAATTGATTTATTGAATGAAATAAACTGGCTGGTAATACTAGAGGCTACTCATCAAGTGTGATCTAGGCAAGAGGAAATTGGAATGATAGTAATCAGAGAGCGGATGCTGTGTACTTTAAAGATCAAGATGTTTGGAAAGTATTCTAAGAGCAATGGAAATCTACAGATAACTTTTAAGCAGCAAAGTTTATATACCCAAGTTTGCCATTTTCAAAGTTACTCAGCCTGCTCGTGAAAGTGCATTCCATGACTGCAAGGTAGAACTGGGAGCATGATATCCTTGTAAATTTATTTTGCAGAATTTCAAGAGACATGTTGGTTTCCTAGATGTAGGTGCCAAAAGAAATGGGAAGAGATTGGCTGAATCAAGAGATATGTTTTGCGTTAGAACTGATGCTCTTAATATTGTGGTTTGTAAGAGTTAAGGACAACATATGAAAGACTTCTGCTGCGATGGCATGATCAAGTGAATGCCTGGAGGCTTTTTTATTTGGTTTGTTTTTTTAAACTTATTTGAGGACAATGAAGGAAAAGCAAATTTGGAGGAAAATAAACACCTTATTTGGATATGTTAGGGGATCGAGATAGAAATCAGAAAGGTAAAGAAAATGGGCAATAATGGAAAACATAACCCTAGAGTAAATATTGAATTGTGAAGAAATGTTCAAATACGTACAAATATTTACTGCTTTAGGCCCATCTTCATTGAATTGGGACAAAAAACTATCTAGTTTATTTCCATATGTAAGTTACAGAATTTTGGTGCATGGTTATAACAATGGATTGAAAATAAAAAGTGAGCATTAGGCCAGATCTTCATTTATCAACTATTAATTTCTTTATTCACTTGAGCTGGCCATTGAATTTCTGTCAGACTTAAAATTCCCGGAATAACCATTTTGAGAGTTAGTGCCCTACTGTAAGTGCTTTTTGTTATGAGGCATGCACAAGGACAAAGTCAAGGGGTGATTTAGCAATTTGTATCCAAATTTTCCTTGTAGCATAAGCCCTGATACTAGGTGAGAAAATATACTAAATCATTCACTGACTACCCTTTCTCATGTCTCATAAAATACTTTTAACAAGATGTTCAACTTTGAGTTATGTTGTCAAAACAGCTTTATGGGAAAAGAAGTTTAGGTGAAAAGCAAAGAATTTTGAGATTATTTTCTTTTAAGCTTATGTGACTACTGGTTTTTATTTTAATGGATGCTGTTTTTACAGGTATTCCCTCTAATTGGAAAAAAAATTAACAATAATTCAATGATGTGTATCTGAAAATTAAAACATATACCATTAAATTTCCATAACAACCTTGAAAGTTATATGGCTTAGTATGTTTTGGCTGATGATTAAAATATCAAACATTAGGCAACTTGTTCAATATAATAGAAAAACATTTATGGCAGAGTTGTGATTTGGAACTAACTCTGAGATTTACTTGGCAATTTTCCACTAGTCAATTATATTTCATAATTAAAATAATAATAATAATAATAACTGAGTCTCAAATTATTTTGGGGGAACTGGATAGAATTTTAAACTTCTTAATAAATATTCTTGTAGTAAATATTAGTTCTAAATGTTTCAAAAATGAAATTAACTTTTAAAAAATGCATAGTAATCGCCATGTATATATTTTATTATTTTTTCTAGTCTCAATTTCTATTCATACTAACATTTTCCCACTTTTTCTATCAAATATTTTTAGAATGCTTTTGTATTTCATCCACTGTACCACATATTAGATTTTAATTTTAGATTTTATTTTCATTAAATCCATCTGTTAAATGCATTTCAAAACTCAATTCCAATTAATCACATATCAGATAATACTTATCTGATACATTGTTTTTGTAATTATCATATGCCATATTCCTTTTATCCATTTTTGAAGATATACAAGCAATACCAATATATGATAAAATATTTTAACAAGCTAACATCTTATTAAACATGACTAGATTATTTTAAGGATTAAATAGCAATACTAGAAAACACTAATCAATAAAATTACTTTTTGGGGTTGTACTGTAATGCATGAAGTTTCCATTTAAGTCATAGAAAGCTTGGTAAAAGATTTTATTAAATCCCTTCTAATAGTTTATCAGTGTATTACTTTTAATGAAAAACATTTCAAGCTGAAAAATAATACTATAATACAGCTTCCTTGATACTAAAATTAATACTTTTTTAAATCTAATTACACAAGATGCCTATTAGGGATAGAAGAAATGATATAATAAGCAAGAACAACAAAAAGATAATTTAGTTCTACTAGTCCTTTTAATTAGTAATGTTTAAATGCAAGAGTACCTAGATACATTGTTTAAAATGCAAGAGTACCTAAATACACAAACATATTTTGAGGAATTGACTATATTGATCAGTGGATAGATTCCAGGTGATCTGCACACAAAACACTGTGCTTTCCTCTTAGGCATTATTGGTGGTAGCCAAGGATAGCTTCAAAGGAGGAGGTGTGTAGTGGGTAGGCTCAAGTTCTGGGGCATGTCTGTGGACCAAGGAAGGATCGGAAAGGGCTTGGGATGGGGCATTCCAGATGCCATCTAACCCAGGCGGCAGTGCCAAAGGATTTTGGCAGAGAATTTGGTGGAGTATTCCTATCACCCTCCTCAGATTCTCCGCACAGATGACAGGGAAGTTGCAGTTTCTTTATGATCATCTGTCCAGCAGGGTTAGACAGTGACTAAGGCGCCACTACGCGGGCACAGGCAGAATTACAAGGCGGGGTTCTCGGCGCAACCTGTGAAAGGTCTGCATTTACCCACTGAGCATCTTCATACGCTAAGGCGCTTCGTATTAAATAATAAATTTGAAAGATCAAAATTGCAAGTCATGATAGTGACTGAGAAAGAGAGAAAAATAAAATGGCACTTTTTCCTTCTCGAATGAAGGCCCCCACATTTGTTTTACCCTGATTCTTGCACATTAAGTAGCTGTCACTGGTAGTAATATAGTTGTTCTCAAGAAAACATAACTCCTAAAATATAAGAATCCCTAACATTGTATGTAGACAATTCATAATATTTCTGTAAATTAGGTTTTTTAAATGCTACTATTCTTTGTAATGTGAACTTAGGGAGGCAAAATGCATGCCTATTTTGACTGATTTTATTTTCTGCGAAAAAGTGTATATGTGTGTTGAAAGAGTGGATGACTGTTAACCATCTAAAATAAATTAATATAACATAAATATATTACCCAAATTCTTTAGTGTTGTAACACAAATAATTGAGACTCCTTTTTAAGACTCTGCACTTTGCAGCTTCATATTTAGCTTCTAAAATTTTTGGAAAACAACAATTTTACCTTTCTCCCCAGCTCTAATCACCCAATCTTTGAGGCTCACTGATGTTCCAAAGATGTGAATTTAAGATGTGTTTAAAAACTGTATTGGGGATGCAAGTAAGGAACAGCACCTGCCCATAAAAAGAAGAGGAAATAAATATTCATAGATGGATATAAAGCCAAAATGAAACTAAAATGAAAATTTTCAATTTTTTATAGCTATGTGGGTAATGATACATCTTGGAAATCTTATGATCAATTTGTCATTCATTTGTTCATTGTTCCTAGTAAATATAAAACAAGTACCTTAAAGCCATCTGAATTCCTTATGCTGTTTCTAAATGTCGGTTCATGTACTGAGGGAGCACATCTGTATTCAACTTTAATAGATGATGCTTATCCTTCCTTTACCCTATTTTCCTCCAACATGTACAAAATCCTCCAAATGCTTGTGTCAACTCTGATCTGCTCTGTTATGCGCCTCCTTATCCTTTCTTGAAACAGCAACAGGGACATACTCTACATGCATCTTCTTTATTGTGACTTGTCCCTCTGGTCAAGGTTTAACCCTGTGGTAAAGTCTCCTTTCCAAGTTCTCCCTTCTCCTTTGTCCTCTCCAAGGCTAACTTTATGCTTCTTCATTGAATTTATACCTTTTAATTTTGTGACTAGAATTGACGGTAGCATGAAATTATGAGAAATTAAAAACAGCATGTCACACAGAATTATCCTATTAATGTTGGGGCATATTATCTGCCTGGATGAGAGATTCAAAAAATTAACTATGATATTATAGGTAGAATAAGGGTTTAAACAGAAATAAATGACAAATTGGAAGCACTCTCAGAAGTGTTGCAGTCACGGCACATGGACCTAATGGGGCCTCATTCTTTTTCATATTGTATAAAGATCAGAAAAGCCATCTCACATTCAAAATTTACTCTAAATATAGAAAATATCCTTCAAGTGAATTCTATAGGTTGATAGTAAAACAAATGAATATGAATTAGCACCCACCTTTAAAGGGCTGAGTGGCAGATAGGTAATTAGTTTCATTCCAACCTTATGTTTATTTCTTATATAAATAAGAATTGACGCATGATTACGAGTTTCTACATTTTAACTTAGTGTTTTTAGAATGGTTTTTAATGGCTTTGCCACATGGTATACTTAAACCATTTTAATGGAGACCTGAGAGAAGAAAAAAAAAATCAGCTGGTAAATAGTTTCAACTTCATAAGGTTGGCCATGGTTGAGCCAGTGATTATTATTATCTAGTAGCCTACTAGGAATGGAGAGAGCTCATTAGGTAGGGACCGATTTTGATACTTTCATTCCCATAAAGTCATTCAAATGAGTTACACAATAAGTAGGAGTGGAAGTCAATGGCAGCGTCCTGAGTTTAAATAATTGAGTTATATCTATATTTTAGTCAATAACTGATGATAGTAGCATATATGTAGTGGTTCATTACGGGATTTTAGACAAAATGATTCATTCTTTCCTCTTTTTATTTGACAACACAACTTAGTTTTCACTTGTTGAGTTACCTATTCTATTTTGTGAACAGTCTTAGTGGAATGGCCATTAAGCTGAGCTGCCCACTCCATAGGATAACAGAGGCTGCCTAATCTGAATCTTTTCATAAATACTTCGAATAATACAGATTTACAAGGAGAGGAAGGAAACCATTCATAACTTGCGGCTGCATCATACAAGAGGGAAGATAATGCATCAAAGATTATTTTGCATGTAACTAGGAAAGTAAATACCTGAAACCAGAAGAGCTAATTATGGAGCCTGTGCCTGGTCTGAGATCAGGTGAAGAGTACGCAGAAAAGGATTTGGAAAACAGCACAGGTTTAGATACTGCAATGAGAGGATCTCCTGAATGGAGAAGGATTGAGAACCGTTCTGAGGGCACTGGGTGCTTAGAGGATTGAAAAGAACAGGTTTAGGAATTCCCATCGTGGCGCAGCAGAAGCGAATCCAACTAGGAACCATGAGGTTGCAGGTTCGATCCCTGGCCTTGTTCAGTGGGTTAACGATCCAGCGTTGCCAAGAGCTGTGGTGTAGGTTGCAGACGCGGCTCGGATCCCGCGTTGCTGTGGCCCTGGCATAGACTGGCGGCAACAGCTCCAATTAGATCCCTAGCCTGGAAACCTCCATGTGCCACTGGTGCGCCCCTAAAAAGACATAAGACAAAAACAAACAAAAAAGAGGTTTAGAAACAGGTGGGGAAAAAGGCTGACTTGAAAATGCTTGGGTTAAGGGGGAGATGGATGTGGCTTGGAACAGAGATGCACTCATAAGAGGTTTGATTAGGAAGACAAAGAAGAAAGCACATATTCAAAAATAAGTTTTTCACAGGAATGGAAAGATATTTCTGAAGACACATTAGCCACACTCCTGCAAAACTAGCCTGTTGTATTCACGTTTTGAAATTAGAAATACTTTATTTCATAGAATGAGCTAAACTGTTTCACTGATGTGTCTAGACATACATATACACACACCTGTCAAAATGTAATTTGTGTTTTTGGGTAATATTCTGAGCAGGATCCTGTTGTAAGGGATTATTGAATATCAGTTCTTCACTCTATATACCAACTATATCAGACATATATATAAATCAATCCTGTTTTACAGATGAGCCATCTGAGGCACTGAGAGGTTAAATAATTGCTCCAAGCTCACATAAGTAAAAAATTGGATTCTAGATTTGAATCTAGAAACCCAACCTCCAAAGACCATCTTTTTACCATAATTTAATGTCAAAAATTGAAATTACATACATGCATATTAATGTACAAAATGATACAGAGGCACAGAAAAGGGGTTTCATGTATTTTCTAAAATAAAAGCAATAAAATATGCACTGAAGTTTGAGATAGTAAAATATTTTAATTTGCACTGTCTTACAACAGTCCTTTAAGATAAGGTAACATTAATCTTATTTGAATTTTTGTGATCTTACAGAGCATGTGAAATATTTGAAAGTAGCTTTAAGAAAGTAGCTTTAAGAACAAGAATATATTTGAAAGTAACTTTAAGAACAAGAATATATTTTTGTCACATCCACTATATCTAGGGCATATGATATATTTGAATACTGTTATAGTTTTATGTTTCTGCGGCAAATTTCAATGCCCTTATAAATTAACCCAACTTCATACAGTACATAACTTTTCCCAAGGGCTTCAGATTTGTATTGAGATAACATAGGCTATTTCTTAATGAATTTCTTGTGTATTATATACCATAGCGTTATTATGTACTGTTTTGCTTCATAGCATTGATTATTGTGATAACTTTTTACGATTTAAACATCTTCTAATCCCTAGATGCTACTTAAAAGCTATTATTCCTGCAAAAGAAATACATGCATCCAATTATTCAACATATTTGTATCCTTTAGTAACTTTTATAAATGAGACTTTCATTATGCTACTCCTCTAGATACCCTACAACTAGTAAAAGGAAATACATATCTCCTTTGAGTAGTGATAATAGTAAAGAACAACAAAAGAAAGATGCAAATATTTGTTTGCAACTGTTTTATGGGAACTTAAATAAAATCCAAGAAGAATGTTTCATAAACATGGAAACCCTTCAGCAGAATGGTAGGAATTTACTATAGGATATAAGTTTTTTCAAAAACCTGTTTTGACATGAAGATTCAAAAATGTAGTATTTTTCATAATATTATGAATTAAATTATATATACTAAATTATACAGTACCTTAAAAAATAATCTACAATTTTTTTTTTTTTTTTTTTTTTTTGCTTTTTAGGGCCACACCTGCGGCATATGGAAGTTCCCAGGCCAGGGGTCAAATTGGAGCTCATCTGCTGGCCTACACCACAGCCATAGATAGCAACGCTGGATCAGAGCTGCATCTGCGACCTACACCACAGGTCACTGCAACTCTGAATTCCTGACCCACCAAGTGAGGTCAGGGATCAAACTCACAACCTCATGGATACTAGTTGGATTTTTTTTTTTTTTTTTTGCTGAGCCACAATGGGAACTCTCCGATAATCTACAATATTGAATGGAGTTTAAAGGTCACATTTACCCCCAGACACCACAGAACATATCCATACTTTGGATGAATTAGTAAAAAAATATTCATGGAACAGTAATTCTCCCTACAAAGTGAAAATAAAAAACCCTCAAAACAAACAAACAAAAACCTGTTTTGACATGAAGATTCAAAAATGTAGTATTTTTCATAATATTATGAATTAAATTATATATACTAAATTACAACATTCTCATCATAAATTATTGACTTCAACTTTTGGAGACAAGCATTTGGCTTTTAAATACAAAAATAAAATACAGAATATTATATTTTTATATTTTATGAATAATTTGGGCAGTTTTTAAAATAGCATACAAACCAAAATAAGAATTTATCCTTGAGGTAACACACAGAGAGATGTGTGTTAATAAAGGAGACTGTTAATTGACTTTTTGATCTAATCTCCTGTTCAGGAGTAGGTAAATTATGTGCTGCCGGCCAAATCAATATGCCCCCTGTTTTATGAGATAGGAATGCTTTATTTTAACATTTGAAAAAGGCTCATTTAAATGGCTCTGGAAGCATTTAAATAATAGGCTCAAGATTCCTTCTTGGTCTGCAAGCCTGATATACTTATTAATCAGCTCTTTACAGAAAACATCTGTGAACCCTTGGGACCTGAGGCTTAAAGTGACACATTGTATAAAGAGAAGAGATTTAAATCTGTACTTGTGTTAGAAGTGAGGTTGAGTTGTATCTCAGTTAAAGTGATAACATAATCTTCACATTTTGCTAATTTATTTTTTAAATGATGAATATGTATGCTCTTTGAACAATTGATATTTTCTACAAGAATGTAAAATCATATCTCACTGTTAAATTATGAAAAAATGTGTCTTTAATAATACAATTAATACCATTTTTAAAATATTCAGATTTGTGGAAAATTTAATGTAAAATTTATTCCATATGAACATGAAACTAAAACAGTAGTTTACATACATGTAACTATTCAGTAATGTAAAACAGGCACTTGGCATATAACAAAATTAGAGAAAACACTTAGATACTTGTATTTCCAAGCCAGCAAATTCCACATTTGAATAACTAAACTTGGCAAGACATAAAATTTTAATTGTGTAAAACTGAAGTCCTAAGTAAAAAATTTGCTACTAATTTTGACCATAAAGAATGATCAGATGTGTAATTCCATTAGGCTTTCTATATGTACGATAATTGTAAAACCTGGAATTTATGTGTTCATATTAATTACTTGTTTTTATTCAGTAATTTTTCTCAACCAGGTACCTGTACATTCATTTGGTTCTTAGAAAACAGCTGTCTTTTATAAAGAGAAAAAGCAGAATTTTGAAAATAAATGTTATTATTAAATAAATGTATAAAGTCTAGTTATTAACAGATTTTACTTATACATGTTTTCAAAATTATACCATAGAAATAATTTACTTAAAATTAGTCATGTAATTCAAATTAAATAGATTTTAAATTAATAAGCCAGGGAGCAGTATGCTTCACAATGAAAGAGTGACATGCCTTGATCTACTGAAGCTGCCATTCACAAAATAATTATTAAAACACCATTTACCCCCCTCTCTTACAATTTATTATTTCCCTGAATTACCATAAGCCCAATTCTGATTTCCCATGTCATATATGCAATAGCCTTTCTGTCATCATATGAAATGTATATTTGATTGATTGGGGAAGGATGCAGTTGAACTGCCACTCAAATGGCCTCCATTTATAAAACAGAAAAAAAAAATGCAAAGCTGAAAAAATAAAATGCAAGACTTAGGCAAAATCCATATATTCAAAATTCTTAAGAAATAACAAAAATGTGCCGTAAGTATTCACCAATAATACACTTTTTTCTTTGAAATAACCTCATATATTCATAATGTACTGATTATAAAATAACCTAAAAATTTTGTTCCAGAATATATTTTATTTGAAAAGTGGAAGATCTATATCAGGGGCACAACTTCTTTTATGATGGTACCAACTTCAACTTACACAGAAAGCATTCTCTGTGATTTTAATTTTTTTACTGTTAATTGAATTATTTATTTGTAAAAATCTGATGTAGGAGAAGAGAACAGAAGGAGAAAGAACAGGGCTATTTATTTTGAAATTGAGTATACTGGCTATTAATTTAGATTCAGATATTAATTACAAATGAAAATACATTTCATTTTATATTGATAATATTCTACAGTATCATACAATGCCAGTCTCCATTTGCCCATGGTATACTACAGAAAGAATGAGGTTTAGAGCATAAGATCTTTTATGAATTATAAATGAGAACTTTTAGAAAGTCTCCAAGGTGTGAGACAGGATTCAGCTTTAGCAAATTCACTTAAAAATATGTGTCAAAAGCAACAGAGAAGTGGACAGTGGTAATAGTTAGTAAAATTTCATTAAAAAGATGCAAATGAAAGATCAGGCATCTTAAACACAAATACTTTTTAAAAATGAAGGAAACTCAATGTAGAAATGTATGAAATTGAGATATTACTGGATTAGGGGGATAGAACAAATGAAAATTTTCTTAGCTTAGGTTGCTATAACAAAATGTCATAAATTAGATGGCTTAAACAACAAACATTTATTTTTATAATTCTGGTGGCTGGGAAGTCCAAGATCAAGGAGTGAACACATTTAGTTCCTGGTGAAAATCATTTTCCTGGCTTTCAGACAGCCATCTTCTCATTCTGCCTTCAAGTGGCAAAGTGAGGAGAGAGTAAGAAAGAGACAGAGAGAGGGCGATTTCTGGTATCTCTTCTTCTTAGCCAAGGACACTAATTCCACAGTAAGGTCCCTACTCCCATGACCTCTGTAAACTCTTTTACTTCCAAAAGCCTCACCTCCAAGAACCATTACATTGGGAATTAGAGTTCCAACATATGAATGTGGGGGCAGCTAGAGTCAGTCAGTCCATGAAAAAAATAGAATAATGTGCAACACATTTACCCCAAACTTTCAAAGAGATGTTCTGGCAAGTAAAGTAAAGCCTTGTCCAGATTCAAAAACACACCAAGAGCATGAGAGGGACTCTAGCCCAGTTGCAGGCTTTGAATCTAGAGAATGGGGGACATGAACCAAGAAATGTCCTGATCTTGAGCTTGTCACAGCACTCCTTTGACAGCCAGAAGGAAATGGGGGGGTCTCAGTCCTATAAAACTCCTAACAACTTTGAGTGAGGAAATGTATTTTTTTCTTAGAAATGAGAGAAGATTTGCAGGCACCTTGATTTTAGTGCCTCTTCATCCATCACTATATTATATGATGTATACAGCTTAGTAGATATGCATGTTATGTTGATTTGTGATTAATAATATGGCCATATAATTTTCTACTGATGGACAAGTAGAGTGTATCAAAGTTTGCCTTTTTTTTGGTAATCTAAAACAGTGCTTCAATAAACATTCACATATTTGGCTTTTCTCTTTGGAGACACATGGGAGGCTATTTATTTATTTATTTATTTATTTATTGTCTTTTTGCCATTTCTTGGGCTGATCCCTAGGCATATGGAAGTTCCCAGACTAGGGGTTAAATTGGAGCTGTAGCTGCTGACCTATGCCAGAGCCACAGCAACGCGGGATCCGAGCTACGTTTGCAACCTACACCACAGCTCAGGGCAACACCGGATCCTTAACCCCACTGAGCAAGGCCAGGCACCGAACCCACAACCCCATGGTTCCTAGTTGGATTTGTTAACCACTGAGCCACAACAGGAACTCCCAGAAGGCTCTTTATTTATAAAAAAAAAAGCAGTAGAATTGTAAATCAAGTAATATACATATCATCACATTTACTAGATGTTGGCAAGTTGCTTTGCCAAGAGTTTTCAATTCTCTGTACTCCCTGTCCCTGCAAGTAGGATGATTCTCGTTTTTCTAGTATAGTATTATTTGATTTTGCCATTTACTTAAAGTTTTGTGTGTTTGAAAATATATATTACTAGAATTTTCATCTCTCTGAAATCAGGTGAAGTAGATTTATAATATTATTTTATTCATCTTCTACACATTTACAATTAATAACTTTTCATTCTTTAAAAGAAGTTACTCCCACTTTATTGATAGATGATGATGAGAAAGAGAGAAACAGGTTCTTGATATCTATACTTTGATGTTTATATGAGTTGCAATTATCATCTCTCGGTATATTTTCTTGGGCTTTTATCTGTGATATATTTGTTGAATAGATGTTTTTAATAAAGGCAAGTCAACACAGCTATTCTTTAAGGTCTTTTCTTGTTATTTTGTGTGTGTGTGTGTGTGTGTGTGTAAATTATTTATGGGGGAGAAATGCAGGATATTAAAATAAAAGTGGGTTGCTAGCCTTCTAGCCAGCCTAGAGAGTACAGGAGAAAGTTGGGTTCTTCTGGATTGCAATAGAAAAAAGATAAATGTTTCCTATTGGCCATATAAGGAACTGAGGCAGGAAATTGGAGTTGATGCCTCTTAAAGAAGAGTCATCCCATTTGTAAGAGGTCTTTGCCTACATCAAGGAAACTCTTAAGTTAGAGGTCACACTGGTGTGGGTTTTCTGAAGAACCTATAGAAAACATCCACAAAAATGAGATTAGTATTTGAAATATGCCGTAACTGGAAACCATCAGTGAAGAGTCAACTCTCTCTGTCCACAATATACCCTTCCTCTCTCTGTACTTTTTCCCAAATTGTGCTGAAGCCCAAGAAAACTGTTAGAACAGAGAATGACCTTAAGTGAAGAAAAGAGAAAAGACCATTTTTCTGCTCCCATTGCAATTTTTCTGGCTCAAGATAGCCTTGAACTTCACATTAAAAGTTTGGAGTTTTTGCATTTTCTTGGACTGCATTTTATTATTTGAACAACAGACTATTTATCTTCTGGTTGACTGGCAAAAACAGATACTCCATTCTGGGTGAGAAAAACAAGCTGAGAGAGTAAATGGCAGGACAATTTTGCAAAAGAATAAACTTACTTTATGCTGGCCCCCTATGTAGTTCAGTTCATTCAATAAACTAATCTACATGCAGGGGCCAGGAAGGCCACATATACAGTGTCATGTCTTTCTGTTCTAAGCAGAAGTTTACCAGAATGTTTAATGAAGTTCTTTTAACTCTCTCAGGATGGAATTCCACTCCGGAATGCAGGGATTATTTGAAGACACTTTGTTTTCTAATACTTAAAACATTTGCTTTAAAAACAGACTTTCAAAATCTTTTCTATTTCTCAGAATGGAAGTTAGCATGAAATATACAAAAAGTGAGTTTTCATATGAGCCACACTGTATTTGATGTTCTCCAGTCAGCTCTTACCTGGGTACAAAGAACAAAATATTTTTTTTAATAATAGAATTGTTTTGGTATTGCCACTTTCCATTGAAAACATAGTAAGTATACTAATTCTAGGTTTTGCTACAGTGAATCATTTAAAAAGAGATCAATATGATGGACAGTGATTTTTGTGTCACTTTTTTCCCTGAATATTCACTGTATCTTGCACCCAAAAGAACTTAGTTGGTTCTCAAATGTGTCTTAATAATCACTTTTCAGAACCTGCAAAAGGTATATCTAAGGCAAAATGCAACATTCACTTACTTATGAAACAACATGAGACTCCATATGTCACCCCAATAATTAGTGATTACTTCTGCTATTTTTGAAAAGAACACATCTACCTTTAAAAAAAGCCCACATCTACAACAGAAATGCTTGTTTTGCTATTATTAGTATTATTTCAGATATACATTTTTTTCTTAGTTCTTAGATATTCTACTGACTCAATGCATCTCTGAATGTGTTCCTTCATATTAGTGATACAATGTCGATGATAACTGATGTTATCAGCAACACGTTAATAACTTCATACTGACTTCTGCGGTTGCAGCCACCAAGTAAAGAGCTGGCCGTGTTTCCTCAGGTGGCCTTTCTACATGAAGTAGGGTGTGGATATAAGACACTGGCCATCAAGATGAGACACAGAGTCCATAGGTTGCAAAACATGCCTTGAAATTTTCTACTAATTTTTCAGGTCACACAATTTCCCCAATTAATGAACATCAACATGTCTCTTCTGGCTTTGTCTTCTCCTCTCTTCTCTCCTACTGGGTTCCTAAGTTTCTACTATGTATCAGACCCTATTTTGTCTTACTTCCATCCATGAGAGACATTAGAAAACTCAGGCCTAGATAGCATAAATTTAAAGCTGCCTTTATTCCTTTTTTTTTTTTCTTCCATTTTTAGGGCTGCACCCACAGCATATGAAGGTTCCCAAGCTAGAGGTCTAATCGGAGCTTCAGCTGCTGACCTACACCACAGCCACAACAACAGCAGATCTAAGCTGCATCTGCAACCTACACCACAGCTCATGGCAACGCTGGATCTTTAAGCCACTGAGTAAGGCCAGGGATTGAACCCGCAATCTCATGGTTCCTAGTCGGATTCGTTTCTACTGTGCCACGATGTGAATTCCTATAATTGCTTTTATTCTTAACGTTGTTATTTCTAAATTATTATAATGTAAGTTAAAGAAAGCAGGGCTTTTCTTTTTTATGATTTGCTGAATTATCAACATTTACAATAATACTTATAAGAAGCAAATACCTTTTGGACAATTGGATGAATGAACAAAAACATAAAATAGTTATCTTATGGCTTGGACTGTTACTATTAGGATGAACATTGTTATCTGTTACTCATTTAATAGCAGTTCTACTTCTATAACTGCCTTTAATCTACATCAGTAAACCAAAAATTATTTGGAGTAAGTTTTTAGAGATGAAACCATAGAAAAATACAGATAAAAAACTAAAGAAGAAAAGATGTGGTACGTATATATTATAGAATACTAAGTCATAAAAAACAGTGAGATAATGACATTTGCAGTAACATGGATGCAACTAGAGATTCTCATACTAAGTGAAATAAATCAGAAAGAGATAGACAGGTGCAGTATGATATCACTTATATGTGAAATCTAAAATATGGCACAGGGAGTTCCCGTCGTGGCGCAGTGGTTAAAGAATCTGACTAGGAACCATGAGGTTGCGGGTTCGATCCCTGCCCTTGCTCAGTGGGTTAAGGATCCGGCGTTGCCGTGAGCTGTGGTGTAGGTCACAGACGTGGCTCGGATCCTGTGTTGCTGTGGCTCTGGTGTAGGCCGGTGGCTACAGCTCCGATTCAACCCCTAGCCTGGGAACCTCCCATATGCCGCGGGAGCGGCCCAAGAAATGGCAAAAAGATAAATAAATAAATAAATAAATAAATAAATAAATAAATAAATAAAATAAAATAAAATATGGCACAAATAAACCTATCTACAAAACAGAAACAGACATAGAACACAGACTTGTTGCCAAAAGGGAAGAGGGAGAGAATGGGATGGACGGAGAGTTTGGGGTTGGTAGATGCAGGCTCTTACGTTTAGAATGGATAAGTAATGCAATCCCACTGTGCAACACAAAGAACTATATCCAATCTCTTGAGACAGAACTTGACGGAAGATAGTATGAGAAAAAGAAAATGTATATATGATGTCACTATGCTGTACAGAGGAAATTGTACAACATTGTAAATCAACTATACTTTAATAATACATAAGTTACATAAAAATCTTTAAGTAAATGATTTTTAAAATGTATATATTTCACATTTTTACTCTGAAGAAATCCATATACCTTTAACAATGTGTCAGAATGCTAAACTGATTATATGGAAGAAAAGACAGTTATCTTGATAGCTTACATAATCTTTCTATGATACATGGTGCATTGTGATAGCATTTTGAATTATTGGGTTGTTGCTGACAATCTGTGCAAACTTCTTAGAAGATAACTCAGTATATGGCTCCTGTCATCACTGAAGTCTAATAAGAGAGATAATATCTCAAAGCTCTGTAAACGGGACCAGAGAGTAATAATTGAAAGGAAAGTTTAGAGCTTTAATTTTAAGATCTTTTGTGCTGAAAAAAATATAGTTTTCATTTTATCTACATACTAATCAGAGGCCTTTAAAAGCAATACACATACATGACAGCAAGAAGGAACTAAATGCCTGCAAAATGTTAACCTCACAATGGAATGCATCATTATTTTAAAAATATTACTTTATTATGTATTTTTGCTGTATATGATGAACTTATTATATGTAGAGTGATTGATTAAAGAAAAATCATAAACACATTAGCAGAAATGTGGAAAACAGGTATGGATTATGTAATAAACACATATTAAAATTTCTATGGGAAAAAAGCAAATAGAAAATGTAAGAAAACATACAAATAAAGGCTTGGGTTTTCTGTTTTGACAATACCACACAGTGACTCAGCCAAAATTATTATAAAAAGATATATCCCTGGAACTATTTGAATGACATTTTTGAATTCCATGTATAAGGAGGACTTCTTAAAGGATACACACATAGTGGTACTTACCAAAGAAAGACAAACTCGTAGAATTACACCTTTAAAAGTAAAAGCTAAAGTAGGGTCATGGTATTTTTTGTTAATTTCAAAATGGTTACCAACACATAAAAATGTTGAAATAATTGTACCAAGAACTTTTTTTCTTGAGAAAATTTTAAAGTCACTAACATTAAGCTCTGTCAGCCCCTAATTCTTCATTATTTTCTACAGATAAGGGGTATTTTATATAATTAAATTACATCAAGATGAGAAAATTAGATTTGATCATCTATTATACATTCTTTTCTACAGATCGCATTCAAGTTTTGGTAATGGTCCACTAATCTTGTTTTACTTTTTGGAAATTTCTAGAATGTTTTTCACAAATATTTTCATTTTGTGATTGATTGAATCCAAGGATGCATAACTTGTGGATATGCAGGACTTCTATACTGTGCCTTGTGGGTGACAATGGCCTTTTAGCCAGGACCACTCTCATTTTTTGAACCCCTTAATTCATTCCTCTTCCATATGGCATCCAGCAGGTGCAAAGAGTAAAGAGTTGTCACTTTACTTGACAGATATCTGCTCCAAATTTTCATCTGCATCCTCTACCTTGATATTTGAACTTGCAAGCGAGGCTTTCCAGTTTATATCTCGGGGTGTTCAAATAGAATTTGGTAAACATAGGCTGATTTGGGGTGCCTGACGTTTGCATTAAGTAACTGACACTTGCTTAAAGTGTTCCACTTTCTTTCTTTGAGTCCACTGGAATTCCTACAAATTCAGTTCTTTCTACATAAAGTCATCATCACCAGGTCTCCCATCACTGACTCACTGACTGGCATTCCTATCCATTTGGACAAACAAACAATTTTAAAATTAGCCTTCATGTTCTTTTTTGCTCCCCACAACACCAGTCCTGTACAAAATTAACTCCACAAAGTCCTATCGGTTTTATCTCCTCAGTAGGGGATGAGTTCATAAATTATCTTCTTTCTCCTATCATTCTCTATGCAATATCTAGGGCAGAGAATAGTAAAACATAGATACTTAAATTCTGAAAGAAAGACAGTAAATTCTGAAAAGAATGCAATAGCAACTTTCAATTTTCTTTTACTTGAATTAAAACAATTTCATTTTCTATGATTTGAAAACAAAAACAGCCTAACAGAGTACTACAATCCTTTCATAAAATTTTAATTAATATATGTTTTCTAAAGTTTTACTGTTGTAGTCTTTGAAGTTAGAAACTTTATCTCACTTTATACGCAGTGATTACCAGAGAATTTTCCAGAGTTTCTTGAGTTACTGATTGACTGTTTATATGACTACAGAGTAAAACTGATGCACAGATATCCACAATATGTAAGAATCCAGTGGATTATAACACACTATTCTCTTCATTTCATTTGTCATTAAAAATCTTAATGGAGGATAAATGCTGAAGGCGTCTACTGAGTGACATAATTTTAAAATTTATAAAAATTTATTTTTAATAGTTTTTATATCTTATTTGATTGATATTTATACATTAGTACTCGAAAAGCTGTTTCAAAGCTCAAACAACATAAGCCATGTTGAAATGCACAGGAGCAAGAATAAATGAGCTTACTTGCTTAGTTGTTTTTTTTTAAATTAAGAGTAGTAAATCTGAGTGTATTTTTCTTTTAAAATAATTAAGTGCCAGTCACATGTTCAATCAAGAAAACAATGCTAGTCCTAAATGATACGAAATTACCGCATATATCTCTCAACATATGAGAAGAAATTCCTGGAATATGTTATTTTTCAATATAGCTAGATTTTTAGATATGTAATATATTAAATTTTATTACAAAAAATAGTCCAAAAGGGAGAATTTTTTTTTCAAAAATGGCAAAATTAAATTGAATATATATAATCCCTTCTATTAGGAATATAATAGATAACTATAATATTTATTAAATTGTGTAGTCCTTACCATATTGCATTTTAATTTTATAAGAAAATTATTTGTACACTTTGAACCCATACACACACACATACACACACCCTCTCCTCTGTCTCTCCATCTTTTCTTCTTAATTCAGTGTTTACATAACTTGGCATGTTGACTGAGTTTGATCCTAGTGTTCCCCTTGGAGGCAGAGTAACAACTAGACCTCCCTGTTTTAAGCATTCATACATGATTTTACGATTTGTAGTCATTTATACAGGATAGAACAATGACCCCCCAAAATAAATAATTCTCCAGGAGAATAAAAGAAGTGATAGGTTTGTTAGTCTAGGGAGATATTCAGTGAAGGAAATATGATGAATTTACTACTGTCACCTAGGAGGATGAAGATTAATATTGAGGAAAGAAGCATTATTGTTTAGGTGAGTGGAAATTATTTCTTTATACTAGAAGACTAGAATAAAATAATAGCTATTAATATTACATTGCCCATTATAATTGCCTGTTTAGATATTTAGAATTTTATTTATTAATTAACACTGAATTCTTCCTGTTAATGTACAGAAATATATCATTTTCTGATTAGAGAATATAGTCTGTATTTTGGAACTTTTAATATCCTATAATAAAATTATATTAATTACCTATTTTGTATAAACACATTTTATATATTACCTAATTCCTATACCAAACTAATGAGATAATTCTTTACAAAAGAGAAACTAATAGCTTAATAAGATAGATTCTTTCCAAATCACACAGCTTTTGGGTTGTAAGTTTAATCCCTCAGGCAAAAATAAAATGAGTGGAAAGATGTAGCAGTATGATTACATATATTGTTTGGCTGTAGAAACACCATATTTGAATGTGGCATATACAGATTATAGGTGAAAATAAAACATCTTGTGTTAGTTTCAATTTCCTCTATCTCAGCACATGGTCCATTCTGGGCTTTATTCAATTCTGAGCCTGAAGATTCAGAGCTGTTTGGGGGAATTTTTCTGTGTGAAACTATTCCAAGGGGGTTATTTTCTTCCCATTGTGAATAAATATGAATCAACCAGTTTTACTTACTTGTGAAACTCTTCAATGAAAGCATCAAAGTGAGAAACAAATACGATGAAACAGAGGTATACATTTTAGTGGCAACATTTTTCTATCATATTTTTGTTTATTTAAAAAAATACCATTTACTCTATGTTAGTAGAGAGAGTCTCTAAAGAAAGGAATTCTCTCTCTCTTTTTTTTTTTTTTTTCTTTTTTTTAGGGCCACACCTGTGTCATATGGAAATTGCCAGGCTAGGATTCAAATTGGAGCTGTAGTGGCCAGTCTATGCCACAGCCACAGCAACTCCAGAACCAGCCCACTCTGCAGCTCATGGCAACGCCAGACCCTTAACTCAAACCCAAGTCCTCATGGGTACTAGTTGGGTTCGTTACCACTGAGCTACAATGGGAACTCAGGAATTACTTTTCATATCTTGATATGGCTGTTAATTTAACAGTGTGTGCTTCACCAGTTCAGTAAATAACTCAATAAGAGTCCCATGTCACCTGATGAAATGCCACATTTAGTGAATAAACTGGATTTCCGGGTTTGGATCCTCAGAATCTTCCATGTAAACTGAAAATATAATGTCTACTTATAGCCTTCTCAAAACTAATTTGACATTCTTAGATTATATTGAGTTATCACCAGTGCTGAGAAAAAACATACAGCCAGAGTTTCAATTTGAGAAACTTGATTTTTTTTTCCTCCTTAAAAGAGCTCAACTTGGAAAATATCACCCCATTTCATTGAAAAGGCATGCTAGTTTTGAAATAAATTGCAGATTACATTTTGTGCTTTTGTTTATCTTTGTGATTTTGTCCTGCTAATTAACTTAGTTCAGTTGGGACAAATTATCTTAAACTTATCTGTTCCTTGATGTTGTTACACTAATATCATAATAAGTTTAGGCATATTGCTATTAGTATGAGCTCTGAAAACATCTAGTTGAGTACAAATTCCAGCTACTCACAAAAAACACATGTTGTGACATTAATTAAGGCAAAAACCACTGAAATGCATTTTTCTCATTGGAAAAATGGGGATGAGGGGAAACTAAAGTGAGGATTTAAAAGAGTAATACATGTAAGATAACAAATTTTCAACAATAAGAATTAGAGAAAGGTTAAATAAAATAATCTCAGGTAAAATTTTACATGCAAACTTAATGAAACCATTTCTTATTAGTAGCTCTTACAACTTCTCAAAAATGGAATTGCAAAGGGAATGAAATATAACTCCATACGCCTTCTAAGGCTTTGAAAGAGTCTGGCTAAGTTTAATTCAGATACTTTACTATAGAACTAGATTGCAAAGGCAAACTATATAAGAAAAAATATTCAGAGAATTCTGATATTTTAATAATCCTTGCACTTAGATATTAGGATTTAAATGATGTATCATGGTATAAAATTTATAAAATATGAGGGAATAGTTATATATTATCATAAATCATATTTTTCTGCTATCTGTGGGGCAGAAGCATACCTCAGCTTTTTTTGCCACTTTTTAAAATTGTACTTCAGAACCATAACATTTAAGAAATACCTCCTGACATATATCATAAAAAAAATTCCCTTTATTTCCCTCTTAAAGTCTTCTTTGTATCTCCTCCACTTCCAAATATTATTACCTATAATATTAATTTTCTTATTAATATTTATTATATATACATTCTTCTAAAATTAAGTGTGCTTTACCTTTAGATAGGTGTTTAAGTTAATAAACAGTGATTATATAATTCAGTTAAGAAAATATTAACATCTACATGGTTTATTGAATCCATAAATAAAGTAGTCATGAAACATAACTTTCAAAGGAGAACACTGAAGCATAAATATTAAATGCTTCAGTGTCTTGGCTTATTGCGAATACTGCTTCAGTGAACACACAGGTGCAGAACCATGTCTAGACACTTGCATCGCAACACAACAATGGGAGGAAAAAGTATGTATACATGTATGTGTAACTTGGTCCCCATGCTGTACAGTGGAATAAATAAATAAATAAAAAATATTAAATGCTTTTTTAAAATATGTCTGGTATTTTTCCACTTTCTCAGTTTCCATTTTTTGTCATCATTGAAAGTTTGGAACAGCTGTGTTTAAAAGGTAGTTGACCAGCATGGATAGGCGGATGCTAAAGGTGCTCTATGTTGATTCTAATATAGGCAAAAAAGACATTACTACTGTTTCAGGACATCTGAAATTTTCTTCCAGGAATAACTTCCATTGCACTCCTTATTTCAATAATAATAATTCGTTTGTAATTTTCTTAGTGTATTTCTTATATTCTGATTTCTATTTTTCCCGAGAATCTCTTTTTTAATGGATGTGGGTAATGAAGGTGATAACCACAATTCTTTAAAACGCTTCTCTACTCACTGGATACTCTTGTTTTCTGTGTAATCAGTGTTTTTGTGTGATTATTTTGGTCTCCTTATATCAGCGCTGATGATAATGTCTGGTTTTCAGTTGATATGTGTGATGTTTTGTGTTTCCCCTGCTATTACTACCTTCCCTGCCGAAAAATGAAAGTTGGATACCTATCTGTATATGTCCCTATTGTGATGGGTAATTCTCCAGCTTCACTTATAGTAACTTAAATGCACATCCATTTTTGTACAATTTAATGCATGTTAGTGGGATTTTCAAAATGGAATGGAGACAAACATCTTCACGATGCTAACTTTTAAAAAGAATTAGTAAAAATAACTTTTGAATTTGTATTTATCTTGATATTAGGCATAATGTGCAACAATTCATTTTTTAATCTAGAATTATATGTAAATTGTCACATAAGATTTTCATTTATTTGTCTTATAATTTGGGGTAAAGCCATGCTTATCAAGAAATGCCAAGTGTTTGTTTTTTGGTAGTATTATTATTTTTTAAGATTATCTCTTTTAATGAGTTTCCTAGTTGCCACATGTTTTTAACTACTACTCAGATAATTTAAGGTAATACTGCAAACTCCTGTAAAACACTTTAACATATTATTTCAAATATCTAAATACTAAAATTTAGGGGTGGGGGAAACAGGGAGGTGGTGGTAAAAGGGTGCAAACTTTCAGCTACAAGATGAATGAGCATAAATATAGTAAAATTTAGTAAAAATAGTAAAAATATAGTAAAAATAGTAAAATTTAAATGTACACATCTCCATTCATGTATGATAAAATAAATTTGTTTTCAATATTCTCTCTGAGACTTATTTATTTTATACATTCATAAATTTCTAAAGATTTGTATTGATTGAGGTATGGGACTTTAGAACTTCTAAAAGGAGACAGCATGTATTATTGTCTCTCACTGCCTGTCCCCACATGCACACAGAGCATAGCAATATGCTCCTATGTCACAATAGAAGTTGTAAATTCTGAAGAAATGGCTCAATCTGCGGAAAGGGTGATAATAAAACTTTCCAAAAGGTGGTTGATATTTCACAGGAGACAGAGATTATGAAAAAAGGTTAAATTATCATGATGCAAAGTATCATTGTAGTTAATTTTCAAGCAGAAATACAGTAATCTGGACTGGTAGAAAGTACAGATTAATGATGCTTTAAGCACTTACAAATTATTTCGTATATTGTAATTGGGATTGCCTATGCCCAAGATTCTGTTCTTTTGTCACTACATTGAATTCAGGCTATTCAAAGACCTTTTTACATGTGAAAAATATTCATACAATTTCATCAGTTGCTCCCATACCTTCCAAGACATGATATTAGGTCTTTAAATACAGACAGTGTTAAATAAATTCAGTCAACATTCAAGAAATGGCTGTTCAGTTCTATAAAGTATATTGCTGTATTAGTTTGCTGGGGCTGCCATAACAGACAGGGCAACTTAAAGAGCAGGGATTCATTTTCTCACAGTCCTTGGGGCTAGAAATCTCAGACCAAGATTTCCAGAATTGGCAGGGTTAATTTCTTCTGAGGCCTCTTTGATTTGTACATGGAAGTCTTCTCCCTAATTTTTCATATCTTCCTCCCTAAGTACATGTCTGTGTCCACTTTTCCTCTTCGGATAAACATGCCAGTCATATTAGATTAAGGCCCACCCTAATGACTCCATTTTAATATAATTACCTGTTTTAAAATTCTAACTTCAAATACAGTCATATTCTTAGACACTGGGGCTTAGAACTTCAATTTATGAAGTTCAAGGACAAAATTCAGCCCCAAATAATTACCTAGATAAAAACACTTTGTTCACCAAATCTATCTTAATCCATATGGGCAAATTGTAAACCTCTGCAAGTAACACATTTGTATGATGGTTCTGAGAGGTTTCCTCAAATGGAAGGTATAACCTTTTCATGTCTTTCAAATTTCCTGCTGGCTGGAATATATGTGTGGATGCTAGAGTTACAGAAACCATCTTATGCCATTAGCATAAAGATGGAGGAGAGATGAGATAAATCATCCTAGATAATCACAGCAATTGCATTATGGGGCTGTACTTGAGAGAAAAACATCATATTTATATATTCTGTTTTTATATGGATATAAAGATTTTTTAAATTATGATTTTACCTGTCCTAATTCTAACTGATAAAATGAAACAGGGCATTTTGGACTAATTTGGCATTGATCTTGCCAAGAGAGCAAGAGAGGAATTTTTTATTTCCCTTTTATATTTTGGTATCAATACTTATTAGTAAAAGAATTATAGAGGTTGAGGAAATTGGAATGCACAATGTGTCAATCATTGAGAGGCTGACAGTTGATATTACTTGTGATTATCTTGATAAAATATTGTTTCAATGAAGATATGTTAATTTTCAGTTCTATAAATATGAATAAATGGCAAGCACTAGGTTAATAATCATGCTATTATTTAAATAGCTGTCCATCGTGGACTGAATTGTATAACACCAAAAGTCCTGAGTTGAAGTCCTAAATAGTAGTTCCTCAGACTGTGACTATACTTGGAGCTAAGGCCTTTAAAGAGATAAATAAGATAAAATGAGGTCATATGGGTGGACCTTAATTCCTATAGCTGGTGTCCTTATGAAAGAGATTAAGACACACAAGTGCATAAATAGAAGAAAGACTATATAAGGACATAGCAAAAAAGGCAGTCATCTGCAAGCCAAAAGAGAGATCCCAGGAGAGATCAAACATGCTAAAGGTTGCTTGCTCTCAGGATCCAGCCTCCAGAACTGTGAGAAGATACTTCTGCTGTTTAAGCTACATTGTCTGTGTTATGGAAAACTTAGCAAATTAAAACTCAGATATTGTCACAAATTATTGACATTCAGGAACATTTATATTTCAGAAATAGAGGTTAAAAATGGCATTTTCATTTTCATAACCTATCTTCTAGAGAAGAATACTTTTTCTGAAAGTATTTGAAATGTATTCATTATTTTGTTCATTGTGTTGCTTGTTGACACTCTAATTGAATAGCATTTTCTTCAGTAAATTATTATATTTTCTGACAAAATACATTTCTTCTCTTAGAGAAAAAGAGGCTTTAAAAAGGGAGGAAAAAGAAAAAAAATAATAATAATATTCAGGGCATGTTATGCTCAATATACAGGGAAAATGAAAGAATTGGTGATAAAAAGGATTAGTAAATTTTAAAGGAAGAATATCAAAAAATAAGAAAAACATCTTTCATATGTTTATAACATTGTTTACTGATAAACGCAGTAAGCTTTTAAGAAAGATAAGTCAGTGTAAACCAAATGTGATTAATTGGTAGGACTGGGAAATAGTTTAAAATGCCATCATAAGGAAGAATTATCTAAAAGGAATTCCCATTTGTCTAATACTACTTTACTGTTTTGCCACTTAGTAATTCTTGTCCACATGGAACACATAGCAGTCTCTTTCAAAATCATACACCCCAAGTCTTAAACTCTCAGCTAAAAATAGAACTACAGGGAGTTCTGGTTGTTGCAGTGGAAATGAATCTGACTAGTATCCATGAGAACCTGGGTTTGATCCCTTGCCTCACTCAGTGGGTTAAGCATCTGGCGTTGCCGTGACCTGTGGTGTAGGTCGCAGATGTGGCTGGGATCCCGCATTGCTGTGGCTGTGATATAGCCTGGCAGTTACAGCTCCTGTTTGGCCCCTAGTCTGGGAACCTCCATTTGCTATGGGTGTGGCTCTAAAAAGCAAGAAAAGAAAAAAGAAATCCAAAAATCCAAAATACAATTGATGTTAAAACAACTAATTACAGAAGAAAAATTGCAAAAAAAAATTTACTGCAATCTGCAAAATCAGATCTTACCCCAAAGGGACTGAGAATCCATAATGTTAGAGAATACTTGTTTACTCATTGTTTATAGATAATTATATATTTAGCTTTTATCTATTATAAATCAAGATCAATTTTGACAATCTTCAAAGAACAACTCCTGAGCTAGAATGAGTGTTGAACTCAAGAGTGCAGGATGTGCATGGCCAATATTTTCCAGAATAAGGTACATTGACCTGAACCAGTCAGGGACCCCCTCACCTGTGGGAGTGGTCTTTTTTGGCATGCATCAAAGTACTAGGATCTTCAAGGTCCTATGAAGTCCTAACTAGTCAGCTTGTATTATGAAGACTAACTCAGTCCTTCATTTTTTTGCTAAATGGTTTAGGCTGATATCTTTAGGCAGATATTTTTCAATAACCACTGGATTCTAAGTTTTTAAGTTTCTTTTTGATATACATATTTTAAAAAATTCTGGTATGAAATAATTCTTATGAAAATATAATTCAATGCTCTAAAAGACACATATATTGAAGTTGTGACTTGTGATGTGTCGGTCTCCATTTTGAATCATTTGATTTGTTAACGAGTGACAAAATAAGAATATAGTGGAGTTCCCATCGTGGCTCAGTGGTTAATTAACCCGACTAGTATCCATGAGGACATGGGTTTGGTCCCTGGCCTTGCTCAGTGGGTTATGGATCTGGCATTGCTGTGAGCTGTGGTGTAGGTCATAGATGTGGCTTGGATTCCCTGTTGCTATGGCTGTGGTGTAGGCTGGCAGCTACAGCTCCAATTCCCCCCCTAGCCTGGGAACCTGCATGTGCTGCAGGCACAGCCCTAAAAAGTCCAAAAAAAAAAAAAAATATATATATATAGCTTATGTTTGGAAACATATACATTCAGCAGAATTAAGTTGGAATATCTTAATTTCATTAAAACAAACTGATTGCTATTAAAACATCTGTACTCTTGTCAGGTTGAAATATTTTACCACTTAGGAAGAGAGAACACTTATTTGGGATGATAATTTGCAATTGAAAGTCACGATAGAAAAATACTTTACTTCTGGGATGTGATTAATTTAAGCAAAACAACATCTGTCACACTAAAGTAATGTTAATTTTAATTTTATTCTTATTTTTTTATGTTTATGTGGGATTTTTGGTAAACAAGCATTACGTTTTATTGACATTAAAAGTCTGAGCTTAAGAAATTTATGTCTAGTTATCTCCTGTAATCATGTTATAATAGAATTGCAAACATCATAATAACACACAAAACTTGACCTCTCTTTTATAAGCATCTCTATACCATTCCATGTGAAACTAGCAACTGATATTGACAATACTAATCCTTTTTAATGACATTCTCAATTGAAATTTTGTACTGACCTGTGGTATATACTTTTTTATATTTTCATATATATGCAAAACTCTTAAATACAAAGCTCAATAAAACATTGGAGGTAATCACAGGAATGTACCTTCAAAATGCCCAGTAAATATAATCACGCTACCACTCAGAAGCCCCCTCATGTCCTCTGAATAACTACCCCTCCTCTTTTAACCACTATCCCGAATTTAACCCAAAGCATTAGTTTCTCCTAATTTAAATTTCGTGTGAATAGAATAATTTAGGATGAATTATGCTGTCTGGTCTTTTATAAGAAATATCTTGTTTGTAAGAATAATTCAGAGCTGTCTCATGTAACTGAAGTATGTTCAATTTCATTGTTCTGTCCTACTCAAAAGTGTAAATATATCATAATTATGTGTACATTTTATACCTAATGAGCGTTTGAGTTTCTGCTTCAGTTACTATCTACTATAATTGAAATGCTAAGAACATTCTTTGAATAAGTTTCTAGATGCTCAAGTTCATACATGTATTTCTTAAGTATATTCCCTAAAGCGAAATTGTGTGCACCATGCTTATTTTCAAATTGATAGATATTACAATTTTTGCAATGTTTTGCAGATAAAAATCATTCTACTAGTGTATAAGAGTTTCTATCATTTCTATTGTTAGTATCGATAGTTTCTATCATCCTCTATAATTGACTACTCTCACTGTTTGCTTGTTTTTGCTTTTAATTTAGGTACACCTATAGGTATATTTTTCCCCATGTATCTTCTTTATTTTATGTTACTTTCATGTGAGAGTGTGTGTGTGTGTGTGTGTGAGTGTGCATGTGTGTGATTTGTCAGGAGACAAAATTTCATTAATATTTTTTTTTTCTGCAGTCAGTATTTCCTAAGCATAGGCTGCTAGTAACATAAGGTAAAGGATGTTTAAAATGGTAAACAAGTAAGTTCCTTTGTGGCCCAGCAGGTTAAGGATCCAGCCTGTTGCAGCCATAGTGCAGGCCTCAACTGCATCACAGGTTCAATCCCTGGCATACCACTGGTGCAGCCAAAAAAAAAAAAAAAAAAAAAAAAAAAAAAAAAAAAAAAGCCACCAAAATAATAATAATAAAAAAGTCTAAAATGGCAAATAAGATTGGGAAGCAGGCATGAAAGATTTACAAATTTATCTTCCATGAAGCCACTGATTTACATTACAAATGGTAGTGGACCTAGGGACCTTCCCCTCCTGGCAGGAGGAGTAGATGCCTAATGCATTTTTATTATGGATTTATAATTACTAATCAACGTGGGATTTGTGAAATTACCCTTATTTATGTTTTTCT
The DNA here is from genome assembly GCF_054392235.1 of Sus scrofa. Taxonomy (NCBI): domain Eukaryota; kingdom Metazoa; phylum Chordata; class Mammalia; order Artiodactyla; family Suidae; genus Sus; species Sus scrofa. Next base: position 64,040,077 of record NC_139393.1, on the reverse strand, counting down.
TAAGGTGGTATTGGATTCTGCTGCATTTCACTCATCCTTACTATACTGAAACGTTTGTCACAAAGCTTTAATGGGATATAATTCACAAATCATACCATTCCAGGTTTTTTAGTACATACAGTTGTACAATTATCACTACGGTCAATTTTAGAATATTTTATCACCTCAAAAAGAAACCCTGTACCTATTATCAATCACTTCCCATTTTCCAACAGCAGTCACAGGACTAGGAAACCACTAATCTACATCCTGTCTCTATAAATTTGTCTATTCTGGAAATTTCATATGAATAGAATCATATACTACATGATTTGTTGTGATGGCTTCTCCCACTTAGCATAGTGTTTTTGAGGTTTATAGTTTGTTATGAGTATATCATTCCTTTTTATTCCTAAAAAAGATCCCATAGTATGGATATGTCACATTTATACATTCATCATTTGGTGAATATTTATGTTGTTGAATAGTGCTGTCATAAACATTCTCGAATAATTTTTAAGTGGTTGTACATTTTCATTTTTGGGAATATATACTTAGAAGTGGAATGCTGGGCTAATGGTAATACTATGTTTAATATTTTGAAGAAATTCCAGATTTCAAAGCTGACAAGCATTTTATATTTTCACAATCTGTGTATAAGAGTTCCAGTTTCTCTACATCTTTGCCAACACTTGTTATTATTTATCTTTGCCATCCTAGTGGGTGTGATATGATGTGATTTTTGATATGCATTTCTCTAAAGATTAGGTGTTGAATATTTTCATTTGTTTATTGACTACTTGCATATCTTCTTTGCAGAAATAACAATTCAGATACTCTGCCCATTATTAAATATTAGGTTGTCTTATTATTGAGCTGTAAGAATTCTTAACATAGTCAACATAAAAGTTGCTTAATACATAATTTAAAACTATTTTCTCTCATTCTGAGTTGTATTTCAACTTCCTTGATAACACCCTTTAAAACAAAACCTTTAACTTTTTTTTCTTTTTTAGGGCCATATCTGTGGTATATGGAAGTTCCCAGGCTACGGGTTGAATTGGAGCTGCAGCTGCCAGGCTACACCATGGCCACAGCAATGCCAGATCAGAACTATGTCTGCAAACTACACCACAGCTCACTGCAACGCTGGATCTTTAACCCACTCAGCAAAGTCAGGGATCAAACCTGCATCCTCATGGATACTAGTTGGTTCATTTCCACTCAGCTACAACGGGAACTCCAAAACCTTTAACATTTTGATGAAGTCCAATTTATCTTTTTTTCTCCATGTGATTTGGAATCAAAATTAGTAAAGTTTTGTCAAATCAAGTTTATGATGATTTTCTCCTAAATTTCCTTCTAAGAATTTTATAACTTTAGCAGTTACATTTAGATTTATAATCCACTTTGAGTTAATTTTTATGTATGGTATGAGGAAGAAATACTATTTCATTCATTCTTTTGCATGTGTCCCAGCATAATTCATCTAAAATAATTATTTCTCCATTTTTATTGTCTGGGAATCCTTGTTGAAGATCAATTGACTACAAATATAAGTGTGTATTTCTGGTTCACAGTTTAACTCCATTGATCTGATCACAATACTTATACCAATATTGCACTGTCATGATATGCGCTTAGAATACGTTTTTTTTTTTTTTTTTTTTAAATTGGGAAATACAAGTCTTCCAAATAGGTTGCTCTTTTTCAAGAATGTTTTGGTTTTGCTAGATCACGTTAATTCACATGTGACTATTAGCATAAGCTTGTCAATTTCTACAAAAAAGCCAAATGGGATGTTGATAGGGATTGTGTTTGATGATTAAATCAATATGGGGTCTGATACATTGTTAATACAGATTTTCTTCTTATCATGAATGTAGGGTGTCTTTCCATTTATTTAGGTCTTTAGCATTTTTCCAAAAGATTTTATAGTTTTCAAGAGTGTTTAAAATTTTTTAAATTCCTTTTTTTTTTTTTTTTTTTTTGTCTTTTTAGGGTCACACCCTCGTCAAATGGCGGTTCCCTGGCTAGGGGTAGATTAAGAGCTGTAGCTGCTGGCCTACATCACAACCACAGCAATGCCAGATCCACGCCCAGATTCAAGCCGCATCTGTGACCTACACCACAGCTCATGGCAACGCCCCGATCCTTAACACACTGACTGAGGTCAGGGATTGATCCTACGTCCTCATGGATACTGGTCAGATTCGTTTCCTCTGAGCCATGACTGGAACTCCAAATTTCTTTAAATTCTTTCTTGTGCTACTATAAATGAAATGTATATAACATATATATCATACACTTGTGTATTTATCTGTATATATAATAAATATACATGTATATGATATATATTATATATACTATCAGATTATTTCTCCAAATAAATGAGTAGTATCTATAAATATTAAAATCTCAACATCAATTAGAAATCTTAATAAAAATGTCAAATCAACAGAGAGGGAAAAACGGATGAAAGGAAGGGAGGAATAAGAGAGACTGAGATTCATGATTTGTTCCTATAGTTTTGCATATCATATGTACCTGATATGAATTTATATTGTCTACTGCCTAGTAAAAAAATAAGAAATATACCTTCGAAAGAAATTTTTAAAATAGTATTCATTTTACATGAAATATATTATTAACATTGTATGTATTATATTATAATATTAATTTATTTCAATGTAGTGATACTTATCTGCTTTAGATTTTTAATGTGCTCGTAGTCTTTGTTATTCTTTCTGAGTAGCAATTGAGAAATTAGCATATTCCCAGTTGTTGTTCATAGATTAAAAAATGTTCTGTGGATATTGGGGCAGATCAAATTCTCAAGCCTATTTATTCAAAATACCCTTCTTTTCTTAATTATACAGGTTATAACTCCTGTATTTATTCTGAGGTTCTACTTTACCTGAATTAATAAACGACTATAATTGTATTCTCTGATAAATGTTAAAAACATACAAAATATGACAAGACAAGGCTCCCCAAACTATTGAGGCTTTTCAAATTAACTCTGGGAATTTTTGTTTGTCAACTCATGACAACTCCAGATGACTAACGTGTCAAATAATGGTGATGATTAGATCCCTGGAGTCATATATTTAACAAACAAAAATATGTAGTCAGCTCTCTAATGTCCTGATTTATGTTGTTTGTTTTATCTGATTGCCGTGGTAGTTTAACATTATTGGACATTGTGGCTTATCCAGTTTTGAACAGAGTTAAAATTAAAATTAAATTTAAAATTAAAATTAAATTTCTCATAACAGAAACAGGAAAATGAAACATAATAAAAAATGAGTATTTCAAATGTGATATCTTCAAGATCTTTAAATAATAAAATATGTTGTCAGAAAATATAGAGCTTTATAAAATAGATGAATGTGCAAGTGGCCTGAATGGTTTTGCCATATCAAATTAAATATCTTTCCTTTTAAAAGTCAATCTGCTATTGCTTATTTTTTGTAAAATTTAATTTCTCTTAAATTATAATTAAAATTCTTATCATAAGACAATATGAGCTGGGGCCTGTTCTCTCTTCTTTGTAAAATAAAGTTCATGGTAATTTTTCTCTTCATGGTCTCAATTATATTGCATCATTTTGCATATATATTTATTTTTTGCAGAGGCACTGTCTGATATTCTTATTTTTCTGGCCTTACATTTAGGTCATTAATCCATTTTTACTTTATTTTTTAATATAGCGTAGAGAATGTTCTCATTTTATTCTTTTGCATGTAGCTAGCTGTCCAGTTTTCCCAGAACCACTTATTGAAGACACGTCTTTCCTCGTATGTTCTTGCCTCTTTTGTCATAGATTAGTTGACCATAGGTGTTTGGGTTTATTTCTGGGCTTTCTATTCTGTTCCACTGATCTATATTTTCTGTTTTTGTGCCAGTACCATAGTGTTTGGATGACTGTAGCTTTATGTTCATTGCAGCACTATTTATAATGGCCAAGATATGGAAGCAACCTGAATGTCCATCAGCAGAGGAAAGGGTAAAGAAGACATGATACATATATACAATGGAATATTACTCAGCCATAATTAAATAATGCCATTTGCAGCAATATGGATGGACCTAGAGACTACCATACTGAGTAAAGGAAGTCAGACAAAGACATATCACATGGTATTACTTAGAGGTGGAATCAAAGAACTTATTTATAAAACAGAAACAAACTCACAGATTTCAAAACCAGTCTTACGGTTACCACAGGGGAGACCTTGGAGGGGAGGGAGGAATTGGGAGGATGGGAATAACATATTAACATATACATACTACTGTATAAAATAGAAAATTCACAGGAACCTAATGTACAGCACAGGGGAATTTACTCAGTAATTTGTTATAGCCTATATGGGGAAAAGAATGGATATATATAAGAAACTGATTCACTTTGTTGTATACCTGTAATTAGTAAACAATTTTAAGACAACTATTATAGGACAACAATAAAATTTAAAATGAGGATTTTAAAGTGTTGGATATTCATAGAAAATTTAAGCCAAAACATGTATAAATATTTGGAATTAATTTTTCATGATTAATTTAAATTTAATATCATACCTGGTTTGCTTGTTTTGAGATGTTTAGGATTTTTACATTAATGGCTATAGTGTAATTGTTTCTTTTATTTTCCTTTTACATACTATCCCGGTTTGTTTTTTGTGATCAAATTTATGCAAATTTTACAAAAGATAAGAGTTAACAGTACTTCTTTAAAAAGAAATGTCCTTAACTTTACTAAGCCTTTCCTCCATTTTCAAAGTTTTATTTTACTATTCTTCTATTGTTTTTCTTTTCTTTTTCTTTCTTTCTTTCATTTATTTATTTATTTATTTATTTATGTCTTTTTGCCTTTTCTAGGGCCCCCCCCCCAAGGCATAGGCTTGGGTTTAGTCGGAGCTGTAACCGCCAGCCTACACCACAGCCACAGCAACGCAGGATCCAAGCTGCATCTGTGACCCACACCACAGCTCACGGCAATGCTGGATCCTTAATCCACTGAGCGAGGCCAGGGATGAAACCCGCAACCTCATGGTTCCTAGTCAGATTCGTTAACCACTGAGCCAGGACGGGAACTCCTACTGTTTTTCTTAAAGTTACACACACACACACACACACACACACACACACACACACACACACACGGCAAGAGCTAGAGTGGATTAACTTTATTTGGAGATGAAGATACTTGTTATAATGGTTTAATGATAATTTAAATCCCAAAGGCAAACGCAGTTCTCTCTCAATTCAAAGTCAAGCCTGCAAATTTGGCTGCTTTAAAGAAAACTGAGAACAGTGCAGCTAGGGGAAGGATATGGGAAGACCAAAAACAGGCTTTTTCAAATGGGCAGCACCACAGGAATCATTAAAGAATTCTTAGTCACAACCAACTTTGACAGTTTGGTTTAAAGAAAAAACCCCAAATTTCATTTTATCACTTCTACCCTTAAATCATTTCTCATACACTTCTATGTAAACTTCTTTCCACTCTTATCAAACAAACAAAAGACAAAAAAGCCCCAAAACACTAAAAAAAATGGAAACCCTATATTGATTCATCTCAGTTCAGTAATTACTGGGGGAGGGAAGTCCTTGCCCCAGGCCCAAGGCTATTTTTTTTTTTTTTTTATAATAAATTCTCTTTTGGGAGTTCAGTCGCAGCACAGCAGAAACAAATACAACTAGGAACCATGACGTTATAGGTTTTTATCCTTGGCCTCACTCAGGTGTTGCTGTGAGCTGTGGTATAGGTTGCAGTTGTGGCTCGGATCCTTTGTTGCTGTGGCCATGGTGTAGGCCAGCAGCTACAGCTCCAATAGGACCCCTAGCCTGGGAACTTCCATATGCTGCGGTTGTGACCCTAAAAAGCAAAATAAATGAATACATATATACATACATACACACATACATAAATTCTCTTTTTAGCATGAGAAAACTATAGATGTCACTAATATTCTTTTTGCATTTAACTGATTAAGTTAGGAGTTCCCAAGTCATGGTATAATTTGAACACTCAGACTTAAGAAGAAACTAGCCCTCTGCTTGGAACAAAGAGAGTATCTATCTCAAATCCAATAATAAATCCAAGTAAAGTTGGTAGAGATAAGGCTATTCAATTCAAGGATAAGAGAAACTATAAAGGACAACACAAGTTTTCATACAGTGATCAGATGTTCTTTCTACCAACTACATAAACAGAAGAAAAAATGAACCTTGGTAGGCAGTCTTTTTGTGGCAAGTTAGGGAGATATTATCTACTACAGCTGAACAGATCTGAAAGTAAATATAATCCATTTCCTTATATGCCGATGATGACTTTCATCTCTGTTAGCATTAGTAACTCATTGCCTATTTTGGCCAGATCTTTCCCCACTCTGTCTTCAGAATGGTCAGTTACCAAAAATATTTATGCATCCATTTTCGTCAAGTGACAAAAGGAAGTGGGAACATGAGTGTTTACAATAATGAAATTTTATTATAGTGCTACCATCATGTCATTCTCCTTTCCAGAACAGCTAGTTAGCATTATGGGGACTTCTCTTGTCTCTCCAGCTTTGCCAAAGAGATATTACCTCTTCGGAATAGGTGTAAGGGGGAAAATGGTGTTTCCAGAGCCTGACACTGCACATTTTTTCCTAGAGTATTATTAGAATAATTCATTTGGGACATGTTTCAAAATTTTTAGAAGTCATGTTTTTTATGCCTTGTTTCATAATTTTCAATGGAGATATTTATCTCCATTTCAGCATGTGCAATAGTCTGTAGTGAATACTATGTCACATTTGTTTTTGCATCACTACAAATCTAGAAATTTTGGTTTCACCCATAGAGTATGCTCAATGTTTAGTGATATAGTTACAAATCATGTGTAATTTATATTTACATCTGCATTTCATAAATTATACTTCACAAAGCTTAACTTTATCAAAGGAATAATGTTTTGAGAAATATGACTTTAAACATATATACTTTATATAATTCTCTCCAAATATCATTTAATGTCAAATAAAAGTTGTACTGAAGCAGATAAATAGGCAAAAATGACCATATCCAAGTTTACTGCAATGGTATAAAACGAATGCCATAGGAATGAGAGATTAAATTGAATTCCTCTGAAATGAAAGGACAACTGAAAGATTTGAAGAACAGTGGTGAGCAATGAAAAAGTACTGAAAGACACACAGGGGGAAAGTGTTAGCCAACATGATTAGACCTTCTGCTTTTGCTAAGTGGCTCATCAATTAGGCTCCTGCTCTCTCATAGACACTGGGAAATAGGAACCCTGTCTTTCTTCATGCATGCATTTCAAAGGGAGGGCTTCAAGACTCTTGAGAAAGACATTCCTAGGGTGTAAAACTGGCAAGAGGTCGGAGATCTAAATCCAAAGGGGCAATGGTAGATTGCAAATTTTCTGAAGAAAATGCTCTAAGGACAGTAATGTCAGGAGCCTAGAGTCAGGAAGAAATCTGTCTTAAGTTTGGTTAAGCTGAGCAGAAAGTTTTAGTTAAGGCTGTCTTGGTCACTATATATCTCGTGTGGATTTAATTTCAAGCAAGCAATTATTATAGGCCAAATGTCTATTTTTATACAAACATTAGTTTGCAGATTTTTTAAGAGGACTAGTACCCCATGCAGAACAATTTGGGAAATGCTGGCATGATTTTCATGGTTATTGATAAAAATGTCACAGATCCTATGCAAAGGGGATAGTTAATATTAGTCTTTCAGGAATAGTTTTAAAATATAAAGCCTAATAATGCTAAAATAAAAATACTCTGAAATAATGTTTATTTTTTCTAGTATAACATTAAAACCTACCTATTGTGACAAAATTATTAATTCTTCTCAATAACACTTTTATAACTGCTATGTTTTTCTCATTTTTTCTCATTATTACCTGTATAACTATCTGTTTTCATTAAAAACAAAAACATAAATGTAGATAGAACTGAAAAGTGAGAGATAAAGTAGGAAATGAGCACATTTGGGAAGAGAACATCAGCACATAGCTAATGTGAAAATGAATAAAACACATACACTTAATTCTTACACAGTTGGCTAGTTTCCATAATAATTTGAAAGAAAAATTCCAATCTTGAGTAGTGGCAAATTCATACATACATTCATACAGAAAAGGACTTGTTACATGCAGTAGACAGGATCTATGCTCTCTCATGTGTTAAAAATGAATCTAATTGCTAGACATGTTTTATAAAGAAAGTCAAAGTTTAATTGTATTGAAATTGGAAATATTTTCATTAAGAATTTTACATGTCAATTAACACATATAAAAAAGAATACCTTAAAAATATAACTGGCAGGGCTAATAAAGAAATATAGTGTATTTTAAGATTCTTTGTTGTCTCTTAAAATCATCTCTCATGCTCAGAACAAATGTCTGGTGCTATAATTGTTAAGGTGAAATTTGAATTAAGAACAACGTTTAGGAGTTCCCGTCGTGGCGCAGTGGTTAACGAATCCAACTAGGAACCATGAGGTTGCGGGTTCGGTCCCTGCCCTTGCTCAGTGGGTTAAGGATCCAGCGTTGCCGTGAGTTGTGGTGTAGGTTGCAGACGCGGCTCGGATCTCGCGTTGCTGTGGCTCTGGCGTAGGCCGGTGGCTACAGCTCCGATTCAACCCCTAGCCTGGGAACCTCCATATGCCGCGGGAGCAGCCCAAGAATTAGCAACAACAACAAAAGACAAAAGACAAAAAAAAAAGAACAACGTTTACACTTTAATCTTCTCTTTAATAATTTTACCATATGATAAACTAATGCACAAAATGAATTTTGATTAAAAGTTTTAAGTATTTGGGCTACTCAGTATAGTACAGATCAGAGACTTACTCAGCTCTAATATTTCTCCATTCCCTTTTCCAAGTTGGAAATATAATCTGAAATATATTGTCCATTGAAGTAAAACACACAACCTAAGAGTTGTGAATTATGTTCCCCTCAGGGACCTTATTGAGACTATATCCTGGAGAAAGTGTGAGGAACTATTCCAAAGAGGTAAAGGAGGAGTTAGGATCCATAGGAGTTTTTGCTGAAAAAAAATATATTTGGGTATCAAAAGATCACTGCTAATCACAAAATCAAACATTTCAAGTTAATGATTTTAGCACCTTTCTATGTCAGGGAAGATGCAAGAGTCTGGGCTTACTGAAATTATTCCTTAGATATGCCTCTTAACTATCTAGAGCCAGTATCCTGTTTTTCTCCATCCTGAATTACCCTGAAGGCTGTAATGGCTGATAGCTTGATGGTGGGCAATAATTGTTGTTCACTGGAATAGCAGTCAAAATTCTTTGTCTACAGTGTCATGAATATACAGTCTAAAATTTTGGTCCAGGGATATTTGGGGAGCACAAGTCACCAGTCTTAGTTGGACATCAAGGCCCCTTCAAGGAGATTGAACTCATAGCCTCTGGGCAAGACAAGAATTACCAGACCTTTATCATTGCCCCACCCTTATCATTGTAATACCCCTTCCCCACCTTGAGCAACCTGTCTTACTCATTCCTACCCTCTACTAGGAAAGGTATGTGGCCCACACCTCACTCTGCCCCTAATGGGGCAATATGAGTCTCTAACCAACCAGCAAGTGTATTGTAGGATCTCTTTTCCTTAACCAATCATCAGGTCAGCAGGTATGCAAGACATTTTTCTCCCTGGGCCATAAAAACAGACATGTGTTGGCTCTCCCTATTTATCAGGAAGTTTTCCTGCTGTGCCAGCAGTGTGTCTCATCTCAAACTCTTTTCTCTATTCCAGCTAGGCTCTCCCTGATTATCAGGAATCTGCACATTGTACATGGTCTCTTACCTCAATAAAATTGTCTTTTAGTCACCTTGCTTTGAATCCATAGAATTCTTTTTTTCCAACCCACATATACAAGACCAGGACAGGATCGTTGCATGGCCTGCAATAAACTAAACCTTTCTCTGCTCAAACTCCAATACTTCAGAGTGTTTGGACTCACTCTGCATCGGGCATATGATTTTGTGCTAACAAAAGCTGTGAACAAGATATTTGAAAAGTTTTCTTAGAACTAAAACTTATTACAATTTCCTTTTTGGGATTAACCCTATAAAATGAAGATTTTAAATGTGTGTATGTGTGGTATTCCATGCATGTTTGTCCAAGTTTCTGGATATGTAGATAGATGTGTATTTTAGGTATTGACACTTAAAGTAGACTTTTTGGAACCAAATCAGTGACTTCTTATTTGCTATGATTTTCCTTGATAGTGGAGAGGCCTGGCAGGGACTTAGAAGGTAGTGGAAGAATAAAATCAGTGTTTATTCTTTCAAGTCCCTTTCATCAAGGTCACATGAGATGTTTGTGTCAATTGGATGAGTTACATTTCTCAAGTTGCCCAAATAATTTCTGCTGGTTCTTCATGAAATTTCCCTCTTCCTATCATTTCATGGCTTAGAGGCCATAACAACTGTCGAGCCACTAATCTCTGGAATTACAGCCCTGTCACTGAAATACCTATAACCACACTTTATTTTTTTTATGGCCACATCCACATCATATGGAAATTTCCAGTCTAAGTAAGTGGTTGAATTAGAGCTGCAGCTGAGGCTTATGTCACAGCCATAGCAATACTAGATCTGAACCACATCTGTGGCCTATGCTGCAGATTGTGGCAATGCCACATCTTTAGCCCACTGAGAGAGACCAAGTTTCGAACCCACATCGTCACAGGGACTACATTGTGTCCTTAACCCACCACACCACAATGGAAACTCCTATACTCAAACTTTTGTAAACAACCTGTTTTAAATAAACTCTGCTCAACTTTGCTTCTTTCTTTTTATTTATTTATTTATTTATTTATTTATTTTTATTTTCCCACTGTACAGCAAGGGGGTCGGGTTATCCTTACATGTATACATTGCAATTACATTTTTCCCCCACCCTTTCTTCTGTTGCAACATGAGTATCTAGACATAGTTCTCAATGCTATTCAGCAGGATCTCCTTGTAAATCTATTCTAGGTTGTGTCTGATAAGCCCAAGCTCCCGATCCCTCCCACTCCCTCCCCCTCCCATCAGGCCACCACAAGTCTCTTCTCCAAATCCATGATTTTCTTTTCTGAGGAGATGTTCATTTGTGCTGGATATTAGATTCCAGTTATAAGTGATATCATATGGTATTTGTCTTTGTCTTTCTGGCTCATTTCACTCAGTATGAGATTCTCTAGTTCCATCCATGTTGCTGCAAATGGCATTATGTCATCCTTTTTTATGGCTGAGTAGTATTCCATTGCTTCTTTCAAGTATTCAATCTATTTTTATTGAGATCCTGAGCAATGTAGTTACAGATACCAGACATGGCTTGGAAAATAGAAAACCTGAGTAGGATTCTGGGCTTGGCACAGACTCCCTTACTACTTTCTCCTGCTGATTCTCCACCTCTCCCTTGACCAAAATTTTTGACCTCAAGGGCAGGGCCCTACAAATGTGTAAAGTAGGAGGAAAATTCACAATCCTTATTCTTAGATGGATCGAATGAATATGCTAGTTAGAAGAGTTTATGGATAGCCACTGAACTAACACTCATCTCAACAATATTCCTGAAAGGAACCTTAAAGAGAAATCCCTCAGCTAGCAGATATGTGATGTGCTTATTTGGTTCTCTGCTTTCTATGGTAGGAGAAATTATCAGAGTTTAGAATATGCCTGGGTTTATGGGGACTGGTTGATGGGTTAGGTGGCTTGTCAGAGACCTAAAAAGAAAAAACTACAGCATTTTTGAGAAAGAGCCTGACAGAGTGGACACAAAATATGAGGATATTCCACTTAAAATGAATGCACAAAATTTGTCATCCATGTCAGTATAGGTCATAAGTAATATTTATGTATTATTTATGTGCACAGAATTGTGACAAGCTTTAAGAGGAGGGTGTTTTTTGTTTTTTTCCACTATTTTTGCTTTGTTTCCACTATTGTTAGCGATCCTCATCCCCTTATTATTTAGTCATGATTTTATTTATTTATTTATTTATTTATTTAAATTTATTTATTTTTGCAACCCTGTAAAGAATGCAGTGATGGCTAATATGTTAGGTTGGATTGGAGTAAGACTTTTTTTTAATTCACCTGTCAATGAGAAAATTTATGTTAATGGATCCATGGTGAATTTTACTCATTAGAAGCTCATTATATTTATGTGAACTAAAAACAGAATTGATAGTTAAGGAAAAATAGTGATTTTGCAAATAGTTTGATTTGACCTCCTAATCCACTCTTGTCTCCTCATTCATTTCTTCCCAGAAAGAATGCCTTCTATGACACATATTGATGTGTTCCCAGACATTCGACCTCACTCTTGTGTCAACCAATGGAAAGTCACGGAGGAGCATTCAAAAGGTGGGGAGAAAGATTAATGTATCGATTTCCCTGCCTTTCTCCAAAATAAGCATTAAATAATTACTTTACGTACTGATTAATGTCACAAATAAAAATGTAGGCATATTAAATGTTCTTAAATCACTAACTTTTCTCTACAATTCTTTTGGTTAAATACGTAAATATATACTTAAGGCAAACAAATTGTTTATAAATAACCAATAATTTATAATTTATTTTCATATTTATAATGTTAAAATGTCAACTCATCAAAATAATATTTACACTCTGAAGTAAGGCACATTCACTGAATCATTGATATGCTTTTGGAAAGAGATGGTAACAGTCAGTTAGAAAATTACTTCTAATAACTATTTTCAAGTCTCTCTCATTATGTTTGTCATCAGTGCATATTGATCTAAGCAATATTTTAAGAATACTTAGTTCCTTCCTCTGATAAAGGGTACTATTAATAATGACTTCATTTGCCTTTTTTTTTTTTTTTTTTTTGGTTCTTTTCCTGATAAGTTTCTCTAAATTTCTTGTGGAAAAATAAAATAGGGGTAACTTAGTAAGAAAATGAAAGAAATACAAGAAGGTCATCCTGAAATAGCTTAAAGACAAAGAGTCAAATATATGGTTTTTTTTAGTTATGAGTTTGTGATATGCATATGGGCTTCTGAAACATTTTGTACCAGCAGTTGAACGTTGCCAGTTAACATTCTACCTTTTAATTTCTACCTTTCAATTCCACTTTTCTTTCTATGCTAGTTTTATTTTATTTTTTTGATACAAGCAATTTCCTATAGTTTTGAACATAGACTTGAGCAGTTCTTAGGAAGGAATGGATTTATTGTTTACTTCTGGGATGATCCCATTAAATTATTAAAAACTCTAGTAACATAACATAAAGCTACTGTTAGAAACTTATGATTGGAATAGGAAGGTGTGTTGGAAAGGGAAGTCACTGTCCTTAAAGGAAAAGATGAAAGTATTAGACAGAATCAACAGAGATAGTCAACAAAGGATCAAATTTGGGGAAATACTCTTTTTTTTTCCCAAAATAAAAAGTTTTAAATATGGGAGAAATGCTCTCCAAATACAATATAAGCTCATGCATATTGATGTGCTGATGTTTTACACATGCAGACATTTAGAGCACTGCTTTAATTATTATCTTTAAGTGCCTTCACAGCATAAATGGTTTTACATTTGATGAGGAGAGTGGTAAAGAGTGAAGGTGGACTCAATGAATTTCTGGTGTAGCAAGGGTGTGTGCAATTCATAAATACACTAGGAAAAGTGATTGCTGTATCAAAAATAAATAGATAGGAAATAAAACATTTTATTTTATAGAAGCATGTTTTTCCTTTGCTTTACCAGTATTGTTATAATACATTCAGAGAGAAAAGGTTTTGTTTTGGAACCTTCTGCTGATATGCGTAGGTTCTGTTGATGTCAGAAACAGATTTTGCCTTTTCTATTTGTAAAATTGAGACTTGACGATGAAACTACTCCACTTATCTATAATTTTACTTTATAATAACTTCAATATTTCAGGGGCTAAAGAGAGAAGCATTTCTATGATGCAATTGTGAGTAAGGTTGAATGACCAAGTTGAATTTTAGTTTTGATTCATTTCATTTTGTAAACTGCTTAGTTTGCAACAAAGTGCTCATTCAAGAGATGATCAATCTCTTCTCACTAAAATCCCTAACCTTAAAAAATCCTGTGATTTTAGATACTCACTCTTCCTTAACTTTCCCTGTAGGTTGCTGGTAGCAGCTTTCATGTGAAATAAACTGTAACACCAAAAATACGCTATGGTGTTGCTCTTTTTTTTAGATCACCAGAAAATTATGTTATTTTTATGACCACTGAGTTCCCGTTCTTTGTGGCATTTACAAAATCTCATTAATATCATATGTAGGATATTATTAAAATAATTACAAAAATGTTAATTTCCAAATAGCCCTTATTTTATTTTTTAAAATTTTATAATGATTTCTACTTTTTTCCATTATAGCTGATTTACAGTGTTCTGTCAATTTTATACTGTACAGCAAGGTGACCTGGTCACACATACATATATTCTTTTTTTACATTATCATGCTCTATCATAAGTGACTAGATATAGTTCCCAGTGCTATACAGCAGAATCTCATTGCTTATCCATTCCAGAGGCAATAGTTTGCATTTATTAACCCCGGATTCCCAATCCAATCCACTCCCTCCCCCACCCTCTTGGCAACTACAAATCTGTTCTCCAAGTTCGTGATTTTCTTTTCTGTGGAAAGGTTCATTTGTGCCCAAATAGCTTATTTTAAAAGTTGATTATGGAGTTCCCATTGTGGCTCAGCAAATTATGAACCTGAAATAGTGTGTGTGAGAATGGAGATTTGATCTTGTGGCCTAGCTCAGTGGGTTAAGAATCCGGCATTGCTGCAAGCTGCAGCATAGGTCGCAGACATGGCTCTGATCCAGTGTTTCTATGGCTGTGGCAGAGGCCTGTAGCTGCATCTCCAACTAAACGCCTAGCCTGGGAACTTCCATATGTTGCAGGTATGGCCATAATTTTTTTTTAAGTTGATTGTATTTTGCATAAAAATTTCATAGAGAAATACCCAATATGTACAGAAAAAAATTCACCCAAACAGATAACTCAGAAGCTAAAAATGTAAGAAACAAAAGTCAAACAGAAAAATGGCAATACAACTTAATACACATTCCTTTACATTTACCATAAAATTTGGTACTTCAGAAAAATAATTTTCCATAGATGATAATAATAAGATCATTATAAATATACTTTAATTGAAAGAAGCTACCATAAAAGGTAGATTTTTTAAAGAGATTTTGACTCTTTTACATGACTGTAAATTATTATAACTTCTTAATCACATGAAGTCATGTCATTTTTGACCACTGTCATGGTTTGAGCTGTGATGCAAAACCAAAGAACATTAGGATTGCTAATAACTAACTACCAGAAGACTAGAAAAGGCAAGAAGGGTCCTTCTCTATAACCTTCAGAAGGACCCTACTGACAACTTAATTTCTGAAATCTAGCCTCCAGAAATGTGAAACAATAAGTTTCTTTGTTTTAAAGCGCGCGCGCGCACACACACACACACACACATATATAGCAGCCCTAAGAAACTTATGTAATTGTTCATGTGAGGCTTGAAAATAAATATAGAAAAACATAATCACTTTTTTGGGAAAACATACCACATATTACTTAATAATGATTAATTTTACTCTGATAAGTAAATTATAGAAGAAATTGAATGAAGATTTCATCAAAATAAAATAATGCCTTTTGCAGCAGCATGGATATAACTAGAGGCTTGCATGCTGAGTGAAGTAAATTAGAAAAAGACTAATACCATATGATATCACTTATACATGGAGTCTAAAATATGCCACAAACTATCTATCTACAAAACAGAAACAGATCATGGACATGGAGGGCAGACTTGTGTTTGCCAGGGAGAGAGTGGGATGGATTGCGATTTGGGGGTTAGTAGTTGCACACTATTGCATTTGGAGTGGTTGAGCAATGAGATCCTGCTGTATAGCACAGGGAACTATATCCAATCTCTTGTGATAGAACATGATGGAGGATAGTGTAAGAAAAAACATGTATATATGTTTGATTGGGACACTTTGCTGTACAATAGTAACTGACAGGGCATTGTAAATCAAATATAATAAAAATTATTTTTAATTAAAAAATAAGTAAAAGATAAAATATGCATCTGTGCTTTGTGAGTGTATATACATGTATGCATGTAATATACTCATTTATATTATAAACGAGACATGGTGAGTTGTTGGAGGAGGTCATCAAGAGGATATGGCTAAGGGTTCACCTGTGAGAGGGACCCAGGCAATCAGAGGCTCCTCACCCCTCCCCTGTCCTTGGAATGCACACTCTGCCTACAATTTCCACAGCGGAAGCTATTCCCAGGACATAGACCTGAGAGAACAATGCGTTGTTGAGACCAAGCAGATTGTGTAGATGAGGCCCCTTTAAACTTTTAAGATTTTGGCAGGTAGGCGCAGAGATCTACTCCTCTTCTAGCCTTGCAAGATAAGTGTTGAATGTAAGTTCCCTAGCTATTTAAATTACATCTTCCAATGTGCAGTGTCCTGGCTCTTTCTTTAGTCTCTCCAAGCCTCTGTGTTTCAAACTAAAGTAAGTGAAATAATTCATGCATTCCGATTTTCCTGGATAACTTTGCTTTGACTTGCAAAATCAAAGGAAGAAACATTTAATATAGGAAAATATAATAGTTCACTTGCTGTTTAAATACATAGATATCTGCAGGCCAGTTGTTAACATTTTAAGCTTTGCTTTTCAGTGCATATTGGGAGAATAACTTGTACCTGATCTAAGGAAAGATCTTCATGAGTATCTGTGGATTTATACATGTAGTAGCTATTAAAATAAGTAAACTATAGTCAAACAAAATAATATAATAAAGGCAGTTGTAGAATAACCTGCTTGCATAAATTTAAAACCATAAAATAGCAAAACTGCCAACTCCATGACTCCATCAAAGTTGAAAAAAAAAAACAAATTTATCAAGACATCACCTAATGCCCTACTCAAGGACTAGAATTTCTTATACCTCTACCTTACAGTAGCATAACTACACTTATTCAAATGGGAATTATTCCTGTCCATTGTTGTTTGCTACTTAATTATCTCTGCCTCTGGCATTTACTATTCCACTGGGAAGAATATGAGAAATTATGTTATTTCTAACTTTGAAAATATATACATAATACGAATAAACATTGTTTTTTTCTTATTATTAAAGACACAACATTATACACACACATGTATTTTTAAAAATAATGGTAGGAGTTTTCTTGCAGTTGCAGTAGTTTAAAAATCTGGCATTGTCACTACAGTGGATTGGGTCACTGCTGTGGTGTGGGTTCGGTCCCTGGCTTAGGAACATGCCATGAGTGTGGCTAAAAATTAAAATAAATAAATAAATATAAAGGTAGTTAGATTCAATATTAAGACATCAGTTATTTTTACACCTAAAATTGGTAAATTTTAACTTTACGAGATACACTTGTGTTACCTATTGATAGATGTGTCATCCTCTTAGAGCAAATTACTTAAAGTGTAGCCCAAGTGTTGAATAATTTATGAATATTACTTTGACTGTTATTGTAATAGGCATGAAAAACTTATTAAACACAATTTGATATGCGAAAGGAAGAAGGAAGAAAATAAGGAAGGAAAAAATTAGAAACAATAAAGATGGAAAAAGTATAGGAAAGTAAGAAGAATTAAATCATATCTCTAGTGTTTGAAGTGGTAAGATATTACAAATCATTTGAAATGATTTGATATGTAAAGAAGGATTTAAAGATTATAAAGTCAGATTATTAAAAATAAGCAAATAGTCATGTCAGAATGCAAAGTATTATTTCAGTAAGTTAATATATAGAAAGATATTTCAAACAGAAAAAAATTGGTAAAGCTATTAACAAAGTAAGGAAAGAAGGTAGGAAAGAAAGGAACTCTGTAAAGAAGCATAAAAATATAGAAGGATGGATGGATATATGCAATATTAAAATTTTGTCTTAATATAGGTGCATATAAAGAATACATACATTTTTATTTAATCAAAGTATGTGTTTAGAACAATATGGAAACTCCCACACCAGCAGCTGACTGGTGCTGGAGCTGAGGCCTACACCACAGCCAGAACAACATGGGATCCAAGCTGCATCTGCAACCTATGCTTCAGCTTAACCCACTGAGTGAGGCCAAGGATGGTTCCTGTATCCTCACAGAACAACGTCAGGTCCTTAACTTGCTGAGTCACAATGGGAACTCCCCATGTGGTTTCGAATCACTGTTGGCCAGATGACTATAATACTTCTTTATTTATCAATTTCAAAAATATCAGCAAAAGGAACAAACATTCAGCATTAAGAATAAATACCAGTAGCTTGGAGAAGTTGTGGAGAGAAAGAGATGAAGAGGTAAGGAGAAGAGGGAGGTAGAGAGAAGACTAGAAGGGGGTGGAGAGAGAGAGAGAGTATGAATGGATAATTGGTCAGCTGCAGCTGTTATACCAGCCCAGCCAATGCAACGGACATTTGAATGCAGAAGGCATCTTGTATATTAGACTGAATCGTACCTTCAGGAGACTTTTGACTGCAAGTGTAGGAGGGACCCCAAGAGAGAACTGTCCAGTTGTAAACAGTGAAATATTTAAGCAATATGTTCTCTAGCAGATTGTTCTATGGACACGAGACATCCCAAACAACTGAGAAAGGATGCCCGAGATTAGAATACCATAATAGTGGAATCTATCAGCAAATATTTGTGATATTCTTCAGTAATGAGCAAAAATCAGGAGCAAAGAAAGGAGAAAATATGATATACTCTTCACATAATATGAAAAAGGAAAAATACTAAAAACAGTTTCAAAAAGAAATTTTAAACCGGCTAATATACTAAAATTTTTCAGTGAAAGCCATTAATTTTGTTACTTGATGTAACAGGCAACTGAAAAGTACATTAAACAAAGTATTTGAAGTATGTAAAATAACTATGAATTGAAAATAAAGCTAGGTCATTTTTCAATTATGCAATATAAACACATTTTTATATCAAATGAATTTCTCAAAAATGTAAATATTTGCATATGTTTCAGATGATATACACATTTTATGGTTAATATCACAAATACTACAGATTTATATATTTCATCCTTTTTTTTTGCTTTTTAGGGCTGCACCCACGGCATATGGAGGTTCCCAGGCTAGGGGTCAAATTGGAGCAGCAGCTGCCAGCCTACTCCATGGCCACAGCAACGGGGGATCCAAGCCACATCTGTCAGTTACACCAGAGCTCATGGCAACACTGGATCCTTAACCCACTGAGAGAGGCCAGGGATCAAACCCACAACCTCATGGCTCCTAGCTGAATTCGTTTCTGCCGAGCCACAACATGAACTCCTGAACTACATATTTCTAATACTCAGTTTAAAAAGACAATTGGGAATCAAAGTATCTACTTATAGTTAAATAATGATATAACTTTAAATATATGGGCATTAGAAATAAAACTTTGAGCTTTATTTTTACAATTTCTCAACTTTTAAAAATTAGATTTAAAATAGTGAACATCAAATACTTTAATATTTAGTTTTCTATAATATTTAAATCAATGTTAAAACCTAATACTTAATATTTAAAAAATAATGCAATATTTTTGAAATCATAGTGAAAAAACATGGAAAAACTGTCAACATTATAAAATATTTTATTAAGTGGAATTTTAAAAATTATAAAATGTAGAATTGTAAAATGTCTCTTTATTGACAGCTTTCAGAATATTTTAAGTCTTTGAAATCTTGAAAATAGATTTAGCATTTCAACATTCATATTCATGTCTCATAATAATCTGCTAATTTGAGTATTAATGACTCATTTTCATGCCTTAATAAGCCTTATTGGATTGGATCATGTGACTTGCAACATGTCAGATCTTATCCTCACACTTTCCTTAAATAAAAAATGTAGCAGCTGTTAAGGATGCATTAATAATCCCTTGGGTAGCAATTTAACAATCATATATGCAAAATCTATTTCAATATATTTGAGCATACTGACTTGGAAAAACTCCTTGACATTTGAATTCTTCTGTTGACACTGAGTTAAATGCATGCAAAAATTATTACATACATTGGTTGCAATTTTGATTTAAAAAAATACATCCTAACCAACAGAAGAAAGCCTAATGTGTCATTTTGCATTCCAGAAAAACTTCATTCTAAAGCTTTGTATAGAAATTGCATTTAATAATGGCAAAGGTATTAAAATGCCATGAATTAATGTACGAATTGCTGAATTAGAAGAAATAGTCTTAGTTGTTTTCGCCATCAAATTTCTGCATTACTATGAAGTCAAATGCCTTCATCTGTTTGCTTATTATTATGAATTTCCTCAATATTATTTAACATATAATTTATTCTTATTTAATGCTTACAATAAAGGTATTAGATGTTACTAAAACCAGAATAATCCCCATTAGCCCTTTTCTCCCTCATTTTTGCTAACAAGTTGCCAATATAAAACACAAATACTGAACTTGCCTTTGTAAGTGATAACTCTGATTAGCCACACTACTTTTACAATGCTATTGTAGTCAAGAAATCCACTGGTCCAAATTAGGTAACCAAAAAAATTTTTTACAAAGACTGTTAAGATATTTTCCTATTATAACATCTTCTAATTCTATAAAACTCCCACTAACATTAAAATGCACATACACAAGAAGAAGTATTTTCAAATATTCTTGCTTATCTGAGTTCATTCAAATTATTTTGAATATTAAATATATTTATAATTGATATCTGATTTCTGTAGGTTCAGGATACTGAAACGTAAATGCATTTCTCACCAGTTCTAGGAATTAGTTTGAAAAGTATAAAAAAGTGAAATCAGCTTTCTTTTTAATTTTTACCTTTTAAACTCCACTGTGTTCCTATAACTGCAGTTTAACAAAAACATGTAGTTATGTTGCTGAGTGACATTTATGTTAAACATGTATTTTGGATACCTAAAAGACTAGAACCAGGTAAACTGACCCCCACCGACAAAAAAATGCAAAATACAAGAGGCTAGAAAAAGCTGGCTAGCATACGAGGTAGAGAATAGTAAGTTATGATTACACAAGGGGTATTCATATAAATAGCAAGGTATATTTTATACAACTCTTTGCATGCTGCAAACCCTAATTGAAGTAAACTTTACAATTATTCATTTGAGAAAAGAAACATGGATTGAAAAAAGTATAAATTTTTATACATGACACAATTTTAAATCGGAGACAAAGTAGGACATCTTAAGTGAATTTTATGATACAGACATTCACATACTTCTTTTCACTAAACTTAGAAATATTTGGAATATGTATTGATTCTAGAGGGCGGTTGTAAAAGTTATTACAGATGGCCCCTGACTTACAAAATTTATCAACTTTATGATAGTGCAAAAGTAATATGCATTCAGTAGATAACATACTTTGAATTTCGATCTTTTTCTGGGCTAGCCATATGCAACACAATATTCTCTCATGATGCTGGGCAGCCACAGCAAGTCTCAGCTCCCAGTCAGTCACGGGATCAGGAAGGCAGACAACCAATATTTAAGACCATTCTGTACTTATACAACCATGATGTTTTTCACTTGAAGTACAGTACTCAGTAAACTCCAGGAGATAGTCAACATATTAGTATAAAATAAGCTTCGTGTTAGATGATTTTGCCCAACTGTAGACTAATATAAGCATTCTGAGCATGTTTAACATGGGCTAGGCTAAGCTATGGTGTTCAGTAGGATGAGTGTATTAAATGTGTTTTTTGAGGAGTTCCCGTCATGGCTCAGCGCTTAACAAACCCGACTAGTATCCACGAAGTTTGATCCCTGGCCTCGCTTAGTGGGTTAAGCATCCGGCGTTGCCATGAGTTCTGATATAGGCATCTGATGTAGCTCGGATCTTGTGTTGCTGTGGCTGTGGTGTAGGCTGGCAGCTACAGCTCCGATTTGACCCACAGCCTGGGGACCTCCATATGCCATGGCTGCGGCCCTAAAAAGACAAAAAGAAAATGTGTTTTTGATCTATGATATTTTCAATTTACAATGAGTTTATTGAGATGTAACCCCATTGTAAATTGAGGAGATTTGCATTCATTCAATCAACAACATAGACTGAGCACAGATTATGTAATCTGCTTTTGTGAATTAAATGCCAATGAAGATGTGAATTGGTTTTACCTAGGGCTCATTGGTTGGTTGTTTTATTGTCAAGTCTGAGTCAGATTTCTAAAGCATGAAGGTAATGAGTGTATTTTTGCATAAAATCTGGAATTTATCCTATTGTGCCATCACAGGCTCTAATTTTTATCTAAATAATCACTTCATTAAAACCCATAAGTTCCTCTAGAGTATCAGCTGAAGGAAAGTCACACATTAGGCTGGAGTTAACTTCTATATTATAAAATATAATATAAAATTAATGTAAAATAAAATACATTTTGAAGAAAAACTTCACATTTTTTCTTCATATGGTTTCCAGGAAAAAATGACTTTATAATTCTGAAATTTTGCATATGACCAATAAAATATCTTTTAAAACACACTGAGATTAGCATTTCATTAATCCTCACCCAATAAATGATTATACTAATATCTGAACTATATTTATTTTAGTTTAACATTATAGACTGACAGCATTGTTTTTTTTTTTTTCTTAGCACTTCAAAGAAGCAATTGTAGTGGATTTGATTTCTATTCTTGGTACTGAAATATCCATTTAATTTTGTTCTTAAATACTCTAACATTTCTCTGTGTGTACTTATTTTTGTGGGTTTTTGCTTTTTTGTTTGTGTCTGAAGTCCCTTTATGATATATCTATGTATAGATTTTTAAAATTGCTCCTTGTTAAAAATATTTATGGAACTTTATATTAGAAGTTTTTTTAATAAATTCTACCAAATATATTTCTCTTCCTTGTTTTTACTATTTGCTGTTTTTGCAATAACTTTTAGATACATTTTGCATTGATGCAATATAGTCTTCATTTCTCTTAACCTCATTTTTACATAGCAAAGCCAGCTGTATTTTTCATAATTTCTTGAAAACTTTGTTTACTATACAATTGTCTCTTGAATAAAGTGAAGGTTAGGGGCATCTACATTTCCTGTAGTGGAAAATTCACATATAACTTATATTCAGCCCTCTATATCCATAGTTTTGTATTTGAAATTCAACCCATCAGGGACCCTATAGTACTATAGCATTTACTATTGAAAAATATATCACTTCTTTTAATGTTTTTCCATTTATTAGTATCTGTTTAAACTTCTTTCATCACTGTTTTATAATCTTCAGTGTGTAAGTCTTTTACTTCCTTGGTTACTCCTAAGTATTTCATCCAACTATGAACGGGATTTTTTTTTTTAAATTTTTAAAGGGTAGTTTATTGTTACTCTATAAAATTGCAATTAATTTTTGTATATTAATAATGCATCCTACACTTTTACTAAATTTGTTTATCTGCTCTAACATGTATCACATTGTGTGTATTGTGTGTTTGTGTGTGTGTGGTGTGGTAGAGTCTTTAGGATTTTCTGCTTTTCAGATCATGCTACTCGCAAACAGAGATAACTACTTCTTCCTTACCCTTATGTCTTTTAGTTGTTTTTCTTGCTTAATCACTTTAGCTGGCACTTTCAGTATCATGTTGAATAGAAATCGTAAGAGTGGAATCCTTGCCTTATTCTTGATCCTTTTAATCAAAGAACTTTCAGCTTTTTGCCACTTTTGAGTATGTTTTACTGGTCATATGCAAAATTTCAGAATTATAAAGTCATATCTGGCCTTTACTATGTTGAGGTACATTCCTTCTTTACCTAATTTATTAAGAATATTATTATGAAATAATTTTGAATTTATCTAATCAATACGTTCTTATTTAAAAATAGCAAAAAAACAATAGATCTTTTATCTGAATCTACTGAGATGATTGTATGACTTTTTTATTCTTAATTGTAATAATGTAGTATATCACGCATTTTATTTGCAAATATTGAACAATCATTGCATCCTAGTGATGTCACCTGGCTATGGTGTATGATTCTTTTAATGTGCTATTGAACTAATTTCCATTTTGCTTATATTTTCTTGATAATTTTTCATCCTTGTTCATCAGAGATATAGGTTTATAGTTTTCTTTTGGTATCTTGATGTGGGTTTGGTATCAGAGTGATTCTGGTCTCATAAAAAGTTTAGAAGTGTTTCTTCTGTTTTTTAGAAGAGTTTAAAAAGAACTTTTATTAATTCTTCTTTAGATGTTTAGTAGAATTGACTTGTGAGGCCAGTTGGTCAAGGGCTTTTCTCTTTTGGGAGGTATTTGATTATGGATTCAATCTCCTTACTCATTATTGATCTGCTCCAGCCTTCTTTTTCTTCCTGAATCAGTGTTCATGAGTTGTAGGTTTCCAGAAAATTATTAATTTATTCTCTGTTGTCCAATGTGTTGACATATAATAGTTTTTTAAATAATTTTTAATCTCCATATTAATTATAATATCTTTTCTTCTACTTCTGATTTTTTTAGTCTTCTCTGCCTTTCTTAATCTAGCTTATGGTTTATCAATTTTGCTTATCTTTTCAAATAACCAATCTGATTATAATGCAACTCGATGTAGAATTAATTTGATTTTTCATATTTTAGTAACTTTGGCTTTCATGAATCTGGTTGCCTATTTCCCTCCCTTGGTTTGTGAAGTTTTCCACCATTTTTATTTAAATAAGCTTTCTATTCCTTTCTTCTCTCCTTCTGGGACTCCCATAATTAATATATTGGTCCATTTAATGGTTACCCATAAGTTACACAGATGTCCTTCACACTTTTTTATTCTTTTATCTTTTTAGTCCTCTGACTGGATAATTTCAGATGATCTGTCTTTGAGTTCACTGGTTATTCTGCTTTATAATGTCTACTGCTAAAGCTTTCTATTGATTTTTTTTTAGTTTAATTATTGTATTCTTCAGCTCTAGAATTTCTGTTTCGTTCTTTCATTTTACATATGTATTGTTTTTCCAGTTATGTTTACACGTCTACATATGTTCTCCTGTACCTCACCGAGCTTCTTTAACATTTATTTTAAATCTCAGAGTTCCTGTCATAGCACAGCAGAAACGAATCCGATTAGAAACCATGAGGTTGTGGGTTTGATCCCTGGCCTCGCTCAGTGGGTTAAAGATCTGGCATTGCTGTGAGCTGTGGTGTAGGTCGCAGACGTGGCTCAGATCTGGCGTTGCTGTGGCTCTGGTGTAGGCCAGCAGCAACAGCTCTGATCAGACCCCTAGCCTGGGAACCTCCATATTCTGTGGGTGTGGCCCTAAAAGGACAAAAAAAAAAAAATATTTGCCATCATTTCTTAGATCTCCATTTCTTTAGAATCAGTTATTGGAGCTTGATTTTGTTCCTTCAGTTTCCCTGATTCTTCATAATTCTTCTAGTCTTTGCATTGGTGTCTGTGCATTTGATGAAGCAGTCACAACTTCCAGGTTTTTAAACTGACTTCAGCAGTGAAAACCTTTCATCAGTCTGCCTGGCTTGAAATTCTGGACAGGTCTGTTTCCTAGGTCTGCTGGCAGGTGACCTGGTCCTGGGGTCTACAGGCAGGAGGACTTGGTGCTAGGTACCTTGGCCTGCTACTGAATGTATTATTATGCTTCTTGCCTAGAAAAATGGATTGTCTCAAATTTTTCTTTGAACAACACTACCAAGCAACTCTATTCCAACAAAATGCAAACATAAAATCTTCCTTTGGAAATTTATTAAAATTTCTATTTTTAACACATCCTAATAAAGATTTAACTGCAAAGATTCCAGTAACTTTAATTGTACAGATTTTTGTTTACCATAAATCAGCATAACTTTTCTATGAGACTTAAAATGTTTCAAGTTTAGTTTCAAAATATATCTCTTGACTTAAAAGAAAAAGCATGGATATTAACATTACACCTACTGAAAAAATATATTTCAAAGAATCTAAGATGCAAAGAAAAACATTTTCTCTAAGTAGAAGTTCATATACAGAAAATTATATCTCATCCTATGAGTTTGCACACTTCTATATCATGTCTGAACAAAATGCATATTACGTGTTGCTTGGCTATGATAATTTCATTAGAATTGTATAACTAAATATAATAAAATGCATATTCTCAAATTCAGACAACTTCTAAGTGGTTCTTTCAGAAATAAAAGAAAATGGGTTTCAAGCATAGTGATTTATTTACACATCATAAGTTATTACATTTCAGATATTTGAAGGCACTTATTATTTCTTGTAGTTTAGTTTGTTAGTGCGCATTTGATTTGTGATGTTTGATTTCATGGATTTTTATGGGCTAATCATTTGCTTTACATTTCAAATGGAAACACTAAGTAATATTAAAGTCATCATATAGAAAACATAGTTATTTTATAGTAGAAAGAAAATTTAAGAATTATAATGTGATTAAGAACTGAGATAGAAACCAAAAACTGCAGCAGTTACTGCTCAAAAGACATTTGTTCTCTTAACAGTGGAGAGGTCATTCTTAGAGAGAAAATAAACAGGCACAGCAGGAGATACCTACAAAGACATAATATCTGGAAATCAAATTGATGTAAGCTACTCTTGATCACCCGCAGGCACCCCAATTATCTAGAATTACTATCCCAATTAAACACCTGTCTTTACAGTTGAGTGTTATTAGGCTCAATTTGATAAGATGGGAAAGTCCCAATTAAGAGGCTTCCCTAATTAAGCATGCTTTATGCACAACAGCCTGATTACTACAAAATGTCTTTTTTTCTGTCCTACTTCAATAGAATTCTTATCCATTACTTATGATTTTTTTCCACTTAGGCAGTTATATAATATTTTTATCATGAATATTTTATAACAGTTAAAAAAAAAAAAGCACTTGATAGAAACAGTCCAAGTGTGGCAAAATTCTTTTCTCTTGACACTAAGCTAAATACAACATGTATAAGATTTAATTCTTTAAGAATTTTTATTCCATTTCTTTTGGACTTTCCATACAACACTTGATTGCATTTATACTTTAAATTCCTTAAAAATCATAGGTAGCCATTATATTTTATGTGACTTCTTTGAAGCTAAAGCAATATTGTTCATCTAGTGTATGTTTTACTCCTATTATATTTCACCACTTATTAAAGCTGGTTACATAAATTGGTTAAAACCAAGATTTTCAAACTGAAATCCATAGAGTTCTAAGTGTCCATGCATTGCTCACTGGAATATGTGTCATTAGGAGGGAGTGAAATTGTACTAAGGCTTGTCTCCACTCTCATGCCTGTTGCATCAATAGAAACATAATAATTATACAGCTTTTTAAAATTTAATGTGATTTGGAAGGGAAGTTCAGAAGAAGTGAATGTAAGTATATTTTATATATTAGTGTTGCAAAAAAAATCTCCTCAAAATGAGTTGGCTTAAAAGGCCAAGAATCATTTATTGTCATATAGTTTCTGTAAGTATGGAATTTCAGTATTGATTGATTCGGAGGTTCTGGCTAGGAGGTTTCCACAAAATTACAGTAAATATCAGCTAAACTGCGGTCTTCCTACATCATACATGCATCTGCAGAACTGGTTTCCACAGAAGCCACACAAATAATTTCATCTATGTGGCGAGTTGGTGCTGGTATTTGGCTAGGAGCCTTACTTCTCTAAGTGGACTTTTTTTAACGGGGCTATTTAAGTGTCATCTTGGCATAGAAACTAGCAAACATCAGAGCAAGAAATTCAAGCAACCCAACTGGAAGTTGCAATGCATGATGACTTGGCTTCATATTCCATTGGTCACACAGAAATAGCCAGCGCTGATGCAGTGTAGGAACAAAGTATACAATGGTCTCCTAGGATGGCCATTACTGGGTCCGTCATGGATTTAAATAGCTTAGTGCTTGCTAGCCCAAATTCTTTTGCCACATTTTCAAGGTTTAACTTTCAATTATGCTGTTATCTATGTGGCTCTGAGTAATATACTTAACCTCTACCAATTTTGCCATATTTAAAATAGAAATTATAATATTATTTACCTCATCATGTTTATGAAAGTTTAATAAGCCAAGAGTCAAAAGTTATTTTAAAAGAGGGTGATAAAAGTGTGGGTTTTCTCTATATACACTTGCTACTTCTATTTTTACAATAATATCAGGAGTAAGTGATTTTATATGCTTTTTCAAGAGGCTAAAGCATAAAACTTTCCTGGAATCTCAAATCTGTATACTGTTGGCCATCATTTTAATTGTTTATTGAGTATAAAGAAGCTAGAAAATACATTTTCTATGATGAATAAAAGAAAAAAAAGTGAAACAGGTGATCTAATTAAGTTATACAGTTTTATGGAGGGATGACCAAAGCATAATAAGAATTAAAACACAATATTATCCTTACTTTTACCAATCTTATTTTTGGCAAAACATAACACAATGGCTATGTTTCAGAAAATAATTAAGTTATACAATCCATATATTTTCATCACTAACTTATGCATCACCACCCTTGCAGTTCAACATAAACTACATACATGAAACAATTTTATGAATCAATTAATATATTCAAACAGGTTTGAGAATAATTGAAAATATAAAATACAAAATTAAAAAAAAAGGCTGAAGTACAAGTTTACAGTTAACACTAAGTTTTGAATTTGAACTGAGGAAAGAGGGAATAGCAGTATATGAAATAATTTCTCGCTCATGCCTGAGATTACTTCCTGACAAAATGAAAATAGGCTATAAACTAAAAATAGTCTCCATCATTTATGCTAAATGTAGATGCCTGCCAAGAATAACAATGTTAAGTGAAATATGTCTTGAAATAAGACCCACTGTCATGACACTCCTTTGCTATTAATCTTAATTCACTGATGAATTGGCTTAGCAGTGATCATATATTTTCATAAATTTGATTAGCAATAGGAAAAATCTGGAAAAAAGTTTAACAAATCAATATAAAAATATAACTCATAAAAATGTATGGGAGTATTTAAAACAGAACTACTGAATGAGAGTAGAATTTACATTCATTTGCAATTCATAAGTTAGTAGTACCAATGACTTCAGTAAAATTGAATTTCTTGTACCAGCCATAATCAGCTATCTTTCTACATCAACAAATTTTCTATCTTAACATCCATCACAGAATGAAGGAAACTATTTTACTGAATTATACTAACCCTCTGTAAATGATGTAATTTACAGATAAAATCATTGCAAATGAACCAAATGTTCAAATAATTGAAAGAAACCCAGAACAACAGTGACAACAATAACAGCGAAACATATAAACACACGAATACACAATACATGAATCTATACCGCCTCCTTATTTACAGTCGATCTTAAGATTTTGCCTAGCAATATAAAAAACGATTTAAGTAGGTGTCACATTCTTCCAAAGACACATTGCAGCCACACTCACATTAATTTACTTTTTCCTATTTTGCTGTTTTCTTCAACTTCCCTACTGCCTTATTTTTCAACATGAATCTACATCTTCAGTTGTTTAAGGCTTGTATTTTCTAATAAGTAAGCACAAATCTTTATTCATAGAGGTTAGTCAATAAGTATTTATAGAAGGAATAGATGTTGGACTTGATAAAGAATGACTCCATTAACATTGCCATCTGAAATGAAGAAGTATAGGAGTTCCCGTTTTGGCACAGCAGAAATGAATCCGACTAGTAACCACGAGGTTGCAGGTTTGATCCTTGGCTTTGCTCAGTGGGTTAGGGATCCGGCGTTGCATTGAGCTGTGGTGTAGGTCACAGACGCAGCTTGGATTCTGTGTTGCTGTGGCTGGAAGCTGTGGCTCTGATTGGACTCTTAGCCTGGGAATCTCCATATGCCATGGGTGTGGTCCTAAAAAGAAAAAAAAAAAAAAGTATAGTGGATGATCTGTACCAATGAATAAATGAGTGCATATGAAGTTTAATATATCTATTCAATAATGCTTCCTCTTTTAAAAAGATATTTATTTTAATGGGAAAAATCCCATGCCCTATCAGATATAAAAATTCATTTTTCCCATTAGTTGCCCAATTTATTTTAATTTAATTAGATCATAAAATATAATAAAATACCATAGAATAAAATAAAAATACAATGAAAATAATTACTTGATGAAGAATGCTTCTTTTTAAAAAGTATCTCCAAAGTATTACACTGAAAAGATGCAAGTTAGTGTTATGTTACATATGCTTAATAATATCTGAACTAAAGTGTTAGAGCATATAGCTATGTTCTAGATTATAACAAAGTTTCATAAAGCATTAGTTACTGTATTGCTTTAACTGATAGAGTATTAGGAATCAAACTGTTATCTCAAATCTAACCATGTGAAAATATATTATAGGTATTCTTATTTTGTCCTATGGTTAACATTATACCTAATGAAGCAATTCAGCAAAATGTATATCACAAAACAATCGATTGCTGTGATCATTCTTTATCAAAGAATTAACACAGACTATTTTCCTTTATGCTGGACAATCTTGATTATATATGTATATTACATACATGTAATACATATGTGCATATGTATGTACATTATATATATATATGTATAACATAAAATAGACTGATGTGGATGACATTTCTCATGTTCCTGGTACTGATAAAATATAAGTGTATCAAACATTTATAAAATGCACCAGAAGTAATGATCCTTTTCATGAAATATTCCACAGTAAAGTTGGAAAACAATAGAAAGTAGTAATATAATTGAAGATTTTCAACAGAGCAGTACTAGTCAACAGAGTAGTAGTCATGTAGCCATGGCCATTACTTGGTTAGATTTACACCTCAAATAAGAATATTTTTTAAATTTATTGAATATTGAATTATGACTTTCTGATCAAGATTTCCAATGCATATGTCAATGTGGGTATAAATAATTTATTTTAAGTGACTTTATTTTAATATACAATGCATAAAAGGAGTTGAAATATTATAAAGGTAGAAATTAAAAATATGAAGATACCAATTAATAATGACATAAAACATCGAATGAAAGAAGTAACTCTAACAAAAATGCAAAATGTATGTATCCAGACAACTAATGACAAAATAAAGAAGTCCCCAATGAAAGGAGTAAAAAATAGTTAGAACATAAGTATAAAATTAAATAGGATATGAAGACATATATCTAAGTATGTGTGGATTATTTTTCTGAACACTAATTATAAAACCACAAAAACAAAACAAAAAAAAATATTCCGGATTTCAAGATCAGGTCAATATCAAAGAAAACATAACCGAACTAGTATTCTGAGTTTTTTGTTTTTTTGTTTTTTTCTTATATAGTGCAATCTAGGAAACAGAAGACTACTTTTTTAAAGATTGGATTAAAATTTTTTTTCTAATAATAGGATTTCTATAGTAGGAAAAAGCCCAATAGACAGCCATTATTCCAGGGCTAAGCTTAAGAAAGGGAAACTGAAGTTAAAAAGTGCAAAAGGAAGAAAGAAGCTGTATGGCAAGTGGGACTCCATTCTAAATGGAAATACTGACAGACAGCTTCAGTCTTCTGTGTATTCCAGGAAGACCATTTGTAAATGAAATAATATATAGCAGTTAAATCCAAATAGTTCCAAGAACTATTTGATGGGGTAGGGGTGACAAGCCTGGATTTAGCTGCTATGTATTAGTTCATTTACACATAGCCTTCCTTGAATACACAACAGATTGAAACTGTCAGTTTTTCCATTTAGAATAGATTCCCACTTGCCATGCAGCTTTCTTTCTTCCTTTTGTACTTTTAAACTTCAGTTTCCCTTTCCTAAACTTGGAACTGGAAGAAAGATGGAAATAAGGAAGGTGGTTCTTATCCTTCTTTTGGATATGTTTCTTTACTTCAACCCAGTTCCTTTAAGTAGAACTAGCATAACACGAAATTTTCTTTAATCAAAATTAAGTTTAGTGGTACGAAAATTCCAAAAACCTCAAGGATGCGTAATTAGGGGGCCAAAATCTCTGAGTATGACAGAACACCTGCACAGAGAAAGCAACAAAGACAGATGAGAAATTTATGGATTCACCATTGTCAAAGGTAAGCCTCTTCCTTAGCTCCAGGAATATCTACGCACTATATTTTGGACCAAAAGAAAAAAGAAAGAAAAAAATGGAGTTTATCTTGACAAATGGATATTCTCCATTTCTTGCAAATAAGATGCAAAAGAGAAGCCTGCATCAGTTTAGGATATATAAAGTCACAAGGGAGATTACTTAATGGGCCCTAGATATTATTCTGGGGTAATGAAAACGTTTTAAAACTAGAGAGACATGGTTATTGTATAATACTGTGAGTGTGCTACATGCCGCTGAACTGTCCACTTTAAAATGGTTTATTGTATGTTATGTGAATGTCACCATAGTTAAAAATCAAAGGTGGTAAAGAGACCAAAAGCTTTATCATTCCATCCCCTTAAAATCCAACAATAAATTAACAGTAAAATATGAATACGTATGGTTTTGTTTAAATGAATATGCTTTATAAAATATATCATCTTTACCAAAGAAATACACAATTACTTATTCTAGTTCTAGAGGTCAACCCAGTCATTTTTTTCCTACCCAGTATCTTGAATAAGAGGTATTATTCTTTCAAAAATCTAATCTATGAGGTCAAAAGCAGAAAAGAAAATACCGTCTAATGAAAATTGCATTTCTATTTCTGTTTCTGAGGCACTTTAATCATTCAGTGTGTATTGTTGCTGGACTTAACAATCATCTTTTGTGGGCAAAATAGCTCTAATTAGCTCCATGTTAAGCACTGAGCTGACAGGCAAATATTCTCAAAAGAGCTCTAAATTAGCACTAATTTAAATCACCTCTACTATCAAAGGGCTTTCTTTAGCAGATCCGGAAAGTTTGTACAAGATTTCCTACTGGACTATTTAAATGAAAATCTTTCATCTGGAAGGTGTATGCTACAACTACTAGCAGGCAGGGGCAAATGGCAAATTGACAGTTTTCCAAATATTCCAAAGCATATTTAATATAGATTTTAATTTATACATATATTATACACACAATAGTTCTACAGCTATTGAATTAACATGGATATTCCAAATGTGATGAAAAAAATGAGGTAAATCAGCTTCTGCATTTCAGTATGTTCTCAAAGGAAGCAGGGATTTCATTTGCTGATTATAATCCAAGTATTTAAACATCTTTCTATCATACAGTAAATTCACCCATTAGAGACAATTAACTATTTAATTACCAGAAACTCTAAACAACTTTTATGCAATGATATTCATAACTTTAAAAACATTTTTCTATGGAGAACCTGAAAAATAACTATTATGTATATAGACATCTTTGACATCCATGTACACAGACATACATTTTTCATAAATGAACTCATATTAGATACTGTTCAAAAGGATTAAAATATAATTAAAAATAGTGTTTAAAAAGAAAACAGGAAAAATGCACCGGATATGTAAACTGTGGAATTCCCATTATATATAATATATTAAAGAAATTAGATGGTATCATTTATATCATTCTAGCTTTTTTATTCCAGGGGTATAAACATATACAGGACAAATAACTTATCCCTCAATATTAATTATGTTTAAATTGATAATGATTTCTGGAATAGATTTAAGGAAACAAATATAACCAAGTTACTTAATGTCATTTGTCTTATTTTAGTTAAATATATAATAATTGATGTAGGACTCAAGTAGGTAGAAATATCTGAAAGTATCCAAATATCACTCATCACCTTAAACTATCATCCCATACCAACACACTGTTGTTTTTATCCTGCAATTTTGCAATAATCCTCTTAGTGCATCTCTTCTTCTAGGTTGCTCCCCTTCCATTTCTTTTTAATGGACTAGCTAGTATAATCCTCTAAAATTTAAGGCAGATCATATCACTCTTACACTTGTAATTATCTACAGTCTTACTATTTTCATTCAAGCTATAGTTATTACAGTGACCTACAAACTGCATAATAAATATGGTTCTGTGCTATGTCTTATTTCAGTGACTTCATTTTCTATTTTACCCCCGCTTATTCACTTTACTTCCATCAAAGCATAGCCAAGTTTGACAGAGAGATTTTTGCCTCATTAGAAGTGTTGATTTGTCAACAATTTAGAATGGGAGACCACCATGACATCGTTTTCATGAACTATATATAAGGAGCTCAATTTTCATAGGCTAAATTTTTAAAAGCATTGGCTTCTAAATGTAAATTACTAGTTTTCATTTGGGTATATGATTCTGGAATTTAATGAAGAGATATTGGTACTCAAATGTATATAGGTTCAATGTACATAGGTCTCTTAGATTTCTAACTAAAATATGGCCACTGTATTAATTAATAACAAAATAGCACAACTTTGGTGGCTTAAGCAACTGAAGTTTACTTTCTCACATTTTGGAAGCCAGATGTCCTATATCAAGGTGTTGTCAGGATTAATTTCTTCTGAGGCCTCTTTCCTTGGTTTGCACATGACCATCTTCTCTTTGGGTTTCTACTTGGTCTTCCCTTTATAACTGTCCTAATTTCTTCTTTTTATAAGGAGATAGTGATTTAGGGCCCATCTCAATCACTTAATTTAACTCACTTATCTCTTTAAAGAGAGTATTTCTGATTATGGTCACATTATGAGGTATTAGACTTTAATATATGAATTTTGGAGGGACACAGTCTATCCCTTAATAGGTGCTCACTGCTAATCTGTGTTTTCAGGGAGAGCCAAGTTGTCTTCATTAAGACAATATGGAATGGACAGTAAAGTGTGGTGCAATAATACAACATGTTTGAGAACGCACATGCTTACTGTCTACTGTAAGTTTCAGATAACACTAAGATATACTGTATAGAGCTGGTATCCCTAACGTTAATGAGAGTGGGGTTCTGGAATGTTGAAGTCCAGATAGCAACACAGAACTGTTGAAGGTAAATGAATAGTTCCATAATGGCTATCAAGGCAGAAGTGGCCATCAGTACTCTTTGTTTGAAGGCATTTAATAGGATAATGTGAGAAATACATACATATATATATATATATATATATATATATATATATATATGACTATGTCACCTTGCTGTACAGTAGAAATTAACAGAACTCTGTAAATCAATTATAATGGAAAAATAAAAATCAAATACTTAAAAAAAAGAAAATAGTATTCTAAGGGGTAAGATGGAAGATCAGAAAAGCTGGTGAGAAGAAGGCTGATCCAAGCCACCATGGTGGTAAATAACACTGCTTCACAAGCCTTCCCAACCTAAGTCGTTTTCCATTGATTGAAGTGAAGAAAAGTCCTCTTGAGGAACAATTTGTCAGTGGCACTATATATATATGTCTCTCATTCTTTTCCAAATGGAGTTTTGTAACTTGCCAATGCAACTGAGCACAAGAGAAAGGAAAATTTCTAGAACTTTAAAAAATTGTTTTCAGATATAATGTCTGAGGTGACACTGAAACCAAATTACATGAAATGCTGAAACAATCCTCTGGATTGACTTACATATGAACACCAAGTAATGACTGGTTTCAATTAAGCTTACCATACAGAATATCTAACGTGTCCTTGGGTATTCTGTTTATTTTACAGCCCTCAATATCTGTTCACGATAATATACTTAGCATAAAGAAGACTCACACTGGTTCCTACAGTGGACCTTTGTGCTAGGAAGACCTAGAAGGAAGCCCTTGCAACTATCAAGCCTCTGGTCAAGACAGTATATCCAAAGTAAAACTATGTTGTAGGAAGTTTAAAGAGAAACTACCAACATCAAGGATTTTAAAGATGCAGAGAGACTTGTATCCATCACTGTTCTTTATAATTACCTATCTGAACCTCTAAGGAAAACAGAAGAGTACTATGACATTAATCACTGGATAGACCAAAACACCAGGTGGTATATTTTATCTGGAGAAGATCAATACAGCCTTTGACATTTTGTAGGCAGCTTTTAGTTTTGCAAATGCTTTTTACTCCCGGTATCACTAACAAGAAGGATTAAAAAAATCATCTTTACAGGGAAAATTCAATCATGCATCTTTGGTGTCCTGCTGCAGGGCTCTGTTGGTTCTTTTGCTCTGGGATATAATGCATTCTGTAGAGTTCTTAATTATACTGATATTCTGTGTTACTTATATTTTGCTGTTTGTGACCCGATGAGTAGGAAGTGGCAAGAAACATAAATTCTTTAATAAACAATATGCTTGCCATGGTGTCAAGGTGATCTTGACAATGTTTAAACTGATTGAAAATCAGTGAAGTTTTTCTGGGTACAGAGTTTTGGATAATCTCAGACATCCTCTCTAATGTAAAGCTCCCTATACTCCAATAAACTGACCCCTAAGACTGAGAAATTGATACTTGTTGTATCTCTTTGGATTTTGTAGGAGGTATATATCATTCACAGGGCTGTTATCATGACTATTTAATTAGTGACTAATCAGTGAATTCTGCTATCTGAATATGGCCAAGAGAAAAGGAATTATTTGCAGTAAGAACAGGCTACAAAGCATGCTCTTCGACTTTAAGACCATGGACCCAGGAGAACCAAGGCGATGTGGATGGATGTTGTTGATATGCAAGCTGTGCAGAACTTGCATTAAGTTCATTGGGAGAGTAGCTTCTCAGGCTCCTAAGGTACTGCAGCAAGACCTTTCCCTCTTTGGCAGAAAACAATAAATGTCTTTAGGAATAACTCCTAGGGGATCAATGGGACTTGCTAGAGATTGTGTATTTGATCATAGGGCATTTACTGACTATGTAACCTTAGTTTCTCATTTTGATACCGAATGTTATGGAATCCACTGATTCATAACATCAAGCAAGCATAGTGAAAATGCACTATAACATGGAAGTTAGTAATTTGAGACTAGCTTTAAACAAATGTAGACAAAAGAGGCTCAAACTCCCAGGTCACTTATTTCTTTTGTACAAAGACCTGTCTGTCAACTCTCATCTATTGTTTTATGGCATATTCCCTATGATGCACTGAAGAGGGGAGGAAAAGACCTGGAGATAGTTCACATATAGATCATCACATATTATGCTGGTAGCCCGGATGGTTAGCAGTTGTGTTTCATTCCACTCAGGAAAAGCTTTGAGAAACTGTGGTAAAGAAAACTTCTCAATGTGCAGGACTGTGAGTAACATACTTCATTTTCTCAGGGAAATTGGAGGGGATTTGGCCTAATGCATGGTATACCATTGATATTTCCCTAGTGAGGAAAATAATGGCTTGTCCTGGAGAGCATGGGACTTGGATAGTATAATGCTGGAACACTGAGGGAAAGAGACTTGCGAAGAGAAATGAATGGACCAAAGAGACAGAAAAGGGCTTGGTATCTTATATTAATGTCTGCCAGAGATGATTATGTAGGGAATTTTATCAGGTTGACAGTATTACTGACCGAATGAGGTGAGACTGCTCCTTTACTCCAAATCCCAAATATTTGTACAATAGGCCAATGAAGAGATCAACCATAATAGCAGGAGTGATGGCAGTGTATTGTCTTAACACAGTCTCCCTTTTTACCCAGGCCTATTTAAAGGTGCTACTACTAAATGCCGAATCAATCAACAGTGCTAATCTTGAGCCCTAAGGACAAGCACTATTTCCCCAAGGAAAAAGCTCAGAAAACCTTGCTAAAAAACACAGTCTGAGAATTTACAGAAGGCCTTATTCAGATCAAGAGATTCATTTTACAAAAAAAAAAAAAAAAAGATGAGGAATAGTGAGATCTCAGTTATGTGTGTCAGTGATCTTACCATGTATCACATTAACAAAAGGAGCAGTCCTATGAAACTGTGGCCTGCATAATGGTCCATTACATTAAAAATATATATAACTTGAAAGATTCAGATGCTGTCCTACAAATTGCAGTGTATGTCATTCATAGTCAATACATAGTGTGGAATGTCAAATGCCACAATAAATGGAAGCCTAGAAATCAGGAGATGGAAGATAGTTTGGTTCCTTTTACTATCATGCCCAGGGACTCATTTCTGAACACTGTGCCTCCCATCCTAGAAATCTTAGACCTTGGAAACTGATACCTCTTGATGTCTTGGGACTCTAAATACAGGGTATTTCTGCCCATGGAAAAAGTTAAGACTGATGTGGAAATGAAGCTGTGATTCTAAACTGGAACTTCAGATTCCTCATGCCAGTGCATCTGTTAGTGTGCTGGCATGAACACTGACTCTGATTTCCACAAAAAAACTAGAATAGCTACTAAATAATGGACAGGGCGAAGGTATATATGAAGTTGAGGGGATTCAGTGGGATGTGTCTTGGTGCTTTTGTGTTAAGTTCTAATTATGAATAATAAATAATAGATTTTTTTTGTCTCTGAACAACATAGCTTCAAAGGTTCAGTGTCCACAGGCAAGCAAACAAAATCACCTCAAATGGTACCTGGGTGTTAAGTAAACTGTAAGTACAGAGTTGAGTAGAGAAGTGACAAATATTAATTATACTTTTAAGGACTACCTTCAGCAGATGGCTGTACTTTGTTTCAGTTGCTATCTCACTTCAACTTTTTTTTTTCTTTTTTTGCTTTTTAGGGCCACACCTGCCACATATGGAAGTTCCCAGGCTAGGGGTGGAATCTGAGCTGCAGCTACCGGCCTATACCACAGCCACAGCAACACAGGATCTGAGCTGCATCTGCAACCTATACCACAGCTCATGGCAGCGCTGGATCCTTAACCCATTGAGTGAGGCCAGGGATCGAACCCGCATCCTCATGAATCCTAGTTGGGTTCCTTAAACACTGAGCCAGGAAGGGAACTCCTCACTTTAACTTTTTAATATACTGTGATTGGCCACCTCCTTGAAGGATTAAATTTTCCCTAATTCTATCATGGAACATGTCATAAAATCATTCTTAGAAGAGAGCCAAAATCTGTAATACGATGTTAATTGATCTGAGTGTTGCCAGCTATAGACCACATCCCAGTTATAATTCTCTCCTGATTAACTTGGCTCCCCTAGTCTCCTCATCTTGCTCAAGAAAAATCATCCCCTGTTGCCTGCATGATTTAATTTTTGATGCTCACTAGCTCTTGCTGAATATTTGGGGGTGAAGGAAGCCTCTCTGCTCTACTTAGTAGAACTTAGCCAGAGCCTTAGCAATTGCAGTAAGCCAGTTCAGCTAGACCCAAGAACTTAAGAGTTTTAGGATCATAAAACATGCCACAACTCAGGGGGTCAATATAGTTACCCAAGTGGATGCTCTAAAAGCCAGTGGACCTAAATCAGAAGTAGAAGGCAATTATCACATCTTAGGGAAAAAATTCCAAATAAATAGTTTTGTTGTTTTTAAAATTAGAAAATGTCAAAAAGAGCCAGGGAATAAATTTCTCTCTCTTCCTTCTTCCCTCTTACCATCATATTGTTTAGAGGCACAGGGTTTCTATATGGAAGATCAATGAATGCCTAAGCAAATGGCCTTGTTTTTTACAGAAGCTATGGCTAGCATATGGTGTACCATCTTGTTTATTTTACATTTTTCCTAACTGTTCTTGAAACGGGATCATTATGTCCAACAAAGTATCTACAAATAGGCTTTAGAGCAAGTTTTATGTTCCAGAGATCCCAGGCTAAGATGGTCCAAATGATTAGGAAATCTCTAGGTCCAAAACCCAGATATGCAACTTATCGTTATTAACATTAACTTACAGAGTCCTTAGCAGGTGACATATGCTGTTCTGTACACTTGACGCTCATAATAACTACGATTGAGATAACGGTATCCTTATTTACAGAACAGGAAATTGTGAAATAGAGATTAAATGGTATCAAATATCAAATTGATCTTTATAATAAGAAAATCCTCTTGTTCTGGCAGAAGTTGAATCTCACTAATTTACTACAATGCAATCCATTATTATTGGACAGTGGCTTTAAGGTAATCTTGAATTTTGTTAGAGGCAATATTTATAGTTTATTTAAAAGAGTTTGTGCATTTTCTCAACCATACAAAATAGCTACCATAATCCAGTGTTTTCTGGAGGAAGAAAAGACTCTCAATTTTAATTGGTCGCAATGTAAGTTATTCTGTTTGATGCATATGAATCATTTAAGTTAATACACCTGAAGGATTTATAGCAGGTTGGAATAATATAACTTCAGATTTTCTTGGGCAGAATATTGTGGAGGGAGATTCTTGGCTTTTGATGTAAACCTTTATTTAGCAAATAACTCTTCTTTTGAGAAATAGTGACCTAGGCGAGACTCAGACCCTATAAATATAAAATGACACAAAATGAGATATCAGTTCACTGTGAAACACGAGTTTGCCATTATAAACTTGGTGTTAACTGACTTGCAAAACAGAAAGACAATATGCCAAGTTCTTGGCAAGTGATTAAAAATACAAAAATATTAACATCATTTTATAATATCAGAGACATCAAAATATAACAAGGTAAAATGCAGTTTGGCTTTTTCTGTAGTCAATGATATTTAGAAATAAAATAAATTGTGTTTTTATGAAGAAGATAATATCACTTTAATTACCTTAAGTGACTTAATATATTTCATATTGTTTTCCTTAAAAGAAAACGATACATAAACATATCAGAGGTAAAATCTCAGCCTTCAGTTCTTTCAAAATAAATTCACAACCTATTTTGGCAAGGGTGTTAGATGGAGTTTCCAAAGAGAAATGTTAATGTATTCAAATATATTCAGTTATTTCCTAATAGCAGCATACTTATCTATATAAATACACAGATTATTTCAAGTAACAGAATTCCTTATTTTAGCTAATTGGTTTGATTCAATTTGCCTTTATGTAAATCAATCTTATTTAAATTTTATATTCTTTTTTCAGCATGATACAGTCCAAAATTTGTGTCACACAGAATATCGACAGAATTTAGAGTTTTAGGTCCTAAACTTGATATATTTAATAAGTTTTCAGGATAGTCAAGGTACCAAATAAAAAGAAATAAACATTATTTTCATCAGGCAGTTTTGTTTAACTTCTATCTTTTTCTATGTGCTGCCAAAATTTCTTATGATTTGTCATATTTTATTAGCCTCAGACATGCAATCATACTTTCTCTTCTTTATCATCATCATTTGTAGCTTTACTTGCCTCTGTGTGAAACTTGACAGCTTGTTATATTTGTGAGCATTCATTTAGAGTACCTTATTTCTGTTCTTCAAGTCTTTATTTTTAAGTTTAAAAGAGCACATCAATTTAACAGATAAATAATTAATGTTAATTTTTAGTGTCCAGAATAATCTTAAGTTTTTACTCTAAAATCCAATAGAGAAAAATCCCCAGCATATGTTAATTGAATTTGCCTGTAGTTTGGACCTCAATATAAAATCATGATTTTCCTTTTTCCCTTGTAAATTGACCTAGCTTTAGTAATGTTATGATTTTTTTTTTGGATTTGTCAATCACCTGATTGTTCCTAGCTGGCCACAAGCAGTTTTTAAACTAACTTGCCATCTTTAATTTTTGTGTTATACATGTTTTAAAAGATAAATAGCATTTTGTTCTCTATTAATTCAAGAAAATATATTATTTTTAATTTATTTTGATATACTAAAGAGAGTTTAAAACACAGAATTTTGGGATATGGAAAATTTGAAAATTCAGATAGTCAAAATTATTTCTAGAAGCTTCCAGTAGAAGTAAATATTTGTTCATCTGAAAAAATTTTATCTGACCACTTACAACTTACTTTTATACTCTTTTGGCTCTAATGTTGTTTTAAAATGATTTAGGCATTGATTTTTACTCCAAGTTATCTAGAATATTTTAAATGTACCCATTTTAATTTAATTTTTCCCACTAAATCATATTATATAATTAAATTTACAAAGAAATTAGGAAAATGATAGGATATAACCATAAAAGCACAAGTAGCAATTCTCTTTACACTAGTGCAAATTTGTTTAGAAAAAAAATATTCAGTCTAACATTTAGAAGTAGATATTTCTCAGATGGAAGAAATACATGCAGTCTTTTGGTGAAGATAGACAGATGGACGGCAGATAGATAATGTCAAATTACAGTGTGAGGAATATATGTGAGTGTACTAGTAATGGTGAGAGAATTCAGTTTATGACATTTTTCTATTTATTTAGGGAGAATTGTATACTTTAATCAAATATACATATATGTCAATAGTGACAAGATACCAAAGCTTTTATGGAATAGATTAAGTTAATTTCTCCAAAGGCAGTACACATTGTTTCATTACCAGCATTTTCTTCCACTCCAATTACCAAACTGTTTGCCAATCTTTTTTGCTCCTGTAAACTCTGAATGGATTTTGAAGAATAAAATGATACTTTGTACATTTTCAAATTATCATAGCTTTTTCATGTAAGGTTAAGTATTTGCAAACAATATTTTCAGCCTATAGTATATTTGGGATACTATAGAAAATGATTACATAACTAATTTAAATGTATATGATGAATCCCAAAGACTCCCCATCATCACATACAACTATTTTTAATGTTAGCAACTTAACATTTTTCCTTTTCTTATTTCAATGAGGTAAAATTTTATTTCTACTATTTCACAAAATTATATACTACTGTATTATATATTTATTATTAAAGCATTTTATTAATAACGTTTATAGGCATTTGGAAAAAATTTATTAAACATTATTAAATGTTTAATAATTAACATTATTAAATATTAAAATTATTAAACATTATTAAAATTTATTAAAAGTAAAGTGAAATAAAATGATTTTTGTATATTTATTTTATTTCCATATGAATAATTATGGGAAGCTCTGTGATTATTTCTCCAAGCTGTCATCATTTAATTCTACCCTGACTATTCTTCAGTTGCCCTGCCCAGATCTCCCTCAGAAAAGAAACTGCATTCAGCTGTGTAGAAAGCAGGTAACTGAGAGTCTACAATTGTAGCACTTTTAATTTGTGTCCTAGCATTTGAGCTGAGACCACACATTTCCTGCCCAGTCTCCAGCCAATGAGTGAACATAGTAAGGTTACAAAGCTGGTCATTTTTGTCCAAAGCAGGACTTCTTTATAGGGCAATAGATCTTTCAAAACTTTTCATCATGGTGGCAAACAATTGTTCATATTACAGTGTATCACTCTCCAAAATCCACCTGCCTATCCTGTTCCCTCCCATCTTTTATTTAATGGGTTTTAGGTCCTCATTGGATCTGAAACATCAAAACATGTTTTCTGAAGTGTTCCTCTGTGCAACCTGGCTTCTTCTCCCTTTTTTATTAAATGCAGGCATGAAGTGCAATAACCTTTCTGAATACCTAAATTTATCTCCGGGTCTGCTACTGAGATAATGAATTGATACGAGCTCCCATTTATCAGGTTTTAATTCTAGTAATAATTTATTACCACTCCTTGTTATATAAAAGTCTTATAATTGTTAGTTTTGAATTTTGATGTGTATGACTATAAACTCATTTTTATATTTATTTTTATTTTGAATAATTTCATATTCAGATTATAGAGTTGCAAAGATAATCCAGATAGTTTCCCATATACCTCTCACCAAGCTCCTCCTAGTGTTAATACCACACATAATCATGTCACAATTATTGAAATTAGGAAATAAACAATGGTGCAGCACATGCTTTTTGAGTACCTGTGCCCTTCTGCAAAAGTAGAGCCTTGTCGAGAAAAACAACAAAAACAACAACAACAATGGTGCAACGCTAGTAATGTA
This sequence comes from Sus scrofa, assembly GCF_054392235.1. NCBI lineage: Eukaryota > Metazoa > Chordata > Mammalia > Artiodactyla > Suidae > Sus > Sus scrofa. Next base: position 63,996,389 of record NC_139393.1, on the reverse strand, counting down.
CAGACTTATTAAATTTTCAAATGCTTGTTAAAAGATTCATTTAGTCGTCATATCGCCTTTCAAATTTGATAGGTTTTACATCTTTCCATTTTTTAACTGATCTTCACATTTTTGAGGAGTATTGGTCAAGAATTTTGTAGAAACAAAAACTTTTTTTTCTAAGGTTTTTTCATAATTACACTGAGACTATGGATTTGGGTGAAGAATATCACAGAGGTGTTCTCCAATTGCATCATAACAATGGATATGTGACATCAACATGGCATCAAGGACTTATTTCTATTAAACTTGATCTCCTGTTAAGGTGGTATCAACCAGGTTTATCCATTGTAAAGTTTGGCTTACAGACTTCTTGCAATACTTCATAAAGCCTTTGTATGGTTTTGGCATTAGAGTAATAGAGGCCTCATAAGTGAGCTGAGGGCCATTCCCTCTTCTTGTATTTTCCAAAGGAGATTTTGTACAATAGATGTTATTTCTTCCTTAAATGTTTGGTAGATAAAGACTTTTTTTTTAAGTTAATACTAGTTCCTGTTGACTTAAAAATACACACAGGCAGGAAAGAGGGCACAGGGCACCATTGTCCAGTTTTCCCAGCACCACTTATTGAAAAGACTGTCTTGACAGAGACAATATTTCAGAGTAGAAGGACTTGAACTCACCTCCTCTTATGAAAAACCAAAATTACAACTAACTATTGAACAACCATCAACAAAAAAGACTGGAAGCTACAAAAAAAAAAAAAAAAATCCTATACCCAAAGACAAAAGAAGTTATATCAAGACAGAAGGAAGAGTGCTTTCACAATAAAAGCAATCCCATAAGACTGGGTAGGTAACCCACAGACTGGAAAACAACTATACTGCAGAGGCTCTCCTACAGGAATGAGCGTTTGGGACCCCATGTCAGGTTCCCATGTGTGGGGGTCTTGATTAGGAGGAGGATCCCCCAGAACATTTGCCATTGAAGGCCTTGAGGATTGAACATGGGAACTCCATAGTACTGGGGGAAGAGAGACCTAACTGATGGAGGGCATGCACAGGGTTCCATCTACACTGGGTCCCAGGGCAAAGCAAGGACTCCATAAGAATCTGGATCATTCTCTCCCAAGGGTCTTGGAGGGTCCCTGGCAAAGCAGGGGTGGCTGTGGCTCACTTTTGGGGGCAGGACATTGGACACAAAGGTCCCAGGAATAATCATCAGTGTGAGTTCCCCTGGTGGTTGCCGTTTTGGAAAAATCTGGTCCACCCATCAGGGCTGAGAAGCTCCAGGCCAAACAACAAACAGGGGAACACAGCTTCACACATCAGGAAACAGGCTGCCTACTGTCCTCCTAGGCACACAGCTGCCTCTAATAACACCCAGAGACAAAGCCCCATCCACCAGAGGTACAGGAATTAGCTCCACCTACAGGGGGCAGGCACCAATACCTTCGATCAGGAAGCCTACCACAATCCCCTGTATCAACTTTGCCCACAGGGAACAGACACCAGAAGCAGAGAGGCTATAATATAACCCTGTAGTCTGCAAAAAGGATACCACACAAAAAGATATACAAAAGGAAAAGTCAGAGAAATATGAGTCAGATGAAGGAAACATATAAGACCCCAGAAGAACAGCTAAGTGAAGTGGAGACAAAAAACCTACCTGAAAAGGACTTTAGAGTAAAGGATGATCTAATATCTTGGAAACAAACATAGAGGTAAAGATCAATAAGTTAGAAGAGACATTTAGCAAAGGAATAGAAGATTTAAAGATTCAACAAGTAGAGGATACAAATGCAAGATTCTGAAAATGCATTTGCAATTAAAAGGCCATCAACTTAAAACAATCTTGTATATATATAGACTTCTATATCACAACCTTATCATAACTGCAAACCAAAAATCTGCAATAGATACACACACAAATAGTAAAAACACAGCACTAAAGTTAGTCACCAAACTACAAGAGAAGAGAACAAAAGAAGGGAAGAAAAAAGACCAACAAAAACAAATCTAAAAAAATTAACAAAATGGCACTCAGAACATGTATATCATAATTGCCTTAAATGTAAATTGACTAAATGATGGCTGAATGGATACAAAAATAAGACCCATATATATGCTGTATAAAGACAACATGGTACGTATATATAATGTGATATTACCCAGTCATAAAAAAGAATAAAATAATGCCATTTGCAGCAAGATGGATGGACCTAGAGATCATTATACTAAGTGAAGTTAATCTGACAGTGAAAAACAAAAATCCTATGATACAAGTTATATGTGGAATCTAAAATAGGATACAAGTGAACTTACTGCAGAACAGAAACAGACTTACAGACTTTGAAAATAAACTTATGGTTACTGAAGGGAACAAGTGGTGGCAGGGTGGACTGGGGATTTGAGATTGCCCTATGCCCACTGAGGTATATGGAATGACTGTCTAAGGAGAACAGGAAATTTACCCAATATTCTATGATAATCTATATGGGAAAAGAATATGAAAAAAATGGATTTGTGTATATGTATAACTGAATCACTTGTACAGCAGAAATTATCACAGCACTGTAAATCAACTATACTTTAATAAAGCTTTTAAAAATGAGAAAAACATATGCACAACTTAAAAGTTGACAGTTAAATTTTATTTGAGGCAAAGTGGGGAATTATAGCCTAGGAAGCAGCATTTCAGATAGCACTGAGATACAGCTCCAAAGAGGTAGGAAGGAAAGTCAGTATATGTGATTTTGGTGAAAGGGGAGGTACATGTAACTAAGCACACATTTTGCAAAAGTTATCTGCTAGTCTTGTGACGGTTACTGCTAGTCATGAGAAGCAGACATCACCATGACAAATTTGAGTACTTTTTTTAGATATGGGAGAAGCAAAAATTTGGCACATAAAATATTCTCCTGAAATCTATCTGAAGACTTGTTCTTCCAATTTTCCTAGTGCATGGAGTGCCTCAGTCCTGATCTCCTTTCAGGGGTGTTATGGGTCAGCATCTGCAGTGACTCATTATTCAATCTATGTAGGGGCAGGTGGCAAGTGACAATCTCCAGTTCACACTCCAGTTCATTCGTTTGTTCATTCCTTCCTTCCTTCCTTTTCTTTCAGGGCTCCAGGTGTGGCATATGGAAGTTCTCAGACTAAGGGTCAAATCAGAGCTACAGTTGCCTACCTACAACACAGCCACAGCAACACCCATTCTGAGCCACCTCTGCAACCTATACAATGCCAGATCCTTAACCCACTGGGCAGGGCCAGGGATCAAACCTGCATCCTCATGAATAATAGCCAGGTTCATTTCCACTGAGCTGCAATGGGAAATCCAACACTCCGATTTGTTCTACTTGCATTTCTTTCTTTTTTTTTTTTCTTTCTTTTCTTTTTTTCTTTTACATCTGCACCCCTGGCAGATGGAAGTTCCTGGGCCAGGGATCAAAACTGAGACACAGCCTACACCATAGCTGTGGCAATGCTGGATCCTTAGGCCACTGTACCGCCAGGCTGGGGCCAGGGATCAAACTGGCAACAGCCACAGACATAAGCTGGATCATTAACCCACTGCATCATAGTGGGAACTACAAGATGAAGACTTTTGTTCTATAGGAGAAGTAAGAGTAGTAGGTCTCAAAAGGAGTTTTTATAGTGGCTGGTCTTCTTTTATAGCCAGCACAACAAGCAAATAATTCTGAGGTTCTTCCAGATCTTCCCTGTGAGTTCATCCTAGAGAGCTTGGAGGGAAGCCCTGTAAAGGTCCAACCTTCCTCCCATTTATGCAATCTGGGGCTTCTCACTTTTATTCTATCCTACGCTTGGTCTAGAACATTTTTTTAATTTATTTATCTGAATATTCTTTCCCATTTAGGTGGCATTGGGCAGCTTTTGTCCTAGGTAAGAAAATATGGGATCCTGTTTCTCTCTACACATTACAGGTTAGTTATTTGCCTTTCAAAGTCAGTTTTCTGATGAGTTCAAGGAAAGCCACTAACGCGCCTGTTTCTCCAGCTTTGTTCTTGTCATAAAGGTGAGAGTAAATTTCTTTTCAGTTCATCATTCAGTTCACTTGCTGACCTCAGGAGCTATTTGACCCCAATTTTTTTTTTTCTTTTTAGGGCTGCACCCACGGCACATGAAGGTTCCCAGGCAAGGGCTCTATCCATCGACCTATGCCACAGCCACAGCAATGCCAGATCCGAGCTGTGTCTGTGACCTACACCACAGCTCACAGCACTGCTGGATCCTTAACCCACTGAGTGAGGCCAGGGCTCAAACCCCCAACCTCATGGTTCCTAGTCAGATTCGTGTCGACTGCACCATGATAAGAACTCCTGACCTCATTTTTTTATGCTCTTTCTTTTCCTACATTGCTTTTTCTTTAGCATTTTCAATTGCAATGATGATGAATATTGAGCAATTACTAGATTTCAAAAAGTAAAGTAATATGGATAAGTTATAATTCTATATAATCAAAGAGTAACTTATCATTTTATAATGTCATACTTCTGTATAACACTATTTATATAATACTTATACATGTAAAGAAATGAATTTCTTATTAAAAATAAATCTGGGTTATCCTATTTGAAAGATTAAATTTTTAAAAATAATCCAATATCAACATATATGTGCCTGTATTTGAATTTGGATTTTTTTCTAAGTGAATTAAACAAATTTCTGGATATGGCCCCTTTATTTTCTTAGTTCTATTTTGAGAAAAACAGTTTTTTACTAAATAGTATTTCTTTTGCAGAAGCAAGTAATCTGGTCAATCCATAATTTCACTGCATTTTTTTCTTGAGAAATATGACTTCAGGGAAATATACAAAACATATGGATTAATTTTGTTCACATGGTAAAGTGTCATCACATAGATTACAATATTAAAGGTTCTAGATTTTATATTAAGAAAGCACTTGATGATTTACTAAAATTATATAATATTTCTCACATAATCTATCCATTTAAATGGTATTGAGTCATTCAAAAAGAGACCAAGACAGGCAATATGATAATTATGTTCTAAAGCTGAATTTAGATTGTATGATAAATGCTGTTTAAGTTTCTAAGTACATTTGTTATTTGTAGACTTTTATAATCAATGTGCAGTTACGTCACCGGTACGAAGAATAAAATTGTATTTTAACTGGTGGCAGCTAATCATTTCAGAAATTGGCTCACTACATTATTTTTTTGTTGTTATTGAGGTGAATTTTAAAATGATGACACTTTGGAAAACTCTTTAGTATGGAAGCTGGGTACCTTTAAAAGTGATTTGTTAAAGCAATTTAAAAGCAGAAAATTCTTCTCTTCCTTACTTTCTTTCTGCTTTCACTCTATTTAATTCAGACAGAAATAATTAACTGAAACATTGAAACATCAATATTTCATTTTAAATTCTAATTAATGCTATTTAGATGCACTGGTTACTAAAACATATGCCAGGTAGTATTTTTATATTACTTTTCACTCTTCTTTTTCCAAACAAGCACATTATTTTGTGTCCTTAAAACGGATTTTCTGGCATTGCTACAGCTTATGTGGCAACTGTGGCTCAGATCCCTAATCCCTGGCCTATGATCTCTATATGTTGCGGGACAGCAAAAAAAGAGAAATAAAAAAATTAATTAAATAAAATTGACTTTCAAGTCCAAAAATGACATAGGGATGCATTTTCCTTTAATAACGAAGACATTGCATACTAAACTGGAGAATCTCCTAGTCTACTTCCATTCTTCCATTCCCAGACACTGTTATGAATTGTTGGGTTTTACTTTAGAATTTTAACAGTTCAATGTGGTAAATGAATGTATATCTGGGGCTATATTTATGCTTTGGTTTTGTGTTCTCTGATAATTTTGTGGCTCAATATTCCACCATGGTAATTATCTCTTCCATTTCGTTTAGTCTGGAATTTTTTCGATCTTCTGATCTTTTTAGTTTTGTTTTTAATTTCAATATGTATAGTTTTTGAGTTCCAAAATCTCCAATAGCTTATTATTGTATGGTGATTTCTGCTTTATGGACACAATCTTCATTTATATATCTGACAAACAATGATATAAAGTGTACTTTTCTTTTGCTTATGTAATTCAATCTTTTTGTATTCCTTATATCTCAAATTAATAAGATAGTGACCTTATTCAAAAGTCTGTTGATTCCTGAATGTGTACTGACTTGCCAACACAAATTTCTATGTGCTAACTTTGCTGAGACTGACCTCTGGTAAAAAGCTTTTGTTCTTGTTTTTATTTCTTTTTAATAGTTATAAAGTGAACTTTGCGTGAGAAGTCATTTAGCAGTAAATCAGACCATACTAAAAAAACTACCTCATAGCAGTTAGTTCCATACTCATATTGTGAGAAGCAATTTACTATTAGGCAAACATTATCCATTCCAGTTACATACCCATTCCAGTTACATTAAATAATGTAATATGCATTATTTTAAAGTAGCAGAACTAAAACCTCAAGAACTTTGTTCTAAGTTTTATGATTGGGCATGTTTAAATAATATAATAAAAATTACTTAATGCTCAGCTTCTATGAAATGATGTATTTCTTTTTAAAGGAAGCTATCACTAAAGTTTGAGAAAGACTGAACTAAGGAACAAAGCTGGTTTGGGAAATGTCTAGTTAAGGCAGAAGAGAGTTGTTTTCTGGGGAAACAACAGACACTGTGTAGACTACATCTGATTCTTCCAGTATTTGCTCTATGTCATTCTTTACCCTGACACAGAATTAGTCACACATCAGTATAATTGCCTCTAATTTTTTTCTGTCACTGTACTGAAACAATAAAGTACTGTTATCTTTCTTGTTTACTATTTTACCTGCAGAGTCTGGTACATGGTAGTTGCTCAAAAAATATTAATGATGGAATAAATTTCAGAAATATTTCATATTGTTTTTTAGTCACAGAATAATGGTAGGAATTTTTACACATATTAAGTATTAAAACAATACACCAAAATATTTCCCCTGCATTTGAAGAATTCAGAGCGATAATAGGTGCATATATAAGGACTTTTATTTTTTTTCCTTTTTCAAACAGTGAAGTAGGAACCTATATTTTCTTAGATTGCACCCAACGTAAAAACATGGTCTAGTGAGTAAAATAGCCTAATGAATAAACAGAAGTTTCCACAACATTGATTATATGTATAAACCATCTCAGCCTTAATGACTGGCTGCCACTTGGAGTTTGCTGTTTATAATTCTGTCTCTGCCTCCTAAGACCACTTTGTTCTGACTGAGACACCCCTTCACACTTTGCCGCACAGGCGCGTAAGTCTGGGCTTCTCTGATATTGACAGCTCTATCATATTGATTCAAATTATGCTTCAACATGCCCTTGAAGGATTTCTTATGACCATCTGTTGCACAATTAGTTTTCTTCAGTTCCTCGTACACAACTGCTTTGGAATCTTATTGCCATCAATTTTATTGCCTAGGCTTGCAGAACAAGATAAAATGAAAATAACTTGGATGTTCAGAATTTGTGAGTAGTCAATGACTATATTGCTCGAAACTTTTATCAAAGTACGTTACCTTAGGAAAAACTTTGTTTCTCAATAGAATGTTCTCCTAAGAATGGAAATGATTGATCTCAGATCACACAGGTATTGCAGAATGGGAAATACTGTACTAACGTCATTGCTATCATGACTCACATTAATGTCACATTTTATAAAATTATTTTCAATTGATTATGAAACTGCATTTTAGATTAAGGTACTTGCTTAGTGTTAACTAGCTACCGAGTATCTAACTGGGATTAGAAGCCAGGATTTCTTTTTTTTTTTTTTTTTTCCTTTTAATGTGAATTCAGATTGCTAGTATTTTATTGAGAATTTTTTTTTTTTCCCACTGTACAGCAAGGGGGTCAGGTTATCCTTACATGTACACATTACAATTACAGTTTTTCCCCCACCCTTTCTTCTGTTGCAACATGAGTATCTAGACATAGTTCTCAATGCTATTCAGCAGGATCTCCTTGTAAATCTATTCTAAGTTGTGTCTGATAAGCCCAAGCTCCCGATCCCTCCCACTCCCTCCCCCTCCCATCAGGCAACCACAAGTCTCTTCTCCAAGTCCATGATTTTCTTTTCTGAGGAGATGTTCATTTGTGCTAGATATTAGATTCCAGTTATAAGCCAGGATTTCTGACTGAAGATGTTACCATTACATGTTACTGATCTGCAGAGTTTTAAAAGCTTGACATAATTTATTTGCCAGAGTAAAGGAGCCATGTATCATACCTGGACATTCAACTTTCAGAGACTGAGCACTCAGCTACTTTGCAAAGACCCTAGCGAAGTAACATTGTAGAAACAACTGGCTTTGAAATCAGTGGGTTCTATGGCTTACTATCTGTGTGACTTTGGGCAAGTTCCTTAACTTCTCTGAGCTTCATTTTCCCCCGTTATGAATTAGAGATAATGATGCCTACTTTGTAGAAATGTAACCAGGTTTAGATATAATTGATGCAAAAAATTAGTAGATTGCTAGACTCAGAGTAATAATTACAAATACCACCCTTTACTATAACTTGTGAAACCATAATCATATGTTATACAGAAGAGCTTTAGATAATTTTGCTATTATCAATAAGTATATTATGATCTGACTGCATGCCTATTCTAATTAATAAAGTGGAAAATTACTTAAAAAATAAGCAAAAATAAAAATATAACAGCCTGACACAAATTATTACTAAACGATTACAATGTGTAATTTCTAAACAATATTTTAGTATGATATCAAATTATCTTGAAAATGTTTAAAATAAATAAGACAACTTTTCTTTCTTAAAATTCCATCAATAATTCAGTAATAAGTGAAAGATTACTTTGTCAAATGAATAAACATAGAATGGAAAAATCAATAAATGAACTCACTGGAGTTAATTCAGCATATACTATACAATAAGAATTTGTATTCTATGAAGACAAACTAAACATTTTAAAAAGTAACAATCTTTAAATAAATATGTATTATTTTATAATAGAAAAAAGATAAATCCAAGGTTAGTACTATTTCAAAACTGTTTTAAAGTATTATAAGGAAGTTAATAATAAAATGTTATATTCCATGGGGATAAAATTCTTACAGTTTCCTGGAACTGAAGATATATAAAATGCAACATATGTGAACTACTTTGGAAAGATATTCTTAGTCATAACTCAAGTAAACTCAGGTGTGATACAGCAGATGCAGGAACTTCAACAGTATTTTCTGATGGAAAAGGAGAGGAAGCAGACATATTCTACAGAAACTGGTGTCCCAGGAGAAAGCCAAACAAATATAGAAAGTAGTTCAATGCACATGTGAGGATAAAATATGGCAGGTAGCTTCAGGCATTTTTCTGGAAATAATTTTATATATTATTTCAATCTTCTAGAACTAATGGAGCATCAGAGATAATATATACCTGCTCTACACTGTAATTCACCTTAGTTGTATGTGTGTGTGTTTACCAGACTGTTAAATTCCTGGATTAAAATAATGAGTAGAACTCTGCCCATTCTATTTATATACTAGTTAATATTGACATAATAGTTATCAGGAAAAATACCTAAAAGTGTAATTTTATTCCTCCTCTCTTCCTTCTGAAGAAGATTTTAGGTTTAAAAACTTTCATCATAGAAAGGGAAAATAAAAATAAAACTGAAATCTAGTCATTTATTTATTTTGATGTATTTTCACAAAATTATGTTTCACAATGTGGGATATTATAGAATTAAATAAATTTATTCTCCCTCCTCAAATTTTAAACAACCAGATATACTGTATAGTCTTATTCTACCAACATGAAAATTGGAAGAAAATTCTCCTTGAGTATCACTTTTTCACTCAGTGAGATATTCTAATTTAAAAACCATGGGTTCAAGTTCCAATCTGGATTTTGGCTGAATTTGAGTCCCAAGATGTGGGTTTATGTCCCAATCTGGGTTTAGGCTGTGTTTGAGTCCTGACACCTGGATTCAAGTCCCCATCTGGGTTCTGGTTGTGTTCAAATCATTAGTGCTATCAGTTTCAATTTCATGATTCTTCTATATACAAAAGGAAGAGCATCTAGATGAGCCTAATCTTATCACATGAGCCTTTTAAAAGCAGAGATTTTCCTTACTGGTAGCAGAAAAGGAAATAAGAAAGATCTGAAGAATAGGAAGGAATGGGTATTCGACATCTGGCTTTGCAGATGGAGGGAGCCATGTGCCAAGAAATATAGGCATCTTCTAAGTGAAGGGGTAGTTTCCAATGATACTAACAATGAAATAAGGCCCTTAGTTATACATTTCAAGGAACTGAACTTGGTCAAAAAATCGAATGTACTTTGAAGTGGATTCTTCCACAGAATTCTTAGATAAGAGCCATTTTCAGCTGACATGTAACTTTGGACTTTTGAAACTCTATGCAAAGAACCCACTCAAACCAAACAGAAATTGTGACCTACAGAAATGTGAGCTGAAAAGTGGGTATTACTTTAAGCTACTAAGTTTTTAGTAATAGGTTACAGATCAGTAGAAAATTGATACACAATGTCAGACATTTTTAAACTGTGATCTTTATGGTGAAAATGTCAGTTCATATGGATTTGCATCCTGAAACACCTCAATAAATTTCTTATGAATGCCAGTAGAGATAGCTTTTATTTTGTGTTGCTCGTTTATTTATTTATTTTTTTGGACTAAAAAATTTTCCCTAAAAATGCAACATTTTAGTGGACAGAAAACTCATATGAGTCAGTGGTATGAAACAGCTGCCAAGGCCACTAAGTCTATTATAACAGATGTTTATTACATAGGTCAGTGATGTTTCATGAAGAAAACATCTTTCTCACCTCTCCAGTGTGAATGAGAGGCAGGGTTTGGAAAACTATTGGCACTGACAGAATGTGTTGCATTCCTTTTAAGTGGTATTAAGATTAATTAGCATTTTGCATCACCTGTTATCCAGGTTAACCGAGACCCTGTATCCAATAGTCCTCCATAAGTCTAGACAGTATTCTTTCCCAGTGCAAACTTTACTTTGTTTGAAATCAACTCCCTAGGAATTAGACTCTGGGGAAGAAATTTGCATGTGGGATGTGTTTTTGGACTTTTAGGAATACATCTAAAACAAGGTGAGGGAAGCAGGAGTGGGATTAAGCTGAGGATTATTTTTCTGTGATGAATTCTGACGCACTTGCAAAGAGGCCTCAGCTGATCCTAGGATAGCTCTGATCTAAGGATGGCCCTTATCATCACAAACTTAAGTAGTTTATTTTACTTTGCATGATAAAATCATAAAATGATATCAAATTAGAAAATTAGATCATGTTAAAAGAAGTATAATATCAAGGGATTAGGAAGAAAAAGGTAATTCAAAAAGTGGATTTCTTTGTTTCCAAAGGAAACTAGAATGCCACCATCAACAACAATAAAAAAAAAAAAAAAGCATTTTTTTTAAAGCTTTGAATTTCAAAAGAAAGTTTTTGGATGAATATTGTGGCAGGAGATAGGTATATTTAGAAGGATTACAATCAGAAACATTTTTGAAATATTTTGTAAGACATTTTATATAATGACTTTCATAGAAAGCTGAGGGCATGATATCAAAACATAATAAAATATACATGGGACTTTAAGAAACGATAACCAAATAAGAAATTTTTGATAGGCAAATGTATACCAAATAAAATATATGGTGTTGTGAATTGTGGGTGTAATGTGTAGTTTTCAAGTATTATCAAATAAGCAGCATAGTGCTCAGAGTGTTAGAGAAAGATGGGAGAAAAACACAGATGGACACCACGCCCTCTGACAAAGGCTTATGTGGGTATAAATTATGCAGCTATGTTCCTAGATGAGGACCAATCTATGTCTCAGAAAGAAAACAAATGGTGAAAGAATGCCAACAGATTATACAGGTTTTGAGAAGTTGATAAATGATAACATCACGCTCTATATATTCATACTTATTTTGCAGTATTTTTTATGGATTGTTTATTAATAAATATAGATATCTCTCTGTAGATTTTACTTTTTAACAAATGAGGAAAAATCTAATTTTTAAAGCTTTACATTGAAACTGTAAATATTTTGAGGTTGGTTTGTGTGTATGTGAGTAGTCACATTTTGGACATCTGTGAGTAAGTCAGTTAACGTAAACATTATTTCTCTATAAATAATGGACCTGGATTGGTATAACATAAAAATGAGCCATTTTATTTAAAAACTCCATATTTGCAGACTCATTAGGAATTTAGATACCATACCTGGCTAAATTTATATTTTTAAGAATTGACTGACTACAAAGTTAAAGGCAACATATAAGCACTTCCAGAGAGCAGCAGAACAGAATCTCAATACAGAAATAAGATAGCCAGCAGGGAGCATCAGATGTTTCTGATTCATTGGAAGCAGTGGGGAGCAAAACTTCCATGAGACAAACTGTAGCTTTGCTAACAGTGCCCCAGGGTATATTGGCAAATACATCTGAAATATTGACTTTCATAAAATAGACAAACTTACTTTGTTTGCAGAACTCACATTCCCTTTCACAACTATACCTAAGAATTTCTCCAAAGACAAAAGATAATAGAGTTTCCTCTTTGTCTTTGGTACACTGTGAAACATGACAGTGAATTGGAAAGAGATGGATACCTAAAAACAAAAAGAAAAAGAGTCCTTATCTAAAACCACAGAGAGTTGCAGAATACCCAAATATGACTTTTAAACCTAATGTCCCTCTTTAAATATGTCTTTAATAGAAAAACTGACAGATTATTTTTCCAATGACTAAATGAATAAATGTTTTCTTGACTAGTTCACAGATAAATTAGAATGGAGAAAGAGATGCATAATATTCCACTGAGAAACCCTTTCTGACAAATTGTCTGTTTGAATAAAGATGTTTTTATGTTATGGTAAAATATTTCTATGAAATACAAATACAATATCTATGCCCTCTTAATGTAAGTATTCCATTCTACTAAAGAAATATATGTATACCAATTCTCCCATTTCATACTACAACTTACAATCAGTGCTCTTACTTTCTTTACAGAAAACTTCTAAAATTATATGTAAATGGATCACCCAAAATCTTATTAAAATGCAGGGATGGGGACCAGAGTTTCCAAATTTCTAACATGTTTCCAAGTGACTTCAAAGCTGACCTTTCTCCATACCATTCTGAAGAGCAACACTTTAGAATGGAGGTTCTCAATGGATGTAGAAGAGGATACCAGAGTGCCCCAATTGATAACATTTGTGCCTAAGTCATTGATACCCTTCACTCTCAGTGTTCCTGGGTGATGCCTAAGGCAGCCATAATTGGGGATGATTTGTTATAGCTGCGTAGAGCTTTATTCGTGTATTATAGTAACACACACCTTATGTGTGTTCATATATGACTAAGTGTAGAAAAATTGCATGTATCAATTAGGAGTTATGCCCTAAGAACATTCCTTAATTAAAATATGCCAAAAATATCTTCAATACTGGTTTGACATTCTTGAAAAATATTTTGGACTTATGACTTAAAGTGTTTGAAGGTCTTTTGACTTGCATTAGTCTACTGCAGAGGACTTCCTGAGAATTTTAGCAGGCAAGATTAAAAAGAATAGTATTCTTGAAAAATTCCTTAAAACTAGACTGAATAGTTCTCTAAAAGCCTAGCTCTCCTGAATATATTTAAATCACTAAAAACATCTGTGCACATTTTTTCCTTCTTGATTATGTTATTTTTAGAAATTGTAGCTTTGTAATCCATATATTCCCAACATTCTAGATAGTTCCAATTATAGCTTAAACATTTGTTTGACTATATAAATGCATATTATTTGATTATTTAGAGTTTTTAAAAGTATTATAATAGAGGCACTTTTTAAAATTAAATGGCCATTTACTGTGTCACAAAAGAAATATTCCTTGTATCAGTTAGCAACATCCTCTGCAACAGAGACAAAAGATAGAATCTTTCAACTCACTAGGGCATAATTAAAGACTATGAAGCCCAGTCACAGGAGAAGTTATAGAATTTCATTTAAGTAAAATACAGAAAGAGGAAAGCAATTCACACTGGTAAAGGTCCAGAAGTGGTTATCCTTGGGAGTAGTGACTGAAAGGGAGCATCAGGAGACTTCTAAGCTGCTGGTAATGCCCTAGTGCATAATCTAGGAAATGTGTTCAGTTTGCTACAAATCGGTACAGTGTACCCTTATGGCACTTTTACTTTTTAAATAAAATGAAAACTTTTCTGTTTAAATAAAATTTACAAATGTATGAATAATCACATTTTTTCAAAATTTAATTTTAGGCTTTTTCAGAGGTAGAATGTTGTCTATTTAAAATATAATTGCCACGTGTTTGCATGAGGGTGTATCATGCATGGATTTGCTTTCATCAGCTAATGTATAGGTAATTTTCAGTAGCAATTTCATGAGAATTTGGGAGATAATATTTAACAGTAAAATATCACTCAACAGTTGGAAAAATAATTGTGTGTTTCTGTTTGAGTGTGTATGTGTATGTGATACATGTGTTTGGTGCAAGATATGATGTAAACTCTTTTATTTAGTAAGTTCTAATTGTAACCTTTAAATCTGCTGAGAGGGTAAGTTGCAACTATAGATTTAATGCTATGTTTTTGAAAATTTTGGAATGTTTTCCTAAATCTTTCTTTCTACAAACAGGTTTGATAGAGAATTGCACAACTGAGAACTTCCTATCTGACGAAATGGCTGGTTCATCATGCAGAACATTCTGATAATCAGAATTATAAATCAGTGAAAGATAGCTTGCCTTTAAGTTGTTGAAGCTCTGCTACAAAATAGGCACTTTAGTCAAGATAATGAGATCCACTGCACACTATAGGCTCTTTATGAAAATACACTTAGAGCCACTCTTTCCTGACATTTACTATGGTAATTAGACATAGAACTAAAACATATTTCTGACATCTAAGGCTGCTTTACCCCCAATAAGAGATACAGCTTTTCTAAAAAGTCTACTTTTAGGATATTTTCCAACAGCCATTTTCCCCTTTACTCCAAAGTAGGGTGGTGGGGCACGTGTAGTAAATAAATGGTATTATCACTTATTACAGTACACATGAAACATTTCACCCTATGTGGATGGGGAAATGTATAAGCACCCCTAAACAGTTGTTCCATATCAACACAAAAAGAGTGATTTTTTTTTGGAGAGTTTGTTAAAGAATATTCAGCCTAACTCTCTATGTCCAAACTTAGATTTGAAGTTCAGAAAGAAGCTATTTTTCCAAACCAGAATTATTCAGTGGATCTGGAGTAATTCATCTATTTTTGTTTCTCATTTGTGTCTTTGAAATGTTTGTACTTCATGGAACGTTTGCCTTGAACTTAAGATTTAAAAGTAGGTAGAACTGCATGTACATTTCATAAAACCCCAACATATTTAGAAATAGATAGGTTTTATTAAATTCCTCAGATTTTTAACTCAAAGTTTATCAAGTATTGTATGATGACTAGTAGCCCCCCAAAGATTCCCACATCCTTTTCCCAGGAACTTGAATTTTATATTATGTAGAAAAGTGGACTTTTCAGATGTGGCATATGGCGTTCTCAGGCCAGGCGGCGCCAAATTGGAAACTGCCGATCTGCACCGTAATCATAGCAACACAGGATCCGAGCTGCGTCTATGACCTACACCACAGTTCACGGCAATGCCGGATCCTTAATCCACTGAGCAGAGTCAGGATTGAACCTGCATCCTCATGGATACTAGTTGAGTTTGTTAACACTAAGCCACAACAGGAACTCCCAACCAATAAACTTAAAATGGGAAGATTAATCTGGATTATCCAGGTTTGCCTAATGCAATTGCAAAGGTGTCTATGAGAATAAGACAGTGAAGTTAGGGTTAAAGAGAAAAGATGTGAGGATGAAATCAGATGTCAGAAAGAAAGGAAGATACTGCAATATCTTTAAATCTTTAAATCTTTAAAGATTGAGGTGAGAGGGAAGAATTGGGGGTATGAGCCAAGGAACCTAGCCAAAATCTAGAAAATATTAGATCTCATTTGAAACCTCTAGAGGAAACCATCCTTGTGAACACCTTGAACTTAGGTAAGTGAAAATGATTTTGGACTTTTAACTTCCAGAACTGTAGGATAATACATTTGTTTTGTTTTATGTCAGTAAAGGTGCGGTCATTTGTTACAGCAGCAATAAGAACCTAATACACTTGGTAACCAGTAACTAATAACTCCCCACCAAGCCAGTTACTTTACTCCTTACTATATAACTCTTTTTTACACAATTCACTCCTTTTGTAATTTTTGCCAGTAGCTGCTCTAATAGGTTTCTGCAGAGACTGCACTTTGGTTCATTTCATGCCTCCAAGAGTGGGAGATCCTTCTAATGCCTGTATCATATCTCCTTAGCTTATATCTGATTCCAGCTAGAGGTACTAAAAGTTCTGTGGCTTCTGATTTATTTTACATTGTCAGTCTCTCCCCTGGAGTGACTGTTGCTCATCTTTCTTCATTTGTTCTGGGGTCTTTTCTGATACCTAGAACAAACCCACTGCACACTGAAATCCCACCAAACTTAACGCTCCTATAGAAGATAGTATCTCTACTGG
Source organism: Sus scrofa (assembly GCF_054392235.1). NCBI lineage: Eukaryota > Metazoa > Chordata > Mammalia > Artiodactyla > Suidae > Sus > Sus scrofa. The sequence goes on along the minus strand of NC_139393.1, from coordinate 63,979,787 downwards.
CAACCCTCAAATGGGGCACAGGTGCTGTTAAATAATTATCCCGGGCACCAATATTTCAGGTGCATACATGTGAATTTCATTCTGGATTTTTCTCAAATGTGGGAAGAACAATTCCTACAAACTACAACAATGAAATGCATAGGTTCTCATTGTTCTGGCTTTTAACATTGTCCTGCCTCATTCTTGCCTCACACACACTCCTACTTCCTGTGATCACTTCTCAATTAACTACCTGCATGAAAATCTTATCTCAGGCTCCGCTTGCCAAGAAACCTAAAGTAATGAACAAGGATAATGTCAACTGTCTTGAACACAGCAGTCAATCAAATGCTTTTTGGATGATTTACATTTGAAAGACAACTGATTAATGAGAAGGATTTAAAATACATGTTAAGAATTGTCTTGATTTTGTTAGGTACCTTTAATTATCTTCCATGATGATGATTTTTTTTCTTTCCACACATAACGAATTTAAATGAGAAGTACCATTAGCATGCTGTTAAAACTGTCAACAATGAAAGATATTTCTAAAATCTGGTTATTAAATGGTTACTCACATGGCATTTCCTCGAAGGTCAGCTTATTTAAACATTTTGTTGACTAAAAGAAAAAAAAAGTACATAATATGAAAAAATCAATTCTGATCTTTCATGCTTTTCATACTGAATAGGCAGTGCTGAATAAACATTCTTATAATCAACACAAGTCAAAAATAGTACTTTTCATATATATGTTTGATGATTACATGCAATCTTTTAAGGCTCTCTTTAAAAAATAAACCATGTAAAAGCAATATACAGGAATTCCCATTGTGGCTGAGTGGAAACAAATCTGACTAGTGACCATGAGGATGCAGGTTCGATCCCTGGCCTTGCTCAGTGGGTTAACAATCCAGTGTTGCTGTGAGCTGTGGTGTAGGTCTCAGACACAGCTTAGATCTGGCACTGACCCTAGCCAGGGAACCTCCATATGCCATGATGTGGCCTCCCCACCAAAAAAGATTAAAAAAAATCAACAGACTAGGAATATATACATATCTATGAACATATATACATGGATATATACATATATGAATATATATGAATATACATGGATAGATACATGTATATATGCTGCAGACCCTCAACTGCGATTCTTTGCTAATTCTGAATAAGCTCATGTTTGCTGGAGAAATACCTGGCAGTCTATTTGTTTCTGGTCAACAACTCATAAAAACACATATAACAAGTTAATTTTTACTTATGAATCTCCTATGAATAGTGATTAAGTAAAAATGTGATATGCAGATTTATATTTCTAGATACAGTTCATGGCAATACTTTTTCAGTTATTTCTTTCAAGCTTTAGTGACAGTATGGAAACAAAATTCTTGACCACATTTAATTGAAGAAAAATATGAAGACAGTGTGGTTTTTCAACATTTTATATAATTAAATAATTTGGATTTTTTTTTCTAAATAATTACAGACACAAATCTTTATCACTGAATTCCAGCAATGTTGTCAATGTTATCATGGTCTCATCAAAGATTGAAATTTTTCCATAGAAAAGATTTTTGCTTGTTTTTTGTTTTGGAAGTGTTGTCTTTTTAATCCATAATATAAGATATCCTTATTTTTAACTTAGGGCATTTTATCTTGTATTGCATACTTCCTTTTTCTCCCTCATCTGTTCATTATCATCTCTTCACTTGAGATACATATGTGCTTGTGTTTAATAATTTGTCTTAATTTTATCTAATCTTTATACATTTCTTATGTATTATGTATTTTCCACATGTTGTTTGAAATGGTGCAGGTTCTTATGTCTGCTTATAATTTGTTTTTGTCCAATCACTTGCCATTTTCTTTCTTTCATCTGTTTATATGTAGAATACTGTTGCCTAAATATTCACTGCCCTCTGTAATCTTAGCAACTCTTCTTTGAAAAAGTACAGTTTTGAATTTCTCAGATATCAAAAACAGGTATACATCTACAAATTTATCTATTTATAGAATACATTTTATTTTCCATCTGTGTTTGCTCTTCTGCTTATTTTACTAGTGCAACTGAATAAGTCGTGCACTGGAGTCTTTTTTGTCATTTTTCCTTGAGTATGCAATATTTATTCTGAGTCATCCATTTGGAATAGGGTAGAAAAGATCACCCCATAAAGTGAGTTGGGATGCAAATCATTTAAATTTTGCTAGGTTGACACAGAACATCATCTCAGATTCTCTACTTTGGGGATATATTTCTTTCCTATCCTGGAAGACATTTGTATTGGGTCAGAGTGAGGGTAAGCTTGTTCCAAATCCTTAGTATGGCTCTCTAGCACTTCAATTCCTTTCCAGGAAATTTAGCTAGCAAGCTGACTAACATCTACTATTTTCTCCTCAGTATGTCACAGATAGAGACAAATGTTTTTAGATGTTTTTGCTTGTTTGATTGGCTGGGTAGTTAGTTGGTTAGTGATTGATCAATTGCTTTGGTTTGATTGCTTAAGAGAGAAATTCTATTTCCTTGCTGAATCTGGCCTCATTTTTAATTCCATGTTTTCCCCTGAGGAGTCCACATGACCTTGAGCTCTGCCTTGATAGGCCTATAAGTATTTCTTACTTTCTTATTGTTTTCTGCTCTGATGTTTTTTCACAAATAGCATTTTCAGAACTAAAGTTGAGAATTAAGACTTATGGTTTCATAGGAGTTTTTTGTCGTTGTTCTTTTTTCCTACTCCTTGTTGATTTGGGCTGTTTTCAAAGGCCAGAACTGTGAAGATATTCTTTAATTTAATATTATCATTGCCTTTAATGAAATATTACCTAGTCCCTATTTATCCTGAAATTTTATCTGAGTATGCATAAATTTCCTTTTGTTTGCATGTAATTCATTCTTAAATGGTGATAAAAAGAACAAAAATGATTAGTTCATAGAATATTAACAAGTGTTACTAACCTATTTTGTGTTCATGGTGATACATTTCCATCTCTATAAACTGATAACAATATTGATTATTATACTGTGTATTATCTATTAATTAATGACTGTAAAGTTTGTGATGAATACTAAATATTAAATTTTGATAGAAAAACTAGCCATCTAAAAATTATTTATAATAATTTCTCTGACCTATAAAACTCATAAAGAATACAGTCATTAAAATGTTTTTCTGAAAAGCTACACTACTGAGATTTTATTATTATTACATTCAAAATTTATTATTATAAAACTGTGAGGATTTAGCATAGAAAATAATACATTTGTGTTCATATGAGCCTAGGAACTTTTCATTACATATTTACTGACTATTCTTTTCCAATATTGTCAACAGCATTTCAGGAATGCTCATTTACTTTTAAGTACATATATTAAAAATATTGTACAACATAAAGGATGTTTCATAGTATTTCATACAATTTCTAACAAGCACTGTAGTTACTATTAATGCCATTTCAGAATGCTCTTGACTCCAGAAAAAAAGAGTTTATTATTGTACAAAAGTTGCTAACTGGTAAATATCTATGGCAGCAAGTTAAATATTTCACTTATACTGGGATTTTAAAACATGGAATTTTTTTTTCTTTTTTTTCTTTTTTTCTTTTGGTCTTTTTGCCTTTTCTAGGGCCGCTCCCACGGGAGCTTTTGCTGCTGGCCTATGCCAGAGCCACAGCAACGCAGGATCCAAGCCACATCTGCGACCTGCACCAGAGTTCACGACAACACCGGATCCTTAATCCACTGAGCAAGGCCAGGGATCGAACCTGCAACCTCATGGTTCCTAGTTGGATTCGTTAACCACTGTGCCACGACAGGAACTCCGAAAAAAATGTTTAATAACCTAGTATTTTCAAAGATGATGGAGAAATAAAAACTAAATCAGATGTATTTATATAACAGTAAAATAGATGAAAAAGTCTCAGATATCAGAATGATACCTGAAAAATTATATACAATTTTCAAACTGATATATTTTGAGCATTCCTCAAAATAATGGGCCTCAATTTAAGAGATTTAAATTAAGTTTGAGATGCTAAATTCAAATTCTGACATAATTATTTGCAAACAAGTAGCCAATAACATTTTACACAACTTTTCCATGCATATGTGTTGGTCTTTCCACTGTAGTTTTGCCATACATGCTTCTCTAATATGTTGTGCCAAAAAGAGAAAAAAAAAAATACCAAAGTGCTACCTGGGGGCCTATGCATTTTTATTCTTGTTTTCATGAAAATTGTACCTTAAATAGATTAATAAATGCTAGATCTATAGATAGACAGGAAGATAGATGTAGATATAGATATTTAGATACATTGATTTCAATATTTTAAGTATAGAATTAACCTCTTGCTCACTTCTTTATAATGACTGACCTATGCTCTATTGAACAATAATTACTGGTGAATGAATGAGGACATTTTTATTAAATCTGATGCATGTAATAATTTGAGTTAATTATCAAATTCTCTAAACATTATCAAATTCCCTAAAATTACAGACAATAACTTGGGCAGGAATTGGTTATCTATGGCTCTGTGAGAAATTAAACTAACACTAATATGAGGAGAAAAGTAAACATGGGTTGAATATTCTATATTAATATTTATAGGTCATGTGAAATTGTATAAGTGAATTATTCACCAATGATTTCCAGTTTATTCAGCATAAACTGGAGAGCATAAATACAAAAACATTCTGAAAATGAAGGGTGGTTTTTCTGGAAACTGGTATGTACCAAAAATACAATATGTAGGATTCTATTCCATGTTGTTGTATTTTCTCTAAGCTCTCTCCCACATTTAAATATTTCCATTAATTTATCTAAGTTATAAATTATTCACCTGTGTTTAATCAATAATTAATATGACATTTACATTAATACCCATATGGAACTAAGACAGCAGAACTCCGTCTCTACTTCTTTACATTCTTTTGTTCATAATGAGATAGAGAAAATGGCCACATGACTTGTATAAATGTTTGAAGTATGGCTTCTTGTATATTGTGAACAATTGCTATAATTAGGCAATTGTTATAGCAATACCCACAGAAAATAAAACATGCAGATTCAATGTGTAACCTAAAGACATAATTAGAAAAAAAGAAATGTTTCAGTGAAAAATTTATATTGGGAGATTTAGCACTACTAATATTTTAGGCAATTTTTTACATTTTCTTGTAATAGTTGTTATCTGTTATGGTTACACGAAATATCCTTTACTAATCATAGATTTAAAAAAAAATTACCTGAACTCTGCTATATGCAATATTCAACTTCATTTAGTTTTTAAAATTGTTAATTTTTTTGAGATGAATATTTTTTGACATCCATTTGTTAGCCTTTGACTGTTTCAAATGTCTTAAGTCCAAATTAATGTTAAAAATCCTACCAGCTCAAATTATCCATTTTACCTTTTTCCCCTCATCAAACTTTGAAACATGGATTAAATAAATCAAAAAAATTCCAAAGCTAAAAAAATATTTAAAAGGCTAAAATTTATAATTTCTGTGATGGTGACCGTACCCTTCCATGTCCTGATTCAAGTATCTTTAAATTTTCATTTATAAAAGTCTATGTTCCATAAAGTAAAGGACTGCCATGAGTTTACAATGGCATATTTCAAATATGCCATTATATTCAATTCAAATAAATATGCATATTTAAAATAATTTATAAGATATAGACGTGATGATATGTCAATTCAATCTAAAGACTATTCTTACAATTCATGTATTTTAATGAATCACTTAAAGTAATTTTGTGCATTTTAAACATCTATGAAATGACCTAAAAGTAATTATCAATTGAGATTATCTCTTAATTCATGAAACTACATTTCCTACGTACAGTTTTGATAGGAAAACACAAGTTTTTGTTTCCATATTTGAAGCTCATAATTATTGCTCTGTCGTAAGAAATGGTCTGTAATTTGCAGTAATTTTTTTAATTCTTGAGAAATAAAAATTTTGCAGAAAGAATGAATCTCCAGAGAAAATAAACATAATTACAATCAATTAGTATTCCATTCAAATAAATGTCCAATGTGATACCATAGTTCATGCAGGACATTCTATGTTTTATAAAACAGATATTATCTAGGCCTCTTTTATCTTTATTAGAAAACTATACCTGTGTATTTATATGCATTATTGGATTTTTTTTATGTTTCAATGACACTGTCCATTATTTTTCTGTAAAGTTTTTCTTAACTGCTGCCTATTTTTGTTTGTTGGGCTTTTTGTATTTTTAGGGCCGTACCCGCAGCATATGAAGGTTCCCAGGCTAGGGCTCTAATTGGAGCTGTTGCTGCCAGCCTACACCACAGCCACGGCAAAGCCAGATCCAAGCTGCGTCTGCGACCTACACCACAGCTCACGTAAACGCCGCATCCTTAACCCACTGAGCAAGGCCTGGGATTGAACCCGCAACCTCATGGTTCCTAGTTGGATTCGTTTCTGCTATGCCACGAAGGGAACTCTGATTACTGGAATTTTAATGTTGTTTTCCATCAGATGATTTCTCTTCATAATTATCTCCTATCTTTAGAGTTATTTCCACTGCTGCGAGATTTCCCTATCAATACCTGTACATCTGATACTTGTCTCACTTGACTGATGCCCTAAAACCCAAAGAAAAATCTTTTAAGACCAAATCTTGGCAATCAAAAACAGTGCTCAAGATAACGTATTTTTTTGTATCCATAAGAGTAGCACACCAGTAAGTTCAGAAATATTCAAATTAATATTTAAATATTCAAATTGGAATGTTAGTTCAATTTCAGGCAACACTGAAAGGGAAATAAAAAAAGAAAATCCTGGCTTACCTAGAATTTTTCTTATGCAAACTCAGGAAATGCACTTTAAATTCTTAGGATTTAGGAAGGAGGGGAGAGATACCCCAATAGATACTTCTAGCTAAATTAATCTAGCTTGAGAGACCAATTAGCCTACTGAAAACAGCTTGGAAAATCAAATAGGATATATATTAAAAATCTATTTGGAGGCATTGAAGAGTTACCAAGGCAACCAGTATTTTGGCATAAAGCCTGACCCTGACATTTTGTGCTCCATCTATCCTTGGGCCATTTGCTGATTTGAATACAACCAGGGAAAGGCAGAGATGCTAAGGAGACATGTTCACAGGCTTACAAATGTTAGTATAAACTGAAATGGAACTTAAGTCCTTGTGAGATGGGAGGAAACTAGTAAATACTCACAATGTGTGCTTGTAATCTCTGAGAGGATACTACTTAGGTGCAGAAGGAAACAGAAATATACTAGCCTTCTCAAAGAGTTAATCTCAGTTTTGAATCAATTTACAATTGGATTATTGTGATGTCCCTCTACCTCAGATTATAGTAGAGAGTTAGAGGATTTAGAAGAATTTCCCAAATTCTTATGAAAATTTGGAGGAAAAATCAGAGTTTAGGTGTGGACGGACAAGTTAGAGATCCATGATAAACAATGCAGATTCTGTTGATACTCTTGAAAATCAAAGAACAAGAATAGCTCCCATAAAAAACAAATTCAAATAAGAAATGGTATACTCTCAATTGGTTAAAATAATCTACCAGAAATAACAATGAATTTTTTTTAGAAATAGAAACTATTGATATTCACGCTCCATTTATTGAATCTTTTTTTTTTTCCAAGAAGAAAAATCACCCATTCATAACATAAACCTGGTACAGAAGAAGTGTTCATGTTGTAAAGACATGTGAAGCTGGGTGAAATACACTAAAATACATGCTTAGGTGATAGATCCCTAAGAACCAGGGAATTTACAAGGTCAGCTCACATTAGATCTATCTCTGAGTGGGGACAAATCCTCAAGTGTGGCACAGCAAGCTAGAATCCAAGCAAAGTGCCATATTCCCAGAGAGCTGGAAGGGCAAAGGAAAATTTTCAGGAGAGGTGAAGAAATTGGCATTTGTGGAATTTTGATGTTGAACATTTTGACATTGCATCAGGGGAAGCAGGGGGGTCCTCTGAGTCCTTGAATGAGGGCTTGGCCATTAAGTTAGGGGTAAGCCTCCCTGAATCTCCTCAGAGAATAGGTGAGTTGGGAGAAGAACAGGGATACTTGCGGGTGAATATTTCTGGAGGAAGTTGAAGATCTGTCCCCATATGAAATTAGAGTCCATGTGAGAATCTGATAAAAGGGTATAAACTTTTAGTTATGAGTAAGCTCTAATGATCTAATGTATCATATGGTGACTATAGTTGATACTCTAAGAATTTTGCTAAGTAGATCTTAAGTGTTCTCATTAGAAAGAAGTATGTGAAGTGATAGATATGTCAATTAACTTGATTGTGGGAATTCTTTCACAAGGTATCCTATATCAAATCATTACACTTTACACTTTAAATATATTACAATATTATTTGCCTATTATACCCCAATAGAGCAGAACAAAAGAGCAAACCATTTACAGAAATATAACAGAATCCAAAAAGTCTAAAACTTTTCATGCAATAAGGAGTAAGCAATGAAAAAATGCCAGACTTGTGAAGAAACAGGAAATATGACCTGTAGTCTATACAAATGCAGTCTATAGAAACCAGTTGCACTCAACTAACAATTATTTTAAGGCACTGATTATGAATATTCTGAAAAAAAGAAAAATGATTGAAAATACAGAATATTTCAACAGAGACTATTAAACACATATGCAAAATCATTCCCAATTTGTTTCACCTCTGGACCATGATATATATCCCGAAAGTATACTGGAGTTGACATGGCAGTCATTTAGAAACTGACAAGCATCAGGCTTTCTTATTCTTTTTCTTGATTATTTTTTTTTATTATTCTGATGGGATAGAGAATGCATAGTATTGTTTGTGAGTTTGGAAATCACATCTTACTAATATCACTAAGACAAGTATTTCTGTGAAAGTTTTCATGGCACGTCAAAGTCATTTTCCATGAAAACATATCCCCTTATATATTTAAAAAAATATTTTTTCAAGTAGCCCAGTAGCTTTTTTCCTTCGCTTTCCATGTAAACATTTCAACATTATCATCATTTGAAAAATTAGTCTCCTATCTGGTGACTCTTAGGTAAAAGGATCTTAGGAGCACAAAAATTAAAGGACCAGTTTAGTTGCCCACTAACAATGTTTTATATTGAATCCTTAGAGAAAGGAGAAAATAACCACAGGAGAAAGAAAAATAAAGATTCAAAGTGGCAATCCTTGACTTCTGACTTCTATGGATTTGTTCTGATGGATGAGACAGAAGGACATTGCTTCTGTTTGTTTAATACAAACAGAACTTAAAATTCTGACTCAGTCACAGGTGATTGTATCTGACAATGTCATCAACAATACCTGTACATTTGTTCCTTTTATTATGATTTATAATGAAGCTCTTGTACAAGTCATTTACTGAGAATTTTTAATGCTTTTGCTTGCTTGCTTTTTTTCCCAGTCATTGCAGCTAAAAACAATACCACTCAAACCAAAACCAAAAAATACTTGGTATGTTATGTTACCAGAAACTATGCTATTTTTTCCCCTAAAAGGAGGTAGTATCCACCACCACTGCAGCTAAAATGAATCTGACTTCTTCTTTCTCACAGCACCAGTTTTCCATTATACATAAAATTTTAATTGACCTTTTACATCAGCATACTTGGTTCACTTGAAGTTCATAAACAATCTCATTTTGTATTTTGTTCTTGGCATGGTCACCAAACTAATTTAAGCTATATGTGAAAATTTGTAAAAAATAATGAAGCCTTTTTGCCAAAGTGGTTCCACTGTAATTTCCAATATAGCTGCAGTTCACAAATCACATAAATACTCACAATGAAGTATTCAAAATTGAAATTAGACTTAAAGCACCTTCCAACATTTCACATCCTTTCCTGGCAAACACTTTTATTTCCTATGGCTTTAAAGAGAAATCATGAAAAAAAATGCATAATGAGTTCTAGAAATTGAAATCACTGAAACAGATAAAATCCCATTAATGATTTATTACATGATTTTCCATGGTTTGTAACCTGTAGCACATGATTGAATTACACCATTAAGATGGTTTGAACAATACTATTTTGAGACCAAGAAATTCCCATCTTTAAGAGTTTTCCCAACTTTAAGAGTTCCCATCATGGCTCAGTAGAAATGAGTCTGACTAGTAACCATGAGTATGCAGGTTTAATCCCTGGTCTCACTCAGTGGATTAAGGATCTGGTGTTGCCATAAGCTGTGGTGTAGTTCCCACACGTGGCTTGGATCTGACATTGTTGTTGCTGTGGAGTAGGACAGCAGCTATAGCTCTGATTCAGGCCCTAGTCTGGGAACTTCCATATGCCATGGGTGTAGCCTTAAAAAGATAAAAAGAAATAGCTTTCCATTCATAGCAACAATGTGTTTTTACTAGTTTTTTTTTTTTTTTTTTTTTTGTCAATCCACTAAGTTGTTCATAAACAGCATTTAATGGGAACTTCTAATTAAGTATTCATTTTGAAACTAAGGATATTTTTTATCCTTTCTTCTTCCCCAAACCACATCAAAATATAAGTACATAATAGAGAGTTCTGAAAGCACATGGGGAAAATAAAACTGAATGGGAGTTAACTATAGAACAAGGCATGTAACTGATTTCAGACAGATGAAAAATGAATTAAGAATTAGCCAACAAGAGACACAGATTATCAAGCCCCCTCCCAAAGGGAATGACAAAAAGGAACTTGAGAGTTTTTACCTTCAAACTCAAGAACACCCTAAGATTTGGATTCAATGAATGAAACAAGTCATGGATGTGGAAAAGATAAGATACTTGGAGGCCATTTCAAAAGTCCCTAAGAGGGAGAATATGTTCCCATGGTCTCTGCTTCCTCCACTCCAGAAACTAGCTCTTCCTCATTATTATGTATAGATCAAAGGATCCAGAGAGACTTCTCTACTGAATCTCAAGCTGACAAGGAATAGGAAGCAGAGTCCTGACATTATGTTTCCTTAGGCACTATTATGTTCTATTGCTAAACTCTCCCCATTTCCTCACTACCACCACCTCCAGATACAAGCGATACTGGGATAAATTTAATAGATTAGACTAATCATGATTCTTCTCCTAAGGCTGGTTAGGTTGGATAATTTGTAAGAGAAACTGGGAATTCAACATTGTCTTCTACAACTTGAAGTAGGAATGTTTGGGCTATGGGTTTTACAATGAGTGTTTCAATACTGCCATTGAACTAATAATATGATGATAACTTAGATTAACATAGAAAATAACCTATAGAATTCACATTTGATCATTATGATGTTCAAAGTTTTGATATTGCGTAGACTACTTCACACAAATATTTTGAAAGAAAAATAAACCTGAGAAAAGCATTCAGTTATAAGGCTTCTGTGAAATGAAGAAAGAAATCATACCAAATAAAATACTTTGTGTAAAAAATTATATTTTCTTTATGAAGATTTTCAATGAGTCATCACTATGAAACTTTCAAATAAACAAATAATTGTGATGCTGACATTTCTCCTGATACAGATTATCAGGGATGTGTGCTTTCCTCACAATTGTTAATTACCCTTCCAAATAAATGATACTAATTAAAACTGTCTAAAACCCAATCTTTGAATCTATGCTACTTCCATATTTTCAAATCTCAAAAAATCATGATTTACTTTGTTTGGCTCAAGCTATGGAAATGAAAGTCATTCCTGACCCACTTTTTAAAATATATATTACATGATTCATCATAAAAATATTTGAAAACTATCTAAACTACATATTTTATGCTCTATTTATCAACTCTTCCATTATTAGATACCAAATACTAATTTTAGACTACTGCAATAGCTCCAAAGTGATCTTGTTGCCCACCAACCCCACAAACAGTATTCTCTTTTAGCAGCCAGATTGGTACTTTAAAATTCCAAGACAGATAGGGCCACTCAACTCTCTGCTCAGAAACCTCCAAAAGTTTTCCTGCTCCTTACTGACCTCCTTACTTTTCTTTAAGGATTCCACACAGCCTCTCAACTCAAATTGCTTTACACTTGCTGTCTCTGCTCTCCACAGATATTTGTACAGCTCAAAAGTGAATTCCATTAGTATAATACTCATCTATTATATGTACAATATAGTGTTATGTTTTACACACATATACATATATACGTGTCTCCGCAATTTTATACACTCTATGGTATGTGTATAACATGTATAAATATTGTGCATACTTGTGGGCAATATACATATGTATAATTTATTAATAACGGATGTTACATTGAATAGAGATTTAGATATCATCTGGTTCTTCCTGCATATGGTATACTAGATGGGAGAAGATATACTAAATACTAAATACCAAAATAAAATTACTGGAATAAAAAATGCATGAATAAAACTTCAGACTGGCTATCAAATTTTAATCAGATTTTGGCAAATGTTTCATTGTAACATACTTAATTGTTATCTATTGTCTAAATTTTTGAAGAATATATATATCAAGTGATCCTAAGTTAGCATAAATACATACACTCATAATACATGCATAAATGCACCATATTCTCCCTAACTCTACATCAGTCATTTACAATGATCATTATCAGTAAGATTTGGACTACAGGTTGAAATTAAAAGGTAAATTCTACTGATTAACTATTATTTCAAAATATATATCTTATTTAAAAATGAAATCCTGTAAGGAGGATTTCTAGACAAATTATCCAGATTCTTCAATAGATCATTTGCTTAAGTATTGAGTTGATTTTCATGTTAAATATTTGTCAGTAACAGCATAATTTTTGTGCATTCACATTTTCTGAGGTATTATAAACCACCAAATATATAATAACTCTGACTCTCTTAGAAAAAAATATTTTTTCCAAATCAGTTTTTAATGACAGTATCATCCACCTAGTTCTGTTTCATAAAAATCCAAATTAAGTCAGCATTTATGTTTTATTATGATAATTCTTTTGGGTAATCTTCATTCTATTATTATCTAGTCATTGTAAAAAAAACACTTAGGAAAACTTTTCAATAACATTTTGCTCACTATTAATTTTAGAAGTGTTCATCAGGCAATTTTATGATCAGTGGCAAATTACGTCTAGTAGTTTAATGAAGTCCCTTTTTACTCACAATGCTCCTTTATTTATTGCTCCTCTTTTTTATGCATCAGTTTGATATTATGCGTTAGTCATTCAAGGACATAATTAACAAAGACAGTCTCTTTCTAATTCTCAGGACAAACTTTAAATGCTTTTTATAAATGTATCAGAATTCAGTGAGTAAAGAAAAAAAATCACTGAGTGCTTTTTTGGGAGAAAGCCATATAGATATTTTGAACCAAATCCAATGACTAAATTACCTGATGTTATAGATTAACACAATGGTGAGTTGGGGAAAAGTCATAAAGGAATGGTGGATATTTTTAAATTCTTATGAATAAATATAATTTTAAAATTATAGTATTTAATTTCATTACTTAATTTCATCATCTTTAGGCAATGATAATAATGGTTATTTTTGAACCAATCTGAACAGCAGAACAGAAGGCTGAAAAACATTTAAAACATTATCTCATACTCATATAAATATAACATTTCCTTTCTATTCTTACATTAACCAGAGAATGATTTATTTGCAATTTAAAACCCAAGCTTCAAAGTCATATAGGTTCCTTCCTGATAGTTTTCAAATTGATGTCATTCCATATAAATTCTTCAAAATGCATGCAATATATTTTCTACACATAAGTAATAATATTTGCTTTTAATATGACAAATTTTATCCTTAATGACTATTATATTGAAATAATTCTTATAACATGTTAATACCAAAATAACCATTTTGAATACCATAAATTATTAGTAAGTGCTACATTTCTTCCTTATTACAGATAATGGAAGTAAATATTTTAGTAACACACTTACATATTATTCAGGGACTCTGGTAGTTAAGAGTCCGAATTATATTAGTTTTGTCATTAATTGAAATAGTTTTGATGTGTCCCTAATCATTACAAGGCAAAAATCAGATAATACCTTTTAGTATTATTAGGTTTCTGATGACCTCTCCAAGATTGACTTAAGAAATCCTATTAATATTTCACCATAATTTGTGAATGATATTACATTTTAAAAAATAGAATCTGGTTTTGGACATGGGATTAAGATGGTGGTAGAAGGACACAAGTTCACTTTCATGAAAACACCAAAATTAGAACCAACTGCTGAACAACCGTCAATGAAATAGACTGGAAACTACTGAAAAAGAAATCCTACACACAAAGGCAAAGAATAAGCTACAATGAGACAGTAAGAGAGGTGCTTTTGTGACATAAGCAATTCCAATCCACTGGGTGGGCAACCCAGAAACTGGAAAATAATTATATTTGGTCCCAGGCCAAAACAACAAACAGGGTGGGAACACAGCCCCACTCATCAGCAAACAGGTTGCCTACAGTCCTCCTAGGCACACAGCTGCATCTAATCACCCAGAGACAAAGGCCCATCCACCAGAGGGACAAGAATCAGCTCCACCAGTGGGAAGGCACCAGTCCCTCCCATCAGGAAGCCTGCAACAAGCACCTGCACCAACTTCACCCACAAGGGGAGAGATACCAGAATCAAAAGAGATATAACCCGATAGCCTGAAAAAAGGAGACCACACAAAAAGCCACACAAAATGAAATGGCATAGAAATATGAGCCAGATGAATTAACAAGACACAACTTCAGAGAAACAGCTAAGTGAACTTGAGATTAGCAACATCCATAAAAATGACTTTACAGTAATGACAGTAAACATGATTCAAAATCTTTGGAAAACCTGGAGGCAAAGACTAACAAATTGCAAGAAACACTGAACAAAATAATACAAGATTTAAAGATTGAGCAAGCAGAAATGCAAAACACAATAACTTAAATAAAAAAATCACTAGAAGTAATCAATTATAGAGTACAGGGGGCAGAAGAATGAATAAGTGAGGTTGGAGACAGACTTGTGAAAATCACTGGTGTGGAACATAATAAAGAAAAAAAAATGAAGAGAAATGAAGACAGTCTAAGAGAACTCAGACAACTTTAAATACACCAATATTTGCATTATAGGAGTGCCAGAAAGAGAAGAGGGCGAGAAAGGGCCAGAGAAAATATTTGAAGAGATAACACCCAAAAACTCTATAACGTGGGAAAGGAATCACTCGGTCAAATGCAAGAAGCACAATGTACACCATAAAAAATAAACCCGAGGGGGAACTCCTGAGACACATATTAATCAAACTGAGCAAAATTAAAGAGAAAGAGAAAATATTGAAAGCAGCTAGGGAAAAGAAAGAAATAACAAACAAGGTAACGCCAATAATGTTATCAGCTGATTTTTCAGCAGAAACTCTGCAGGGCTGAAGGGAGTAGCATGATATACTTAAAATGATGAAAGGAAAAACCTCTAACCAAGAGTACTCTTCCTAGCAAGGTTCTCATTCAGATTTGAAGGAAAAATCAAAAGATTTACAGACAAGCAAAAGCTAAGAGAATTCAGCACCACTAAACCACCTTTACAACAAATAAAAAAGGAACTTCTCTAGGTGGAAGAGAAAAGGACACAACTAGAAACAATAAAATTACAAATGAAAGGCTCACTGGCAAAGAAGAAAAAGACCAACAAAACCAAATCTGAAACTACTAAGAAAAGTGCAGTAAGAACATATATCAATAATTACCTTAAATATAAATGGATTAAGTGCTCCAACTAAAAGATATAGATGGCTGATATGATACAAAAAAAAAATAAAAAGACCAATATATATGCTGTCTTCAAGACACATGTCAGTTCTAAGTACACATACAAACAAAGTGAGAGGACTGAAGACAGTCCATGCAAATTAAAATCAAAAGAAATCTGAAGTAGCAATATTCATGTCAGACAAAATAGACCAAAAATAAAGAATATTAAAAAAGATAAAGAAGGGCAGTAAATAACAATTAAAAGGTCAATCAAATAAGAAGGTTTAAAATTGTAAATATATATGCACCCAACATAGCAAAACCTCAATATATAAGGTAACTGCTAACAACCTTAAAAAGAGAAATCAACAACAACATAATAATACAGGGCACTTTAACACCCCACTTACATCAATGGACAGATCATCTAGACAGAAAATCAACAAGGAAACACAGGCCCAAATGATGCAGTAGATGAGGTTGTCTTAATAGATATTTATAGAATGTTCCATCCACAAGCAGCAGAATACATATTGTTCTCAAGTGCACACAAAACATTCTCTAGGATAGATAACATTCTGGGCCATAAATCAAAGCTTGGTAAATTCAAGAAAATTAAAATCATATTATGCATCTTTTCTAACCATTATGCTATAAGACTAGAAATCAATGACAAGAAAAATACTGCAAAAAAAAAAAAAAACCACATCAAGACTAAATAACATTCTACTAAACAAGCAATGGATCACAGAGGAAATCAAAGAGGAAATTATAAAATGACAGCGAAGACACAACAATCCAAAGCCTATGGGATACATCAAAAGCAGTTCTAAGAGGGCTGTTTATAGCAAAAGAAGCCTACTTCCAGAAACAAGAAAAATCTCCAACTTTATGCCTATAGCAACTAGAGAAAGAAGAAACAAAACCCAAATTTAGCAGAAGGAAAGAAACCATAAAGACCAAAGCAGAAATAAATGAATTGGAAACAAAGAAAACAGCAGAAAAGATCAATGAAACAAAAGGCTGGTCCTTTGAAAAGATTAACAAAATGGATAAACCCTTAGCCAGACTCATCAAAAAAGAGAGGGGACTCAAATCAATAAAATCAGAAATGAAAAATGAGACGTTACAAAGGATATCACAGAAATACAAAGGATCATAAGAGACTACTACAAGCAACTATATGCCAATAAAATCCACGAGCTAGAAGAAATGGACAAATTCTTAGAAAGGTACAATCTTCCAAGATTAAGAAGAATTAGAAAAGATGAATGGACCAATTGCAAGTACTAAAGTTGAAACTAATTTAAAAAATGTCCAGCAAACAAACATCCAGGACTGGATTGCTTCACAAGTGAATTATATCAAAAATTTAGAGAAGCGTTAACAACTATCCTTCTGAAACAATTCCAAAAAAATTACAGAGGAAGGAACATGCCCAAACTTGTTCTATGAGGCCACCATCACCCTGATACGAAAACCAGACAAAGATACCACACACACACACACATGCACAATGCGGGTCAATATCACTGATGAAAAGAGATGCAAAATTCCCCAACAAAATACTAGCAAACTGAATCCAGCAGTACATTAAAAGGATCATACACCATGATCAAGTGGGATTTATCCCAGGGATGCAAGGATTTTTCAGTATCTGCAAATCAATCACTGTGATACACCACATTAACAAATTTAGGCATAAAACCATATGTTCCTCTCAGTAGATGCAGAAAAATCTTTTGACAAAATCCAACACCAATTTCTGATAAAAACCCACCAGAAAGTAGGCATAAAGGAAAGCTACCTCAGCATAATAAAGACCAGATATGGCAAACCCATAGTGAACATCATTCTCAATGGTGGAAAGCTGAAAGAATTCCTGCTAAGATCAGGAACAGGACAAGGATGCTCACCGTAGGTAGCAACTTCTATTCAACATAGTCTGAGGAGTTTCTGTCGTGGCACAACGGAAACAAATCCGACTAGGAACCATGAGGTTTTGGGTTCAATCCCTGGCCACACTCAGTGGGTTAAGGATCCAGCATTGCTGTGAGCTGTGGCGTAGGCCAGTGGTTACAGCTCCAATTAGACCCCTAGCCTGGGGACCTCCATATGTCATGGGTGTGGCCCTAAAAAAACAAAACAAAAAACAAAGTTTGATAAGTTCTAGCCAAGCAATCAAATAAAAAAATAAATAAAAGGAATACAAATTGGAAAGGAAGAAATAAAACTATCACTATTGGCAGCAGACATCATGCTAAGAAAATCCTAAAGAAGATACCAGAAAACTGTTAGATCTCATCAATGAATTTGGTAAAGTTGTAGGATACAAAATTAATACACAGAAATTGATTGCATTTCTCTATAATAACAATGAAAGACAGAAAGAGAAATTAGGGAAACAATCCCATTTACCATCACATCAAAAAGAATAAAATACCTTGTAATAAACCTACCTAATGAGACAAAAGATCTGTACTCTGAAAACTACAAGACACTAATGAATGAAATCAGAGATGACATAAACAGATGGAAAGATATACAGTGCTCTTGGATTGGAAGAACAAATATTGTCAAAATGACAATACTTCCCAAGGTAATCTACATAGTCAATGCAATCCCTATCAAATTACCAAAGACATTTTTCACAGTACTAGAACAAAATTCTTTAAATTTTTATGGAAACACAAAAGACCTCAAAAAGCCAAAGCAATCCTTAGGAATAAAAATGGAGCTGGAGTAACTAGGTGTCCTGACTTTAGACTATACTACAAAGGTACAGTCATTAAAACAGTATGGAAGTGGCACAAAAACCGATATATAAAGTGGAACATGATAGAAAACCTAGAAATTAACCCAAGACATATCGTCAACTAATCTATGACAAAGGAGACATGAATATACAATGAAGAAAAGACAGTCTCTTCAATAAATGGTGCTGGGAAATCTGGACAGCTACATGTAAAAGAAAGAAATTAGAACACTCTCTAACACTATACAGGAAAATAAATTCAAAATAGCTTAAGGACCTAAATGTAAGTCCAGATACTATAAAATTCTTAGAGGAAAACATAGGCCAAATACTTTCTGACATATACTGCAGCAAAAAGTTCCTCAGATCAATTTCTTAGAGTAATGAAAATAAAAACAAAAATAAAAAATGAGACAATTAAACTTAAAATTTTTGCACAGCAAAGGAAACCATGAACAAAATGAAAAGACAACCCACAGAATGGGAGAAAATATTTGCAAATGACAAGGGATTAATCTCCAAAATATATAAACACTTCTGGCAAATCAATACCAAAAAAACAAATAATGCCATCAAAAATTGGCAGAAGATCTAAACAGACATATCTCCAAAGAAGACATCCAGATGGCCAAAAACACATGAAACGATGCTCAGTATCACTAACTATTAAATAAATGCAAATCAAAACTACCACGAGGTATGACTTTATACCAGCCAGAATGGCCATCATTAAAAAGTCTACAAACAATAAATGCTAGAGAGGGTGTGGAGAAAAGGAAACCCTTTTACACTGTTGGTGGTAATGTAAATTGCTACAACCACTATGGAAAAACAGTATGGAGGTTCCTCGAAAAACTAAATAGAATTACCATATGATCCAGCAATCTCACTCCTGGGCACTTATCCAGAGAAATCCATGACTCAAAAAAGATATATGTACTCCATTGTTCACTGCAACACTACATACAACAGCCAAGACATGGAAGGAACCTAAATGTCCATGGACAGAGGAATGGATAAAGAAGATGTGGTACATATACACAATGGAGTATTACTTAGTCATAAAAAAGAATGAAATAATACCATTTGCAGAAACATGGATGGACCTAGAAATTACCATACTAAGTGAAAGTTAATCAGACAATGAGACAAATGTCATATGATATCACTTACATGTGGAACCTAAAAATAGGTACAAATGAGCTTATTTGCAAAACAGAAAAAACCTCACAGACTTTGAAAAACTCACGCTTGACAAAAGGGATAGGTGGGAGGAAGGGAGGGGTGGACTGGGGTTTTGAGATGGAAATGTTCTAAAATTAGGTTCTGATGATGGTTGTGCAACTATAATAAAATTCATTGAATTATTAAAAAATAGAATCTGGTGTCATACTGTCTTCCTTGTACTCATAAGCAGGCTATTTTAGTGACTTCAGTTATATTTGAATTAAAATCATGTGTTTTCACATGAAAAATATATTTAAAGATCCCTCTCCTGTGTCACTTGTTTTATTAAGAAAATTAAGAAAATTAAGAATTCTTAAATAAAATTAAATAGACTTCAGGATCTTTTTTCTTATAAACTAATATGACATGCATCACCTATGCTTTAAAAAAATATAGACTATTCTGAGAAATTTAGCAGCACAGTTTCTTAGTGAGAATGGAAAATGTGGAGGCATTCTTAGAAGCTTGCTTCAGGATAGTAATATCAATATATGAGCTTTCTAAGATCAACCTTGAAATAGTTTGCCAGTGGTTAGAGTAGACAAAGCAGGTAAATTTAGCAGGATCTTTGTCCCATTTTTGTAATTGTTTGTAGCAAGATCCCTCTATTGGCCCTAACACAAAAGGTTGAACTTTTGAATAACCAATCATTAAATGAGAAGTAAGCATTGGATTTTTTTTTTTTTTTTTTTGGTCTTTTTGCTATTTCTTTGGGCCACTTCCGCGGCATATGGAGGTTCCCAGGCTAGGGGTCCAATCGGAGCTGTAGCCACCGGCCTACGCCAGAGCCACAGCAACGCAGGATCCGAGCCGCGTCTGCAACCTACACCACAGCTCACGGCAACGCCGGATCATTAACCCACTGAGCAAGGGCAGGGACCGAACCCACAACCTCATGGTTCCTAGTCGGATTCGTTAACCACTGCGCCACGACGGGAACTCCTAAGCATTGGATTTGATTAGTGGTTGAAATGCAACAAGTACAGAGATTATTGCTACTCAGGACTCTCCTCGCTGTAATATGCCACAAAACTAAAATCTCTAATTTTACTAGTAATGCCACTTGTAAATTACCATATTCTACTTTGCTATCTATCTGACATACAATGTTTTAATATAGTCATATTCTGTGATTATTTTGCTATCTTGGTTATTTCTTGGTTTGTCTAATTTTCCATTTGAAAAGATGCCCAATGAATTGCAAACTCTCAAATAGTGTGTATGTTGGGAAATACTATGTTTTCCTGAAAGATTATTTAAGATTTAGAAGGCTCAATTTTATATTTTCTGAACTTAATAGGAGAACATATCATGTGTTAACATTTGTCTTACTGAGTAAAATCTGAAATCAGGACCTTCTGATTTTTTCATCTAAGTGTAATGTACCCAAATGAAGAGGGAAAGGGGAAAAAAAATGGCCATTTCTATAATGCTAACAAGTTCAAAGACAGACATTAATGAATACGGAAATTTAAATATCAAAGAGCTTTACTTTTAGGAATTTGATTGTGGAAAATGTTATATTTCATTTCACTGGTTGAGCTAAGTGGCACATTAGATACAGCCAAATAACATATCAGTACATTTGAAAATAAACTTTTAAAAATATCTGAAACAAAGAAAGAATTAAGAACGGAAAAAAAAGAAAGACATAGTGATCTGTGGCAGATGATAAAGCTAGCATGATGATTAATTTTATATATAACATGAAGATATGAAGGGTGGTGTTTGATGAGATTAGTATTTAAATCAGTGAACTTTAAGCAGAATTTTCACATGGTGCGCCTCCTCTGATTAGCTTAAGATCTGAATAGAAAAAAAAAAAATCCAGCTTCCACAAGCAAGATAGAAGTCTTTAGCAGATTTTATTGAATAGAACAACATCAATTCTCTTAGGTTTCTAATGTAAGGTATCCACTGCATGTTTTGGACTTACCAGTCTCCATACTTGTATGAACTAATTCTTTATAACAAAACATTTTCTATCTCTCCATATAGTCAATTGATTGTATTTTTCTGGAGAACTCTAATACAGCAGGGTAACAAATAATGCATTCCATAAAGAGATGAAAAAGAGATAAGACGTGAAGGCTGGCAGAAAAATTATTAATCATATCATTGCTTAAAATTTTCAAAGATAAAAAGTCATAAACTCCAGAAACTTAATTAAAATGTTTATAGATTAGAAGATTAACCAAAATGACATGTAGCCTCAGCAGAAGCACAATGAAATTCCAGCAGGCAATTTTCAATATACATATTGAAAAGTAGACTCTAAAAGATACATAGAAATGTAAAGATCTAGGAGGTCAAAACCATACCAAAAAAAAAAAAAAAAGACAAATTTGAAGAACTTGCATTTCATTAATAGCAAATCTTACTATAAATTTATAGAAATCAAAAGAATGTATCAGTGGCATAAATGAAGAAAAATAGCTCAATGAACCAGAATGTAAAGTCTATACAGAGAAACATACTTAAGATGTCAATATATTTTTTAAGTGCTAAACAATTTTTTAGAGAAAGAAAAAATGTTAATAAAATAATAATGACAAATGAACATTGGAAAAAAGTACCCTGCCTCATACCTTATGCAAAATTTGGGATGCAAAATATATTATTTTTTGTGTGTGTATGTGTGTATATATACAAAGGATCACTACCATTTACTAGGTAGAAATACATAGTAAACAAAACAATATAAACCCCAAAAAGATATAGACAGACAATACAGAGAAAAATCATATTTAGCAGATAAACATGAAGAGATGCTCAACCCAAGAAATGGGGCAAAGATAATTTATACTGAATGTTGAGAATGAATATTGACCAAAATAAATAATTGGTGTACAGAAATATGTATGACTAATATTAGATTATATTCCAAATAATATGCAAATGGAGCAATCTTTTAATTGAGGAACAACTTGATATTTCAGGAATAAAGGGAAGGGCAGACACAGAAATGGAAGTCTGAACTCTGTTTTCTACAACTGATGAACATGAGAAAAGCTGATTGCCTCTCACATTCTGTCTACCCACCACAAATTACTCCACACATCTGCTCGCTCTTGCCTCTCTTCTCCTTTTATATCCTCTTTATCTTCCCACTCTATTTCATTTTATTAAAGAAACAAAAAAAAGGCAGCCTCAAGGAATCACAGAAGATTCCTATAGAGAATCCCTTAAATATTATTGTACATATTTGTTCAAATACCTCAGCACCAACTTTCTTTTTTCACAAGCATTAAAGTGGCTATAAATTTTATTGAAAATAATAAGTGTACAAATGGGAAGTGCTTGAGTCCTTTCACATGTGGTTATGAATTAGGCTCTTGGCAAAGACAGGAAAATCCATTTTCCTCATTTAATTATTCTTAACCTTTTTTAAACAAGAAGGATTTTTATACTTTTACACCTACTAAAAGATGTATACATTTTAAATAATACTGAGGAGTTCCCTGGTGGTCTAGTGGTTGGGACTCAGGCCTTTTATTGCTGCAGTCAGAGTTCAGTCCCTCGTCTGGGAACTGAGATCCCAAATCCTACATCAAGCCACTGCATTAGCAGCCAAAAATAAATAAATAGATAAATACATAAAAAATCAGTACTGAATACTTGCTATCACCACAGTTGACTAGAGATATAGATAATATTCTGAAAGTAATTTTATCAGACACTAAAACAGATAAATTTTGATTCCTCTTATTACATATTTGACAAACCTACAGATATCAAGGACATATTGGTCTAATACATGTCATAGTAAAAGATTATAAATGCAGGGAAATTATTAAAATTTGAACATTCTCAGAGATGCTCATACTTGTGTCCATAATAACAGGTGAGACTAGAAAGTATGAATATCAATTTTCTAAATACAAATATTATAATTAAAATATCTGACAACAAAAAAGTAATCATCATAATATTAAATACAGTTTTTAATCCAATTTCCTTCTTTGCTCCTCTTTACCCTCCAATGAGACTTCCAACTTTTTAATAAGGAATATTGAAAAATTCTTGAAATCTCTATTCTGTAGATACACAGTTTTAGAATGCCATCCAAATTATTTCTTAAGGAAAAGGCATATAAGTTTTGATAAAAAGACTTTTTAAAATTCGTCATATTTTTTCTTTCTAGTGAATTTTGCATAGGAAGTTAGAAAAATTAAAATTGCATAATATCAAATGTGTAATTGCACATTTGTAAATTTATTAACATATTAGAATTTCCTGTACTGAAGCATTTGGCAGTAAATTATAGCATACTACCCTACTACCCCCATACGGCGAAATTAGCAAACTTAATGATTCATATGTAAAATAGGCCACAGTCGAAGAAAAAATTTCCCAATTATATATAAAATAAAATCTGAGTTGATCTTTCTCCATGTGAGGAAGTGGCACTATTAGTTTCCATGTGTCTTGAATATGCTCATTTTGGCAACCTTGCGTGTACCTGTTTCGCTCCAGTAAACCATGTTCAAATATATGGGCAGTCTCTTGTCAATCACACAGTCAAGTTTTATTGTAGCTTTTATCACTTGTGTCAGAAAAATCACTTCTATCTAAGACCTCAGTAAGTGGTTAGATAAATGAAACTGGGTGATGACTGACGTAAAATTCAAAGGACCTCATATTATATCTTTAAAGATTGTATTTTAAGTTTAATGAGATATAATTTACATACAGTAAAATTCACCTTGTTATATGTACAGTACCATGAATTGTGACAAGCTTATATAGTCTTGTAACTAGCATAATAATAAAAATGTGTAATAGTTCCATTACCCCAATATTTTCCTTCAGTCCCCAAACAAGCCACCTATGATGTAGTTTTTGGTCTTATAATTTGGTCTTTTCCATAATTAAATCAATAGAAAATACATTATATAGCTTTCTGTCAGGGTTCTTTTATATAACATAATGCTTTGAGATTTATACCTGTTTTTCTGTTTTCTTTCAAAAGAAATGCGTATAGCTTTTAATTAAATTATTAATAGCTTCAGGTGAGTTCTCCTGGTCTCCAGCAGTGATACAACGATAGATAGTCAGTGGGCCACTAGGTCCTTTATTGAATACTTCAGAAATCATGTTTTTACATATATGACCAAATTTTTAAAATTTTGACACTTGAACAATGCAAAAATTAGGGTGCTGACTTCCTTCTCCATGGAAAACCTGCATATAACTTTTGAGCCTCCCCCAAATCTAACTACTAATAGCCTACTATTGATGAGAAACTTACTTAAAAAAATTCAGTTAACACGAATTTGTATGTCATATGTATTAAATACTTTTTCTTACAATAAAGTAAACTAGAGAAAAGAAAATATTATTTAGAAGACCTTAAGGAAGATAAAATGCTTTTATAATACATATACAGATTTAATAAAGAAAATCAGCTTATAATTGGACCCACACAGTTCAAATCTGTGTTGGTCAAAGGCCAACTGTAGTATTTTTCTGTGTGTACCATAATATCTTCATCCAATTGGTGGGCATTTGGATAATTTCCAATTTATAATCATAATAAACAACATTTTAATAAACATCCATTTAGAATTTCAGTACGTTTTAAATTTCATTTGGATAAATGAGTTGAAATGGGTTACTGGGTTGTGTGACAAGTAGATCATTAAATATATTTGCTAAGTATAAGATTTTATATTAAGAGTACGATTATAATTACACTTTGTTTTCCAAAGTGGCTATATGATTTTGCCTTCTCACCAGCAATCTATAATTGAAAATGCTCTGAATCCTCACCAGCACTATATATTGTTAATTGTCTTATGCATTTCAATCAATATCTAATTATGTTGAGCAGGTTTGATGGGCTTACTTGCCATCTATATCTCTAGTGTAGTGAAATACTCATTGAAATTTACTGTACATTTTATGCTTTCTTGTTATTATTAAGTTGTTTAAATTCTCAATATATTCTGGGTACAATTCCTTAGCCAAATATGTTTTTTTGAAAGAGTTATAGGAGTATGTTGTATATTGACTAATTTTCTTAGTAGTATGTTTCATCATTTTAGAATTATTTGTGTCATCAGTGCCTTATCTAAAAAGACTTTGATATATGCATTTAATATAAATGCAATCATATAGTAGGTGGCCTTTTGTGTCTGGCTTTCTCTACATTGTATAATATTTTGAAGTTTCATTCGTGTTGCAGCATATATTCATATCTTATTCATTTTTACAGGAAAATAATATTCCATGGAAATACCACATATTCAACAATTAATGGGCATTTGAGTTTCTTTCACTTTGGCTATTATGAACAATGCTGCTATGAATATTCACATACAAATTTTCACATGGGCATGTATTTTCAATTTTGAGAAGTGTGTACCTAGTAGTTATGTGCCATATCTAAGTATCCATTGCATATTCAGTTAGGGATTTCCTACAGTGGCACAGCAGAAATAAACCTGACTAGTATCCATGAGGATCAGGGTTCGATCCCTGGCCTCTCTCAATGGGTCAGGGATCCAGGTTGCCATGAGCTGTGGTGTAGCTCGCAGATGCAGCTCACATCCTGTGTTGCTGTGTCTGTGGTGTAGGTCGGCAGCTGACTTGACGCCTAGTCTGGGAACTTCTATATGTTGAAGGCGCAGCCCTAAAAAGCAAAAAAACAAAACAAAACAAAAACAAAACAAAAAACCAAAGTTATATGAATGGGCTTTTATATTTTAAGACTTTTCTGGTTTTAAGAGGTATATGTAGGCCTTTGATGCATTTTGAATTAATTTTTATATAAGGTGTGAGATAGAAGTCCCACTTTATTTATGTATTTATTTTTCTCTTTTTGGGGCCACATGTGTGGCATATGGAAGTGCCCAGGTTAGGGGTCAAATCAGAGCTACTGCTGCTGGCCTATGCCACAGCCACAGCAACACCCGATCCTTAACTCACTGAGCAAGGCCAGGGATTGAACCTGCGTCCTCATGGATACTAGTTGGATTCATTACTGCTGAGTCACAATGGAAACTTCCCACTTTATTCTTTTGGGACATCAGATTGTCCCAAATCATTTGTTGAAAGGACTGCTTTCCCTACTGAATTGTTTTGGCATCTCTAAAATCAACTTCTCATAAATATCCAGAATTTATTCTGGACTTTCTCTTCCATTGATCTATATGCTTATCCTTGCACCAGAAGTACCCTACAATGATTATTGTTAAGTCTGTAGTACCTTTGAAATCAGGGAGTATGACTTCATCAATTTAGTTCTTTTTTAAGATTGTTTTGTCTGTTTGGGTCCTTTGCCTTTCCATATAAACTTTAGGATCAGTTTGTCAATTTCTTGGGATAAAAGAGTCTTGGGATTTTGATATATATTGCAAAGAATGTATAGATAATTTAGAGGAATATAATCATCTTTTAACAATATTAAATCTTCCAATTCATCTCCACAAAATTTGTTTCCCTTTTTGGGGATCTACTTTAATTTCCCCAACCATGTTGTTTGTTCGGTGACTTTTCGAAGTTAACACTGCAAAGTCTGCAGTCTTTGTTTTATGTGGACACTAAAATCTATACTAAGTACATTAGTGACTATTTAATTATTGGACAGAAGTTTTGTTAAAGATGTGGAACCAACAGATCTCCAGGCTTTTTTGTCTTTTTTTTTTTTTTTTTTTTTTGTCTTTTTAGGGCCACACCCACGGCGTATAGAGGTTCCCAGGATAGTGGTCCAATTGGAGCTGTAGTTGCCAGCCTATGCCAGAGCCACAGCAATGTGGTATCTGAGCTGCGTCTGCACCTACACCACAGCTCAGGGCAACACTGGATCCTTAACCCACTGAGCGAGGCCAGGGATCAAACCCACGTCCTCATGGATGCTAGTCAGATTCGTTAACCGCTGAGCCATGACAGGAACTCCAACAGATCTCCAGTCTTTGCCAAGGTGCTTTATGTATGATTGTGGCATGTCTTTAATATTCAACCAAGTGATTGACAATTCTGCCTTAGCCTTTACTTCCTGCTTGCCTGGAAACTTAAGGTCAACCACATGTGAGAGCTTCAGGCTTTCTCAGATGTTTCCTAAGCCTTTCCAGGACCTTGGGCTTGCACAAAATTCTGTACATTTATATGGCCTTCTAGATGCCCCAGAATACATCAGAATTTTTCAAAGCCCAAATAGATACCTCATCTTCCAGATTTTGCTATTAATCTTTTCAGTGAGCCTTCTACTTTTCCCAGTTGTTATCTACATCTTCAGCAAACTGGAACATTAAACCATTGCCTATAAAAAAATGATAAATGCCTCTGGAGAAAAAAGTTTTCATCCAGGGTGACTTCCAAATCAGAGCAAATAAAGGCAGACTTGAAATTGGGATCTTCCAGGGAAAAACAAAATACGTAAAATATAATTCTGAGGATATAGCTTTGAAGAAGATCCAAATTTATTTACCCCGCCTCAGTTGTTGCCAGGTTGCTGATTTTCACTGTATTTGCAGAATGTCATTTTCCCAGGCTACTACAGAGCTACAGAAAGAGGAATGAAAATGGGGCAAGTTAAAATACCACAGAGCTCAGGGTTCTTACCAAGGTTCAGCATTTATTTTTCTTGAATAAATGTTCTCAGATTGTTGAGTCTTTCATTAATTTCGAAGATTTTGAAAACATTGATTCTGATTATTTTGCCAGTTTTCACATTGATTTATGAGAAATTTCAGAATTCCTTACTCTACAATTTCCATTGACATCACCACCCTGATCTAATATTCTTAAAAACTAAAACATAAAATTTCTAAAATAACTAGGCCCACCCAATAAATTTGACATGACAGTTTGGGGCTTTGCTTCTTGACATTAGAGTTACAGAATGTCCTCAAACTGGACAATTTCTCACCTGTATGGAAAGCAGGAATATACTATATTATCATCAATTTGTTGTTCTGTCTTGAAACAATACAAATTATTTGACTTTTTCCTGAGGAAAGTGTTTTTTTTTAATCTGACAAGAATTTATAGAAACTTTAGCTTTGCCTAGGAGGTAGAAAGGAGGAAAGAACATTTCTTCAAGCCTATGAATAAGGTTACAAATAACGTACAATCT
This sequence comes from Sus scrofa, assembly GCF_054392235.1. NCBI lineage: Eukaryota > Metazoa > Chordata > Mammalia > Artiodactyla > Suidae > Sus > Sus scrofa. The sequence continues at coordinate 63,951,055 of NC_139393.1, read as the reverse complement.
CATAACTTTTTTTATGAACCCATCAAAAGACAACATAAGATAATTTATAAAAGTAGTCAGGTTTATTTTATTACTTAGGGCACTGATATTTTTATATATCTTTTGATTAATATTTCAGAAAGCTAAAGAATTCAGGGACATGAAAGCTCTGGGTTTAAGTCCTATGTCTGACATCATGCTAATTTATATTTAAAATAACACAATGCAATCGACACTTGTATTAAAAAGGTAACAGTATTTACTTTAATTGATTGTAAGGTATTCAAGCAATGCTTCGACTTTCCAATTTCAAACTTGCTTTATTCAAGAGCATTTGCTGGAGGCATGCAGTTCAGATTAAGTATGTAATGTGAATTCTAAGCAAATGAATGAGGACACCATTTTTAAAAAGCTTGGAGAATGATGAAGCAGCCATATCATAAAATAACACTGGACTCACCAAGATACTAATTTTATTTATGCTATATATATTTCTGAGAAATAAGGGGCTGTTGATCTTGAATTCAATATATCTAAAGTTTTCCTGCATGTTTAAATCACAGGTAAATTAAGAAGATACTTTTAGGTTTCTGATGTCATGAGAAACAGATCTTAACGGTCTTATTTTGGTTCTTTGTTTGGTTTTCCATAATATATAAATCTCAGATGTTTTTGAAATCTACACTTTGAAAGCCTTTAAGTCATCATTTTAGCTCAGACACAACAAAGATAACTGTTAAGGTATTAATATTAATGCTCATAATACTACTAATTAGTAGTATTATGTAAACATTTATTATTGTAAAAGTTTATTATTGTAAGTTTATTATAGTAATAAAACTCTTTAGTAATAGTAGTAATAAAACTTAATAGTAATAAAACTTATCAGTAATAGTAGTAATAAAATTTATTATTATAATAATGAAACTTATTTATTAAAGTTTATTATTGTAAACTTTCTAAAAACTTCTTTTACCTATATTCATATTTATTAAAAAAAAAAAAAACAGTGTTCGATTACTTTAGAAATCCTATTGGGAGTATCTACATTTTTGTAGTGAAAGATTCTGTTAGGAAAAAGTAATAAAAATTTCTAATTTGAGCTTAAGTCTAATATTACTATAATAACAACTCTGTTAAAATTGCTACACTTCACAAGCAGTGGCAAACAATAAATACAAAGGAAGCACAATATTAAATGCAGTGTAATATGAAAGTGTTGACCTAAAATAAATAGACTGCCAGTTATTTCTTCAGCAAAAAAACGGGGTTTATTCTAGATCAGCAGAGAACTGCAATTCAGGATCTATCACCCGGGCCACCCACATGCAAGTCCCTGCCAGGCAAGAGAAGGAGAACTTTTTATAGAGGGGAAAAGGAAGACCTGCAGTAAACAAAGGGTCCATGGTCTTTCACTTGCTAAGTCCTGACCTGAAAACTGGAGGAGTCTCTGTTCCTCCTGTTGGAATCTGCTATTCTCATAGAGCATGAGAATGCCCCCTTCTGGTCTCCCAACTCTATTTAACTGAGGTTTCTGTTTATTAATATTTTATGGAAGTATGAGAACTATTTCATATAAATGTATACACAATTCTAAATTATTTAAACATCATAATGCACCTATAATATTTGAAAGGTTATATATGATAAATGATACATATGTATAAATGTATATTTATATACACTGTGGATGAATAGATGAAGAGAGAGACAGATGAATATCCTTATTTTAATCTTTAAATTCTAAATCAAGGATATTTGGAAAGGTCAAAATAACAAACTTCTATTTTTCCATCTATGTGTTTCTGTGAAGCTGTGAAGCTATTGATTTCTCTCTCTCTCTCTCTCTCTCTCTTTTTTTTTTTTTTTTTTTTTTTTTTTAGGGCTGCACCCACAGCATACAGAAGTTCCCAGGCCAGGGGTTGAATCAGAACTGAAGCTGCCAGCCTGCACCAGAGTCACAACACCAGATCCAAGCCACATCTGTGACTGTGTCTCAGCTTGCAGCAACACTGCACCCCTCAACCACTAAGCGACACCAGGAATTGAACCCACTTCCTCATGAACACTAGCTGGGTTCTTAACCTGCTGAGCTCCAGCTATTGATGTGTTACCACTCATTGGTACCTACATCTGTGTCTGTTGTCTCCTCTACCTATGTCACAGAAAGGAGGATAACTAGAAAGAAATAGATATGTGACAGAGTAAATTAGAGAACCGTCTGAAGTAAACTGTGGGGAATATTTATTCTAATTTTAGTTGTAGTTCTACAATCTAACCTCATGACTTGTATATTTTCATCATGGCTCTACACTATTTTGAGTTCAAGGACATACCCCAAATTACATTACGCAATTATCAAAATATGACCATCTGGATTGTGTGTGTCTGTGTGTGTAGAAAAAAATCTTTGCAGTTCAGTATTTATGATTAAGTTATTCTTTATTGCTTTCATTTTCAAATGGAATTAAAGAGGTCAAGGATCATGGTACCATATATAGTTAATAGTATGTTTGCTATGTGCTGAGTGGTGTTATCCTCTGTGTAAGCTTTCATTTGTTATAAACTAAGATATGGGATGGACCTCAGCTGCAATATGGCATGAGTTAAGGAAAAGGTTTTATTGAGAAAAGAAAACTCATAAACTGATGGTCAGTAAGGAAAAGAGTTTGAGCACAGGTTCCTCTATTTTCCTACAATCCCACATCTTAGAGCCAGAATGAAGGTAGATGTGCAGTTTGGGTCTATATTCCTGTACACAAAATAATACTGCTGCTATATTGCTCACCATCATGGCACAGGAGGGAAAGCAGTTTTGCTAAGTGGAGTAAAAACTGAACTGTGTGATAGTAAGCATTCTAAATATGGCATGTCAATTGGTTAAGAGGATTTCAGGCAACAATGAGATGTTAGAGTTCCAATGTGAGGTTAACCAAAAATCCAATGTGGATATTATCTTAAGTGTAGTCTCTTCTGGAAGAAGGAGGAGGGGGTTAAGGTGTTCCTCCAGTACCAGGTAGCTCATTTTCCAGGTAACCTACAGTGAGTGCTCAGGGTCATGTTAGACAATTCCATTTATTGAACTACTCTGAATCTGCTTCTTCTGACAATCAACCACAACATTTCAATTGACATACAAAAATTGAACAATTTTTGTTTCCACTTTATTTTCCTCTTAGAAACTGACCTAGTTAAATGGTGACTGCCACTAATGTCAGTCTAAGATATCAAATTTTTGATAAGGCTAGTAGGTCATACCATTTCATTTAGAGTTTACTCTCTGTGGTGTATGCAATTGTTTTGAATGACATGGTAAAGATGTTTTTCAACCCTAAGAAATTAGAGATCCAATAAAAAGTATGTAGTTGTCAGTAAGCATTTTACATCGTAAAGTGTTATTGCTGAAAATAACTTGGGTAGATATGAGAATTTTTTTGGAATTATAAAATAACAGAAGACCTAATTTAGTTATATTAAAATGAATTAATTGTTTATAAAACTTATTCGGTATTTTTTGGTAAGGGATCTCACAAACATTTCTCATTCATAGTATCCAAAACATATTTGTCCGTAGTATCCATTGATTTTTTTTTTAAAAAGGAAACATTTGAGGTTGAAAATTTGTAACTGTAATTTAAGTAAAGTTAGATATATACTTAGTGGTTTATTCACAGATAGCTGGCTGATAAGGCTTTTTGTTTTCAATTTTGTTTCATTCCCAATATTAACTTTCTGATCTCTAACTTTCTTTTGAGTTTTTTGTTTTGTTTTGTTTCGTTTTTTGTTTGTGACCATGTCATGTGGAAGTTCCCTGACCAGGGACTGAACCTGTGCCATAGAAGCAACCCCAGCTGCTGCAGTGATAACATCGGATCCCTAACCTTTGCACTACAAAGGAACTCCTTTGTTCTCTAATTTTAATCATAGGAATATCCATCTGGGATCATTACTTCCCTTGCAGTTTCATTCTTGGCCCTATCGCCACTGCTTTAACTCAAACACGTTGTTTATGTAATTAACTCCTTGGTGCACATATTTGTGTATCTATAATGTTTATGAGTAATCTGCCATTTCTAGGTTGTCTGCATTTTTTTTATAGGAACCTTTCTGGGATAATGGATCTTTATACACATGAGTAATGTTTATGAGTAATCTGCCATTTCTAGGTTGTCTGCATTTTTTTTATAGGAACCTTTCTGGGATAATGGATCTTTATACACATTGTTCTTCTGAAAAACTTGGCAATAAATGCCCCACCCTTATCCATCAGTGATTGGCAGTTTACAGAAGCTGGCCAAACTGTCAATGCCTATAAAGAGTTTCATCCAGGGCAATAGTAACACAGGGAGAAAATATTCAGAGTCCTATGAGTGCAAGGAGAAAGATAACCTTTCATACTGTTAGACTTTTAAGGAATATCTTAAAACTTTATCTACCTATCTATACATATATCATCATACTATGTGAGACCAGTGTTAATCCATCCCAATAGTAGGACCCTGAACATGGCTTTGATTCTAAGAGAGATAAGATGAGATCCTGAGGCAGAAAAAGAAACAGAATTACTTCCACAATACAGTGAAAAGTCTTTCAACCTCTTTTAATATTGTTACTACTCAATAGCCAAAGTTATTAACTTTTAAATAGGACCAATCTTAGAGATTACTCAATGCCAGCTGGTGAGCAGGTGCATTGCTCTTTCTTCATAAAAACAATAGAAATAGTAGAGAATGCATAAAAAAGATTCCTAAGAGTTCTAGAAAATTAAAAAAATAAAAGCAACACTACAAAAATGTCTAAAATTTTGAGGCTATTTAGAGCACAGAATAAAATAATTGTTACAGAGTATATACTCTAAAAACATACATAAAAAAATTTTAAACCTAAAAGTTGTGCACTGGTTCCTAATCATGTGTTTTATTTATATAAAAGTCAGCTTGTCAAAATTCCTTGTCAGGAGTTCCCGTTGTGGCACAGTGGTTAACAAATCCGACTAGGAACCATGAGGTTGTGGGTTTGATCCCTGGCCTTGCTCAGTGGGTTAAGGATCTGGTGTTGCCGTGAGCTGTGGTGTAGGTTGAAGACACGGCTCGGATCCCACGTTGCTGTGGCTGTGGTGTAGGCCGGTGGCTAAGGCTCCGATTAGACCCCTAGCCTGGGAATCTCCATATGCCACAAAAGCAGCCCTAGAAAAGGCAAATAGACAAAAAAACAAACAAAACAAAACAAAAAATTCCTTGTCATTTAATTTAAATCCCATTTTACAAAATTGGCTTTTACACATAATAAATTACATATTTGGTAAGAAAACCACAACAATTTATTATAATTGATAGAGACTTTGATTAATAAGATTAATGGGATTGATCATCTTTAATCTCCAAATACCTTAAAAAAAACAGGTTGGAATAGAAATTAAGAACATGAAAACTGGTTTTGACTGAGATAGGAACTGTGTGAACAAAAATGCAAATTTTTTACATGTGAAAAAGTTTTTGAAATGTGAAAATTTGGATATTTGAAGAGATTTTTAAACAAGAAACAAGGAAGAAAAATATGGTAAAGAAAAATCAAAAACAAAAGAAAAATAAGTTAAATGAATACCTTTAATGCTTTAGATAAAATGAATACTTTAAAAGGTGAAGTTGCAACAACCTCATAAATATAAACTAATAACAAGTAAATAAACTCTAAGACATAGAGTTTTGAGATAAAACAAAAATAATAATTTATGAAATATCAAAGACAAGTTCTGGGAATATAATATTCAAGTAATAGGATGTTCAGAAGGAAGAATACAAAAAACTAAGAATACAAAGTCATTTTAATTATGGAAGGAAAAAAATCACAAATTATTTTTGAAAAATAATGACAAAAGAATAATGATAAAAAGGGCACACTTTGAAATTACTTATTGTATCTTTCCTAAATTCATTATGGTGTAACCTAATCCCTAATGTGATGGTTTATGGAGGTAGAGCCTTTGGGAAAGCATTAAGTCATGAGAGTGGATTCTTCAGAATGGGATTAGTGCCCTTATAAAAGAGACCTCAGAGAGAACCCTTGTCCTTTCTGCCATGTGATGACACAGCAAAAAGATGGGCATCTTATGAACTAGGAAGCCATTCTTACTAGAATGAATGTGTTGGCACCTGGATCTTGAATATCCCAGCCTCCAGAACTGTGAGTAATAAATGTGCGATGTGTAAGCCACTCAGTCTATAATATTTCTGTTATAGAAGTCTGAACAAATTAAGACATAGTTTTAAAATTTCTGATTTTCAGAACACAGAAAATCAAGCTAAAATTGTTTCACAATTGGATATACCATAATCTATGAATAAATAATATTTATAATGACATACTATTTCAAATTGATAATAAGCCAAAGAGCACTGATAGTTTCGTTATGTATGCAAACTACTACTCAAATATATGAATATATAGTAAAGGGGTGAGGTTGTACTCTGGTGGAGGTATCAACAATTACAATCCCAGTGCATCAAGTTTCCACCCTCTGTAATTACATATCTTTTCAAGTCAACTATTGATGTGTCTGCACAGTATGTGGTCATTTGCTGATAAAGATCAACAGAGAAACCAACTTTTCAAGCATTAGAATTCATCAAGCAAAAAAGTAATAATGCATAGTGATTTAGACACTGGCTTTTAAAATTTCCACTAAGTACGAAGCAGTTTATACTCACATTTCATTAGATCAAAGCAAAACATGGAATGATGCCCCTCTTGTCACCAAATGACAAGTGTATTAATCATGGCATCAAAAGCAAAGTCAACTGGCTGAAACATGAACAAGGTGGAGATGTATTTTCTTCTGATGTGGGAACCTATGATTACAAGGACACGACCTCTGTCCTTCAGTCATCCAATAAACCATGGGAAAACATGGGAGTCATAAACTCACATGATTTGTAATTGAAAATATGTGACATTCTGGAAAAGGCAAAACTGTAGAGATAATAGAAATGATCAGTGGTTGTCAGGGTTTTAGAATAAGAAAGAGAGAGGAATAGGTGGAGCATGGGATTTTAGGGCAGTAAAATGACTCTGCCTGACACTGTCATAGTGTCTATGTGATGTAATGCATTTGTTAAAACCTTTTTGACCCTACAATGCAAAGAGTGAATTCTATTTCTATGGACTTTAATTAAAAACAATATTGTTTTATCAATTGTAACAAATGTTACACACAACCGTAAAATGTTAATAATACAAAAAAACATAGAGGTGGAGAGAGGGTATATGGGAACTTTCTTTGTACTACATTTAGGTCTACAAACCTAAAACTACTTCAAAAAAACAGCCTATTGATTAAAGAAAGAATAAAATAACTCCCCTTGATAAGATAGAAAACAAAACAAAACCTCAGAGGAGGGGAGACATAAGGGCTACAGAAATTCTAATTTTTTAGGGAACTAAAATTTTAAAGACTTTCTGCCTTGAAGTAGGGGAGGCTCTCAATCTCTGGGGGAAGGTAAAAAATCCATGGTGGTCTGTATTGCCTCTTATCTCTTATCTCTGCATTCTCTGAGAAATTCTTCCTTTTCCTTTAAATGCCTTGGCACCTACTGAAGTAGGCATTAGAAAAATACAGCTTTTATGGTCAAACATGTTCCTCAGCCTCTTTTCTGCCCCAAGGGTCATTTAAGTCTGAAAGAGTCTCTCTCTCCCTCTCTTGCTCTGTTTTTCTCTCTCTTGCCTTTCTGACTCTGTTTCCATCTTTCTCTCTCTCTCTTTCTCCCTTCCTCTCCAAGAGAAAGTAATGTAAGGAAAGTAATGTAAACCTAACAGGCTTCTATTGGTCCAACAAACACTCAGAACTTAGTAAATTTGCTTTAAATAATTTAGTCCAATTAAAAGGGTTTTACTTGGTAATGACTTAATCTTTTTTCATGGGTTTCTAGCCATAGATGGGACTGCCAAGTCCTTTGATTTGATTTTAGCTATAATCTGAGTTTAAATCTGCCTTGCTGCTTAAAGGCTTTCTAATTGTATGACTATTTGGGATTGAGAAGACACAATTTATTCATCCCCTACAAATCACTGCATTTGTGGACTTCTCTATTCTCCATTTCTATTTTCAGGTTAGAATACCATTTTGCAATCTTATTTTTGGGGCGGGGGGGGGGGCTCAGGGAAGAACCATTCAAATACAGGCAACAGCAGCAAATCTCATACCTAAGAAGTATAGATTTTGCTTCCTTATAATATGGATGATAAATCATCCTGCGCCCATAATATTTTTATTTCTACCAAATTTCCCATCTGAGATTGACACATAAGTTTTGGTTATGGATGCACTATGGCTTTGCATAGTGTTTTTACATTATTCAAGAGGTAATAGGTAATGCTACATATTCAAGTATCAAGTGACTTAAAACAAAGATGGATAATTTATCACTGGTGCTACATGACCATTTATGGCTCACTGAGGGAAGCGAAAAGAGTTCACTGAAGACATTCACAGTTACTATCCAATGGGGAAGGGTCCACCTTTAGCATTGGTGGTTGCTATGACAGAAGAAAATAGAGATCTGGGGAACACATCATACCAGCAATGTGGAATTTCTGCTCCCATAACATAGAACATACAACAAATTATATGGGCCTCTCCAACCAAAATTAGACCAGAATGAGAAATCTTAACCATCTATTTTAAAGTCATAGAGCCAGCAGACCTATGTGAGAGGCATGGGTGACTACAACGAAGGGCAAGCTAAAAAAAAATAATAATTATAAGGGTCATAATTGGGAATAAAGATTACATACAGTTTATTGTTATTATCAATGCATATGTTCATATGGGTGAAAATAAGTCATATTTTAAAGTTCATTACATATTAATAGATATAAACAAAAAAATTAAGGGAAATAAGTGGTATACAAATATTGCAATAGACATGATCAAGTTTTGAGATCCCAGCCAACCGGAGATGTAACTATGGAATATAGTTTGGATATTGGTAATTAATTTTAAGCCTCTGAAGGGGTACAAGGGAAGAAGTAAGTCAACTGGGGTGATAAACAGCACACAGGAAAATGGCAGAAACAAATATAAAAGTAGGATCATTCCCTTCACTTTACTCTACAAAAATCAATCTGGAAAAAAGCCACTTTTTGTCAGCTCAGATTCCAATATTTACTTCATATTTACTCAGATCAAAATCCAGAGGTGTTACTATGGCCATGTGAATTCCTCTGTCCTACTGTTTTCCACACCTCCTCATCCTTCTCTCTTGCTTCTTTCCCTCCACCACAACTGCTGGCTTTGCTGCACATAGAATGTTCCTTTACTCAGACACTTTACATGTGAAGAGAAGAGCATCTTTCTCCCTTCTGGCTCTTCCATCAAATATCTACTGTGCTACTCCAGCACTTTTTTCTGCTTTCCACTAATTGTCAGCTCCCTCTCTACAAAATAGCAGTTTTTTAACACAATCACCTTACCTTGATTTATTTTTCCTCATAGTATTTATCAGCTTCTAACATCTCACACATTTATTCATTTATTCCCTCCTTCATGTGAATGCTGACTCCATTAATACAAAGGAATTTTTCTTTTTTAAGTTTTTCTCAGGGCCAGAACACTGCTTCATAGAAATGCCTGGCAAGGACTAGGAGCTCAAATATATTATACAAAAAGATGAATTAATGCATCTAGATTTTTTTCCTTTCTCCTCAACCCCTCCTCCCCACTTCTTTCCTGCTCTCCTTTCTTCTTTTCTTTCTTTCTTTATCAGAGGTACTTTTTAATACGAAATACTATTGATAAAAATAATTCTATCAAGAGCATGGGTCAGTTGGGCTTATTTGCTGTTTGTAAATACTGAAATCTCTGTGAAATCAAAGAAACATTGCTGATAAATCCTTATCCTGAAAGCAGGTGATACTTCACAGAGCAAGAATGGATATAAGAGAAAAAAAATTAAACTAGTAGACAGGCATCATAGTATCTCTCAGTAGACACTTTTCCACTATACTTGTATTTGTACTTTTTTTTTTTTTTTTTTTTTTTGTCTTTTTAGGACCATACCCGCAGTATATAGAGGTTACCAGGCTAGCGGTCAAATCAGAGCCACAGCTGCTGGACTATGTCTCAGCCACAGCAACGTGGGATAAGAGCCATGTCTGCGACACGACAGCTCGTGACAATGCCATATCCTTAATCCACTGAGCAAGGCCAGTGATCAAACCTGAGTCCTCATGGATGCTAGTGAGATTCATTTCCACTGAGTCAGGATGGGAACTCCCTGTACTAATTCTTATATTTGACTTATAATAGGAACTTTAAAAATTAGCTTCGGGCTATTCAATTTTTAAAGCAAGTCCATAAAATTGCATGTCTTTAAATTCCTTTAATATTAAAAATGTCTCAAAACAGCAAAGTGTATATGTTGAAAATAATAATACCAAATATCAAAGGCCCAAAGAGAAGATTTTAAGTGTTTTTTGTAATACCTAATAATTGTCATGCATTCAAATCAATTTACTTTCCAATGGCACACATTTTTATCACCCATAAAGATTAATGCCAAATCATGATTAAAATGAGATGTGCAGCCCTGGAAGCTCACAGACATTGACGCACAACTCAGAAACAAGTCAATACTAATCAAGAGATTTAGGACCATCATATAATTCTAGCCAAAAGAAACCTAGTTAACATAGATCAGATATGGAGTAATTTGCTGTTATGATGGTGTTTTACAGACTAAAGTCTGTCCCTGAGCTGTGGTGTAGGTTGCAGACGCGGCTGGGATCCCGCGTTGCTGTGGCTCTGGCGTAAGCTGGTAGCTACAGCTCCGATTGGACCCCTAGCCTGGGAACCTCCATATGCCGCAGGAGCGGCCCAAGAAATAGCAAAAAAACAAAAAACAAAAAAAAAAAAAAAAACAGAGTTTGCTTAAATATTTTCAGCCAATAAGAGCAAATGGAGTAAAAAGTACTCACATCACATCTATTTTTTCCCCAAAAGAGTCACCATAAAGTGGATATTAAACTTTAGCCATTTGATTAAGAGTAGTAAGAATTTTATTAACTATGAGGGGGACAAAAAAGTAAACTGGATCAAAGGAATGCTAAACAAGCAGAGACAACTCATTTAATTTACAAATGTTTCTTCTTAATGAAGTCTGAACTCCAGGAAATATATTATTGCATAAAAAGACACTTCTACACCTTTCTTATTGTCAGCCCCAAGAATGTTCCTATCTTCACTATACATTATATCTGTTTCTAAACTTAAGTTACAAATCCTCAACCAGTTTCTCCTTGTAAATCCTTTGAAATATGAGAAAACTGTTTCTAAGTTTAAATTTTGTGCCCAAATTAACTACATTTTCACAACCACAAACTTACAATATACATTTATTACTGTTAATGATATTCACTTTGTTATTATGTATTTGGCTTACAAATTATATTTGCATGTACAATGTCATTTATATTATGCTTATGCAAATATGTTAAGTACTCTTTTTCAATTGTGTTAAAAAATATGCTCCCACATTAATAAAGTGACAGTAGTAATTTTATTGTTGTAGCTGGCATTGTATATTTTTTATTGATTGAGTTTTTATTTCTTCCTAGCCAGGTATATGTTTAACTAAACATTTACTGATTCAAATTAAATTTCCATCCCATAACACTAACATCTGTAGTACAGTGGCAAATCTATGAGCTTAGAATTTCATAATAACATCTTCCAGATGTTACTTACTGTATGATTTAAAAACTACTTGCTTGGTGTATAGGACACTGTGCCATATAACTGAGCAAATAACTGATTGAATTCAATGACTCAATTTAAGAATAGGTATTTTCAGTACTCACTATTAGCAATTTAATTAAACATATAAGGTCTCTGAGTTTTTAATATATCCTTAAATCGTATAAAAACTTTCTAGTTTATTTTTAATCTAACTTGTTCATGTTTGTTAACTTTGCATAATAAGCACACACGCACACACACACACACTATGGGAGAGAGAGAGAGACTTAGTTGCTATACTTTGGATTCCTCAACAAGACAATTTGCTTTTGTCAGGAGGTTTGTTATTAGGTGAGGGGCTGGGCCTTATATAATTAATCATATAAAATTGTGTACTAAAAGTTGTACTTTTAAAATAAAGTACAACTCATATATATGTAGATTTGGCTATAAAATAAATATATTATTCAACAAATGTTCAATCTCACTATTAATCAAGAAAATTAAACTTTTTTGAGGTAAAATTTAACACTGTATGGACTATTTTTTAGTATCAGTGTAAATTCTTTTTTAAATGCAATTTGGTAATACCTGGAAGAAGTGAAAGAACAAATATACTTGTTCCAACAATCTAGTTAAGTTTACCTTGGAGGAATCCCTGTACTAGGATATGTGTGTAGAAATATAGATTATAGCACTACATCTATCCCCCCCACACACAGGGCAGAAACAACTTAGTAGTTCCTCAGTAGGAAGGTAGATAGATAAGTTATAGATTATAAATATAATGCAGCATTAACCTAGTAAAGTGAATGTACAAATCATACAAGTCTAAGTATGAATAAAGTTTACTAATATTTTCAGTAGGGAAGCAATGTGCCTCATGATCCATAGAGTTTGTGGAGTATTTGTTCCACATAAAATATATAACATCACACATTTTTATGACTGCATATTTAAAAACCACAGATACATGTATTTATGATTGCAGCTACATAATAATGGTCACATTAGATAGATGGAGAAATGCTACAGTATCTGGAGAGCATGCTTTAATTATCAATGTATTTCAATTTAAAAATATGAATATGGTAAAATATACACCTATTAAAAGATGCACAATTTCAATGTGGTATGCCCATTTTAAAATATTTCTAATCACAAAGTTTATAATTCACTTTGATATTTTATATGGATCCCTGGCTTCTTTCTATATTTTTATTTTCTAAATGTTTGTCTTGTTTGAGAATACAGCAAAAAATATAGTATTTCTCCAAAGAGTAATCAGAAAGGAGAAACACAAAGGTTGGAGACCAAGGAATTTCAAAATTAAACTTCATGTGGCATACAAATGAATGGATCCTTGAAAACTCAGGGGATAAAGATGCTAATCTTCCAAGCAGAGGAAAATTTAAATATAACTTTATAGTTATCCTTCCATATCCATGGCTCCTCATCCATGGATTCAACCAAAAGTACCATAGTATATACTTATTGACAAAAAAAAAAAAAATGACATGGAAGTGGACCCACACAGTTCACACTTATATTGTTCAAAGGTCAACTGTACTCACACATGAGATTTTAAAAAACTGAAAGAGACCTAAAGGGAGATTGTCATTGCAGCCAATGAAAGAGATTACCTGCAGATATGAATGTTCTCAATTCTTTTTAAGGGTAATGAGATTTCAGGTAGTTGAGGACCAAGAAGATGGTCCCCTATGGTTAGATTTAACAATATGCAACAATAAGTGATGCTAGCAAGATTCCCTTCAGAATAGTGTTAGGCATGGATGTTAGCACACAGAGCACGGGGAAGGTCATTAGAACTGAGGAAGAGAAGAGAGGTAACCATTTCTGGAGATATTTGACCCTACCAATTCAGTTAAAAAATGTGAAGATGAAGCCCATCAATCTCTGGTTTTAACAGCAGTTGGCAGTTCTGGGTCTTTTATGGTTCCGTGTAAATTTTTGGATTGTTTGTTCTAATTCTCTGAAAAATGTGCATGGGTAATTTGATAGGGATTGCACTGAATCTATAGATTGCTTAGGATAGTATAGCCATTTTTTATGATATTAATTCTTCCAAATCAGGAGCATGGAATATCTTTCCATTTCTTTGAATCCTCTTTAATTTCCTTGATTAATGTTTTATAGTTCTCATAACTTTTCAATTCTAATAAATTCCAATATATTAGGCCCAGAATATCAGCCATTTCCTCTCCCTAAAACTGTCAACATCAATGTTTACTTTTTATGTTGGTAGATAAAATAATTATAAATTAAATTTAGTGTTATCAGCTCATACAGTTAGAGCTTGGAATTTTCATATACATATGTGGGGGGATCTCTTTATCTCAGAAGTAAAGATATGACAAGGATAATTTAAATAACTAAACCCTTTGTCACTCATTTAATTATAAATGGTCTAACTATTGCTCCTCTTATTTGTTACAATGCATTATACTCCGTTTTTCTTTTTTTGCCTTTTGTTTTTTAGGGCTGCACTTGTGGCATATGGTGGTTCCAAGGCTAGGGGTCTAATCGGAGCTGTTGCTGCTGGCCTACGCCATAGCCAAAGCAACGCCAGATCCGAGCCACATCTGCAACCTACACCACAGCTCATGGCAACGCTGGGTCCTTAACTCACTGAGCAAGGCCTGGGATTGAACCCACAACCTCATGGTTCCTAGTCGGATTCGTTTCTGCTGCACCACGATGGGAACTCCTACTCTGTTTTTCTTGGCATTATTCAATAATGTTTGAAGAAAAAAAAAAGAATGTGTGAAGAAATATATGAGCAGGTAAATGAATCTCTGGGGAACCTGATTTATAACTTTATTGCTATAATGACAGTGACTATGGTTTCTGAATTTGTAATTAGGAATACATATTTTGAACTAAATCTTGAAACTAAGAAATGTGTGGTGTACTACTGCCTGAGACATACACTCAATTTAACTTTAATACCATGGCTGACAATGTAGCTTCCATTTTGTTAACTGATTTGTGGCTAAAAAACTAAAAACTCCTTACTTCTAACGTATGTGCATAATCTGTCTCTGTCTAGATTTAGGATTAAGTGGGAAGAAGTTAAATGTCGTTTAAGAGGGAAAAACAAGTCATTCACAATCCAAGAAATATTGCTTAATGTAGCTAAAGTGTTTTTTTGCATGAGTGCATTCAAACTCACACTATAATAAAAATGTAGAGTACAATTTTAAGTCTGCATGTGTTTTCTAACCTAAGGCAAGACAACATTTTTTAATACATTTTTTAATACACTCCAACCACTTTGGCTTTCAGAAAAGGACAAATTTCTGAGGATTTCCTCAAAAAAAAAAAAAGAAAATTTGATTCACATAATTAGAAGTTTATGTAAAGTTTTAAAAATATATTCATACATCTACTTATAAATTAAAAAAGTTACTGTATAAGAAGGATCATTTGTAGTTATTGCAAACACTTCTGTTTAAGGGAAGAGAGAATACTGGTAACATTGCAGATTAATAATACTCCTGCCACTGTCAAGCAAGCATGGATGTTACAAGCTCCAGTCTTCATGCATTAATGATACATATGAACACCAGGATAACTTGATGAAGGCCTTATATTTTGTCGCAGAATGAGTGCAATGACATCATGGAGCAACTGAGTTTTAAATTCAGGTATTATGCTGCCCTCCAAAAAAGGAAGCCTTTTATAAACAAGAATCTTTTGTGAAAAGCAAAGTATGTAATGCCGACTTACCTGGAGTTTTCTCTTTCCAGGAGGGATAGGTGGTACCACAGTTGGGAAAACAATCATTCTTCTCCTGAATATGGGCAATACTTCTTCAATCATTTCATGTGTCTTAAAAATAATATGCCTTAATTCTCCACTTGTCAGATGAGATGACTTGCATGTGGGAAGGTGGGTGGGAAGGGCTTGAAAAATACTGTACAGAGGAGTCCCGTATCAATATGAAACCAGAAATGCTGACATTACTCGGGGACCAACTTCATGAATTTGATTGTCAGCTCCTTGGAAAACGGAAATGGCTATAATCACTTTCATTCCATCAAAGAGGGCTCTCCTTCCCAGTCTTTCTTTGGCTGTAACTCCCTGGAGTCAGAGCTCATTATTTCACTGCATGAAAGGAAAAAAAATACTATATACACGGCCAAGGGCTATTCCACTGATGAAATAAAATTCATAACTTATAGCTAAATAAGAAAAAATTAAACATAAAACTCTCTACTTGGCCTTCCTTTCTCCCCTTTTCTAAGTATTGTGCTCCTGCATTAACTAGGCCCCCCACAGGAGATAACATTCCTTCATTATCTTGTAAAGGGTCACAATGACCTACCACTCACTCTGTATATTCAGATCTGGATTGTGTAAACTGGCAGTATGTTATTTGATGTATAACCTTGGGTCTCAGAAACTTATTTAACTATGCTTTTACCGCTAATGGGCCGAACACTCCTCAGAGCCAAAAGACGTCCTCTGGGTTATAATAAATAGGCAGGTTGAAAATTTTCCCTTTCTTTCTTAGATCAGCTGTTGATTAATTTTTTTAATCAACACACTAAAGTACTTTCTAAAATGACTCTGAAGTTTGCTCATTTCTCAAATGTATTTTTCTGATAAATATTATTACATTTTCTAAGAAAAAACATTTTAATTTAGATTTAGATTTGTCTAGGTGGCAGTATGATTCAGGTGTGTCTGTGTGCCTTTGTGTATGATGTCTTTTATTCTTGCAGAATATGTTATGGAGAGGATATTGCTAATAGCTGGTTTTATGGATGAAGTAACTAATGTTCATAGATATAACTTGTTTAAAACCAACTTTCTTCATATGTTTTGTAAGTTGTATTTCCAATTTAAACACAATCCTGGTAGTTATAAAGAATTCTCCCTCTTCCGTTTTATATACTTTTGACTAGTGTTTCAAATTTCATGGAGATGAGATCTGAAATGTTCTGTGAAGGAATTTTGATATTCAGAGACAAAATGTATTTATAATAAGATGCCAAAATCATTCAGGGAAGGAAACTACAAGTGTTAAATTAAAATTCAACCCTTTCCTTCCCAGGCAAAATTATTTGAATTCTTCTCTACCTCACAGAACACTTCAGACAGAGTGGTATCCTTCATGACAAAATTATGTTTATTTGCAATGATTTTGCGCATACTTATGCCAATTCCTACTTACTCATTGTTTTGTTCCCTGACAATACAAATTCATCGGCAAAAACCACACACACACATTTTAGCTATTTTTAAAATTTTCACCTAGGCAAAATCTTTGCCATTGTGTTAATCATTTCATTCCATGAGACTCAGTTGAAAAATATGCTATTACCTAAATCTAAAATATTTTCCATTCAAAATAATACCTTTTAAGCATTTTTATTTTTTCTTAAAGACCTTTCAGTATCTCATGAACTAAAACCTAAATAAGTTACTTCGAATAATGTGAATTTAGCATCATCTGGAAATACAAGTTCTCAGCTAGACCTCTGATTACTTATAAGTTAAACTTTCCGCCCTTGATAATTGCACATTTCCCAACTCTTTGAAATACTTTTCATTTTCTTTACTAATTTACTTATACTAATTTAATTTCACCTGAAATTTTACTACTGTAGGCATCCCTTCACTGACTATACCAAACCTCTAATATAGACTTCATTACACTCTACACTACTTATCCGACCCTATGCAAATTAAACTCATTTGCAATTTTTCCCCCCTAGTTCAATCGTGTGCTCCTTGAGAATAATTTGCTGTCTTCTTTGTTCGCCTTTGATTTCATAAAGTTATAAAAATGTTCAATATATAGCAGGTACCATTAACTATTGTCAATATGTGTGACAATTAATTGGAAACCATAAAGATGGCATGAATATAGTGTTCAGCATTAAATGTGTATATTCAGAAGTGTGTATATATATATACTCAAGTATACATATGTATATAAATATAATTTGCAACATAGTTCTTCAAATGACTTGGATTCAGTAGCATTGGCTTATACCCCTGGCCTACATTGTATTATTTTTCTCTGGTTTTCCTACATATTTAGCTTTTCCGAAATCCAGTTTTTTATCAGTAATATAATATTTACCTCTTCCATACTTTTTTTAAGGTTTCAATCAGACAGTATCTATAGTGTTTTTCCCAGAGTAAAGTAAAATTTTAGTAACTTTAGCCACTCTAAGAAATATGATTTATTTTACAATAAACAAAGAGGAAAGTAGCCCATAGTTATGAAAGTAAGTACATGGATAAGAATTTTAAAAGTAAAAAAAGTATATAACAGCTTAGATTATGTTTAAGCAGATTGAGACGATGCTTGGAATTGTTTTGTTTTATATTTTTTTGTTGTTGTTCTTTGTTTTTATTTCATCTTGCTTGTTTCCATTCCCGTATCTCTCTTTCCCCACTCTCTCATTTTCTTTAAAATCAGGGGAAAAAAAAAAGTTGATCCTGCAGGATATCTGAGGAATAAATTATTTGAACTCCGTGAATGACATAGAGAGACCTCCAGCTGATACGTGTGATTGCTCCAGGTGGAAAGCTTGATTACTCTCATGAAAAGAGTGAAAGGACAATAATGAGGGAATCACTTTCACAGACAGCCTATGACTCCCAGGTTTGCATACACAGTGTAATGAAAAAGGAAAAAAAAATACAGGAGACATTTTTCAGAATGAGAGTTGATTTGAAAAGAAGCCAAGATGGGTGGGGAAGTTAAAACAATGGAGTCACATCAGCATCCTGATCCAGTCACACTTTATTTCCCAGTGATATAGAGACCTGGAATATAAATTACATACTCTGTACACCATACCCACCTTAATATATTTTAGCTAAATTGATAATTTTCTTAGATGTTTCAAACAATGATCAAAAGTATAATTGTTCAAGTAAAAATCACTTGCCAATTTGTAGGTATGACTACTTTGGCTTATATATTAACTCTTCTTAAGTAGTTTAAGTCACTTAGATGAACATAATAGGCATGGAATATAGTGTGTGTGTGTGTGAGAGAGAGAGAAACTTAGTATCTTGATTTAGCTAATATATAGTATTAGAGAAGTATATATAAAATAGCTGCACAGTATCAAGTAAAAGGCCTAACGTAAACATACACTTAATTTTATTGCTTTTTAAATGGTATAAATAGCTCCAATTTATTACAAAAATAAAAAGAAATGCTGAGCGTTCCCGTTGTGGCTCAGCAGATTAAGGACTCAGTGTTGTCTCTGTGAGGATGCAGGTTTGATCCCTGGCCTCTGCCAGTGCATTAAGTTTCCAATGTTACTTCAAGATGTAATGGCAAAGAGTGTAGGCTGCAAATGCTACTTGGATCCAGTATTACCACAGCTGTGGCATAGGGCTTAGCTGCAGCTCTAATTCAACCCCTAGCCTGGGGAACTTCCATATGCTTTTTCTTTCTATTAAAAAAAAAAAAAAATGCTGAAAATGTTTACAGCACACAATTGTATTTTTAAACAGTTTATTACTTTAATGACTCCTTTTTTTAAGAGCCCACCTAAAAGAACAATCTAATGGATGACTTAGTGTAACTTTTTTTCCACATATTTATCATTTCTATATTAAATTTAGACTTCACCTTTGATAGAAAGATCAACTTCAGAAAGATGCTAAAGTTACTCTTTCTCATTGTAGAGTTGAATATTACCAGGGCAAGCTTGTTGAACCTCAGCCGACTTGTACATTAGGAAGCTAAATTGGCTAAAGCAGTTTAAGTCCTTAATAAACAAGCATTATTACTCTAGGATGAAATTTATTGTTCACTCATTTTTTTTCCTGTTACCCTTTGCACACATGTCTATTATGGCAGTTACTATAGTGTGTCTCAGTTATTTACATTTTTATCTACAAAAATATGATGAGCTCCCCAAGACTAGAACTATTTATGATCTGCTTCTTTATCCTCAGTGCTTATTATCTTACTATACAAGTACCCAGTTCAGAGTAACAGCTTAAGTAGATTATTCAATTGAGAAACTAATTTAGTACATTTCAGACAATAGATCTAAAGATTTTTTTAAAAGACAGTCAATGCATTCCTTTGTTTATAAGAGAATAATCCATGAGCATTTCTTTCATTACTTTCCTCATACGATTCCTATTTAGAAACTCAGAAATTCAAGAATGTTCCACACACCAATTGTGCTTATTTGATCCTGATGATAAGCAAAAAGCACTGTGTAAAACATTTTTGTCAGCATGAGGCTGTCTTTTTACAATTTGGCTGTATTAAGAGTTGTTTCTTTTTGAAATGGAAATTAACTCATTATTTATCAACTCTTGCAGAGTTCTACCTAATTCCAAAAGTTATATCAGTGATAATTTCAACTACAGGTTAAATCATGCTTATGAAACTATTTTCTTTAATGTTACCTTGTACAATACTTATTCATTTTGCCCTTGTGCATAATTACAGTTAGATTCTGGAAGTAAAAGAAATGCTCAAGTTTAGATTGTTTCCAGGCATCAAGTATGACTAAAATATTGATTAAAATCTATAGATGTCTAGTTAAGTTTAAAATTTACCAGGGAATATAGGTCATTTACACAACACATAAAACAGTGAGATATAAGTGTTATGTGTTGTAACCCTAAGGCAATAGATGTAAAAGACTGCATACCACTTCAGGAAAAGACGTTTAAAAAAAAAAAAAAAAGGATTGGATTTAGCTTTCTGACTGAGATAAATAAAAGCCTGGACAAAATACATGATTACACAGTTTTAATGACATTGGGCTCTGGTTAAGAAAGGGCAGTGAAGCAAAAAGGGGTGAGCCCTATCATTGCACATGGACAGATATCTTGAGATGGTTTGCTGACCACAGTATAGAAAGGGATGCATGAAAGGGAGCCCAGCTGAGTCCCAAATGAGGAGATTAAATGAAAGTCTGGGGTGACCAAGGTGGATAAAGTCACAAGGCAGAGTAATGAAGAGGAGAAGTATGCAAAGAGAAAGAAGTCTGAAGTCTGGAGATCCATAGATAGTCACCCTTCAGAGTTCAGGAGAGTACTTATCACACAATCATGTGAGGAAATCACACAAGACCAAGGGAAGAACATCTAAAATAATTAAAAAAGCATCATCTGTACTTGCAAAAGATTGAACAGCACATATTCCTGTCATCCAAAATAGCATGACATATAATTCAATGCACATTGGGTAGAATGTTAAGACTTAGCCTACACAGTAACTCCTTCTCTGGTATTGCCTAACAAAGCTTATGAGCAAGTCCCACTGGGGGAGAAAAACTCTTTCCACATAAACTTAAAATGCGTTACAGAGCAAATATGAAGACTATTTATGGTAAAACAAAGCATCCAGCAGCTGATAAGGTAATATTCACAGTGTCTGGCATCAAATAAACCCCTAGCAGTTATACAAAGAAGCAGAAAAATACAACCTATATTGAGGAGAAAAATTAATTTCTCAAATCTGACCAGAACTGACACAAATATTAGAATTAAACAAAGATTTTAAAAGTTATTCCAACTCTGTTCCATAAGTTCAATAAGTTAGAATTATTGTTATATAGGAGGGGCAGAGATATGAAACAAAACAATTGAGTCAGACTTAGGGATCAGGATGATAATGTTCAAGATTTTACATACATACATATACACACATATGCATGTGTGTAGATATATATGTATCTATATATATATTATATGGGATTAATGAAAGAAAAAATGTGTAGTGGAAAGTGAAAAACAGCAATAGAAACTATCCAAGATGAAACACAAAAAGGAAAATAAAAAGGCAGAAAAAAATGAACAGAGCATCAGTAAACTGTGGAACAACTTTAAGAAGCCTAACGTATGGGTAATTGGAGTCCCCAAAGGAAAGGGAGTATGAAGAGAAAAAAAAATTAAGACATGATGACAAATAATCCAAATTTGGGAAACTAATATAAATCCACATGTCTAAGAAATTCAGAGAACTACAAGCAATAGAAACATAAAGAAAGGTACTCTAAGTCACTCCATAACCTAAAGAGATAATACATGGAATTAGAGGGACATTACAGTCATTGGAAAAATGCTTGTATATAGTTATCAGTTCTAGGCAAATTTTTAACATATTATTTTCACTGAGCCAGTTAGTGCAAAAGAATAATACTTTCAGCTCTCTTGTTCAGATCTGATCCTCACTAAAGTTGTAAATTGTGAGAAACACACAGATTTGTTTTCTTGGAAAAATATATTGGATTCCTGCTGACACACACATCCTCCCTAAAGATTCTACCTGAATAATCTCCAGATAAGTAATGACACAGAATCTTCTGATGACTCAATTTATGGGCTGTTGACTACAGTTATTATTGCTCTGCAGTCTGTAGGCTGTGTTTAAATTTCTAGTGGTGGTGTTGTGGTTGTCATTTTTCAGACACTCTGGGAGACGTACTTTCAATGGATTAAGTAGGATGTTGGATATTAAACAGTAGAGTTACTGAATGCTGTATTTCCAATAGCCAAGATAGTATATTGTGAAGATAGTCTCCTTGGTGTGAAGAAAGTAGATTTTAACTTATTTCTCCAAACATTCAGAAATATTTGTCAGAATTCCTAGGCTATATAGCTTATTGTCATCCTCTGCATAGCCTTTGGTTTGATACTTGGTTGGTTGAATCTGCAGATTCAGAATCCGCAGATAGAGAGGGCTCCATGTACCATATCATTCTGTATAAAAGATTTGAGCATCCACAGGTCTTAGTATCTGTGGGGGTCCTAGAACCAATTCCCTGTGTATACTGAGGGACAACTTTACGTCAAATGTGATTGTGAATATAATTTATTTAAAGAACGTAAAAATAAATTTGATGGTTTCAAGGAAGATGGGTCATGATGTTATAGGTAACTGCTTTCCAAAGTTAGCACAAGAGACATTTATCAGTAGGTTATGGTATATTCTTCAAACAAATAAATATTTAGTGAGAGAATATATACAACTGAGAGACTCATACACAATAATCTTTGATTCAGACCAAACTCCTAAATTGTACTAATGCTACAAATATTTCTTGGCAATTATATCTACGGTGGTTTTATTAGCCCTGGTTCAGGTGTTCCAATTGTTCTGTGGGATGTTAGGAGCTGGCCTTGCCCTGCTTAGAGAATCCGAGATAACATACCTAGAATTTCATCATCATAATTAAAACTGTTAATTTAACTATGGACAACAGAGGGAGAAATTCCCCATGACAAAAAGTCGGCTTAAAGAGAAGATAAAGCATTATTTCAATAGACTCATCGAATTATGATTCTAATGGAACATCATATTCATCAACAAGCTATGAGTACTCTTGCTTCATTACCCAGAAAGGATTATAGATATTATAGGAGTTAGGGAACCCAATATTTTAAGAAATGGCTGCAGTGGGGGAATGTGCTTAAGAGTTGGGCCCAAAAAATAAGTTTATGGTAAATTTATGACAAGCCTAAGTTATGGCAGAATGGCAGTATATATTGTAGATTTGATCATTGTTCACCAACTTTCCAGGTATGATAGACTGAAAGGGAATTTACCTTTCTTTATGGCACAAATACTTGTGGATTAAAAGAAACAACAATGAGTAGTACCAACAAAAGCACAGGAGAACAGTGTCCCATAACGGCATCTGAATGCTATGGCCTTCAATACCTTTACCAAGGCATTGAGGTACAGTTATGTTCAAAACTCAAACGGAATCCAGAATTTACTAAGAATGACTTATATTCATTCTTGTTGGTTATGAAAAATATCAAGACACATGAAAAAATATTTGCAGAAGATATGAAGAACAATGTAATAATTGTAACTGTTGGCTTATCAAGCATTAATTTAAAATTCCTTATCAAGCATTAATTTAAAATTATTTTAAATTTCCTTAATTAATTTAAATTTCCTATTTGTTATAATAAAGAATTTTTACATTTATTTATCACATGAAATAAAAATCATGTAAAATGTATATTTGGAAGCTGGCTTGAAGCTACTGATTGACAAAATGCCTATGCATAGTAACAAAAAGAAAGTAAATATATTCTTAGAAGGATTATACATTTTCTTAAGTGCCCCCATCAACATAAGATAATGGGAGAAAGTAATAATTAAGCTGGTAAAAAAAAATGTCAGAAGTTCTGTGAAAAGAATGTTAGAAGTCTATGATTTTGATTAGTGTGTTCTGAGAAGACTCTACTCTCCACCGCATAATTCAAATCTTGGTGGTCATTAGGATGATTGTTTCAGGTAGAACTTGCAGAAAAATAATTTTAGCTACCTGGAAAATATTTAGTGAGGTGATACTGACTGAGGTCAGAGGGTGAGGTGTGTAAGAAGAAGTTATATTTGCTAGATATACTGATAATATTCAGAATTTGAGAAATAAATGTACAAAGAATTAGTGGGAGTTCCCTGCAGGCTCAGTGGGTTAAGGCTCCAGTATTGTCACTGCTGTGGCTCTTGTTACTGCTGCGGTGAGGGTTCTATTCCTGGCCCAGAACTTCTGTATACCATGGGTACAGAGGGGAAAAAAAATTAGTAAAGATGAAACAAGAGAAATAAAGGAGATGGGAAGTTTAAAGATGCAAAATGACTTAAATAATAGAAGGATAGGTGTTAGCTCTTCTCTAAATGTTTGATAGAATTCTCCCATTAAGCCATCTGGTTATGGACTTTTTTTTGTTGGAAGTTTTTTAACCACAGTTTCACTTTCAGGACTTGTGATGGGTCCATTCATCTTTTCTATTTTTGTCTTGGTTTAATCTTGGAAGATTGTACTTTTCTAAGAATTTGTCCATTTCTTCTAGTTTGTCCATTTCATTGGCATATGGTTGCATGTAGTAGTCTCTTATGATCCTTTGTATTTCTCTGATGTCCACTGTAACTTCTTTTTTTGTTTCTAATTTTATTGATTTGAGTCCTCTTTTTTCTCGATAAGTCTGGCTAAGGGTTTATCAATTGTGTTGATCTTTTCAAAGAACAAGCTTTTAGTTTTATTGATCTTTTTTATGGTTTTCTTCATTTCTATTTCATTGATTTCTGCTCTGATCTTTATGAATTCTTTCCTTCTGCTAACTTTAGGTCTTGTCTGTTCTCTCTCTAGCTGCTTTAGAGGTAAAGTTAGCTTGTTTATTTGAGCTTTTTCTTGTTTCCTGAGATAGGCTCATATTGCTATAAACTTCCCTCTTAGAACTGCTTTTGCTGCATCCATAGGTTTTGGAGTGTTGTAAGAGAATTGGACTTTTTTTTTTTTTTTTTTTTTTTCGTCTTTTTAGGGCCTCACCCACAGCATTTGGAAGTTCCCAAGCTAAGAGTAAAATCAGGGCTGCAGCTGCTGGCCTACACCACAGCCACAGCAACATGGAATCTGAGCTGTGACTGTGACCTACACCACAGCTCACAGTAATGCTGGATTCTTTAACCCACTGAGCAAGGCATGGGATCAAACACTTATCCCCATGGCTAGTAGCTAGGTTCATTACCACTGAGCCACAACAGGAACCCCGAGAATTGAACAATTTTTAGACAATGCATTTGCCCTTCCAATAATTATAGAAATTATGGAAAGTAATTTAAATTAAGAAAATTCTTAAATTACTGCATTGGAAGATTGGTAAGTGTTATGTTCAAATATAGAAATTTTTAAGAATTGCTGGATGGATAGAATTTGAATGAGACCAGGCTGAAGAAGGAGACTTAAGGACAAAACACTAATAAGAAAAATAATCTTTAAGAGAGTATCAACTGCACATTTTCTACCCTACTTGGAATATTGTAAGTAAGGAGTAAAGCATACCTAAATTTTCCTAAAGTGTACTACCACAAAACTATACAAGGCTATATTTTCAGTGAGCTCCAAGGGCATGAAAATTTACAATTGAAAAGCTAATGAACTTTATAAAGGATACTAAAACAATAAGAAATATTTCAGACACAATACAAACATTAAGGGGGGGATAGAGTATTTAGGAAAAAGTTTATATTGAAGATCAAGATACAAGCAAAATCCCAATTGAATTTCTATTTTCAGGCTAAGGCAGTACTCAGAGGACTCTCAATGATGTAGGATTCTGCTGGCCTTAAAAAAAAAATATGATGTTTCCTTATTTTCACAGGAATCAACCATTCTCCCCAAATGACAAGAATAAAACACAATGATATAGGCTATGTTTTTGGAGAAACTAAAGGACATCTTAATCTGCGAGCAAAGATGCATAAAAAAAGTCTATTAATGGCTTTGGCAGTCACACAGCATGTTAAATAAATAGAGAGAGAAGGTCCAACAGATGCGTTTCATGGAAAAAGGCAAGCAGATCAAACTTCCACAGGGAAACAGCACATCCTAAGAAATAAACTCAGCCGAATTTTGTGCACAACATTGGGTACTAGATATATTAACTCTTCTGTAATCCCTTTGACAAAGAAGGAGAGAGGAAGAGAGAAAAGAGGAGGGAATGTGGGAGAAAGTAAAAGAAAGCTGAGTGTGCATAAGCCATCAAATAGGCAAGAGGCATTAACTGAAATTTGTTTATCAAAATATCTGTGTGTGCTGGATTGTTTCTATTCATCTTATTTATGCCCTTGCACCACAGAATATGGCTGAAAATGATGCTGTCCAGAATCCCATAAAAGTAGGGTTTCAGATTAGATAAATAAATTTTAGGCAAAATTTAAGATGAGAGAGAAGATATTTATTTATTTATTTAATATTGTCTTTTTAGGGCTGCACCCATGGCATATGGAGGTTCCCAGGCTATGGGTCAAACGGAGCTGTAGCTGTCAGCCAATGGTACAGCATCAGCAAGGCAGGATACAAGCTGCTTCTGCGATCTACACCATAGCTTGAGGCAACATTAGATCCTTAACCCCCTGAGAAAGGCCAGGGATTGAACCTGCATCCTCATGGATACTAGTCAGATTTGTTTCCACAGAGCCACAGGGAACTCTGAGAAGACATTTATTTATTTTTTGCTTTTGTTGCCCTTTCCTGGAGAGACATATCCAAAAACCAAAAAGCTTTGCACAAGGAAGGAAACCATCAACAGAATGAAAATGCAATCTGCTGCATGGAAGATGATACTTGCAAATAATACATCTGATAAGCAGTTGATATTGAAAGTATATTAAAATTTTTTTAAAAGTGTACAACTCAATATCAAATAAATAAATAACCCAATTATAAATGGGCAGACATTTTCCCAAAGACATACAAATGACCAACAGGTACATAAAAAGTTACTTAACATTACCAATCAAAACTGCCATGAGACACCACCTTACACCTTTCAGAATGGCTATTATCAAAAAGACAAGTGTTGTCAAGGATGTGGAACAAAGGGAATCCTATTGCACTGTTGGTGGGAATGTAACTTAGTGCAGCCAGTATGGAAAACATTATGGAGGTTTTATGATCCTACAGATAAATACCCAGCAATTCCGCTTCTGGGTATTTATCTGTAGGAAACCAAAGCACTAATATGAAAAGGTATATGAACCAATACATTCATTGCTGCAAAATTTATGGTGGCCAAGATATATAAGCAACCCAAATGCTCATATCACTAGATAATTGGCTAAAGAAGATATACTCTCTGTAAACTGTGGAATATTACTCAGTTATAAAAAAAAAAAAACAAAATCTTGCCATTTGTGGCAACATGAATGGACCTGGAGTGTATAATTCTATGTGTTGTAAATCAGACAAAGAAAGACAAATACTGTGTGATTTCAATTATATGTGGAATCTAGGAAATAAAAAAAATTAACAACATAAAACAGAAACAGACTTATAGATACAGAGAACAAATGAGTGGTTGCCATAGGCGTGGGGGTTGAGAGGAAGGGTGAAAAAGTTGAAGGGGACTAAGGTACAAATTTCCAGCTATAAAATAAATAAGTCTCAGGGGTATAATGTACAGCATAGGAAATATAGTCAATATTGTAATAATTCTGTATATAACAGATGATAATGACTATTCTGTTCGTTTTATAATGTATAAAACATTGAATCACTATGTTCTACAACTGAAACTAATATACTCTAGGTCAATTATAATTCAATACAATGGCTAATTTCTTTAAAAAAGAATATAATTTCCAGCTGCAGTTATGGGAAGATGCATAGTCACTAAGCTAGATAACATATCGGTTTCTGGTTCCTGTGACTGAGTGGTTTCATTGCTGCAGGTAGGATAGTCACTGACTATGGGTTCCAAAAATTTAGGCACTTTCTGAATACCTAGAAAATTTTTATTCACGCTTTCAATGATTGTATAAGATCCTCTAATTCAACTATTATTTACCTCAAGTGAATCATGCTTCCTGCTAAAACATCATTGGTATTGTATTTAGTATCAGGATTTGGCACTGAGAAACAGACTCAAAAGCTCACGACCTGATATTAGTTTATCTTATATGGTTAGGAGTGAAGTGCATGTTTGTGTGTGTTTCCTTCCAACTCTAGGTAATAGAAAACCACTAGCCCACAGCACAGAGGAACAAGGTACTAACATTAGTACCTTTACTTGGAATGTAAATAAATCTCCAAGGGGAGGGGAGAGAGGAAGTCCTCCAGCTTCACCTCACTAGATTGCAAGTAACAAGTTCCTGGGGAAGTAAGTCTATACATTATTTCCAAGCAATTCTCAATGTCTAGCTTCTAGGGCACATTTGCTATACAATCAATCTGTAACCAAGTCTGCCAGTACTCTTTACACCAAAATCCTAGACCTGGAAAAGATGTGAAAACATTCACAGAAAATTGCTTCCCACCCACCAACTTTTAGGAAAAAATGGTGTTTTGAGAAAAGACCAAGTTCAAACTGAAGCCTGAAGTTACAGATTTAAATTATAACATGTTTGACTGCTTTCTGTGATGCTTTCTTTTAATGATCACCTAGACAAAGTAAATTATAGGGTTAATCTAAAGGTTGAGTTTCACCGGTGATTGAGGAAAGGAAGACAAGGGAGTTTATGTAACTGCAGCTAAATGACTGCTGGTTACAAGTCACTGATTTTTTTAGTCTGGGCATAGAGAAAAAAACAGGATAATGTTAATTTTGAGGAAAAAAAAGGTTGGAATCAAAAAGTAATGTATATTATGAACACCTAGAAAATTTTTATTCTAGTGATACAATTCGATGAAGTGGCCTAGAAAAGTAAACTGATCTAGTGATACAATTCGATGAAGTGGCCTAGAAAAGTAAACTGATACCAGTGTGCTGATAGTGACTTGAGAGAAATAGAGTAAAAAGAGTGAGATATTTCAAAGTGTACTATTATAGATAGTTTAATTCATTTTATGACAAGATGTACAGCAGGGCTATGAAAAAATTGGTGAAATGAACAGAAGAAATAGTGACCAGTTAAATGAGCAATAAGAAAAAGAATGACTGATCCAAATACATGATTGACATTACAGTGGAAATAACCAGTTTGTGGGTGAATTTTGAATGGAGATGATTGTGTTTGGACAGGGTGGTCAGAACTTCTACAGAAGCCAAAAAATCTGGTTGAATTGCATGATGGAATTCATTGAGACTGTAGTGTACTGGACCTCCAGGTTCAGTTGTGAGGGTTTTTCCTCAAATTTCACATAAGGGAGTTAAAAAGACTGTTAAGTCAAGGTGAGGTCTGTATAGTGGTGGCTTCTAGGTTTTTAAAATAAACTGCTTGATCCTCAGCTTCTTAAAAATGTGCCTTATAACAGAATCAGTATTTGGGAGTTAACCAAGTCTCCATTGGACATATTTTCAAAGATTTTCACAAATCCTTTGATTACCATAGTATTTTTCCAGTTTTACAGAGGAAGAAAAAAAGGTGCTTAAATATTTGAATGGAAGAAACACCCCCATGGTTAAATCACAGTGTGCTTCTAACTAGAGGCCTAGTGGGACATGTTTTAATGAGTTTGTGGTGTAACCTAATGGTTGATATACGGAGAAATCAAATCTATAAGTTAGAAGTTATAATTTTTTAAAAATAAAAATTGCATAGTTTAAAATATTATGAATAGTAACTTCAATTGAAAATAGGAATACAATGGGAATTTCCATTGTTGCACAGCAGAAATGAATCTTTTTTCCATGAGGATGCAGGTTCCATCCCTGGCCTCACTCAATGCTGGATTGGGGATCCGGCATTATTGTGGCTGTGGGTAGGTTGGCAGCTGCAGTTCTGATTTGACCCTTAGCCCAGGAACTTCCATATGCCATGGGTGTGGCCCTAAAAAGCCAAAAAAGAGGGAGAGAGAGAGAAACAAAAAGAAAGAAAAAAATTAGGAATATAAAATTCAAATAGTTTCTTCATTATGCTTATACTATTACTTCTAAAGAGATCAAGAAGAACCATTAACATTCTTGCCTCTGAAGAAAGTGTATTGATATGTCATGGGAATCTATTATTTCATAATAATTTCTACTCCTTTATGTTACTAGATACATATATCGTGTATGTGAGTGTGTGTGTGGTTTATTCACTTAAAGGCACTATGCAAATACATATTAATTTAAATTCTTCATAACCTATAAACAACATATATCTTAAGATATAAAGTTGTGAAATGAGGAAAATATGAATGATTCAAAATACATTTACACATTTTTAACATTAATTTTTATTACAACAGTGATTAATTTGAATTATGCCTCTCAGACTTTAAGGAAAACTCATAGTGAACTCACTTGCAATTCTTGTACAAAACAACTCAAAAGTTGATAAAAAGATTCCAGATGAAATTCCTATGTGATCTGCCAGCACGCAGTGTGAAAGAGCATTAGTGTCATTTATATGAAAAGTCTTTCAAGTCAATGACAGAACTAGGCCAGAAGCAATGAGAATAAATTACGTAGTAGAGGTTGTTCAATGGCCATCTGAAACCACAGTAGAAAAGCTGCTAGCAGTTATTTTCTATTTTACATGGACTAATAGGAACAAAATCTACCACTCATATCTTGAGGATGGAAAACTGTCATATTTGTACTTTTAATCTGTCAACATTTATGAAGACAAAAATATATTTCATTTACTTTAGTTGATATAAATAAAAGTTTCAAATAACTTAGATTACAATTTATTTGAAATAGTGAAAACCAATGCCTAGAACCATGAATGGCTGAGATGGTATACAATATGCTTAAATTTTTTCAATTGTTTATTCTATTGAATGGTTCTAAATTTGGCATCAAAATGTATCAATTGTTTTATCATTAAATATATTGGTAGGTAGATAGGTAGAGAGATATACAGGTGGGTAGATAGATGGACATGGACATAGACATATATATGTCTGGATCTAATCCAACACTGAAATGGTCTACCTCAAAACTCATTTAGCTTCCCTATATATCTATTCCATATATATTACCCTTTTTCCTTAATAAAAATCCCCTTTTCAGGGAGCTCTTTATATCAGGATTATCCTAGTCCTTATGCTTCATCCCAACAAATTAATTCTAACCTTACGTAATTTCTCAATTATGTATTTATAACACCATTTCTCCTTAATTGTTGTAACTGAGTTAGAATTGAATGTATATTTTCATTAACTGATCCTCTAGCTCAGATTCACAAAAATCTCTCTACCCCACTCTCTTTCCTTTTTGATTAGGCATCCATAACTATTATTCACTATTAGCAGTTTATATTTATCTCACATATTTTTACGTTTTTCTGCCCTAATGACCTTCACTTTTCTTTAGTACCAGAGTATTTTCAGGATTTGTTTTAGTTATAAATTGCATTGTAATAGCACTCTGTTTGAAAACTGGTTTCTATTTTTGGCTTTAAGATTATCAATTAAATATTTTAAAACTAATAGTGGCCACCATTCTATTAAGTGTGTAGATGTTTTTTCCTAAAAAATGCAACATAGCAAAGCAGATCACACTCTGCCAATTACTTATGATCCATGATCCATATGCATTTCATATGGCCTATGAAAATATTTTCAGAAAAGTTTATGAAATGTACACAAATTTTTTTTGCTTGCTGTTATTCAAAAATACCTTTTTTTTTTTTTAGGGCTGCATCCAACAACATATGGAGGTTCACAGGCTAAGGAGCGAATGGAGCTACAGCTGCCGGCCTACACCAACCACCATAGCGATGCCAGATCTGAGCCACATCTGTGACCTACACCACAGCTCATGGCAATGCTAGATCCTTAACCCACTGAGGCCAGGGACTGAACCTGTGTCCTCAAGGATACTAGTCAGATTCATTTCCACTGAGCCACACTGGGAACTCCTCAAAAACATCATTTTGATTTATGTCAATGCCTTTTCTAGTACACGTAATGAGTTTTATGCATTTTATTTATATACTTTTGCCTCCCTTGATTATGAGCCAAATAAGGCTACTAAATAACCATGAAACTTAAAACAAACAAAAAACTGAAATTATATCATGACATTATTCATTTCCTTTGTATCTCATTCTTCTGTGATTTCCCCCAGTTTTACTGAAATAATTTGCATACAATGTTGTATAATTTTAAGGTAATTTGATACAAGTATACACTGTGAAATAGTTACCACACCAATGTTTGTTAACATATCCATCACTTCACATAATTACCCTGTGTGTGTGTATGTGTGTGTGGTAAGAACATCCTAGACCTATTCTCAGCAACTATCAAGTATATAATAGAGTACTGTTAACTATAGTCACCATTCTATACAATAGACCCTAAAACTTATTTATATTGCAACTGGAAATCTGTATTTTTCTGACCAAAATTTCCTCATTTCTCCATATTCCAGACTCTAGCAACCAGTCATCTGCTCTGCATCTATGAGTTTTGGGCTATTTTTAGGTTACCCATAAGAGGGTCATATATTGTTTGTCTTCTTCTATCTAACTTATGCCCTCAAGGTTTATCCATGTTCTGCAAATGGCAGGAATTCCTTCCATGAATAACTTTTTGATGAACCTCCATATTTTTTCATAGTAATTGCACCAATTTACATTCCCATCAACAGGACACAGGTTTTCCCTTTTCTTTATATTTTTTGCCAACACATATCTTTTTGATAATAGTCATTCTAATGGGTATCATGTGAGGACATATTTCATTGTGGCTTTCATTTGCATTTCCTTGATGATTACTGATATTGAGCATCTTTGCATGTACCTCTTGAATGATGGCACTACCAACTCTACTAGCCAAGGACCTGTCCAGTATATTAAAAGTTACTTTTCTCACTTATCCAGAATATACTTGAAATTAACACAGGCAATGCTGAGGCTTATGATGTTGCAAGAAACATGAGTTCCTTTATTTATTAGAAAGTACATTAAACTCAGTACAAATGATCTCTAATGTACTATTATAACAAGTGGTCTGCCTTAGTTTGTGGTTCATGCATTTATTTTAGTGAACCACTTACCCAAACCTACAATATTGGGTCTCTGACTCCTAGAAATTTTTTTTGTCCAGAAAAAGTTAATGTTTTAAAATAAAACACAACTTTGCCTGAGTAAAAGACTAAATAAAAATATTTTAATTTAATTTTATTTATCATATGGAAAGTGGGAATTTTCTCTTGGTCCTAAAATGTCATAATTTATATATCTGAATATCTAAGATTTATGAATTTTTATCATTTAATTTTGTTTTCAGAAAATGCCACATTGGTTCCCAAGGCCACTAACACTGAAAAATCCCAAGATTGGTAAACTTTTAAAACTGTCTTAGAAAAGGGAAGAAAAGGGTTCTCTCCATATATTCTACTGTACCATCCTCAAAACAACAACAAAATGTTATATCCAATTGAAGTAATTTAACAGTTACTTATTAAATACTGGATGCATGCCAACTGCGGTATTAAGTATACAAATACAAACAGATATAATTTGTATCTTCAAGTAGCTCACGTTCTTCCAAGGGATGTAAGACATGCAAACTATTAATTATAAAGCAATCTGAAAGTGTCTTTGTTACTAGGTTAACAAAGTTTTATGTAAGTCTGCCTAGTGGAATTTATCACTTGGTCATATATGAGTTATTGAGTCAAATAAATAATCTACTTTTTTCATTTTTCACAATTAAATTTAATTAGATGACTATTTTTAAAATCTGACCAAAGTATTCACAACTAAAATGCCATATTTAGGTAATTTATAAATTTATTTTTTTCTATATGCAAATTGCTACAGTTATTTATTATATTCAGAATGAGAATCAGTAAGATATAGGAAACTTCTGCATATTCAGTTTTTGGTTTGTTTTTACCTTCTCTCATATGAAGTAATCTCAGAGTTCCCAGGTTAATTAACTAATCACTACATTGTCAACTCTCTTTTATGCTTTTTGCTGTATCCTATCACAGACTCTTCTGGGTTAAGATTTATCTTGGGAATTGAAAGCCAAGGCTGGAACATGCTGAACAGAGTGTTCTATTTCTGTATGAAATGATAGATGTTGTTCTTGCCCAGAATGACAACACTGCACTGCTCCCAATCTGTAAATTGTTCCATTTGCTTGGAATAATAAGTATACTGATGTATTTAATTCTCTCTACCAGGGCCATGCTGTTCAATTCCTCTCCACTAGCCAAATATACCAGAAGTCATCAATTACTCCTCAATTGGGAGACTAAATGTGATCTCTTTCATATGTAAAAGCAGTGTTACTGCCCTGCTGTTATTGAGTTACCATATTTTTAAAATTCAAGATTAGAAAAAGATCCATTGCGATCTTTTTACTTTGTCAATGACTTAGTCTAAAAAACATCCTGACAAAATACGTGTGTATAAGCAGAGGTACAACTGTGGAAATGATTTAATGTTTATATAACTACCACTTATTTTCAAAATGGGTCTTCTTTGGTTTGTGTGTGTGTGTGTGTGTGTGTGTGTGTGTGTGTACTGCAAATAGAGTGTTTTGGATTCACACATTACACAAATGAAATGACTCAAATATTATATTCACCTATGGTACCAAATATTATAGTGCTTTCTCTTTCATCATATTCCCATTTTTTTTTCTTTAATGAGCATGGACTGCTTTTATAGTTCCCCAAAAGGGAGCATGCCTAAAAGCATCAAGATTTGTAGTACTGAGTGCCAAATGTCATTGGTTTCCCTTATAATCATATGAACCAAACTGTATCCAATACTTGGTAACTAAGTTGGGGGGGGGGGTGACAAACTATTACCCAATGGATCAATACAATCCATTGCCTCATTTTAAAAAATAAGTTTTGGAGTTCCTGCTGTGTCACAGAGCACT
Source organism: Sus scrofa (assembly GCF_054392235.1). Classification (NCBI taxonomy): domain Eukaryota; kingdom Metazoa; phylum Chordata; class Mammalia; order Artiodactyla; family Suidae; genus Sus; species Sus scrofa. Next base: position 63,916,087 of record NC_139393.1, on the reverse strand, counting down.
AGTGGCATTTCTGGAGTGCTAGGATGCAGGTTCAATTCCCAGCTCAGCACAGTGGTTTAAGGATCTGGAATTGCTGCACATGCAGCATAGGTCACAACAGCAGCTCAGATCTGAACCTTGGCCTGAGAACTTCATATGCCACGGGATGGCCAAAAAAAAAAAAAAAAAGGCTTGTTGAAGCCATGCTCTTTTTTTCCCATAATGTCTATGACTGTATTAGCTCTGCAATGGTAGGCTGTTTTAGCTGCCACAGAGACATTATGGCTTATAAAACCCAAAGTATTTACTTCTAAGGAATTTACTAAAAGAGTTTGTTGATGTTGATCCAAGTAAAACTAAGAAATTACAGTTGTTTCTGGTGTTCATTTAAATTGTTTACCTTTTGAAATTCATTGCATTATTTCTACCCTTGTTACTCATAGGGTTTCTGGGAAGATCAGATGAATTAAATAAGCTAATATTTGCAAGTAGTTAAAAATGTACTTGGGTCATAAGAAGAGCCATGTATGCGTTGTCAAAAAATGCAAATGAACTTAGCATTTATGCTGATTCAAAGAATACCAGATCCCTTGATATCTATTTAACTAACTTATGGATGCTAGCAGTGTTTGGGGTTTCATTATTAAAATCAATCATAATCTTGACTTTATTAAGCAATTCATGAGAAAGCAGAAAATTTTTCTTTTTTTCTAAAAATAATACATTTAAATAAAAGAAAAAAAAAAGATTTTCGATTTTCAGGTACAAACATATCCTAGGGGAAATAATGTATGTTTTTCTTACTAGTTGCTAGAGGACATTGCTAAGTTACTTTTGGATTTTTCTTCAGTAGATGATTGACTATATTATAATAATTGGTTATTTGGGAGATATTACTTTTATTTATATCCTATTCAATCTAAGTGTATAATAGATGTTAAAGTGTTATAATGCTGCAGTTACATTAAATTTTTCAGACTTAAGAAGAAGGGATAGAAAAGTTTCTAAATATATTTTATTCTTCAAGTTTCTATTCCTATTACCAATATAGAATATATTTAGTCACATAGTTTAATGCAAAGTAGTTGAAAAAAGGCTGTGTTTGGTTTTAGGTGCTCATTTTTGTTAATGATGATACACATTTTGATCACTGAAAAATTATTTTTTTCATACTTTAGTTTTCTCATGTTCCCTATACGCTGATTTAGAAAGGCAATTAGGCAAAATTTACCTCTGTACTGATAAACTCTCTGATTTTGTGTGTGTGTGAGTTTAGTGAGTTGCTTATTTAAATGGACAGGCTACTAAAATATCTATGCAACATTTTGATTGGCTGATTTTGAACTGGTTATATATAGCTTCTAAAGCAGTTTAGAGAAATGTAGATCAAAATAAAATATGCCAATATAAATAAAATATGCAAAAATGTAATAAACAGTTAACATTGTCATAATGTATGCGTGAATTTAAGGATGGAATAATGAAAGGCAGTAGTTTTCTATTTTGTTAGGGAGCAATAATCCATTTTGAGGAAATTTTTTTGGAATTCTAATACATGCAGGTATTAAAGTAGAGATTCTATGGTTTAAACATGTGCTGTTAACTGTGTCTATCAGCTATTGCTGCAAAAATTCTGTAGAACAAACCATATTATAATTCAACTATTTGAAAATATAGTCATTTGTTTATCTCATTTGTCTGCAAATTTACTATGACAAAATATCAGGCAAAATATTATCAAAGATATTCTTCTCAGAGAATGAACTTTCTCTGATGGGCTCCTTATACATTCAGATAAGCAAACTTTCATCAGGATATAACAGAGTTCATTTTTCAATCAATCCACAGAATGAGTTTCAATATTGATATTAAATTAGATTGAATTTAATAAATTCATCCATATGGATAATGCATTAATTATTTTACTAGGAACTGATTTTTAAAACTGTAAATATTTAAATGAATTGCATTTTTATGTAACATTAGTTAGATAAGTCATTTAGTGTTTGCATTTTTATTAAGAATACTATTTATATATTAATTTGTCTAAATATGTTTTCATTATCTTTGAAATACAAAATTCATAATAGAAAACATATTTTAGTCACCTTAATGAAAATAAACACATACAAAGTAACAAGTTTTTTAAATAGAGTATTCCCATTTGGATATAAAGCAGGTTTGTCATTGAATGATTGGGTATACTTGTACTAGAACAGAAATAGCTTTAATTTGCTATGATAGCCCTATGGCTCTGTGTTGCCAAATAATTTTAAATATTTCATTTTTTTTGAGTGACAAAACAATTACTACTGTATCTCTTGTTGGTTGACAGAAAAAATGACCTTACAAATATTAAACAGAAAAACTCAAAAAGGAGAGCTATCCTTCTTTGTTGATGAATCCTCTAAGGAAAACTGTGCTATTGTATAAAGAACCAATTTATTTAGTCACAAAACTGGGACATCTCTGACAAACTTTCCATCTGACCCCATTATAATTGCATTTTTGTGATGGGGATGGAAGTCTTACTTCTTCCTTCTATCCACTGACCTAATTTAAAGGGAAAAAAAAAAAAAGATCTAGGGAAGAATAATCACAAATAGCAATGAATACATATTATGACATTCAGAAAAAAATCTAAGGAAATGCAGGAATTATGGTATCAGAAATAATCTTCAAACCTGGTTAAACTACATTATATTATCTTTTAGGAAATTGCTCTTTAAAGCAGTTTTAAATTTATCTGAAAGATTGTTTTACTTTAATTATTGTCTTTTGAATTATGTAACCAAATATCTGTTTGTAGATGCATGAATACTTCATCTATTATAATGCAATTTCAGTAAACTATCAGTCAAAACTGGGATTAACTTCTATAAAATTATAGAATTGAGATATTTCCAATTAAGAAATGAGTAAAAGTGGGAAACAGTACTCATTTCATGGATTCAAACAGAGGCTGACACTCCCTGGGCCTGTCTTAGGTAAAAGCAGCAGTCACCTTTTCTTCCAGCTGCTTTACGTGGAGAGTTTAGCTTAGCTACATCACCAGCATTGCTGTCATTTTTGCTTGTCCAAACTACCCGGGGGGACCTTAAACTAACATTAGCTCTCTTATGCAAGCGCATGTGTAGATGGCAGCCCAGCCTGCAGAGTCACAAGGAACTGTAAATCCCTGAGAGGACTTCTCCAGCAGCCCTTATGACCACCAATTTCCCCTGCCTCTAAACTCCTTCCTCTAATGTGCCATTAAATCCAAGGGGCTTACTAAAACCTTATCTTTTAAGTCTTCCATTCTGGCCTTAACCAGGAATTCCAAAGCACTCCACTGACCAACTCTAATAAAGGCATGTGCCCCTTGTCTTGTCTCTCCAGCTTGTCAACACCCTGCCTTCACCTCCCTGTGTGGCAACTTGAGGCCACTTCCTCTAGGACTTGTGAGTAATAAACTTCTCCATTTCAATTTCTCATATGCTCTGTTATTGAACTACCAAAGCTCCCCATCTGGAAATCTCTGCTCCACTTAATAGGTGTTAATTTGACAGATTCATAACAAGGTGTGAATGAATATTGCATACTCTGACTGCATGAATGAGAAATCAATTCTAGTGCAAACTAAATAAGAACAGAAGAATTCCATGATAAAACTATTAATAAGATGAACATTCAATGGAGCAATAAAAAGCATGCTCACCTCAGTAAGTGCTGCAGTATTTTTAAACCTTCCTGTTGCCTTTAATTTGAAAATATTTATTGCATGTTGGATTTCTATTCCTGCCTTTAAGACATGCATTTGCATTCATGTCTAAGGTAAAATAAATTTCTCCTTATAACACTCCCTAAAAAATAGCTGTCTCCCTCACTATGCTTAAAATATACTGCTGACTTCTGATTAAAAATGACAAGATTAGGGAGTTCCCTTTGTGACACAGAAGAAACAAATCTGACTAGTATCCATAAAGATGAGAATTCGATCCTTGTCCTGACACAGTGGGCTGGGGATCCAGTGTTGCCATGAGCTGTGGTGTAGGTCAGAGAAGTGGCTCTGATACCAAGTTGCTATGGCTGCGGCATGGCTGGCAGCTGCAGCTCGGATTCGACCCCTAGCCCAGGAACTTCCATATGCCAAGGGTGTAGTCCTAAAAAGCCAAAAAAAAAAAAAAAAAAATTTAAACATACTCATTTATATTATATTCTCTATATATTAATATATGTTCTCTATACCACTATTTGTGGAATTGGCTATAACAGCCTGTCTCGAAACAGGTTTTTCCAATCTTCTTGCTTGATCAGCCACTGTTGCGAGACATGTTTTTCCAATCTTCTTGCTTGATTATCCACCCATTGCCCCTCCTCATGTGATCTCATCAAAAGAGTAAAATAAAAGCAGTGTGGTTTCTTGAGGTGGGGCTCTTGGTCCTAGAGACCTTGAGTCCCCCAGGTTCCCACCTTTACTATCTCTGTGTTTTGCTTTGTGTCAGCGTTTTGTTTTGGGTTGGTTTTTTCCTTAAGTTCCACAGCACCTGTTCTTCAGCCCCATCCTGCTGAGCTGGTCTCGGCAACAGCCTTGACCACTGATGTTGCAGTGCGTGTATAAACATCAAGGTAACATAAAACATTGGTTGGTGTTAAGTAAAAGAAAAAATGTGCAAGCTGGCATTTGCTATTAAGGATTCAGCTGTTCTACTCCATAACCTAGAATGGTTATGCTGTAAAATAATGAAACAATTTCTTCCTAAGAGTTAAGGTGAAACACTTACCAGAGGGCTTATTTTGTGGAAAAGACAGAGTGACCAGCACAGCTGAAATCATTATATAGAATCATTTTCATTTGGTGTCTTTCCAATTGCATAAAGCATAAGAGCAACCAGAACTGTCATAGAATACTTATAAACCAATTTCACTCAGAAACATTTGTGGGAAAATTACTGAATTTAGCAAGAGGGCATTATAAAAATTGTCTTCCATTTCTGCAAGATTGCTTTCTTTCAAGCGTTTATAAAATTCCGTACCTCTCACTGTTACGAGTCCTCCTGCGTTGGTCCCAAAACCAGCAGCTTTCTCTCCCATGTTATTTGAGCCAATAGAAGGTAATGGAGTTCAGTTCAGAAGCAAAAAGAAGATTTATTCTTCCATGGAAAAACGAGAGAGAGGTCAGAGTTCCTACGCTCCCGCTCTGGAGCACAGCTTTTTCCAATTGGCCAGTGGTGCGGCCGCTTTTTAAGAGTTCCTATCCGCGCGGACCTTCTCGCGAGTCTGGGCTGCTCACGCATCCTCACGCTGAGGCGCACGGTGCAGCTTTCTGCACACCGCCCACCATCACCGTCCTGAGTTGTGGGGCGCAGCGCTTTTCCACAGGACAGTGCGCCAAACTGCAGCGTCCCTGGAAACTCTTCGCTGGGAACATGAACCTCATGTGTTAGATACAAAGCCTCTGCACATAGCCCACTATCGGCAAATGAAAGTAGACTAAGCCCAAAAGATGAGGTAAGACCTTATCTCCTAGTTTCTCTCTTATTTTCCTAAGGTCCCCAGTGGGCTTTGTGGTGACATCACCAGAACAGGTGGGTTATCACAATGTACGGGGGAACGTTTACTTTTCCTAGAGGTTTAAAAATTTGAGGGGTTCCTGTTGTGACTTGGCGGTAAGGAACCTGACTTGTATCCATGAGGAGGCGGATTCGATCCATGGCCTAGCTCAGTGGGTGAAGGATCCAGAGTTGAAGTGAGCTGTGGTGTAGGTTGAAGACCTCGCTTGGATCCCTCTTTGCTGTGCCTGTGGTGTAGGGAGGCAACTACAGCTCTGGTTGGACCCCTAGCCTGAGAACCTCTATAGGCCACAGATGTGGCCCTAAAAAGCAAAAAAAAAAAAAAAAAAAAAAAAAAAAAAATTGAAATGATAAAAAAAGCCGTTTTCATAATTTTGTCCCTCTAAGAAACCCACTGCTTTTATCCAATGGTATGAATCATCATTACATAATATGTTAGAAATAAATAATATGTATTTGGGTGCATGTACAGTGTTTTTCACTATATTTAATTTTGTTATGTATAAAAATAACCATTTACTTAAATAATATTGATTAAATAGTATACAATAATTTAATTATTTACTTATATTTAGTAAATAAAGTCTATTTCTAGGATGCTGAGATTATCTGAGTGGTACCAGAGTCAGAAAAGTATATGTAATAAGCAACTGTATCCTCTCTTAATTCATAATTTTGAGAATTAATAGTATAACTTTAAACTGTATGATCATAAATATGTTCTATGAATATTTATTTCAGAATATTGGATGCTTGAGATTTACCACAAAATATATTTCAATTACAGTAGAAATTTATATTTGAAATGACTTTTTGAATAATTTAAGTGCTAGAATATAATGAAAATTACATTCTAATATTATACAAGACATGGATATTTGGATGTGGTATTAATAAAGTAGGTTATGATAATGATAAAAGTAAAGTATTGGATAGCTTTATATCATAATACAATATTTATTGTCAACTGCTTGTTAGAGATTCTACAATGATAAATTACATAATTTACAAATTAGCCTTAAATAAAATGTGTAAAAATTGAGTGTGTTCATGCCAGCTGCCTATAAAGATTTCTAACTCACAGACAAGTGAGACAGGTACAATCATTCCTTTGATCTACACAGAAATGTCTTGTGTTTTTAGGTAAATGGTAAGTAGAGAATAAGTGGATTCCTTCAAAACCATTTTCCAATTAGCTACTGTGGAAGGAAATGGTTTTAGTCAATGTATTCTATACACATAGTTTGAAAAAAGCACTAATTAGTACCATGCAACATATAGCGCCATTTTTCTAATTTCAATAACAATTTTAAGAGCCTTAAGAAATGAAGATAATTGAACTAAAAAAGAGAACAAATCCAAAAATCTGACTTTTAAGTAGAAATTGAAATACCTTTGAAGTTACATAAAATAATGAGTTCTAAATTCTATTTGATAAATTGAATAGTAAATATGGACAAACATCATATTCATATTTATTTGTCTTTTTTTTTTTTTTTTGGTCTTTTTAGGGCTGCACTCATGGCATATGGAGTTCCCAGGCTAGGGGTCAATTCCATGTCTTGACTACTGTAAATAGTGCTGCAATGAATATTGGGGTGCATGCCTCTTTTTTGAATTATTGATTTCTCTGGATATATGCCTGGGGTGGGATTGCTGGATCACATCATAGTTCATTATTTAATTTTTAAAGGGTCCTCCATGCTGTTCACCATAATGGTTGCACCAGTTTGCATTCCCACCAGCAGTGCAGGAGGATTCCTTTTTCTCCACACCCTCTCTAGCATTTATTGTTTGTATCCATTTTTTTTTATTTTATGATTTTTATTTTTTCCATTATAGTTGGCTTACAGTGTTCTATCAACTTCTACTGTACAGCTTAGTGACCCAGTCATATATATACATAAGATCACAGTATCCTCCATTTTTCTCACATTATCCTCCATCATGTTCCATCACAAGTGACTGGATATAGTTCCCTGTGCTATACTGCAGGATCTCATTGCTTATCCACTCCAAATGCAATAGTTTGCATCTATTTACCCCAAACTCTCAGTCCATTCCACTCCCCAGCCCCCAGGCAACCATAAGTCTGTTCTCCAAGTCCATGAGTTCCTTTTCTGTGGGAAGGTTCGTTTGTGCCATATATTAGATTTCAGATATGTGCTATCATACGATATTTGTTTTTATCTTTCTGACTTATTTCACTTAGTATGACGGTCTCTAGTTCCATCCATGTTGCTGCAAGTGGCATTATTTTGTTATTTTTTTGTGGTTGAGTAGTGTTCCATTATGTATATATACCACATCTTCTTTTTTAATGACTACACTCACAACATACAGAATTTCCCAGCCCAGGAACTGAATCAGATCCACAGGTGCAAACTATGCTGTAGCTGCAACAATGCTGGATCCTTTAACCCAGTGTGCTTGGCCAGAAATCAAACCCATACCTCTGCAGCAACCTGGGCCACTGCAGTCAGGTTCCACTGCACCATGGTGGAAACTCCTTAAACTTTTGATGATGGCTATTCTGACTGCTTTCAGATGATAACTCATTGTTGTTTTGATTTGCATTTCTTTAATAATTAATGATGTTGAGCATCTTTTCATGTGCTTTTTAGCCATCTGTTTGACTTTTTTGGAGTTATGTCTGTTTAGAACTTTTGACCATTTTTAATTAGGTTGTTTCCTTTTTTGTATAAAACTGTGTTAGATGTTTGTATATTTTGAAAATTAAACCCTAGTTGGTCACTTCATTTGTATATTCTCACATTCTGCAGGTTGTCTTTTCATTTTGTTTCTTCTTGCCTATGCTGTGCAAAAACTTTTAAATTTAATTAAATCCCATTGGTTTTATTTATTTTTACTTTAATTAGCTCTTTTTTTAATTGTTACTTCCCCAATACAATTTTTTTTCTATTGTACAGCATGGTGACCCAGTCACACATACATGTACACATTCTGTTTCCTCACATTATCATGCTCCATCATAAGTGACTAGACATAGTTCTCAGTGGTACACAGCAGGATCTCATTGCTAATCCATTCCAAAGGCAATAGTTGGCATCTATCAATCCCATGCTCCAAATCCTCCCCACTCCCTCCCCCCTCTCTCCCCCTTGGCAACCACAGGTCTATTCGCTAAGTCCGTGATTTTCTTTTCTATGGAAAGATTCATTTGTGCTGTATATTAGATTCCAATATAAGTGATATCATATGGTATCTGTCTTTCTCTTTCTGACTACTTTCACTCAGGATGAGAGTCTCTAGTTCCATCCATGTTGCTGCAAATGGCATTATTTCCTTCTTTTTATGGCTGAGTACTATTCCATGTGTGTATATACCACAACTTCCTACTCCAGTCGTCTGTCGATGGATATTTGGGTTGTTTACATGTCTTGGCTATTGTGAATAGTGCTGCAGTGAACATGCAGGTGCATGTGTCTTTTTTAAGGAAAATTTTATCCAGATATATGCCCAAGAATGGGATTGCTAGGTCATACAGTAGTTCTATGTTTAGTTTTCTAAGGTACCTCCATACTGTTTTCCATAGTGGTTGTACCAGCTTTCATTCCCACCAACATAGTAGGAGGGTTCCCATTTCTCCACACCCTCTCCAGCATTTGTTTTTTGTGGACTTATTAATGATGGACATTCTGACTGGTGTGAGGTGGTATCCCATGGTAGTTTTGATTAACATTTTTGTAAGAATAAATGATATTGAGCATTTTTTTCATGTGCTTGTTGATCATCAGTTTATCTTCCTTGGAGAAATGTCTATTCAGGTCTTTTGCCCATTTTTCAATGCTGTTGTTGGCTTTTTTGCTGCTGAGTTGTATATGTTGCTTGTATATTCTAGAGATTAAGCCCTTGTCCATTGCATTGTTTGAAAGTATTCTCCCATTCTGTATTTTTTTTTTTTTTTGTCTTTTCTAGGGCTGCACCCATGGTGTATGGAGGTTCCCAGGCTAGGGGTCCAATCGGAGCTATAGCTGACAGCCTATGCCAAAGCCACAGCAACACCAGATCTGAGCTGCATCTGTGACCTACACCACAGCTCACAGCAATGCTGGGTCCTTAACCCACTGATCGAGGCAGGGATCAAACCCGCAACCTCATGGTTCCTAGTCGGATTCGTTAACCACTGAGCCACGACTGGAACTCCAATTAAGTAAGTTGTCTTTTTGTTTTCTTTTTGGTTTCCTTTGCTGTGCAAAAGCTTGTCAGTTTGATTAGGTCCCATTGGTTTATTTTTGCTCTCATTTCTGCTGTTTTGGGAGACTGACCTGAGAAAACATTTGGAAGGTCGATGTCAGAGAATGTTTTGCCTATGTTCTCTTCCAGGAGTTTGATGGTGTCTTGTCTTATATTTAAGTCTTTAAGCCATTTTGAGTTCATTTTTGTGCATGGTGTGAGGGTATGTTCCAGTTTCATTGATTGGCATGTAGCTGTCCAGGTTTCCCAGCAGTACTTGCTGGAAAGACTTTTTCCCCATTTTTATGTTCTTGCCTCGTTTGTCAAAGATTAATTGACCATAGGTGTCTGGGTTTATTTCTGGGTTCTCTATTCTGTTCCACTGGTCTATATGTCTGTTTGGTACCAGTACCACACTGTCTTGATGACTGTGGCTTTGGAACATTGGCTAAAGTCTGGGAGAGTTATGCCTCCTGCTTGGTTTGTGTTCTTCAGAATTCTTTTGGCAATTCTGGGTCTTTTGTGGTTCCATATAAATGTTTGGATTGTTTGTTCTAGTTCTGTGGAAAATGTCATGTGTAATTTTATAGGGATTGCATTGAACCTGTAGATTGTTTTGAGTAGTATGGCCATTTTTACAATATCAATTTTTCCAACCCTGGAGCATGGAATATCTTTCCATTTCTTTACATATTCTTTAATTTCCTTGATTAATGTTTTATAGCTCTCGGCATATAAGTCCTTTACCTCCTTGTTCAGGTGTATTCCCAGGTCTCTGATTTTTTAGCGGTGCAATTTTAAAAGTATTGTATATTTGTATTCCTTGTATAATATTTCGTTGTTAGTATATAAAATGTGAGTGATTTCTGAATGTTAATCTTATATCCTTCTACTTTGCTGAATTTTTTGATCAGTTCAGGTAGTTTTTGGTTTGAGTCTTTAGGGTTTTCTATCTATAGTATCATGTTATCTGCATACAGTGACAGTTTTACCTCTTCTGTTCCTGTTTGGATGCCTTTTATTTCTTTTGTTTCTCTGACTGCTGTGGCTAGGACTTCCAGTACTCTGTTGAATAACAGTGGGTGATCATGGGCATCCTGGTCTTGTTCCAGATTTGAGTGGGAAGGCTTTCAGCTTTTCTCCATTGAGTATTATATTTTCTATGGGTTTGTCATAAATGGCTTTAATTATGTTAAGGTATGTTCCCTCTATACCCACTTTGGTAAGAGATTTGATCATGAATGGATGTTGGACTTGGTCAAATGCTTTTTCTGCATCTATTGAGATGATCATGTGCTTTTGACTTTTATTAATGTGCTGTATGATGTTGATTGATTTGCATATGTCAAACCATCCTTGTGAACCTGGGATGAATCCCACCTGGTCATGGCGTGTGATCTTTTTTTTTTTTCCTAGTTTTTTTTTTTTTTTTTTTTTATTTTCCCACTGTACAGCAAGGGGGTCAGGTCATCCTTAGATGTATACATTGCAGTTACAGTTTTTTCCCCCACCCTTTCTTCTGTTGCAACATGAGTATCTAGACATAGTTCTTAATGCTATTCAGCAGGATCTCCTTATAAATCTATTCTAGGTTGTGTCTGATAAGCCCAAGCTCCCGATCCCTCCCACTCCCTCCCCCTCCCATCAGGCAACCACAAGTCTCTTCTCCAAGTCCATGATTTTCTTTTCTGAGGAGATGTTCATTTGTGCTGGATATTAGATTCCAGTTATAAGTGATATCATATGGTATTTGTCTTTGTCTTTCTGGCTCATTTCACTCAGGATGAGATTCTCTAGTTCCATCCATGTTGCTGCAAATGGCATGATGTCATCCTTTTTTATGGCTGAGTAGTATTCCATTGTGTATATATACCACCTCTTCCGAATCCAATCATCTGTCGATGGACATTTGGATTGTTTCCATGTCCTGGCTATTGTGAATAGGGCTGCAATGAACATGCGGGTGCATGTGTCTCTTTTAAGTAGAGCTTTGTCCGGATAGATGCCCAAGAGTGGGATTGCAGGGTCATATGGAAGTTCTATGTATAGATTTCTAAGGTATCTCCAAACTGTTCTCCATAGTGGCTGTACCAGTTTACATTCCCACCAACAGTGCAGGAGGGTTCCCTTTTCTCCACAGCCCCTCCAGCACTTGTTATTTGTGGATTTATTAATGATGGCCATTCTGACTGGTGTGAGGTGGTATCTCATGGTAGTTTTGATTTGCATTTCTCTCATAATGAGGGATGTTGAGCATTTTTTCATGTGTTTGTTGGCCATCTGTATATCTTCCTTGGAGAAATGTCTATTCGGGTCTTTTGCTCATTTTTCCATTGGTTGATTGGCTTTTTTGCTGTTGAGTTGTATAGGTTGCTTGTATATTCTAGAGATTAAGCCCTTGTCCGTTGCATCATTTGAAACTATTTTCTCCCATTCTGTAAGTTGTCTTTTTGTTTTCTTTTTGGTTTCCTTTGCTGTGCAAAAGCTTTTCAGTTTGATGAGGTCCCATGGGTTTATTTTTGCTCTAATTTCTATTGATTTGGGAGACTGACCTGAGAAAATATTCATGATGTTGATGTCAGAGAGTGTTTTGCCTATGTTTTCTTCTAGGAGTTTGATGGTGTCCTGTCGTATATTTAAGTCTTTCAGCCATTTTGAGTTGATTTTTCTGCATGGTGTGAGGGTGTGTTCTAGTTTCATTGCTTTGCATGCAGCTGTCCAGGTTTCCCAGCAATGCTTGCTGAATAGACTTTCCTTTTCCCATTTGATGTTCCTGCCTCCCTTGTCAAAGATTAAGTGACCATAGGTGTCAGGGTTTATTTCCGGGTTCTCTATTCTGTTCCATTGGTCTGTCTGTCTGTTTTGGTACCAGTACCACACTGTTTTGATGACTGTGGCTTTGTAGTATTTCTTGAAGTCTGGGAGAGTTATGCCTCCTGCTTGGTTTTTGTGTCTCAGGATTGCTTTGGCGATTCTGGGTCTTTTGTGGTTCCATATAAATGTTTGGATTGTTTGTTCTAGTTCTGTGAACAATGTCATGGGTAATTTGATAGGGATTGCATTGAATCTGTAGATTGCTTTGGGTAGGATGGCCATTTTTACAATATTGATTTTCCCAATCCAGGAGCATGGAATATCTTTCCATTTCTTTACATCTTCTTTGATTTCTTTGATTAAAGTTTTATAGTTCTCGGCATATAGATCCTTTACCTCTTTGGTCAGGTGTATTCTGAGGTATTTGATTTTGTGAGGTACAATTTTAAAAGGTATCATTTTTTTGTATTCCTTTTCTAATGTTTCATTGCTGGTATACAGAAATGCAACTGACTTCTGAATGTTAATCTTATATCCTGCCACTTTGCTGAATTTATTAATCAGTTCAAGGAGTTTTGGGGTTGAGTCCTTAGGGTTTTCTAGGTATAGTATCATATCATCTGCATACAGTGACAGTTTGATCTCTTCTCTTCCTATATGGATGCCTTTTATTTCTTTTGTTTGTCTAATTGCTGTGGCTAAGACTTCCAAAACTATGTTGAAGAGCAGTGGTGAGAGTGGGCATCCCTGTCTTGTTCCAGATTTGAGTGAGAAGGCTTTCAGTTTTTCCCCATTGAGGATTGTATTTGCTGTGGGTTTATCATAAATGGCTTTGATTATATTCAGGAATGTTCCCTCTATACCCACTTTGGCGAGGGTCTTGATCATGAATGGATGTTGAACTTTGTCAAATGCTTTTTCTGCGTCTATTGAGATGATCATATGATTTTTGACCTTTTTTTTGTTAATGTGGTGTATGATGCTGATGGATTTGCGTATGTTAAACCATCCTTGTGAACCTGGGATGAACCCATCCTGGTCATGGTGTATAATTTTTTTGATATGTTGTTGGATTCGGTTGGCTAAGATTTTGTTGAGAATTTTTGCATCTATATTCATCAATGATATTGGGCGATAGTTTTCTTTTTTGGTGGTATCTCTGTCTGGTTTTGGAATGAGGGTGATGGTGGCCTCATAGAATGTCTTTGGGAGTATTCCTTCTTCAACCTTTTGAAAGAGTTTAAGGAGGATGGGCACCAATTCCTCTTTATATGTTTGATAAAATTCACCTGTGAAGCCATCTGGTCCTGGACTTTTATTTGTAGGGAGTGATTTTCTGACCTCTTCAATTTCATTTCTAGTGATTGGTCTGTTCAGTTGGTCTGTTTCTGCTTGATTCAGTTTTGGCAAGCTGTAAGATTCTAGAAAATTGTCCATTTCTTCCAGATTGTCAAAGTTGTTGCCATACAGTTGTTCATAGTGTTCTCTTATGGTTTTTTGTATTTCTGCTGTATCCGTTGTGATTTCTCCTTTTTCATTTATAATTTTGGTTATTTGGGTTCTTTCTCTCCTCTTTTTAGTGAGTCTGGCTAGGGGTTTGTCAATTTTGTTCACCTTTTCAAAGAACCAGCTCTTGGTTTTATTAATTTTCTCTATTGTTTTTTGAGTCTCTATTTTATTGATTTCTTCTTTGATCTTTATAATTTCCTTCCTTCTGCTGACTTTAGGACTTTTTTGTTCTTCTTTTTCTAATTCGTTTAGGTGGAGGGTTAAGTTGTCAATTTGGGATCTTTGTTCTTTTTTGAGAAAGGCCTGTATTGCTATAAATTTCCCTCTGAGCACTGCTTTCGCAGCATCCCATAGATTTTGAGAGGTTGTGTCTTCATTATCATTTGTTTCAAGGTAGTTTTTAATTTCCTTCTTGATTTCCTCATTGACCCATTGGTTTTTTAGTAGCATGTTGTTTAGTCTCCATGGAGTAGGTTTTTTCTCTTTGCTTTTCCCATGGTTGATTTCTAATTTCATGGCATTGTGGTCAGAGAAGATACTTGAGATAATTTCTACGCTCCTAAATTTATTGAGATTCGCTTTGTGTCCCAATATGTGGTCGATTCTTGAGAATGTTCCATGAGCATTTGAGAAGAATGTGTATTCTGCTTTTTTTGGATGTAGTGTCCTGAAGATATCAATTAAGTCTAACTTTTCTATTGTTTCCTTTAGGATCTCTGTTGCTTTATTGGTTTTCTGTCTAGAGGATCTGTCCATTGATGTGAGGGGGGTATTTAGGTCTCCTACTATGATTGTATTCTCATCAATATCTCCCTTTATGTCTGTTAATATTTGTTGTGTGTATCTGGGTGCTCCTGTATTTGGGGCATATATGTTGACAATAGTAACATCCTCTCCTTGGATGGATCCCTTAATCATTAAATAGTGTCCTTCTTTGTCTTTCTTTATGCCTTTTGTTTTAAAGTCTATTTTGTCTGATATGAGCGTTGCGACTCCTGCTTTTCTGTCATGTCTATTGGCGTGAAATATTTTTCCCCACCCTTTCACTTTCAATCTATATGTATCTTTTGTCCTAAGGTGAGTTTCTTGTAGGCAGCATATTGAAGGTTTTTGCCTTTTTATCCACTCAGCCACTCTGTGTCTTTTGATTGGGGCATTCAGTCCATTGACATTTAAGGTGATAATTGATAGATGATTATTTATTGCCATTTGAACTTCGGGTTCCAGTTGATTCTATGGTTCTCCATTTTTTTTTTTTTTTTTTTGGTTGGATGGTCTCCTGTTATTATCTGCTTGAGTGGTTTTTTTTTTTCATTTTTTGCAAATGCACTATTTGGTTTTGGCTTGTGGTTGCCCTGTTTTTTAAGTATGCTAACCCCTTCCCATAAATGTGTGTTTTAGCCTGATGGTCCTGTAAGTTCAAACACTTCATTACTATATTAAAATTAAGAAGAGAGACATACATAGAAACAAAAAGGGTTATTTACCTCCTGACATCCCTTGCCCACATTTTATGGTTTTGATGACTCTTTTTTATTTTTTTCTTTTTAATTTTATTTTGTTTGAAGCATGTTCATGATTAAATCTGTATGCTGGCTTGTTTGAGTGACTTCTCTCTGATTGCAGTTTCCTCAGTCCTAGTTCTTCCTCTTCTTCTTCTTCTTTTTTTTTTTTTCTTTTCTTTTTTCTTCCCTTTCCTTCCTTTCTTTTTGGTTTAGAGAAGCCCTTTCAATATTTCCTTTAACCTGGGTTTTGTGTTGCTGTATTCTTTAAGTTTTTGTTTGTTGGGAAATATTTTTATTTCCCCTTCTATTTTAAATGATATTCTTGCTGGATAGAGTATTCTAGGTTGCATATTTTTTCCTTTGAGCACTTTAAATATCTCTTGCCATTCCCTCCTGGCCTGTAGTGTTTCTGTAGAGAAATCAGCTGATATTCTTATGGGGGTTCCCTTGTAGGTAACATTCTGTTTTTCTCTTGCTGCCTTTAGGATCCTCTCTTTATCACTAACTTTTGCCATTTTTATTATGATGTGTCTTGGTGTGGGTCTGTTTGGGTTCAGTTTGTTTGGGGCCCTCTGTGCTTCTTGTATCTTGAATCCAGTATCCTTGAGATTTGGGAAGTTTCCAGCAATAATTTCTTCAAATATATTTTCCATTCCCTTATCTTTTTCTACTCCTTCTGGAATTCCTATTATGCGTAGATTGGCCCGTTTTATATTATCCCATAGGTCTCTTATATTGCTTTCCAGTTTTTTGATTCGGTTTTCTGTCTGTTGACCAGATTGAGTGATTTCCATTATTCTATCTTCCATATCACTGATTCGTTCTTCTGCATTATTCATTCTGGTTTTTACTGCCCCTAGTTCAGTTTGCATCTCTGCAAATGAATGTTCTAGTTTTTCTTGGCTCCTCCTTATATTTTCTAGTTCCTTTCTGAGGGTATCTGCATTACTGTTCATATCTTCTCTTAATTCCTTCAGTATTTTCACTATTTCTCTTTTGAACTCCAGGTCTGTCAGACTGCCGAGATCTGTTTCATTGTTGACTGTTTTAGGTGAGTTCTCCTGATGGTTTGACTGGGGGTGGTTTCTCAGCTTCTTCATCTTGCTTGTTGTTTTCTTTCTCCTGAGGGAGTTGTACTCTCCGTGATCGGGCAGTGTTTGCCTTGTCACTGCCGTGGAATATTTCCTGAGGGCTGGCGTTGTTGGTCAATCTTTTTTGAGGCAGTGTGGCTTTTCTGGAGTGTTGATGGGGCTAGCAGTGTTTCTTTGAAGCAAAGGAGGACTTCCTGAGGGCAGACAGGACTGAGAGGTCCACACCGCGATGGTAGCAGATTTCACTTGGCCATGCAGAGCTTGCTCTGGTGTTTTTAGGCTGTGGGGTTCTTGCAGGGGGTTGGCGGTGTTGGGCAGCTGCTTTTTAGGGGTGCATCACCCCCTGGGGGCTGGAGCAGCTATCTGGGGCACTGAGAACCTGAGAGGCTCTTCCCTAGGGCAGCCCAACTCAGAAGGACAGCCTGAGAATGTAGGCGGATCTTTTCACAGTCTGGCTGAGCTTGTTGCAGCTTTTCTAGGCTGCAGGGGGTCCTGCCTGGAGCTGGCAGTCCTATGCAGCTGGTCCACTAGAGCATCCCCTGGGGGCTTGGGCAGGTAGCAGGGCCGTTGGAAACCGAAGAGGCTCCTCCCCGGGGCAACCCGACTCAGAAAAACCGTCCGAGAATTAGGCCGATCTATTCACAGCCTGGCTAAGCTTGTTCTAGCTTTTCTAGGCTGCAGGCCCTTTCTCGGGGGCTGGTGCTGTTTGGTGCTGCTCTGCGGAAGTGTAGCCCCTCCAAAGGGCAAGCAGGCCTGTGCAGGGACAGCCCCTGCGGTGGTAGGCTTCAGGCAATTGTTGAGGCCAGCCCTCCTGGATGGCAGGCAGCCCCAGGTCCGTGAGAGCGTAAGGCGTGGCGGGGGTGGGGGGAGGGGATGCACTGGGAAGCAGAGTTTTCAGCTGGCTAGCGGGCCTGTAAGCTTGCTGTGGCGTGGGGGGTATTCTGTGGGGACCCACCCCTTCTTCTCTCCCCTCCCCAGCATGGGCGCAGACCAGGCTCTTCTCCCAGGTTCCCTCTGATGTGGCTTTCCCCTTCCCCACTCCTGGAGTATTGCTCCCTTCCTCTGCGACAGCTTTGTTTTCTAGTCTCCCAGGCAGTCTCTGCCCCGTCAACTGGTTTCTAGACCTCCCAAGCAGTTTCCGCTCTGCCCCGCCCCCCTATCCCGGGGAATAATCTCTGGAGCCGAGGTCTTGGTACCCAGCCCCCACCCAGGCGGTGCCCCCCGGCCCTTTCTCGGGGACTAACCTGCAGCGAGGTCTCGGTGCCCAGCCCCACTCCCAGGCGTCCCCCGGCCCTTTCTCAGGAATTAACCTTCGGCAGCGAGGTTTCGGTGCCCAGCCGCCCCCCCCCAGGCGTCCCCCGGCCCTTTCTCAGGGATTAACCTTCGGAGGCGAGGTCTCGGTGTTCAGCCCCCACCCAGGTGTCCCCCGGCTCCCTCTCGGGGACTAACCTTCTGCGGCGAGGTCTCGGTGTTCAGCCCCCACCCAGGCGTCCCCCGGCCCTTTCTCAGGGATTAACCTTCGGAGGCGAGGTCTCGGTGTTCAGCCCCCACCCAGGCGTCCCCCGGCCCCCTCTTGGGGACTAACCTTCGGCGGCGAGGTCTCGGTGCCCAGCCCCCACCCAGGCGTCCCCCGGCCCCCTCTCGGGGACTAACCTTCAGAGGCGAGGTCTCGGTGCCCAGCCCCCACCCAGGCGTCTCAATTTTTGGTGACTCTGCCCGTAGTTCAGATGGTCCGTTGGGTTCTTGATCGGCTTTTCCGTACTCCAACTTACTGCTACACTCTTCTCTGCATCTGGAGATTCCTCCGATTCGTTTGATCTTTCACCCGGTAGGTGACTTTCCAGGGTGCGGGATCCCTTTCTCCTCCGCAGTTCCCTTTCGGGAGCCCCCGTCTCGCTCGGATTCGCCTTCTCTCACTCTCCTCTTTTCTCCTGTTCTGCCCAATAATGTCACGAATTTCTTGCCGTTATTGGAGTTTAGGTTCCTCTGCCAGCGATTGGTTGCTGTTCTGTGCGAGTCATTTATTCTGTAGATGTGCTTTTTTTGTTGTGTTTGTGGGAGAGGGCGAGCGTGTCTTCCTACTCCTCCGCCATCTTGTCCTCTCCTGATCTTTTTTTATATGTTGTTGGGTTAGGTTGGTTAGAAGTTTGTTGAGAATTTTTGCATCTATATTCATCAAAGATATTGGCCTATAGTTTTCTTTTTTGGTGTTATCTTGTCTGGTTTTGGAATTAGGGTGATGGTGGTGTCATAGAATATCTTTGGGAGTGTGCCTTCTTCTTCAGCCTTTTGGAAAAGTTTAAGGCACATGAGTATAGGTTCCTCTTTGTATGTTTCGTAGAATTTGCCTGGGGAGCCATCTGGTCCTGGACTTGTATTTGTAGGGAGTGTTTTTATGATATATTCAGTTTCATTTTAGTGACTGGTCTGTTCAGTTGATCTATTTCTTCTTGATTCAGTTTTGGCAGGCTGTAGGTCTCTAGAAAGTTGTCCATTTCTTCCAGATTGTCAAATTTGTTGGCATACAATTATTCATAGTATTCTGTCACGGTTTTTTGTATTCTGTAGTATCAGTTGTGACATCCTTTTTCATTTTTTATTTTGTTTATTTGGGTTTTTTTCTCTCCTCTTGGTGAGTCTTGCCAGAAGTTTTTCCATTTTGTTTACCTTTTCAAAGAACCAGCTCTTGGTTTTAATGATTTTTTAATGTTTTTTAACCTCTATTTTACTGATTTCCTCTTTGATCCTTACAATTTCCTTCCTTCTGCTGACTTTAGGTTTTATTTGTTCTTTGACTTAACATTTCCATACATTGGGCATTACATCCAAAAAAAAATTAGGATATACATTCTTCTCAAGTGCACATGGAACATTCTCAAGAATTGATCACATCCTGGGGCAGAAAGCTAACCTCAACAAATTTAAGAGTATAGAAATTATTTCAAGTATCTTCTCTGACCACAATGGCATGACACTAGAAATCTACCACAGGAAAATAAATGAGAAAAAACTGACTACATGGACACTAAACAACATGCTACTAAAAAACCAATGGGTCAGTGAGGAAATCAAGAAGGAAATTAAAAAATACCTCAAGACAAACGATAATGAAGTCACAACCACTCAAAATCTATGGGATGCCACAAAAGCAGTGCTTAGAGGGAAGTTTATAGCAATACACTCCTTCATCAAAAAAGAAGATAAATCTCAAATTGACAACTTAACCCAACATCTAAATGAATTAGAAAAGGAACAAACAAAACCATTAGTTTATTTTTGTGTTTATTTTCATTTTTCTAGGAGGTAGGTAGGTACAACAAGTTATTGCTATGATTTATGTCAAAGAGTATTCTGCCTATATTTTCCTCCAAAAGTTTTATATCTAGCCTCAAATTTAGGTCCTTAATCTGTTTTGAGTTTACTTTTGTGTATGGTCTTAGAAAATGTTCTAATGTCATTCTTTTACATGTAGTTGTCCAGTTTTCCCTCACCACTAATTGAAGAGACTGTCTTTCCTCTACTGTTTGTTCTTGCCTCCTTTGTCATAGATTAGTTGAACATAGGTTCTTGGGTTTATTTTGTTGGCTTTCTGGCCTGTTCCACTGACTTGTATTTCTGTTTTTGTCCCAGTATCTTGCTATTTTGATGATAATAGCTTTGTAATAT
Organism: Sus scrofa; assembly: GCF_054392235.1. NCBI lineage: Eukaryota > Metazoa > Chordata > Mammalia > Artiodactyla > Suidae > Sus > Sus scrofa. Next base: position 63,895,774 of record NC_139393.1, on the reverse strand, counting down.
AGCCAGAAGTTGGGGAGCCTGGCTCCTCCAAGTCCATTTTTCTTTATCAGAATAGCTTTGGCTATTCAGAGTCTTTTGTGTTTCCAAAAAAGATTAAAAAATTTTTGTTCTCATTCTGTGAAAAATGTTACTGGTAATTTGATGGGGGTTGCACTGAATCCACAGATTGCCATGGGTAGTGTAGTTATTTTGACAATGCTAACTCTTCCAATCCAAGAGTATAGGATATCTTTCAATCTATTTGTGTCATCTTTGATTTCCTTCATCAGTGTCTTACGATTTTCAGAGTACTGGTCTTTTGCCTCTAGAGGTGGGTTTATTCCTAGGTATTTTATTCTCTTTGATGAGATAGTAAATCAGATTGTTTCCTTAATTTCCCTTTCTGATTTTTCATTGTTAGTGTATAAGAATGCAAGAGATTTCTGTGTATTAATTTTGTAAGCTGAAACTTTACCATATTCACTGATGAGCTCTACCAATTTTGTGGTAATATCTTTAGGATTTTTTTATATATAGCATCATGCTGCCTGTAAACAATGACAGTTTAACTTATTTTCCAATTTGAATTCCTTTTATTTATTTTTCTTCTCTGATTGCATTGGCTACAACTTCCAAAACTATGTTGAAAAAAAGTGGTGAGAGTGGGGAGTTCCTGTTGTGGGTAAGTGGAAACGAACCCAAGTAGTATCCATGAGGATGTGGGTTCAATCCCTGGCCTCAATCAGTGGGTCAAAGAATCTGGCATTCCTGTGAGCCGTGGTATATGTTGCAGAAATGACTCGGATCCAGTGTTGCTGTGGCTGTGGTATAGGCCAGCAGCGGTAGCTCCTGTTCAACCCCTAGCCTGTGAATGTCCATGTGCCATGGGTGTGGCCCTAAAAAAAAAAAAAAAAAGTGGTGGGAGTGGATGTCCTTGTCTAGTTCCTGATCTTAGTGGAAATTCTTTCAGCTTTTCACCTTTGAGAATGATGTTAGCTGTGAGTTTGTTATCTGTGGGCTTTATTATGTTGAGGTAGATTCTCTCTCTGCCCACTTTCTGGAGAGAGCTTTTGTCAAAAATGGGTGTTGACTTTTATCAAAAGCTTTCTCTGCATCTACTGAAATGATCATTAGTTTTTTTTTTCTTTAGTTTATTAATGTGGTATATCACCTTGATTGATTTGCAGATATTGAAAATCCTTGCATCCCTGGTGTATGATCCTTTTAATATATTGTTGGACTTGGTTTTGTTGAGGATTTGGGGATCTATATTCATCAGTGATATTAATATGTAATTATCTTTTTTATAGTTTCTTTGCTTGGTTTTGGTATAAGGGTGATATTGGCCTCATAGAATGAACTTGGGAGTATTCCTTTCTCTGCAAATTTTTGGAAGCATTTTAGAAATACAGGTGTTAACCCTTCTATAAATGTTTGATAGAATTTGCCTGTGAAGCCACCTGATGCTGGATTTTGGGGTTCTGAAAGTTTAAAAGTCATAGTTTCAATTTCAGAACTTGCAATTGTTCTATTCATATTTTCTATTTCTTCCTGGTTCAGTCTTGAAAGGTTGAATGTTTCTACAAATTTGTCCATTTCTTCTAGGTTGTCCAAATATTGCCATATAGTTACTTGTAGTAGTCTCTTATGATCCTTTGTATTTCTGTGGTGTTAGTTGTAATTTCTCCCTTTTTGTTTCTAATTTTATTGATTTGAGCCCTCTCCCTTTTTTTCTTGATGAGTCTGTCTAAAAGTTTATCAATTTTGTTGATCTTCCCAAAGAACCAGCTTTTAGTTACATTGATCTTTTCTATTGTTTTTTCTTCTGCATCTCATTTATTTCTGCTCTGATCTTTATGATTGCTTTTTTTCTACTAACTTTGGGATTTTTTTGTCCTTCTTTCTCTAGTTGCTTTAGGAGTAAGGTTACATTGTTTATTTGGGATTTTTCTTGTTCCCTGAGGTGAGATTGTATTGCTATAAACTTCCACCTCAAAACTGTTTTTCTCTGTCCCATAGGTTTTGAATCATTGTATTTTCATTGTCATATGTCTCTAGGTTATTCAGTAATTCATTGGTTGTTTCAAATGTGAAAATCTTTTCAAGCAAAGAGTGAAGTTTAGCATATTTGAAAATATTTATTAATATTTTTCTTAATAAATACACTTTCATAAAGCTTACACTTGGTTTTGTTTTTATGTCAGATAAAAGAGTGCTATGACTAATATCATTAAGATTGATTCATTTAACTCTATATTAGAAGAGATTGAAAATTTATTAATGGCAGTAGGACTATTTAATAATAGTCCTTACTTTATTACACTTACTTTAAGTGTCCTAGTTATTAAGCTGAAATCAAGGTAATGTGTAGAAACTTTACAATTCAAGATGATTGATGTTCTTGTTAAGGAAGAATTGAGAACTTACTTGAAATGTAAAAATTAATAACACAGACAGACAAACTAAACAATATTAACACATGCACTAATGGGATTAACCTTTGGATATATTAAATACCTTTTTAAAATTTCATTTTAGACCTCATAGGCCCTTTGCCTAAGAAATAATAAGAATTTTGAAATAACATACTCAACTACTTAGCTTAAAAATCACTATCTATATCATTTGAAAATGTTACTAATCAAATGAATAATAATCATACAGCTTTTTCCCAGTCTTACTTGTGCCAATACTTTGTAATGAAACCATTTAGTGATGGTAATATGGTGCATTGTCTTAAAATTTAGAATGCAATATACAATTTTAAAATTTATTATGTGTTTATATGTTTAGATATAGCAAATTTAAAATAATGTATGTGTACATGAAGAAGCCTAATTCTGACATTTATTTTTCTATGTATAAAAACAATCAAACACAGATGAATAAAGGGTGATATCAACCACCATAATAAGAACTATATATCACCCTTTTACCTTGAACCAGATTCAAGCCAGTCCTTTTTTTTTTTTTTTTTTTTTGTCTCTTTCCCATTTCTAGGGCCACTTCCTATGGCATATGGAGTTTCCCAGGCTAGGGGTCAAATCGGAGCTGTAGCCACTGGCCTACTGGCCTAGGCTAAAGCCACAGCAATGCAGGATCAGAGCCATGTCTGCAACCTACACCACAACTCATGGCAATGCCAGATCCTTAACCCACTGAGCAAGGCCAGGGATCAAACCTGCAACCTCATGGTTCCTAGTCGGATTCGTTAACCACTGAGCCATGACCAGAACTCCTCAAGCCAGTCTTTACACGCAAAGCACACTGATTGAAGGAGTTGCTGGATCCTCTTGAGAATTACACAATATAATAGCAAATATACAGAGTATAGATTTCCCCATTTCTTTCCCTGGGGAATTTAAGTTATTTATGTATGACTAAGTGTCCTCACATATTCTAAAGTGTTGATTACAGGTTCTGATTTATTACTGACCTCAAAGGACTGATAATGTCATCATGTCCCCCCATCCCCATACATATTTGAGTGACTTACAAAAGCTAGGAAATAAATAACATCCTTCATTGGATGGACCCAGAAAATCAATGATCATGCCTAAGTTTCATTTTCATTTTCACTACATGCTGTGAATTAAAATCTATTCTGATCCTGCCAAACAAATCATAAAAATAAATTTCCAAAGATTCAAACTCTTTCCAAGTAATTTGAGTTACAGAACAAACTGAAGAAAATTTATAGGAGTATAAAAGTGTTCAGTATCCAATAATATAAAATTCACAATTTTTGGCATCTAATAAAATATCATAAGCATGCCAGCAAGCTTGGAAATACAATCTATGATGAGGATAAAAAATAAATCATTAGAAATAGACACATAATTAACACAGGTATTAGAATTAGTAAGCAAAGATATTAAAAGTTAATATAACTATGTTGAATATGATCAAAATGGAAGAGAAGTATAGATTTAGTATGTTAATTATGGAAACACAAGATGTCTTAAAAATAACCAAATTCAAATTCTGTGAATAAAAATAATAGTGTCCAAGATGGCAAATGCATTGAAATTGATTGGCAGCAGATTAGACAGTTTAAGAAGGACATTTAATTAGTGAACATGAAGACGTAACAAGATAAATTATCAAATTTGGACCTGAGAATAAAGGAAAATAGACCTAAATGTAAAAACAAAGTTCCAGTGTACTTTGGGAAATTTCAAGGAGCCCTAAATGCTTAAATATACTTAAATATTTAAAACATAATTGGAGTACCTGTGGGATTGCAATAAGAAAGAAAGATAGAAAAATATGTGAAGTAATAGTGTCTGAGAATTTTCCAGATTGGCAAGAACTATAAATTCATAGATCCAAGTATATTCATGAACCTCAAACACAAAAAAGCTAAAGAAAATTATACCAAGGTAAGTCATAATTAAATTGCTTAAAATAATGATGAAGAGAATATCTTAAAGATAGCCAGAAAGTAAAGACAAATGGCATCCAAAGGGAAAAGATAAGAATCAAAACTGAACTCTTCTCAGAAACAATGCAAGAAGAAACTATTTTTAAGTATTAACAGAAAAAAAGAAACAAAACAAAAAATGGGCAACTCGTATCTATCCTATACTCAGAGTTCTTTCAAATACAAAGGTAGGAGTTCCCGTCATGGCACAGTGGTTAACAAATCTGACTAGGAACCGTGAGGTTGCGGGTTCGATCCCTGCCCTTGCTCAGTGGGTTAATGATTCGGCGTTGCCGAGAGCTATGGTGTAGGTTGCAGACATGGCTCGGATCCCGAGTTGCTATGGCTCTGGCGTAGGCTGGCAGCTACAGCTCCCGATTAGACCCCTAGCCTAGGAATCTCCATATGCTGCGGGAGCAGCCCAAGAAATGGCAAAAATACAAAAAAAAAAAACAAAAAAACAAATACAAAGATAAAAGTAAAGCCTTTTTAAGATACAAATCTTGAAAGAATTACTCAAGTAAAAACCTACATTATAGGGAAGGTTAGGATAAGAAATCATACGTTTGTTAAACACAACGAAATGAAGTACAGCCGTGGCAAAAGTTATAAATAAGTGGGAACATATAAACCATTTATTGTTTTTATTTTTTAAATATCTTTGAAATATAATTGACAGTTTCAAGCAAACATAACACAGTGTACAGTGAGCTATATGCAATACTGAAGTGCATACACCAATAATAACAATAATACATATATCATTTACTGGTGTAAGGTTCTTATTCTAAAGTTTAACTAGTATAATTAATTGAAGACAAACTGCACAATTTAAGCTGTTGTGTAGACAAAAGTCTAAGATGGCAACCATGTTTCCTACCCTTTATTGTATGTGCCTATGAAAGTCCCTTTGAGTATAGACAAGATTGGTGACTATGGTGGATATTCTTCTCTTGAATAGGCTATGTTGTTATATGGCATAGATTATTGGATAACCTCTCCCATCATTACATTACACTATATAACTGCTTTTTGTAACTAGAAACAAGATTCTCCCTTTGACTTTGAAAATAAAGCCGTCACATTGGAAGAATGACACATGGTTAGGACCTACGTTTGATCTCCAAAAGCTGACAGAAACACTCAGCAAGAAAGCAGAAATTCAAGCTTTAAAGTCAAATGGAACTGAGTTCCTCAAAACTCCTAAATAAGTTTGAAGAGGGCCTGAGGTCTAGACAAGAATTCAGCTTGTCAAACACCTTAATTTCAAACATCTAATAACATAAGAAAAGAACCAGTTACATCATACCAGATTTCTAGTCTACATAAAGTGCAAGATGATATATGGCTATTGTTTAAAGAACTGAGATTTGTGGTGTATAGAATACCTAACAGTGTCTAAGTGGAGTCAGAAGCAGGCAGAAAGTACATAGACTGAAAAACATCTGAGAAGCAGAATAGACCAAACCTCAATTACCTTGAATATAGTGTTAGTAGGAATCTAGACTTTAAAGATGCTGCTGGTTAGGGATCAGAAGAAAATGAGCATTATTTTATTGGAGACCTTAGGAAGGAGGATTCTTGTTACGTAGTGATGGAGATCTTCCTGCAATTGTGTGCTGCAATTATATGGAAAGCAGAATTTGTGAATGATGGACTTGGATAATTAGTTGAGGTGATTTTCAAGTAAAGTTTTTACTATGCATGATTTCTAGTTGCTTATAATAAAATGTGAGAGTATAGAAATAAAGTGATGGAAGAATCATTAATATAAAACCAGGACTGGATGATTTTTGGAAAGTCTCAGCTTCCCAGACGGCATTAAAATTAAAAAAAAAAAAAAGACTGCTAAAAGGGGCAGAGAAAAAAACAAAGCAAAACAACAACAACAAAAAAAAAAAACCAGTTGAGTGTCATTGTTCTTTTTGTTATAGCATTAGTCAATTCAAAACTTCAGAGTATTTAAGCGAACAGTGTGTTCTTTCAAGAGATTTAGGGTGAAACTCACATTTGTTCTCAACTAAACATGAGGCCCCTGGAAAATGCAGAAACAAATTTTCTCAGCCATTTTATCTGTTTTTAATAAAATGTGTATATACTTAAGGTGCACAGCATGTTTTATAACAAGTCTATAGTAATCAAATCAGTATAGAATAAGCATAAAATAGGTCAGTGGAATAGAGAGTCCCCGAATAAACCCAAGATATAAGTTCAACTAATTTTTGAAAAATGATTAACTTAAATTGCTTTTCGGGTGTGGATTTTCTCTAATGTAAAGAATCTCAGTAAAATACATGCAAGAAACACAAGGTTCTGTTATCAGAAACACTGTCAGCTTGGAATGAGAGAGAGTATAAAAGGCAAAAGTAGGAGTTCCCATTATGGCTCAGTGGTTCACGAACTTGACTAGTACCCATGAGGACCTGGGTTCGATTCCTGGACTAACTCATTGGGTTAAGGATCCAGTGTTGCTGTGAACAGTGGTGTAGGTCTCAGATGTGGCTGGGATACCATGTTGCTGTTGCTGTGGCATAGGCCAGTGGCTGTAGCTCCAATTTCACCCCTAGCCTGGGAACCTCCATATGCCACCAGTGTGGTCCTAAAAAAGACAAAAAAAAAAAAAAAAAAAAAGGAAAAGGACCGTCAGACCCCCAAATTTTACTGCAAACACATTCTACCTTTCATACAAAAATAAGGACTACATAGAGGATAGAATCAAGAGCTAATAAAAACATTATTCCCAGGCTTCAAACTTATTTTAAAAATAGCCAAATTTCACCTGATTGGATTTCATATCTGTTATCAATCATTGGCTCATTTTTCCCCATCATCGTTCCTTTTTTTTTTTTTTTTTTTTTTTTTTTTAACTGTAACGACAGTAGCTCTTCCCTGTGCTTTTCCACTATTTATCTGGGCACTTTTGAGGCAGATAACTTGTCTCTTAGATCCATAGTTCTGCACAGAGAATGTGTGCTATTTCTGCTATATCAGCTATACTTAATAGATTACAGCCACAAACCTCATCCCTACCTGGATCTCATTTAGGTTTCGAACTTTGTACTGAGGGGATGATGAGATTTGGTTGCATATATGGAGTTGTGGGGCCTTGGCTAATGCTTTATGGAATTCTATTCTTGAGAACCTTGGAACTAGACGACCATGTTTTGCATTTTAAATAGAGAAGAATTGTGAGCCTATTGAGTAAGCTGTGGTAGACAAATTTCTAAGATGGTCTCCAAGATTTCCAGCCCCTAATGTATGTGCCTTGTTTATTCTCCTTCCTTTGAGGGTGGGCAGGACCTATGAATAGGATGGAATTGTGGTTCACCTTGTTGTTTTACCTTGTGCGGCCAAAATGATAAGACAAGATACTCCCATGATAAAGTGATGTCTTATAAGGCTTCTTTACAGCAGACTGGAATGAGGTTATCCTGCTAGTCTAGATAGAAGAAATGAGCTTCCTTGTTGTGAAAGGGCCATCAGGCTTAGTAGTGAAGGTAGCCTCTGGTAGTTTAGAGTAACCCCAGGTGACTGCTGGCAAGAAAACAAAGACTTCAGTCCTGCAGGGCTCTTGTAGCTGAATTTTTCCAACAACTTGAACAAGCTTGAAAGAGGATTCCAAGCTCAAGATGAGATCATGCCTGAACCTTGATTTCAGCCTATTTGGAGCCTACACACACACACACACACACACACACACACACACACACACACACACACACACACACACACACACACACACACATTACTTAACAGAAATGACAGGATAATAAATGAATATTTAGTTAAGCCTCTATATTCGTGGTACCTTGTTATGCAGCAAACCAAACTAATATAGATGCATGTTATAAACCCAAGACAAACCACTAAAAAAAAATTGCATAGATTATAGATTGATTTCTCAACCTCAGCACTATTAACACATTAGGGCAGATAAATCTTTGATGAGAAAGGGCTGTCCTAAACCTTGTGGGATATACAGCAGCATCCCTCTACCTATCTATCATCTAGCTATTTATTTATGTTTTATGCTTTGGCTGTTACTCTCTTTGAATAATCAAATTACATGGCACTTTTATGATCCTTCTGTAATTATTCTGTATTTTTTTCACAGCTGGAAAGTACAAAAACTATTGATCTCATCTCTATTGGGACAAATGGTAATTAGAGTAGGTCTTCTTCTTTTTTTTTTACTTTTTAGGTCCACACCTGCAGCGTAAGGAAGTTCCCAAGCTAGGGGTTAAATCAGAGCTACAGCTTCTGGCCTGTGCCACAGCCACAACAACATGGGATCCATGCCGAGTCAGCAACCTATACCACAGCTCAAGGCAAAGTTGCATTCTTAACCCAATGAGTGAGGCCTGGGATTGAACCAACATCCTTATGGATCCTAGTCAGGTTTGTTACCACTGAGCCTTGGTAGGAACTCCTAGGTCTTCTTTTTTATTATTTATTTATTTATTGTCTTTTCTAGGGCCACACCCATGGCATATGGAGGTTCCCAGGCTAGGGGTCTAATCAGAGCTGTAGCCGCCAGCCTATGTCAAAGCCACAGCCTTGTGGGATCCGAGCCGCATCTGCGATCTACACCACAGCTCAGGGTAACACCGGATCCTTAACCCATTGAGGCCAGGGATCGAACCCACAACCTCATGGTTCGTAGTCAGATTAGTTAACCCCTGAGCCATGATGGGAACTCCTTAGGTCTTTTTTAGATCATCAGCTCTCCTCCCTGTAATGCTTACATTCTTTCCCGCTCTGGTTAATTTTGATATAAGGTAACTAATTTTTCAAGATATAGTTTGTTACTAATTTTTCAAGATATAGTTAACCTCCATTATGTTTCTATAAACCATAGAGTTTGGAGCTTGGTCACTTATGCACTAACCCCGCCATATTCTAGTAAATATTTGCTAGCTATAAGAATTTTAATTTGAAGAGTGCATTTCTTATGTTTTAATACGTTTTATTCTTTTTCGGGCCTGCATTTGGTTTGCTCATCTTCTTGATTTTTCTCAGAAGAAACTCTTTAGCTCTGAATTTACTCTATCATCTTATTCTTGCAGACATATATATTTTACTGTTTCCATTGCGATTCTCCTGTATAACTGCCACAATTTTACATATTTTTAATATGCTAATTTTATTTACCTTTATCTATTTTATGGAGTTTATTATATTATGATATTTACTCAACAGTTTTGTTCAAAAGTGTATTTCTAATTTTTATATTTCTAATACTCATATTCTGATTGTAAATAAATCACATATACTCAGTTCTAAGATGTATCCAAATAGCCACCCTCTTCTTTCAGATCACTTTGAAAGCTATGCACTAAACCTTAGAAGATAAACATGAATTCTGAGAAAAATGAAAATATAGGATTATATTTTTGACCATGGTTTAATGAGAAATTTCTCTAATCACTAGGAAATTATTTTTTGCAATAAGAAAGTATAAGGAATGCATTTTGAATAAGAGCTGAAATTGTCATAATTTGTTTTGTAGGATTATGATTTAGGGTAAATTAGAGAAAGTCAACATAAAATGACAAAATTCACTTGTCAAATCTTTCAATGTGTGTGTGTGTATATATATATATATATATATATAATATCTATATATTTAGCTCCTTTGTTGAAAATGTTTTAGAAATTTATAAACAACTTTAAGGCATGGGCCTTATATATATAAATAAATATAAATGTACCCATTACATCAAATATACATATATGTCTATGTGTATGCATGTTTTAAATACAGATATTTAAAACTATATATGCATGATGGAGTTAGAAGACAAAATGTATTATAAAACATGGGAAAAGGAGCATTTGTTTTCCTCAACAAAATCACAGAAAGGCAGCCAAATATCAGACCTTAAATTTTTAAAAGAAGCAAATATTATGATTGGTTATGTATAAATCTGGTCTTACCGCAGATTAAGGAAGCATTACTCACCCACTACACACCACACACACACACATATCACAGAGTGATTGGAAAGAACCTTAAAGTCAAGGGTTTAAATAGCTTGCTGAAGTCATACATCTATCTCACATTGCAGGAGAATTTGAATGGCCCTTGTCTGCTTAAACTGCAAGTGCATATTCTCATTAGATTTTAATTATTGCTTGTATTACCATAAAAAGTAAAGATAGAATTTTTGTGGAAGAGACAAAATAAACTTCTATGGGATATAAGATGATAGCACTTTAATTCTAGTTATTGAAATATGTGTGCACATATTTTTTTTTTTGCAAATACATTTTTAAAACTCTTTCCAAAACTTAAGTTGGAATTAGCAGACATTGGCCTATCATCAGGCATGATAAAGGGAAATTTAGATATTTGAAAGTTTGAAAAAGGTTAATTGAAATAATAAAACCATAATAATTATTAATTTAATTGGCCTTAAGCAATTTAAAATTAGAAGCAATTATAAAAGCTATAGGACTGAAATATGGCATGATCTTTGAAGTATGAGTTGGTGTAATTATGTGGAGCATCACATTTTTCTCCTATAATGAACAGAAAGAGGTAGAATTGCTTCAAATGCAATATTTTTTTTTTCACTAAAATAACTTAAGGGTTAAAGAATCAGGAGAAATTCTTATAATAACCTCTAAGTAGAGGTGTCAAATTGAAGTGTTACTGCCATTTAATTGACCTAAACATAAAATGACTTTCCACTGTAGGTAGTGAATCTAATTACAGAGAATAGCTAAGACAAAATGGCTTTGGAAATTTTAGTTTTCTGGGAAGAACTTCTAGTTTCTTTTCTGGAGAGAGAGAGAAGCATTATATTACTCATGGATTTTTTTTTTTTAAGTTTTTCTCCTATGCTGTTCAGTATATATCAGGATACAATTATCAACAAATGATCAGGTGAGATTAAATTAAAGTGTTTCTGGAGCAAAGTCATCTAATGGCTGCATATACATATAAAACCATGCGAAGAAAGAATGCAATGTCTCTAAATAGTGTAATAAGGATTGTAAAATATAATAAGAACTCGGGTTGGGCTGGGGGAATTTTAGTAGATAGAGCAGAAGCTATAAACCAATCTTGACAACTTTGAATAAAAAATATATAGAGAAAAATAAATTTAGCCCCAACTTTTAATAAATTCTAAAGAAATACTCTGGAATTAAATAAAGAAAATGATTGAGATTTCTATATTTTGCCTCACCAGGAGATGATAGTTAATTCTTTCTCTGTCACCAAATAATATATCTGGAATTATGCAGTAATGACATTTTAAAGTGTGCATACATCAGTATACACTGTTTTATAGCTATTCTTAGATTTATAATATTAAATCACTTAACTAAATTTTATCATCCTTGACTCAATAGGTTGACTTTTCTACCTCTTTCCCCTGCGCAAAGTAAAGCGGGACTATTCTGTCCTGTATTGGCTATATTGCGTTTTATTCATATCTTTCATATAGTAGCTATCATGTTTTACTTTAAGGTTTTCAACATTCTAATAGTTTTTGAGCTTTCAGAAATCAATACTATGTGCTTAATTTTTATCTATACCTTAATGAAAAACATGCTTACCTTATAAGAAGGCCTCCCTAAAAATGTATTAAAATAAATTATTTAAATATCTTAATTTTTTACTGTATGAAGCCTGATCATGCTACTGGATATAGACATTATATGTGCTCAGCCGTTCAGGAAGCCAATATCCTTATTAATAAATAAAGTTTGTAACTGTAAAATGTAAGAAATGTTTATTCACGTAAACATGGGAAAGTATATAATGGGTGTATTGTGTGAACGTGGGAGTGAATCTTATTCTTTTGTCTTTACCTACAGTGCTTTCCACTATAATATAACTACATGACAGATTTCTACATTTCTTTATGATCCCATACAAATCCATGAAATATTGAGACTTACTGTTACATTTCTTATGCATATAATAATATATCCTAGAATCTCACAAATATTATCATCTAAGTTAACACTTGACTGTTCTTTAAATTTTCCAAAAATCTTTAGTATTTTTCTTGTTTTCTTTTTCTAGCTTATTCCCTATATATCCAAACCTATTGAGATCCTTCTGATTCTAATTGTCTATCAAGTATGCAATGAATCTGTTATAGGGTAACAAAATATAATGAACCTAGCATATTAAAAATAGTTTAAAAATTACATAATAAATATATACATAGTCTTTATATTTTTAAATAATAAATAATTCAGAATTCAGTGTTCATAGATAAAGTTGTGTGGAACCCATTCACACAAACTTATATATTGTATGTCTATGGTTAATTTCTTGGCAAAACAAAAAGGTAAAGAATTGTGACAGAACAACAAACTAAAGACATATAAATGGCAAATAAACATGTAGAAACATTTAACATTTCAAAAATCACTAGAATTTGCTAATTAAAACTATAATGAGATTAGAATAACCAAAATCCAAATCACTGACAATGCCAAATGCTGACCATGATGTAGAGCAGCATAAACTTTCATGCATTGCTTCTAGTAATGCAGAACTGTCAGGTCTGAAGATAGTTTGGTAGCTTCTTATAGAATTAAATAGACTTTTATTATTTAATCCAAGAATTGTACTCTATGGTATTTACCCAAAGAAACTGAAAACTTATATCCACACAGAAACATGCACATGCAAGTTTATGGCAGCTTTACTCATAATTGCCAAAACTTGGAAATGATCAAGTGTCATGAAAATCAATTTGGAAGAGTGGAACAGAGAAATGTAAAATCTGTAAAGCAAAACTAAAATGGAGGTATAAAAATAACAGGTGTCATGGTCAACAGCATTCCTGAGCAGGAGAGATAATCTATTTTTTAAAATTTTCCTGATAGTAATAAGCATAATAGAACAGTTTTTAAAAAGTATGCCATAATAAAACCTGTGCTCTAGAAAGAATGTACAAAATCTTCTAATCAGGGATTGGCAAACTTTAATTTTTTCTTCATTTTTTTCCCCTCAGTAGACCAAATAGCACATATGTTTGACTTTGCAGGCCTTTTTTCTAAGTTAAATACCAAAACATAGTCTCTTAATCCTTGATTCTTACATTGTGGCAGTTAATGTCAATTAAAATTATGATATTTATTTTGATTATGTATTCAAAGTTTAATACTTTCTAATTAGCAAAGATCTTGTGTGTTCTTCCATAGTGTAATGATACCACAGTTCTTGTATTTGCTTAGTATTAAAAGTTTCAACACTTTGGTTGTCCATGCAATAATATTTTTTCTTTTTTTTTTTCTTTTTTTGGCCATTCCTGTGGCATGTACAAGTTCTGTATCAGGAATTGAACCTGCAACACAGTTGTAAGCTGCAGCAATGCTGGATCCTTAACCCACTGTAGAACTAAACTCTCATGGGAACTTGCAGTATTTTCCTTTTTTAAGTCGCCATCTCAGTTTGAGGTTATCAAATCTTACAAATTCTTTGTCTCCACAATGATTTTGAACTTCAATATATCATGTTTGCATTATTTATATTTCCCTCTAACCTGCTTTTTTTTCTGATTCCAATAATTCTTTGACAAATCAACCAATGTAATATTATAAGAAAAATACAGCCCAAGCAAAATTATACTTAATTTTTTTTTGTTTCAGAATTATTTAAGTCAAGGAATTCAGTCACCCACAACTTGACCTTATATGTTGGTCCATGGCTTGATATAATTATTTTTATACTTTATCCTTTTAACCTAACACACTCATTTTTTAAACCATAAACACCACTTTTATTTTACAACACCCACATATTTTCTCGGCCTCTGCTCCTTTGGTGATTCCAAATATCAAAATAAAATATTCTATTCTAGTTTACATTGTTATCAAATCCTTCAGGTATGTGCATTTATTTTGCAGGTTTTTAAATAAAAAATTAGCCAAAAATGATTTTACCCCTACCAAATATGCCTTTCTTGAATCAAAATCTTTCTATCAGAACCCATTTGAAGATCAAAAGCTCATGATTTGGTAGGAAAGACAAACCGTTCACTAATTACCAAACAATAAATACTGATGACGAGTGATAAGTGTGAATGGTACGCTAGAATGACAGTGCTTTGTTTAAGTGGGTGCTAAAATTTGTTCACAGGTCTGTAACCTTTGACCTTCATGAATACTATGTGTTCCAGTGACAAGCCACAAGTTAAGAGAATTAGCATCCTGTGCCTTAATATAAAGCTTTGTTTTCATTAATCTGATTAATTAAAAAATTAAGTACTTATTCACCTATGTATCATGCAAAAAACATTTTTTTAAACAATGGAGATTAACTGGCAAAGATTTATCTTCAAAGTAAATTATGGAAAGAAACATATTTAACAAGAAAATATCAATAATATGAAATATCAAAAATATCTTTAATATAATTGTTTTGACAGAAACCAATGTAGCAAAGATCTTTCCTTAGACAGTCAACCAAATTTTATCACAAGGGGTAATCATCAGATAAATTTAAAAATCCAAAATAATTCATACAACAGAAACAATGATATATTTTATTATGAATCAAGAACTTTAGTATATTCAGTCAGAGAACCAAAAAAAAGGTACATGTTTAACTTGTAAAGAAAATCTGTTATTGAGAGGAATATGCAACTCAAGCAATGATCTTTGTATTTTGAGTGAACAAAGTTAACACTGAAATACAGACATTGCACATTTAAATAAAAATAAATTTCATCTTTTATACTATATTCTACATCAGTGTTAGCCATTTCTAAAATATTGGGTCAAATATTTTGAAAGCCTGAAAGCTCAGAGGAGTTTTTCTGACAGAAGAGACAAAAGTAGACAAGAAAATGTCCACTTGTTTCCTGGGTGATAATCATCTGTCTTTTTTTGACATCGCCTTTGTCCATAACACATCCTTTTAAAACTCTTTCTCTTGGTAAACAAAAATCAAATTCAGCAAAAGAGATTGGATGGCACTTGTTAAAATATATATTTACTTCCTCATTATATTGATGGAAGTGGATGAAATACTCCTAAAGGCATCCTTCATTCTGTAGTTAACTCACACAGATTTGAACATATTGTGTTTACAAATAAATGATATATACTGAAATAATCTAAAACTTGTTATTAACCCATCTATTTTTTAAACTTAAACTTATTTTCATATTTCTGAGTAATTTATTAATGAATTTCTTATATTTATTATAGATATAAAACATATACTACAAATAAACAAAATATTTGCTATTTTTTATGAACACACCATACTTTATATAATTTTCCCTTCATTTCAAAAAGTCAAAAATTGGAGTTCCCGTCGTGGCGCAGTGGTTAACGAATCCAACTAGGAACCATGAGGTTGCGGGTTCGGTCCCTGTCCTTGCTCAGTGGGTTGACGATCCGGCGTTGCTGTGAGCTGTGGTGCAGGTTGCAGACACGGCTTGGATCACGCTTTGCTGTGGCTCTGGCGTAGGCTGATGGTTATGGTTCCGATTAGACCCCTAGCCTGGGAATCTCCATATGCTGCGGGAGCGGCCCAAGAAATAGAAAAAAGACAAAAAAAAAAAAAAGTCAAAAATTATTACTTCTGATAAACTATGTACTTGCTATCCATTAGGATTTAATTTCTTCAAGAAGTCTTCATAAATCAAATAATAGTATATCTTGATGTGAACATTCAAAATGACAATTCAGATTCAAAAATATCTCAAGGTTACAAATGTTGATAATGGAAAACAAAATCTTCCTTGAGTCCTAGATTTAGCAACTACTATCATATCTTTCCTAGCCAAAGTAACTTTCTATATATTATTTACAGTCTAATCATTTTTCAAGTCAAGAGAAATTTTGCTCTAGTTTATAAAAGGCAATTTTTTAAATAATCACCAATGACCATCATACCCTTAATTTACTTGATTCCACATCTACTGTAGGTTGCTCAGTATTTAATAACTGTTGATGATTCCATCACTTTTAAGAAACCTCCCTTCCATTTGCTTCTGGAGCCTCCAGGCTGCCTTCCTGCTTTGCTGGCTATTCATTTTCAGTGTCCTCTGCTGCTCTGTCCTCCTTTGCCAGATTTGTAAATGTTAGATCGTGCCAAAGCTAAATGTTCAACCTCTTTGCTCTCTGAATGACTGTGTGGGTGATCTAACTTGCTTCTAAGACTTTATCAGTTCTAACCCATTTCTACATGTCTAACTTTTGCTGAGAATTGGTCTCCATGATTCAGACCTGTATAATAAAGGGCTTTTATTTTTACGTATCTTCAAATGAGTATCTCACAGCTACTTCAACTTACTATATTCAGAACTGTACTCAAAATCTTTTTTCTTCATTTCAAATGTCAAAATCTATCCCTTTTGATAAACTACGGGTTTACTATCCTTTGGGGTTCAGTTTCTTCAAGAAGTGCCTGTAAACCCAATTATAGTATCACTTAACGTGAGCATTCAAAATGACAATTCTAATTTAAACATATATCAAGATTAGTAATGTTAATTATAAAAAGACAATACAAAAATCTTCCAGAGTTTTCTGTTTCAGTAAATGTAACAGAATCTACCCAGTTCAACAACATTTAGATGTAGTATTTGTCTTTCACACTTGTCTTTCTTTTTTCCTTTCAGTCCACTTATCTAATTAAATGAAAAATTACTTTGCATTTCTCTTCTAAATATCTCTTAAATCCATTTGCTTCTCTGTTAACATTGCCACCACTCTGTCCAAGACAACACAACTCTTTAATTGTGCTGGCATAGCAACTCTTCATTACTTGCCTGTTTAACCTCCAGTCTGCTTGTCTCAGTAATTAAAGTGAAATTTTATTTTATTTTATTTTAATTTTATTTTATTTTTTATTTTTGTCTTTTTGCTATTTCTTGGGCCACTCTGTGGCATATGGAGGTTCCCAGGCTAGGGGTCAAATCGGAGCTGTAGCTGCCAGCCTGCACCAGAGCCACAGCAACGCGGGATCTGAGCTGCGTCTGCAACCTACACCTCAGCTCATGGCAACGCCGGAGCCTTAACCCACTGAGCAAGGGCAGGGACCGAACCCGCAACCTCATGGTTCCTAGTCGGATTCGTTAACCACTGCATCAGGACGGGAACTCCATAAAGTGAAATTTTAAAACAATATTTTCTTTTTGCCACCCCTCCACCAATCAATTCCCATTGTTCCTGGAGAAAAATATAAGAACAAAATAAAAACCGAAGCACAAATTTGTTTATTTATTTAAAATTTTTTTTATTATTATTTACCCAATACAATTTTTTTCTCTACGGTACAGCATGGTGACCCAGTTACATATACATGTATACATTCTTTTTTCTCCCATTATCATGCTCCATCATAAGTAACCAGACATAGTTCTCAGTGCTACACAGCAGGATCTCATTGCTGACCCATTCCAAAAGCAATAGTTTGCATCTATTAACCCCAAGCTCCCAATCCATTCCACTCCCTCCCCCTTGGCAACCACAAGTCTATTCTCCAAGTCCATGATTTTCTTTTCTGTGCCGTATATTAGTTTCCAGATATAAGTGATATCATATGGTATTTGTCTTTCTCTTTCTGGCTTACTTCACTCAGGATGAGAGTTTCTAGTTCCATCCATATTGCTGCAAATAGTATTATTTTATTCTTTATTACGGCTGAGTAGTATTCCATTATGTATAGGTACCACATCCTCCTAATCCAGTCATCTGTTGTTGGACCTTTGGGTTGTTTCCATATCTTGGCTATCGTGAATAGTGCTGCAGTGAACATGGGGTGCGTGTGTCTTTTTTAAGGAGAGTTTTGTCTGGATATATGCCCAAGAGTGGTATTGCTGGGTCATATGGTAGTTCTATGTATAGTTTTCCAAGGTACCTCCATACTGTTGTCCATAGTGGAAACCAAAAAGAAACCAAAAAGACAATTTACAGAATGGGAGAAAATAGTTTCAAATGATGCAACTGACAAGGGCCTAATTTCTAAAATATACAAACAACTTATACAACTCAACAGCAGAAAAGCCAACAACCCAATTAAAAAATGGGCAAAAACCTGAATAGATATTTCTCCAAGGAAGATATACAGATGGTCAACAAGCACATGATAAAATGCTCAACATCCCTCATTATGAGAGAAATGCAAATCAAAACTACCGTGAGATACTACCTCACACCAGTCAGAATGGCCATCATTAATAAGTCCACAAATAACAGAAATTGGAGCGGGTGTGGGGAAAGGGGAACCCTCCTGCACTGTTGGTGGGAATGTAAGCTGGTACAGCCACTATGAAGAACAGCATGAAGCACAAATTTAAACCTGCTAAACTAACAAACCAATGCAAACAAAACCAAATATTTTTTAAATGAACAAAAAAGTCACATATTATCT
Source organism: Sus scrofa (assembly GCF_054392235.1). Classification (NCBI taxonomy): domain Eukaryota; kingdom Metazoa; phylum Chordata; class Mammalia; order Artiodactyla; family Suidae; genus Sus; species Sus scrofa. The sequence continues at coordinate 63,877,016 of NC_139393.1, read as the reverse complement.
CTCAGTTTTGCCCTGAGATAACCATACTTTTAGTTACATACGACATGCTTTAATCATGCTACTTTTTTTAGAATTCTCCTTTTTCTATTATTATGCATGTCTCAGCTTAAATAGACCTCAGAAACTTACTATCAAAGTAGATGAAATCTTAAGCGTTGATACAACTATTTATGCAAGAAAAGAAGTTCAAAATGGTCAAAAATCATTGCAATCGCATTTCCTTAAAGAAAAATTCTCTCTCGGAGTTCCCGTCGTGGCGCAGTGGTTAACGAATCCGACTAGGAACCATGAGGTTGCGGGTTCGGTCCCTGCCCTTGCTCAGTGGGTTAAGGATCCAGCGTTGCCGTGAGCTGTGGTGTAGGTTGCAGACGCGGCTCGCATCCCGCGTTGCTGTGGCTCTGGCGTAGGCTGGTGGCTACAGCTCCGATTCAACCCCTAGCCTGGGAACCTCCATATGCCGCAGGAGCGGCCCAAGAAATAGCAACAACAACAACAACAACAACAAAAGACAAAAGACAAAAAAAAAAAAGAAATATTCTCTCATTTTGTAAATGTTAAATGTTAAGGTGATCAAGTAGCTCTTGCAAGAACATTTTGCCCACCATCGAGCTCAGGGGCACCATTACTTTTCAGAGTTTGATCCCTAAACATATTAACTGATAAGGAAACCAGGAATCTTTGGGTGGTAGTTTATCTTATGCCTTGGCTCAAGAAAAATCAGGATGGATGTGAAACACACTATTATCACTGTACAAGAAAGGCTTTGAAGGAGAGCGCAAGGCAGTGGTTCAAGCAGACTGCTAAAGGGTTTTGTTTCAGTAAGTTGCAATTCTGGGAATATCAAATAAGAATAATGATAATGAAGATAATCAGAACCAGTAAAGTAACTTGGTAGAACCTCATGATTTCATAATATTTTGCAGACAAATGGCAATATTCAGTATAGACTAAAGGCAGTGATAAGAAGGTTGGTTATTATTTCTATATTTATTGATTGATTGATTAGTGAAATATTATAGATATTACTTGTTTCTTTTATAAACTATATGGCAGTTTATAAGTTTCAATGTGTTCTTGTTTTATTGCATAAGTAAAAAATAGTTAAATAAAACTTGTAAGCCAGTCACTTTTAAGGTCAAATACAATAAGTATGTGGACAATGATGTGATCATATGCAAAATGCGATTAAAAGAATTATATTCAAATAGTATATTTACTAATGATGAATTGACAAAATATCCTGAAAGAAAATCAGCTTTTCAAACTGAACCCTTTATTTCATAAGAGATGTAAATTTCTGGTGGCTCTACAAATTACAATAAACTAATAATGAGGAATATGTACATTTTAAAATAAAGTTTAACTGATAGATAAATATGATATAAGTAGTGGAATGAAAGTGTTCCATTATGTAACAGGAAAATTTTAGCAAAAGAGACACAGCCCTCAGAATGTCCTTGAACAGAAAAGCAAGTACCTGGGGCTGGAGCAAGATCTAATTAGGACTAAGTAAGATTCTGCAGTGTCTGCTATTTTTGTTTTGTTTTACTTTATTTTTGATATGTAGGAATCTAGGACTAGGTATACAGATAAAAAACAAACAAACAAACAAACAAAAAATATATATATAACAAATTGCACTTAACTCCATAAAAAATAAGGCAAATACTAGTGTATTTATTCAAATAGAATTAATGATGGTTACATTCTGTTAATTATATTATTGTGAGTTTACTAATTTGTAGTCATTGTAATATTGTAAATAGGTTTTTCTGTTTAATGGCTTTAAACATTTAGTGAATCAATAGTCCTAGGCATAACTTTAATGAACTCTTTAGGATATTTAAAGTTTTCAAATACATCTAAATATTGGACACACTTATATTTCTTTTTTGTGTATGTGGGACACGTATTTTTAGAGAAAAATCAGGGGTCACTTCATTCCTTCGTTGGGCAATTATAATATTTTTCTTTCTGCCTAAATTGGTTCTATTTTGTTTCCTCTGGACTAAGTACACACACTTCAAAATCCAATTCAGCAACACCAAATCCTTCCTGAATCAAGAAACCAAATTAACCCCTTTTTCCTCAATACTTTTGAGTACTTTATTTATAGCACTGTTTTTTAACAGATATCACACTATATTATAGCTTGTGTTATATCTTTAGTATCCTGCTAGCCAGGTTATATCTTGAAATCAAAAGTGTTATTGACTTATTGTATTACAAAGTATTTTTTAAATGCCTTACTCTCATAATATGTGTTTAAAATATTTATTAAATAATGTTTAAAGTATTTTACTATGGTAATATTTCTAGTAAATATTTTCAGGTTATACTGCTCAACAGACAACATTTCAGCTTAAAGAATAAGAAATTTGATGTACTTATTAATACAATTTTTGGTAACTGTTAAAAACTAAAACCAAACGAATAAAACAGGCCTAAATAGTGGCAAGCAGCTGTGTTGTGACATTTAAGTCATTTATTAAATTTCTTTGTTAAAAAGATCATCCTAGATAATCTAAAATTGGAGTAATTTCTACTTTTTTTGTCTTTCACATATTTTCAATATTATATTTAATGGATGATCCATCATATAATTACATGATTGCATATAAATCAAGACTACAAAATAGAGGTTCAAACTGTCCAATAAGTACTATCCATAGATGATAATATCTCCACAAAAAACATAATCACTTTGAATGTAATTCTTATAATAATAATAATAATAATAATAATATTATTATTATTACTATTATTTGGTCATAGGTGACCCAGGGCAGCTAAGAATAAAAACAAAATGATATGGTAATTACTATTGCTACACACTCTAGTCAGTGATGTCATGCATGACCTCTTTGTATAAAATAGGCTACCAAGGTTCTTTACAGTAACAACATGTATTCTCTGAAGGTTATTTGAGAGCTGCTTTGTAAATATATCTTATAAAGGAGACTGTGATTTTTATGGTTCATGGCTTCACACTTCAGTGAATCCTAACCAGTAATACATACCATGAATGCATAAATAGAACACAAAGTAAAGGGTTCATATTTCTATTATTAAAACAGTTTAATGGCAGATTCACCCAAATGATTGTTTTCAACATATAGACAACTTTCTCTCTCTCTCTCTCCCTTTTTTTTTTTTCTTCGCTTTTTACAGCTGCACCCGTGGCATACGGAAGTTTCCAGGCCAGGGGTCAAATTGGAGCTAACTATCAGCCTAAAACGACAGCCACAGAAACCTTGTCTGAGACCCATACCACAGCTCACTGCAATACCGATGCCCAACCCACTGAGTGAGGTCAGGGACTGAACTCGTGTCCTCACGGATACTAGTAGGGTTCGTTACCTCTGAGCAACAGTGGGAACTCCCTAATTTATTTTCTCTTGTGAAATAATTTGATTTAACCACAAAGTATGATACAAAGCAAACTTTCAATTAGAATAATCAAAATTTCTAAATTAACAGTGTATATTATTCAGATATTGTATTCTGATTCTTTTTAGTGGCTTTGCTCTTCTCTTTATTGCCCTATATTTTTAGTGGCTTTGCTCTTCTCTTTATTGCCCTATATTTCCTACATGAAATACAATTTGACAAGTATATTTTACTAATGAGATAAACATTTGAGAAATGAAATGAAAATCTTTTCACTTACCATGAGCTGATGAGGTTTTCTATAATTTTTGAAACTGCATTCCAAATCTCTCTGCAAAAAAAAATATATGTACATATCTACAATATCAGCTTAGTAGTGCAGATGAGATTTTTATTATTCAAGATAATATTTTTATAATATGTGAAATGACATAGCAGATATTTCTTATCTAAATCTACATCAGTCATCAGTATAACCTGTGTTTTTTTATGATAGAAGAGTCAGGTTAGTTTAATGTAACATTATCTTAAGTGATCATTGAGAGGTCTATAACGTGGAAACTACTAGCAATGTGAAAATATATTTTAAATATTTTAGAGAACCTCTTGAAGGCAAATGATAATGAGTTTAATACTGGAAAGCAGGTTATTGCTTCTCAATGGAGTGTTGGATAAGAAAAGCAAATATCTGGTTAAATGTAATGGACAAATGGAAAGCACTTTCTGGAGACCTAATGAGTATTAACATTTTAATATCTAAGAGTGTTGGAAGGAAAATAGAAATGTTGCAGCTTAGACATAAGAAAATCAAAAAATACTTGAAAGAGAAACCACATTTGATTATTTAAAAAGCTAAAAAATTGTGAAAAAAAGCATCTTTATAATAAAATCATGTTGACATACATATACACAAGTGCATACACGAGGTATGTTTGTTAGATACATATAAATATTCTAGATAACAGTGTACATTTGAAGGAGTTAATCCTCGTACTAAAATGTACAGTTTTAATGGAAAATGTGCACGGAATGTTGTTTTTTTCTAAGGATTCAAAAATGCATCAGGCCCAGTTCTTACACAGAAGAGATGGCTATTATAAGTGGGTGCCTAATACAACATATTTTAAAATTATTATAATTCATTATTTTAAAAAGATCCACTGAAATGTGAATAAAATGGTAGGGGTGGTCCTATAGGTCTAATAGTATAGAAAACTGGAGAAAGTTTTATAAACAGGTAGCATTTAAAGTATGTCTTTACAGATAAGTAGGACTACTCATTTGATAGCTAATGAGAAACAAAGATATAGAAAGTGGGAATATTTTTAGAGGTAACCTCAAAGGATCACAGTCATTTAAAATGTTCAGATGATATAGAATATATTAAATACTGGGAGAGTTAAAGTTGAATATTGAAGGATCAGACCATGAAAGGTTTCTTATTTCATATGCCATACCAAATAATATGTAGTCTGGGAAGTGTCTTGGGAGATTTTAAGTAGAAGACTCTTTTAAGCAGATCTACATATTGGATATGTTAGCACTGGGGAGAATTAATTTATGGAGACTTGCCAGATGATATGAGAATTATTTGGCAAAAACATGAGGCCCTTAATTAAAGTGTGGCACAGAACATGGAAGGAAATAATTGGTACAAAATATATTTAAGCAGGATGACCAACTTGGCAATCAAAAAGAATCTAAAAAAGAATGGATGTGTGTATATGTATAACTGAATCACTATGTTGTACAGCAGAATTTATCACAACATTTTAATCAACTCTACATCAATACAACTTTTTTTAACAAATGAAAGAGAAAGAGAATTTAAGGATAACTGCTATTACACATTTCATTTCTCAAGACAACCTAGATAACTAAGTAGATTATCAAACTTTATTTTTTATAAAGACTTATGGCCAATTAATATGAACTTTAGGAGAGTAATTTGAGTATATTTATTTTATTTTCCATACTATCATTGGTTTTAAAAGTTTTAAAGCAGCAGAATAGATTGATCAAGATAAGTTGTATGTCACTTGTGGGAGTCCCCTCTTAGAAGCAGAAGGCAAGTAGACTGGCTTTGTACCATGTAACTCCTTCTTGTCCATAATGTAAAACCTTTCAGGTGCATCTACATAATTGTTTCAAAGTGTACATTAAGCAGACAGTTTCCCACTATATCACATATATATTCTATATTCACTGTATCATATGTATAATCCAGTGCACATGAAATGTATATATGTGATACATATGTATGCACATATATGTGTATATATATACATATATATACATAAATGTATGTATGTATGCATATACACAGACATTACTATGGTCAGTTAGTCTTCATACACTAAGGCATGTGTACATATACATATAAGGCATGCATATGTGTATACACCCTATAAAATTTATATATAAATTAATATATTAAATCCCTAAAGATTTAAACAGATAGTTCCTCTGTGGGGTTAAGTTACTTCTAAGTCACAAATTAGAGCAAATGTTTACTGTCAAACTAAAATCATGCCTCAGCTCAGACTCTGTTAGTATTGCTCAACTATTCTATACAATAAAGCATGACATCATCCCATTTCACTGTTAAATATTTGAAATTAGATTTGTTTATTCATAACTGTTAGGATATAATACTTTTTTATATTCAGTTATTACACCCTTTCTATATTTTGGGTGAATGATATTCATTACACAAAATTTCTAGTAAAGAGTATACTGTTTCATTTTTATCTATATTTATTGTTAACTGTAATGCACATAATTCAGATTAATCCAGTTTGGTATAATTTTATGGGGGCCACTCACAAGAGGGAAAATTGAATTATTCTGTCAGATGAATCAAGCATCATGTTATCTGGAGACTACGTGGAACTAATAGTGCAAGAATCCTTTTACCACTTTATGCCTATAGGTCAGCCAATTCCATTGTGTGAGGGTTTTTTCATTTGTTTTTTTCTAATCTTTTGCAACTAGGCCAATACTTTTTAATTATGTTCACAAATTCATTTTTCTTAAAATAGATTAAGCTTGAATTTTCAATATATGATTGATAAATGTACTAAAAAATATTTAGAAACACTCATTAACCAGGAAAACTATTAATAAGCAAACATCTCAGCTAAGTGTTTATCACCAGCCATTAAATGAGAAAAGCGATAGCAAGTTTCAAAGAATATTTTGTGTAAGTGATTGCTCAGATTAAATTCATGGGGAAAATCATACCTGTCTCTTCCAAATATGAGCACAGTAATCCTTGATATATTTAGTGAGTGAGTGATTCGTGCTATCTTGTTTCGAAAGGAAAAATCACTTGATTAATTTGATGACCACAATCATTACACTTATTGGGCTTTTATGTTGTAATCTTGCTTTAAAAAGCATCATTACATGATGTAGTTGTTCATTTCATCTTAAATAACATAGAGCAATGCAGAAATTGAGAGCAGAACAACCATGAATGTAAATAAAACCTATTCAAAGTTAGAGGAAGCTGCTGCTTTATATTTACTTCTGAAAAAGGTATATAATTTAGCATAAATATTTAAGAAAAAATTGAGTGTCTTTTAAATAATGCTGCATTTGTGAGATATGCTATTTTATAATTCAGTTAAATTCCATATGAAGGATTTTTAGCTATCCACAAGTATTTGATAATTGCTCATTTATAAATAGGTTCAAAATTATATATATTTTCTAATTAACATTCAGTTCCTATTCTTCATAGTTTGATTATTTTTGAAAATTAAATAACCAATTTCTTTTCCATTAGATGTAATTACTTTCTTTTCTTAAGAAGTTATAAGACTAAATATGCCTGAACATTCATTTTTAATAATTTGGTATGACTTGTATATTGTTTGAAACATATATAGTGTTAAAGTAATTAGGAAACTTGTTTTAGTCTGTTACTCAGCTCTATATCTGATAAACATAGCAACATGCTGAATCTGTATTACAAATTTTAAGAAGACTTTTAACAGTAGAGGCAAATTATAGAAGACAAGGATTAGCCAGTATCATTGCCTGGGGGCACATTCATCCTCCTTAGTATAATATCAGTCATGTTTTAGGAGGACATGATTCTATGATGAAAGTGTTAGAATTAAAACAAGAACCATTTTAGCATTAGTCCTAGGAATATCTAAATCTTTTCTTTTGTAGTTAAAAATAAGGGTTTTATATTTGACTTGAACTACTTACTTGACATATTTGATTTGTTATGAGTATCCAAACCTGTCAGACTTAATCTAAGAGAAAATAAATATGTAAATTACATAGAGAACATTGATACAAATGTGAGAAATAAAATTTTAATATGTACCATTGCCATCCTTTAAAAATACATTATTTCCATGATCATTTAAGTGTTGTAGGATACTCAACAAAGTCAATGATTTTTACTGAAAACACATATTCAGTTCACAGCAAGGATAGAAACTGTTTTTAGATACAATACATCCAATGTTTTTATTTAGTTCAGTGTAAAAAGCATATCTATTCATGTTTGACTTAGATAAAATATGGAAAAATTCAAGAAGAGTTACCAATAGCGTATTTCAAATTTCAATATGCCACCACATATTTAAAGCATGAGAAACATGCTTTAAAAATTTAGTAAAAAATTATTCACTTATGTATTTCCAATGTATATCTGTGTGTGTTTGCATACGTTGTATGAGCTAAATTAATTGCAGATTTTGTGTGTGGTATTTAAATCCCAATTACAAAAATATGTTCATATCATTTATTGGCTCTGAAAACATATGGTATATATTAGCCATTATATGTTTAAATAAATCTTTATTTTGTGAGAAAAAATATTGGCATGCATTAATTGCATCCATGATGAATTGAATACTTAGGGATTTAAACAACCACTTAGGTTTATTTTAGAATTATAGCTTTAAGTGTTAAAAATGATCTTCTGATATTTTCTTTTGTTGTAGAACTGGATTTGTTTAAGCCCTTTTATGTCAGCCATAAGGCATTTTGGGGTTATTTTTCAATAACTTTTTATAGAATAATAATGTAATAATAATAATAGACACATCCTGTGTCTTTTAAAAATCATGACTAATTTCCTGTGGTGATCCTTGTTTCCATGAGAAAAATCCCCATCAGAGTCTAACTTCTTTTTTCCCTCCCTTCTTTCCTCCCTTTCCTTCTTTTCTTTCCTATTCATCTATCAAAAATACTAACTAAATTAAATGCATTGTATTGAGTACATTTGCTTGGGCTTGTAAAGTAAGAGAAAATATGTAATTTATTTTAAAAGGTTTTCAAGAGAATTTACTGTGGATAATATTTTCAATTACACATAAATTTAAATAAAAATTCAAATAAATAATTTTTTAGACTTAAACTACTGTAAAGGAAAGTTAACTATTTGAATAAAATGATAGAAACTCCTTAAAATCTGACTTGGAAACTACCTCATTAGATTTTAACAAGTAGATTTTTTTTAGTACCCATTCACTTTAGTCATATACAAACATAAGGCTTTCAGAGCACAAATACTTAACCAGATTTTGCTTTCCCCAAGCAGTTCATAAAGAAAAAATACTGTTAACATTATAGTTTAGTTATTGTCTATATATAATATTCTCTCATTGTTAAATGAACAAATGGGGATAAAAGTTAAATTTCAGAACACAAACATACCACACAATAGTAGTAAGTAATTCTGTGCTTTTCTTAGACTAAAATATGAGTATATGCTCACAGCTTCTCCCAGCAGGATAGCATCTCTTCTTAGCCCTGTCTCACTCCAGCTCATTTTCTCTTTAGGAGGCCATAAGTGCTTCCACAAAACTGGACCTCCAGAGCAGGACAAGGCTTGAGGTTGTATTATATGGGTCTCCATTGGTAAGTTAGTAGTTTTGTTTTTGTACAGAGCCTTGTGGGTCAGTTTAAGGTTGTTTAAAAAAAAAATTGGTAGGATGTCAGAGATCATAAAGTCAGAATGAGATCAACAACACAGGATAAACCAGAAGTATATCTGACCCTCCTATTAAATACCTAATCCGAACTATTATTCTTATTAGTTATTATTAGTTCAGCATCCAAACTTAAGACTGAATTTTTTTTTTTTTTTTGGTCAATTTAGGGGCACACCTATGGCATATGGTTCCCAGGCTAGGGGTCCAGTCAGAGCTACAGCTGCTGCCCTACGCCAGAGCCACAGCAATGCCAGATCCAAGCAGTGTCTTCAACCTACACCACAGTTCACGGCAATGCCAGATCCTTAACCCACTGAGCAAGGGCAGGGATTGAACCTAAAACCCCATGGTTCCTAGTTGGATTTGTTTTCCCATGCCAGGATGGGAACTCCCAAGCCTGAATATTTTGATTTGTGTTCTCGTGGTTGCAACGTGGGCCCTTTACATTGGCAATATCGTAGCTTAGACATTCTCATTGTGGTTTTCTATTGCTAAGTGGCTTGTGGTAAGTAATTTTCTGATAAATAAAGACGACCTTCTAAATCCTTCCTTATGCAGTCATAAGAACAAAGGCTCTTTTATCTCAGTGACACATCCAGTAATTCAGTCCACAAAGAGAGAAGAATAACCAGCCCTCATATTACAGGGCAGGATATTTAAGTATTTGCTGTACATGTGGTGGAATTTATTTCTTTAAAACCATTGCTTAGCTCTTGCTGGGTAACTGGGATAAAAGCATGCTCGTATTGAAGAATGTTAGCTAGTAGAGTGTAAGCTCATTCTGTGAATAAGCATGGCATCCATGAGAAAGTTATTCTGTTATTTTTTAGAGTCTGTTGTCCTTATTTTGTTTGTGTTCCCTATGCCCTTTAATTAAAGATGCTGCTCTTTCTCCCCCCATTGACTGGATTATCCCCTCAAAGTTGCATCTAGTGGGAACTAGTCTAATCATTTGCTACAGTGAGAATGGGTACTAAACTCTTATAACTGCAACTCTTGCTTTCTATTAAGTTAAATTTAGCAGCATATAAAACGCTATTGTGGAAGAAAAATAATGTATTGGGGAAATAAAAAGAAATTAAAAAATAATTGTGGGAGTTCCCATTGTGGCTCAGTGAAGTGAATCAGACTAGTATCCATGAGGATGCAGGTTCAGTCCCTGGCCTTGCTCAGTGAGTTGGGGAACCAGTGTTGTAGCTTGGATCCTACATTGCTGTGGCTGTGGTATAGGCCAGCAGCTGCAGCTCTGATGTGACCTCTAGCCTGGGAACTTTGATATGCTTTGTTGTGCTGCCCTTAAAAAAAAAAAAAAAAAAAAAAAAAAAAGAGACACACACACAAAAAGAATTTCAAGACAGTAGAAGCATTAACTTCTAACCCAAACACAGGGTCCTCCTGTAAATGGGGCATTGTGACTGCACAGGTCAAAATGGCTATTAAAACTGGCTGTATACTCACCCCATCCCTTTTATTTCTAGCCTCTTAATTTTCTTTCATCTTATTCACATCCCTTAATGACACATGGTGTGTGTTATATACACATTTATTTATTACCAGTTTATCCCTAGTTGTAAGACCAAAGAAATTGGATTTTGTTTTTCTACTGGTACAGTCAGCATTTCAAACAGTGCCTGAAAGTTGCGGACAATCAGAAAATATTTGTAAAAAAAAAAAATGTAGATTAAAAAATTGAACTAATAAGAAAAAAACTTCTAAATCTCACATTTGCATTACTATTGCTCCCTATTCTACCATTATTGGGAAAATTCATAGTGGAAAGAGGTTATTTTTAAGGATTAATGATAATTTAATGTAAAACATTGTAGTTAGCTTTCTTCATAATTCTGGTTAAAACAATATTTTAATAATACATTAGCTGAAAATTATTTTATTTAAAAGCTCTGTCTCACTTTGGATAGAAATCTGAAATTACACATTGTTATAAAAGATTTAAAAATGTCTTCTACTGACATTCAAATGTAAAGTTTCAGGCAAGATTTTATTTTAACTTTAAAAATTGAAAAGATGTGAGTACTGCAATAGAGTGTAAAGTGACACATTCAATTCCCATCAGACTCCAATCTTACAGATCATAGCTGTAGGGCATTTTTATTAACTTCGCTTGAATACTTCTCTTCTGTTAGTTTTAGTCTTTGTGAAAGTTTCTAATTTCATAAGAAAGTAAACCTTTCAGTATTAAAGTGAGTAGACTATATGCTTTCTATCAATCCCTTAAGTAATATATTTCTCAAGTTTCTGAATAATTATGACCTTGGAGATGAGGAGAAACCCAACAATCTACAGGGATTTAAAGCTTTTAGAGTCTTATACCCTTGGTCTGGTTGAATGTCCCCATGGCAAATCTCCTTGTGGTCTGAATGAAGATGAAACATGTCCTACATTAGAGAGTGATGCCTCTGCTATTTTCTACCAAGTAACAATGAAACAACAGCATAATTCCAATTTTTATGACTATTTTATCATGTAAAATTTAATACAGTAAATTTATAAATATTATGCAATGTTATATTCATAAAATTTTATAAATTCATTAATTTTATATATATTAAATCAATTAGAATTTCTCTTGTTTGTATGCTATTATTCGTAGCAAAGTTTTAAGGAGTAGTCAGGTAGAAAAATGGTTAGTTTGTCAATATATGTATGTGTGTGTATATATATATATATATATATATATATGTAAATGTATATACATAAGGCAAATACATTTGTTTCAAAATCTCAACTTGCTGAAACAATAATATGATTTGGTCTTCTTACCTTTCCAGTAACAGTTATCAACAATATTCTGTTGAACAACTTCTTTTTTTTTTTCTGGTAAATAATAGATCACCTTTATCAATATCAAAATCTGCTTCCAATAACTGCCTATATAATATTGATTATATTGTCTATTATAGTTTAGGTAACAGATTTAGTGTCTATGTAAAATATTAATATAATATCTTAATCCCATTTTTTCTTCCTGTAAAGGCTGGACATATGGTCCCAATAGCTCTCAGTGGAATAAAAGAGACATTCTATGTTTTATCCTTACTTCCTTGCCTCGTTCTTCTTGGTCCTCAGTTGCGATGAAAGAAAAATGTGTTTATTGTTTGTTTGCTTCCCTAACACAGCTGCTGCTTCTCGATAAAGCATTGGTCAAGGATTTGTTTTCTCTGTATGACAAACTTATAAAAACTAGCTCTCACATAAGCATACATTACTGATTTTTGAAGGGCCTGAGGAAGGCTTCACTCACAGGTTCTGGTACAGGAGGAGTGCCCAGGGCTTAGCTACTAACAGACATGCATGGCCACTTTTGTTGTGTTTGGAATTCATGTTCTCCTTATCTGGTATGTGACTCTCAGGCAAGACCATTGAAAACCAATAAACCTACACCCATGTTCATTTAACTCTCAGAAAAAAACTATGTACCTCTCATCCATTGAACATTTGCAATGCAGGCAGCTCCACTAGGACTTTCTTTCTCAGCTCAGTTCTCTGTCCTCATTTTTCCATATATCAGCATTTTTCAGATGACTAGTCATCACCAGTGCCTTGTTTACCATTAGGGGCTGTTGAGTGAGTTCCATTTTATGCAGTTGAGAGTGATAGCAACTGGATAATGAGTCCCTTCCTAATAGAAAGAGTAAGGCTAAAGGATCAGTCCTTTTGCATAATTTCTACATCCATATCACTCTAATAGAAGATTTATTTCTTATTGTCTGAAATGATCCCAGTTTTTGATATCCTACTAATAGTATTCCTTTAACTCTGTCATGGAGAATTTAATCATTTGTTCTCAATATAGCGTTGTCACCACTGTAATCCCTTTACTTTTAACACAAAAGAGCATTAAGATGTCTAAAGTGATTTTATTTATCATCACCTGTAAAAACCTGACAGTTCCATTTACCTGGTGATTTCATTCAGAATTAAGCATAATAAATTCATAAAATAGAGGACATTTTAAAACAGTAACAAAAGTAATATATGTATACCCTTGAGTGTAGTTTTGTTGTAAGTAACGACAGAGTATAAATAGTTATGTAATAAATTACGCAAAAATCTTATTGAAAATCACAGCCAGCATCATAAATTCTCAAGGAAGAAACCCAGTCCAATACTAGACAAAGATACCTAACTGTAATTTTATGTTTGGAGGGCAACACAATAGACCCTCATTTCAGTGGCACAAAGAGAAAAGCTATATTCCTTAGATTCTTGTTCATTGCCCTGCTTCTGCTATTTATAGTTTTTGACTTAATTTCTTTTTATTTTATCTCTGGTTATAAAGCCAGGGGTTAGCATTTTAATATTACTTAACAGCTGAATAATGTATTAGTTTCAGCATAAGAAACATATGTCAATTTATTTATTTATTTATTTATTTTGTCTTTTTGCTATTTCTTTGGGCCGCTCTCGCGGCATATGGAGGTTCCCAGGCTAGGGGTCCAATCGGAGCTGTAGCCGCCGGCCTACACCAGAGCCACAGCAACGCGGGATCCGAGCCGCGCCTGCAACCTACACCACAGCTCACGGCAACGCCAGATCGTTAACCCACTGAGCAAGGGCAGGGACCAAACCCGCCACCTCATGGTTCCTAGTCGGATTTGTTAACCACTGCGCCACGACGGGAACTCCATACATATGTCATTTTAAAGTATGGTTATTATTACTGAGAATTGCATCTTGGTTATGAATATGATGTTAACGATCTAAAACTAATCAGATAAACTAAAAATAGTTACTTAGCTCTTTTATTTACGGGCCAAGGTTTACACAAACTAAGTCCATTAAAAAAACTATTGGCTATTTAATAATATGTGATGAAATAACATAGACATAGAAGCAGCTAAAATAAATATTACTTAAGCTTCTAAATATTTATGAAATTTAATGATTTTCTATTCATATAATCAGAGCACTTTGTCTCTCACTGTGTTTTTAATTAATACAATTGTTTTCTTTTTATGGGTTTTATAACTTGACCCATCTACTTTTACCACAGATCGAAATAACACCTTGATTCAAATTTATGGCAACAGAATAAAATTATTTTTGCATTTTCACATACCTCCGTTTAAAATGTTGTCATAATATCTCTAGATCCATTAAAATTAAAATCTGTAAGCTCACATTTCATTGTGTGCCATTATGTACCGAAATTATGATAAGCAATAAAACAATTATTTTTAAAATATGAAAATTCAAATTAAATATTTATCTCAGTGAAATACTAACTGGGTTGTAGATTCAAATATTATTTTAATGTAAAATGGTATTACAATCAAATAGCATTTGCTAATTATTAATAAGCTGATTATATGCACTTGTATATGTAAATTTTAAGCTCCTTCATTCTGTTATGTTATAATCACAGAATGAAAATATGACTTAATCAATTACCCTACATAATTTAGAGATTATACTTTCCTTAGTCATTACAATGTTCTCTTTTTTACCCCAGAGTATGGAAACAAAAAAAAAAAACTTTCTAATTAGTCTTTAAGTAAGTAGAAATTAAATAGCATGTTCTTTTCAACCCCTGAAGATTCTAATTAATGAGGTTCTGCCCTCTAAGGGATTATTCCTTTAATGCATGGGGGAAAAGAAGACAAACAGAAATAAAATTTAAAACTTTACTAGATGTAAGGTTATTGAAAGGAATTCAATCACCCATTTAAAATTTATATTGGAGTTCCCTTGTGGTGCAGAAGCTTAAGGATCCAGCTTTGACGCTGTAGCAGTCTGGGTCACTGCTGTGGCACATGTTTGATCCCTGGCCTCAGAACTTCCACCTGCTCTGAGTGTAGCCAAAATAAGTAAATAAATAAAATTTATATAGAGAGTCTAATCGAATCAAAATTTAAACAACATACTAGAGCCTATAACCACATTTAAAATTCTCTTGGTTCTCTCTGGATACCTTTCTGGGAGTGCTTTTCTTATTATAATATGCAAGCAGATAATTCATCTTATATTAAAATCAGAAGTTATTTATTTTCAAACAGTATTGTGCATATAAAATAAAAATCTAAAAGTGGTGTGAAATGTCAGTTAGATTATTTTGTTTGGTGAATAAGTGCAAATTGAAAGATATACTAATGCAGTTTTAACTAGATATTTGTGTATGATCAGAAAAATTCAGGCTAAAGGTTCATACAGCTGTTGTTATTGTGAGATACTTTTACTTTTAGTTTGATTGTAATGATTCTAGCCCCTTTACGAACAAAACAAAAATATTTATAGTTAAAGTTAAGGACTTATTAAGCATGAAGGAAATGAGTCTAATGAAATGTACTTATAGTTAAAGTCAAGGACCTGTTATGCATGAAGGAAATGATGAGTCTAATTAAATGGAATGCCATTTTAAAAATTAAATTTTATTTTGCTCTCTAAGCATAATATTTCTAGGTAGAGAATAAAAAGAATCATAAAAAAGATCATTGAGATCTATTGTTAGTAACAGACTGTGATTGTACAGAAAATCAGACTTCTGTGATTAACCAGAAAAGGAGACTTCTATTACTGCAACAGTGTAGGTCAGAGTCAACTCAAACAAAAATCTAATAATAAGAAATCATGAGGAAAATTATAAAATAATTAAATTAAATGAAAAACTTATAAAATGAAGTAAAATCAGTGTTCAGAGGGAAATTTATAGTGCAGAATCTTATATTAAAAAAGGAGAAAGGGAATTCCTTTGTGGTGCAGTGGGCTAAGGATTTGATATCGTCACCGATGTGGCTCTGGTTGCTACTATAGCACGGGACCAGTCCCTGAGCTGAAAACTTCCACATGCTTCAGGTGCAGTAAAAAACAAACAAACAAAAACCAAACCAACAAACATGGAGGGAGGTCTTAAATCAATAACCAAGCTTTTACAGTAGGAGAATTGGCAGGGATTGGGAGTAAAGGAAAGACAGAAAAATAAATCCAAAGCAAGATAAGATTTAATGAAGTTAAAATAATTTGACTAGATGAGAAATTTGAGTACTAATATTCTTAGAAATATACCAATCTATATATACCAATATACCTCTTCTGAATTTGCCTCAAGATCTTGGTATTCTAACAAACAATACATAATTTGGCTTTTTAAAAACTCAGTTTCTATACTCTACATCTGATCAAAAAATCTTAACATCATTATTACTAGTGCATATTTTTCAGTTTAACATTTTGTGCTTTGAGACTATTATCTTCTGACACCAATGTCTATTTACATAGCATCTTCTCCTTTGAAAGAGTATCTTGTGATTTTTGAAAATATGATTATAGCTTTTTCTATCAAATTATACTCTGATATATTTTTACTAAGAAATCTGTAAGGGTATATCATTGGTCTTCCAGACTGAGACACACTTACACAGTTTCTACCTTTATCAGACTACTGAAGTACTAGAAATAAATGAGTTCTTAAAACTGTTTGACCAAAATGTGTTGAGGCAAAACTTAAGTGGCTTAAATTTTTTCTTTTACTCTAAATTTATACTATACGGTCTTCAGACAGAATTGAACAAAGCAGTAAATAAATAAATAATTTTATAATGCATACACATTTGTAATAGGAAGCAACACGAGGTTACTCACCCAATCTATCAAGCCAAATCATTAGCAATACATATCTCTGATGGCAATGTTTCATGTTACTGCAAGGCTTATATGAGGTGTTCCCTTAGGATTTATACCCCCATGAGTTAAGCTCATATAATTTAGTCTATAAACCATTCTCAGATAAAACCAACGACCTCTGCCATTTTGCTATTCCAGTAACATTTTTTTCAGATTACCGAACAATAAAGGGAACATTTCTTTAGAAAAGGACACTTTTCTTTTTTCTTTTTTTTTTTTTTTTTTAGGGCTGCATCTATATCATATGGAGGTTCCAGTCTAGAGGTTGAATCAGAGCTGCTGGCCTACACCACAGCTACAGCAATGATGGATCCTTAACCCGCTAAGTGGGGCCAGGGATTGAACCTGCATCCTCACGGACACTAGTCGAGTTTATTACCACTTAGCCACAGTGGGAACTCCAAAACACCTTTTAAATTAATATTGTAAGGACCCACAAGGTCCCTCTGATCATCTATATCATAATCTAAGACTCAGAAAGTGTTCTACTCAGAAAGTCCATCATTCTATAAAAGTTATCTGAACTAACCAATAACTCAGAGTACCAGTCTCTGTTATATCTGGTCATGAGCCAGCCTTGTAAATATAAACATGGTCAAAGAAACAGTGTGACCTTGAGTACTTGAGACAGATTCACTGTAAGTCATCCCAAAGGAAGATGACTCATTTAGGAAAGGATTCAGCTATTTTTGGGTCAATTTAAAGGTGACCTTTAGTACTTACAAATGACTAAATGTTTTTCAGCTGCTTTAAAACCCAGTAAAATATATAATAAAATCACCTCCCAAATTATACAGAGATGCAAACAAGGTTTTAACACTTTTGCTTAACATGATGTAGACAAAAAAGAAACTTAACATAATGTAGACAAAAAAGAAAACAGATTAGAAATAAACAAAATAATATATAACCAAATGATAATTTTATAATTACTTTTTTTTCAGAATGTTTTATAGACATTATGAATCCCTGAGTTAAATAATTGTTTTTATTAGATTAATTGATAAAATGCTGAATAAAATACGCCTATATAAAACATATAGGAGTTCCCATTGTGGCTCAGGGGGTTAAGGACCCAACATTGTCTCTGTGAGGATGAGGGTTGGACTCCTGGCATCTTTTAGTGGGTTAAGCATCTGGGGTTGCCACAATCTGTGGCAGGGGTTGCCGATATAGCTTTGATCCAGCATTGCTGTTTTTGTGGCACTGGCCAGCATTTGTAGCTCTAATTTGACCCTTAGCTCAGGAACTTGCATATGTCACAGTTATCACTGTAAAAATAAAAATATATGTTC
The DNA here is from genome assembly GCF_054392235.1 of Sus scrofa. Lineage (NCBI taxonomy): Eukaryota > Metazoa > Chordata > Mammalia > Artiodactyla > Suidae > Sus > Sus scrofa. The sequence continues at coordinate 63,858,730 of NC_139393.1, read as the reverse complement.
ATACACACACACACACACACACATATACCTATGTATAATACACGTGTTTATATATGTATATATAAATGTATACATAGATTTGATGTATGTAAACACATTATTTATGCAGATTTAGTTATATACATATATTTATATTGGTTATTTGCCCATATGATCATATTTTTTTCTTGTTCTTTCTTCTATTCTTTCTATTGTTTTGATTGTTTTCTCTCGTAATGTATAGGTTCCTACACAAATACCGTTGTTCTAATTTCAAACATTTTCCCAAATATTGCATTAGTCTATTGCATGAGATCTCTAATTAGTCAAAAATAAGCTTGGAATTCCCCTTATGGCTCAGGGGTTTAAGAACCTGACATTTTCTCCGTGAGGATTTGGTTTTGACCCCTGGCCTTGCTCAGTGGGTTAAGGATCTGGCATGGTCGCAAGCTTCTGCATAGGTTGCAAATGTGGCTCGGATCCCGTGCTGCCATGGCTGTGGCTTAGGCCTCCAGTGCAGCTCTGATTTGTCTCCTAACTTGAGATCTTCCATATGCTACAGGTATGCCATAAAAAGAAAAAAAAATAAGCTTGCCTTATACAAGTATACAAATACCATCTTATACATGTGTAAAGATTAGATTTCCAACGTTCATTATGCCTCAACTATTAACCTCATTCAGTGTTATTCCTTTTCAGTTGATCTAAGCCCCAAAAGCCATTAAGTGAAATTTTAGAAAGCTTGTCATTCTAAGGACTTCAAATTTTGAAAATATTTGACTGATCTAAATTCATTATTAACCTCAATTATTACATTTAATCCTTGGACTTTTGTCTCAAAATAAATGATTAGAAAGTTGATACTAGGGTTAAAGTCCCATCGTTTAACCCTAGAATGTGGAAACAGTTGTGAACATTACTTCGGATGCCTTGTGGAAAGGTATCTCCACTGTATTTAATCCTATATCAGTTGATATATTTGACCAGAGTATTATGTATGATGCAAAACTCTAAATTTTTTATTTTATATGTTGACTTATCATAGTAGAAATTTCTATTCCCTAAGTATGGTACTTGTATTTCCTAAATGCTGTCAAAGTATTAACTGTATCAGTAGTAATTGTGCAGTGCTAAGAAAATCAATTCCAGTCAGGATAAACTGAGCCAAATATTTATTTAATATGGATAACTACTTCACTTCCAGTATCACCTTTCTAACATTATAATAAGTATAGTAATGGTCTCTGGGAGCAGAATTGACCTGACTCTGTGGCAAAGCCCTGGCTGGAATTGTAGTATTTACAGTGTGAGCTATATCATAGGAATCACCTGCATGATTCCATATAGATTAAGTGCCCTATAGAAAAATTTTTTTCTCAAATGGAAGGTCCTAATAGTGTTGAAATAAATTTCTTCTTCCCAGAATGCCACGTTAGCAAACCAATATTCCGTGCTGTTATAAATGCTTTGCTTGACCAGAAACATAATATTTTCAATCAGCCAATCCCCAAATGCCAGCCCAACTCTGAGTTGTTTTTATTTCCTTGTTTTTCACCCTAGATAAGGTTGGTTATGTAGTCCAAAACAATCAGATATTTTCTATTTTTTTATTCTGTGTTCTTTCTGTATTCTTATTTTTAAAAAGCCTTCTGCCTTATTTTGCTGCGCTCTTTAGAGGAGTTGAATAAAAGTTTGTTTATATCACCTAAATTTTCTTTATGAATTCTTAACAGTTTTTGGTCAAGAGGAAAGGATCTGCATCCAGCTATTAATGGCCTGCAAGAGGATACTCACAGGCAAGACGCCTCTAAACACTTTGAGCTCAGTCTTCCTCTGGGTAAGTCTCTCTCAGATTTGAGCTCCACGCCCTTGTGTGCAGCTCTCTGATCCAAACAATTTTTTTTAAAAAAGATTATTCCCAGAAAGATTCTGGGGGCCCTCCTCAGTGGTTTTCAGATATTTAGGGATTAGAAGAAAGGAATCCAATGTCCACAAAAGGTGACAGTGGTTAAGGGACGCACAAATTCTGAGGTAAGTCCACAGCATAAAATGAAGGGGGACTTGGGGAAATACATTAAGATAAGAAATGTGAATTGCTTGGACCATCAAATTTAAAATCTAAGTAGGCAGAAGTCAGGCTATTAAAAGTTATTATGGCATCTGCAATTATAAAAAAATTTGTGGAACAAATTACAGATCTATCACTAAAGGTAATCCTGTGAGCCAGAGCTGCACATTTCATAATCACTGATCACGTACTTAAACACTGTTAGAGCACCTGTCACCTAACTCTGACTCTGAAGCTGGGATCTAGGGTAAGGGTCTGAAACAAGTTAGATAGACAGATATGGTTAGAAGTCTAGTTTGTTAGGACGAGGGAGATAGTAAATAACAATTATTTTATTTACAGAGCTATGATTTACAGATTCCCCGTAAGTCATAGCTTGCAGATTATCACTCTGGATGATAATCCCAGGGTCAAAGAGTTGACAACTTTGCCAAGTTTGAGATCTCTTCAATTTTCATAGACATATTTTTTTCTATATGTTCTTGGAAGTCCCTTCTTTTCTGAGTTTTGAATATACAAGCTATGTGTCATTTGTCACTATTTATGAGCAACTTGTGAAAATTTACTGAGTGTTTATAGAAATACTGGCTGGATAACATGACAATCACAGCACCAGAACATTTTTCAGAAGACTTGAATTTCAAACTTGTCTTATATCTAGTTCCGCAACTATGCATTCATATTCTTATTTTAGTTGCAGGTAAAGACTGCTTTGTATAATTTCCCCTTTAATTCCTCCTTTATCAAAATACCTTAATAGTTCTGCCTTCAGAAATCAAGATATTCTGACATGTACTATAGTATTCCAGAAGTTATTACCCATGCCTTTTTAGAGTTTATGAACTAGATGATCTCTAAATCTGGTTTCCGAGTGTGACTTTATGTTTAAATCATTATAACTGAAGCAGCCAAATTTTTATAAACCTTTTCCAGTTATGTAACTTAGCACTTCATGGTTGTTGTTTTGTTAATTTTTATGACTCACCATTAATTTAACTGAGCGTTTCCTATTTTAAAAATAGCCATACTTTTTAATATGAAGATATCAAGTATTAATGCATAAGTCTTAGGTAATTGTGGAAATGAAAAAAACTTTATATGTACATGTATGTATATTTATAGAGACAGACAGTTTATTTAAGATCATCCAAACAATGGATTTTTTAAAGCAATTATCTGCTATACCTCAAGAAATAAACTGAATAAAATAAACTATCAGGTCAAAATGGTAATGTATCCATTTGTTATAGACAAATATGTTATACTGAGAAAATTCTGTAGCCAGTTTTTCCTTTTTTCTTATTTTTTTTTCAATAAGAAATCTTATAAAATAGTTTACCCAGTTATTTACCTCCAGAGAAAACATGCATGTTTGGTAGATGTGCATATTTAATCTTCTTAGAAACTTTATACCTCATTTTAAAATATTAAGAAGTATAATGGTTACATATCACTGTTGATTTTTTTTAATAAATAAACTGGGCCTCTGAGAAAATAAATAACTAAGCATATAAAACTACTAAATGACAACTCTAGAACTTGAACTAAGGTCTTTGGGGCTTGGGGTTCAGGTATACTACCAGTAGTGAGGAGTAACTCTTAAAAAAAATAAATTCCATGTAGAAAAATATGGTTGTTATTCTAGAGATGTCCACATTAATTTCAAATAATCTAGGATTTTAGTACCTACTCTTGCTTTAACTACCTATGAAGCAACCAGATACATTCCTTGTCCTCATAATACTTCTCTCATCCCCTTATTTTATTGTGATTAATCCTTAGTTACCTGATCTACATGAGATTATAAGCATATAACCAAAATAATATCTGGAAATTTTCCAAATTATATTTTCTAAATAAGTCTTTTCTACCTGGTAAAGAAGATCATGTCTGGCACAAAGTAAGCAAAATTCATGTAAAAACAAGATATAAGTTAATTTGAGAAGATAAAAATTCTGAAAAATATGGACACTTTCAAAGTGTAAATTCATATATTAGTATAGAGAAGTCTTTCATGTTTCATCTTCTGTAATGTATTAATAAGTGAAAATCACAATATAGCATATACCAAGACATAATCATAGTGCATATATCACTCTCCACACGAGAATCCCGTTCAATGTAGCTTTTCTTCCGTATAGCACTCAGGTTCTATTTTCTCTGTGACATTTTTGTGACTAAAATAACAAATCTTTTTCTGACATCCTATAGCCTTTATTGTGCTAACAAATCATTTGACATTTACTTTATACTTACTGATTGATGAAAGCTCCTTAACTCTGTCTGCTTGGATTTACTACATACTCTTACTGACCTGCATGAATCCTCTCCCTTTTGTAATAATCCCATTTTCTAAATGAAACATTTTTCTCCTCGGCTGCATTCCTGGTCAGTAAAAGGCTAGAAGACTTGCTGACATTTTTTGGAGAGTTCTTACTTATCCACCTATAATTTTTGTCTTCATTTTTCTAATAATAAGAAATATGTCAAAATCCATGAGTGAAAGGTCAGAGAAGAAGAGGGGCAATCTGCAGGCCAAATTGTTTCAGACTTGTTTAAAGGTCAGATACCTCCTTGAATATGCTTTACTAGTGATATCTTAAATTAGAGTCTAAGGACAAAGGGGGCATCAAAATATGAGAACGAGAGCTTAAAAAAAAAATCTCAGGGAATTCCCCTGTGGTTCAGCAGTAATGAACTCAACTAATATCCATGAGAACGTGGGTTGGATCCCTGGCCCCATTCATTGAGTTAAGAATTTGGCGTTGCCATGAGCTATAGTGTAGTTCACAGACACAGCTCAGATCTGGCTTTGCTCTCAGCCAGCAGCCTCAGGTCCAAACAACCCCAAGCCAGGGAACTTCTGAATGCCATGAGTACAGCCCTAAAAAGTAAAAAAAAAAAAAAAAAAAAAAAAAAAGGAACCTCAGATATGTAAATGCAAATATCTCAAGTTATCAAGTTATACAATTGATTTTTCAGTTTGGGCAGGGTGAGGGTTTGAATGAGCATTCAGAATGAGAATGAAGGAAAAAAGGTAATCAAGAAGATGATGTAATTATAAAATAGACTTATTATATTATGTCCTGGAACTAATGAGAGATGGCAACATAGACGGCAACATATTTCTCCACCAGACATTGATCTTTTAACCATTCAACTTCTCCGTTTAATGTCTTTTTAAAAATCTCTAGGTTCTCTTTTCCACCCCATTCTTTGGTCTCATAGAATGTTTAACTTGACAGTGGTATACCTTTCACAAGGTGAGCTGAAGATTTGTGTTCTATAAGGAGAGCCTTCTACTGGGTGTTTATTCCCAATGCAACTGTCATGAGTCTCTTTGAAATTAATGCTCTTCTGGCTCTACATTCATTTTGTGTGTCCATAAGAAGCTGTACATCTTTTCATCTTTATACTTGGCTAAGCTTTCATAATCTATATACTTCAACTTTTACATATACATTCTAAATTTTCTAGCAAGGTTATTTTTTAAGATATCTCTTTGACAATGCCTGACCTTGTCTTAAACTCAAGCTGATAAGTACTACTAAAGAAAGAGTTACAAGTGCAAGTACAATGTCATACTTATCAACCACCATCTGGACCTTAATAATATCTGGCAGCTCTTTTAAAATATTTTTATTTTATTCACTCACTCCACAAAATGGATATTTTATACTTCTTCCACTTTTAACATTTACTGAATATTCTTTTCATCTAGCATCTAACTGATAACAGATTTGTTCATATTATAGTTAATTCTTGCATGTACTAAAGCAACCATCTACAACTGTAACAGTATTAGCTCTGTCATATCCTACTCTATCCTCTACTTCATGAGGGTGATATTCATAAAGCTTAAGAATTCCCATCTAAGAGAGATCATAAATCATTTAACTTCTCTCCTGAAGATAAAATATTTAAAATGATTTAAAGGACCATCAAGATCTGAATGTTTCCTACATTTGGAAATTTATCTCCTATATCTTTCTCTCATTACTAATACCTATTTTCCATATTTTCATTGTTCTCTGGCCTTCAAGGTCTATGAATCACTTCCCTTTTGTTTTCAACTACATACCAAAAATATTTTTTACAGTAGAATGGGTAAGCAGCATAACAATTCTCTAAGATGTTTATATCCTAATCTCCATAAAAAATTTTATATGGCAAAAGGGACTATGGATACTTGATTAAATTTAGTATCTTCAGATGGAACAATTATTTTGGAATATGTGGATGGGCCATTGTCATCACAGGGGTCCTTTTAAGAGGGAAGCAGATCATTAGTCAGAGAAAATTTGAAAATGGAAGCAGGAATCATTTACTATTTGCTGGAAAGGGCCCATCCTCTAGAAGCATAGGCAGGGAATGATTCTCTCCAAGAGATTCCAGAGAGAGACACAACCTTGCCCACTCCTTGATTTAAGCCTAGTGAAATCCATTTTTCAAGCACCAGTCTTCCAAAATGTTCAGATAATAAATCTGTTTTAGTAGCTATTTTAAGCCACTACGTTTCTGGCAATTTGTTACAGCAACAAAACAAAATCAATACAGTAGGTGTCTGATAAATTGTTAAGTGATATATTCATTCTTTAGTAGCATTTTTAGCATGTCTGAGGACAAAGACTTTGAATTACAAGGGGAAGAAATTTCAAGGAAGAAAAATCATTGAGTATGCAAGAAAATTTTACCTTAAACTCTAATTTAAATTTTAAATTTAACTTGGAACTGTCATATTTCAGTTTGTTTTAACACTTTCCTTCATTTAAAAAATTTATCCTTGAGATTATATAAAAAGAAGTATTTTAGAAAAGTTATTATTTGCTAAATATGATTGAAGTATTTAAAAGTATTCAGTAAAAATGAGTACTGCATATATACTGTGACTATTTACCTCGTATTTCCTTAATGCTTTATTAGATATTTGGATTGTCCAATTTAATTTATAATAAGCACAAAGCTATGATAATATTAGACTTACTTCAAATACAAACATTTTATATATTTACCATAATGATTACAAATAACTAAAATTATAAACAATTTTGAGCCATTTCTCATAATTAATATTGACACAAATTTTAAAAGTTTCTGCTGCAAAAGCAAGCATCAGTCAGAAAAGGAAAATAAATAAAAATAGATATTTATAAATATGAATTAATTTGAATTACTCAGTTGGAAAATGAACATACCTCAGTTTACTCTGAACAAATATTTCCTAAAATAAGCCACCATATTTTTTGCTTGTACATATACATCCTGCAGCACTAAAAATACTTAATTTCATTTTGAGTTTTTTTCTAGCTAATTTAACAAGTGTTGCAACTAAGGGAATCTCTCAATTGTTAGAGATAGACTCATATCATCATTTTTTATTTGAAGTTAATTCGATTATGTAAATAATTATTGACACTATAAGGATTGATTGTTTTTATTTTGGATGGTTCGGGACTATGCCTCTAATGTCTTGTAGTTCTTTCCTAATTAATGTTAAGTTTTCAAAGGGAAGAGATTGGATGACGTATTTTCATGTAATTAGTCATATACCTATCTTAAGAATGTTCAGTCTGCTTCTGAATATTTAGGACATATTTCTGAAAGACAAACTAACAGATGTCACTGTAGTTCAGATTTTGGAGTTAAACTGTATGCTTGCTGGTTCTCATTAGTGTATACAGAGTATTGATGACAGAAGGGAGAATAAAAAGAGTAAGACTACTGTAGGTTTTGTATGTCTGATCTATAGGCACTATGTTTGCTATAATGAATCATTCCCAATTATGTCTTTTATTTCCATTGGCTGAAAGCAGTAAGAATAATGTCATCAGCAATCTTTCACATCTGTTCGAGTGAGGGGATACATTGGACTCACTGATATTCACTGTTCTCAAATGAAGTTAATTATTACAGAAATTAAAAAGATGAAATTACAAACCTGCAATGATATTACTTGAGTTATATATACCAATGTTTACTTTCTAGATTCACATGAAACTATAACAATATCACAAGATTAAACTCAAAATATAATAAGCACTCTAAGATTTTATAAAAGTGTGCCTAATCTAAATTTGAAATTCGTACATGATTATTTATGGTAGTGCTTGAGAGCAATAACATTTTAAATAATGTTAACAGCATTTCAAGATCATTGCTTATATATTTTGATATGAATTAAAATGACAAATTATCTGGGAAGAGCAAACTAGCATGCTTCGACATTACCTTCTCTGTCATAAACTTATGGGTTGTTCAGTCCTAGAATCCCAATAAAGAGGAATTCAATCCAAACATTTCATTCAAATATTGATTGTTATTTAAGAGATCACTTTTTTAAAAACTCCATAATTTTTCATTTTCAAATCAGTTTAAAATCCCTGTTATAACCCTCTCTAAACTCTATGCTATCCAAAGTATTGAAAAAAGATGAACAAAGATATATCTTATGATTAAGTTGGCTCTTATCTTTATCCAAGATGTTATTTAAACAAAAATAAATATCATGGAAGAAACCATTTTCTTGCTTTTGTAAGTTAAGAAAATTGCTATTCATGGAGAATAGATGGCAAAGCAAATAATTCCCTATTCACTGATTATTATAGTGACAAATATGGAAAGAAAATAGAAATGGCTATCTTAAGCCCCATATTTAAATCCAAGAAGGTTAAAAGTGGAATAATGAATCATGCTAAGAATCTCTGAGAATTTTATGAATCATTCAGTTACATGGGAGGTACGGAAACGTTTGGTAGATGATTCCAAATGAAAATTTGTAATATGCTGTATTGTGAATTTGAAAAGGCTAAAACACTGGATACAAAGTAAACGCTCAACCCCAGTCATGTCATCTCTATGCTTTAAGAATAGTGCTATAAATTTGTAAAAGGTTTACTGATGTGTATTATTCACCTGAATAATTAGAGGTTTTAAAAATAAAACTTTAATATTTGTGACAAAAATAATGTTGCATAAATTAGTGGTTATGTTTTATTTATATTCTTTTTAGATAGAATGGAAAAATCAAGCCTGGTAGTTTCTTAAACTGGTTATATACAGCACAACAAAATGGGTGGAAGAAAATTCTTAGTATTGTTATTATATATATATTATTTTTAATTGAGACATCTCAACTTTGATAGTATAAACAAGAAAAAGAAACTATTTTTCAAAAATTCTTGCTCAACCATATTATAATGTCCATATTCACTTCACCACCGGATAAAGGTTCTGTTAACTACCTCTTATACAGATTCTATAATTTTTCAGTTACTTTGTGCCATTTGTATATACTCATTTATATTTTTAAAATTTTATGCCACATCAGATTCAAAACTGTTACTTCCCCTAGCCTAGTAAAAATTAGAGCTATGACTAGGAGACTGAGAAAAAGGTGAGCAGTTGTCTGGCTCTTAGACAATTTGACCTGTTTTAAAATGGTAGTACTAAGAGAAGAGAACAAACATAAGGTCTCTTATATGATGAGAAGATGTTTCTAATTAGTCTGTTGTCTATTAGTTATGACTGTTTCTCTGACTAGTGATCATCATGATCTGAGTCATGGAAAACCCAAGTGCTCCCTCACTCGGGGGTGCACAGAACATGGTTTTTAGCAAGCTGTGATCATTACATTGCTCGTTTCTATAACATGTTTCTGCTCCACCTTTTCCAAGCCTAATCCTCTCCTTTCATGGATAATCTCTTCTCTATCCTTTGCTGAACAAGAGGACTTTCTGGAGAGAGAAGTTAATAGCAAAGTTTCTAATCCTTACTGCATTCTAAGATATCCCTTTTTTAAACGTGGCATGAAAAAAAGTGAGAAAGCACTTCTGGTTGCCTTTTTCTCTATATCAGAAAAGTATTATGTTTTCCAAGGACTCGGTGATTGTCAACATTTCTCTAATGAAATGCTACCAGGGTTTAGGTGGAAGACAGGAGGTTGGTAAGTTCTATAGGAAGTCAAAATTTGCCATCCAAAATGGTCCCTTTGGCATGAAGATGAATTTATCCTGATTATTTTTAAGGCTCGAATGATTCAGGAAGAATCTTTGACTCTCCCCTAACTGTGTAATAAAAGAATATAGGCAGAAGTTTCTCAGAATAGAACTATCACAGGAAATAGCTGCAAAGAATATGGGCTAGATGTGGTTGGGGTCATCGAGCAGTGTAGAGACTGATATCAGAGTCTAGGCTCTCCCATTGTCTCTGCATGGTACTGCAAACCATGCAGTGGAAGTGCTTTCCACATCCACATAATTGCTTTCCTCCCCTTTGAAGTCTCAAATACTATCCCCTACATTGTCTTTTGTCTTTAGCTGAAGATAAAGCTTAAGGTGAGTGTTTTGTCCAATTTGATGAGTTAGTTTTCCTTGGTCTCTTCTGTGTATATATATATTGCTAAACTTAAAAAAAAAAAAAATTCCTTCAGTTAATCTTGTCTCATGTTAATTTAATTCTTAGACCAGTCAGAAGAACCTCAAGGGGGGAGGGGAATTTCTTCCTCCCTGATGGTTCTAAAACCCCCCTTTCCTTAATAACTCTAACCTTACAAGCTGTTTGATACAGCTACTCAGGCCCTCACTCCATGTCATCAGATAAGCATCTCTCATTGCCAGGTGGGAGACAAATGTGATTGCTGGTTATAAAGTAGTTACTTCTTAACAAGTCCAGCAGAAATGAGGCTGACTTTAAAGCTGGTATCCACATGAATTCATATTTACTTAGGGATTTTTTTGTCATCTGATTTGATATTTAACAATAGTTTCAAATCAAAAGGAAAAGTGTCACTTGATTCCTTATAATTTAAAAAATAATGGCTATCAGATGCAATGTGATAATTTGGATGAATTATTGCTTTACTTTTGTTAGGGAAATTTTCCTTACCATAGTCCAGGGATATTAATATTGCATCTAGAATTGTTCTTTTGGAGAAACCAAAGTGAGGCCCTTGATGAAGAGATTTCTTCATGATATACTATCTTTATACATTTTCTTTACTCTGAAAGGCTTAAATGTATATATTCTGTTTTATTTCAGATTTTAGATCTACTATGAGATGCAGAAATATTGAATAATTTGAACAATTAGACATTTCCAAGAATCTACATATAAGGAGATTCTTCCTCTTCCACTTCTTAGAGTGTTAGTGCAGGATATTTTTATACAAAATTTTACTTAGAACCTTGGTCTCCTTCTGCAGTTGTTTTTTTTTTTTTTTTTTTTTTTTTTTTTTTTTTACCTCAGTAAGAAAATTTAGTAACCTTTTGGATTTCCTATAGATGCCGACTGTATTATAGTGATTTGAAAATATCTGTAGCCCACACCCACTTGCTGAGCCAGACTGTAATTAAGGGCCTTTCTTCCCTCAGGTTTATCAGTTCTGCTTCATTTGTTAACACTTCAGCTTCAGGTGCTAAAAAAAATAATTACTAGTGTGATGATTCATCATTATTAATTTATATCAAAGGATATCAGGATAAAACTGCCCTTTTTGCTGCAGGCTATTTATTAATTTCACAGCAAAGATATAAATTTGTCTAAGAAGTAAAGGCAATAAAGAGCTGTAGTTGGTCTTAGAAGATGAATAAATCTGTTAAGGTATATTTCAAATTTAACGGGATATGGAAGCAATTAAAAGCATTAATTTGTATGTTATCAGATTTGAAAGTGATAAATTTAAAGTGCAAGATTTAGAGTATCTTTTGTTTTTATTCCATGCGTGATTTAGAGACTAAATATTACAAATACATTTTATGGAAACTTTCAGAATTGTCTTTCAAGGTACTATTATCTAGATTCATACCAATGCACTATAGTATTTTCTTTCAAATAATACATTTTAGGCACATATTATCATTAAACTGATGTCATTTTCCTTTTTTTGTACATTTTCATAAGATATGTTTTAATTTTTTTCTCTATCATAAAGTAATAATCATCCATCCAAAGTCAGCTATTAGCATTTCAGATTTTCTTAGTACATAATTCTTTATGTATTATTAATAGCATCTAGATTTTGAAAGTGCTATGAGCAGAATGTAATTAAGCATATATTTTATTCTTCATGTTGAGTGTAAATTGTATAATAATTTATTAATTCCATTTAAAGAAATAAATATTTTCCTTAGGAAAAATTAAGCATGATTTAAGAAAATAACTTGTCTAATGAAAAATCATGACAACTGGTAAATGACATACCAGTTTAGTCATGGAAAGCTATTTGATAAGTCATAGTAATTGCCAACAATTAAAGCTAAATTAAATGACAATTCTCTCTCAACTCTGCCAAGGTCTAAAATGATAGGAAGTCTTCAGATAGACTACTAAAATTAATTATCAAACAGTAATAACAAGTCATATAAACTTTTTTAAGCTCAACAAAAATCCCATTTCACTACAGTATCACATTTTGTAATAAAAGTTCTTTCAAGGAAAATGTGATATTATATTAGAGTAAGATTCAGTTAAACTTACAAAATGCATCAGATAGAACATTCCAAGTTCATTTCTAGCACTGGAGCCTTTAAAACTAAAGTCTAAGGAGTCCATTTTAGGAAAACAAGATATGGGCTGCAGTGTATTCTTTTCCCTTGTTTTTTCAATAACAGAAAATATCTCTAATACACATTACCTGATAAACTACCTAAAACACCACTAATTTTTCCAGTGAAAATCTATCTCCTAAACCAGGAAATAATGATTTTGGAAATCCTTTTTATCCAAATGGCAAAGATTTCAAAAATTAAGAGATTGTGTCTGGTATTGTGGCATAGAGAAAAAATCCTAAGGTATTGTACAGTCTTCTATAAAAACCTAGAAAGATACAAAGGTCAGAATATTTAGTCATATAAGACCCCCATCAAGAGTCTATGGATGTTCATAATGAAACATCTTTGCAAAACCAAGGAGTTTCTAGGAATTATAAGTCTGTTGTCCTTTACTATTCCAGCAGGAGAAAAAAATAGAGAAAAAAATTGAATGGATTTTTGTGGTCTATGGGAGTATATCACCATTGCATCCAGGAAAGGCCAAAACATTTCTTGAGAATTTCAGCAGAAATAGATTGACAAGCACAGTGAGAATACAAAATGAATGGGAGTTTTTAGAATCCTGGATTTAACTGGCAGGAAACAGTCTGATAAAAACTACTCAACTGTAAACACATGCTACCATTTTTAAAAAAGAAAGGATGATTTAGAAGGAGGGGAAAAAAAAGTGTAAAGAGTTTACAATTGGAATTAGAGTTGACTTGGTAGATAAATTATAATATCTACATCATGTAGTTATAGAAATGAATTGTTGCTCTATTATGAGCCATCTGGATGTGAATTAAAATTTTGGCTATTTTCTATTTTTGTTTTTTTTTGGGCCACACCCACAGCATATGGAGGGTCCCAAGCTAGGGCTTAAGGTGGAGCTGTAGCTGCCGGCCTACACCACAGCAACAACAATGCTGGATCCTTAACCCACTGAGCAAAGCCAGGGATCTAACCTGTATCCACATGGACACCAGTCAGATTCTTTTCCACCGAGCCACAACGGGAACTCCCAATTTGGGCTATATTTGAGAATAAAAGAACAAATATATAATTATATATGTTATCTTCCAAAAATCTATTACTGCCTACAAACCTTCATTATGATTTTTATACAATGTCTTAAGTTTACAAAATAAATATTTTTAATAGATATGGTTGAAATCTCAAAACTGATTTCATAGTCATTCCTTTAATTTTGAGACCCATTATAACACATTATGGGCCTAATTAAAAATATTTATATAAAAATAAATAATCAGAAATTTGATATATAATATATATAGTTATTCATGTATGTCTTTTATATATTAAGTTTATTATAATATTTCATTATATATAATTCATTGATGTTATATATATATAAATTATTTTTTACTTATTTCTTACAAGCATACATATTATCTCAACTAAGAAATTCAGTGACATCATCAATAGTGGATATGCAGAATACTAAAATTATTTATTCATATATTTATTTAATTTGTATCTACTTAGCATTCACATATATCAAATCCTAAACATGCACGCATGTAATGTTCAAGTTGCAGCTCATTAAAAGCAAAGGAAATAAGGATATTACAAGTGAATACATAAATAAGTTGAAATTAAATAAGTTGAATTTACTTAGTGGGATAGACATGGAAGCACATGGAGGGTGAAAAGTGAAACGTGAATGGGAGTGGAATGGACAGTCAAATAGCAAAATCATGGTAGAATTCAGATGTTCTAGGTTCTAAAGATTGAATCTGTTGATGAAGGGTTTAAAAAGAGAATTGGTACATTCTTGGATTTTTTTTAAAAATTCTGTTGATAAGAATATTTGAAAAGTAGTGAAGTTATGGTCAGAGGAAAAATGTAAGAAACCGGTTTTAAATATCCATGTTAAAGGTGACTAGGGACCCAGACTTGTGAGATGGAGAGAAAGCTATAGGTCTATATAAAAGATAATGGTTAAAATGCCAGAGAAAGATGGAATGGATATGAAATTGTTTAATCATTTCAAATGTGCACACTGTTGTACAACACTGTGAATGCACAAATGATGCTGAACTGGACACTTATAAATGGTTAAGATAATTATTTATGCTTTATATTAATATACAAAATAAATACTATGCTTGCAACTTCTTGATAACTTTTTTATGAACGCATGAATCAGAATATGAAAAATATACAAAGCAAGTTAAACTTAGCAAAGTACCTGTATTTATTATTTATATGATTATGAAGGTGATTTTAAAATAATGCCTTTGAGGGGGTGTTTGTAACTATTGAAGAGCTTTTGAAATTTTCATAATTCAGGATTATATCATTGTTTTGATTGTATTTTAAGCAAATAAGATTTGGAGAAACATATTGTGTAATTTTGAATCACTTCACTTAACTGATGGAAACGAGTCAGTGTGATGCAAGAAAATAAGTAATTCCTAAAATTCAGGATTTCAGTATTCAATATCATAGGCACACCTGGATCAGGTGTGTTTAATTTTTTCTAAGAAAAATCAAGAAATATCAAAGAGTTTATGAGTCCAGAGGTGTTTTTTTTTTTTTTTTAATCCTGGAATGAGGAAAAAAATAACAGTTTATGAAGAAAGAGAATCACTTACCTTACAAGTGATTATTTTATTTCCAAATGAATTGAAAGACTTTTAATCTTTCTCAATATGTTCTGGAAGGCGATGCTTGTTTATCTGACCTTATTTTTTGAATAAGTCAATGGCACACTGGAATTTCTGAAAGACTGTTCTAGCTGAAAATAGCACTGTCGAAAGCAACCAGCCAGGTTGTGTCACTATGAGTTACAGCCACACATCTATACTATTGCTGTTTCCCTACAATCACAGCAATGAATTACAGTAATACATTCAATCTTGATAAATGATCTACTCAGCTTCTGCTTAAATTAAACTGACTGCAATCTGGATGAGTAGAGCCACATATTAACGCTGGGTCCACCATTTCTTGTCTCTCTCCTGGTGAATTATGGAATGGTAGTCCTAGCTTTATGCATTGATTAACATTGCTGCTACAGCTTTTTCACAGATCAATGTTCAAGTGGAATGAAATGTAGGCTCCAACATTCTGCTGCCACATTTAATGCTGTCATCATAAAATAAATGTGTAGTGTTTAAAATCAAATCTTATAAATAACTCTAGACATAGCCATGCTGCAAAATATTAATCACTAATTTCTTTTGCCATTACTATCTTTTTTCCTACCACTCTGAAGATAATATTCACAATTGTCAGTACAGATACCTAAGGAGTGATGGCTATTTTTTTCAGAAAATGCCTTTGCCTTTTTCTCTAGAATCTAAGAAATGCTCTTGAGCTAGATGTTTCTGTATATACTACACTATTGTGTTTGAAAACCCAGTCAATTGCAGTTAATATATTTTGTTGTTGGAATGCCACACACACACACACACATACATATATAAAATCTCTTAAAAATAGTGTTATTTTTTCAAAAAATGAGATGCATACACTCTAGCATATTTTTATTTTGTCTAGACTTATTGGAAACTTAAAATTGAATGAGGTTCTTAAATATTTAACAACAAAAACCGAGATTAGTTGTGTAACCATTTCCTACTGTCATGTCTATTGACAGTGCAACTTCAAATATTCATTCCAAGTCATGTCAAAATTTACAGAGATTGTGGACATAAAGACATCATAATTATGTGAGGCCTAAGTATAAATGTTTTGGGTTTTTTTTTTTTTTTTTTTTTTTGTCTTTTTGCCTTTTCTACGGCCACTCCCACCTCATATGGAGGTTCCCCGGCTAGGGGTCTAAGCAGAGCTGTAGCCACTGGCCTATACCAGAGCCACAGCAACGTGGGAACCGAGCCGCGTCTGCGACCTACACCACAGCTCATGGCAACGCCGGATCCTTACCCACTGAGTAAGACCAGGGATCGAACCTGCAGCCTCGTGGTTCCTAGTCGGATTCATTAAGCCACGATGGGAACTCCATAAATGGCTTTTTGAGAAGTGCATTTCTACACACAAAAAGCTTATAATTAAAATTAGATTGCTATAATACTAAAATAATGGCATATCTTAAAATTGGAAATTGCCATTTTATAGTGTATTGCATTCATCCCAAATTATTTTTCAAAATAATTGTAGACTAAAGTATTAAGTAAAGATTTTGTTGATATTTTGTCTTGAATCAAAGATAGAGTGTTTCGAAATATGTAAGGGTCAACTACTCTTTAAGAAACAAGAACACAGTACAATTAAAACACAATGTTCCTTGATTGATTTGCATGTGTTGAACCATCCTTGTGCACCTGGGATGAATCCCACCTGGTCGTGGTGTATAATCTTTTATATGTTGTTGGATTCGTTTGGCTAAAATTTTGTTGAGAATTTTTGTGTCTATATCCATCAAAGATATTGGCCTATAGTTTTCATGTTTGGTGGTATCTTTGTCTGGTTTTGGAATTATGGTGATGGTGGTATCATAGAATATCTTTGGGAGTGTCCCTTCTTCTTTAACCTTTTGAAAAAGTTTAAGGAGGATGGGTATAAGTTGCTCTTTGTATGCTTGGTAGAATTCGCCTGGGAAGCCATCTGGTCCTGGACTTGTATTTGTAGGGAGTATTTTTATGACATATTCCCAATTTCATTCCTAGTGATTGGTCTATTTCTTCTTGATTCAGTTTTGGCAGGCTGTAACTCTCTAGAAAGTTGTCTGTTTCTTCTAGGTTGTCAATTTGTTGGCATACAATTGTTCATAGTATTCTCTTATGGTTTTTTGGGTATCTGCAGCTGTGATTTCTCTTTTTTCGTTTCTTATTTTGTTTGTTTGGGTTTTTTCTCTCTTCTTCTTGGTGAGTCTGGCCAGAGGTTTTTCAATTTTATTTACCTTTTCAAAGAACTAGCTCTTGATTTTATTGACTTTTTTCACTGTTTGTCTGTTGGTAGACTACTTTTAAAGATGTCTCCATTCAATACCTCAGGATATTGTAAGATGACAATTTAAATATATGTAATGTTATTAATATGCATAATATATTAATTTTTATAATATCTTAATATTTTATAATATATTTAACATTTGTATATTACTTTAAGGATTACTTCTATATAAATATGCTAAGCATATATATTTACATGTATGCATATGTATATACATACATATATACAAACATATCTATATACATATGTACATTACACATATATACACATACATACACATATGGGAACATTCCTTAACATAACCAAAGGCATTTATGACAAACACATAGAAAATATAATACTCAATCGAGAAAAGCTGAAAGCCTTCCCACTCAAATCTGGAACAAGACCAGGATGCCCACTTTCACCACAGTTATTCAACAGAGTATTGGAAGTCCTAGCCACAGCAGTCAGAGAAACAAAAGAAATAAAAGGCATCCAAACAGGAACAGAAGAGGTAAAACTGTCACTGTATGCAAATAACATGATACTATATATAGAAAACCCTAAGGACTCAAACCAAAAACTACCTGAACTGATCAAAAAATTCAGCAAAGTAGAAGGATATAAGATTAACATTCAGAAATCACTCACATTTTGTATACTAACAGTAAAATATTAGAAAAGGAATACAAATATACAATACTTTTAAAATTGCACCGCTAAAAAATCAAAGACCTGGGAATGCACCTGAACAAGGAGGTAAAGGACTTATTTGCTGAGAGCTATAAAACATTAATCAAGGAAATTAAAGAATATGTAAAGAAATGGAAAGATATTCCATGCTCCAGGGTTGGAAAAATTAATATTGTAAAAATGGCCATACTACTCAAAACAATCTACAGGTTCAATGCAATCCCTATAAAATTACCCATGACATTTTCCACAGAACTAGAACAAACAATCCAAACATTTATATGGAACCACAAAAGACCCAGAATTGCCAAAAGAATTCTGAAGAACACAAACCAAGCAGGAGGCATAACTCTCCCAGACTTTAGCCAATGTTCCAAAGCCACAGTCATCAAGACAGTGTGGTACTGGTACCAAACAGACATATAGACCAGTGGAACAGAATAGAGAACCCAGAAATAAACCCAGACACCTATGGTCAATTAATCTTTGATAAAGGAGTCAAGAACATAAAATGGGAGGAGTTCCCTTTGTGGCAAAGTGGTTAACGAATCCAACTAGGAACCATGAGGTTGCAGGTTCGGTCCCTGCCCTTGCTCAGTGGGTTAAGGACCTGGCGTTGCTGTGAGCTGTGGTGTAGGTTGCAGACGCGGCTGGGATACTGTGTTGCTGTGGCCCTGGTGTAGGCCAGTGGCTACGGCTCCAACTAGATCCCTAGCCTGGTAACCACCATATGCCACAGAAGCGGCCCTAGAAAAGGCAAAAAGATAAAAACAAACAAACAAACAAAAAAAAAAACAGTCTTTTCAGCAAGAATTGCTGGAAAACCTGGACAGCTACATACAAATCAATGAAGCTGGAATACACCCTCACACCATGCACAAAAATGAACTCAAAATGGCTTAAAGACTTAAATATAAGACAGGACACCATCAAACTCCTGGAAGAGAACATAGGCAAAACATTCTCTGACGTCAGCCTTACAAATGTTTTCTCAGATCAGTCTCCCAAAGCAACAGAAATGAGAGCAAAAGTAAACCAATGGGACCTAATCAAACTGACAAGCTTTTGCACAGCAAAGGAAACCAAAAAGAAAACAAAAAGACAACTTTCAGAATGGGAGAAAATACTTTCAATGATGCAACTGACAAGGGCCTAATTTCTAAAATATACAAGCAACTTCTACAACTCAACAGCAAAAAAGCCAACAACCCAATGGAAAAATGGCCAAGGACCTGAATAGACATTTCTCCAAGGAAGATGTACAGATGGCCAACAAACACATGAAAGAAATGCTCAACATCCCTGATTATTAGAGAAATGCTAATCAAAACTACCACGAGATACCACCTCACACCAGTCAGAATGGCCATCATTAGTAAGTCCACAAAGAACAAATGCTGGAGGGGCTATGGAGAAAAGGGTACCCTTCTGCACTGTTGGTGGGAGTGTAAGCTAGTACAACCACTATGGAGAACAATAGGGATGTATCTTAGAAAACTAGACATACAACTACCATATGACACATCAATCCCATTCTTGGGCATATATATGGACAAAATTTTCCTTAAAAAAGACACATGCACCCACATGTTCATTGAACCACTGTTCACAATAGCCAAGACATGGAAACAGCCCAAATGTCCATTGACAGACAATTGGATTAGGAAGATGTGGTATATAGACATAATGGAATACTTCTCAGCCATAAAAATGAATGACATAATGCCATTTGCAGCAACATGGATGGAACTAGAGACTCTCCTCCTGAATGAAGTAAGCCAGAAAGAGAAAGACAAATACCAGGTGATATCACTCATATCTGGAATCTAATGTACAGCACAAATGAACCTTTCTACAGAAAAGAAAATCATGGACTTGCAGAATAGACTTGTGGTACCAATGGGGAAGGGAAGAGAGTGGAATGGATTGGGAGCTTGGGGTTAATAGATGCAAACTATTGCTTTTGGAATGGATCAGCAATGAGATCCTGCTGTGTAGCACTGGGAACTATGTCTAGTCACTTATGATGGAGCATGGTAATGTGAGAAAATAGAATGTGTGTATATATGTGTAACTGGGTCACCATGCTGTACAGTAGAAAATTGAGAGAACACTGTAAACCAGCTATAATGGAAAAAAAAATCAATTTCTCCTTTAATGTCTGTTAGTATTTACTGGAGTTATCTGGGTGATCCTGTATTAGGGGCATATGTATTGATGATTGTAATATCTTCTTCTTTAATGGATCCTTTAACCATTAAATAGTGTCCATATTTGTCTTTCTTTATGGACTTGGTTTAATGTCTGTTTTGTCTGATACGAGTATTGCAACTCCTGCTGTCCTGTCTTGTTCATTGGTGTGAAATATCTTTTCCCATCCCCTCACTTTCAGTCTATATGTGTCCTTTTCCCTAAGGTGAATCTCTTGTAGACAGCAGATTGAAGGTTTTTTTGTTTTGTTTTGTTTTGTTTTGTTTAATCCAGTCTGCCACTCTGTGTCTTTTGATTGAGGCATTCAGTCCATTGACATTTAAGGTGATTATTGATAGATATGTATTTGTTGCCATTTTAAACCTTGTTCTCCAGTTGATTCTATGTTTCTCTTTTCTTCTTTTTTTGGTTGGATGGTTTCCATTTATTTTATGCTTGAGTACTTTTCTTTTAGTTTTTGTGAAGGTACTGTTTGGTTTTGATTTGTGGTTGCACTGTTTTTTAAGTATGTTAACCCCTTTCTATATCTGCTTGCTTTAGCCTGATAGTCATATAGCCTCAAACACATCATTAAAATAAAAAGGAATCTATATTTTCTTACCTTCTTTCCCCACATTGTATGATTTTGTTTTGTGGGTTTTTTTTTAACATCTTCATGTTTAGATCTGTATGCTGTCTTATTTAAGTGATGGCTTTCACATTGTGTTTTCCTCCATCCTAATTCTTCTTATTTTTTATTTTAATTTAGAGTATCCTTTTCGGTACTTCTTTTAGAATGGTTTTAGTATTGTTGTACTCTTTTAGCTTTTGTTTATTGAAGAAATTCTTTATTTCCCCTTCTATTTTAAATTGTATTCTTGCTAGATAGATTATTCTAGGTTGCAATTTTTTTTTCCTTTTAGCACTTTAAATATATCTTGCCACTGCCTTCTGGCCTGTAGTGTTTAGAGGGCCCCAAACAAATTGATCCCATCAGGCCCAAACAAAGACGTATTATAATCAAAATGGCAAAAGTTAAAGATAAAGAGAGGATTCTAAAGGCAGCAAGAGAAAAGCAAAACATTAATCATAAGAGAACCCCCATAAGGCTATCAGCTGGTTTTTGAGTTTTTAAAAACAAAATACTTCATCTTTTTAAAGCAGTAATAGGTTCACAGTAAACTTGAGCAGAAATTTCAAATATTTCTCATATTCTCTCTACCTCCATATATTCCTAGTCTCCTTCCTTATTAACGTACACTACTAGAGTAGTGCATTTATGATGATTGATGAATCTACATTGACACATCATTTACAAGACCCTAGTTTACATTAGGGTTCAGTTTTGATATTGTACGTTCTGTGTGTTTGGACAAATGCATAATAGCCATGTAGCCATTATCTGTTACACAAAATATTTTCACTGCTCTGAAAAGACTCTGTGCTTTGTCTATTCATCCCTCCTTCTCTAACCCCTGAAAACCAGTATATATATATATATTTACTGTCTCCATAATTTTTCCTTTTCTAGAATGTCATATAGTTGGGATCATAGGGTATATGGACTTTTAATAATGGATTCTTTCACTCAGAGATAAGAATTAAAGGTTCC
This sequence comes from Sus scrofa, assembly GCF_054392235.1. Taxonomy (NCBI): domain Eukaryota; kingdom Metazoa; phylum Chordata; class Mammalia; order Artiodactyla; family Suidae; genus Sus; species Sus scrofa. The sequence continues at coordinate 63,836,739 of NC_139393.1, read as the reverse complement.
TCCTAGTCTTTTCATGACTTGATAGCTCATTTCTTTTTGGGGACTGAATGATATTCCCTTCTTTGGATGCACCACAGTTCATTTATCCATTCACCTACTAATGGCAATTTTTGTTGCCTTGATGTTTTGGCAGTTATGAATCAATTGAAATGTGGTGATGTGGTGTGGGTAGATAGGAAGCATACTCCCTTCTTATGATTAAGTTCTCAGTTTTTAATAAATTATTCCTCTGGACTATGAGCATTACATATACTTCTCTATTCTTCAATTGCCTCAAACATGGAATAGGATGGTTAGAGTGAGCTGAAATATCGTATTATTAGCAATTTGTCAAAAATTATATGCTCTCCATACTTGCCATTTCTTTACATTAGAGATTAGTACTTAATGTGGAAAAAAAAAAGATTTTCACACTTTAAAAACTATGTCTAAGTAAAATTTCTTAAAAACAAATAAAAATAAAAGATAAATTTATCAATCACTCATACTCTATCATTTTCCTAAATAAAATGTTCTTCCCGTCACATACTTTTATCCTAAACTTGCCTCTCAAATTCTTTGCCCACAAATATATTAAAGTCAGTCAAGCCTTTCAGGTTCATGCTCATTCTATTTCAAATACTGTAATTTCTTTAGGTTTCCTGATTGTAGTTTTAAATTTAATATTGTGTACATGCTTTTCTTTTCTGTGGAAAGTTTCCTTTGTGCTGTATATTAGATTCCAGACATGAGTGATATCACCTGGTATTTGTTTTTCTCTTTCTGGCTTACTTCATTCAGGAGGAGAGTCTCTAGTTCCACCCATGTTGCTGCAAATGGCATTATTTTGTTCTTTTTTATGGCCAGGTAGTATATATATACCACATCTTCCTAATCCAATCATCTAAAAGTGGGCATTTGGGTTGATTCCATGTCATGGCTATTGTGAATAGTGCTTCAATGAACATGCGGGTGCATGTGTCTTTTATTTTTTAAGGAGAATTTTGTCCATATATATGCCCAAGAATGGGATTGATGTGTCATATGGTAGTTGTATGTCTAGTTTTCTAAGATACATCCCTATTGTTCTCCATAGTGGTTGTACTAGCTTACATTCCCACCAACAGTGCAGAAGGGTAGGTACCCTTTTCTCCATAGCCCCTCCAGCATTTGTTCTTTGTTGACTTATTAATGATGGCCATTCTGACTGGTGTGAGGTGGTATCTCGTGGTAGTTTTGATTAGCATTTCTCTAATAATCAGGGATGTTGAGCATTTCTTTCATGTGTTTGTTGGCCATCTGTACATCTTCCTTGGAGAAATGTCTATTCAGGTCCTTTGCCCATTTTTCCATTGGGTTGTTGGCTTTTTTGCTGTTGAGTTGTAGAAGTTGCTTGTATATTTTAGAAATCAGGCCCTTGTCAGTTGCATCATTGAAAGTATTTTCTCCCATTCTGAAAGTTGTCTTTTTGTTTTCTTTTTGGTTTCCTTTGCTGTGCAAAAGCTTGTCAGTTTGATTAGGTCCCATTGGTTTATTTTTGCTTTTATTTCTGCTGTTTTAGGAGACTCACCTGGGAAAACATTTGTAAGGTTGATGTCAGACTTGTAGAATAGACTTGTGGTTGCCAAGGGGAAAGGGAGGAAGTAGGAGGTACTGGGAGCTTGGGGTAAATAGTTGAAGAATGTTGCCTTCGGGATGGATTAACAATGGGATCCTGTTGTGTAGCACTGGGAACCCTGTCTAGTCACTTATGATGGCAAACGTAATGTGAGAAAAAAGAGTGTATACATGTATGCGTAACTGGGTCACCATGGTATAAGTAGAAAAAAATTATGTGTATGTGTGTACATATATATATATATATATATATGAAAAAAATATTTAAAAATGGACTTATTTTATCCCTTAAAAAATATTGTGAACATGCAGCATATCAAATTCAAGCTTGGTCATGTGTATTCTTATATTCCTTTTTTCCCTGTATCATACACCCTATGCATAACTTTTATCAGTACCCACCTATATGGTTGCAAATGCTATGTTTTTTGCTGCTGTGGTGGTGGTAATTCAAAAAAGATACACGAGTAGTAATTCCAAACTTTATTCAGATTTCACTAGTGTTCTCATTAATGAACTTTTTTTTCAAGATCTCGTCTAGTATACCACATTGTATTTAGTCATAATGTCTTAGTCTGTTTGGTCTGTAACACATTTTCATTGCCTTTCATGACCATGAAAATCTTGTAGATTACCTCTCAGAAACTTTGGAGGATGTCTCCTTATTTGAATTTGTCTAATATTTTCCTCAAGATTATATCAACTCATGGAATTTTTGAAGAAATAGCACAAAAGTGATTTTTCTTTTTATATCAGTTTAGGGGATACTGCTGCCATATAACTTATCAACTGAATTGCTAACCTTAATCATCTGGTCCAGGTAGTGTCTTAATATGATAGTTTCTCCACTGTAGAGAAACTTCATTCCTTTTCCATACACTGGTCTTTCAAACCTACTCATTAAATCCAGCCCACACTTAAGGGAGTGGACTCCCAAATGGGTGCTATCTGTGTAAATTATAAATTCGTTGGAATTTTCCATGCAGAAGATTTATCACTCCTTTGGTTTTTATATATTATTCAATCATTTACTTGTTTTATCATGGAATCATGATTTTTATTTTAATCTCTGGCTTATAATCCAATATTGAAATATTAATTTTTTTCTTAAATTTTTCCAACTTTTTCCACTGGGAACTTTCAGGTTAGCTCCTGTTATTTTTGTTGTGTATTTGTTTGATGTGCCCTATGATTTTATTCTACTTTGAGCACTTAATTTCTGATAATATAAGATGCTCTAGGCAGGTTTTGTATTTTTCCAGCTCTAAATCTATGATAAGTGACTTATCCAGTGTTCCCTAAAGATCAGAGAGTAGTATTTTTATTATAGAATGGTATTTAGAAAACAAGATCCAGTCATGTTATGTAATTGTTGCTACTAGTTTCTTACTGCTTCTAGACTCTCTCAGTAGACAGGGAGATATGCATATAAACATAGATGTATAAATATAATTTCATAGTCATAAATCCAACTGTAACCCAGTATCATGTGATTTATTCTCAATTGATTTTTACTTCTCTACTTTTTTCCTCCAACATTTTATTTCTGCTAAAACAATTTTTCACTGAATAGTTTTAGTGTCTCATACATAGTACATTATCTGCTTTTTCATCTGTACTACCTTTCTTTTTTACTATATATACTTTTTACAAAGAATTATAAATTTTCCCCTCTGAGCGAAGTTACAGCTTTTCAAATTATTTAATGTACATTCTTAAATATAAGAAATCCTAAAGCATTAATTTTTAAAGTTCCACAACAGTATTTTATTGTAGATATTATGTACACCTTGAGGGTACATTATAATGCCAGTGTTTGGATTATATAACGTTACATATAATATCTTGAGTCCTTTACAGAGTTTGGATTAACAACATCCTGGGACAGGGAAAAAATACTCATAAGACGGATTCCAACCACTGGAATGTGGCATTTCCTAATGGTGTTCTAGGAAACTGATTCTTTAAAATATCTCTATCTCCTAATTCATCAATGTAAAACATAATAATTAATCTGAGACATAGTTAAAGAAAGATTATGCCAAGAAAATACATATTCACCAAATGCTCACACTGTCTTTATAACTAAATGCATATCAGTGTGTTTGTTGTTTAAATCTTTAAATAGTACCTCACTAAAGGTTTCCTCAGTAGATGATATTTCTCCAAGTATTTAAAAAGTAGCCAGCATTACTATTAGAATGCACAAGTTTTTAAAAGTAGGTTACAGTCCTTTATATGTAAAATGCAATCCCAGTTGTTAATTCATCTGACAGCTCTGGAGATAGAGTCAAAAGTCTAGTAGAGTCCTTGGGGCAACTAATTAGTATACAGGAACATACCTGCATGAGGATGCCGTTACATCTGGATAAGGAGTGAAGAGCACAATTAACCTTTTTGAAAAGAGAAAAGAAAAATGTCCTTGAGTGTCTCAGTTATTACTAACTCATTTTAAAATTAGTCTCTTTATATAATCTTAATTACATATTTTATTTTTTAGTGCGAAACATTTTATAACAAGAAGAAATTTTAATGCAAAAATGGTTATATTCTAGTTAGTATCTTAGGCTACAAATCATTTAAATTGGATTTAATAAAATTTTCACAAGTATTACATTTTCTACATTAAACCATTTAAAATCATAGTTTACTTTTATACTATATGTTTTATAAAATATAGAAATGCAGTTTATCTTCCAGTGATTTTTCATTAGTACTTAAAGCAATTAGAATCATATTGAGACTTTTCTTGTCATTTCTTAGAAAGCTGTGTGTAGAATAATGACATTCTAAGTGAAATACAAATAATGAAAACATTACCATACATTACAGTATTGTAGAGTTTACTTATCAAAATACTTAGAAAAAATTTCAATTAAGCAAGAATATAACCTTATTTTATGAGTGGTAATATTTTTCTGCATATCTTTCTGCTTCCTTTGAAATTAATTTAGGTTTCATAATGCAGGCTTAATCAATAAATATTTATTAGTAAGACTAGATAATTAACTTCTGTATAGAGGAAATGGAGGAGGAAATGGAAGAAATGTAAGGTCAGGCCAAATGTATGTGTTTAACTGGTTAATTTATGAATTAAATTTTTTCCCAGAAGATTATGTATGTGTGTCACTTCACTGCTTGTTATTTATTTAAAGCCCAAACACAGTTAAGTAACAAGTTAACCTGTAAACTTCTTTATTTCAAAAAAAAATATAACCCTAAAGTCATTTGCCCTTGTTGTTTTATTGCCTTTTAGGAGATTAACAAAATTAGTATCTATCCTAGAAATCTTATCCAAACATACTTAGAAAAAAAAATCTAATTAGCAATATAATACCCTGAAATGTTCTTGGAACCAATTTACCATATGTGATTTTTGTTCTTAATGAAAAATTAAATATAAATAAAATCATTCACAGGTATTCACTGGAAATTTTTGTGAAAGCAAGAATCACTTCAGGGAGAGCAATGTAAGGAATCATAAAAATCTGTACCACTATAAAAGTGATGAGAATAATGACAAAAATTTGAATATCAATTTTTTTCACCTCTGGAAATTGCTAAGGCTTGCAATAATCTAGCAAGTTGATATTCAAGAAAAAAGCTATATCATTGCAGAAACACTGAGATTTTGACATTTTCACTTGCCTGATTGTCATCTCTCTGTTCTCAAATCCAAAGTAGTCTTGAAAACTAACATCCTCACTAGTCCAGTGGTGGTAATTCAATAGCTTTAAAGCCCTTTGGAGTGAAAAGACTAGGTGTGAAGTTCTCCCAAAGCTTCCTCTCTACAAAATTGTCACCATCCACTTGTCTAGAATTTCTCTAAAATATCAATGATCAGGCCTTGTCTTTATTTGAACTAATTCAGAGTTAAGGAATAAAAGTCCTATTGCTAGGACATTTGCAGGTAAAAAAATCACCAACAATTATTTAACAATGCAGTTGCCTGAGATAGCATCATTGGTGTTCATTTAAATGTGTGTGTGTGTGTGTGTGTGTGTAATTTAAATACCTGGAGTTTCCGTTGTGGTGCAGCTGAAACAAATCCAACTAGGAACCATGAGGTTGCAGATTCGATCCTTGTCCATGCTCAGTGGGTTGAGGATCCGGCGTTGCTGTGAGCTGTGGTGTAGGTTGCAGATGTGGCTGGGATCTGGCATTGCTATGGCTGTGGCTTAGGCCAGTGGCTACAGCTCGGGTTAGACCCCTAGCCTGGGAACCTTCATGTGCCATGGGTGCGGCCCTCAAAAGACAAAAAACAAACAAACAAATAAATAAATAAAAATACCATAAACATGCTGAAATAGAATAATGTGGTGATCTATTTAAACGGATTTTTCAAGCAAGAAAATTCTTAAGAGGATAAGACATTTTTTTAAAAAGACTGTAATCTGGGAGTTCCCGTCATGGCGCAGTGGTTAACGAATCCGACTAGGAACCATGAGGTTGCGGGTTCGGTCCCTGCCCTTGCTCAGTGGGTTAATGATCCGGCGTTGCAGTGAGCTGTGGTGTAGGTTGCAGACACGGCTCGGATCCTGCGTTGCTGTGGCTCTGGCGTAGGCCGGTGGCTATGGCTCCGATTAGACCCCTAGCCTGGGAACCTCCATATGCCGCAGGGACGGCCCAAGAAATAGCACACACACACACACACACACACAAAAAAAAAAAAAAAAAAGAGAGACATAAAAAGACTGTAATCTGAACAACTAACCATGTCAAAAGCAGAAGGAAAAATGTTCATAGAAGAGAGAAATACTTGTACAAAGCCCTGAGGTGGGAAAAAGGCAGCAAAAATATGAAAGATCTGAAGAACATAGGGAATCAAGAATGTAATATGACATACAGTAGGAATTACAAACAGAACAACTAAATCGGTTTCTTCAGGAAGACGAGATAAGCTATTGTTCTATACTAGCATTTTTTTTTTTTTCTATCTCACCAATCTTATTAAAATTTCTAGCAGTGAGTAATGGATCCTCTTTTATGGCAATGTTTAGAACATGGGCATCTTCTTGTTTTTATGTATTAACTCTGGCCACATCCTTCATGTCAGAGTTCTGGTCCCCTAAACTGTCTCTCACATTCCAGTACCACAGTTACCTACTTACCAGTATCTAATATCTAACATGACCAATATAAACCTGCTCCATACAACTAAATTTAGAAGCACATTTCACTTTTCAGCTAAGAACAGTGTTATATTGTAGTGTTAAGAAGTAATCATTCAATTTTCTTTTGTGAAAAATTTTTCAATATTTTTGTAATTTTCCTTTTATTGTTGTTTTTAAAAGGAGCAATATTTAACTAATATTTAACTAATAACATTTATTTTGAAAGCTCTGGCTGTTGTTAGCATTAATTGAAGATGTAACCTATATTGTCATTTTTTGGTTTGGCTTTCCAGATCAAGATTCAAAAGTGCTTTTTCTTCCTTCTTAAAAGTGCTTTGGGGGAGTTCCCGTCGTGGCGCAGTGGTTAATGAATCTGACTAGGAACCATGGGGTTGCAGGTTCGGTCCCTGCCCTTGCTCAGTGGGTTAAGGATCTGGTTTGCCGTGAGCTGCGGTGTAGGTTGCAGACATGACTCGGATCCCACGTTGCTGTGGCTCTGGCGTAGGCCGGTGGCTACAGCTCCGATTCGACCCCTAGCCTGGGAACCTCCATGTGCTGCAGGACTGGCTCAAGAAATAGCAAAAAGACAAAAAAAAAAAAAAAAAAAAAAAAAGTGCTTTGGTGCATGACTATAATTTGATTAGCACTTGGTGAAAGATAAGCTATTTTACAATATTTTATCAGCATAGTCATATTCTTTTATGGATATGATTTACTAAAAGACAATAAAAAACATACAGAGAATTCTTAAAATTAGAAAGCCTAGAAATATATTAATTAAGCTCTATTAGTAATGTAAATTAATTTATCTAAAATCTTCAATTTAAAAATATGTGCAATGTTTTATTTTTCAGAGATATGTAATTTTATGACTAATTTTAGTTAGTTTTTTTAAAAATTATTTGTTTCTAGATCAAGAGGTGCACTATCCGAAAGGGGAATATTCATTCAGTCATAAAAGCAAAGGATTATTGAGCTCCTCCCCTGCACCAAGGGACTCTGCCAAATGTTTACCATGTTTCATGTTTCTTAGATCTGGGCTAAAAGAGAGATGGGCACTTAAAAATATTCATCTCTGTCATAAATCCACTGAATTTTATTAAGCAATTGAATTGTGATACCCTTCTATGAAATCATCTCATCATTTTAGCCTAGAGTGAATTTTTTTTCCTAAGATCTTTTTATAAAACCAATTTGACATTAAAGTTAGCCCTTTCAACTCTACAACATATTTATGTAGTTCATAATATATGGCTATCAGTTTAATAATTCTGATCATATTTAACTTTCCAATATAGGAATTATGGTTTTTTCATTTTTTAGCCTGCTTAACATAGCAGGGTAAAATTTATAGAGTAGATAATTAACATGCGTATGGTTAAAGTGAAATTACTTGTTTATCATTCATATATTGTAAGAAAATCAGAGAAAATAAATTAGTGATGTAATATCCTTTCAGAGAAATTACATAAGATTATAGTTTTTTTCTTTAAGCAGACTATAAATATATATTTACATGTATATATAACTTTTATCTCCTAATGTTACCAAACCAAACTTGTGTCCCTCACCCATGTTCAGTGATGCCAATCTACTGACACCAGGTCTAGTTAAAGGAGCATTTATTGTAGATGCCAAAGAAGGAGTGCAGGCAACTGATGCTCAAAAAACCTGAACTTCTTGATGGATTTCAGGGAATAATTTTTAAGGGTAGGATGGAGAAGGTGAGTCACAGGGTGTGTGATCAGCTCAAGCACAGATCTTTAATTGGCTGATGTTGAAATAACAGAGCATTGTCACAGGGGTTAACATTATCAGTTCTTGGGCCCCAGCCTGTTTGATGGTTAAATGTTCATGGTCAACCTGTAGCTAACTTTTTAAATTTGGGTGGGTGGGAGAAAGGTTAGTGTCTATAAAACAACTCAAGAATGTGTTTTAGATACCGTTGTGTAGGTAGTTCAAAGAAGAACTAAAGATTCTGTGACTGCGTTATGGCTGATTTTACTGTTCTTTGGCCCAACTGCTACCTTTTTCACTACATGTTGACATCCTTTGATTTTTAATTCTTGAGCCAGGCTTTTGTGACACAGGGGAGGCCTGGGAGACTACAGCTTTTCTACCAAAAATTATCAGGCAGAGGACATGGAGGGTGATCTGTCCTGGTGAAGTCCTATAGGGTTCTTCTCAGTTACAAAAAGAGGAAGTTCTCAAGAGATATGTCACTCATAAAGTCAAAGCAACTTGGAACACTCTAGCAGATTATTGACTTGGTTCAATGGCATCTAAAGGACTCAGTACAGGGATCTTACAATAGGTCATATCCTGTCTCTTTAAGCATTCAGAGGATAAAAGCATAAGTAATAAATCTGTTTTAATGCTAATATTTGGAAATTCACACTATCATAAATAAAATAATAGAAGGATACTCTCCTATGCAGTTTCCATTTTGGCTTAGGATATATTAAAATCTTGATGTATTCTGACTACATTCAGAAGGATTCTATTAATTTCATTTATAATCTCACCATAAATTTTTGAAATTAAGTTTAAATGACCTGTAAATATGTGGGTAATAGTTCCTGAAGTTCTTTTTCTCAAACAGAATTGGCATATATAAATGATTTCACGGCACGTCTGCCTTGTGTAAGTGTTTAAATGTGTTGGTGACTTTGTGTATTTGCATATAACCCCTCCCTTTTCATGAGTCAATCTCTTTTGAACAGTTGATTAATTTTAAAATTTTCTGCATGTATTATATGGTTAGAATTTTTAATTTTGTCATCTATATATACATACACATGTATATGTTTATATACAATCTGTAAGGAGATATATTCCATTGAAACATATCTATTAAACAGTATGCTGTTAAAATTGCCTGCCTTGGGAGATATAAAGTTACCTGTTATTGGAGGTATTCAAACATATAGCTTGAAGGAAACTTTATGGACATGGTATAGAATAGAGTTAAAGAGAAAATAGGCTTTTGATCCAGAATGACCTTTAAATACCTTCACGCAAGAATATAAGGGGATTTTCTATATAATCCATTATTCATGACCCTGATTAAGAGCATACTTTTACATATTTCTTTATAGATCTCTCTCCCTGTAATGACATTTCTCTTAAAAATTCATGCAGTCATTTATTAAATTGTTTATTTTGGTTATGATATTTTTGTATTTATTGTTTCCATATATGAATTATGATTTTTTTTGTCTTTTTTGCTATATCTTGGGCCGCTCCCACGGCATATGGAGGTTCCCAGGCTAGGGGTCTAATCGGAGCTGTAGCCACCAGCCTACACCAGAGCCACAGCAACACGGGATCCGAGCCGTGTCTGCAACCTACACCACAGCTCACAGCAACGCCGGATCGTTAATCCACTGAGCAAGGGCAGGGACCGAACCCGCAACCTCATGGTTCCTAGTCGGATTCGTTAACCACTGCGCCACGACGGGAACTCCCTGAATTATGATTCTTTTATATTGAATATTTAAAAAATGCAAAAGCCATTATATTCTCCATACATCTATATAAATATATACTTTTAAAAATATTTGTAATAATGTGTACCCTGAATGAAGTAACTAACAAATGTGAACATTTTCAATGACCTAGAAAATTCACATAAATGATGTCAAGGTGTACCAAAAATAGATTATATTATGCTGTTTGCATAAGTATTTAATGTAATTTATGTTTTGCTTTAATTTATTTCTATGCCACTTCTCAAATTTGATTTTCTATTTTTGTAATAACCGAGAAATGCACAGAAATGTTAACAGTATGTATAATTAGTGAACATTTATGTTTATTTTTTTTAAATGTGCTTTTGAATGTATAGGTAGAATCATGTGTTACATTTTTGCTAATAAGTAAGGCAGAATTTCATTTTAGGCATTACATCAGATTTGTTCCAATTTATTTTATGCACTATTAGAACAAATCAGAGCAAAGTGGTATGTGATCATGGCATTGTATTGGGAAAACTGATAGCTAAGTGATAATAAAGATAATTTATGAAGTATTTCAGAATGAACCACTGTTATCAGAAGATATCCAAATAAAGTGATATAAAGTAGGTGGGAAAATTGGGAAACCTGGATTTAAAGATAAAATAGATGTAATTCCTAAAGTGGCTGAAAAAATGAAACTCCAGGCTAAATCAACATAGTGTTTTCCTCAACTAATTGATCAACTTACAGGGAGAATTGCTATTGGATTTTTAATTCATATCTTTTACTATTTTCACAGAGGGAATAAAATAGAATAATTTCCTGCTTGTATATGATATTTTTCTGGAATGGTGGGAGAATCTATAATACTTATGCCAAATTTAATTTTCTTTCTTCTATGCACATAGATTATAATTACTAAACTGATGTGTGGCTTGATGGCTTTTGATGTATATGACCCAGCTTTGTAGAATGAGGACAAGTTATCTTTCCAATAGTGATAACAAACACTGATATGAAAATTCTGTAGAGTGATCTTTTTAAAATACAGAAAGAAATTACCTAAAACTTCCCAGCAATTTAAAATAAAATTGCAATTTCTAAATCATTGTACAAATACATATGAGATTGTATTTCCACATTTTTAAATTTAGCAATCAGATCAGAAATTTGAAATTTCTAAATAAAATATCACACTAATGATAATAAATACTTTACATACAAAATTTAATGTAGCAATAAAACACTGAATCTATAAAATATATTAAATAATTTATTAGAGACTAAATGTAATTTACACCTTGACTTTCATTGAAACAGCATTCTCAACAAGATATCATATTTATTTGTGTTCTCTAAATTCCATTTGATAGTTGAAAACTTAAAAATAATAAAAAAACTGCCTTTCAGCGACTGTGAATCTAGGAAATCCTGGCAGGGGAGGACGTCAGATCTCATTCTTCTCCCAATCTTTCGACCCTCTCCCAAAGCCCCTCAATAAAATGGATTGATCTCAAAAAAGAAAAAAAAAACTATGCCATGTTACCATTTTTATGCAGCAATAATGAAGTTTGAATATATGGTGGGATTGATTTTAAGTTTAATTTACATCCAATAATGCCCAACTTCATCTACTACCAGCGTTTAGTGAGTAGGATGTATTTTTGACTACAGGATGTTAGAATGTGGTAGTTAACAGTTCAAACTGTGTTACAGTATTTTTTTTTTTTTTAATACTGGAGTAAAGTTGACTTACAGTGTTGTGTTAGTTTCAGGTATACAGCAAAGTGAATCAGTTATTCATATACATATATCCATTCTTTCTTAGATTCTTTTCGCATATAGATTATTACATAGTATTGAGTAAATTTCCCTCTGCTATACAGTAGGTCCTTCTTATCTATTTTACATGTAGTAGCATGGATATGTTAATCCCAACCTCCGAATTTATCCCTCCCCCACCATTGTTTCCCCTTTGGTAACAATAAGTTTGCTTTTGAAGCACCATAGTATTATAAATTACCATATTATTTTAGTTGTAGCAAGATACGTAGTCATTGAAGTAATGGATGAGGTAAAGAACGTATGACTTAATTTTTACATTGCTGAAAAATATCTCTTGTTTACTGAGGAGACATAAATTTTGCACTACCAAACATACCTAATTAATATAATCACATATTACAATTGTTTTTTAAATTTTTTATTTATTTATTTTTCCCACTGTACAGCATGGGGGTCAAGTTACTCTTACATGTATATATATTTTTTCCCCACCCTTTATTCTATGAGTATCTAGACATAGTTCTCAATGCCACTCAGCAGAACCTCCTTGTAAATCTATTCTAAGTTGTATCTGATAACCCCAAGCTCCTGATCCCTCTCACTCCCTCCCTCTCCCGTTGGGCAGCCACAAGTCTCTTCTCCAAGTCCATGATTTTCTTTTCTGAGGAGATGTTCATTTGTGCTGGATATTAGATTCCAGTTATAAGTGATTTCATATGGTATTTGTCATTGTCTTTCTGACTCATTTCACTCAGTATGAGAGTCTCTAGTTCCATCCATGTTGCTGTAAATGGCATTTATGTCATTCTTTTTTATGGCCGAGTAGTATTCCACTGTATATATATACCACATCTTCCGAATCCAATCATCTGTCAATGGACATTTGGGTTGCTTCCATGTCCTGGCTATTGTGAATAGTGCTGCAATGAACATGCGGGTGCATGTGTCTCTTTTAAGTAGAGTTTTGTCCGGATAGAAGCCCAAGAGTGGGATTGTGGGGTCGTATGGAAGTTCTATGTATAGATTTCTAAGGTATCTCCAAACTGTTCTCTAGTGGCTGTGCCGGTTTACATTCCCACCAACAGTGCAGGAGGGTACCCTTTTCTCCACACCCCTTCTAGAACTTGTTATTTGTGGACTTCTTCTTTTTTTTTTTTTTTCTCACGTTGTCAAGCTATCTATTTATTTATTTATTTTTTTTTTTATTTTCCCACTGCACAGCAAGGGGGTCAGGTTATCCTTAGATGTATACATTGCAATTACAGTTTTTTCCCCCACCCTTTCTTCTGTTGCAACATGAGTATCTAGACATAGTTCTCAATGCTATTCAGCAGGATCTCCTTGTAAATCTATTCTAGGTTGTGTCTGATAAGCCCAAGCTCCCGATCCCTCCCACTCCCTCCCCCTCCCATCAGGCAGCCACAAGTCTCTTCTCCAAGTCCATGATTTTCTTTTCTGAGGAGATGTTCATTTGTGCTGGATATTAGATTCCAGTTATAAGTGATATCATATGGTATTTGCCTTTGTCTTTCTGGCTCATTTCACTCAGTATGAGATTCTCTAGTTCCATCCATGTTGCTGCAAATGGCATTATGTCATCCTTTTTTATGGCTGAGTAGTATTCCATTGTATATATATACCACATTTTCCGAATCCAATCATCTGTCAATGGACATTTGGATTGTTTCCATGTCCTGGCTATTGTGAATAGTGCTGCAATGAACATGCGGGTGCATGTGTCTCTTTTAAGTAGAGCTTTTAATGATGGCCATTCTGACTGGTGTGAGGTGGTATCTCGTGGTAGTTTTGATTTGCATTTCTCTTATAATCAGCGATGTTGAGCATTTTTTCATGTGTTTGTTGGCCATCTGCATATCTTCCTTGGAGAACAGTCTATTCAGGTCTTTTGCCCATTTTTCAATTGGTTGATTGGCTTTTTTGCTGTTGAGTTGTATAAGTTGCTTATATATTCTAGAGATTAAGCCCTTGTCCAATCCATTGTTTGAAACTATTTTCTCCCATTCTGAAAGTTGTCTTTTTGTTTTCTTTTTGGTTTCCTTTGCTGTGCAAAAGCTTGTCAGTTTGATGAGATCCCATGGGTTTATTTTTGCTCTAATTTCTATTGATTTGGGAGACTGACCTGAGAAAATATTCATGATGTTGATGTCAGAGAGTGTTTTGCCTATGTTTTCTTCTAGGAGTTTGATGGTGTCCTGTCGTATATTTAAGTCTTTCAGCCATTTGGAGTTTATTTTTGTGCATGGTGTGAGGGTGTGTTCTAGTTTCATTGCTTTGCATGCAGCTGTCCAGGTTTCCCAGCAATGCTTGCTGAAAAGACTTTCTTTTTCCCATTTTATGTTCTTGCCTCCCTTGTCAAAGATTAATTGACCATAGGTGCCAGGGTTTATTTCCAGAATCTCTATTCTGTTCCATTGGTCTGTCTGTCTGTTTTGATACCAGTACCACACTGTCTTGATGACTGTGGCTTTGTAGTATTTCTTGAAGTCTGGGAGAGTTATGCCTCCTGCTTGGTTTTTGTTTCTCAGGATTTCTTTGGCGATTCTGGGTCTTTTGTTGTTCCATATAAATATTTGGATTGTTTGTTCTAGTTCTGTGAAAAATGTCATGGGTCATTTGATAGGGATTGCATTGAATCTGTAGATTGCTTTGGGTAGTATGGCCATTTTTACAATATTGATTTTTCTAATCCAGGAGCATGGAATATCTTTCCATTTCTTTACATCTTCTTTGATTTCTTTGATTAAAGTTTTATAGTTCTCGGCATATAGGTCCTTTACCTCCTTGGTCAGGTGTATTCCAAGGTATTTGATTTTTTTTTTTTTTTGTCTTTTGTTGTTGTTGTTGTTGTTGTTGCTATTTCTTGGGCCGCTCCTGCGGCATATGGAGGTTCCCAGGCTAGGGGTTGAATCGGAGCTGCAGCCACCGGCCTACGCCAGAGCCACAGCAACGCGGATCCGAGCCGCGTCTGCAACCTACACCACAGCTCACGGCAACGCCGGATCGTTAACCCACTGAGCAGGGGCAGGGACTGAACCCGCAACCTCATGGTTCCTAGTCGGATTCGTTAACCACTGCGCCACGACGGGAACTCCGTATTTGATTTTTTGAGGTGCAATTTTAAAAGGTATTATATTTTTGTATTCCTTTTCTAATATTTCATTGTTTGTATACAGAAATATGGCTGACTTCTGAATGTTAATCTCATATCCTGCTACTTTGCTGAATTTATTGATCAGTTCAAGTAGTTTTTAGGTTGAGTCCTTAGGGTTTTCTATGTATAGTATCATGTCGTCTGCATACAGTGACAGTTTTATCTCTTCTCTTCCTATATGGATACCTTTTATTTCTTTTGTTTGTCTAATTGCTGTGGCTAGGACTTCCAAAACTATGTTGAATAGCAGTGGTGAGAGTGGGCATCCCTGTCTTGTTCCAGATTTGAGTGAGAAGGCTTTCAGATTTTCCCCCAGTGAGTATTATATTTGCTGTAGATTAGTCATAAGTGGCTTTATGTTCAGGAATGTTCCCTCTATACTCACTTTGGCCAGGGTCTGGATCATGAATGGATGTTGGACTTTGTCAAATGCTTTTTCTGCATCTATTGAGATGATCATATGATTTTTGACTTTTCTTTTGTTAATGTGGTGTATGATGCTAATTGATTTGTGTATGTTGAACCATCCTTGTGAACCTGGGATGAACCCTACCTGGTCATGGTGTATGATCTTTTTTGATATGTTGTTGGATTCGGTTGGCTAAAATTTTGTTGAGAATTTTTGCATCTATATTCACCAAAGATATTGGCCAATAGTTTTCTTTTTTGGTGTTATCTTTGTCTGTTTTGGAATGAGGGTGATGGTGGCATCATAGAATATCTTTGGGAGTATTCCTTCTTCTTCAACCTTTTGAAAAAGTTTAAGGAGAATGGGCACCAGATCCTCTTTATATGTTTGATAGAATTTGCCTGTGAAGCCATCTGATCCTGGACTTTTATTTGTAGGGAGTGATTTTTATGACCTCTTCAATTTCACTTCTAGTGATTGGTCTGTTCATTTAGTCTGTTTCTTCTTGATTCAGTTTTGGCAGGCTGTAAGATTCTAGAAAATTGTCCATTTCTTCCAGATTGTCAACTTTGTTGGCGTATAGTTGTTCATAGTATTCTCTTATGGTTTTTTGTATTTCTGCAGTATCCATTGTGATTTCTCCTTTTTCATTTATCATTTTGTTTACTTGAGTTCTTTCCTCTTCTTAGTGAGGCTGGCTAGGGGTTTGTCAATTTTGTTTACCTTTTCAAAGAACCACCTCTTAGTTTTATTAATTTTCTCTATTGTTTTTTGAATCTGTATTTTATTGATTTCTTCTTTGATCTTTATAATTTCCTTCCTTCTGCTGACCTTAGGTCTTTTTTGTTCTTCTTTTGCTAATTCGTTTAGGTGGAGGGTTAAGTTGTCAATTTGGGATCTTTGTTCTTTTTTGAGAAAGGCCTGTATCGCTATAAATTTCCCTCTGAGCACTGCTTTCGCAGCATCCCATAGATTTTGAGAGGTTGTGTCTTCATTATCATTTGTTTCAAGGTAGTTTTTAATTTCCTTCTTGATTTCCTCATTGACCCATTGGTTTTTTAGTAGCATGTTGTTTAGTCTCCATGTAGTAGGTTTTTTCTCATTTCTTTTCCCGTGGTTGATTTCTAATTTCATGGCGTTGTGGTCAGAGAAGATACTTGAGATAATTTCTATGCTCCTAAATTTGTTGAAGTTAGCTTTGTGTCCCAATATGTGGTCGATTCTTGAGAATGTTCCATGTGCATTTGAGAAGAATGTGTATTCTGATTTTTTTGGATGTAGTATCCTGAAGATGTCAATTAAGTCTAACTTTTCTATTGTTTCCTTTAGGATCTCTGTTGCTTTATTGGTTTTCTGTCTAGAGGATCTGTCCATTGATGTGAGGGGGGTATTTAGGTCTCCTACTATGATTGTATTCTCATCAGTTTCTCTCTTTATGTCTGTTAATATTTGTTGTATGTATCTGGGTGCTCCTGTATTTGGGGCATATATGTTGACAATAGTAACATCCTCTCCTTGGATGGATCCCTTAATCATTAAATAGTGTCCTTCTTTGTCTCTCTTTATGTCTTTTGTTTTAAAGTCTGTTTTGTCTGATATGAGTATTGCAACTCCTTTCCTGTCATGTATATTGGAATGAAATATTTTTCCCACCCTTTCACTTTCAATCTATATGTATCTTTTGTCCTAAGGTGAGTTTCTTGTAGGCAGCATATTGAAGGTTTTTGCCTTTTTATCCGCTCAGCCATTCTGTGTCTCTTAATCAGAGCATTCAGTCCATTGACATTTAAGGTGATAACTGATAGATGATTATTTATTGCCATTTTGAACCTCGTGATCCAGTTGATTCTATGGTTCTCCGTTCTTCCTTTCGTTTTTTGGTTGGATGGTCTCTGATTATTTTCTGTTTGAGTGGGTTTTTTTTTTTCATTTTTTGCGAATGCAATGTTTGGTTTTGGCTTGTGGTTACCCTGTTTTTTAAGTATGCTAACCCCTTCCCATAAATGTGTGTTTTAGCCTGATGGTCCTGTATGTTCGAACACTTCATTACTATACTAAAATTAAGAAGAGAAACAAACAAACAAACAAAAAGGGTCTATTTATTTCCTAATATCCCTTGCCCACATTTTATGATTTTGATGACTCTTTTTTTTTAATTTTATTTTGTTTGAAACATGTTCATGATTAAATCTGTATGCTGGCTTATTTGAGTGACTGCTCTCTAATTGTGGTTTCCTCAATCCTAGTTCTTCCTCTTCTTTTTTTTTTTTTTTTTTTTTTTTTCTTTTTCCTCCCTTTCTTTCCTTCCTTTCTTTTTGGTTTAGAGAAGCCCTTTCAATATTTCTTGTAGCCTGGGTTTTGTATTGCTGTATTCTTTTATCTTTTGTTTGTTGGAAAACATTTTTATTTCCTCTTCTATTTTAAATGATATTCTTGCTGGATAGAGTGTTCTAGGTTGCATATTTTTTCCTTTTAACACTTTAAATATCTCTTGCCATTCCCTCCTGGCCTGTAGTGTTTCTGTAGAGAAGTCAGCTGATAACCGTATGTGGGTTCCCTTGTAGGTAACATTCTGCTTTTCTCTTACTGCCTTTAGGATCCTCTCTTTATCACTAACTTTTGCCATTTTTATTATAATGTGTCTTGGTGTGTGTCTATTTGGATTCAACTTGTTTGGGGCCCTCTGTGCTTTCTGTATCTTGAACTCAGTATCCTTTAGATTTAGGAAGTTTCCAGCGATAATTTCTTCAAATATATTTTCCATCCCCTTACCTTTTTCTACTCCTTCTGGAATTCCTATTATGTGTAGATTGGCCCACTTTATGTTATCCCATAGGTCTCTTATATTGCTTTCATGTTTTTTCGTTTGGTTTTCTGTCTGTTGTCCTGATTGAGTGATTTCCATTACTCTATCTTCCACATCACTGATTCGTTCTTCTGATTATTCATTCTGGTTTTTACTGCCCTTAGTTCAGTTTGTATCTCTGCAAATTAATTTCCTAGTTTTTCTTGACTCCTTATATTTTCTAGTTCCTTTCTGAGGGTGTCTGTATTACTCTTCATACCTTCTCTTAATTCCTTCAGTATTTTCACTATTTATCTTTTGAACTCCAAGTCTGTCAGGCTGCAGAGGTCTGTTTCATTGTTGACTGTTTTAGGTGAATTCTCCTGTTGGTTTAACTGGGGGTGGTTTCTCAGCTTCTTCATCTTGCTTGTTGTTTTCTTTCTCCTGAGGGAGTTGTACTCTCCGTGATCGGGCAGTGTTTGCCTTGGCACTGCTGTGGAATTTTTCCTGAGGGCTGGCATTGTTGGTCAGTCTTTTTTGAGGCAGCATGGCTTTTCCAGAGGGTGTGCTGGGCTGACAGGGTCTCTCTGAAGCAAGGAGGACTTCCTGAGGGCTGACAGGACTGGGAGTTCCACACTGCAATGGAAGCAGATTTCACTTGACCATGCAGAGCTTGCTCTGGTGTTTTTGGGATGTGGGGCTCTTTCAGGGGGCTGGTGGTGCTGGGCAGCTGTTCCACAGGAGTGCAGCACCCCCTGAGGGCTAGAGCGGCTAGCTGGGCCACTGAGAACCCAAGAGCCTCTTCCCCAGGCCAGCCCAACTGGGAACAACTGCCTGAGAATGTAGGCAGATTTTTCACGGCCCAGCCATGCTTATTCTAGCTTTTCTGGGCTGTGGGGGCTTTTGCAGGGGACTGGCGGTGCTTGGCAGCTGTTCCACAGGAGTGCAGCACCCCTGAGGGCTGGAGCAGCTAGCTGGGCCACTGAGAATCCAAGAGGCCCTTCCCCAGGGCAGTCCACCTCGGAAGGACTGCCTGAGAATGTAGGCAGATTTTTCACGGCCTGGCCATGCTTGTTCTAGCTTTTCTAGGCTGCAGGCCTTTTGCCAGTGGCTGGTGGTGTTTGGTGCTGCTCCACAGAGGTGTAGCCCCTCCAGAGGGCAAGCAGGCCAGGGCAGCGAAAGCCCCTGCGGTGGTAGGCTTCCGGCAATTGTTGAGGCCAGTCCTCTGGGATGGCAGGCAGCCCCAGGTCCAGTGCATGCGTGAGGGGTAGGGGGAGGGGAGATGCACTGGGAAGCACAGCTTTCTGATAGCTGGCAGGCCAGTGAGCTCACTGTGGTGTGGAGAGTATTATATGGGGGCCCACCCTTTGTTCTCTCCCCTCACCAACACTGGCACCTTGTCTCTCCTGCAAATCCAGCACTTCTCCCAGGTTCCCTCTGATGTGGCTTTCCACTTCCCAGCCCTTAGCATATTGCTCCCTCCTCCCCACAACGCTCTGCTTTCTAGTCTCCCAACCTGACAGACTGGTTCCTAGACCCACCCCCCCACCAAGGAGTCTCCGCACCACAGCCCCTTCCGTTCCCCAGGACTAACCTCTGGAGCTGAGGTCTTGGTACCCAGCCCCCACCCAAGCGTCTCAATTTTTTGATGACTGTGCCAGTAGTTCAGATGATATGTTCGGTTCTCACTCTGCTTTTCAGTACTCTGACTTACTGCTCCACTCTTCTCCGCATCTGGAGATTTGCAGATTTGGTTGATCTTTCCATGGAATAGGTGACTTTCCAGGGTGTGGAATCCCTTTCTCCTCCACAGTTCCTTTTCGGGAGCGCCCTTCCAGTTTGGATTCACCTTCTCTCACTATCTTTTCTCTTGTTTTACCCAGTTATGTCACGAGATTCTTGCTGTTATTGGAGTTTAGGTTCTTCTGCCAGCAATTTGATTGCTGTTCTGTGTGAGTCGTTTAACCTGTAGATGTGCTTTTTTTTTGTTGTGTTTGTGGGAGCAGGGGAGCATGTCCCCGTACTCTTCTGCCATCTTGCCTCCCTCTACAAATTTCTTTATTTCACTTTAAAACACACATTCCACATAAACCTTTTTTGACAAGTGAAGCTTGACTTTTTGCCCTTACACATAGCTGAATAGAAATGGCTTGGGAGACTAATGTCAATTGTGAAGTTTCTCAGGACATCAGCATGTTGAGGAAGTCCTTTACAGAATCATCCTGTTCTACAGAAAAATAACTTTCCAAAATTGTTTCAGTTTTAAGTTCTGCCATCATGAAGATTTGCTTCTACCTTCTCAGTGTTTGGTACCATAAAGGCATTTCAGTGTCAAGCATCTACTACCATTTCTAAGAACTAATATTCGTGGAGGTTAAAATCCTAATGATGAAAGTTTGTTGTACATTTTAATATATAAAACCATATGTTTGGATATTTGGAGGTATTTGTAGACTTTAAATAAATAAGTAACCTGGACAGATTTTCGTTACCTGGCCCAGGCAGTAGAGTTACAAAAGTCCATATATAGTATTCCTTTCTGCATTGACCTAGAAATTTTGTAAATTACGTTTTTCCCCTTAGCCTAATTCCCATTTTTAGAGGTATCATAAATGAATATTTATACACAACAAAACAGAAATTTAATAGTTTCAATTTATTTCAAATTTAATACTTGTAAAATCATACAAGTGATATATAAAGGATGTAGGTCCTTTCAGTATATACAACTTCAGTTGTTCACAAAGATTAGGTAAGAGATGTCATGCTTTACTCTGAATATAAAGACTGATTTAACAAAGTGATTCACATTATCCCCAAATCAAAAGATCCGGGTCATTTGAAATCTGGCATATCATGCACATATTGAATGTGGAAAGAAAAATCCAGATATATGTATTTCTTTATTTTGTTTAATTTTAAGGGAGTTATACTTTTAGACAAAAGCAATCTATTTCTCTCTAGTTTTGTGTGTTTGTAAGTTTTTGTTTGGTTTGTACTAACTAATATTTGTGAAGGTTAAAATCCTAATGATGAAAATTTGTTGTACATTTTCATGTATAAAACAGCATTATTTGGATATTTGGAGGTATTTGTAGAGTTTAATTAAATAAGAGTTCAGATGTCAAATTATATTGAAAATTATCTTTTTTAAATTATAATCTTTCAAAATTAAAACTATATTTTTAGAAAAATGTTATAACATATATACTTTTTAAATTCTTAAAGTACTTGGTTAATATACATATATATATATATTGATATTATGTATGTAAAGTCTTGGCTAAAAAGCACTTATATTTGTAAAAGGACCATCTCATGACAAAGTAGTAATTCAGGTAAAATTTAATGTATGTGTGTTGTTATTTTGAAATAAGACCATCAAGAATTTAGAAGTGTGAAGATATATTTTATTGTTACTATATTAAACTTAAAATTTTCATGGATAGAGGATAATTTCTGGAACTAATTGGATATGTCTTGACAAATCTCATAAAGAAGTATTTTGTCAAAAAGAGTGAATTGCAAGTGCCAGCAGAATGAACAAAAAGGAAATTGGTTATATATGTAAAAAATTTCCATAAACCCATGCTTAATTTATAACTGAAAGAATCAATATTGCTTGTAATTTTCCTAATCCAATTACATATGCTTTTAAGTCAGTATACTTGCATTACAGTTTTTTGATTGGGTGTCTTAAATTCATTAAAAAAAATTAGCTGGTGAAAATTGGTTTGTTTTTATAGGAATTTAAAAGAATAAACTGCAAACTATATTATCAATTAGTTTTATATTTTTACTGAAGTAAATGTTGTTCTCAATTCTCAGTATAGCAGAAAATTTCAAGGTTGTGTTAAATATGTAGCAGCTGGAGGTTGCCAAATGAATATGTTGAATGAGTGTATTTTAGTGAAGTGTGTACTATCGTTTTTGACATGCATGTAATGTTACCACATTTTCTGGCAGCTGGGTTCCCTAGGGCAAAATGAAGCTGTAATAGAAGATAAAACAGCCTGCTTATGTAATGACCACAAAATAGTTCATATATATTTCATGAAAAATGTCTCAGTTGTTTGACTGACTTTAGCTGAGGTCATATTTTACAATGCATATTAGTCAAATGTTTCTCAGCCTGAGTAGAATTGTAAATACTAAAATAGATGCATCTAACTAAATTTAACTCTTATTAACAAAATATCAGATTTTGCTTAACAATCACAAACTGTATTAGCAAAGCATTTTTTTTCATTTTAAATGAAACAAAAAATGATTTTAGTCATTTAATATTTTCTGATAACAGTATAAACAGGCATACATAGTTTGGCGTTCTTTTTTCCTTTTATTTGTAAACTGCCCTTGAATAAATAGGAATTTTTATGTGAAACTCTAGTTAGAAATGAAAGCTTCCCCACCACCCCACACTATGTAAAGAACCTATATAGTCAGCCACTAATTTTGAATGGTGACTTTTCACTTATAAGAACCATACTATTCATCAAATCTTTATTGTTAAATATATTTGTACCTGTCATCTGGCTTCTATTCTTACCCATTATGATTCACTTTCATCTTACAATGTATATTAAATATACTCCATATCAGGTCAGAGAGCCTTGTTTCATTCTTTACTCTTCCATTGTTTGTATAAACCATAGTTTATTAAACTACATTTTGATGGATAGACATGAAGGTTCACAACTTTTTTATATTGGGTTTCCTTATTTAACCTTATTTTTTATAATTATGCTTAACTATTATGTTTGATCATAGTTCTCTGTGTTAGTTCTCATTTAGGGTTATATGCTTCTGGATATTACATTACATATAAAGTGGTTGCAGTGCGACTCACCACCATCATAAAATAGCCTTACATTGTATATATCACCTGTTAATTTTACTGTTGTTTTAAATAATGATTGTTAATGTATTATTTGTAAATTAAAATTATCAACAATTTTTTATATTTTGAGATGATTCTTCTATTTTTTAAAGTTATGCTTTCATTGTCAGTGTATTAACACATTATATACAGTGTAGAAAGTGTCCAGTTTCACCATTGCCGCATGTTCTGATTTCAGATAGGGCATATTTGGATATCTATTTTCAAAATCAGTATCTTTTATATAGGTCATTTCTTTCTCATTTTTGCTTGATTTGTGTGTTTTAATTTCAATTAGGTAGAATTTTTCTGTCTTTTTAGCCACCTTCATGAGGTTTGAGTTTACTGTGATAATGGGTTTAGTCACTTGCCAATGTTAACATATTGCTACATTCTAAATTATTGTGATAATAAGATGTTACAATGAAAATAATATAATAAAAACAATATTTTGGGACCATAATTAGGCAATACAAAAAACTATCTCATATATGATAATAGAACAAGGATTATATATAAATGTTTAAAAATTATACATTTTTTCTGTCTATTTTATATCCTGGGAAGTAAATGATATGCTGCCTAATTAATCCTAGTGTTTTTTCCTATGATCCCCAAACTGAAGTATGAAACTATAAACTATGAAAGTATGTAAGTATGAAGTTAGAAAGGCAGTCAGTATTGATCAGAGTTTTATACTTGATCTGGGTATAGTGAATATGCTACTCATTGCCCTAATTTTAGCATATTAATAGCATATTAGATATTGCGATTTTTTGGTTGTTGTTAACATGAAACATTGTAGAGGAAAGTTGTGATATAAAAATGATTTTGACAGACTAGACAGTAGACCACATCTGACAAGTGACATTTACTAACTGCAAATGAAAACTGTGAAATTAATTTCATAGTATCAACTGGCCATAACAGGAGATTGTATTAAAAATTTTTAGGGACTTCAGTTGACACAAATCTGAATGACTTAATATTTTGATGTGAGTGCCAAAATACTTGATGTGATCTTAGTCTAAATTAGTAGAATATAAATTCTCACATTATCCATTTCATTTTTCTTCATCCATTCTCACAATATCTGCAATACGTTTGGCTCTCAGTTATAGCTTAATGTCTGTGGGAAAAATAAACATTATAAATTTGACTACATAATTTTTAAAATTTGTGGAAATGAAATAATAATAAAATGGGAGAACGTATTTGCAATCTATTCAACATGTATCACAAAGAGCTACTATCCCTACATAAAAACCTCTTAAAAATTGATGAAGGAAGCTCAATATAAAAAAGTTGTGAACCTTCATGTCTATCCATTAAAATGTAGTTTAATAACTATGGTTTATACAAACAATGGAAGAGTAGAGAATAAAAAAAGGCTCTCTGAACTTATATGGAGTACATATTACATTGTAAGATATATCATTACTTATTAAAAAAAAGGTAAAGTATCAAAAAGTATATATAGTATGGTATACTGTATTACAAAAATGCAGGAAATAGAACAGTTGTTGCCAGGAAATGTGGGGAGAGGGAAAACATGCAATTTGGTCAAAGGATACAGAGTTTCAGTTATGCAAGTTGGATAAGGACTGGAGATCTACTGAACAGTGTCTATAACTAATATTCCATTGTGTACTTAAACATTTGCTAAGAGAATAGACCTAATGTTACATGTTGTTTATCACAAATAAAAATTATTATTAAATACTAATCTCATTTAATATTATTATAAATAAAGAGAGTAGGAGGAAACTTTTGGGGATAATGCATATGTTTATGATATAGATTGTGGTGATGGTTTCATGGGTGTATATTTATCCCTAAAGTCATCAAGTTGTGTACACTAAATATGCACGTCTTTTTGTATGTCAAAACACATCAGTAAAAAGTTTTAAAAAAAGGAAAATATATACGTAGCTCCCCACTTCTGTAAAAAAGTATTACAAAAAGAGTAAGAGTAAGCCAAGAACTAATGAGTTTGGGTTGTTACAGACTGTGGCGATAAAAGGAGGAATTAATGTGAGAATGAGAACAAGGTAGGAGAAAGTAATAAGGAGTGAGTAGTATATCTCTGAGTATAATTTTTTTTAGATTTTATTGTGGTAAAATTACCTAACATGAGCTCTACCCTCTTAAAAAATTTAAGTATACAATATGCTCTTTTATGAAAATTATAGTGTTATATAGCAGTTCTCTAGAGCTTATTCATCTTGGGTAACTAACTTTGTGTCCATTGTTTAATAACACCATATTTCCCCCTCCTCCAGACGTGGGTTGCCACCATTGCAGTCTCTGAGTCTATGAATTTGACTGTTTGTGATACTTTTATATAAATGGCATTATGTGGTATTTGTCTTTCTGTGGCACTAAAATTAGGATCTCAAAAAAGATATTTGCATTCTCTTGTGCATTATGGTATTATTCACAATCGCTAATGTGGAAACAATGAAAATACCCATCTGCAAATATGAATGACTATAACTTTTTTATATAATTCTGCTCTTTAGAACAATGACAGTGTTTCGCATAGTCAAAAACAATAACCAAAGCTAACTGGGACATGGGGGAAAGTCAAAATTAAATACAAAAAGCAACAAGCCTAATACAACTACTTGGAGAAGAGGGAAGGAAAAGAACCAATCTGAGTAAATTTGGAACACAATGTTTTTTTTTCTATACTGTGCAAGGCTAAAGATAAAAAGAATGTAGACAAATATAGTACTCTATTTATTAAAATTGTCTTTTATAACATTATGGGTTAGCATAACTATTCATATTGCTTTCTCCATTCACAAAATAATAAAGATGCTATGATAATAAGAGACCGATTTCTTATAGAATGATTTTTTTTCTAAACATAGATCAAAATATGTCTCATTAAACTCTCAATGTTTTTTCCTCTATAAAAGATAATGAATTGTTTCTTGGCTCATTATTTACAAAATTGTCAGAATTATAACTTCATTTAATTTTGATTACTACATGCCTAATACTGTATTCACTGTATATCTCATTAAAACTAATAGCACTTATTACCTAGTACTATATCTACTATTTTCAAAAGAATCTAAAACTTAGAAATGTTTAGAAATTTTCTCAGATTGCTATCTATCATGGAGTTCTGCTTTCTTGAATTGGGCCTGTGTGTGGTTTCAAAGCCTGTATCCTTATGTCTGCATGATCCTATCTTGGAGTAAAGATAATTGGTAGAAACACTAAAATTAAAATAATTTTCAAATGATTACTACAGTGTTAAAATAACCAGTATATCTGTGTCAAATGATTTAAGAGTTTTCAAAAATATTTTATATAGTCTATAATTTTATATAATTTATTCTATTGCATACAATATTAGTGGTTTATAATAATCCATAAGCACAAACTATATTTATGACTTTAACATATTTTCTGTTATTTAATACATATTCTATTAAAATATATTAAGAAAATATTAATAGGTGTTATATCATTCAGATTATTTAAAATTCTGCAGTAAGAAATTCAAAGGGTTATGATACTTGTCTTCAATTATTTGAGTAGAAGGTTAAGAATAATTAATTCACCTAGGAGACAATTATTATTGAGTGGCAACATAAATTAATGCATTTTTGGAAATAGTATAACACTATTATTTTCAATAATAATAATATAGTTATTATTAGGGTTAGGGTTATTATTGTTAATCAAATAATAGTTGGTTAATATCAATCTTTTAATTTAAAAATATTTTTTATTAATTACTTTTTAACTTTCTCAATTTCTTTCTTTATTTCACCAATATATTATTTTTTTTCTGCTGTACAGCATGATGACCCATTTACACATATATGTATACATTCTTTAGATAACTATACTAAAATCTAAAAGAAAATATCTTAAGTTCTCATGATGAGTTTCAAGCAATTTAATGAAAGTGATTCACCTTGGGGAAAACAAAATTGGCAACATACAAGTATTACCCAATCAATAAATATCACTCTGGATATTTCAATCACAGGAAATTTTACATGCAGATGTAATTATACAGACACACACACATGCAGAGATATAAATTGCATCAGGTGATGCATTACAGATATTATCTATTATAGAAAGCTATTACTAGTCCTTGAGATGGAGGGATACAGGAATATGGGATTCTTACTAGAACTAAAAGCCAGAGTTTGGTAAACTTTGTGATGTAAGCCCAAATTCATTATCAGTGAATTCCATGAGCTAACCATTTGGAGATGCTGTTGTCAGACACAATTATTAATCATTTGAATTACCTGTCCTTCAGTTGATGGAAGTTGTATTACCCAAATCACATTCCATCCTAGGGAGCCCACATCCAATGATGAATGTTAGGATATAAAGGACTGGTTTGAAAAGATAAGACATTCTGTCTCTAGAACTCCCCATATGAAAGCCCAAGACTATTGTTGGGCCTGCAGTAGTAGTGAACTTTTTGTTCTTCCCATTCCTGCTTTCTTCTCTTTTTTTCCACAAGGGTTTATCCCAAGAAAATTCTACAATATAAAAAACAGCGAATGCATGAAATCTGTCTAAGAATGAACTTCCAAGTGATTCAATCTGTCATGGTGGCTACTGAGAGCCATCTAGGAAAGAAAGCCATAATGTGGGATGCCTGACATTATGGCTAATAATGAGGGCCATATCCACAGTAGCAGGTACAACATACAAAGCTTTTACATGAGGCAAAACACAACTACTTCAAACTTAACTAATAATGATATATACCGATGGAAAAATACATTTGTTTACATGATAAGTATTTAAGAAATATGGGGGATTAAACAAATATAAATATAATTGATGACTGTAATATAATGTAAATGATCAATTGAGTTCTGGAAAAATATAATGGAAATATAAGAAATTGAGAGTGATGAATTGCTATTTCAAAGGTGAATGTATAACCAGGTTCTCCTCAGTAGTTTATAATGGTTCTTTCATTTCTTACAAAAATAAATAAATAAATAAATAAATAGCAAAGAAAACTGAGGATCAAGTCAGGACTTAATCTACAGGAGAGTCTAGCTCCACACAATGTAAAACTCCGAACCAAGAAGATCTTTTCTGTCAGGTTCAAGGTCCTGTTACAAAAAAGGATAGGGGGTTCTCTTGTGGCACAGTGGTTAAAGATCTGGTGTTGTCACTATGGCTGACTGTTTGTTGTGGTGCAGGTTTGTTTCCTGGCCTTGGAATTCTCATGTGCCACCGTCTCCCCCCACCCCCCCCCAAAAAAAAAGATAAAACAGGAGTTCCCTGGTTGCCTAGTAGTTAAGGTTTGGTGTGGTCAGTGCTATGTCTCAGGTTACATCCCTGGCCCAGGAACTTTTGCATGGCACGGGCACAAAATAAATAAATAAATAAATAAAAATTGGGCATTGACACATAATGCGCACATAAACATCTGACTTTCTGATCTCCAGACTGTGAATCGCCAGATTTTTCTGGACCTCTGAGCCTCCAAAAATGGCGTCATTCTCCTTAATAAGAGCTGTCATTTTCTGCTTTTTTTAGAGCAGATGCAGAGGTTTTTTTTCTCTCCTAAAAGATACCATGTTTCTGCCTCCAGATTCTTCCCTCATGCCCTCTTCTGGGAATCATGCCTGTGATTAAAATAAGTGACAGTGTAACACAGCCAGGGTTCTGCTAAGTAGGACTAAATACCCAAAGGAACTGTAAGGACTGCTGGCATGTACCAGTACAAGCAAGGAGAATACGTTTGAGTTTGATCAGATGGACCAGAGGCCATGATGGTTAGTTTATCAAACCAGAAGAACTCTTCTAGAAAACATGATTAAAAATCCTGAGAAATGACTCCAGGAGATTTTGCAGACTTGCTACTAGTGTTACTCCTAGATGTAAAACTGACAGCTAACACCAAATATGCCCGACACATCAATATTATTGTGACAGGCAGTGAAGGAGGAGTTTTAAAAGCTCGGAGAAATGGATATGCTGGAGTAGATACAACAAATGATTATGCTTCATGAGAAGAACTAGAAGATACCTGACTTACTATGAAAGAGAGAATTGCATAGGTGAGAGTGCATGGTAGCTCTCTTCTGTAGACAAGGGATAACGAAATGGGAAGTTACTAGGTAACTAAACTCAATAAGAATTGTGAGGGTATTGGATTTCCCATATTTACAAGTGAGTACAGTGGACTGCAACAGTTTTATGGCTGCTAGCAGAAGACATTTCTCCTGGGTTAGAGACAAACAAATTTATAGTTATAAAAAAGCAATAGTCACTGAAGTCATTGGCAAGAAGGAGAAAGGTGGTTCTTTGTCTGGAGGGAAACATGACCTCACTTCTCAGAACTGCCAGCTCATAAACAATCCTGAGAAATGACCAGGATTAATTAGTCAGTGCCTTGCAATCCTGATATATTCAACAATATGTACAGGAGTGCAAGGTTCCCATACATGGCAGCACCAAAATAATCAGTGGGGATGGCAGGGATCCTTAACAATGGGAGCCAGGTGGATGCAATTACCTTAATGAGTGGTAAGTGGCAGGGTCAAACTATCAGGCAGTGGTCTTTGGAGATTTATAGACAAAAGCTGGCCAAGATGGACTAGTCCCATTTCTACAAAGACCCTCCTGTTACTACAAAGAAGTAAAGACCAAGGCAAAAAATAAGCATAAGAAAACCTTAGAAATTGTAAAGAAGAAGGAACAATATTAACAGATCTTGTGATTTGAGGAATAACTGCAGTGGGACCCCAGTTTCCTTGTTGTTTACCGTATATCTTGGACGGGCCATTCCAGAAGCCAGAAACTCTAATAGACTGACAAATAAAATCTCCACCAAAAGGTTTCCCCTCTAGGTAAGGAGCTGAAAAAAGAATGATCTAACAGAACATAAAATCATTTTAACAATGCCTCCTATACTCTAGATGGGCAATAGTAGAAAAAACTTTCTATGATCCAGAAATCTTTTTATGGGGAAAACCATAAAAAATAGATCATTTCTTAACATTATGGATCAGATATAAAGATAACATCTATTTTGTATTTGCTAACCTCTCATTATACTTTATATTATAGTAATATGTAGAGTGAAACTTCTTGTGCTTTTCAGTGACTAGAAACGTACAGACTCATACAACAGAGACTCATCAAATAGTCTCAATAGCGCATCAGAAGTTTGTCATTGTTAAATGATTTTATGTGATAAAATATAGTTAAACATTAAAAGAAATGGGAGTAGGAGTTCCCGTCGTGGCGCAGTGGTTAACGAATCCGACTAGGAACCATGAGGTCGCGGGTTCGGTCCCTGCCTGCCCTTGCTCAGTGGGTTAACGATCCGGCGTTGCCGTGAGCTGTGGTGTAGGTTGCAGACGCGGCTCGGATCCCGCGTTGCTGTGGCTCTGGCGTAGGCCAGTGGCTACAGCTCCGATTCAACCCCTGGCCTGGGAACCTCCATATGCCGCGGAAGCGGCCCAAGAGATAGCAACAACAAAAGACAAAAAAGACAAAAAAAAAAAAAAAAAAAAAAAAAAGAAATGGGAGTAATATGCATCATGAAAATAAACCATGGTTGAAAATATGAGGAGTTAAAATAATATTTATTACTTTTAATGTTAAATTTTTCTTAGTATACAGCTGTACATGTAAATCTCTTTCCCTCTATATATCTAAAGGTATGTAAACAAGACTTCATACTAATGTATCTAATATATTTGATAAATATTTAGCCACAATATAGTTATTTGCTCAATCCTAGACTATGCATAAACTCTTTTCAGAATTCTTAAATTAAACTGGGTAACTAAAAGACTAACTGAAGTACGCTGTTTACTGTTCTTTTGGGCTTTAGCCTCACATAGGTAGTCAAAATGCTGTGTTCCAAAGTTACCTGTTGGCCTGTCCTCCCTATTTCTGTGTGTATAGACATGTTATTTTTTTAACAACATTGAGTGATTCATTTATTTTTATTTATTCATTTATTTCTAATCGTATTCAAATTTCAATTTTCTTTCCCTTATTGATTTTATTTTTCAGTATGTGAAACAAAAACATGGCTCTAAAAGATACATAAAGAAATGTAGTCAGAAAATCATCATCCCTGTTCCTTTTCTTTCACTTTATTATTGATATAATTCATGTTATAAAATTGTTTTAGAAGTGTACAATACAGTGACTTTGTGTATATTTAGCATATTTATTTCTCTATTCATTCTATCCTGTCCCCTATCCACATCTAATATTAAGCAAAGTGAATAAAGTATTTAATTTTTCTCTATTTATTTACTTTACATCTATTACTTCATTTTAACATATATAAATTTCATTTATAGATGAGGAAGTGGAAAGTACTAGAGACTACATAACTTTTGTAAGTATCTTAACACTGTGTTTATAAATTGGGTTTAGAAACCATGTTCTCTGAGTCCAGGATCAATGTATTTAAAAGCTCCAAAACTCCTCTTCTATTGTCATAATCCAGGTCCCACAACAACTCGTCTGGATTTTTGCAAAAGCACCCAACTGGTATCCCTCTTGCCTGTAGTCTATTCTTTGCAATACAACTAGAATGGTCCACTGGAAAACTAAGGTCAGATCATGTCTCTTCCATATTTGGATCCATACAATTTTTCTCATTTCAAAGAGAGTAGAAACCAAAGTAATTAAATGGCTTAATATTTCTATATGATTTTCCCACCCTCATTTCTATGGTTTCTTGGTGCATCAGCCACAACAGAGGAGAGTAGAGATAACGCTTTAGAGATAACACTTTATCATTGAGCATCATCTGTACTGTAGTTATTGCTAGACATCAATCAGTTTCTCCATTTTGAAGATATTATTAACTCATTTTTAATGCTTGCATCTCATGAGTTTATCACTCTTTCCTTACATCTTACCTTACGAGGGAGTTGTTTTCTGACAGCAGTCCACTTTCACCTATCCCAGAGCATTTTGTATCACCTTCCTTGTTTATTTTTCTCTGTAGCACTTATTACAGACTTGCATAAGCTAAAAACCTATCTTCATTCTTCTGCCTCCACCTTTAGAGTATTGCCAGGGTATAAAGTGGTTTCGTTCTCTACAATATCCCCAGCACCAATGACATAACTTCTCCAACAGAACAGAAGATTAGGCTTTATAGACCAAAATGGTGACGTCATATAAAATGTGGACTAGATTTAGTTTAATTATCTATTCCAGAAGTATCAAAGTGAAGAAATAAACAAAATAGAGAAAGTATAGTAATATCTGCTAATTAATTGATTCTAATTATTCAGTTAATTTTGATATTACCTCTTTCTATCATACTTATATAATGGCTTATTTGCAAATGAGTCTATACAGATATAAATTAATTCAAATAAGAAAGTAAATGAAGACTAACTCATGTAAATTATCGTGACCAA
Source organism: Sus scrofa (assembly GCF_054392235.1). NCBI lineage: Eukaryota > Metazoa > Chordata > Mammalia > Artiodactyla > Suidae > Sus > Sus scrofa. The sequence goes on along the minus strand of NC_139393.1, from coordinate 63,804,134 downwards.
TTAATTGTATAAGATGTTATTATAAAGAATTTTAACATTCTTTGATGAGCTTTGTTAAAATCAGTTTATTGCAGTAAAAAATAGAAGTTAATGCAACATTCTGTTGCTGGGTGTCTAGTTCTGAATAATAGACATTCATTGCATGAAGATCTTTAGCTAAATATGGATTAATGAGGATCATCTGGAAAAAAGAAACTGCTAAATATTCAAAAGTTATTTGCTCATATCTACTTGAAAGGTAAAGTTGAAATATATGATATTTAATAGACTCTGACAAGTGTTTAGAATAAAAGCATGTCATGAATTACATTACATCTATAGAAGTCCTTCTCACCGATGAACTAAATATAAAATTCTGTTCATTTCTTTGGATTGATGAAAGGAACGGTAAACACATTTCATTAAAAGTCTACCTTGCGTCTTTGCTTTGAAACATTTCTCATCTGCTGAATTTTGCCCTTTACTAATGCATAGTGATAGAGCTAAGCTTGATATCTTCCTTTTGAAAAATATTATACTTCTCCAGTGGAGCATTTCAGAACAACTGGAAAAAGAAAAGTCAAGGATATTGATGAATATCTGTATTTTATTGTCTCCCTTAATGTAACATTGTGTTTTGTTATGAGAGCATATCTTCAGATTTAAAAAAAAAAAGTCAGGCAACAAATTGGCAAATGAAAAGTAAAGAAAAAAATCTTATAGTTCTGTAGCATTTTTAGATTCTATTTCACTCAAATTGTGATGTATGCTATAACATTTCAAAAACGCCATACCTTATTTATTTAATCATATGACAAAATTGAAGGATTTTGTTAAGACTATTCCAAAAATAATTTTTACTATTAAAAGAATTAGAAACCCTAAAACAGGACCTGAGATTGCCGTACTATTTGGAAATGATCAATCTTTCTATAAACAATATAAAAACAATGAGAAGGGTAAACTCTTAAGAAAAGTTAAATGCAAATTATAAGTAATCTGTTTGCTCACAATAAATAGATACACTCATAGGTTGCTTTAAATATACAGAGTGGGCTAGGGGCAAAAGAGACTGAAACATTTCATAAGTCTTTCTATTATACAGAAATGCACACTAAGCTAAATGAAAGAATCAAGAATAGTAGCAACAAAGTTAAAGATTAAAAAAAAAAACAACAGTGTCATTTTTAGATAGAAAGATATGAAAAAACAAGTCATTATTATGGCACATCTGGGATGATGCCCACATCTGGGCTATGTCCCTTTGACTGGCCACAATTGATGACACTCGGTATGATCCTATTCTGCCTATACATGCTGAACTCAAGAAATATAGACAAAACTCATAACTACTAAGCAGGGTAACTGGCATGATACAACTATTGACAAAGCATATTTTCACCTATTTTGTGCATAATTGTAATAGAAGATATATGTGTATCACTGGCCTAGTCATCTTCCATATGTTAGAACCCATTTGTTCAAACCTTGACTCTGATTATTGTGTCCAAGCTGTCTGTAGGAAAGATGAAGAGAGAGAGCTAGAGAGAGGGAGAGAGATAATGCATGAATGGGAATATTGCGTCTTTCAAGATTCAGATTGATTCTTTCCTACTTAGGAAGAACCTTTCCCTAAGTGTATTTACCTTCCTAATGTTTTTCTCCTTGCTTCTCTCTTTAAATTTCAGTTAATTTGTGTGTGGCAAAAGGTCAAATAAATCACTTGTTTAGGAGATCCCATTTCTTACTAGATCCCATTTCTTCACATACCACTCCCCACAGGGCAAAGGAAAAGTTTCTACCTATGGCCCATGCCTCCACATTTGTAGATTATATACTGTGTCCCTGAAACTGAAATCTGATTTCGGATGTTTCTGAGACCAATATCAGAGCCTGCATGGGCCTTTACCTCAGGTCTGTCCTCATAAATAGTGGCCAACTGAACTTATTTTCAAAGTATATGAAGAAATCATGGTCCTTTGGGCATGTAGTCTACCTGCATGTTTTTTTGTTGGTTTCTTTTTTTTTTTTTTTTTTTTTTTTTTTGTCTTTTCTGTCTTTTTAGGGCCGCACCCATGGCATATTGAGGTTCCCAGGCTGGGGGTCTAATTGGGGCTGTAGCCGCCTGCCTATGCCACAGCCACAGCAACAGGGGATCTGAGCCATGTCTGCGACCTACACCATAGGTCACGGCAATGCCAGATCCTTAACCCACTGAGCAAGGCCAGGGATCGTTGTTCCTAGTCGGGTTAATTTCTGCTGTGCCACGACAGGAACTCCTGCATGTATTTAAGGCTTCTCACAGTATAGGAGGGAACCATGGATGGGAAGACAATGCATGCTGGAGACCAAGGATGACTCTCTCCACAGAGTCATATTTTATTCTGTCACTAAAAGAAGTCTAATATTTCCAAATTCAATCCTGCCTTTCCAGGACTTTGTGAAGGTACATTTGTCAAAGTAGAAGATATAATATACTTTATTTCACAATCTGTTAACTTGGTTTTTAAGTTTTAAGTACTTGGACATATGGTATGTGGGCCGCCATTTGTAGCCAGCCTTCTTGCAACTGCATGACTGAGCCTGCCTTTAGGATTTTATTTATCTATATAAAGAAAGAAAGTATAGTGTCATATGAAAGCAGGATGATTTTTTGAAGCAGTGGCAGAACATTGAGTAAAATATTATATAATTTTCAAACCATTTCCCTTATGTAAAATCATTTAGCGAGTAGGTTAAGTTTGGACAGCATTTCAAACAGAATAATTGGTCCTTAAGGAAAGGCAGGTTTAAATATATAAATGCCATAATAGAACCTTTGAGCAAAATAGAGTTTGGTGGCACAAAGTAATGCTTTCTTGAAGGCTTCTGGAAAAGAATAGATATTGAAACAGTGTATGACTAGACTTTGGTATAAATACAATATTTCAGTCTGTTATTCCAAAATCAAACACTTGAGCAAAACTAATCCAGGGCAAAATCTGCTATTATCTAGTTAGCCTGGTACTTGTTAGGAATTTCATTAGCTACCAGTTCTTTCTTAAGACCTTCTACTGTTAATGTCATTTAATATATGGAAAAGTAATGATCATATATACTTGTGAATTTTGATTATGCAATGTACAAAAATATTACAACCTATTGAATTTCCTGACACTTCCTGAGAATTTTTGCATCTATATTCATCAAAGATATTGTCCTATAATTTTCTTTTTTTGGTTGTATCTTTGTCTGGTTTTGGTATTAGGGTCATGATGGCTTCATTGAATGTCTTTGAGAGTGCTCATTCTTCAGCATTTTGGAAAAGTTTAAGAAGGATGGGTATAAGTTCTTCTTTGTATATTTGGTAGAATTCACCTGTGAGGCCATCTGGTCCTGGACTTTTGCTTTGTAGTGAGTATTGTTATTACATATTCAATATCATTTCTAGTGATGGGTCTGATCTATTTCTTCTTGATTCAGTTTTTGTAGTCTGTATGTCTTTAGAGAGTTGTCCATTTCTTCTAGGTTGTCAAATTTGTTGGCACATAGTATTCATAGTATTCTCTTATTTTTTGTATTTCCATAGTCTCCATTGGGATTTTTCCTTTTTCATTTCTTACTTTATTGGGTACTCTCTACATCTTGGTGAGTCTGGCCAAAGATTTGTCAATTTTATTTACCCTTTCAATAAACAATCTCTTGGTTTTATTGATTTTTTTCTACTCTTTTTGAATCTCTATTTTATTGATTTCCTCTCTGATCTTCTTGACTTCCTTCCTTCTGCTGACTTTGGGTTTTGTTTGTTCTTTTTCTAATTCTTTTAGGTGCCAGGTTAAGTTGTTGATTTGATATTTTTCTTCTTTTTTGAGGAAGGCCTGTATTGCTAAGAACTTCCCTCTAAGAACTACTTTTGTGGCATCCCATAAATTTTGAATGGTTCTGTTTTCATTGTCATTCGTCTCAAGGTATTTTTAAATTTCCCTTTTGATTTCCTCATTGACTTATTGTTTTTTTAGTAGCATGTTGTTTAATTTCCATGTAGACAGTTTTTCTCTTTTCTTTTTCTGTGGTTGATTTCTGTTTTCATGACACTGTGGTCAGAAAGGATGATTGAAATAATTTCTATATTCCTGAATTTGTTGAGATTATTTTTGTGCCCCAGTGTTCAATCCTTGAAATTGTTCCAGGTGCACTTGAAAAGAATGTATATTCTGATTTTGGGAGGATGTAATGTCCTGAAAATAAGTCTAACTGTCCTATTTTATCATTTAGGATCTCTGCTGCAGTACTGATTTTCTCTCTAGAGGATCTGTCCATTGATGTCATGGGATGTTAAAATCTCCTACTATTATTGCATTCCCATCAACTTCTCCTCTTATGTCTGTTGATATTTGTTGTATGTATTTGGGTGCTCCTATATTAAAGGTGTATATATTGACAAGTATAATATTCTCTTCTTGAACTGATCCTTTCATCATTAAATAGCATCTTCATTGTCTTTCTTTATGGCTTTTGTTTTAAAGACTATTTTGTCTGATATGAGTATTGCAACTCCTGCTTTCCTGTCATTTCTATACACATGAAATGGCTTTTTCCATCTACTCACTTTCAATTTATATGTGTCCTTTGCCCTATTCTGAGTCTCTTGTAGGCAGCATATTGTGGACCTTTTTTTTTAATCCAGCATATTGTGGACCTTTTTTTTTAGACCACTCTGTGTCTTTTGATTGGAGCATTCAGTCCATTGACATTTAAGGTAATTATTGATAAATATGTCTTTATTGACATTTAAAAACTTGTTTTCCAGTTGATTCTATGTTTCTCCTTTGTTCCTTTCTTTTTTTGATTGAATGACTTCTTTTTATTTTACCTCTTTGTCCTCTACTTTTTTGTTCTTGTGAATGTATTTTTTTGGTTTTGATTTGTGAGTGCCTTGTTTTTCAAGTATGTTAACCCTTCCTATATCTGCTTGCTTGAGCCTGATAGTCATTGCTCAAATACATTCAAAAAAAATAATAATCTATATTTTCATACTATCCTTCCACATTTTATGATTTTGATGTCCTTTTTACATCTCAATTTTTATCCTTTTGCTGTTCCTTATGTATCATCACTCTTACAAATAGTTTTTTTTTCCCCCTTTTAGATCGGTATACTGGCTTAAGTGATTATTTTTCAATTTTGATTCTCTCCATTCTATATCTCTTACTTCCAAGACCTTTCAGTATTTCTTTTAAAATGGGGTAGTTCCCGTAGAGGCTCAGCAGAAATGAATCTGACTAGCATCCTTGAGGATGCAGTTCCATCCCTGGCCCTGTTCAGTGGGTTAAGTATCCAGCATTGCTATTTTCTGTGGTATAGGTCACAGATGTGGTTCAGGTTCCCCGTTGCTGTGGCTGTGATGTAGGTCAGCAGCTATAGCTCTAACCTGTCCCCTATCCTGGGAAGCTCCATATGCCATGGGTGTGGCCCTAGGGGAAAAAAAAAAAGATGAAAAATGAAAAAAATAAAAATAAAATGGGTTTAGCATTGCTGTATTCTTTTAGTTTTTGTTTGTTGGGAAATTCTTTATTTCTCCTTCTCCTATTTTAAATGATAATCTTTCTGGGTAGAATAGGCTGCAAATATTTTCCTTCTAGAACTTTTAATATATCTTACAACTCTCTTCTGGCCTATAATGTTTCAGTAGAGAAATCCTAAGAAAGCCTTAATGGGGTTTCCATTATAGTTAACTCTTTGATTTTCTCTTGCTGCCTTTAGAATCCTCTCCTTATGTTTAACTTTTGCCATTTGAATTATATGTCTTGGTGTGGGTCTTCTTGGATTCGACACTTTTGGGACCTTCTGTGCTTCCTATATCTTGATATCTGTTTCCTTTAGAATTGGCAAGTTTTCAGCTGTAATTTCTTCAAATGTAGTTTCAATCCCCTTTTCTTTTTTCTTCACCTTCTGGAATCCCTATTATGGGTATATTTGCCCATTTAATATTATCTCGTAGATCTCTTATATTTATTTCATGTTTTGTCATTTGTTTTTCTGTCTGCTGTCCTGACTGGGTGATTTCCATTATTCTATCGTCTAAGTCACTCATTTGTTCCTCTGCATCATTCATTCTGCTCTTTAATGTCTTTAACTCAGCTTGTGACTCTGGAATTGAATTTTCTAGTTTTTCTTGGCTCATCCTTATATTTTCTAGTTCCTTTATAAAGTAATTTACATTACTGTTCATTTCTGCTCTTAATTTCCCTCAGTATTTATATTATCTCATTTTTTAACTCAGTGTCTGTTAGACTACAGAGGTTTGGTTCATTGTTTGCTCCTTCAGGGAAATTCTCTTGTTCTTTTAACTGGTAATTGTTCCTGAGTTTCTCCATTTTCCTCATATTTTTCTTATTCTGTGAGTTTAGGAAAAACTACTTCTGTAGTTTTGGAGGGCAATTTTTTATATGCAAAAGCACCCCTGGGTAGCTTGTGAAGGATTACTATTGTTTTTGGCATGGGGGCTGCTTTTGTTTTGGACGCTTGCTATGTGTTCAGGCTGTAATCCCCTTGATAGGAGTTGTGCTGGTGTAAGACCTACAACTTGCTTCCCAGAAGATGCAGGCAATTGACAGGGCTAGTAGCCAGTGTGTTGTTCCTAGGCCCTTGACAGGGGTGAGGACCCATGGGGAGGTGGCCTAGGCTGCTCCAAGTCGCAGGGCCCTGGGAGGTGGCAGTGATCCTTAGGGAGTTGTAGACAGTACCCAGAGCCTATGTCAGTAACAACAGAGGGGTGCGTGCATTCCCAGGGGGTGAGGCCAATGGGTGGTGCTCAGTTATAATGCCCTCCTCTGTCCTCTGTGCCAACCCCGAGGGTGAGTGCAACCGTAGGTGGTGCCTGTTCATGGACTTCTAATGGTTGTGGGCCATGCCCACCTCTGGAGTCTGAGATGCCTATGGCAGTTTGTAGCCACAGTACAAGAGCCCATGCAAGAGGTTCTCCACCACCCATAGCCCCCACAAGAGAAGCCTTGCCAACTAGGAGCCCATGCATGTGCAAAGATATTCCTGTTGTGGTCCCACCCCTCCTCCTCTCACCCTCCCCTACAATTGTTTTTCCTGCAGCCTAGGCCTCCTCTTGATTCACTCTGCTATAGTACTCCATTCCCCAGCCTGTGGAGCAGCACTCCCTAGCCCCTCAGGCTTTCTCCACACAGCCAGCGCTAGTCCTCTCCCTGAAACTGACCTCCAAACCCCAAGTCTCAGTGGTCTGTCCCCACCTGAGTGTCTGAGGTTGGGTTGTCTGAAAATGGTGGTACTGATGGTCTGTGCAGCTCTTTCTGTTTTCCCTCCTCAGTCAGGCTGCTGTGCTTTTCCTTGAGGCTTTGAGATTTCCTTTCCAGGACAGTGGCCTTCCATGTTGTGGATTCTTTTCCTCTGTCACAGGTCTCTCTCATGAGTGCTGGTCCTATCCTAATTCTTTTTTGTTTTATACAATGAGGGGTAATGGTAAGGTTGAAATTACTTAATGTTTTATAGGCATAAGATATACAAAGAGAAATAAGGAGAAGGGACAATAAAGGTCAGTAGCTATTTTTGTGATCTGATTGAAGGGATACATTTTTAAGATCATAATATATATTTAATTAAAAAACATTTACTATTTGAAAGTATTTCTTGGGAGATGTGATTTGACTACCCTGTGCCCTTCTCTTCCTCCCCACCTTTTGTTCTACCCAGTTATGGGAATGGTTTCTTCCCCTTTCTGGAGGTTTAAGGTCTTCTACTAGCATTCAGTAAATGTTCTGTGCCAGTCGTTCTACATGTAGTTTTTTTTTTTTTTTTTTTTTTTAATGTATGTGTGGGCAAAAGTGACTGTCATGTCTTACTCCTCTGCCATCTTGATCTTGCCTCTCTACTGAGTTCTTTAGTCAATAATATTAAGCAGTCAAAAATATAAGAGTGACTTATTGTATATTAAGAATGAACCTAAGGATAAAATAGGTAATTATAAAGAAAGAAAAGTCAAATTCAGTTTAAGAACATAACTTTCACCCTGAATTTCCACTGTTTCTTCAGTTCTCCAGATTTATCCTACCACATTGAATTAGTCAGCTGCATTCAGTGCTGCAGTAAGATTTACTAGCAAGAGGAAAATGTTAAAAGAGAAGTCAGAGAGAACAAAATTATGAACTTCCTAACTATATTCTAAAATAGATATTTTACAGATAACACTTTGAAGAATAATAATTTTGTATTTTGAAACGCTACATTCAGAAAGAACAAACACTTAATGGCTCTGCATTAAAAAAAGACTGGGAAGATAATAAAACAGCAGACTACAGACTATATTTGGAAATTATATACATATTTCTGGTGAAGTAAAAAAAAAATAGGAGCCAAGATGAGACCTAAATTGTGATATATTACTCTGATTTAAACCTCAGTTGAAGATTTAAGTGAGATGATAAAATTCCTATAGAATTTGGGAACTCCAAGACAGATCAGATTGCACCTTGCTTCTTGGGTGAAGCTGAGTATGGGACAAGCCTCACAGAGCAATTTTCCATTTAAAAGCATGATGTTTGGACCTCAAGTGTTTTGACTTCAAATTGTCAAGCTGTGTTTTTGTATGGAGGTCCAAGCAAACTTGTGTGACTTCCATATATAATGAATATGTTCTGTGATAATCAAAGTAGAAAAAGGTGACATGCCTGCTGTGTTTATATGTGGAGACACAGAATAAAGTCATTCTGAAACAAAAGCCTACAGTGAATGACAAAAAGGCACATGCCAGAAAAGAAGTGGGAAAAAAAAAAGGAGAAGAAAAAAAGATAGTGGCCATTCTTATAGCTTAACAGAGGCAATTTAGGAGAGGTAGATTACCAAGAAGCACACAGAGGGTTTGTCTTTTTGCTAGGCTGAAACAGAAGCTCTCAGCACCACACTTGCCCCCATTGTGAAATAAGATCAGCCTTGAGGGGCCATAGAAGTGAGCAATCAGGACAAAGAGGTAAACACACTGACTATGGAGTTCCCACTGTGGTGCAGTGGAAACGAGGCCTACTACGAATCATGGCGTTGTGGGTTCGATCCCTGGCTTTGCTCAGTGGGTTAAGGATCCAGCATTGCCATGAGTTGTGTATGTTGCAGATGCGGCTCGGATCTCGTGTGGCTGTGGTGTAGGTCAGCAGCTGTAGCTCCTATTCAATTCAACCCCTAGCCTGGGAACCTCCATATTCCAAGGGTATGGCCCTAAAAAGCAAAAAAAGAAAAATAAAAAAACAAAACCCAAACTGATTCTTAAAAAAAAAAAAAAAAAAAGAAAAAGGAAAAAGGTGACTAAGTAGGTGACTAAGCATTGTAGTTAATAGTCAAAATAAGGGTTTTTTTTTTTAATGTGCTTAAAACTGTCAGAAAGAGAAAGACCAATAGCATATGACATCACTTATATGTGGAATCTAAAATATGGCACAAATTAACCCATCTACAAAACAGAAACACACTCAGGGACATAGAGAACAAACGCGGTTGCCAAGAGGATTGAGGAGGGAGTGGGATGGACTGGGTGTTTGGGGTTAGTAGATACAGAATATTACATTTAGAATAGATAAGCAAAGAGGTCCTACTGAATAGCACAGGGGAACTATATACAATCTCTTGGAATAGACCATGATGGTAGACAATATAAGCAAAGGAATGTACACATGCACACTCACACGCACACACACACACACACACACACACACACACACACACGTGCGCACACATAACTGGGTTGCTATGCTGTACAACAGAATTTGACAAAAATTGTAAATCAACTATACAAAAAAAAAAAAAAATGCTTGTGAGAGTAAAAAGAATTCCTGTGTGCCTTTTCAGTGCTAGGCTTTAGTGCTAACCTACAGACTCCCATCCCTGCTCAAAATTCTTTGGTTGAGGAATAAACATTCCATTTAAAAAAAAAAGAACTTATTTAATCTTAACTATTGATTAGGGTGTTTTACATTTCTGTAATCATATCTGGTAGCTAATAAAAAACAAATTAATGAAGGTACAAATGAACCATGTATGATAGAGTTGCAATTAAGTTTATAAGAAAATCCTCAAATTTAAAGTTATATTTTCTTTCAGGCCCTAATTTTGAAGCTAAATTAGTAATTTTATTCAAGCATTCTTTCTTTTAACCATTATAAATATTTTATACTCCCACTTTCTTTTAGAATCAGCCTTATTATCATATTTGTGTCCACATTAATGAATTAATTGTTATTGCTGTAAAATTCCCAGGAAGAAATTTTTAATATTTCTTGAGTTACACAACTAAATTAATACAGTTAGTTTTGGTGGTGATAATGTTCTTATTTGTATAAACTATTCCAGCAAAAATATACTCTTGTGACTTTGAGTGACAAACATTGAGGGACTTTGGACATTAGTATGTAAATTATCAAACCTACAAAAATAAAAATATTTAATTCAGCTCATCCAAGTCAAATATTGTCTAGAGCACAAGCTCTTGACCTTTCCCAACTGTTTCTTTTTTTTTCTTTCTTTCTTTCTTTGGCTAAGTCTATGGCATGTGGAAGTTCCTGGGCTAGGGATGGATCCTGCACCACAGCAGTGACAATGCTGGATCCTCAAATGAGTAAGCCACCAGGGAACTCCCTCAACTGGATTTTTATAATCTGTATTTGGGGCCAAATTCTAGCATAATTTGTAGAAAAGGAGAGTAAGTCAAATAATTAAGTCCATACTGAAAACTATAAGTCACCAACATTTTCAGGTAATTTGAGATTGAACTTCTAAAGTGACTGTAATATAGATTACAGATCATTTTTAATAGCATATGTGATTTACACTGTAGATTTTCTAAAGCCTAAGTAATCTTAAAATCTGTGAAAATGGCAGGATGCCAAATGAGTATGTGGAAAGGCAAAACGGATTATAATTATGCATGTTAAACTAAACACTCACTAAAAGGCTAAAGAAAATGCTCTAGCAGGTGTATTGGACTAGAAAATGTTGCAGAAGGCAGAGAAGGAAGAAATAAATCAAGCTCATTTTTATCAAGTGATGGTAATATCTATTCTCAAATATTCCACATGGGAGGCCTGAGTGTCCTCTTGCCAAAAACCTCACAGAAGTTTAAGCCTCACAGAATTTAAGGGAGGACCTAATTCCCATAAAAATAGGTAATTCATCTGTTTTTGTTACTTGTTACACACATAACTCTTCACAATATCATGCTTACAAATACGCATTGCCAAATACCACCAAATTGAAATTGATTTTAGGACAGTTCTATATCTGCAGAGCACTTATCAACAAACCCACATTACAAGAGTCTTTCTTTAGATATTTATGCCAAGCAAGAAATGAAAGTAGATTTAGTGAAATTTAAATATTGGCAGTCAGAAGTAACATATGACCTATATATGACCTAGCAGGATGCATTCATGATTATGGAACTAAAATATTCTAAAAGTGAAGGTTAGTTATCTGTGTAACCAAAGTCTGAAGGATGAAGATTTACTAATTTGTATTACATAGGCTAGATAAATATACACTCAGTAGATGTTTAGTAACTACCTCCTTTTTAAAAAGAGCTGAGTCCAGATACTTTGTATATATTTATATAGCTATCTTTACAATAGTGGTGACATTAATTGAAATGAAATGTAACTACCTTAAAATCTGTCACATCACTGGTGCGTGGTAATTTATATGAAGATACACAAGAAAAGTGAAAAGCATGCTACCTCTTTGAAAATATAATATGAATCTAGTCTTTAATATGAAGAGTCTTCAGTACTAGAGGAAGTAAAGAGTGGTCAAGATATATTCCAAAGTCTGTTTTGTGTACGGGGGAAAAAAAAATCTGTGCATGCATAACAATCGGTTATTTGAGAAATTATTATAAAAAGATTGCTTTAATAAAGATTAATTCCCAATCACATTATGTCAACAGATTTTTATGTAATGTGACATGAATAAGAGCTCTCCAGTTGAGAGGTAAATCAGGACCAGGTTAAACTTCCAATTCTCACTTCTAGATATAGGGGTACATAATGGTACATTAACAAATGTGTATGGCTGAGAAAAATAAACTAGGAGGAATAAGCATAAAGATTAAGAAAGCCGCATGCAGCTAGGTCAATAGACAAACCACGGAATATATTATTGGTAAGTGACTATCATGGCACAAAGTCATGCTGAAATGTACAAATACATGGAGGCTAGAGTGTGGTAGAAGATGCTTCAAGAAGGGATGAATATGTGCTTTATATAATATGCAGACATCTTGGCGAGTAGGAGACAGGCAGTAAGATAACTAGTGGTGACAAATGCTGTTTCATCCCTGCTTCAGATAGCAAACACTAAGGTCTTGTTTCTTTTAAATTAAGTCGAATCAAGTAGGTGCTTCTCCAGGCAGGCTCTGGGACACTCTCCTGGGCCCTTGAGGATCATGGAATAAATAGTGAATTAGAGGATAATATAGAAGTCACTTAATCCTTCTACATATTTTGATAATGATTAAAGTGTCAATGGCTGTACATTTTTCACTTCACTACAATACTGAGGAAATTTGAAGCAAAGGAGAAGGAAAAAAAACCTGAAGGGATGAGGAAAGACTAGAGAGAAAGTGATTAGTAGCTTCCCACCCTATTAATCCTACCTCTAACCTCACCCTGCTTTTGAGTAAATGCCACATGTCATATACGAAACTGGAGAAGTGTCAGTGTCCAAGGATATAGGATCAAATGATAAGGCAGGAATTTGCATTTAGGGCACAACAGAAAAAGCTATAGGTCAAGGACTGCAGGTTCTGTTCTGCCTCTTTTGCATCTAAAAAGATTATTTGGAGAATGACTCTGAATACCACGAAGTTACCATATTCCCTTGGACCATCTCCATTTCAAGTTCATATTCTTAAACAACTAACAATTATGCTCAGCAGAAATTGGCACAACATTGTAAATCAACTATACTTTAATAAAAATGTAAAAAAAAAATTATACTCACTTTAAACCTCATTTGGAAGATAAATTATAGGCTCAACCTAGTTTGGGGGCTTATGCGGTCACAGTGACTTGGAGGAAGAGGTGCAGTAAAGTGGCAAGGGAATGACTTGATAGAAGTTGGGCACTGCCTTCTCCCACTGGATATGTGTGTTTGAGAGGAAAGCAAACTGGTATGTGGATGTGGTAATAGTTTGGTTTGGAGTCAGGCTGAAAGAAGGGAATTCTCTTTGAAGTAGCAATGAAGCAGGAGTTAAGGGATATTTTGTGATTGTGACAATTAAGAAACACAGTATGTCACTGTTCTTCATAGAATAAGGATAACTGTTAATATTTTTTTTTTTTTGCAATGGTAGCTATATACCATATAAGTACACCTTGAACTTCCCAGTGCACTTTATCTGCATTATGCATTTAACCATCATATGAACTCTTAGCAGGTAGGTGCTGTTAGGAGGATTATTTCATAGAGGAGGAAACTGAGCAGAAAAAGCTGATAGTCCAAGGTCACATGGTATTAATTGGACAGATAATATGTTAATGCAGACTCTTTGGAACTTCAGCAGGAAATTTCAAAAATAACCTCGCCAACAGCTTTGCTTAATGTTTATTCAGCAGTGATGGAAATGTTCCATTGTGTTGTCTAATATGATAGACATTGGTCGCATTCAGTTATTGAGAACTTGAAATGTGGACAAAATGACTGAATAATTGAAATGTAATTCTATTACAATTAATTTTAATTTAAATAATCAAATGTGCTAATAGTTATTAGACAAGGTGTCGCTAGAAAAGGGATTTATTAATAAGAAAATAATACTTTTTGTGGGTTTTAGGTTTTTTCTCATGGCATATTCCACAATTATTAACTAAAAACCATTGGTTTCCTGTATATCAAATTATTAAACCTTTTTTGAGGATGGAATATGATTTGTAGATTATGATGACATATCAGAAACACCTTTCTCTAAATTTGTCTATTGAAAGTGTCTTTGTTAAGCACATGCTTAAAGAAAATTTATTTATAACAGCTGGATTCATATACTTCACATAGAAGTGTTTGTGTTTCAAAAATCTACAAAACTGTAAACCCATTTTTAAAATTACGTAATTATTTGCCAATTAAATAGAATAATTTTCCCTGTATGGTGGCATTTTGTTCTATATTAATGAAGTCACAAACTACAAAATTGTGATTTTCCTCAAGGCATTCTTAATTCTTAAGACATCATTGATGATTAAAAAGTAAAGTTTATTTACTAATTTGGAATGTGCTGAATAATCACTTTGATTAGTTCCTTTTACAACATTGAGATGTGCAAGATTAGTGTTGGTTTTCTCTAACCATCCTGGAGTGAAATTTTATATGTGAAGATATTTTACGTGTATTGCCAAGCTAGAGAAAGCTTTAATAACCAAATGCATCTGAAAACCATTTATTTGTATAACTCTTTTTTATTTCTTTTATTTAATCTTATTTATTCATCTTTTCTTTTTACAGCTGTACCTGAGACATATGGAAATTTCCAGGCTAGGCGTCAAATTGGAGCTGGAGCTTCAGTCATATGCCACAGCCACCACAATACCAGATCCAAGGTGCATCTGCAACCTACACTGCAGCTTGTGGCAATTCTCGATCCTAACCCACTAGGCAAGGCCAAGGATCATACCAGCATCCTCACAGAGACAACGTGAGATTTAATAAGGAGTTTCTGCTGTGGCAACTATTGTTTACAGTTACAACAGTGTTGCTTTGTTCTGTGATTGTTGGTTGTGGTGGTTTTTTGTTTTTGCTTTTTTTTTTTTCTTTTTAGGTGATAAGAATCAGGGAATCTAAAATACAAATTTTGGCATCAAATATTTGAATCATTTTTAACTAATAAAATTTTGCCCTTTGGCATAGCCAAAGAATAAAACAAGTGCAAATTTGTTTCTAGAAAAAAATTGGCACAGTGAGTTGAGAAACCAACTGCATTGGATTGGATCACTGTGGAGGTACAGATTTGATCTCCAGCCTGGAGCAGTGGATTAAAGGATCTGGTGTTGCTAAATCTGCAGCTTAGGTCCCAGCTGTGGCTTGGATTCAGATCCCAGCCTGAGGAACTTCCATATGCCTTGAGTGCAGCCCTTTAAAAAAAAATTAAATTTACTTCCCATTTCTATGCAAGCTGCACACATTCATCATGTATATCACATAGCTTTTCTATTGTTTGGGGCTAGATAGATAGATATAGATATATTTACATATCTATATATATGCACATATATGTACAAAGACATAAGTACAATTTTTTCTATTATTAACAGGCAATTATGGTATATCACTACTTCTTGGAAAACATATGTACTAAATAGACTGATGAAAGTTATATGCAGAAAATTAAAATTGCAATTCAAATAATAAAAATAAGCATTTTCTCCTGAAAATATGGCTTCAACTTAATCTAGTATGTGTTAATGATGCCTCTTAAAATCAAATTCATTCCTTATTATAAAGCAATGAGCTATGAAAAGATTTCTACTTATAAATGTGGTTTGGAAATGAGATGGATACAAATAAATAACTTGATAGATAAATAATGAAAGTATCAAGCCACAAAGAGATAAGGGACTTTCAGAACTTACAGAATTATATCCAGGTGAAAATATTTGGAGCAGGAAATCAATTGCACTGCTTTCTCTTCTGTCAGATGTTCAGTATCCTTGTTGTTTGAGAAAGGCCAATATGCATAAAATCTTTTGAAAATATAAATCATATACAAAATATGAAGAAATTGTCACCTTTCTATTTTAAAATGTCAGTCGTATCTTTAATGAGATTGGTTGCAGCAGATTAAAAGTCTAAAGCTTTTCCTCTGAGAAGGAACTGTTTTCTAATGAGATTAGTTTGTGTAGACTGTTTCACATGAGAAGTCCCATGTTAAAATCTTTAGATGAATGGTAGAAGAGTTTTGAGGGATGTCCAGGATCAGTGTTGTGAGGATAGTCTATCGAAGCTTTATTAGAATATTCCTTGAAATGATGAGCAGTAGACTATTCAGTTATTTTTGATACAGTGATAAAGAAGATAGCTATAACTTAAGAAGAGAGACTTGCAAGAAGGCAAGTGGATGGCACCTTTAGTGTTGTACCTTACAAAAATACATCCATTGTTGTATTGATGTAACATACACAGTTCACATTGATAAACAGAATTACTATACGAATGTACCCAGTGTACAACAGCTCATGCGGCTAATTTTAGCATATGGAAAAGTACATATACTGCACTATCTTTTAAGAAGTTTATAAATGGTGTTATTTAAATAAAACAATTCTTGGAGAAAATTCAGTCTCTCATGACTGCCAGTTGATAGCCATGTTGATTCACAGACCTGGTGTAGCTTCTGACTTTCTGGTTTCCAGTGTATAAGATTCTCTTACTTGCCTTCTTCTGATGGGGTGGAATTATGTGACTAGTTCTGGCCCAAGAGCTGTTAGCAGAAGATCTATGTGTAAATACCTTCTGACTGAGATATTTAATTGAGTTAAAAGGCAAAACTGTGTACAAGCATATAGGAAGTCTGTACTCTGTACAGTTTTTCTCTAAGACTAAAATTATTCTGTAACAAATTTTACTGTCTTTTAAAATGTAGAAAATCAAATTAAACAGTATAAAAAAAGATAATTATTCTTTAATTTATCCCCAAACCAAGTGTTTATCACAGAAATGTGGAGTTGGTTTAGCATTTGAACTTTAATAACTACAACTCATATTACTAAATGAGAAAACAATGAACATCTCAATAGGGGCAGGAAAAAACCTTTGGCAAAATTTAAAAATCCATTGTTATGAAAAACTCTTAGATAATTCCCTCTGTCTTATCAAAGACAGCTGCATAAAACATACAGCTAACATTATCTTATGTGGTGAAAGACAGTATTTTCCCCTAAGATAAGGAACAAGTCAAGGATGTTAACCCAAACCACTTCTAGGGTGGTTGTAGCCAATGTGATAAAGCAAGAACAATAAGAAAAGTCATCCAGGAAAAAAGTAGAAGAGTTTTATTTTATATGCAGAAAACTCTACTGGGTTTATAGAAAAGCTACTAGAACTTGTGAGTTTAAAAAATGTGGTAAACAAAAACATGGTTGTGTTGATTGTGATGTCAGTCAAACCCAATCTATTCTTTTATTTACATTTTCCTATTTACAAAGTAGATCATTATTGCTATGCTATTGCCTATCCTCCCTGAATCTTTTCTCCCAATATCTGTCTTCTGTCTCTTGGTCAACCTATCATTCTCTCTCTCTCCCTCCCATGCTCTCTCTCTTTCTTTCTCTCTCATTTTTTCTACTTTTCATATATTCTTTATATTGATCTTATCAATATACTTTATTGTGACTTTTATAATGGAAAAGAAATCAAGCTAATGGAGAAGTTCAATTGAATGAACATGTCAAGTTTGTGACACTTTATTACAAATTCACTAAGAAGTTTCAACTGTGAGGGATTTTAAAGATGTATTCTTATACAGTTCAAATGTATAAGAATAAGAACTGTATTCTCATACAGTTTTAATTAACAAAGGCTTGCAATCATCAATATTTTTTAAAAGTTTATTTCAGCTTAAGATCAATTTTCATTTTATTTATATGTATACACATATAACAACTTGAGAGTTTAATTACAGGGATTTAATGTAAATGTATTCTCTATAAACTTTGCTATATCTTATTTGCCTCTATAGAAAACTACCATGTGTTGATCAAGGTCAAGAATTGTTAGAGGGCAATACCTTCATTGTACTAGCTTAAAATAACAAGTGATACTCAGCAGGCTTAGGGTACAGTTAAGCTTTGTTTCATATCGAGCTTATTTTGTTATATTAAAGTAGATATTTATCAGAAGTATTAATATAAGTGTAATATGGGTGATAGCATTTAATAGAAGTATTATTATAGGTTCTCAAAATATAATATGTAAAGAAATATGGATAGAGTGTTAATGAATTTTGTGATACATTTATTATTTATAAAAAGAAAATAAAGAGAGAATAAAAATAAAGAGGGAAATTTTCAAATGTTAAAGTCAGGATATAATAGAAATACATAAATTTAAGCAAAAGAAAGTGTATGCTTTGAGGAAGTTTGTGTAATTTAGAAAGTTATTTTTCCAATAGCGCTCTGATGTTATGTTTTCTATATAGATTGATTTATAATCTATAGAATTGGTATACAAGTTCTACCGTTTCACAGTGTAAAGTGCTAAAATAATGTTTGGACCTTACTAAGTTCAACAAAAATAATTGTATGGCTAATTCAGATAATGCCATTCAGTTTGTTATGTTCAAATTTATTTTTAAAAAGTCCATTCTTTCAAAAAGTGATTTGTACAAAACACAATGAGTTATTTATTCCTCTCAACATATTGTTGTCATGCTTTTAATTAGAGCACACACATTAATCACATAAGGAAATCTTTATATTGATTCTTTGGATGGAGTACAAATAGGTAGTGAGCATTCTGGAGGTCATTATTTCCAAATGCGAAGAATCAAGCAATGATTATCAAGGTACAAGAGTGCTTGATAACACAATCAAGAATTTACATAATTCATTATGATCTCTTTATCCAGGAAGATGTAATGATAGCATGCAGTAGGGAGATAAATTATAGAAAATTGTCTGCTTACAGCTTCATACATATTTAAAAGAAAGATTATTTTTCTGATAAGCCAGGCTCTGCACTTTCAAGGCTGTTCGTGCAAAGTTTTTATGCTCCTGTCATTGTAGGCCCTAATGCTCACCTTATCTTCTTCACAGTGCTCAGCTCTAACAGCATCTTTATTAACATAATTATTTATAATGTATATATGTACGTGTGTGTGTGCACACACATATGTATATTTTTTAAGTTTAAAGTAATCACTGGTAATTTTTTGAAACTGAAACAAATGCACATTTTTCTTTTTATAATTTTTTGCCTGTCTTCTTTAATTACTGCCACTCTTTTTATAAAAATTCCTTTAAAATCCTTTATGCAAAACATAATGATGATTTTAATAAGGTAGTTGAAGTTTAAACAATGGTATATAGGGATGGTAATTTGCATTTTAAGTCCAGCTATGGCATTAGAAGCCTTTGCCATTTGAAGCTAGATATTTCTTCTCTATCTCAATTTAAAATATGAAATAAAAATTAAATATATAACTTCAACTTTGATTAATTCAGTCCGGAATTTTTAATATAATTCATATTTTACTGAAAGGAAGATACCATTTCTCACGGATATATATCAAATGTCAAATGGTAAAAATGAATGAAATATTTTCCAGTTAGTCAATTATATTATTGTCTTTGTTACTTAATTATCTTATAAATATGTATATTTGATATTTGATCTCTTTTGCACACTTGACATCCTATAAGATAGCATTTACACTAACTTGGATAAAATTAGGCTGGTATAAAATACTAAAACAATAATAACATCAACAATAATGATGCCATTTTTATAATTAATATTTTCCTTGAAACAAATTTAAGTAAGCGGTTGTCTCTATATGATGATCTTGAAAAACCAAAATACCCCCAGTTTTTCTCTAGTGATATCAGCTCCTCTATCTGTTAACACTTTTTGGTAAAGTAAGACAATAACGAGACATTCTTATTAACCAGACAAGTGTTGGATAGCCTCAAGTCATCTCATTTTCCTCATTATTTTTTGGAATCAATCATTTGGCCATGTCTACCCTGTTTACTTATCTCTTGACTTTGTCCACTAAATTCATCACCTTTTTATTACTTTTCTATGTTCCCATGCTGTTGGTATTCTCAAATCCTATAACATTGCAACTAGAGATATACCTCTAAAGAAATATTTTTATACAACTCACATGTTTGAATAACAATTCTTTCTTGTTCTCAAAATAAATGTTAATCTACTTAATGTAGTTCCCAGCAATTTTATGACCAGGATGTTTGTTTTGTTTTTTTCCACTTCCTACTTCACACTCTGTTCTCTGTTTTGTCATCCATGTCTCATTTCGTCAACCATCTCCTACTCTGCACACTTACCCTTTTTCCTATGCTATTTCTAACTCTATTTTACCTAAAAGCTGTAACTTTCTCCTTAGTTAATAGCTTTGACTTCAAATTCTCTTTGAGTCCTACAATCTGGTAACCTTTGAGTCCTAACATGTGGACAGTAATGGTCAAGATCTCCATAAGCTTTCAGAATTCCCTGTAAGGGTATTTCTTTCAAGAGATCTTGTTACATTTTTGGAATGCTTGTTTCTCATTTTTCTCCATAAGTATTCACCTATATTCTATAAGGTATTAAGAACCTCAAAGTTAAACAAGAGTTCATTAAATGTGGTGCAGCGAGTGCATGAATCAAAGATAAATTAATGGAGTAACTTATTACCGTCTTCTTTCTTTTCTTTCCTGAGTAATTAAATCTTAGTGATAAAAGAGGTTAATGCTAAGATGCGTGTTTCCAAAATGAATGGGAATTCTTCTTCCTTATATGATCCATATTCTGACAGCATTTACTTTGTCAAACAAACTGATAAACATAATGGGCAGCCATACTGAGAGGCCAAGACCAAGAAAGTTAGTTTTTATGAGTAAATGAATAAAAGAAAAGAAAATGAATCAGGTACAGAAACAGAGAAAGGAGTTATGAGATACAAATAAAAACTGTATGCTTACAAGAGAGTATATCTTAAAAACTCTTGTCACAAGAAAACACACAAATATGTACGTATGTATGTATAAATGTGTGGTGATGGATGTTAACTAATCTTACTGTGGTGATACATTTCATGATATATACAAATATTGAGTCATTATTTTGTATACCTGAAGCCAATATAGTGTTATATTTCATTACATATCAATTAAAAAGAGAAAATGTATATGATTACCCTTGAGGGAGTCTTAACATTTCTTCTGATTGTGGGTAATCTCCAGAAATGACATAAGCTTTAGTCATCCAAGAAGATGGAAAGTTCTGTATTTTACACCTGTTCTGCACTCCTCAGTCATTTTAATCATTTTAACCAATTAAAGAATGAACCACTTCTTATAGGGTAGTGAAACCAAGTACTGTAGAAATGAAGTATTTGCAGGGTAGCCAAATCACTTGTCTCTTATGAAACACTTTCAAATAGTAAAAGTTTTTCAATTTAATAGATAAATGGGAGTTCCCATCGTGGAGCAGTGGTTAACGAATCCGATTAGGAACCATGAGGTTGCGGGTTCGGTCCCTGCCCTTGCTCAGTGGATTAATGATCCGGCGTTGCTGTGAGCTGTGGTGTAGGTTGCAGACGCGGCTCGGATCCCGCATTGCTGTGGCTCTGGTGTAGGACGGTGGCTATGGCTCCAATTAGATCCCTAGCCTGGGAACCTCCATATGCCGCGGGAGCGGCCCAAGAAATGGCAAAAAGACCAAAAAAAAAAAAAAAAAGAAATTCCTTTCTAAGAAAAAAAAAAAAAAATAGATAAATGATCTTGAAAATATATCCCATTCAATCAGATCACAAAAATAGCTACTGACCTTTATTGTCCCTTCTCCTTATTTCTCTTTGAACATCTTATGCCTGTAAACATTAAGTAATTTCAACCTTACCGTTACCCCTCATTGTATGAAAAAAATGTTGACAAGAAGGAATGAATCATAAAATTAGATGGGGGGGAGTAAAGAAAAGGGGGGGGAGATGAGAGATCAAAATTGTAAAAGGTAAGGAGACCCAGAAAGAAGGGGTAGAAATTAAGGATTATGTGAATGTGGTTTCTGATAAATCATCATTTTCTAATTTATTAAATATTTTTAAAATAAAATATTTTAAGCCTTGTTTAAGAAGTTATTGAAAAAAGCACAAAATGCCATTTTTAATAGACAAGCATTCTTCATTTACCTTCAGAATGTAGAAAAGTGGGATAAATATGTTATCTTCTCTGAATTAATACTTTTCCCATGCTAGCTGAGGCATATGAACACGTATGGGATGAAACAGAGGATGTTCTGGTTAGTTTTAGATCCACTTCTGCATTAGCTGATGTATATCCTTGTGCAAAGTGCATGACAGATATTTGTTTGTCTAAAGAATGCAACTGGACCAAATAAAACCAGTTTTGTGGAAAAATACAAATCAAAACCACACTGAGATACCACCTAGCACTTGTCAAAATGGCTATAATCCAAAAGACAGCAAATAAGACAGATCATTTATTAAGGTCAATAAAAGTAAATAAATTAGCTAATTATAATTAACTATTTACTCATAACATATGGCGACATGACTAAATAGGTTTTACTGTAGAAAAGAATAATAAATTTATCCCAGTAAACTGATCAATGCAGTCAAGAACCTCAGTGCTGCCACATGCGTGTTGTCTTTAATTAAAGAGCAGTTACAAGAGGCAGTCCAAGTAAATCCTCACAGTATTTATCTCATGTCCATATCATCACTGCCCTGTATTTACCTGTATTTTGTTGTAAGGAACCAATATTTATGCTATAAAGTAATCTAATTTCCCAAGAATTCTTTAGCAAGTATTTGACTTACATAGTAAATGTGGAGATCATGACATGAACTATTATTTGATTCAAGGATAAGGATCAATAAACGTATTTTATAGATTAAAATATTTTGTGAAATCTTGGAGTACTCATGGCATCTCTCCACTATATCTTTAATCTATAAATAGGAAGACTTCTATCATTTAAAATTGCCTAATTTAGTACTAAAACAAGAGAGAAGAGTTAAGTCTTAAAAGCCCATCAGTCTTTGGGAAAAACCTCTTTTGTTCATTTGGAGAATGACTGCTGGTGTTTACAGGGTAAAAAAAGAAAAAAAAATAGACGTAAATATCCTTTTTCATGGAACCTCATAGTAGCTGGAAGTTTGATATTGTTCTGTGATATTAGTTTATTCATGCAGCTAAATGAGTTTTTTGCTTCTCTGTTTACCTCTGCTCAGTTAGTCCTATTTAAGTCTCCTTTCTAACAGTTATTTTTATTGGCAACAATTCCTCAGAAACACTAAACTTTTTTTTTTTTTGTTTTCAATCACATCCTCATTTTCTATCAGATTACTAAAAAACAAACAAGAAAAAGCAACAAAAAACTGAAATTATTTAGCTACTTTAACAAATCATTTATTTCATGTATTAGACAAGTTTTGGCAAGTAAAGTAATCTGCTATGCTTGCAGAAGCAACAAAATATGTCAGAAAGATGCAACAAAATCTCTGCATGATTTAACATCTAATAGAAAGGAAAAAGGAAATTATAATTATTTTATATATCAAATGAGAACCATCATGCTGAAACCTGAAGAAAATATTTGCAGAGAACATTAAGTTCAATAATATTCTCCAGTTCAGTGGTTTAAGTTGAATTCACTTTCTTGGGTGAGCAGAGCCTTCTTGGACTAAACATTTATATTTAGTTTAGTGTGAAAATTGCATATTCAGTTAGCTTGGATTTATTTTTTACTTTCTTTCACATACTTATGTGATTATACAAATATTAATTTTATATATGTCATAAATATTTTGAATCACATACATTTCATAGATAAACTGCATAAATTAAGTGATTATTGAGCAGTCTTCTCTCATTTCTTGATAATACAGTGAGATTCTGATTCTCTTTAACACTCACATATGATCTGAAAAGAGACTGAAATTTCCTAAAATAACTTTGAAATTATTTCTGTCCTAATGTAATTGTCCCTGTAAATGTAATGCCCCACTAGTTTATTGATCATAGTTATAATGTGCTTTTTATACTCCTGCACTGTTGACTACCCTTCATTGGTACATTAACTTACACCATTTAAAACTCATTTTCTTTTCCCTTAACTCTGTACTAATAAAGTCTGACAAAGTTATGAGTTCTCCTTTAATATTCTTTCCTACCTAACATGATTACTGATATTGCAGAAGAGTTAAATGGATGGTCCAGGGAATTAGGCACATCTAGGTTCACATTTAAATGCTGCCATTTTTAAATTTGGCAAGTTGAGTAATTTAAATCTATTTAAATTTCGCAGCAACTGATCACATAACTTCAAAAATGATAGTTCAAATATATCACCATACATTTTAAGTATTATATGTATAATGTGTAAAAATTATTTAGCCCTGTTTTGGCTATAGTGAGTTCAGTTGCCTTCTGGGTGATGTTGTAAGCTATTATTAGCATTTGTGCTTTGGGTTATCTGACTAATATGATAGTTCATGAATGTTTTTAGTGAACAGAATTAAAATCATCTATGTATGATAGCTATTTTTCTCTATTTTTCTATCGTTCAAATTAATTTCATAATTTTTAAGTTAAGCTATTTGTTCTTGGTGGTATGACAAGGTTCCAATGTTTATCAAATGGTTAACTAAACAGAAAAATACAGTATTAATTTCTGCTGATGTAAACGTCACATTCCTATTATCATTTTGTATTTTATATGAAGAAGAGCCATTACAAAATTCCTATTTCTTTAAAACTCAAAACATACGTCTTTCATTTTTCTCATAAAGATATGCAATTAGAAATCTTTACAAAATATTTTTAGAATGGACAAATGTATCCATGATAGTGACTTAATAGGAACTGAAAACAAAAAATCTAAAAGCAGTATTTTCTTCAGTGACAATTTAGATATCAGTAATTGAGTATACATCAAATAAATGCTAAGCAATTACTAATAATTAATTTTTATAAAACCCCAAATCCACCTGTCCTCTTGCAGGCTCTTGAAATTAGAGCCTGTGTCATGGCTTGAAAAATGCACTGTACTGCTCTTGCTGAAGGAAATTATCTTCACTATCAAAATATAAACAAAAACAATCAGGAAATTATTTACATTAGAAATGGAAATGGTCAGTTCCAAAATTTTTAGTTTCTGCCCTTTTCTCGTTTTCTAACATTATACTCTATCTTTTGTTTAATTTATAGGGAGGAAAGAACTTAGGCATGACTTATTTAATACTTTTAGAAGTAATTACATATGTGAAGACCCTTAGAATTTGAGCAGTCAGAATTTGCTTTAACCTCAACATTTGTATCATCTCAAATATCCTAAAATATCTTTCAACTGTGTAGTTCTGTTCCATCAGAAGTATTTATGACTATGGTTGGCTTTTTTTTGTTGTTGTTAATTTCAGTTTCTCAATAATGATAGGTTACTGTCAGACACTATTACCATGGTTTATAGAAAGGACTAATTCAGCAATTGATTCAACATGCACTAATAAGAGGTTACTAGATACATAGTGCTCTGTTATTTGACCTCTGTTTAAAAATATTTCAGTCTTAATGGATGTATATTTATTGGATAGAGGAAGAAATCTCGAGCACATATTTATAATAATGATTTCAGTTGAATATCTATGTAGATAATCTTCCTGGGAAGTGAAAAGAGTGAGCATAGAGTTGCCTGTTAACAAAAGAATATCAAGTGCCAGAATATAAATACCAAAAATACTGTTTCACTTGCCTATTTTATTTATTTACACTCATGAAAACATTAACTTATTAATTTATTTTTATAATTCTTGTATATTATATTCAGTGATGCTGGATAAAATAATATACATATGACTTCAAATGCTGAAATACCTTGTAGATTTATAAAAGACAAAAAGAAGTTGAAAAGAGACAAGTTGAAAAGAGAAAGAGAGTGCTTATTTGTTGAATAATAATCAAGTCTACCACAATCTGTACAGGAGTAATACTAACTTTATAGTGCTGTGTAATAATGCTGTGTAGAGGACAAGATGTATAAAGTGCTATGAGAATTTGAAGTGTTAAAACAGGAGTTCCCGTTGTGGCGCAGTGGTTAATGAATCTGACTAGGAACCATGAGGTTGCAGGTTTGATCCCTGGCCTTGCTCAGTGGGTTAAGGATCTGGCGTTACTGTGGGCTGTGGTGTAGGTCGCAGATGTGGCTTGGATCTGGCATTGCTGTGGCTGTGGTGTAGACCAGTGGCTACAGCTCCGATTAGACCCCTAGTCTGGGAACTTCCATATGCCACGGGAGCGGCCCTAGAAAAGGCAAAAGGACAAAAAAATAATAAATTAAAAATAAAGTGCTAAAACATCTGAAGATATACTTATTAATAATTAACTATTGCCATAATACTAAATGTAAACCAGTATTACTTGGGTTGGAACAAAAGATAACTTGTATAATTACTTTGTAAAAATGTCAGTTGGAACTAAACAGCTGGGACCTGGGAATATATAAAACTTGGTGAAATAATTTTTTTTTTTTTTTTTTGGTCTTTTTGCCTTTTCTAGGGCCGCTCCCATGGCATATGGATGTTCTGCGGTCAGGGGTCTAATTGGAGCTGCAGCTGCAGGCCTACACCACAGCCACAGCAATGAGGCATCTAAGCCCCATCTGTGACCTACACCACAGCCCACAGCAACGCCGGATCCTTAACCCACTGAGCAAAGCCAGAGATCGAACCTGCAACCTCATGGTCAGATTTGTTAACCACTGAGGCACTACAGGAACTCCTGAAATAATTATTTTCTTAATGAAAGCAGAGAACCGATCTATTATTTAATTCTATGAAATAGTCATCTAACAACAGTAATTACTCCCAAATTGAATATAATCTGATAAAATTAAATAATTTAGATAGATAGAAATGATAGATGATAGTCATTACTATCAAGCACTGTGAAATAATAAAACTGGACTTAAAAACGTGCTTGAGACTATTTTGCCATTTTAAGTTTTATATAATATTTTTAACAATGAATTTTATAGAATGATGAAAATAATGGCAATGCCATACCAATAATTAATTTAAACTGTAAATTTATTGAAGTTATTTATGAGATAATATGTTTTAATTTCCTTATCTGTATATATGTAGGAGATTAGTGTTTATATGAATGTTTCATAGGCCAAGAACCTAAACTCAAGATTTTGTATATTTCCCTAAATCGCTTGTCTTATCAAGTAAACAAAAGTGTTTCTCCATGCATTACAGTTTTGGTAAGTTTGATTATGATCCACATAGATCTACAATTCTAGAAATCTCAGATAAATTGTAACATAATAATTTTTTTATCTCATCATCTCTCCTACAATTGAATCTATCACCAAACTTTTATTTTCAAAACATTTTACTTGGTTTTACTTCTACTGTGGGTCAGGCCAACATGCTATCTATCTATCTCAGGTTTTACATGTCATATATCTAGCTGTGCAGGTCACATGTCCCCTCTCAACTTCAAAATCAGTTTCTTTTCAAGTGATTAAATGGTATTATTTGATGGAGAATGTTTTTAATTTCAGTCATTTTCTTTCAAGTGTAATCTTGAGTATACCATTAATGTGATTGTTCATCATGAAATTAAAATGATATTCTTAAAGATGACACATCTTTTGACAACTCTGTCAATTTCAACTTTCTCCTTCCCTGTTGAGGTATAGCTGTTTTCTTCTTTTTTTTTGGCACGAATATTCACTGATATTTTGCCTAGTATATGTATGTCGACATATTTCAATGTAGAATTCCATTCTAGCAGTTTGTATGTGTACTTCCTTTTCCACAATGTATATCATATTTTAAATTTAATGTATTTTTATATTTTGGGTATATGTATTTTGTAAATTTAATAATTCCAATATTTCAAATACATATATATTTATTTCCATAAGAATATTTGCTGTATTGCGTTTCATAATATGGGTGTACGCTAAGTTTATTTAAGCAATTTCTAATAATCTATATTTATGCTTTCTTATATTTTCAATGTTAGAAAAAAAAAGCTTTGCCAGGCATTAGTGTACATACTTTATCCTGCATGCATAAAGGCATATCTATAGAGAATAAACAAAGTAATTGCTAAAATATAAGCTATGCACATTTCTATTGTAATTGTTTTTTTCAAACTGCTTTCTATGGAGCAATTCAATTTCTACTATCAAAAACATTTGGCATTATTAAAAGCTGATGGTTAAAATATGCTAATAATGTTCTAATCTACATCCCTTTTTATTATGAATGAGATGATGTACCTTTTATTGACCATTTTTATTCCCTTTGGTTCCATTTCATAATCACTTCCTAATAATTTGAGTTGCTTTTATTTTCTTGATTTGCTTTGTAGGAAATGTTTATATATCCAAGAGATCAATACTTTGTTTGTTAAACATGTGGCAAATGTTTCCTCTCAGTCTGTTGCTTGTCTTTTAATAATACTTATGGTGAATCAGAATTTTAATTTTGGTATAACAAAGTTTATCAAAGCTTACTTTATGGCTTTTGCTTTTCATCTTGTTATTTTTTTTCTCTCACGTAGTCACAAATATCACATACTAATTTTATCCTAATTCCTTTAAGATTTTTAAAGCACATACTGCAGAACTAGAATCTTATGTTAACATTCTAATTTGCTATTTAGTAGCTTTAAGACATTGAGCAAAAAACATAATTCCTCTGTGCTTCAGTTTCCTAAACTATAAATTTAGAATTAGTGTAAAATAGCATACATGTTTATTGTAGGAGAGAAAAACATGCTCACTAAACATATTGTCTGGCACATTATATGCACATATCATGAAAAAATTAAATTTAATTTTCTAATGTAATTAAACTTTTACAGCTGGTTTGAAATATATTACATAACCTCATTGAAATCAGAATATAAGCATAAACTATTTCCAAAGTCCATTGTGTTCCTCTGTTATGTTGCAGTACTGAATCAATAACCTACTATACAACCACAATTAATTTGATAATAGGACATGTGATTTGAAATATAATTGGGTGCTTATATAGCAATAGTCATTTCACTAAGACTAACAAAGACATCTGAATAAAATTGAAAAAAATAATCCTAAAATGAAAAGAGCTATCAAAGGAATGAAATTAGGAAGAACCAGGAGCTCAGGTCTAATATATAGACACTGAGGTAAGCCCACTATCCTGTGTGAGATGATTGTTGACATGTGCCTGAAACTGAGATGGAGAATTGGACCTCAGGGTCTTCTTTCATTGCTCAGGTTTTTAGTTTAGAACTAGCTATGTATCTTTGGTATAAAAGCAAAATGAAGTAATCAAGTACTTACAAAGACAGTCCTATCCTTAAATTATTTCCATACCTGAATTATAAAGGTGTTATATCACTCTTCTAACTTCGTAGAATAGAAATAACTACTCTTTGGAGGAGATAATACTATCCAACAGCAGCAAAATACACATCTTTCCCCTGTTATGTTTTAAAAGTAACCAAAGTTATTGCTCTAGTGTAGATTTATATGAGTGAATAGATACTTTATGATATATTAACAAAGTGGCTTAAATATGGCAATGGAAATGATAAACTGAGGCTACATGAATAAAGCTAAAAACCAAAGTAATACTTAGATTTTGATCACATATATTTCAAAAGCAGTCAAAACCAAACAATATATTTCTCAATGTATATACATATAGTAACACTAAAAAGAAAAACATAAATTACACAAAATTTAGGAAGAGTTGCTTGTGATTGTGTTGGGGTAAAAATATTAAAAATGAATAAACAGCTAAAGCACAGATAATATTCTATTTGTAAAATTTATTTTGAATTTAGCTTATCAATATTTCACATATGATTTTGATATCATAGTAAATTATGGTATATTTTATAGTATTAACACATTTTAAAAGTATACTTGATATTTTAGTACTTAAATTGTTTTAAACTACATAAGCAATATTTTCACTTTTTACTAAAATATAAAACATTTGTATTTCACCTTCTCAAACTTTTGAGTTTATATATTATGTATGATTTGTCCTTAATTTTTTTTAATTCAAAAGAATTGGAAATACTATTGTAACTTTAAAGGTTTCATTCAAAACCTAAGAAATGTGCTTCGTTCTGTTTATATAAATGATCAACATTACCAAAAACACTAATAAAAATTCCAAGACTATATCTGGAATTCCAAAGAGTAATTGAACTTTGGAGATATGAATAACTCATGCATTTCTAGTGATTGTTTGAATGTATTTTGGGGCCTGTTTCATAATAGAGGGGAGAAAATGATTGTTTAGTGGTTTAGGAAATTATAGTCCTAATCTACCAAGGATGAATGAAAAGAAATATAATTATTCCACAACTTCCAGGAAATACTTTCAACTATGTGTTTCTTACATATTTTATTGTATTGTTATGTGCTTAGCTTCCAAGGGTATAAATAAATGAAATATTCTTGTACCAGTAAGTATATCTTTCAAATCTAGTATTTTGCTATATTTTATGTTGTGCATATAAGTGTTTACAAGTATTCTAAAAATGAAAGAAAAGTAGTGGGTAAAATATTTGGGAATGCTTCACAAAGGAATTATAAAGAATCATTCATAGTGATGGTTTAAATCAGATACATTTATGTTTCTACAATATTGTGTACTCCCAAGAAATAAGAATAACTTAGTGTAAAGGTTTTGTCTACACTTTTTTTTGTTTGTTTTTAATTTGGAATCATGTTTCATTACAAATTGGTTCAATAATCCACAAATAACTATTATATGGGCTTCCCTGATTTTACCTTCCTCTGCATATCTATTAACCATCTCATTTCACTCTGCTATGGACAATTAGGGATGCCAGTTGCTCTCTATCTCTCAAAAAAAAAAAAGTGTGACTTGATTAATGGTTAGCAGAGAAAAGAGTATATTGAGAAAATGTATTTATAACCATTGTTAAATGTGCTTTTGTAATATGTTGAGAAAATTTTATGTGTATTTCTATAGAATTGAGGGATTCTGAGTCAACTTAGTAAAAACTTAAAATTCTTGGATAAGACTAATACATGAGAAATTAATTTACAGGGGAATAGACAGTGAAAGAATGCCAGAAACATTTACCTAATTTTACATATATGTGTTTATAATTTAAGAAATTGAGGTCAGGAAGTTTGAAGACATCTCTAGGTCATGAAAGCTATAGAGATATTGAGGATTATCCTGCCATTGGAGAAGAAATATTTTCATTTTCAAAGGTTAGATTTAGAATCCAGTATTCCTTTAATTCCATCTCTAAAGAGCAAAAAATATTTCTCCTCCTGTTCAGAAGTTATGAAGAGGTACTGCCTCTTCTGATGCAGAAGAAAAAGTCAAATTTTCACCATTCTTTCACCTATGGTGGATGAGGTCACTCATTAGAAGAATTTTCCAACTTTGCCCAAATATAAACATTTGGGTGGGTGAAAGGGAAATATAGGTACCATTTTGTAAATCATAATAATAATTTTGATTATTATTGTAATTTTTATTACTATAAAAATTAATGTACACCTTCAGAATAAAATTCATAATAGTAAGTATTAACAATGTAACCATTTTCATGAGACCAAAAGTGATAAACCATGGGCTTTGGTCGATGTATCAATGCAGGTTCAACAGAGGTTACAAATGTTATCACCTTAGCCTGGAATGCTGATAATGAAGGAAGTCGTGTATGTTGTGGAGGGGGGTAGGGGGCAGGCAGGGCAGCATAGGAAATCTCTAGACTCCTTCCCAATCTTGCTATGAATCTAAAACTGCTCTAAAAAAAATTAAAGTTTTTAATTTAAAATAATCTAATAGATCCAAAGAGGATGCAATTTTCTCAAAAGTAATTCCTTATAAAAGGAATTCCTTATAAAATTCCTTACAAAAGACAAGCACAAAAGATTAGTCAGGTAAATACTAAATGAGAAATAGAGTGCAAAGTGTAATGATTTTAAAGTCTGTATTTATAATATATTACACTTGTAATTTATAAGCTTAAGTGGTTATTAACTAAAAACTTGCTGCTCATCAACATCAATCACCTGAGTGTAATTGACAGTTATAAAATAATTCATCCAACAAAAGCAGACTCTTATACAGTTCCTTTGCACACTCACTTGGAACATTCTCCAAGATGGACCTCATTGGGGTCATGTAACACACCTTAACAAATATGAAAAAAATATATCACACAATATATGTTCTCAGATCACAGTGGAATTAAATTAGGGAACAATAACAGAAAACATAGTTCTAAATAACACATGTGTAAAAGAAGAAATCACAAGAGGTTTTAAAATTAATTGAACTACATGTAAATTAAAACACAACTTAGTAGAATGATGCATAAACAGTGCTTAGAGATAATTTTTAGCATCGGATGTGTATATAAATAAAAATATATAAAACCGATAATTTAGTCTTCTGCCTTAGAAAACTAGGAAAACAATAGCAATGTAAATCAAAAGTAAATAGGAGAAAATAAATAATAAAATTTAGAAAATAAATCAATGGAACTGAAAACAGGATCTCAATAGAGAAACTAAAACAAAAACTGATTCTCTGAAAAGATAATAAAATCAATAAGGCTCTAGGTAACCTAATGAAATGAAAAAGAGAGAAGGCAGAAAACTATTATCAGAAATGAAAGAGTGGGTATCGTGTACAGTTCATTGGGTGAATATTTTCTTTTTCTTGGATAAATAAGTAGCTAGTAATGGGACTGATGGGTCATTTGTGAAATCAAACACTTAGCTTTTTGGAAGCTACCAAACTTTTTCCAAAGTGACTATAACATTTTGCAGATCTACCAGTATTACATGGGAAATCTAGTTACTCTACATGGTCACTGGCATGTGACAGAATCTTTCTAATAAAGACCCTTATTGAGGGTATGCAATGGCATTTAATTGTTATTTTAATTTAAACTGTCCTAATCACTAACAACATTAAGCATATTTTTTATTTTTGTGTTTCCATATAAAAGTGTCTTAAAATATTTTGTATATTTGTTAATTTTATTTTTATTTATTTATTTATTTATTTATTTATTTTTGTCTTTTGTCTTTTTGTTGTTGTTGTTGCTATTTCTTGGGCCGCTTCCGCGGCATATGGAGGTTCCCAGGCTAGGGGTCCAATCGGAGCTGTAGCCACTAGCCTATGCCAGAGCCACAGCAACACGGGATCCGAGCTGCGTCTGCAACCTACACCACAGCTCATGGCAACGCCGGATCGTTAACCCACTGAGCAAGGGGCAGGGACCGAACCCGCAACCTCATGGTTCCTAGTCGGATTCGTTAACCACTGCGCCACGAAGGGAACTCCTATTTGTTAATTTTAGATATATGTCTTCATATATTGTATGAGTCCCTTACATGTTTTAGATGCTATTATTTTAATAGATGTAGCTTTTGCAGTGGTTTTTTTCCAAGTCATTGTCTTGTCTTTAAATTTTGAGTATCTTCAAAATAAAGAATGTTTAAATGCCAACAAGTGACCAGTCATCTGAGTTAGCTTTTTTTTTTTTTTTCCCTTTCTTTCTCTTTTGTCTTTTTTTTAGGGCCGCACCCGCAGCATATGGAGGTTCCCAGGCTAGGGGTCTAATCAGAGCTGTTGCTGCTGGCCTATGCCAGAGCCACAGCAACACCAGATCAGAGTTGCATCTGCAACCTACACCACAGCTCACGGCAACACCAGATCCTCAACCCGCTGAGCGAGGCCAGGGATCGAACCCACAACCTCATGGTTCCTAGTTGGATTAGTTTCTATTGCACCACAATGGGAGCTCCCTAAGTTAGCTCTTGAATTTCATTTCAGTGAACAAATTTTGGGTTGCTAGTAAATACAAATATTTTTGTGTGTTGGCCTTGTGTGTTTTTTCTTTCTTAAACTAAATAATTAGTTCCAGTAGGTTTTGTTTTTTTTAATAAATTCTTTGGAATTTTCTATGCAGACTCTAATGCTATCTCTACATAAAGACTGTATGATGCTTCCATTCTAACCAATTTCTTTTATGCCTAAGTTTGTGATTCAATTTAAATTACTTCTGTGGTTCATGAAGCTCTGGCCATGCTATAATTAAAACTTTCCAATGTATGCTCGTATAACCCATAAGCATTTAGAAAACAACCAAAGTCATCCCCTCTCTGAATTCATCAATATTAACCTGACATAGCATGACTTCCAAAGCTAAAGCACTGCTGAACATAAGATTACAATCCAAATCTTTAAAAACCACTGAGTTCCCGCCGTGGCTCAGTGGTTAACAAATTCGACTAGGAGCCATGAGGTTTTGGGTTTGATATCTGGCCTTGCTCAGTGGGTTAAGGATCCGAAGTTGCCATGAGCTGTGGTGTAGGTCACAGACTCAGCTCGGATATGGTGTTGCTGTGGCTGTGGTGTAGGCTGGCGGCTACAGCTCTGATTAGACCCGTAGACTAGGAACCTCCATATGCTGTGGGAGCAGCACTAGAAAAGGCAAAAAGACAAAAAATAAAAAAAATAAATAAATTAAATAAAATACTATGAAAATGTAATTGATAGTTAATATTTTCCTCAAAAAGTCTTGATAGATAAATACAGCTAAATGAATACATAAGTATAATTCACAGTGGTGGCTCAGTGGGTTAAGGATCCAGCATTTTCACTGCTGTGGCTCAGATCAATGCTGTGGCATGGGCTCAATCCCTTCTCAGGTACATCCACATTCCATGGGCATGGCCTAAATTCTTAATTTTATTACCATATATAGCTGTAGTTATGACTGTATATATTTTATATTTTGATGAACTAAGAAAAACGATATATATGTATGCATGATTTTTTCAGGCTGAAGTATAATTATACATACTGAAACTATATAGGAATAGAAAGCATAAATCATAATGTTTTTATAGACCATGAATAAATTTTGAGATATTAAAATTTTCATTCTATATATGTAAAATATTTCTGTGGTAACTAAACTAGATATTGGGTTTTTAAATAAGATCTTTTAATTTTCATTTTTAAAGTGATAGGAGATATTGTTGGGAAGACATCTTTGGAGGTAAAGAAAAGAATATGGATCATATGCTAATAGAAAACCACATTGTTTTTATTAGTGTCTACAAAATGATGCCAAATGATTTAAGTATTTATCTTATTTATGAATAGTGATGAAAAAATTTATAGTCACTAGAGAAATCAGAAAAATTCTATTCAACAACAGGTAGTATTGTTTTTTTAAAGTCTGCTGTATATACTAATATAATTCTTTGGTAATTATATCTACATTTGGTTGAATACACTAAAATGTGTCTACAAAACCATAAGCAAATAATTTGGATGACTACCTCACTAATAGAGAACAATAAAATATTGGATAATTTTTTATATTTTCAATAGAAATGAAGATAATATGACTCAATAAGAGATAGCTTTGATCCTCTGCTTCTTAATAAATGTGTTTGTTTGGAATATATACACATTTTATTTAATACAGTTTAATAGATATTTACTATAAAACAACATCTATTTTTTAGATAAAGTATGTGTTAAATCCAGTAAGAATTAAGGTTTTATAATAAAACAAGTAACTATTCTATTTTTTTCTTATTCAATAATCCAAAACAAGAAGTAAAGGAGACAAAATAAAACAGTGTGCTGGTTATGTCAGAAAGACCTGTAGATCATTTTGAAGTGGGAAAAATTTGAATTCCCACTGTGGCCTGCACATTAAGAACCCAACTAGTATCCATGAGGATACTGGTTCAATCCCTGGCCTTGCTCAGTGGCTTAACACAAGTTACAGCACATGTGGCTTGCATCTGGCATTGTGACTGTGGTATAGGCCTCAGCTGCAGCTCTTATTCCACTCCTAGCCGGGGAACTTCTATATGCTGCAGATTTGGCCCTAAAATAAATAAATAAATAAATAAATAATCCAATCTAGGTGGGACAAGGAACTAAATATTCAAATTCATTTTGTAAGAGTATGTAGTCAAATATGAGAAATTGGAGAAAATAACTGATTATATAATTTAATTTCCAATTTCATTGTATTTTATTTTTTATTTTTTTTTATTTTTATTTTTTTTGTCTTTTTTTGCTATTTCTTTGGGCCGCTCCCACGGCATATGGAAGTTCCCAGGCTAGGGGTCGATTCGGAGCTGTGGCCACCGACCTACGCCAGAGCCACAGCAACGCTGGATCCGAGCCGTGTCCGCAACCTACACCACAGCTCACGGCAACGCCGGATCGTCAACCCACTGAGCAAGGGCAGGGATCGAACCCGCAACCTCATGGTTCCTAGTCGGATTCGTTAACCACTGCGCCACGACGGGAACTCCCTCATTGTATTTTAAATGGACAATATCATATATTATAAATTGGGGAGCTTAAATTATCTGAAATTCAGAGGGTACCTTGTAACATTTAGTCCCATATGTTTGAAATAATCATATGTAATCATAATAAAAATGTTACATAATGCGATCGGTCACAGCATTGCTTAGAATAAGATAAATGCTATCACAGTAACTAAAATACAGAATTATATACCAAAACATAATCGCATGGAGTTTAATTTCCCTATATATACCACTCTTTATGTTTCAAAATTCCTAAACTAATCAAATGTAATCACACAAAAATGGATTATAAGGATTATCAAATTAAACATATTTTACCAGTCTCAAGCCTTACTAATTATGTAGGAATACAAATAACTGCAAGCCGTAAGTGAAAAGAAAAAGGAATAGGATTGCTAGTTCAGCTCCCAGGCCTATTATTGTATTAAGATTCACTCTGACTCCTATTAAGATAAGAGAAGTTGGTGTAAAATGTCATTTTCCCATTATTACAGATCTCTCTTCTTCAGTTCTATAGCTTAAATAAGATTTTCCAATGGAGCCATGCCCAGTAAAGTATTTCCTTCTAAGTTTGTT
Source organism: Sus scrofa (assembly GCF_054392235.1). Lineage (NCBI taxonomy): Eukaryota > Metazoa > Chordata > Mammalia > Artiodactyla > Suidae > Sus > Sus scrofa. The sequence goes on along the minus strand of NC_139393.1, from coordinate 63,767,474 downwards.
TAACATAAGTAAACCTAGGCAAATGAGGTACAACCTGCTAAGAACATTTATTCTATACATTAGTATCCTTTTTGAGGAGGTGACATTGACTTGTTTGCCAGGAATTTCTGTCATTTGTATGTATACAAGGAGTTTGACTATGCTACCTTCTTTTTATTCCAGAATTTATCCCATATTTAAAGGAGAGGATAGATGGCCGCTTAACCATTTGCTCCTCATTGTGTAATGCTAGTAGTGCAGAAGTTGGGACATTGAGAGTATGTATAAATCTGAGTTCTCCAGAGGAAAACAACCAAACTAATCAGTTGAAAGAAAGGTTTTGAAAGCAAAAATTGTATTTTGTGGAAAGAAAATTCTTCAGGCTTGAGGCTACCTGAATTCTCTACCTGCTGGCCTTCCCTACAGTTTTTAAATTTATCAGCTAACACAATCACATGAGCTTATTTCTTAAAATAAATCTCTTCTCCAGGGAGGTCCGTTTTTGCTCTAAGGCCTTTCAACTAATTGAATGTGGTCCAGTCACATTATCAAAAGTAATCCTATTTAAAGTCAACTGAGTGTAGAGGTAAACCACACATACAAAAATACCTTCATAGCAAAACCTAGATTAGTGTTTGATTAAAAATCTGGGTACTGTAGCCTAGCCAAGTCTACACATAAAACTTATCATCAAAGAATGTGGGCCCTTCACTAATACAAATTGTCCTTGCATTGGGGAAGTATTCAAGCCTGATTCTAAGTACACAAATTCCATTTGATAATGGATTTCTGTTGTCAAGCTTGATTTTATGATGTGACTTTTGGGAAATATTCTGTTCATTGTCTCTAGGTTCAATTAATTGCTATCTAGAAACTCATAGTCTACTAGTGTTTAAAATATTTTTGAGATGTTTCTCAAAAAATATTCCCTGTTACAGTGCTCTATGTGACATATTGCATTTTCCAAAGATGGCCATAGTAATAGCTTCCATTTCAAATATATTCTACCTCATGATCATGACATTTCTCCTGCTGAAAATAATTTAGAGGAAAAAGCTATTATACAATTTTATCAAAATATTGGTTATGGAATGAATAACATCTTGGTGTTAAGATATTTGGCATTTCAACAATTCACTACATGTTTTTAAATTGTAGGTTTCCTCTTTATGTTTTTATATTTGTATTTTTTTATTATTCTTAAAGCACTTTAAAAATTTTAATATACTCCTCTAACTTTATAGACTCTATTCTAAATGTCACCATTTCTGAGGTATATTGTTTTGACTTTTCTTACTTAGTCCAAACTCCATCATAGTTTTGCTTGCTCTGTGTGACTCTGAAAAGCTCTGAGCTTTTGGCTTGTGGTACTGTATACTTTATAAAGTACTTTATAAACTGACAAAAGGCTCAAAGGAAATGGCTTCCAGAATGCTTACTTCTCTCAATTTTTTTTTACTCCTAAGATTTTTTCCCCCGACACATCATGAACTTTGTTTTGTTTTGTTTTCTATTTGCTTTTACTATTGCTTTATTTCAAACTGCTGCATCAAGGCTTAAGCAGAACTCCTTTTTCTCTTTAATGTTAGACATAATTCCCTGAAACTTAATGATATCTCATGTTCCATCTTTATATGCAGCAAAGCGCTATAAAGATGAATAAAATTTGTTTGTGTGTATGTATGTGTATTGTCAATGGCTTTGTTACACAGCTTTTTAATCATCCTTATATCCATACTGGCCAATTTCTTTTCGTATAGATTTTTTTTTTCAGGTAGGAAACCCTAAATTTTAGTCTAGTTTACAATATCTGGCTGCTCCGTTCAGGGTTGTGAGAGAAAAATGGAACCGAGTCACATTCTTCACTTCTACTTAACCATTCACCACGTCTCCCTTCCTCAACTGTCCATAGAATAAATCTCCGGAATTCTACCAGCTTCGGATATTTACTTTTCCTTGTCTTCCTGTTTCATAAGAGGGCATTTAACAGTCTTAACAAAAATTCTTTTAAAGATCCTTGTTTTGAAAAATTCAACTTGACTGCATTTAGTCCAGATTCAAATCCAACCTTTATAAATTGAGGACTTGATACTTCCAAGTCCTGAACACTGGGAAATGCCTTGTTTCCCACAGTGCTCACTTGTCAGTTTAGGTTATGTCTTTTCCTGGCATCAGATATCTGTGTATCTAATTTCTAGCTTCACCTCTTCTGCTGTCTTCTACTCACCTATTTGCCTTTGAGGGCCCTTGAGCTTTTAGTCCAAATGATTATCACATCAAATTTCTCTAATGATAAAGTTATATGCTATACCTAATCAACTATGTATAACTGTTGTTCTGCCTCAGACATTCCACTGACTTCCCAAGACTTTCCAATCTTGCCATTCCTGCAGCAAGCTTGGTAAGGACTCTAGCAGGGATCTTTTGTTGCTGCTCCATTTTACTCTCTGACCAAACCTGACCCCTTCCCATGTGTCCCTACAGGCATGGTGTGTCCCTTCCTCTTAGGAAATTGAAGTAATAAAAACCTTTTAATAATATTGAAATTAAAGTAATATAAAAAAACTACAATAAATGGAAATTTCATGTACATGCCAAAATTCTGAGTTTATAACGTTACCTTCATTGCTTTGACATCAGAGGCTTACATTAATAATAATAAAATAAGATATTGACATTTTCCCTAAAAAAAAATTAAAAATAACATTAGTCCTTCTGTGTCATCACTCAAGCACTTCTATGTACTACTGTCCTACAATGCAGTTGCTACACTCTCATAAAAATATTGCTGGTGAGCACTGAATCCATTTCAGACACTGGGGACTCTGTGAAACAAAATTTGTATATCTTTGTTTTAATCCCTATGAAAAAAGAAAACATAATATAAAGGCATTTAATCTTAGACTCAAGAATTGATGGCTAAAGTTTAATTAGGAGATATTTTGCTGATATTTAATATAGAAACATGCCTTAAAAATATAGATGTTCAAACTCTAAAATATCCATACTTCTAAAATTTTTATAACCTTAGCGGAAATTATTTTAAGGACTTAATACCATGTAATGAAGCAATATTTGCATGAATTTGGCAATTTATTCTAGTTCTCAAACCATGACTCAAAAAAATGAAGTTTAAAAAAAGTGTCTTTTACTTTAAATTAAAACATAAACAATTGTTCAGTGATTTCACAGAGAAGAAATCTGAGAGAGGATATAATGATGAAGTTCAAGAAAGTTGGAGAAAATCAAATTTCTAGAAAAATTAGTTATGGTGGGAAAAGTATTTGAAGGCCACCCAAGTGGAACAAGTTTTCAAATATAAAAGTGGGACAAAACAACAAGAACACTGAATATACGTGTCCAAGCAGTGCCTCTTAAGGAAGTAGACATTTTCTGGAGAAATGAGCTGAAATCTTTGAAGATATTTTATGTTAGTAAAAGAGGGAGAGAATAAAAATGATTCAGAAAACACTGCAAGAGTGAAAGAGAAGTGGAAAGATAGAGATGTTTGTGAAGCAAAGAAAATTCAGTTTTCTTGTGGGCAGAGGTATGATGTGACTGTTATATTTATCAAAAATTATGAGATAGATATGAATCCTCCCTTATCAATTTCCCCTGTCCTGTTTTTGCTATTATTACCTTTAGCTCTTCTCTTTCATGAATTTCGGGCATTTGATCAATACTATTTGGAAATTACTTCTGCTGCTGAATTTCATTTAGAAAAAGTGACAACACACATCTGCGACTACGACATTTAACCTACTAAATGTAAAAGTAAAAGAGCATATTAGCAAATGCCATCGCCATTCTAGGAATCAAAAGAATATTGGCTCAGGGTATATTGAGAATATTTGATGACACAAATGTTTCATAAGCCTGAAACTATAGCCCCTAAAAGAAATATTTTATTTATATGGTGATTTAGTCACCTTAAGTGAATAGTGATAAACACTGTGTATATTTTATGGGTTTATAATTTTGGGAATGACTTCTTTAAACTTTCAGGCCATGATAGATTTTCTGATTTGCTAAATTATTTTACATTCCATTAGAATCATGAATTACTGGGTGGAAACAATGAGTAATATATTTATATTGATTTATGTCAGAGGCTAAGTGGTATTATTTTGATGTCTATGGTAAAATAAAGCCCTGGGAATCAACAAAAGCTAATTCTGGTTCTGAGGTCTTAAGTAAGGTGAGATGTTCAATATGGAGAAAACATACATGTAATTCAAATATTTCCTTCCTATTAACATAGAAGGGAACTGAATCATTTGCTACTGTTTCATCCATTGGACTTCAGAAACACTTGCTAGGTAACCTCATTTATCTACAGGCAATTTAAACTTTCTCTAACTTAGACTCATGGAACAGTGGAAGTCAGTGCTTTGTAATAAACTGGGGTTTTAAAAGGAGGAAAAAACTTTGTTTTCTACTACTTGACTCATGTACCCTTGTAGATGAAGACTTTCAGATCAGGGACTCCTCACAGGAGAGATGTGACTTATGATGAAGTAATTATTTACTAAAAAGCCCTTCTGAATTTTCTTAGCTATGCGGAACCTCATATGTCTTCATTAGGATAGGCTCTAAGAAGTATGTTTGTTTCTAATTCTGTAGTATTGTGATTAATCTAAAGCTAACTGCAACAGCCCATTCCCATTGCTAGGCTCAAAACGTTTGTACTTCCTCTCATATTTTACCTTCTTAATGCGAAAATAGCTTAGGAAAAAAAATCAGGGATGTGAATGGGATGACTATCATTGTCACATTTCCTGCTGATATTCTAGCTAAAAAGAAAATTCTAGCACCTCTTTAACCAGCTGCTTCCTATCACTTACCAACATTTAATTAATGACATATGTCTGATTTAATCCTGCTGAAAATTCAGTTAGCCTATTTATTAATCTTGCCAGACTGGACAAGAAAGAGAAGGCACAATCAAAAAGTTATCTAAAGATAATTTAATGAGTATACTATTTACAGCAGTAGAGGCAGAGTTGAGTAAAACCAAAATGGTTAGAAAACTCTTAGGAACCTGCAAGAACTAGAAGCTATCATCGTGACTAGCTTTATGAGGGAGAGAGTAGTGTCACAACCCCAGAAGTGGGGCCACCTGAACGTTATGGTGGTCATAGAGAATGCCACCCTTGACAAGACGGTGGCCCAGCATTAATGCAGCAGGTTAATATTTTTTAAAAATAGTTGAATATATTATCTACTGTAAGGAAAAGCAGCATCAGGACTTTGATCAAGAGAAACATATAGCTGAAAATGAAGAAATTGGCAAAACTCTAGGAACTTCCTCTGCAGCATACGATTTCAGAATATTTAACTAACATTTTACCAGTCACAATTAACCTAAGAAGGGCTGGGCAACACACATAAATTCATGAGCACTCCCAAGAAACTTATCAATAGTAACATCAAATAAGCCTACTCTTTCTAGCATCTCTCTTTTTTAAAAGTTTTTTAAAAATATTTTGTAATTTCCAGCAGCCTTCTGGGAAATCTTAAAAACAGTTTTGGATTCAAAAGATATCATTTAGGATGTAATGTTGAAAAGGTAAAATATTAAAATTTGTAATGAGGTTTGAACACTTGATTAAATGGGATCCTGGTTTATTAAGAAGCAATATTTAGCTCCCTATTCAATGAAAATGACAAGAAAGATATTAAAAGTAAATATGAGGCAACATAATTATCAAGAAACTAAGTGTCAAAAGTAGAAGTATTTGCTCTTTTAATCAAAACATGATAAAGTCAACATAAAACTTAGGAAATTATACTAAGTCACAAAATTATTGACTTTTATGCAGATTTTTCAGAAGGTAAAGAAAAAATATTCTGTAAGATTTTATTAAAAGCAGACCAATAATCTGAGATTTAAAAAAAATGGCAAGAAAATTGAATACTAATTTTGTATTAGTATATTTGATACTAAAGTTCTTTTGAAAAGCCTTATAAACTCATCAAATCTTATCCAGCTTGACCAGGAAAGAATTCCCTTTCCATGGATCTTCTACAACTTTATGTATCTACTCAGGTTTTGCTTACACTTTCCTCTGGTTCTAGGACAACCATTCATTTCTCTTTAGAGCAAAACTATTCTTTGTTTCCTTGACAAAATCACACCCAGTGTACTTTGCACATAAATTTGTTCCTATCTACTAATAATACTTCTATTCACATATATTGGTTATAACTTTTAACCATAGTAACTTCTCATTTACAGAGAAAACTTAGAGATGGATAATTGTGAACTTTCACACATTAGCATTTTATAGCAGAATAGAAAAGCCTGTGCATATATAATTCACACATTTTTATAGACATGTGTCCCCTGTATTACAGTTACTCTAAGTGGCAAAAATGAACAAGAACATTAACCAATCCAAATATGTACTCTATAAAAATGAGATATATAGTATATCATTTTTAATATTACAAAGTTTGCAAACAGATGATGCTTACATGCAATTATATATTGAATTTTTACAAATAAATTTACAATTTTATGAAAGAATATTCAAAGCAGCCGCTTTAAATTCTTGTGAATTTAACATGAGGTTTTTAAATTCAGTTAATGCAAGTTTCCCAAGGCAATTTGGGTGTAAAATGTGTTTAATGCTTTGTTTCATTTTTTTTTTTCTTCTTCTTCTTTTTAAGCAGTGATATTTTTTCTCTAAAGCACATACAATTGTTATGTATTCAAAGCCAAATATCTGGGAATAGCTTTGGTATGAGAAAAATAGTTAACTACCAAATGCTTCATATATTTTTTTATCTGCAGGATTTACAACTATTTCTGTATTTTAAAATAATTGCATAAGAACCCTGCAAAGTTTGTAAAACTATTATTTTAAATAATTTTATTTCTTTTTAAAAAGCAAACATATGCATTTTTATTTAAAGATAATTCCATTAATTTATGTTGTCACCAAGGTACAAATGAATCTCAAAGGAAATATTAGAATTAATTTTTTTCAAGTTTATAGCTGAGATGTTCACAAGCCATATCTAATAGTCTATCTAGGGAATAATTACTAGTAATGGGTATCCAAGGAAATTATTGCCTGTTGCTGTGAATTAGGAGGGCCACAGGTGGTGTTCATCAATTGGAAGGGGTTGGAGGAGAATAGTAGTCTGAGCCAAAACTGCTTAAAGCTTGATTTGTGGAACCACTGTCTGGATGTTTCAAGCATAAACTGGCTACTTATAGCAATGGCCTACAATTTTTTTTCAAGCAAAACAAAACGTTGTGTTATAAAACAAAATACAGAGTTAACGTCATGTTTTTAATGTGTTAGGGTGAATGCCTTTAGGTTGTGGAAGAAACAACTTGAAAGCCAATTATCAGAATAAATATAAACTATTTTAAATTAAGGTTAACCGTAGATATTACAAACCTCTGGTTTATTTTTGCATTGATTTAAAATAACTACTAACAAATTGCTTTGATTAGTTATTTACTGATATGTGTTCCTCGACATTTCAGATACCCAATGAATATATAAATAGCATTATTTAACTCCATTATTGTTGCTATTTATTACTCTAGTTGAGGGAAATTTATGACTTTAGTAAATTGTCTTTTTATGAACTGATGACTTAAAATATATAACCCTGTGGGTGCTATTTAGTTGGCTTACATAACATTAAAATTAGAGATGATTATTTCAGATACTCCTAAATGGATTTGTCTTAATTCCTCGATTATAATTTTTTTTTTTCAGCAAAAGGAGTTCCCATTGTGGCACAGAGTAAACAAATCTGACTAGTAACCATGAGGTTGCGAGTTCAATCCCTGGCCTTACTCATTGGGTCAAGGATCTGGCGTTGCCATGAGCTGTGGTGTAGATCACAGACATGCCTCGGATCTTGTGTTGCTGTGGCTGTGGTGTAGGCTGGTGGCTACAGCTTCAATTCAACCCCTAGCCTGGAAACCTCCATATGTCACGGGTACAGCCCTAGCAAGCAATAAATAAATAATTTTTTTTTCAGAAAAAAATGTTTTAGACAAATATCAGGTTAGCCTACTAATTTAAGTAAATGCAAATTTAACATGCCAAATAGAGTATCCCTAATCGCTGATAGTTTTATTTTAAATGTAACTCTGAATTACAATAAAAATTGAATACACACATATTTGTAATATGAAAATTGAAAAAACAAAGAAAGGAAAAACAAAAAAAAAGAAACAAAAAATTGTACAGCCCAATTCAAATAAGATGTTGATTCCCATTTACCTCTGCCATTATATCCAGTCATGCCAGATTAATGTAAAACTAATTAAATTTTGTTTTGAGGTCTAAGATAATTTTAGACTTTTTACCAAAGATAGAATAAGTACATTATGAAGGGAAAATATTTCAAATAGGATATAAATTAAAAGAGAAAATTGTGCATGTTAGAATAAATTTAGAGGGCTAAGCAAAAATTCAAAATAGAGGGAAGACAAGGTTGAAATCCTGTGAATACTAGTGAATTGCTTTGCATGCCATTTGGTAAAATTGACTCAGAATGAGTCATTTTTATGGCCCACTTGCATGTTGAAAAAATGAAAATACCATTCTTTTTTTTTTGCCAAATAATTGCTTTTTTAAAAGGTAGATAATTTGAGACTTATCTGAGTTGTATAAAATCAAATAGATGCAATTTTTAAAAATGCACTAAGATTTTCATGTAAGAAACTTATTGAGAGAATATATTCTCATAGGGTGGTTAAGGCAGTTTCTCAGAAGTGCTTAAAGTAATATTTCAGCTATACCGTGATTTAATCAACATCAGCGAAGGATCTTAAATTAGAAAGGAGTAGAAATTCCCAAAAAGTTCTGATTATTGAAAAGGGGGTTTACAACAACCTTTGGGATCTAGTGGTAGTGTTCCCATGAAATAGTTATAAATGTTTCCATAAAAATAAATTATGCAAGGATATTAGTAAGTTACTTTTAGATAAATACTGTTTTATCAGCTAGAGTCCATTCAGAAGGAAGCATCCCTGAGTATTTTTTAAAAAAAAGAAAATTTGGAGTTCCCATTGTGGCTCAATGAGTTGAGAACCCAGCATAGTCTCTGAAAGGATGTGGGTTCAATTCATGGCCTCACTCAGTGGATTAATAATCTGGCATTGCTGCAAACTGGCAAGTTGTCACAGATGTGGCTCAGATCCACCATTGCTGTGGCTGTGGTGTAGGCCTGCAGCTACAGCTCCAGTACAACTTCAATTCCATATACAGCAGGTGCAGTCCTAAAAAGAAAAAGAAAAAAAAAAAAGGTGAAGAAGAGAGAGAGAAATTTTGGTGCAGAGAATTATTGATGACGTAGCTTTAGAAGATGAATCAGTGTGAAGCACTTCAGACACAGAAGTCAGGCTATGTCTTCCATTGCTAGGATAGAGGGACCAGTGGAAGATACAGTGTTTCAAGAGCCCAGAGGCCAGAGTCACTTGCAGAAGCTGGAATCATGACAGACCTATCTGGCATGAACTGTGGTGTAGATTGAATATTTATGTCCTTCCAAGTTCATGTGTTGAAGTCAGTGTGGTAGTATTTGGAGATGAAGCATTTGAAAGATTATCAGATCATGAAAATGGAGCACTCATGAATGGTGTTAGTGCCTTCACAAAAGAGGTCCCAGAGAGCTCCTCACCCTGTTAGTCACATGTGGATACAGTGAGAAAGAGCCATGTAGGAAATAGGAAGTGGGTTATCATCAGACACTGAATTTACTGGTGCTTTGACCTAGGGATTCCCAGGCTTCAGAACTGAGAGACATAACTGTTGTTTAAGCCACCAGACTGAGGTATTTTTGTTATAGAGGACCCGACAAAGAAAAACTACAACCATAGAATTTACCCAGCTACTACTAGAGAAGTAACCAAAGGCAAAGAGGAGAGTAGAAATTCATGGATGCCTCCCTTCCTTATACCCCCCAAGTTCCCACATGCCTCATATGGACCAAACACTGCCAGATACCAGCAGAAATGGGAGAAGTCATCCTGAGACACAGTGCCGAGCAGAAGGACTGGACTGTTACTAAGGAGTTAGAAGCACAGCCCCAGCAGAGGGACACAAAACACACAATGGAGGGAAGAGTAGAAATAAATGTTAGATAAGATAGTAAGGGAAAACCTTTCAGAGAAAACGATAATAAGGTGAATCGTTCAAGGTTTTTTACTTAACTGTTCTTTCATTTTTGGATTGGTTCAAAGTTCTGGACTCAGAAACTGTGCTGTATATGAACTGACTTTTCATTTCCTTTCCTCAATTCCTTTCTTACATAGAATTCCTGGGTCAATTTATTAAGAATCTTTACATATATATATATATATATATATATATATATATATATATATATATTATACAACCATTTCCAATATAAGGCATCAATTTATACTCCCAACAATTTAAGAATGTCATACTTCTAAACCTTCAGTGACACTGTATATTTTCATCACTGCTTTACATATATACAATTGAGAGTTAGATCCTGTTCTGGGTAAATGAATTATATTATCCTTGTAAAGAACTGAAGACTCTATAAAATCAAAGACACATTTTTTTTTTTTTTTTTTTTTGTCTTTTTTTGTCTTTTTGTTGTTGTTGTTGTTGTTGCTATTTCTTGGGCCGCTCCCGCGGCATATGGAGGTTCCCAGGCTAGGGGTTGAATCGGAGCTGTAGCCACCGGCCTACGCCAGAGCCACAGCAACGCGGGATCCGAGCCGCGTCTGCAACCTACACCACAGCTCACGGCAACGCCGGATCGTTAACCCACTGAGCAAGGGCAGGGACCGAACCCGCAACCTCATGGTTCCTAGTCGGATTCGTTAACCACTGCGCCACGACGGGAACTCCCAAAGACACATTTTTTAAAAGTCCTGGAAACTCTACCTGTTTCAAGTTTCTGGCATAAGTTGGAGATAGAATATTTATCCAGTTCTGAAGATAGGGGTCCCATGAAAATAAAATGCCAAAGAACACTCCTCTGTGAAATGAGAGGATGTCCTAAGCTTTAGTTCGGAATTTCTTCTAAAATTCAGTGTAGTTTAAGACAGCTCTTTGGGACAGCTTACAAAAGAATTCCTAGGCAAGAATTGTGTGACTAACTTTTCCACTATGTCACTATCAGGACAGCTAACAGAGTATTATTAGTAATTTCTAGTCAACCTAATAGTGTTGAGTTCTCTCTTATTAGAGGGCAGTTAAGGATTTGGTGAGACACACATTTATTTCCCTCAGCAGTGAAAGCTTTTTGATTTGCTGGCTCCTGCAGATTTAACCAATAACTACAGTTGACCTTTATCTCAATATATAGCTCCCTGTTCATCCATAGTGAAATATACCATGTTGGTAATCATTTTCTTTTGAAATCATTTTAGTTTGTCAAAAGGGCAGGTTTTAAAGAGCAGGAACAACCCCCTTAGGAAAACTTGGGAGGTTGTATAGACTGCCTTTCATACTATTCAACCTTTTACTTACAAAGGGCTCTTTTAAACTCCAAGTCTCACGCCAACTGCATCAAAGAGAGTATGGAAACAATGCCTTCTGTCAGTCATTTCCCTGCAATGGTTGAAGGGACTCCCCATTAAGAGATGCCATGTTTGAAAATAAACCTGCAGAGATAATGTCACTGAAGTAGGTTCTAAAAAGGAACTTCCTAATAAATTGGAATTTATATCATTTAAATAATATTTGTACCCGAACTGTTAAAGCCACATGAAGATGGACAGAATGTGGTAGAAATCCAAAGGGCATTCATTACTCCAGTTTCCCAATACAAAAACATTTTTTTCTTAATTATGAATATTCAGTGCAAGTTTGTAGCTTCATTTATACTTCTGGATCACCACCTAGTAGCTTTTCTATATCCCTGCAAATTTGACATGTTGGTCCTATTTAATGTAAGTATAAAGTTTATTCTGACTGTGAAAATAAAAATCACTAGTTGGAGAAAAAAATACTGCTAGGAAAAAAAAAGTAATGAGAGATACAGCTCACTTTGAACTAGGGAAAGCTACTATATACAGTGTCTTTCCAATTGATCAAACACAGAAAAAAAAAATGGGGAACATATAAATCCCATCCCTCAGATCCTGTGTTCCTGATCGTGTTTGCATAGAACAGCACCATTTTACTTATCTTTACTAACTTTGCAGATTAAGGGAAGCTTGAGGTTCTCCAGACTACCATCAAAGTTCTGTTTTGCATGTAGCATGATTGGGCCTAAGAGAGAATTTCAGTAAGGGGCAAAGTAATACATATAAATCAGGTCATGAAATCAGAATGACTAAAGTAAGTGTAGGATGTGGAATTATGAGGCCAGTTTGGGAGAGAGTACAGAAAGATTTTTGACCTAGGCAGAGCAGAAAGTGGTCTGCATGGGTTTTGAGACTTGAGCCCAAGGACTGAGGTCAGATATTAACTATAGCTAATGTGAATTACACACATTAAATGAGGATTGAATATAATCCTAACTGCTAATGGTGAACAAATAAGTTTTAATTTATTCTGAGCACGCTTTGCAAAGATATATACAGTATATATTCCTAAAGATCCATAAGCATGCCGTATGAACAAATTAGAATTATTATACTTGGAATTTTGACAATTTTTTTTTTCAGGTGTGTTCTCTTTAGTCCACTATTTATAGGCTATCACTGCTCTGGCACAGATGGACCTAGAGGAGAATTCTTTCAAAATTTTTGAGAAAAAAATTGTTTTTCTTTATTGAGGTAACTTGATTTATAGCATAAGTTTGATGTGTGCAACATTGTATTACCACTCCTGTATACCTGAATTGTACTCACCACCAAAAATTTTGTTTCTATGCAGCATCTTCACTTGATCCCTTTACCCATTCCACCCTTCCCCCACTTCTACCCCTCTGATAACCACTACTCCATTCTCTATATCTATGTGTTTGTTTTTGATCTGTTTTTCAGTTTTATTCATCCTTTCAAAAAATCATCTTAGTTTTATCGACCTTTTCTATTGCCTTTTTAGTACTTATTGCACTTATTTCTGCTCTGATCTTTCTTCTAATTCTGTGCTTCATTTGTTCATAATTTCTTAGTTCTTTTAGATGTAAGTTAGATTATTTGAGATTTTCTTGTTTCTAAAGTGCTTTCTTTGGGCTCAGTGGATTAAAATCTCAACTAGTATCCATGAGGATGAAGGTTTGATCTCCAGCCTTGCTTAGTGGGTTAAGGATCCAGCATTGCCATAAGCTGTGAATTGGATCTGGCACTGCTGTGGGTGTAGGCTGGCAGCTGTAGCTGAGATTCAGTCCCCAGCCCAGGAACCTCCATATGCCACAAAAGTGTCCCTAAAAAGAAAAGGAGAAAAAAAAAAAAACCTGCTTTCTTTGTCATTGATTTTGACAATTTTTAATACATGCATCTTAGAGGATGACTTTTTTGCACTGAGCTAATTAGATGTTCTCTCTGCCTCATGAACTTGTTTACCCAGTGCCTTTCCCAGGTTTGGGAAGTTCTCAGTTACTTTTTTTTTTTTTTTTTTTTTTTTTTTTTTTTTGGTCTTTTTGCCTTTTCTAGGGCTGCTCGGAGCATGTGGAGGTTCCCAGGCTAGGGGTCGAATCGGAGCTGTAGCTGCCGACCTATGCCAGAGCCATGGCAACGCGGGATCCGAGCCGCCTCTGCAACCTACACCACAGCTCACGGCAACACCAGATTCTTAACCCACTGAGCAAGCAAGGCCAGGGATCGAACCCGCAACCTCATGGTTCCTAGTCGGATTCATTAACCACTGAGCCATGATGGGAACTCCCTCAGTTATTATTTTTAAAATAAACTATCTGCTCTCTTTTACTTCCTTTCTCCTTCTGGGATACTCAGATATGCCCTTTCCTAAAACTTAAATAAATCTTGTAGATTTTTTTTCAAATTTTTACATCTTTTTTCTCTTTTCTCTCTACTTGTATTATTTCTAGATTTCTGTCTTCAAGCTCACTAATTTTCTCTTTTATTAAATATGCTCTATTTCCAGTGCTTTCTATTGCATTCTTCCTCTCTTTTGTTGGGGTATTCAGCTCCAGATTTTTTTTTTTTTCCTGTGATACAGTGTTGCTGTTGTTTTTCATGGCTTGTTGAACTGTTCCTCTGCTGGTGTATTTGAAGTTCAAGTTGGAAGTTGGAGTTCTTTCCTGTTTTCCACCAGATGGCAAGATAGCATGATATTTTGGTTTCTCTTACCTGTGTTCCCTCTGGTTACACTTGAGAGTGGCACTTTCCATCCACTTTCATCCAGTCTTTCTAAGAGGTGTGACTCCATGCCTTTGTTATCACTTCTTGTCCTCTGGGGTCCTGGCTATGTGGCTTCTCCCCGCTCCACCATGATCACCAGGATGGTGAGCTATTCTCTCAACATTCAGCCACTGTGTGGGGGAGGGGATTATTTAGGGGGGAGCAAATATTACTTAGGCATCTCTACCATGTCCACTGTTGTAAGGTTTGCATGTTCCTCCACTGCAGATGAAGGTCAGGGGAGTAGTTTGTGGGCACCTCAGCATCTGGAGGGATGGGATGCTAGACCCTATTGCCATTGCTGCCCAGTTATCTGTGTCTGTGGGTGTAGCTGCATTTGGGAGGCCAGAATCTGTGTGCCACCTACCCTGATGCTGCTGGGTTCAGGCTGTCATGAACAACTTGGAAGCTGTGGGCTCAACTGTCATGGTCAGAGCAATAGGATTATAGGCACCTACTCTGCTGGTCCATCTGTTTTGCCTCATTGATGGGTTCCAGTTTACCCATCTTTAGATGTATTGTGTATGGAATTCTCCTGCATCCTGGTATGTTGGATAGAGGCACCTTTGTTGAGTTGTGGGTTTTTTACTGTTTAGAGATTGAAAGGATAGAGAAAGGTAGCTTTTCACTCCACATGTGGCTAACACCACTTCTTGAGAAGAACTTTCAAAGTCAGTAGAGATGGAAACAGAAAATTCATTTACAATTAATTTATAAAATTGAACTATTTTAATGGAGTTTATAATACTGAATAATAGCATTATTTGGGGTAAAGTACAAGTATCCAAACCTACAGTTTATCAACAAATACCTAAGAATGAAGCACTCACTCTATTTTAACAACTGTATAGTCACATGAGAAAACCAACAAAGACATAGAAAAATACAATATAGTTTAACAATCACTATATAGAAAGTATATGATAAAAGCATAGTTGCTGAGAAACTAACCTTATTTTGATTGGGCATTTTCAAAATACATTTGAACAGACACTCAGTAATCTTTACTCCACTTACATTAACCCAAAATAGGTCAAATTGCAAGATATATATTAGAAGTTACTTCCTGAGTTTTCTAACTTATCCCATTTGGATGTGGCATTACATTAATCCAGATTACATTGAATTTTTATCTCTAATTCATCATACCTTAATGAACCATTAGCGTCATATTTCAAAATACTTAGATGATAATCAGTAAACATATTTATATGCAGATGTTTTCATTGTGAATAAATTATCCTGATGGAAAAAATATAAATCCTATGTATGTGATGATAATTACATTTTGCAAAGTAATTTATTCATTTATTTTTTCATTCATATATTTATACATTCATTCCAAATATTTATTAAGTAGCTATAATAGTAAAAGCACTTTCAACAAGCTGTGTGCAAAAGAGAAATTGTGCCTGAATTCTGTGGAATTTAGGTGTAAATGGTAAAATACATAAAATATATTCAAATGTGTATCAAATGTATATTTTGAAATCAATGTATTAAAAATACACTTTAATGAAAGTAATGATGGAAAACTATCTCTCAAAAATATCTATACTTTGTTCCTACAGTCTCTTGGTTTGGGGTGAATTATCCATGAGTATACCTTACCTAGTAATCTCTCCAAAGGAGCTGATATACAATTTACTTAATTTGCTCATGCAGTATTAAATTAAGGCAAATATCAACAAGACTTCGAGAAACAGGATAAGGCCATGCTACGATATTCAACTGTACTTCTCGCATAGAATTGCTAAATTAAGTGAATAAAAATATTTATTTTTATCTAATTTGAATTTCATATAAACAGTTGTCTAATGTTAGTATGCCCCATATGTTACACAGAGCACACCTATGTGAAAAAAAAAAAATGTTGTTTATCTGCTATTCACTTTTCTGTAAGTGTTCTGTGTTTTATCTGGCAAACTTATCCCCAGGTTCTCCAAACAAAAGTAGCTGAAAAAAATCGCACATCACCTGAACCTACCTTAGAAATCCAAATGACTTTCTTCTTAATTTTGTATTGATCTTTCTCTTGGCCCAAGGCATTAATCCAGGTACAAAAGTATATACTCACAATGCATAGACTTTTTCTTGGACCACAAGGACATCTACAAAAATTCTATCGTCTATTAAAACCATGAACAGAGAATTAAGATTATCTTCAACAACTTCCATGGTCAGGGTAATAGCATTAATCATTTCAGCCAAAGAAAGGGATAGATTTCTTATCATGTTTTTTAATGGAAATGACTTCCATGGAAGGAATAAGTGCTGGCAGAGTGCACATTAAAAAAAAAAAAAAAAAAAAAAAAAAAAAAAAAGTCAGTTATCACTGCAGGAAGCTTCCAAGAATAACTCAAAGTAGAACTATTTTGGAGAGATCTTCATATTCATGAGAGATTCTACTGTGATGTTTCTTTAAACCTTAAAATCTCTTATAACTACTCTTGATGTGAAAGGTCACCATGTTTTACAAGAAACAGGGAAATTAACATATAATTTCCATACAAGAAATATAGACCCAAGAGTGTTTGTGATATCCCTGAATGAGAGAATCAGTCACAGTTTGGAGAAACCCAGAAGTGATATCTAATCATTCAGAGGGTACAGACTAGAAATACATCCACTAGGACCTTCTAGACAGGTGGTGGGCCTTTGGGTTCCCAGTTCAGTTTTAATAATTGAGTCTAATCCTTGGATTTAGAGGTATATATGCATTTGTCTTGTTTGTTCACATAGTCAGTGAGGTTATATTTATTTGTCATGGAATGACAACCCAAGAAGCAGTGTGACAGGTATTTTTGCAGAGGTACAGGAACTGGGCCCTTCCTGTTTCTGAGTCTTCTTGGGAAGGGTAGGAAGATGATGATCAAGTCATGATCAGAGCTGCCCATGCAGGGTATGGAAAACTTAGTTTCATTATAATTTGAAGTGTATGAAACATATTGGAACAATTTCTCCAGGATATCTCCCTTAATAATAATGAAGGGGCAATACTGAAATACAATGATCACTAATATCCCTCCTTCCCCTGTATCTCCCAAGGTGCAAGTATTTCCTCTTCATCAAAAAATTTGTTGTTCCCTCTCTACATCCACAAAATTTATTGTCTCATTCAGTAGCTAATTTCTACAATCAACCCGACTTGTATCTACATTTGGTCTGGATGGAGCAGTTGCAATTATTTGGAAGGACATTTTATAAAATTTCTGGAGATACATTATGACTAGTGTAGCACAACACAGTGAGCAGTCCACTCAAACAAGATGCTATCCTTATGACCCAAGACCATTCAATCCAAGAGAATCAGGGGCATAACCAGAATTATATTTAAATCTCATAGGTCTCCTTTCAGCCAGGTTGCTACCAGTAAGATGTAGCAATCAGGCCAGTGTGGGGTTGCTATTAATGGAAAAAATCATATGTCTTGCACTGGTTTGACAATAATGGAATTTCAGTTTTTCAAAATTAATTAAGATAACTCATCACGGAGTTCCCGTTGTGGCTCAGCGGTTAATGAATCCGACTAGGAACCCTGAGGTTGTGGGTTTGATCCCTGGCCTTGCTCAGTGGGTTAAGGATCCCGCGTTGCCGTGAGCTGCGATGTAGATCACAGACATGGCTTGGATCCCGCATTGCTGTGCCTCTGGTATAGGCCAGAGGCTAAACCTCCGATTAGACCTCGAGCCTTGGAACCTCCATATGCCACGGGAGTGGCCCTAGAAAAAGGCAAAACAATGAAAAAAGATAACTCATCACCAATTTGTTTTAATCATTAGTTAAGAAGGAGCCTGGAAATGATATCTGGATATCTGTGGATATCCAAATTAAATGACTAAACTGCCTTAGGTATGTTAGAAGTAAAGGAGTTTGAGCCAGAGATCATTTTAGTTGATTTTGAATTGTAAAGAGCATGGAAACTTCCTTGAAAACTTTGCCATACCTCCATTATTGAGTAGTTTTTCAGTGAAACGTACGCAATGGTTAGAATGAAAGCATTACTGGTTACTGAAAACAAGGCTAGTTACTTTGAGGGCTATAGTAAGCTGGAATTGGCTGGTTAGACTAGAACAGTAACACTGTAACCTAGCAAATGGGTCTGTAGCAATTAGCTCTAAGAAGGGGTAAAAGTTCTGATGAAATTTATCTCTCATGGCTCAGCATAGACCACACTCCATACAATGTGGCCTCCTGAAGTTGTTTCTACTTCTAAAAAAAGGTGACTCACAGGAGAATGAGAATCTCACCCAATGTTATCTAAGTAATTTTTATGTTCAACCCTCCACCCTAAAAAACCTCCTGAGTGCTAGTGTTGAAACTAGATACAAACTTTAAAAAATGTTAGAACAATGTCGGAGCAAATGCCCCAGATGAGGATGGAGTCCTCAAACATGTCAGTTTTTGGCAGGTGTTGCAATTCTTGATTGTAGTGGTAGATCTTTCAACAAAAGCAGGGTCTATTGTGCCCCCTCTGTAATGGTAGTTCTGTTCCTTGTGCATCCCTAGTCCCAAGAGGCTGATATGACTGGGCTCAGATATATGCCTGAATGTGGAATGGATTGTGTTACAGGAGAAACACCAGAGCTTAAGAAACATGAGCATTTAATAATGGCAGTTAAGACACCAGAATTTTGTTCAGGAGAAAAACATTTTTCCTTTACTGGACAGTAAGTATACCTGTCCTTTGGCCACAGGGACATACTGTATCAATTGTTCAAGGCTGTTTGCTAAGGATTTTTCTTGAAAAGATAGTTTGGAACAAAGGTTTGTATTGTGCAGAAACTAAGGCTAACAAGGTGTAAAGAAACATGAGAGACTCATGGAGAATTATCTCCCAATCTGTTGTTTCTTTGGTAACATGTATGCTGTAGAATCAAGATTAAAAGACTTGCTAAAAAGTTTATTTCTTTATAAATATGTGTATGTCTGCATTATATTACACAGAATATATTCATTATTTCAGTATGCATGCATATACCAGAGTCTTAGTCTGGGTCTCCTGTTGTAAGGATTAAAATGTAAGCCAGTTATAGTAGGCTCTTACTATAGCCTAAATGGTGACAGTGAGAAGAAAGAGAAGCAATCAAGGAAATGTATATATCAGCTTGAAACATGATATCCACAAAGGCAACTGTTTCAAAATGAATCATCACACACACAGCAGATCACTGAGCAAGTGCCTCCTATCACACTATTTGTGTCTAACTTATGTTACAGTTCATTAGAGTTTTTCTGCTATTATTTCATAGTTCTGGGAATTTTGTATATATATGTACAGTTGTCTGATAACAATTTCAAGTATGTGAGAATTCATACTAGCCTTGTAGAGTAATTTTATTTTGCTTCAGATTTCATAACAAATCTGTTTTATACTTTAAGCAAATATAAAAATTTGAAACATAGCTCTGAGAAATGTTAAGAAATGAAAAAGCTAAACTATGTTATTAAAATGATTTAATGTGGTCTTTGTAGGCAAGAATGTAGGATGAAAGTGATACATTTCTTATAAAAATTGAAAAATATTTTGATAATACTAATAATAGCTAATATTTATTGGTAACACTTCATGGGTTACATACTTCACTGTGTAATTCCCATATTAATTCTTTACTAAAACACTATAAATTAGCTATTAATTTTGTATTTTAAAAATTAGTGCAGTAAATAATTACAAGGTATAGCAACTGAAATTTTTTCAGTGCTTTTCTGTAGATATAAATTTTATAAAAATGTATATTATTTCAGTAAATGTTAAATATTATTTTAAAAAACTGCTTAAATATATTTTATTTCTAATTATAATAATTTTTCAAACATTATTTCATGTCATATTTATTTTCATTTTATTAGAAACAGAAAAATCATTCAATCTCAGTTAAAGAAAATAGAAACAGGTGATTTCTAGGGTAACAATTTTAAGAACAATTACCATTTTAATAATGCAGATCTCAGCAGAAATCTTAATGCACTAAATTTATAACTGCCAGTATCTGTGCCTCTCAGGTTAAATGATCAATACAGTGATTCTGATTTCCAAAGATGGCTCAGGGGTTCCTCTTCTTTTAAAAATAGCTGGGAAAATAGGAGACAGAAAGGAAACAGATGCCAGGCAAGCACTCTCTTATTTAGATCGAGCATCCTCAGAGAAAGGCTGAACAGATTCCACCAGTGGTTATTGTAACAATATTCATGTGATGTAGGACAAATTGAGAATAAGTGACATGGCAAACATATATATGATCAGAAGTATGCTATGAAATTTGAACAAATAGTTATTTTTGAAGTAGGAGTTTCAATTGTTATCTATCAGCTATAGCAGGAAGACAGATTGCTTTAAAGGTGATCTTGTGTAGTAAAAGAAACATGTTTGCACACTGTACTCAAAAGCTGGTGTGGGTGATTAAATGACTACATATCCATGATCTTAGGATGCCCTCATGCTGCCACTGAACCAATTGCAATGTCTGCATTTCTATTTCAGAAGAGAATGTTCCAAATTTTTGGAAAAATGAACCAGTTGATTCAATGGAATTGTTTTGTGTCTTCTATAACGAATTTTATCCTAATTTTTCAAATTTCCATGTAAATATCTGTGTCTGTCTCTCCACATAGACTGCATCAAGTGGGTTTTTTCCATAAATTTTGGCAAAATGTTGAGAATCACTATGCAAGTATGTAGTTATAATCCTTGTAAGAAACAACCAAATTGAATATTAATTCTAGAAACATACTAACTGGGTTCAAATTATTTTTTTTTCCTTTGCCAATATGTTTCTTTGTGATATGTGTGTGTGTGTGTGTGTGTGTGTGTATTTGTGACTGAGTTTCTTCATCTATAACCTGGTATGATAACATTACCTATCTTAAAGAGGTATTTTAGGTATTGAGTTATTTATTTTGTTTTAATAAAAATTTCATTATAAAGTAATTATTTTAATTCTTGAAAAACTTGTATGTCTTTTAATTCTTAGAAACTGAAAGAATTTTCTCCAACTTTATGCATAGTAATGTTTTTTCTCTTCTTTATAATCATGAAGATTAAAAATTATAATATATAGTAACCTTTGGTTCTTTGAGGAAATATGTTTTTATATTGATTGGTGGATTGATTGACTTCAAGAGGGCATACCATAGCACTGAATTTATTACTGGGATTTTTAGAGTCTCTCAACAGGAGGTATTTTAAGAATTTCCCTCTTAATTTGTTACTGTAAAGTAACTTGGATGGAAAAGACTTAGATTCCTTGAACATCTGGCTGAAAAGGTGGGAACCCAAATAAAACAAGTAATAGAACTTGGTCTTTAAATCCTGCTCAAACTGTATTGCTTATTATTTGCCTTTTTTTTTTTTTTTTCTTTTTCTTTTTCTTTTTCTTTTTGGCCACACCCATCGCATATGGGAGTTCCCAGGCCAAGGATTGAATCCCAGCCACAGCTGTGACCTACACTGCACTGTGACAAGGCCAAATCCTTAACCCACTGTGCCAGGCCAGGGATCAAACTCATACCATCTCAGAGACAATGCTGGATCCTTAATCTGGTGCTTCACAGTGGGAATTCGTGATATTTGTCCTTTCTAGCTAACATACTAGTTTAAAAATAACTGAAAAAATTTTGTTTTTGCCCATGCTATAGGTTCAGTTTCTACGATGTAATCTAGTACATGATAGGCAATTGGTAAATATTTGTCAAACCAATAAATTAACTTTGTTCTTGAAATTCTTACGTTCCCTATAATAAGCAGAGCATGTATTACAAAGTCCATTTATAAACAGAGGTAATTTCCAGGATTCCATTTTCAGTAATCCTTTCATATCTTTCCTTAATGTCAATATATTTAATATTAAAAATATGATTACCAAAGTGCTTATGTTTTACAAGTTTTAAAAATATTTATACATACACATTCAGATAATGTGTGTTTAATCAAACTTATAGGCAAATAAAATATTTTAAAATTTTACTGAAAATTGGAAAATGTAATCCAGCATTTAACACAATATTTATGGGTTTTTTGTACTTCATAACATAGAATTATTTAAATATTAATATTATGATTTGCTGTTGAATATTTATGTAGAATATTTCCAATGACAGATTTTAATATATTTTTTCAGTAAACAAAGGAAATCAAATAGAAATACCAATATTTTGCATGCTAATATTGTAATTTCCAAGTATGATATACATATTTTTAATGCCAATTCAATAGTTCTTTGTTATGTAATTACCCTTTGAAGTGAAATAGTCTTTATAAAACATAGTAACTTATTATTAAATTTATTTAATGAGGAGCCACAGCAGACAACCCAAGAAAGTAAGGATATAGTACATGTTTGATATATATTTTTATTCATTTCATGCATAAATTAAGTAAATAAAATGTGTATTTTTATTAAGAACTAAGAGGGCCAAGTCAACCATATGTTATTATTTGTATCTATACAAATGTATTTGTTATACTTTTTTGAACACTTTTTTTTCACTCTTTCAAAGAAGATAAATTGTTAGCATTGTTTAAATAAATAAAGATCCATTCTTAGGTCATCCTAAATACTGTATCTCCTCATTTTGAGGAAAGTATCCCAAAAAGCCTTACAGATTTTTGTTGACCACAGCAGATTTTACTGTGAGAATCAGTTTTGTTATGTCTGACTACAAAAGAATATGAGATTTAGTGATTATCCTACATAGTGTCATTAGTATTTATTTCTTCATACCACAGATATTATATTGATATTTATTTCTTCGTGCCACAAATACTGTCACTGCCTCTGGTAGGATGCACTGTGTCTGTAGTGGTCAGCTAATTGTCTTGAGGGAGAGTGTCATATTAAGAATTCAGGGTCTAAGGTTAAGCATTACTGGGCAGTAATTAGGTAAGTCATAGTAAGGGTAGCCTTTTCTGTCAGACCATGGATAGCTTCTGTATTCACTGCCATGGCTATTCTGTACCTTCCTGAATTTATAACTTCCACTTATGCTGAGCAGATCTAGTTGAGGTCATTTGCCTGGCTTGCCTACAATTTCAATATTGTGTATTTGTATCAGATTTTTTTCGTTGTTATGCTTTACCACATTTTCGTATTTTGATCCATATTAAAATGATGACAGTGGGAGTTCCCATCATGGCACAGTGGTTAACGAATCCAACTAGGAACCATGAGGTTGCGGGTTCGGTCCCTGCCCTTGCTCAGTGGGTTGACGATCCAGCGTTGCAGTGAGCTGTGGTGTAGGTCGCTGACGCGGCTCGGATCCTGCGTTGCTGTGGCTCTGGCGTAGGCCGGCGGCTACAGCTCCGATTCAACCCCTAGCCTGGGAACCTCCATATGCTGCAGGAGCGGCCCAAGAAATGGCAAAAAGACAAAAAAAAAAAAAATGATGACAGTGTTTCTACTAGAAGTAGAGATGCGGGACTTTAATACACTCTTTACCTACACAGAGACCCTTTAATGTGTTGAAAATGACTTTGTATTCCTGACCCAAGAAAGAATGCCTATATGTATGTATGTATTTTCTTTTCTTTTTTTGTGGTAAATTCACATAACATAAAATGAACCATTTCAAAGTGTACAATTCAGTGGCATTTAATACATTCACTCTGCTATCCAACCACTACCTCTATCTAGTTCCAAATTTTTTTCATTACTCCAGCAGAAAATCCTGTATTTGCAGTCAATCCCTATACCTTCCTCTCTCCATCTCCCAGAAACTATCAGTTTGATTTCTGTCTCTATGGATATATTTATTCTAGATAACTTAAATAAGTGGAATCCTCTATGACACTTTGTGCCTTTCTTCTTTCACTTTGCTTAACAGTTTCAAGTTTCATCCACATTATAGCATGTATCAGTACTTTGCATATTTTGGTAAGTAATATGCTATCTTGTTGTTAACCAAATTCCAAAAATGGAGACCTGATTGAAATAAAAAGCTGTTTATTTGGGTTTTGTTAGGCCTACAGCCCAGGAGACACAGATTCAAGAAGCACTTGAACTGTGTTCTGCTGGATTACAAAATGGGGGAAGCTTATAAAAGCAGAAACCCAAAAGGTTGCAGTTAGTTACAAGTTGTTTATCAAGAATTGCAATTGGAGCTGGATACAAATAAGAATGCTTGCTAAGAAAGGATTGGTGGGGAACTGAAATGATTGAAGAGTTACAAGGAGAGAACTTGAGAACATAAAATTGCAAGTGGTATGTGTCATTCTGAAAATAGCTAGTGGTCTGGTACAGTTCAAAGAAAGTTCAACTTCTCAGTGGTGCAGAGATGTGCCACCTGACTCCATTTGTGTATGCCTGAATTGTAATTACTCCAATATAACTTCAGCTTGTCATCACTATGTGTATACTATTAAGGTAATTAAACAGAGAGGACATGAAACTTCTGCATATTTCTCTCCTGTTAATCTGTCTTTTATTACTGAGGTCTCAGCTAAGAACTCAAGTAGAGTGAAAATTATTTTTCCTCCCCTACGTTGGCACATTTGCTTATGTTATTGCCTCCCAGTCCCAGTATGTCCTCTACATTGTAGCCACAGTTATATTTCTAGAGGCGTAAATCATATCTTTCTTTTCATTAAAAGCCTCCAATAGCCTCCTATAAACTTAGAATTGAATCTAACATCTTCATTATAGCTCTCAAAGAGCAAAATGATCAGACCTCTATCTCCCTCCTGAGTTGTTCTGTGCTGTGCTAATGCTTGTCATACTTCCACCCACATTTCTTGTCACCAAACTTGCCAGTTCCTTACTGATTTAGGGTCTTCATATCTGTTACATCCTCCTTCTTCCTTTTACTGTCTCAAATGGCTCACACATTTATGTCATTTTTGTCAGAATCTCAATCTTACTTCTTCGAAGAGATCTTCAGTGGTAACTCTTGATAAAATAGTGTTCCATCTCCACCAGTTTCTGCATTGTTTTTTTACAAATATTTAAAAATAGTTGAGATTATTTTGTTTGATCATTTCTTTTCTTGTTTATGGCCTGTTTCTTCCACCAGACCATAGCTCTTGAGAGCAAGGACTTTATTTTAGCACACTTCTGTTAGTACCTAAAAGAATGACTAACACATAAAAAGTAATAAAAAATTGTTTTAAGAATTATGTATTTACCAACTCTAAAACCACTCGAATTCTATGGCAAGTTAAGTCAAACACATTTATTAGTCACAATGAAAATTTATCTCCAGACAGTTAAAGAGAAATTAAATCATTTTTCAATATATAATAGTATGCTTTTTCTCATTATAAAAAATTAAAACTTAAAACTATATGAGACCCTAGCTTTTACTGATAAGCATGGTAAAAATCCAAGTTTAGCACCACATATTCTTGGTGACCTGTGAGGAAATAAGAATATTTATAATACTCCTAATAGAAAGGCAGGATGCTCTAATCTTTATGAAAGAGGATCTGCTAATATCTAGCAAGATTTTTATGCTTCAACAATTTGACTCAGCCATCTCTAGAGATTCTATCCCAAAGTTACAAGAACAAAATTGTGAAATATATGTAAATATATTGTGAAATATATGTAAACATATGTAAATATACATATGTTTATTGGCATTGATTCTATTTGTAAATACTGCAGGATGGCAATAGCTCAGATGTACTTCACTAGAGGATATGTCAAATTCCTAGGATATAGTCATAAAACAAGGAAAAAGTACAAGGAAAAAGTACAATCATAGAAAAAGAGAAATATTTATGTACACTATTATGGAATGATTATCAGGAAATTTCATTAAATGATAAGAATAAAAATATAAATAACATTTGATTGGGAATTATAATTAATCTAAGAAAGGTAGGCTATAAATACAAATATGATTATATATAAGAATATAAAAAGATAAATCCTGAAATAAAATGGGGGTAGGTAGAGGATACTATGGTAGATGTTAGGCCTCTTTAATTATAATTTTTACACCACTAGGTACGAAATAACATTTTATACAATTATAAAACTAAGTTAAATGTAAATTAACTAAAAGTAGAATGTAAAATGTTACCCCACCCATATATCTACTTGGTAATATAACCACACAGAGAAGCTAATACAAGTTATCTTAAAACACTGTAATTTGCTTTTATATACCTAATTAAATATGCCATAGGGGCAAAATGAACCATAAACATAGGAATTCCTGTTGTGGCTCAACAGTAACAAACCTGACTAGTATCCTTGAGGTTGTGGGTTAAATCCCTGGTCCTTCTCAGTGGGTTAAGGATCAGGAGTTGCCTTGAGCTGCGCTGCAGGTTGCAGATGAGGTTCAGATTTGGTGTTGCTGTGGCTGTGGTGATGGCCAGCAACTGAAGCTCCTATTTGACCTCTAGCCTGGGAACCTCCATATGCTGCAGGTGTGGCCCTAATTTTTTTTTCTTTTTTTTTTAGGACCGCACTCACAGCATATGGAGGTTCCCAGGCTAGGGGTCGAATCAGCTACAGCTGCTGGCCTACACCACAGCCACAGCAACACCAGGTCTGAGCCATGTCTGCAACCTATACCACAGCTCACAGCAACACCAGATCCTTAACCCATTGAGCGAGGCCAGGGATCAAACCCACAACCCCATGGTTCCTAGTCAGATTCATTTCCCCTGCGCCACAACAGGAACCCCCCTAATTTAAAAATAATAATAACATTAAACTACTTAGAGTATGCGTATTTGTTGTGATAGTCTTGGTATTATTATTCTAATACTGGCAATACATATATTTTAATAAAATAAATACATGATTATGTTGCTATCATTAGCAATTGAGATTTCTGACATGAGAAAAAACACACCTGTACTATGTTACATGAATAAATAAATGTTTTTGTAGGAGGAATTTTAAGTAAAAATTTAAAAGGTATATCATAAATGTTAGGCACAACACAAAGATTTCAAACCAATTCTCTGTTAATTCTCCAGTTTCATAAAATAATGTAATGCCATTTAATGCTGCTTTATCTAAAAGCCTGATACAATTTATTTTATATTTGCTATGAATAATGCTTATTTTTGTAATAGTGCATTGCAATTTAATGCAAATGTTATTTCCTAAAGAAAATTGTTGTTTTGATGAAATGATGTTCTTGACAACTTCCTTGTATGGCTTCGATCTCCAAAGAAAACTTACTCAAGACTCGATCTTCTTGGCAAATTTCAATTGTTGCAGTCATAAAATTCATTCTTACGTTTATACCACCACAATCATAGGACATATTATTACATTTCCAGTTCTAAATAAGTACATTCTATTGCCATGAATCTTCATTCAGCTTCTGTCTTCAAACAAATGTTTATTTGTGTAGCTAATAGTATATTTCTTAAATTTTTGTCCATCAGTAATCACCTAAGCGTACTCTTCACTTTGATTATAGCTTCAATTTATATGTCAACATTGTTACTTTACTTAATATAATTTGAACTGTAACTATAGAAGAACTAACAGTCTGAACTGGAATAAGTATGCCATTACTGGTTAGTTTTTCATGTCATAAAAAAGCAGGACTTGCAGGTTTTTCTTTGTTTTCCCCTTTTTGTTTATCTGTTATAACTATCTTTCTATCAGTTTTAATTTTTTAAGCTTAGATGTAAAAATTATTATTGTCTTTGCCACAGATATTGAGATATAAGCTGAAGACACAAAGGTACTTTATGTGTGGAATACAGTAAATGGTAAAAAGATTATATGCATTTTAACAATATTTGCAAAATAATAAAACCTGATAAATTTTTTATTTATGGCCACACCTGTGGCATATGGAAGTTCCTGGGCCAGGGGTCATATAAGAGCTGCAGCTGCTGGCCTCAGCCATAGCCAAAGCAATGCAAGATCTGAGCCTTGTCTGCAACCTACACTGTAGCTCATGGCAAAGCCAGATCATTAACTCTCTGAGTGAGGCCACGGATCAAACCTGCATCCCCATGGATACTAGTAGGGTCCTTAACCTGTTAAGCCACGACAGGAACTCCCGAAGATAAACTTTTGTGTAATGAACATATGTAGTTAATATATGGAAATGTTAGTATAATAGGAAATGTTAGCTCTACATGTTATCTCTGAACATTCAATAACAACAAAAGAAAATCTCATGCCTCTTTTACATGTGATCTCCATTAATAGTTCCTCACTACCTTACTCTAGTTGTTATTGCTTACTTTCAAATGTTTATTGAAATTAGTATATATGGAGAGATAGAGATATCATCTGTATCTGAAACCTGAAATATTGGGTCCTAGGATTGTTATTCATCAACATTTTTTTTCCAGAAATGTATTAATAGATTTTGCTGCTTATTCAGCTTTTCATGTCTTAAAATTTTTATTGATGAAGAATTTCAAATACATCTTTGTAACTTGAGTCATTATCTTGAACAGCTAATTTCAAAAATTAAAAAAAAATGTTAAATATAATGTACTTAATTCTCAATAAAAGTCAATCTAATGTTTATGGTTATTTGAGGTTAATTACATAACTAAAAGCAAAAGTCACCTTTATATTTTTCATAGAAAATTTTACTATTTTCAGACTCAAAAAATGTAGTTGAAAGACAATTTTTGACTGCATACAGAGCTAGAGAGTTAAAATAATCATGCCAATGAACAGTTATTGTGATCTGAGTAATAATAGTGCAGAAATTACTAAATCTAATAATTTCAAATTTTAAATTGAAGATATATATAAACCATTCCATTAAAATGTGATAGTAGGGAGAGCAAATTAAATCCCTCAATTTATCATTTAACAATAATGCATTAAACAGAAAAAATGTGTTAGGCCTTGGAACTCCTCCCAAGGTAAATTTATGATCTAGTGGGATAGAAAGACATTTATATAAAGCTATTACAAAAATAAAATATAATGACTGTAAAAGAAGTACCAAAGTGTTCAGTTGGACTGATGAATTTTATGTGTATCTATTCTTTTAAAAAATCTAATGGTATTTCATAAAATAAGTAGGTATTTAGTTGAGGATAAAAACTGTCTCATGTATCTAATGGCATGCGTAGAGTGAATGAAAATTCTGATGAAAGACTAAGGATGAGTAAAAGATTAAAGACAAGAATATCCAAGTTGTATTTATTTGACACTGGTTACATTGAGATAAGGATGGAGGTTCAGGACAATGCAATGAGGAAGGACATTAAAATCAGATTGTGAAAAACTTTTAATATTTGGGACAGAAATCTTGTTTCACACAAGAAGGGGCTCTATTTTCATTTTAGAGCCAAGGAATGGCATAAGTAAACATATTCCAGAAAAAAAAAAATTTGTATGGTAGTAGCCATTGGAATTTAGGAGGATATTACAAAATATGTCGTAGCTAATAAAATTAGAGGTAATTACTTACTAAGTGTCAAGTATTATTTTTATATGTGCCTAAATTAATTCATTTTCAGAATAGTATTAATAGAAACTGTAGTGTAGGATGCTTTTTATTTTACAATTTAGGAAGTAGATAAATGTAAATGATTTATCAATAAACATCTTGCTAATGAGAATTGGTCTGGGATTGAGTCCAAGTAATTTTAATCAAGAATACATAGTATTGAAGTTCCCTTCATGGCTCAAACATTTAACGAACCCAACTAGGATCCATGAGCATTAGGTTCAATCCCTGGCCTCGCTCAGTGGGTTAAGCATCTGGCGTTGCTGTGAGTTGTGGTGTAGGTCTTAGACGTAGCTCGGATCCACAGTTGCTATGGCTGTGGTATAGGCTGGCAGCTGTAGCTCTTATTCGACCCCTAGCCTGGGAACCTCCATACGCCGTGGGTGTGGCCCTAAAAAGAAGAAAAAAAAAAGAAAATACATAGTGTTAACAAAATGTGGACCCCAATAAAGAATGATAATGAAATTTCAAAGGAAGAAATAAGTTGAGCAAATATTTGAAAACACAAAAGTCATTAACATATTTTGCGATACTCTTTTGAAGAAGTTGGTATTTTATTGGTCCCTTAAAATGTTTTCCCACTCTGGAAGTGGTAACCTGGAGAAGGTGCCATTAGATTTCACTGTCTTTTTTTTTTTTTTTTTTTTTTTTTTTTTTGTCTTTTGCCTTTTCTAGGGTCTCTCTCATGGCATATGGAGGTTCCCAGACTAGGGGTCTAATCAGAGCTATAGCCACTGGCCTATGCCACAGCCACAGCAACTCAGGATCCAAGCCACGTCTGCGACCTACACCATAGCTCACGGCAATGCCGGATCCTTAACCCACTGAGCAAGGCCAGGGATTGAACCCACAACCTCATGGTTCCTAGTCGGATTCGTTACCCACTGAGCTATGACAGGAACTCCAGATTTCATTGTCTTTATATTTACTTTTCAAGTCTAGGATTTAGTTCCTGAAGGCATAATTGAAATACAGACAGCCAAACAGTAAATCTGAGTCTATCAAAGTCTCTCTTCTCTTCTTGAACTGTAAGCCCAATGAGAGTAAAGATCAAATGTGTCTTTCCATTCTTTTCATTGCTTCACATGATCTGTTACATAGCATAAGTGCTAAAAAACGTTTTTGGGTAAATATATGCATAAAATACCCACATGTAAAACAACATTAGTATGTATACACAGAAGTGTGTGTGTGTGTCTGTATGGTGTTTGTGACAAAATTCCTTGTAGTATATATAATAATAGAATACCAAGATGGGGTTTTGTTGCAGTTTAATTGGATACACAGGAGATATTGCACTTGTCTGATTTGATCAAGAGAAGTTCATTTTGGTCAAGCCAATGAAAACTTTCATCCTTCTCCTGTGTCTGATAGAGAAATATGATAGAGAGAGTGCCGATCTTAAAGCTCTAATGGTGTCCATTTTCATTCCTGGCATATTTTGAGAAAGCCAATAACAAAACACTTCCAGAACTTCCATTCACCCATCATCCTGTCTTGCTTTTTCTAAATTTTAAAACAGTCAGGGGAATCTTATTTATGACTTATCCTGGATTATGTTGATTCTGACCTGAGCATTGGTTTCTCTGACAAGTGAATAAAACCTACAAGTCAAACTGCTACATTACAATTTCAGTCCTGAATTGTCTTTCAAGGTGATGACTGAGTGTGCCCATATTGTAACAGCGGTGTACTTCCAGATTTTGCTATCTTATCATGAACAGCCCTCTTCAAAGTAGCTTCTGGATTTTCTTCTGTGCTTGGGTCAGTTGTTCATAGAGAACCTGCTGTAGCTGGAGTTTATGGGTTGAAAGGCTGAGCAGTGTCAACAAATTGGGCACATGAGGAGGTGAGTCTCCTGAACATGCATTTTTTTTTTTATGGTTTCTGTGTTTTCCCTGGCTTGGTTGTGTTTCCATATGTATACATGTCACTTGATAGTGAAGCTTCCTTGGCATAAATGGCTTTATGACTAATTAGACAAATTTGTTGTAAGGGATAGGATATGCTAAACTTTTCTAAAGGGTGAATTATGAGATGTTGCCCCTTAAGTCGAATTATAGATTCATTGATACATCAGACAGGGCCCAATACTTAATTTTGCCCTATTTTAATTTCCTTGACTTTTGAATGGGTATATGAATAATATTTATCCTATAGACAAGATATTATTATGCAATACAATGTATAAATTTTAATGCTTCCCACTCTGGTAGTGTTTAGCACTGGGTGTAATCCCAGAGGGTATTTGGGACCTGGACACACATTAAATGCACACAAAAATACCACATGTGTTTTTAAATAACCTAAAAGAAATAATCAATGACAAAAGAAATATAACATATCTAGAGTAAAGACTAATGAAATAGTAGTTAAACACTGATTAAAATTCATGGGTTGAGGCTAATAAATTAAAAATAACCAATAAATTAAAAAAGTATCAATAATAGCAACAGAAGACTGAATTTTACAAATATTTGGTAATGAATCTATGAAAGGTTGTTATATTTACTAGCAATCACATATACACAAATTAAAACCAAAGGGAAAATAATGCCCACTTACCAGGGGAGGTGATTTTTATTATCTTGGCAATATGCTAAGTGATAACGAGAGTGTAAAACAGTAAGTGCTCTCTCACACGACTGAAGGAAATGTAAACTGGCATGACTAACTTGAATAGCAATTTGGTAATATCTATTAAGGAAAGTCCCTTAAATCATAAAACAATGATTTTATTCCTAAGCAAATGTTTAAAAGGAACTCTTTCACATCTTGTGAGAAGGTATGTGCAAAATGTTTACATAAGTATTGTTTTATAAAATTAAAATTAAAATTGGAAAGTACATAAGCAAAATATTACTCTTGAAGATGTAAATAAATGTGGGGAGAAATATAAGCAGATGCCTGTGCATTGTCAAAACCAGATGCAGGATAGAATTCTTTCTGGAGTGTAAGTAGCTACCAAAGTGAGGATATGAATGGAGAGTGACACTCACAGAAATGCCAGCTCTATTGTTACAATCTTATTTTTCCAGTTGGGTGTTGAGTACATAGTTATTTGTTGTATTATTAATAGCCACATGTAGCGTTTCATGCTGCACCCTATTTTAATGGGAAGAAAAGAATGAGATTTCCTGAAAGGAAATATATAAGGATTGTAAAACACAACCTATGAATATTTAGGAGCTATTAAATTTAACAAGAGAGGGAGAAAAAGAAACATCAAACACACTGCATAAGAATTCCTCATGATTATTACAAATGCTATATAGCTTGAGGGTAATCGTATGTGTTACAGCTAAATCTGAAATTAAAAAATTTTCTTTCACTATCCATTTTTTCAATCTCTTAAAGAAAAAAAAGAGGATTAATTAGAATATTATTGAAAAGGCAGCTGTCTTAACAAAAATCAAATATAAGGCACAAATGACTCATTCATTAAATTCTTTGGATATAATAAGAAAGCCTTATGATTCTTGAAGACAGATTACAATAAAATGCTTGAGAAAGATGCTGGGAGCACAGAGAGGCTTGGTTTATGTGAGTGGATATCACAGGTTGTATCATCAAGAGAGGCTAGACTTTATGGTGTTAATGGACACCCTGAAAATGTACTGGTTCCTTGTGCGCCTGTCCACGGTGCATTGGCAAGGGGGTGCTTGTTACCATTTTCAATCAAGACTACTGTCTAATGGCAACCATAGTTGATCGTGATATTCCTTACTGCAGCACTAACAAGACACATGGTGAATCATAGTGTTTACTCTTAAACCTGGAAATGACACTATCATTTTTGTTAACAATACATTCAAAAAGCAGGTGATATGACGACACTGAATTCATATCAGAGCAGAAAAACACAATGCCTTCAAATACCTGGAGCAAGAAAGTCAATATCTGTGAATAGCCACTAATGATACCACAGTGCTAATAAATTGACCCTCAGGTGTAAGAGGTGCAGGTGAATATCATCTTGCCTTCAAAAGTTTCCACACAGTCTACTATCTAAAATGAACATTTACTCAATCTTTTCAGACATATAAGGTTACATATAAATGGAGAAATTATCTGGACGAGTTACACTGTTAGGTTAGTATAAGCCACTATGTCTTTGCCTCACTTTCATTGTGATGGCCCAGTTTTGTTGTTGTTGTTGTTGTTGTTTTTTCCTCCTACTCTGCCAAATATATGACAACTCAGTGATGGAAGTCAAAGCTCCTGATGGCCCCTTAAGAATCTCCAGTCATTTGAGAATGGATGAGTAATATAAGAGAGTCTTAGGGAGTAACAATCTATAGTAAAAGGAACGTATTAGGCAAATTGTAGGCTGAGATAAAACAGACACTAAATGGAAAGACATTCTAACAATTTCAGAAGCAAAAATTATCTACATATTAGTTATTTTAATCTAGCAAATATATAATGATTAAAAATCATAGATTAGCTATGGACTATTCAAAATTATAGAATAGCATGTGAACAAATAAAATAGCCCATAATTTCTCAAAAAATAACAGGCTCGACATTTTATATTTTATTTTTTCTGGCATATATTCTATGTTTATATTCTTTATTATAAGATGTTTTTCTTTAATGTTTAGTATTTTAACATTTAAATGTAACAAACATATCAACATGTAGTAACAGAAAAGATTAGAAGGATGGAAAACAAAGTAATAAATTACCTGAAGCAACTTTGAATAACTCTATGCCTATTAGTAAAACTATATACAACTGTACAAATTATACAATAAAATATTATTCAGGCATTAAAAAAATTGAGGCTATTCTGCTTGGCTCTTATCTTGAATGAAAAAATTTGTGTCAATCTGCATAAACAAGGACTAGTTATTCTTATATAGGGATCAAGTGGAACAAATATACATAATATTTTTGAACTGAAGGTCACAGAGAACATAAATGAGTAAATGTTGTTCAAGTGATTAGATTACTTGACTATTAAAATGACATATTCTTTTTAGAGTATTGTTTAAAATTCAAAATGATAGTTTTATTATTAATACTGTACTTAGTTAACTCTGTAAAGACACATGTAAATGTTAACCTTCATGATTAGCTCCACATTTCTGGTAGAAATTACTATATTTTTATGTCTAGTCAGGAAGCAGATAACAATTATTTGAACAGAGTGAGTATTAGAGAAATGCGATGTCAAAAGAAAGATACATCAGAGAGGTAGTAACTGCAGGACGCAGATATCACTAATGGTGGCTCAACAAAGGAAGGCGATTGGAATTCTGAAATTTGCTTTGGAAGACTGTCACCATACTCAGAAATTAGGAGGGACATTGTTTAGCTAATGAAAATATATAAGGAGCTTGAAAAGTTTAATCTGTGGAACTAGAACCCAGATTTCTGAGGAGAGTGGGATTCTAACCTCTGGAGAGCATCACAGAAAGACATGTTGGTGCATTTGGAGCTCAGAGATGGGGCCCTACAGAACAAGGACTCCGATTTCTGGGAGGGGACGCTAAGAGACTGGTTCCATTAATGTGGAAAATCTGCTGACTGGAACCCAGAGGTGCTACTAGATAAAGAACTTTAGTGGAAAAAGCACTAACAAGAAAAGAGTAAATAGAAAAGACAAAGTCCTGTCTTATGGATCTAGCTTTCATCTGTTTCTGGCATCCCCTAATGGCAAAGCCTAAGAAAAAAATGTGAAGTGCTACATCTCAGCCTGAGAATCAGACTATACAACATAGAAGGGCAGTTTTGAAACTGAGGAACAATACAGTTTGCAAGTCCTTTTTTAAATAAATTAGCACATTTGAGAATAACAACTTAGTGATGAATTTTGTGAGGTAAGGATATTAGAGTCTGTACATAATGAATGGAATTTCATACTTGGTAATGCTAAATAGTAGTTTTTCAAAGACAGGGATAAATTTGTATATAGTGTAGATGGGGCACAGATTCAAGTAAGCAAAACAGTCAATATTCATTTATACATCCTATACAACACTTTCAACTTTGTTTATATATACTATACAACACTTTCAACACTTTCATATAAAAATCTCAAGATCGTAAAGTATTTTATATGTAGAAGCCACTAATAAATATGCTTCCTAGCAGGTCAACCAGATTTAGTCAAAATTATCAACTATTGATTCCATCGTTCAGTGATTAATTATTTGGGACACACACACAAACCTCACACACATTTAAAAATTAGAACTAATGTAATATCTTTAAAAATCTCTTACAACATAACTAAAATTAAATGTGTAAGGCAAAGTTATTAGTACTTTTAACATTCACACAATTTCTGAACCACTTACAACTGATATTCATTTAGATGAAAATAATGGTAATTAGATAATTTTACAAAAAATATATAGGGACTACTATTGTTATAGAAGCCTAAAATTATAAATTATTTCTGAAATGAAGAACTACTTAGCAAGCTACCTGAAAAGTAAAATGTTTACTCTTTAACGTTTATGCAAACAAGTATATCAAGATAAAAACACTTTTCTGCTTTGACTTTGCTTTTTTATTTTTTTAAGTAAGCATGAAACCTTATGATTTTGTTCCATATTTGACAGAAAAATTTCTAGTTAAGGATCGTATCCATTTTTTTTTTTTTGTCTTTTTTTTTTTTTTCTTTTTAGGGCCATGCCTGCGGCATATGGAGGTTCCCAGGCTAGGGGTCTCTTCCATGCTGTGGCTGCAGGCATACACCACAGCCACAACAATGTAGGATCTGAGCCGTGTCTGCGATCTACACCACAGCTCATGGCCAAATCTGTAACCCACTGAAGGAGACCAGGGATCGAATCCGCAACCTCATGGTTCCTAGTTGGATTTGTTTCCACTGCACCACGACGGGAACTCCAGGATTGTATCCAT
Source organism: Sus scrofa (assembly GCF_054392235.1). Classification (NCBI taxonomy): domain Eukaryota; kingdom Metazoa; phylum Chordata; class Mammalia; order Artiodactyla; family Suidae; genus Sus; species Sus scrofa. The sequence goes on along the minus strand of NC_139393.1, from coordinate 63,730,960 downwards.
TTTTAACATTCTGTGGTCTAAAACCTCATCATGCACTAGTAATTAAATGATTCTAATAATACACAGATGACAGATTAATGTAACATCTGTCTTTATGAAAGCCATTAAGTGACAGTTTAATTGTTGACTAGATTCATTTTGCATTATGGATAATTTCTGAAAGATTTTTACAATCAAGACCATCATGAGCAGAATGTGTAGGAGGTCCATATATGAACTGCTTTTCTCTCTCCATAATAACTAATTATTTCAGTGTTCTTGAAACCTAACCATTAATTTCTGTAAATGAAACTTATTTTTAAGATTGACCATTTAAGCAATCATTTCTAGTGATTCATTGCTGAGCTTGAAGAAAATGACACTTTTCTATCTAGCTTCCTCTCTAGAGATAGAGACAGGAAATATATCTATAATTTTATATAATGACACTGCATTTCAGGAAATAAGCAAAAGATATACCAGCATTAATACTGTGATTGTGAAGAGATATCGTCTTTGTTCTTTCAGACTGCTGTAAAAAATACCACAGACTGGCAAACTTATAAACAACAGAAATTTATTTCTCACAATTCTAGAAGTCAAAGATAAAGGCACTAGCATCTTACATTCTGGTGAGGACCTTCTTCCTGCACATCCTTACCAGGTGCTCACATGATGGAAGGGTCAGGGATCTCTGCGTGGTCTCTTCTATAATAGCACTAATATGGGAGTTCCCGTCGTGGCGCAGTGGTTAACGAATCCTACTAGGAACCATGAGGTTGCGGGTTCAGTCCCTGCACTTGCTCAGTGGGTTAACGATCCGGCGTTGCCGTGAGCTGTGGTGTAGGTTGCAGACGCAGCTCGGATCCTGCATTGCTGTGGCTCTGGTGTAGGCCAGTGGCTACAGCTCTGATTCGACCCTTAGCCTGGGAACCTCCATATGCCGCGGGAGCGGCCCAAGAAATAGCAAAAAGACAAAAAATAAATAAATAAATATAATAGCACTAATCTGGAGTTCCTGTGTGACTCAGTGGTTAAGTATCTGGCTTTGTCACTGCAGCAGCTTGGGTCGCTGCTGTGGCGTGAGTTCTGTCCTTGGCCAAAGAACTTCATCATGTTGTGGGTGTAGGGAAAAAAAAGAACACTAATCTTACTCATGACAGCACCACCTTCATTACCTAATCACTTCCTAAGTGTTAGGAATATTCAAACCAAGGATATATCAAAATATGAATTTCAAAAATGCAAAAAAAAAGTAGACTAAAGAATTAATTGAAAACTATTTAATATTTTGTTTAATATAATAGATTTTATGTTCATAGAACCATATATCATTCATCCAGAGTAATTGTTCTTGACTAATGTTCTTTACTTTTTTTATTTCAAATAATCTATCAGACCTAAGTATAACTATTTCCTAAAAATAATTGTCACAACTTTGGTGCAATGACATAAAAATATGTTCACTGAAGAATATACATGAATCATGAGTTGCACCAAAACAGAACATTACAGTAATAAAAAAAAAAAAACTTACTTTAATAAATGAAAAGTATTTTAGGGAAATACAATATTTTATTTTATAAATAAAGGATTTTATTTTAAAAGAAATTTTATTTTACAAATAAAAATAAATTGTAATATGGATGCCAGAATGCTGGTTAGGAACCATCCTGGATAATGAGTATTATCACACATTGTAAAACAAAACCAAGCCAGTTAAAGAGAGAATATTAACATGAAGACAAGGAAGAGGAAGAGGAGGAGGGGGAATTAAGAGAAAGCAGGAAAGAAAAGAAGGAAAAGGAAGAGAAGGAAAAGGAGGGGAAGGAGAAGACAAACAACTCTTGGCTCCCTTTTTGGGAGTAAAGAGAACTATAGGTCTCAAACTGAAAATATATTAATTACCTTACTTAAAGTAATTAATATATTTTAGGTTTAATGCATTTTATCTGAACAGGGAGAAATTAACATAAAAACAAAAAGTGGTAATTTTTCAATATATAGGAAAATATTGATATTACATTAAATTACTCTGGTGCAGGGAGTAAGTAACTCAAATACCGTGTATGACATAGAAGAAACAACAGAGTGATTTATATAGGAGATAGGAAGAATAATATAGCTTTTTAAATTGAAAGCTATTATAATTTTCATTTTTAGGCTGCCCTCAATTCAAATAGTTTTAAAGAGGGGTTCTCAATAAGAAAACAATAAAGTACAAATCAAATGCGCAATTAAGCATCAAAAGAGTTTAACAGAAATGCAAAACGTACTGAACCTATGAAACATAGAAACCCAGTATTGGGGAATCAGCTAAGTATACAATAAATCTTTTTCAGAATTAAGAAGGCTCCTAAAAAATTATTGTAGATAGGATAAGGAAGAATATGCTTAAAAAGACAAAGGAACTGAAGTTTCATTCTGTGCCAATGGCTCAGAATCATCATGCTATTGATAGAGAAGCTGTACAGTAGTGACTTACATTGCATAGTTACTGAGTGTTCTGATAAATAACTGTTCCAGATCAAAAAGAGTGAGATGTGAAAAGGACAAAATATACTGCAGGGTTAAAATATAATACATATTTTCTATGATATATTTCTATTCTACACACACACACACACATACTGCTATGAATGAAAAATGAAATAGAAACCAAAAACAGAAAATGACTTTTGGAATGTATATCAGGCAATGAAAGATAGATAATAAGGTTCTCTCATGTATTCTCTGTGAGAAAAGGAACTCAAGTTGCATGCTGCTTTGATCCACTCTCACCCAAGAATCCATCTCCATTTGATTGACCACAGAAATAACTGAAAACATTGCCTCAGTTTCTATATTGTGGAAAGTGGCAGGCTTCAAGGAAACAGACAGGTGTGGAATTAAGGCACATGCTGAAATTACTACTAGATCTGTGGCTTTCCATGGGATAGCAGTTCTACATGAACATCATGCTATTTAGTTTTCAGCTAGAGGTCTACATCGCTAGCAGAAGCTCCACAATTTTTTAAAGTCCTATTTTGCTTAAAAAGGAAGGGGCTAGAATACAGCATTCTGAAGACTTTCTCTCACTCTTAAAATGATTCTCTTTCTACTGGTATTTTACCTTTGAATAGACTGTTAGCTTTGAGCATGATTACTGAATTTGGAAAAACAATAACAAAAACAAAACTTTGATGCCATAAATTTGGCAAGTCCTCTGTGGATTGTCCAGAACTTTCAAATAGAATTTTCAGTGGTGGTAGAAGTATTCTATACCCACACTACTCAATAAAGTAACCATTAATCATATGCAGCTAGTACAATTGAGGAATCGTAATTTAAATTTAATTTAATTAAAATCTAAATGTCAATACCCTTTTGGCTGGCAATCACTCTATTGGGCAGTGCAAAAATCTAGAAATGTGTATTTGAATAAAGTGGTAGTCATGCTTTATAACTTCAGATAAGTTTGCAAAATGTTAAAAAGTATCTCCTCTCACTATACTGTGAAATACCATAAAGGTAGAAAAATTAAAAACGACTGCTAAGAGTCATTGAAGAACAACTACAATGGGCAGTTTGAAGGCATAAAATATCTGAGAAAAGAATGGCACACAAATGAAAGTGCACATTCATCATTTTTTAAAATTTGGTTCGTTTGTTGATTCAGAGTAGTAACAATATAGAAAAAAATGAAAAAAGCAACAGGAGTTTTCAGCACTCTCTCTGAGCTGGAGATTCAGAATATGGGCTCAAGGTGTTCACGGAGACTGAGATTTGAAGATGAGAAAAATGTCTTTGGGAAGGTACCTGAAAACACTAAATATTATTTCCCTCAAGTCATTTTCCAAACCTTAAATGGAATACAAGAAGCATGAACCTCCCCTAAATCAAGGGATTGATGCTAAAACAAACAAAAATTCATAAGACCCAGAATGAAAGTGCTTACAAATACATACTTTATTACAGAAAAATGGTGTAATAGAACAAATGTATGCACAATAGCCAAAGGCTGCCTCAAACTAGGGTTTAAATAAAAGTCAGTAGCAAATTCCAGTCTCCTTTTGTATGAAGAATGCTGAAAGTCTTTTCTCTTGGATGGAGGACTAGTGACGTTCATGGGATAACTCATAGGGAGCCCCAAATTGACCCACATTCCAAATAGACCCACATTCCAATTCCTAAAGCTACCCTGCTGGTCTAGAAGGTCTATTCTTGCTATGTGCCCTCAATGGCAGAGCCCATAGAGCACTCACTGAGAACAGGTGCAAATCATCAATCTCACTGTTATCCATAAAAGATACTGACAAGCTGGTACAAACCACCCCATATTTCTTGAGACCCATGGTTACAGAACACACTATTAATCAGCAAATTTTATGTCTTCACCAGGGGTCAGTGGCATGGAGATATATATCACAGTCCAATAAAATAGTTCTACCTAATTCAAGGCCAGCTGGGATTAACCCTTTCAACACACTGGAAAAATAAGCTGAGCAAAGACTTCAACAGTCTCAGATTCAGAATATGGCCAACTGGCAGGACCTTGAAATGTGACAGGATTTCAATTGTGAACATACACACTTTACTTCTTGTCAAGATGTAGTAGTGGGACCCATATTTACTGTGAATTTCCTTCTTTTCTCTAACACCAAAAAATGAAGACCACTGATCCTAAGGACACCATAAGCAAGTAATGTGAGCCCTATACTCACCAAAATTTACTGCCTTGAGATGAATTTCAAGGAGGGAGAGCCAGGTAGAGCCCAGAGGACACCCTGAGTAGAGATGGTGGAGCTGAGGATCTGGATAGGACAAGGCAGCTAGAATTGAAGAATACAGTAATATAGAGGAGAAAGGTACATACAGAGAGAAATCCCACCATCTTCAGAGTCTTCCTTGGTTATTCATTAGAGTACTGATCAGAGCATGCATGTGGAGTTCCCGTCATGGCGCAGTGGTTAACGAATCTGACTAGGAACCATGAGGTTGCAGGTTCGATCCCTGCTCTTGCTCAGTGGGTTAACGATCCGGTGTTGCTGTGAGCTGTGGTGTAGGTCGCAGACGCGGATCGGATCCTGCGTTGCTTTGCCTCTGGCGTAGGCCGGCGGCTACAGCTCCGATTAGACCCCTAGCCTGGGAACCTCCCTATGCCTCAGGAGCGGCCCAAGAAATGGCAAAAAGACACAAAAAAAAAAAAAAAAAAAAAAAAACCATGCATGTGAGAAAACTACTTGAGCCTAGGGAAGGACCCCCCAAGCCAATTAGAAGCAACATTTTTTAAAGAATCCACACAAAGCTGGGTATACAGCCTACTCCAAAAGAGCCAGAAAGTAAAACCCTATGACTCATAAATCCAAGAAGCTCAACAAACTCCAACTATAAGAAATATGAAGACAACTACAGCAAGATGCAGTGTGATCAAATTGCTCCAAACCAGTATTAAAGAGACAATCTAAGAAGCAGCAGGGGTAAAAAGAAACTTTGTATACAGAAGAACAAACACATGGGTTACCTTGTGGGTAAAACCATTTGGGCTAATTCAATGTCCCCTTACTGCTTTTACATGAGAATGCAAAGCATTAATCAATATTCTATACACTGTAATTCCCCATCCCATAAATGTGAGAAGGAATTATATTCATCAGGAAGGATGCACTTAGAGAATTGCATCCCTAATGACCAGGTAGAGTTTCAAGTCTATGAAACTGATTTTTTTTGGCGGGGGTGGGGGGAGATTGTAAATTCTGACAAAAGAAGCATGCTTCTCCTAGGTATCTCTTGGGTTGTGGGCTCATAGCCTTCCCGATATGACTCAGCTATTAGTTTATGAATAGGGTCTTTTTACAATCAAGATGCCAGGTCCATAGAGGCCTTTTGATTCTCTGACCTATTATTTAAATTCTTGTGTAGCAATGGCAACAGCTTGCAGCAGTTTGCCTTTTTAGCATAAACATAGTTTATCATTACAACCATGACCCTTCAAAAAGTAAAGGGTCTCTCCAGCACAAATGTGGTTGTATTGTCATCCTACTTAGAACCATTTTTCAACATGTCCAAGACAAGGGACCTATGAAAATGTCAGTATATTGAAATATATATGAATATTCATGGAATTTATTTTCACTCTCTGGCTTGAATTTATCTTTATGGAACATCCAGGATATCTAGCAGACATCCAGGTAACAGAGATCCTTTTTACCAGAGTCAGTTGAAATGTTATCAATTTAGAGGTCCAGTAAATTGCCATGTAGAATGTCAAGTCAGTCAAAATTTTGTGACCTCTAATATGGCAGATAGGAGAGGTACAATACACTTGAGAATAGAAAGTTATGTGTTGCTGTCCTTTTTATTCCATTGGAAGACAAACTACTTTTGATTCTCCCTGCTGAGTCTTTGAAAGAATGCATTCATAGAATCAATAGCTGCATATCAGTTTTATTGATTTGTCCCAGTGAAGGTCCCACATCCAGCAGAGTAAAGCATTGATGACAAGACTTTGTTGTTTTGGTAAACACCACCATCTGCCTTGACCCACCTGGCTTTCACAGAAAAGAGACAAGTGATGACACAGAAGTGCACTGGGGAGAGAAGAACCAGCAACATTAAGATGGTTATCTTTTGTAGACAAGGACTGACAAAAAGAGATGCCATTTTGAACTTGGTTCCCTGATAGTAATGGGCTTGATAAGATCCAAAAAATAAGGGAGGCTAGGTGGTGGTGCTTCCTCAGGTAAGGCCAGGTGAATTAAATTATTATAATGCACAGAGAGAGAAAACTGGCAGTTAGAATGGCTTGACCCAAAGAAAGCTATGGGGATATTTAAAAGAACATGACTTCCCAGGGGTAAGATACATAGGCGGGCCAAAAGAATACTGCTATAAAAAAAAAAAACACAAAATACTTTTCAGAAGTATTATCAGGAGATAGCAGGCATCATTACCAATAAACTGGCATAATCTTTTGCACTGTTTTCAAACTCGAACCAGTCCTTAGCTCAGAAATCCATTGCCTGAAGGGAAGCTTGACTCTCTGCAAAAGGATACTGGAGCACAATAGCAAGCATGCACAATAATTCTTCCTCCATTCTTTCCACAAAGTAGCCTATAACTATTTACTCAAGCAAACATTTATAAGTAAAAAGGAAATACTAAAACATACAAAAAACTACTGAATCCAGTGTCCAGCTGGACATTGATAGCTAAGGACTCTAAACTTCATCATTTCTCCCTTATTAGAGTAGGAGTTTATAGTGCTCAGGCAATAAATGGAGTCTACTTCTGAGCCAGATTCACAGTTAATGTACTAGGGCCATGGGCACACTTGATGGCATTTCCCCCAGTGCCTGAAGAATACATCATTGGAATGGGTGCACCATGGGTTTGGCAGAATGGCTACACTGGTTCCATGGTCTTTTGGGTGAGAAATATGAACAGTGTAGAAGATCAAGTGAAACCTACTGAAACTGAATTCACTTTTCTTGGCTAAAAAAGTAAAAATAATAATTTATCTTTGTAGGAAGGCAGTGATTACTGCCCCCTTTAATGACCTTATGCAGGCATGGTGATCCTCTTTATATTTTCACTTAAATCATCACTTTGGCACCAAGGTGAACCTAAAAGATCCTTATCAAGCAAGAGGACAATTTTGTGTTCACATCAGAAAGACAATCATACATTAAGGACTAAATTAACTGTCTTCTGCCCCACTCCCAAAATAATATCTTCCAAACATCTAGGAACACCTGTACTTTATACAGATTATCACAATATTCCACTGTTTTGATGGCCTCAAGTTATTTGAGTAGATGTCCAACGGATATAAAGCATTAAAGTTTTTTGTGAGACACAGTGCACAGTGAGTGTGGGACAAATAGGAAGAAATTTTAGGGACTTTTCACATCATAAGAAATTTTAGTGTTCTAGTTGTACAAACATGTTCTCCAAGTAGACTATTTTGTGACATCTTTTACCTTCCACTGCTAAGAAAGAAGCGCAGTACCTAGAAGACCTCTTTGGATATTTGAAGTAATGACGCATTCTATACTTGAGGATACTATCTCCACCAATTTATGTGTAGAGAAATGCTATTAACTCTGAATATGGCCTATAGGGAAAAAAAGGACTCTGGTATAGGTCCAGGCCATGGTATAAGCAGACTTATTGCCTGGGCCAACATGTCAGTGAAACTCTGTGGTTTTAGAAGAATATGTGCTGTAATAAGACCTTATGTGGGGATAGTGGAAACATGCAAGGGGAAAATCACAAAGTAGCCCTCTAGGGTGTTAGAACAAAAGTATGGCATCTGCAGAGGAGATATTTATATCTATACTTTAAAAAGATCTCCTGAGGGTTCACTGGACTCAGCCTGAAACATCAAGTGGCCGTGGTACTAGAGAGTGTCCTCCTGAGCTGAATTCTGTCACACTCACCACATTAAAAGATTTGATACTTCTAGTAGCAATCCATCATAAGATAAAAGTGGTGCATATGTAATAAAGCATGTGCAAAGCCAGAGGACACAAGCAAGATTCAGCATTAGGTGGTCCAATTCCCATGTTATCCTCCAAGTGTCCATCTTCCCTCAGTTCACACTTTGACCATATGTAGGGAGTATGTATGACCAACTGCAAAAAGGAAAGTAGCTAAGCTTGGTTCATGCACTGGTGAGCTCACACTATAGCTGCAAGGTAAAAATGGACTCCTTTACTATAGACTTACATAAGATTGCCACAAAAGCCAGAGGTGGGTTTAACTATCCCAATGAAAAGAGCTTTGGGAAGTCTACCTAATCATTCATTTATATGGCATGAGAATTGTCCAGAATTAAGAATATATATGGACATATTGGTTATGTTGATATACTCATGAGAACTGGCAAACATTGCTAGAACAAAAACTGGAAAAGCAGGGACATGCAGATGAACCTATGAGGGTAGAAAAAAATTAAAATAATTTTGTATTTCGCTTAAACTTCCACAAAACAACATTTACCAAAGGGACGCATTACATGGCCAGTAGAAAGAACTACCTAATCCATTGACAATAGGCAAAAATGGTGCCTGATAATGTCCTTTCCCTGGGGAAAAATCTCACCCAAGGAAAGGAAACTCATATAATCTGCCCAAGCACTTGGCCTCAAGATTGACCGGCTTTTTCAAGGCATCCTGCCTTCAGAGATTTCTGTGGTATAGGTTAAGACCTTTGTTTCAATTGGATCATAATTTGGCTCAGAGGTACAGGTCTCAGATCACTCTCCAATTACACTTTTTCACACAAACCTCTCCGTCTCAGTCTGTTTACCTAGGAATTCTAAAATATATCTTTAAAACTATTATTTTAGCTCAACATTGCAAGTCAACTGTGCTTTAATTGAAACAATTTTTAAAAAGTGTTCATTTAAAGAGTTCCCGTTATGGCACAGTGGAAACAAATCTGACTAGGAACCATGACATTGCAGTCTCACTCAGTGGGTTAAGGATCCAGTGTTTTTGTGAGCTGTGGTATAGGTCACAGACACAGCTCAGATCTGGTGTTGCTGTGGCTGTGGCATAGGCCATAGCTGTAGCTCTAATTAGACACCTAGCCTGGAAACCTAAAAAAAATTTAGTAAGGCCCTAAAAAGCAAAAAAAAAAAAAGTGTTAATTTAAGTTTGCGTTTTGTTTCCTTACTTCAAGTTAAGGAAATAAACTTATCGTACAGATGAATTTGCCTTATTAGATTTCTTTTACAAATTTTTAAAGATAATATTACCAGCAATGTCAGGAAAAATATGTAAGGTGATAGACCTGAGTTTTCTCCTTTCTCACTGAAGACTACTACAATTTAAAATTTCTATTGGAAATCCTTGTCCACATAGGAAAATTTTATTATATTTTCTTAAATTGTAATTACAAAAAAGTCCAGTCATGAAAATGTTTCAGGTATATCTAAATCTAATTCAGGAAGCAATTGCATTGAGGAAAATTGTATTTTAGTAAATTCCATAATGTGCCAAAATGCTGGGTAAAGAAAAAATCTGATCCAGATAAGTCCAATAAAATTTGTTACTAGAATTTTAAATTTTAATTTACTTTAAAGCTTTGTAGAATAAGGTCTCTGCTTTATGTCTTTTTAGTGAGAACAATGGTTCTTTATTTACATTCTGTGTTCAATAAGTTGCCAAATAAAATATATTATGACAGAAATGAAGCATAAATGGCTCTAATGTCAAAATGAATTTTCTTCTGACAGCTGATAAAGAAATAACTAATCTAGCTGAGGAATGTTCCGCCGCATAGTCTCAGATTGGAATACATATGCGAAACATTTCAAACAAGGTTGTCCTAAAGGTTAATAAAATGTCTTTTAAAGGCAGTTTATAGAATTTCCCCATCTCTATAACCTAGGTTATTAAAGTTGTAAGTAAACAAAGGTTTCATGAAGGCACTGACTGCTGCTGTATATCATCCTGGAAATTTGGATCAGTTAAGGCTTCATTTTGACAGTCCCTGAATGCCATAGCTGGGATATCAGTGGCAGGATGAGCTTTCTCAGCTCTCCAGGGTGCAGCTGACTCCAGTTGATTCTGGTAGATGTAGATATGGCATATCTCTTTTACACTGTCTTTGTCTGTCATTGCTACTCTCTTATCTAGTTTAATTTCCTATTTTTATATTTGTGTGTCAGAGTGATTTTATCTCCAAGGGGAAAAAAATTAAAATGTAATAAGGTTATGTACACTGTTGAGGTGAATTTCTGCTGGCCACTCTGATGCAAATTTGAACAATTTCAATATTTACCAGTGATTACAAATTTGTATCATTCATAACAATCAAAACTATATTTATCCATGGGGGAAATGGAGATAACTTCAAATTTATCTTAATGGATATGATATTTATGTGGCAGTGTTTAGGATATAGATGATTTGCCACATATCAAAATGTTTTACGTCCTGACATGTCTCAAAGGCATATATGATTTTATTTGATTAATTTAGTCTTGAACTATCTGAGCTGATATAGAAAATAATGTTTCTTCTCTTTTTTGATGTATTTTATTATTATTATTTTAAATTTTATTGAATTCAGTTGACTTTCAGTGTTGTGTTAGTTTCAGGCATACAGCAAAGTGAATTAGTTATACATATGCATATATCTGTTCTTTCCGAAACTTTTTTCCCATATATATAATTATATAATATTCAGTAGATTTCTCTGTGCTATACAGTAAGTCTATGTTAGTTCCTATCTTATACATAATGGTGTATATATGTTAATCCCAAATTATTATTTTAATACCCTTTTTAAATTTTCTTTCTCTAAATAAATAATTTAACTAAATAATATAATTCTCAAAAATGAAGCTTGCATTTGAACCAATCAAAGCAAAAACAAATAACATAATTATGATTTTAGGGTGGATCGTTAGTTTTAAGTAGAATACATTATTGCATATAAAATAGTAGGAAAACTAAATACTGGTTAGGTTATTGTTACAAAGTATATTTTGAAAGTCATATATCTTAATATTTAAAGAGTTATTGTAAAATTTTGAGGCCAACAAAAATATGAAAATAATATTAATAAATAGTTCATATTATTTAAATTACAATTAACAAACCATTTATACTTATAAATAAATATTAATAAAACAATAATGTAAAGTGAAACTTTAAACTATCAGTTTAGCAATGAAAATGATATTTAAAAATTTTAAAAGGTGTTTTATATAAGCAAAACTATACATACTTTTAAAGACTCATGGTTAATAACCAAATTGCTATATCCTCTTTTCAGGCTGATCCTCTGATATTTATCTAAATTAAAAATGCACTTGCACTTGAACTAGAAGTTCTGTTCTGTTTTTAATCTTATTGGCATAATCCCACTTATGTCAAAAGAAAAAAAGGGTTGATATGTGTATTGCAACATTTAAATATTGTTTTTACTTCCCAAGATCAGGGAATAAACTAAAGGTTCATCAATAAGAATTTGACTATAAATTATATTTCATTTAATCTGTGATATCATTGTAAATGGAATTATTATTTATGTACTACTAATAAATTTTATATACTACTAAAATCAACAACAAAAACAAATTTACCAATTATACAAAAAAGAGTATCGTAAGATACAATTTAGCTATGTAGTTGTTAAAAAAAATTCTAAAATCAGTGAAATATGATATAAAGTGAAAGGCCAAAGCATAAACACAACACAGTGAAAGGATTTTAAAATGTTTCCATGAAAGAAAAGTGAGTGGGGAGTATCCTGTGTATGATTGTTCTCTTATATACACGCATGTAACTTTTAAAGTAAATGTAAAAAATTAATCAGAGTTTTCCTTTTGAGGTCATTTTACAGTCCACTCAATAGATGAGTGTAGCAAAACTTTTTCATTTTATTTAAAATAATATGGACTATTGAATGTATTATTTTATTAAAGGTCAAATTGTTTTGAAAGACTCATAAAACACCTGTTTACTCATCTTGCCAACCTTGGATTCTTTACACTCTCATAGACAGCTACTTTCACTTCAGTAATTTCTTCTTTTAAATACCCTTATGTTTTTTAACATGTGTGCTATGGTCTTAATGTTTGGCCCTCAAAAATTTGTATTTTGAAACCTTTTCCCCAAGACGATGGTGTTAGAGGTGAAGCTTTTGGAAAGTGGGTTTTAGAGGGCAAAGACTTTTTGAATGGGAGAGTCAGAGCATCAGTATCTGTGGCTTATAGCTCTTTACCCCAGGAAGGAACTCTCACCAGGGAAATTGAACAATGCTGGCAGCATAGTGAGTGCCTATTAGGGGATAGGTGGGTGTTAGTAATATTTGAGAGATTGAGTCCTTTCATTTCTGGTTTGGTCTCTGATAATATCTTTCCTGAAAGTAAATCTGTCTTCTGGTGAAATGGAATGTGTATTGCTGTGCCTGTTTCTTGGGATAATTCAGAAGGAAAATGTGAAACCCCTAACTGCTTCTTATACATAATTTGACTTTAAGTGTTATCTCTATTTTCTTTTTCAAATCTATCTGGGCACTCCAATTTCTGAGAGCTTTGGGATTTGGGTAATATGATTTGTTTTGGGCTCTTCCCAACTGAAGCTCATATTTCAGCTTCCTCTGTGTAACTTCATCAATTACTTCTGTTCCCTGTGCTCCAAAGGTTGCAATTTTTTGTGTTGTCTCCTCTTGCAGATATTTCTTTTTTGGTTATATTATTTCATCATTTCATGTGTCTCTCATTTTCACTTTACTAGTACTCGGAGCTTCAAAGCTAAAAGAAATAAATTTTACGTCAGTTCCTTCATGTTTTACTGAAAGCTACACATATCATTTTTAATGATACCTTTTTACTTTGTCCTTTATGGGCTGCACCTGCAGCATATGGAAGTTCCCAGGCTAGGGGCTGAATCAGAGCTCCGGCTGCCAGCCTACACCATAGCCACAGCCACAGCAATGCAGGATCCGAGTTGCGCCTATGGTTTACATCACAGCTCACAGCAATTAAGGATCCTCAACCCACTGAGCAAGGCCAGAAATTGAACCCACATCCTCATGGATACTAGTGGGGTTTGTTACTGCTGAGCCACAATGGGAACACCTTAATAATACCTTTAATGATACTTGGTTTCCCCTGGGTTCTCATTAAGTATGAGGTTTTCTGCCCCATGTTTTCAACTTATTTATTTATTCATGTCTTTACTTATTTATTTTTTCACTTTCTATTAAGGTGTAATTAACACTTAACATTATAGCAGTTTCAGGTGTACAACATTGTGATTCAATATTTTGATATATTGCAAAATGATCACCACAATAATTATAGTTTCCATCCATCACATAAATAGTTAAAATTTTTTCTTGCAATAAGGACATTTAAGATTAACTATCAGGAGTTCCTGTTGTGGCGCAGCACAAGCAAATCTGACTAGTATCCATGAGGATGTGGGTTTGATCCCTGCCCTTGCTCAGTGGGTTGGGGATCTGGCGTTGCTGTGAGCTATGGTGACGGTTGCGGACGTGGCTTGGATCCTGTCTTGCTATGGCTGTGGTGTAGGCCAGCAGCTGTAGCTCTGTTTCAACCCCTAGCCTGGGAACTTTCATATCCTGTGGGTATGGCCCTGAGAAGCAAACAAACAAAAAAAAATAGATTTTCTCTCTTAGCAACTTTCAAATAAGCAGTGCAGTGCTCTTTACAAGAGTCAGCATACTGTATTAAATTTCAGTATATTATACAAAGTAAGGTAAATAAAATGAAATGACTGAATTGTTAAGCAAAGATCAACAAAAAAATTTGTATATATTTCTTTGCATTCAAACTAAATCTGAAAATATATTCAATAAATAAAAAGAAAAATAATAATTTAGTAAAAAGGTAATTTTTAAGTATCGCATTTTGTGATTTTCAATACTTTAGATTCATAAAGTATAAACAGGTAATATATTTAATAATGAAGGAATTGAGACAAAAAAATCTTTATACTTCATCTTAAAAATATTTATTTATTAAGTTCCTACTAGTGATTCCTTTATTCCCTGGGCTCTCGAAGTACCAAATTTATAGATTTTTCCTTTTTCTTAAGGAGGTCATTTGTTGAGCAGTCAAACAAATACAACATAGCTTCAAAATATCATGTTAAGCAATATGATATATATATAAACAGAGGAGATAAAAAATAGATACACCAAAGTTCTGGCAATACTGTCTTAATATTTAATGGATGTTATACAACTTAGTAAAATATCTCATTTTCTAACATAGAAGAAAAATGTGAATATTTTCACCCTGATAATTATTCAGTGCTTGTGTATTTATAGAGTGGTTACTCTCTGTACACACCTGAAGACTCACTCTCTATTCTTTTTATTTTGCTCTGTGTTCCTGAAGGGTAATCTCTAATGACTGCTGGGGCTTCAAGATCCTCAGCTTCCTTTTGTCCTTTAATTTCCAGTTGCATTACTTCCAAAGGATACATCAACAGGAAAATAAATTATTTACTGTAGGATTCTTTTTTTAAGGAAGTCATAGCTGCTGCTGGATAGTCTTTTACCTTTGGTAACAATTCTCACTGAATTCTAACAGTTTAGCACCCATATGTGCCTTAAAGAGAATGATAATGGCTTCCTACTTTTGTTGATCTTGTAGTGTTTTACTGTTCCTTATTGATTCCTTGCTTCTGTCCATCTTTAAAAAAAAAAAAAATTACCTTCATTAAATACTTAACAATAATCCGTTTTGTGTATATAATCTTCTGGAGGGGTAAGGAGAGAGCTTCCAATTTGACCTAAAATGTAATTTGTATTACAACCAGTTCTGTGAAGTATAGACCCAAAATTACATTATGGAATAGCATAGCTCACAACTTTTATAAAAACTATTAAAACTTTTTTTTTTCTAAAGAAAAAATGAAACACTAGTAGTCATTGCTGAAACAATTATCCATTACTGGTGTGTGATAATTGAGCAAATATAACATACACTCATGGGATATTACCTACGTACTACACTTAGTCACCAAGACAAAAATGGTGATTATAAATATTATGACAGAGTGGTTTCTCTTTTTGATCCTTGAGAGAGTTTTGAAGAAAAGAATGAACTTAAGGCTTAAATACCCAACCGAAGGCATGGGAAAAGAATCAGAAAACTCTAAAAGAAATTGCTTGTCTATTGTAGTCATAAGAGCAATATGATTGAGAAACAGATCTAGGGCCTCTCTGTCAATGTATAGAATTACAATGTTATGTAAATGTGAAATCCCTTTTAAGGACGGTGGTGGGAGGTGGTGGAAACGTGATGCATTAAATGAGGGTACTGAAAAGCATAGACCAAGCTGTAAACATTAAGCCAATGTAAAGAGCAGGGGTGGCATCGGGCTATTTTACTTTTATGAATCAAAGAAATGCATTTATAACAGCTGGGCCAGCAGGTCATCTGACCTTCCCCTACTTATACAGAATACAATTCAAAACAGGATTTATCATGTGATAAACACCCAAACTGCTTTCTAAAGAGATTAATTTAAAAGAAAATACAGTTCTAAACAGTACCAAGAATTACTAATGAATTAAGTAGTATTTTTTTTTGGATATGAAACAGAAGCTCAACTTCCAAACAAAAAACTCTGTGAGTTAACACTAAGAGCTTCACTCTTTGTTCCAGAGTAAAGATGGATTTTTTCAAAGTCATAAAATTGTTCAAAGTAGGATAAACATATTTACACAGCAGTACACGGGGCTGAAGCTTAATTCTGCAAAAATAAGAACAATAAGCAGGAGTGTAGCAAACCAGATCAAGGATTACCATTCCCCATGGCTTGGGAAAGTACCCTTGACCTATGAAAAGTTGGAGAAAAAAGCCAGAATCCTTACCCTGAGAAGGATTAAAATAAATGCAAGTAATTGCTGTAGTAGGAAGAATTTTTCAAAAACCTCACAGATAGGACTTGTACTAAGCTCCTCACTGACTCAGTGACTATGTCTGCAGTGATGGGAGGAAGTCTTAGCCACAAATATTGGACCTCAGCATATAAAGGGTTTCATGAAGACTAGGTAGAGCCAAACTAAGAGCCATTAAACATGGTGAAGTTAGTTCAAAGAAGAAAAATCTAGCATTTAAACTAACGTTTCAAAACACATAGAAACCAAATTAAAAATGTCCCCAAGGATCAAAACTGCAACAATTTGATCAACAAATAAATAACAGTATTGGACTATAATTAAAGATGTAAAATACATATTAATGAGTTTAGAATAATATAAGTGATTGAATAAATCAAATAATTAGAGAAAATTAGATAAATCTTTCTTTCAAAAGAATTCCAAATTTTATTTATAGACATTTTCCCCTCCAGGAGATGGAGCTTAATTCCTATCCCCATCCTTGGCAGTGAGCTAGTTTTAGTGAATCACTGTGTAAGAATAGAATAGAAGAACGGTAGTAAAATTACGATTGATAAAACTGGCAAACACTACCTTAACTGGGTAATAAATGTCAATAATAACAATAACATCACCTGTCCCCTGATATGATGTGACAAGAAGGGGACTTCACTTCTTTTGTTTAAATGTAGTCTAATCATGAGAAAAACTGTCATTCTACTGAATACCTGGCCAGTATTTTTTAAGATTGCCAAGATTATGAGAAACAAGGGAACACTGGGAAACTGTCACAGATCAGACAACTGGAAAAAAATACAGTGACTAAATGCATTGTGGTAACCTTGATTCATGTTAGAACAGAAGGCCATTAGTGGAAAAACTGGTCAAAGTTTGGATTTTATTTAACAGTATCATACCAACATCAATTTAATCATTTTAACAAATGCTCCAAAATAATTCAAGAATTCAACAAGTAAAATGCATATCCAACATTAAAATTATATTAGATACCCAAAAAAGAACATAAATGACCCTAAGTATGAATCACTGACAACAGTAGACAATAAAATACTATTTTCAGCTATGAAATGTAGACACATACTAACCTGCTTTGTTCTTTGGTCTTTACATTGAGTAAAAGGTTGTGTGTGTTGTCTGTGTGAGTGTGTGAATTCTCAACAATAATCTGCTCTCATGTAAGTTGAAACAAAAAAGACCTCCTTGCTGGGAGTTCCCATCATGGTGCAGTGGTTAATGAATCTGACCAGGAACCATGAGGTTGCAGGTTCGATCCCTGCCCCTGCTCAGTGGGTTAAGGATTCGGTGTTGCCGTGAGCTGTGATATAGGTTGCAGACGCGGCTCAGATCCCAATTAGGATCCCATGTTGCTGTGGTTCTGGTGTAGGCTGGTGGCTGTGGCTCCGATAAGACCCCTAGCCTGGGAACATATGGAGCAGCACAAGAAATGGCAAAAAGACAAAACAACACCACCAAAAAAAAGATCTGCTTGCATTTTTGTTTGCTTTTCACTCAGGCATCTGAACAGATACAAATGGAAAATATGTACTAATGCTGGAGAAATAATCTTCAGATTCAAATCATAAAGACTACAGTGGTACTTTTAGACTGCCAACAAATTAGGCCAAATGCTGAACAAACCTACATGACTTTTTTTTTTTAATATACAATTTTATGAAGGTTTAAACACTGAGAAATTTATTTGTAGAGTCAATCTGGAGTCTTTTGCTTAGAAAAGTTTCTGCAGGATAGCAAATCAAGTGTTTATAAGCAAATGTATAAGTAACTTTTAATAAATATAACCAATGTAGTCATTGTCTACTACATTGTCCTTCATGGTCTTATTCTTTGTCAAAATACTTATTTATGCCTTATAGGTCCAAACTCAAAAAGATTCAAAATGTTTAGGTTTGATGAAACCAAGAAGCGTAGACATGGTTTAAACATATGTTTATTATAGTTTGCCATTGATTTCTTTTAATACATATTAAATGAGGCAAGATAATCTTATATGTAATAATTGCTATTAAATAAGTCATTTTTGTGTTATTGTGTTTTGATTTTTCTATTTTGCCAACTGTGACTTTCCTATAAGTCATTAAAAAGTAATAGGAGGCTTTTATTGTTTTCAACTGATTGATAACAGGATAGAAGACAATACACCTAGATGAAATATTAAAAGTGAAAAATTACCTGAAGTGTAAAATATTGAAAGGCATATATAATGATAAAATGTTAAAAGAAAATGCTGGAGTTCCCGTCGTGGCGCAGTGGTTAACGAATCCGACTAGGAACCATGAGGTTGCGGGTTCAGTCCCTGCCCTTGCTCAGTGGGTTAACGATCCGGCGTTGCCGTGAGCTGTGGTGTAGGTTGCAGACGCGGCTCGGATCCCGCGTTGCTGTGGCTCTGGCGTAGTCCGGTGGCTACAGCTCCGATTGGACCCCTAGCCTGGGAACCTCCATATGCCGAGGGAGCGGCCCAAGAAATAGCAACAACAACAACAACAAAAAAAAGACAAAAAAAAAAAAAAAAAAAAAGAAAAGAAAATGCTCTAATCATCAAAGCTAACCAATGTTAAAATAAAGGGATCATTTTTATAGAAGACATGATCTAAATCAGGGAATGAATAATATATTATCATCCTTAGCTAAAACTATATTATTTATCAGAATTTATCATATTCACAAAAAGAATTTTTAACATTTTCATTTTTAAAACACTTGTAACTAAAACTGAGCAAAGGCTATTTTTAATGATTAGCTGAATTCTGTAACTTTGCTATAAGGAAGTCTGAAATCAATTCCATTAGGAAATTAGACTGTTAATCTCATTTTCACTAAAAGACTATTTTGACCCTATGTTGCAGATCTCTGATGCATTTACTAATCGGAGATGCATTTAAAAACAATGTTACAGAAAATCTATATGATACTTTGCCTTTGTGGTACACATAGAGAATATAAACATGAATAGCATCTGCTGTCAGACTCCTCATTGAATGTGTCCCCTTAAACTGGAGAGTAGAAGCAATATTTTATATGTACTGAATCTTTACGGCATGTAGAAATAATTAATTTTGAGTCCTATGTATTGTTTAAATTCCATTCCTGTTAACATGTTGATATTCATAAACTTAAAATCAAATAGTTAATTTTTAATTAAACATGAATTGCATTTAAACGTGTATTATTAAAAATCAGTATTTTTAAAATTCTAATTTACTTTATATTATATATTATGAAGCAGTGAACAGATTACTCATGCCATGCCTTAAAGAATTGGCCTGTAATTAACAGCTGGGTGTCTCAAATAGACATGTTTTTAGCCAGTTGGTAAAGTGTAACAGAAATTGATTTGGCTAAGTGATTCTCAATGAGGCATAAAGTTCTTAAAACTCTGCAGTTTCTAGTTACTTAATAAAGGAACCAACTTATTTTTTCACAGTATATCAAATAAGTCCCATGACTTAGTTAACTGTCAACTATTAATATAAATTCAGGTTATGGATAAGAAAACAACTTTATATTTTTTATTGAAGTGTAGTTGGTTTACAATGTTGTGCCAACTGTAGCAAAGTGACTGCTGTACGACAAAGTGACTCATTCATTCATATATGCACGTTCTTTATTTATTTATTTTACTTTATTTTATTTTTTATTTTTTGTCTTTTTGCCATTTCTTGGGCCGCTCCCGCGGCATATGGAGGTTCCCAGGCTAAGGGTCTAATCAGAGCTGCAGCCACCAGCCCACGCCAGAGCCACAGCAATGCAGGATCCGAGCCGCGTCTGCAACCTACACCACAGCTCTCGGCAACGCCGGATTGTCAACCCATTGAGCAAGGGCGGGACCGAACCCGCAACCTCATGGTTCCTAGTCGGATTCGTTAACCACTGCGCCACGACGGGAACTCCTGTTCTTTTTTTAATATTATTTTCCATCGTGGTCTATCCCAGGAGATTGGATATAGTTCCCTGAGCAATAAAATAGGATCTGTTGTTTACCCATTCTAATATAATAGTTTGCATCTACTAAGCACAAACTCCCAGTCCATCCCGCTCCCTTTACCTTCCCCCTTGGCAACCACAAATCTGTTCTCTATGAGAAGAAAAATCTTTAAGAATTTTAAACATATATGATATGTGTATGTCTAAAAATACAATGAGAGATGATATAAGTATATATTTTTATGTTTATGAGTATTAACATAAATATATTACATTAAGAACACATTAAAACATAATCTATTTCTAAGTATAAATATAACAGATGTTTAAATATTAATATGTTAGGTGATTTCTCTTATTTTTATTCTACCCTGGAGAGATGTCCCATTTGGCGCCTCATCCTTGTTATCTCTTATTTTTAAATTAAACCCCATTCTAAGCAGTTAGACTTCTTGAATGAATAGTCAATTGTGGGAATGCCACTTTTTCAACCGATATTGAATTAGAAACAAAAAGACTCATCATTGCGTTATTAACTAACAGGGATTGATTTATTGCCAGGACGTGGGAGCTCAGTTGTGTCCGCTTACCCCTAGCTCAATTAAAAGTGGAAGTGTATGCACATAAAAATTAGCTTCTTTCAAATGAAAATTCAACCAAATATCTAGCAAAACCTCTTCCTTGTGTTATTCCACTAGATATAATTTTGTTACTCAGTAGTATGCAGATTGTGATTGGAATCTGGGGATGCAATTTAGAAGATGCTATGACCTCCCCTGGGGACCCGGGAGAGGGGGTTACTTTCTGGAGTATTACTCATAAGATCTCCCACACTCTAGTTGGAAAATATTGCATATTAAATTCAGATACTCAACAAAAATGTATGGATACTTTCTGCGTTATTTCATAATTGTTCACACAATCTATCAATCTTTACCTCCATTCCCTCAATCCTCATGACACACTTTCTGCCCATTAAACCAATCTCCTAATCAATAGCTGTATACTGTCATGATTAAAGTATACATATGGCCCCTATATGAGTTTTTGTATTTAAAAAGAAACAGAATGAACAAACAAAAAAAATAGGTGAGAAAGAAAGAATTACACACCAGCATTTCAGTTTTATGTAGTGGTAAACATAAATGACTGCATAGTACAGTGTGTAAAATAATCCTGCAGTAGTTTATTCTCTATTCATCTTTGAAAAGGCATGTTTCTAGTGGATCCCCATACTATCACTTCAAAAAATGTTATTTTTTGCTTAACTTTTCCAAACCAGCATCTTTTATTTGTATACACAAGGGAATCTCCTGGCATTCCTGCTTTCCAATTGGAAAGCTCAGTATTTAATTTGCATTTTTATTGTGGGCATACTATAGCTTACATTTACCTGAAAAAAAAAAATCCTTTGGGTTACTTTTTGTGGCTGGAGGGACTGCTGTGACTTTCCCTGACTGGCAATGTTACCCGTCTTTGGGAAGTAATAGACTTTTTTTTTTTTTTATAGTACTATATAATGGCTTTTATTTGTTTCCATTATAGCTGGTTTACAGTGTTCTGTCAATTTTCTACTGTATAGCATGGTGACCCAGTTACACATACATGTACACCAAAGAGACTTTTAAACAATGTAACATCTTGGAGTTCCTCTTAGTGGCTCAGCAAATATGAATCTGACTACTATCCATGAGGATGCAGGTTTGATCCTTGGCCTTGCTCAGTGGGTCAAGGATCTGGCATTGCCGTGGGCTGTGGTGTAGGGTTGCAGATGTGGGTCTGATCTGGAGTTGCTGTGGCTATGGGCATAGGCTGGCAGCTGTAGCTCTAGTTCGACCCCTAGCCTGGGAACCTCCATATGCCGCAGGTGTGGCCCTAAAATTTAAAAAAGACAAAAAAAAAAGTAACATCTATTATATTTTTATTTCTTCATCTGGATGTGGTTGTCCGGTGAAATGCCAGCAATAAAGCTGCAAAAAAAGTAAATGTAATAACACACATCAGTATAATTATTTTTTAAATGTTTATAAAATATTAATATAAAATAAAGTCTTTGAAAAATGCATACTAGGGACAATTTCTTGTTCATCAATCATGTTTAGATCCCTGGATTTTAACACCTTCACATTTAATTACAGATTTGAAACCAGAAAAATCAATGCAAATTATAAATTGAATGTTTTATAAAACCATTAACATATCCTAAGTCAGAAGCTTTCAAAGCCAGCACATGCATTACAGCAAAATAAGTCACTTAATGAGTTGGGAAGAAAAAGTTATTTTAAGGTAGAAAAAGGAATTTTGCAGACCTCAAACACAGATGAAATATCATCAAACACTGCCAAGTTAAAAAATAAAAAAAAAAAAATACATGTCAGGCCATCAGGATTGTGAAAATAATCCTCGAGCAAAATTTACTCCTGGGAAACAGTCCTTCTGTGGGTGGATTATCGTAGTATCAGACTTGTAGCTTTGAAACATAATTCATGGATTAGTCTATTAATTGGATTTGATTAAAAATTCCAAGAATGTTACACAGAATATTTTTTTAAACTAATGCCTTCTTTTTTAAAAACAGAAAACCACAAAATGACCTCCTACTCTGAGCATATGATCAAAATTCAAATAATCAATGTGTGAATTAACCTTTAAGATTTTTGGAATAAAATTTAGTGTGGGTCACCATCATCCTGCTATAGATTTTGAATAAACACACAGTGATATTAAGATAATACATACTTCTGTATCAATATATTCCTCTATATTATACTAAAATATTTAAATGCCTTTTGGTCTACACTATGTTTTAGTGCATTGTTAGATTCCAGGGCTGGTATAAGTAAACGTGTAACCCAGAGATAATATATGCAAACAAATACACTGAACTAGAAATCAATTATTTTTCATATTTTTAATTTGTATAACTTGGCATATATAATCTTGATACAGTAACAGTCAAAAATACTATATAATTTATGATAATACTGTATATACTATCATATTTATCAATACTCAAACTGTATACTATGATATGTTGTATACATATAACATATGCATCTGTGTACACGATGGAACATTACTCAGCCGTAAAAAGAATGAAATAATTATACAGTATATCACAGTGTATTATATTTATACAGTGTATTGTATTTATTAGTATGCTGTCTATAATATGCATACCAGCATGTAGAATAAAATATGCTATATATATATACATTGTTACTATACATATTGGCAAATGGACCAGCAGCACGAGCATCACTTGGGAACATTTAGAAACACAGAATCTCATCCCCACCTTAGATGTACCAAAGCATAATCTACATTCTAACAAGATCTCTTGATGATTCATATGCATAATAAAATTCGAGAAACATGAGTATAGACTCTGCAATAATATCTTGAGCCTGCAAGTATATATTATCCCTAAAAAGCAAAAATACAGTGCTTTTTCACTGTAGTGGTCTGGGTGGGAGCAGACAACATCAAAAAATGTACATGGGTATTTGGGGGTATATATCCTTACAATGCAAAAAGAAACAGGTTTCTGTTTTTTTAATTTTGTGGGGCTTTTTTTGTTTTTTGTCTTTTTAGGGCCACACCCATGACATATGGAGGTTCCCAGGACAAGGGTTGAATCAGATCTGTATCTGTCGGCCTACACCACAGCCACAGCAGCACGGAATCCAAGTGGCGTCTGTGACCTATACCACAGCTCATGGCAATGCCGGATCCTTAACCCACTGAGAGAGGCCAGGGATAGAACCCATGTCCTCATGGATACTGATCGGGTTCGTTAACTGTTAACTGCTGAGCCATGACAGAAACTCCATATTTTTCTAATTTTGGAGAGAGTGGCAAAATGAGCAAATTTTGATTTCATTCCTATTGTTATTTTGGGAGTGTGAGAGATGTAATGCATGACTATTTTATTTTATTTTATTTTATTGGGGTATAGTTGATTTACAACATTATACTTATAGCAAAGTGGATCAGTCATACATATATGTATATCCATTCTTTCTCCCCCCCCATAAATTATTACAGAACACTGAATAAACTTCCCTGAATTATACAGTAGGTTCTTATTAGTTATCTATTTTATATATAGTACTGTGTGTATATTATTCCCATTCGCCCACTTTATCCCCCGCCCACAATTCCCCTTTGGTAATCCTAAATTTAATTTTGAAATCTTTGAGTTTCTTATTTATAAGTAAGTGCTTTTGTATCATTTTTATTGGATTCCAATATAAATGATATCATATGATATTTGTCTTTGGCTTATTTCACTTAAGATGATAATCTCCAGGTCTATCCATGTTGCTGCAAATGGCATTATTTCATTCTTTTTTATGGCTGAGTAATGTTCCATTGTGTATATGGAATGCATACACATATATATACACCTCATCTTTTTTATCCAGTCCTCTGTCATTGGACATTTAGTTTTTTTGATTTGTTTTTTCTTTTTCAGTTGTCCCATGGCATGTGGAATTCCCAGACCATAGATCAGATCCTAACCACAGGTGTGACTTAAGCTACAGCTGTGGCAAAGCAGGGACCTTAACCCACTGTGCCAGGCCAGGGATTGAACCTGTGTCCCACTGCTTCAGAGACACCGCCAATCCCATTGCACTTGCAGTTGGAATTCCTTGATGGACTTTTAGTTTGCTTCCATGTCTTGGCTATTAAGTAGGGCTGTGGTGAGCACTGGGGAGCATGTATCTTTTCGAACTATGCTTTTCTCTGAACATATGCCCAAGATTAGGATTGCTGGATCATGTGGTATTTCTATATTTAGTTTTTTAAGGAACCTCCATATTATTCTCCATAATCATTGTACTATTTTACATTCCCACTAACAATGTAAGGGGATTCCACTTTTCTCCACACCCTCTCCAGCATTTATTGTTTGCAGACTTTTTGTTGATGGCCATTCTTACTGGTGTGAGGTGATATCTCATTGTAGCTTTGATTTGCATATTTCTAATAATTAGTAATGTTCAGTGACTTTCATGTGCTTTTTGGCCATCTGAAGATATGACTAAATTTTACTTGATTTAGAAAAAAAAAATGAGTGATGGACTCACAGTTCAGAAGAAACCATTGCACATTTCTCCTTTATTTAGAATAACAAAATGCAGACAGCTTATAAGTGAAACTAAAAGAGAAGACAAGTTCTAAGTCATGTATACTTTAAATAAGAGAGTAGTCACAATTATTTTTGATTTTTTTGTGTAACTTATTAATTGTTAGTCATTCTAACTTGATTGTGTTTGAGTTAGTTTGATACACTTGGATGATTTTCAGTTGACTACATCCAGGATTGGCAAACTATGGCCCTAGGCCAATTTTGACCAGCTACCTGTTTTAGTACATAAAGTTTTGCTGATTTTATCTGTGTCGTTTATGGCTCCTTTTGATTTACAAGCACAAATCTGAGTAGTTGAAACAGCCTGTATGATCTGCGAAGCCTAAAAAGTATATCTTCCTTTCCTTGACGGAAAAAATTGCCGGCCTGTTTGATGATGTCTAATTACCTTGGTTTGTTTTAAAAGATTTCCCTTTTATCTTTCTAGCGACTTTTACGTTATTGTTGTAAACTCCTAGTGCAACTCTGCAAAAGAATACTGCTTAAGGGTATAGCATTTTGGAGTTACGTCCCTTGTATTTCCAAAATCACCCAATTGTGTATATGGCTTCCAATGGAATACAGGCAAATATAAATTTACATATAAAAATTAAATGTAAATTTAAAAAAATATGTTATTCTTACTCTTTGATCAGGTAGAAGTAAATTAGTTCCAGCTAGAATTTTCCTTTCTTTAAGTTACTTCAGGTTAAAAAAAAAAGTTAAAGTTTAAAGTAATATAATTTTGTACTTTTAGGTGTGCATATATACATATACATGCATATATACATGTGTTAAATATTTCAGAATACATCTATTGTGTTGTCATACTTACTGACATGATTACTCTGGTTCTTCTAATGCACCCATGTCACAATAAATATTTACCTGGTTGGAGGTGATTGATAATGTCATTTAGAACAGGATTGAGAAGGACATTTTTCTCTTACTCTAGAAATTCACATACACAAACAACCATATACTGTGTGAATACACTTGTATAAAAAGCAAGGTGATATTTAGAAGCAAAGTAGATTGGTGATCACCTGGAGTCCATTGTAGACAGAAGAATGTGTCTTAAGGAAACATGTAGAATCTTTTGCAGGTAAGGGAAATATATGTCTTGGTTGAGGTGGTATTTTCTTTGGTGTAAACAGCTGTCAAAACCTAGATAATAGGAGTTCCCGTCGTGGCGCAGTGGTTAACGAATCCGACTAGGAACCATGAGGTTGCGGGTTCGGTCCCTGCCCTTGCTCAGTGGGTTAACGATCCGGTGTTGCCGTGAGCTGTGGTGTAGGTTGCAGACGCGGCTCAGATCCTGCGTTGCTGTGGCTCTGGCGTAGGCCGGTGGCTACAGCTCCGATTCAACCCCTAGCCTGGGAACTTCCATATGCCGCGGGAGCGGCCCAAGAAATAGCAACAACAACAACAACAAAAGACAAAAAGGCAAAAGACAAAAAAAAAAAAAAAAAAAAAAAAACCTAGATAATAGTCCATTTTTAAAGGATGCAGTCTATTTTATGCAGATTTTTTTCTTCACAAACTTAATAATAAAAAAATGAATTTCACTATGTGTTTCATACGTACTTCAAAGTACGCATACTATTCTATAGTTTATGGGTGCAGTTCTCTAAATATATAAATTATACTTTTTTCTTATGTAGTCCGAATGCTGTATGACATTTTATATCTTTCCTGATTCATTTCTTCTTATTGGGTGTTGCTATGTTGAAATTTTCTGTTATAACTAGGGATTTAATGCCTATACTTTTATTTCTACTTACACACAGTTGACCCTTCCACTGTCTCTTCCTAGATCACTTCCTGCCTCATTATTTCTACCCTCTTTCTGGCCTTGAAATCATGCATGTATTAGATGTTTCACTATATATTACATGATTTCTTTATTCTTTCCTATACTTTCTATTTCTTGCTTATCTTAAGCTTGTATCTGGATCATTCCTTTTGAAATACATGTTGCTTCAACTGTATTGCTCTTCAACTGTGCCTCATCTGCCATTAACATCGTGCACTCAGTTGTTAACTTAATCACTTGTATTTTCAGGTATGTAATTTCTGTTTTATTCAATTACAGAGTTTTCTGTTACTTGTTATAATCCCTATTGTGTCAGTTAATTTCTTATTATATTTGTCATAGTTATTTTAACTTGAATGCCTGGTAACTTCAGTATGTAGAGTTGCTATAAATCTGTTCTTTTGCTTTTTCCCATTTTACAATTAATTCTTTTCTTCTGATATATTCTTTTCTTTTTAAGAATAGAATGCTAGACCATAGGAAAGAAAGTTTCAAAATAATGCAAAGTTGTAAGTGATCTTAAATTTCCCAAGTGGATTTATTTTCATTTTCAGAAGGCAGCTAGAATAAAGTCAGATTTTCTTAGTAGACTCAGGTATTAAGATGATTTGAGGGAGTTCCCGTCATGGCTCAGTGGTTAACGAATCTGACTAGGAACCATGAGGTTGCGGGTTCAGTCCCTGGCCTTGCTCAGTGGGTTAAGGATCCGGCGTTGCCATGAGCTGTGGTGTAGGTTGCGGACGCGGCTTGGATCCTGCGTTGCTGTGGCTCTGGTATAGGCCGGCGGCTACAGCTCCAATTTGACCCCTACCCTGGGAACCTCCATATGTCATGGGAGAGGCCCTAGAAAAGGCAAAAAGACAAAAAAAAAAAAAAAAAAAAAAAAAAAAGATGATTTAACTCTGAGTTTCAATTACTGTGGGATTGTCTATTTCCAGATCCCTACTACTCAGAGGGATGGCTGTTAAGGTCCCTTTTAAAGGCCTGGAGTATTCACCAAAGCTCTCCATAGTAGTGAGATAGATGAAAACTCTAATCACTTACTCATCCTCTTAGTCAATACTCTTTCTTCTTCTGGAATCTCCAGTTGCCTTGAGAGGAAAAGAAGCTTTTCATGCCACATTAATTTTTCTTTTTGACTTTCTTCTCTTTCCAGATACTGGCTACATGACTTCTTACTGCCTTCAGTCTCTTTAAATCCTTACAAAG